>NC_139352.1:103064966-104264966 GCF_055883805.1 Amblyomma maculatum
GTTTTGGCTTAGCGTGGTAGAACGAGCAGGAGTTCATCGCGTTGCTGGGCTTCAGAAAATTAAACGCTCAGCGCTTTGTCAGGATCTTCATGCTGCACACTGGCAGTAACATCTGGGCTGCGCAATTTAGGAAATAAGTTGTTTAGTTATGAGTAGTTGTACAATAGCAGGTATTTTGCTGTTAATTATTGCCAATCGAGGCTGCGAGTCCCTTCAGGTCAATAATTACCGTTTTCTATTTTCAACTTTTTACATTGAGATGTTTATAACAATGTTTGGTGAAACGATCGATATACCTTGAACATATATGCTCGTCAATGCTTTCATGTAGTTTCCCGTCCATGCGATATGCTTTAGACGTTCTAAGTCACCTATAGTACTTTTAAATGACTTTGTTTACACTGGCTTCCGCAGCCATCATCAGCCGTGAGACTTCGAAAAATATTTGGTGCAGCGCTCACAAAACAAACTCGTTTCGGAAAGACAGATAATGCATTTAATTCCTGGTTGATAATTTTGTTCATGGCATGCGCGTACCGCAATACACGCAGGTATACGGCTAAGCAAAAATGACTCTCCAAAATCAGGGCGTTTTCACCAGAAGGCACTGGCCAAAGACAATTTGCATATAGCACCGAGCCCCGGTATTGATCCAATGCGTCCGACGTATACCGAGGAAGGAAAGGCTCGCCTAGGCACCAAGAGACAAATAAAACGCAGTAACGATTGATCCAATGCATCCGACGTATACCGAGGAAGGAAAGGCTCGCCTAGGCACCAAGAGACAAATAAAATGCAGTAACGATTCACCACCGATCTAAGCAGGCTTATTCTTGATAAATATACCAGCCAAAAGGTACATAGTATTGGCGGCGCCAACTGGAGTAAACGAATGATAGCTTATAGCGTTGGCGAGACGTTATTGTTTCTTGATTGGAAAATTGCAGCTGCTGGAAGGCTACTCGAGATTACTGGTGAATATACCTGGGCAGCCTTTTGCGTCAAATATTTTTTGCCAGCAACGTCTGGCGTAGAACCTAAGAAAACATAAGGCTAGAGTAATGTATAGCATGATTCAAGGCGCTCTCTTTCGGTCGAAATGCTCACCGGTATATCCCTTCAATCAGACACCACTCGTTCTTCAAACAAATCCCGTCACAAGTAGTGAGCCGTGACCTTCGTTGGGGTCGCGCTGATTGAATTAAGGACTGAATCTGAAGCCGAGAATCCACGCCGCATTTTGAACATTTCGCCATAACAATGTTAGACCTCTTGAGCGCCTCTGGGGGAGAAGGTATAGGGTTATCTTTTCGAAGAAATCTTGCGTCTTTCAAAAGACATGGTTTTGCTGTCAAAAAACGACAGAAAGAGGTCGTTTGCGAGTGGAGCATCTGGACCACTCGGAACATATGCACAGTGACATGTAATTCAGCTTTTCCTGAACCCTTTATTTTAGTTATCACTTTGACAGGCTCTGAAAATCGTAAAGCTTTAATGTATTTATGGCACCTTAGTTACACATAAACTGCGTGTTTGCCGCTATGCACTTTGCTGCTTTATATAACAATGGAAGGATGATACTGACAGACAGATATTTCAAGTCCTAACGAACTACCACCTGACAGAAAGTATCGGCTCTTAAGGTGAACGCAGATGAACGTAGTTCTCTAAAAAAAATTTGTTCCCAAATATAATCCCATGAAGCAGAAATATGGCATATTTATGATTGTGCTGATCACGAGCGCTGCGCCCCGCGTCGCAGCACTCATGACATTGGTGCTAGCAGCGTTGCCCGGGGCCACCGAGAAATAGCCTCGATCGATCGCTTGAAACACGATGCATGAGGTGACGATGAGCACAGGCTGGACGTATAGAAGATGAAGTGTTTGCAATCACGGTGAATGGGAAGTTGTGATAAATGCTTGCCCGCCGAAGTTTCAGGTCCAGGGGCCGCTAACTACGGAGGCCTAGGCAGCTGAACGCGTCATGCTGCTTTGGCAGGGGTCATAATGAAGAAAAAAAAAAACAGCGCAAATACAAACACAAAGCAGACACGAGAAGGAAACACCACGAGCGCTGACTCTCAACTTAACTTTTAACGAAGAAAACAAACAAATATAGAGTGCCATCTGCATACGTTACACCCCCCTGAGCACAATGTCAAAAATGCAGAGATTACTAATCAGAAACGGAATGCACATAGCCTTCACCAACTAGCCCAAACTTCTGCTTGGTAAGGGTGCTGTTTTGGGTCTACTGGTCACGTACGATCACTCGGATTTGTTCATGGCTACTCCTTGTCGTGTCTCGTGGTCTAAAGTGGAGACTATAGTGACGAAATTGGCAGGTCATCAATATTATTATCAGCCGGACTATACTCACTACAGAGTAAATCACTCCCCCATAGGCCTATTAAGCCGATCCCCTAACAACTGCAACCATTCCACTCCTGCAAACGTCTTAAGGTTATCCGCGAGCCTAAACTAATGCGGCCCCTTGTTGCACTTACCTTCCCTTGAAAGCCGTTTTGTTACCCCTGGCGGAAATCAGTTAGCATCCCTTTCGCATTGCATATCCTTCCCATGCCCATTCCTTTTTCTTGATTTTCACTAGAATGTCATTAGGTGGAGCTATTTCTTTGACCCACTCTTCACGCTTCCTGTCTCTCAAAGTTACACTTACCTCTTTTCATTCCATAGCTCAATGTGATGTCCTCAGTTTGAGTAGGATCGATTTGTTTCTGTGGGACGCGCACCTCCACATTGATATTACCCGATGGCAAGAGAAAGAACAATGCGAGATGATAGAAAAAAGACAATGTAAGGATAAGATGATGAAACAGTATTAAAAATCAGCAAGCCTTATTTAATGCCGCTATTTAATAACATTCTGCCTTTTTACAAGCATTCCAGAAGCAGCCCATTTAGCTACCAGTAGGATTATAAATTAGCTTTAATTATGACTTTGTAACTCTCTGGGAAGGTCTGTCTATAGGGAGCTTGCACGAAACGCTGAGAGCGCCATTTTCCTCTACAGTGCAGCAGTCGACCGTGGAGCGGGTCGCGCAAATACTGCCAACGTGATGGTTGAGTGCGGTCGTGGGCTCCGCCGAAGCATACTAAAGCGCAATAGGTAAAGTCTGGACAAAACGACTGCGGGTTTTTCAATATGTCGAAGGTACGAATGCACGAATGCTAAACGACCAGGAGTGATCGGAACGTCACACACGAGAATGGCTTGCACGCATCAACAGACGGCATTCACAGAAGTCCGGACAAATACCAAGTGTGTGCACGTCATTTCGTGTCAGGATTGCAGTCATCGAAAACTTTAGACGGCCGACCTGCAAAGTGAACTCGTGAAGATAGAATGGTGAGCTCCGTGCCTCAATGTATAACATTAGAGGTGCACACATAAGCCACTCTTGCCTGCGACTTTCCGATCGCTTCCGGTTTTGTCGCATTCGTGCAAGCGTACCTTTGGTATTTTGAAAAACCCGGCGTCGTCTTTTCCGGACTTCATCTTTTGCACTTTAGTCTGCGTTTGGCAATTACAGTACACGACCGAACAGTAGACCATCGCTTTGACACTGTATGTGCGGCCCGCACCATGGACGACTGCTGCACTGTACAGGAAAATGGCGCTCTCAGCGTTTCGTGCAAACTCCCTATTGACTCTTTATCTTATATTGTTAGCTCGCAAACTATGAATGCAAACAAAAATTCTCAGCGCCTCATCGTTGTTCTTGGACATGTTGCGTTATCTGCCTTGAAGGTAAACAGCTGCAGAATCATTTGTTCTTTACTTTCCTCTTGCCACTTTTCCGTGTAGCAAATTTCTTCAACCACTTCTGAAAAAAAGCGGAACGTACGTACTGGTTATGGCTTCTTGCTGAACCTGACCAGCACTCCAAAACTTGCCAAGCTTATATTTAAACTGCATCCTGTTATGATAGTGTTCATGCTTTCAGAAACCATGACCTGAGGTCAATAACCCCAGTGCGCTGAGCAACAACAATGCTGTCTTGTCACACTTCTGTGTTCAGCAGAATGAACACGACAAATATATATAGTTCAGAATAATGGTAGCAGAACTTCAAGTACTTTCTTATTTTGGCCAGTTTTACTTTGCTCAGCGGCACTTTGGACATACGCTTGGACATTACGGATATTATTGATCATATTTGCGCGGGTTCGAGAAATATGGCCCGGGAGATTGTACCACATGCGCTGCTTAGCGATCGCCCTACTGCGGATCTCGCCCAATAGATTCCAAATGTTTTCAGGTATATTTATCATTCAATGAGCAGACTTCTTGAATATTCGGAAGTTTCACTATTTCGTGTGTTTTGGATACAAACCGATTTCTGCATGAATAATATCGCAAACAAAATCAGCTACTAAACGTAAAACAATGAGAAACTTTGTAATATTATTGCACCAGCTTTAGCCTTATATCCTTATGATAGCTGGATTATAATTTGTACCTCACAATTATTGAACCGAAAATATTTAATGAAAACCAGTAAAATACGATCGTTGCTCCCGTAATACAAAGGGAGCCAATTAAGCAATGAAGACCTGCGAGGGAGCGGTTTAATTAGTCCTGGGCTGGCGGAGCACGGCCGAAAGACCTAACGTAACTTCCTGATATTCCGCTTATCATATCCGAGGATTTAAGTGCAGGCTGAATGCCCCGGAGGTTTTACAGCAGTTTGTCGTCACGTCATTTCTCCTGCCGTCGAGTCGAAAACTGGACATCGGTTGACGGCATTACATTCCCTTGCGTCGCTAAGAGCACATAACATTGTCGCAGATCGTTACATTATTTCAAATTTTTTTTAGAATGAGTATTACATATATTACTAAAGGTAGCTCTTCAAGGGCACTTGGGCAAAATTAAAAAAAAAAAAACGCTTCAGCAGGCGTTTTGTGTGCCTGCTGATTACTTAGAATTTTGCCCTGTTTTCTCGAAGCAACAGTCTGCTTTAATTTCGGTTATCACCTGTTTTTGGGTGCTTTTTACAACAGCTTCTACCCCTGAACTGCTGGTTCGCTAGCGAGTAACACTGAGTGCGAAAGCTCTGTGTAACACGGTGAAACCACACCGAACCAAGCATCGTGAGGCTTGCTCGACCTTGAGGTTGGTCAGCCAACATAGCATAACAACAGCCTCTGGCAAGTTCAGGGAAACAGAACTCTGTCGGAGTGGAGCGGATTCGAACCCAGAAGTTTCTTCGGGGAAGTCAGTGAGGAAAGTCATAGCTATCGTCGCAGCTACTTAGCGCACGAGTTTTACTGTCAGCACTTAGAGGAGCACAGAAATAATTTAAATAATGAGAACGACCTTTCACATTTGGTTAAACATTGTCTTGACTGTAAAGTGATGAAACATAAAAATAAAAGGTGCACTGCAATGTTTATTCATACACGTGTAGTGTACACCCACAGAGTTTTACTGTCACTCTCGCGTGTGCTGTACAGCTTGTGCAAGAGACCCAAACACACCGCCATCTCTTTGACTCCTAAAATGCATTACACGTGGTGGACTATAACGTAAGGATTAGCGTGCCTTCAAAATTTCGTTGGTCCACTGCCAGTGTAAAGGCAGAAAGTCCCAAAACTTTACTGGAGTGTTGAAAATAGGGCCTTTTCACATCATAGCGGGTTGGTTGGTGGCATAGAGTTTCTTACTCTTACCTAGAGGGAAAGCTGTGCTGCCGTCTATGGGAGTTTACATGGAGTTTCCAGACGTCCAGTTCAGCCACCACGGGCGCTTAAAGCATCATGGGCCGGAGAGCTACCGAGTGCAGAGCTACAACTTTTGGCAAAACCTAATGCAAAGAGAAACGTTGTTCTACCATAAATAGTGTCCTAAGATTGAATATTGGGACTATAAATTGCAAAAAGATAGAGAAACAGCATGTCAGTGTGATATTTATCCAATATAAGCAATGGCTCTTTCTCTTATTGGCTTAGTTTTGAGCAGCACAAATACCAATATTTCGCACTTAATAGGCAAAATTTGAAATAAAAAACGTTGCAAAAATATTTATGGGTGTGCAATCCCTGAAGGAAATTTTTAGAGGCATTTCGGGAAACAAAAACCATTTATTGGCGACGTCCACTTTTGCGCCTTCGCTACTATGGCTTTCACAGTCTATGTTCGCACCTTCAGATGATGATGATGACGAAAAAGAAACATCGCAGTAACGCCACTCCACGTACCCGAGAAAAACCGACTTTCCCGCAACAAGTAGCACACCGGCCCATGATTCTTAGCGCACCCAAGGTGGCTGAAGTGCAGCGCCCTCAGCTTTCCCTCTAGGTAGTGTGAGGAACTCTATGGTTGGTGGAGTTGAAGTGAAACTCATTTTTCGTTTGTTGCATGATAGCGCCGTTTCCGGCGTTCGTATTTAAGTGGTCTCTGTCGCGTTCGAATCCACAGCGGAATACACATTCTCACACGTTTCGGCAGCCTGCCAGTATAGAATGAAAAGGGCCCATCATAGGTCGCATTTATAGCACGTTAATTGCATTTGGTTGTACGCTACGAAATATCGATGTGAAAATTTCTAAAGCTTCAAAATTATACTCTGGGAGTGAACTAAGCAGGACAAAAATGAAGTCTCAGAATGAAGATTACGTAACTTAGAATCCCGCTATTCATAACGCGCATATACACCTATAGATGCCAGAACGTATTCCCTCTCTGCGCGGTGGCATAATTTCGCCCGCAAAGTCCTTTCTATGAGTTGGTGTTCGAAGAAAAGCTGCTCTAAGAATACGTCTGAAAGAAGGCAGCCTTGTATTTTCTTACATGGATGACTTATTTTAGGCCACAAGCTTCAGAGGGGCACACTCGGAAATCGTCTCTCTATCCCTTTTTCACCTATAAAGACAGCACAGATGAAAATAAGCCAATCGTTTTCTATGTATACCTATATCAGTGCAAGGAGATAAGATGTGATTAGTGGCAAGGTGGTGGCAAATTTTCCTTAACTATGTATATATGATTAGTGAACCATGTGATATGTCGTTGTATAGTTACTGAGAGGAACTGTGGCCTGATGGCTAGCAGTTAGTTATAATTATCTCTAAAGAATGTGCAATGCAAATGCTATAGTATATTAAATCATTTCATAGCTACTGTCGTCAACAAGAAATTTTTGATAGTTATTTATTTAGTGCCAGAAATTAGTACAATTGCTTACCATTCAAATATGGCACATACCATACTGCCGCAAACCATTGAAATCTTTATTTCTTCTTTTTTCGACAGCCGCCGGCATGCGGCCTTAGCGCTCTGATTCTGGCACGCGGATCAATTCTGTATTGATTTTTATTTGTTTGTTCATGCTCGTTGTCGCGAGACGCCGCTTAATCAGTTTCTTTGTCGCGCAAGATCCGCCGAGATCTGTCTCGATGATCCCGGCCACTCGCATGTGTTTCGGCAATGTTCCAGGTTATGCTAGTCACTGTTTGCGGCTTTATCTAGACGTTTATTCGTTGCCTACAAATTGAGCGTTGACGGGCGCGACAGGCATTTTCAGTTCGACGACCAGAAAGCACGTTTGTTGCTATCGCCGCCGCTGAGTTGTTCAGTTCTTTTGCAGGCGCAAGTCAGCCAATATGGGGTTTCGTTGGTGCACTCCCAGACTGTTCACTTGTTGTCATCGGCCTTGTCATCACCACGTGACAATGCTATACGTATCTTGGCGTAACCATCCGACAAGCTAGTTACATTTACACCATTGTTTAGCGATTTTCGAACATGCAAAGCCGAGCTTGTGATCAATGAACTAGGTTTCACGTTCTTCAACGCCACCAATGTTTTCCTAATTTATTTTCAGGTGCCAGAATGCCATTATAAAAAAGGACGTTATACTGAAATAGCCTATATTTTTTCGTAGCGTCGCTCCTTAACATCCAATCTGTATTCCAGTCTCACCTCATGCTAGTCAGTTTATCAGAAGTAGGAGAAAAGGGCGCAAAGATGAGAAAGAAACCAATGCGATGGCATTGAGGCGAACCTAAATGTAATTACGCCGGAAGTGGCGCCCGGAAACGAAATCCTGACTGCGTATTAGCATTGTCCACGCGTATTCCGGCTTACGAAAGAAGAAAAAAATAGGGTTATCGTCTGCGGTCCGAGTCTTCGTCGCATTCAGTGGGACCGACCATGTCTACTTTCCTTCCTTAGCTAGGTGCATCAAAGACCTCGTGATTTTCGTTTGTGAGCGCGCATTTGAAGCGAGGAGAACAAGGGGGTGTTGATTTTAGAGTTCATCAGCACTTCACATCCTACATTTGTACTGGCCACAAACCGTGGAATTTACACCCGATGCTATTATTACATTTCGGGAGGATCTCCCGAATCATCGCCTTGAAGCGATGCTTCTACGGTTCTTTCCCTTTAATGTTTGTTGTTGCCGCTTCAATCTGCTTGCCATATCGGCTAATAAGAGTGCATGGCGCTGTATTTAACACTGTATATGAAATAATCAATTGCTAAAGTTTGCCTCACCTGCGGCACTATTTGAAGGCAGTATTACCAGAGCACTGTGGAATCTACACTGCAGAAATGCGACAGTCTAAGCGTTGCTCGTGCACACGGCGCATCACGTTTGCTCTCAATATCATTATTAACTAAATGCACTATCATTACCATTGATACTGTCATTGATACACAAGGAGAATTATAACGTGCGATTCATAATCCTAGCGCTGCGCAGTTGCTTAAAGCGCTCGGCTGAGGATTGATTGAGGTTCGATTACGGTGGAGACAGGATTTATTTATTTTTAACTATTTTACTCGCTGTAGACAAGGAGAATTAAAAGGTGTTCGCCTGAAGTGTGAAGTTGCCACGCGTCGCTTTGAGCGAGGATGCAGAATTTTGTCTAGTCTTGAGACATGGCCATATCCCCCAAATAAAACTTGCGCTTTAATTCATGCTCCGCCAATATGGCTGTGTAAAAAAATTGGAGGACGCTTAAGCTTCGTCTTTCAGATTTCAATGCGATAATGTTATCGGACCCCGTTCGCTGTCCTTAAACGCGAATGCTTTGAAGACGACGGATGGATGTATAAGGATTGAATCGGGTGGCAGCTCGCGCCATCTGTTGCGGCAGCGCCGTATGATCGAAGGAAAGTTCCAGCGAGCGTCGCATCGCAAGTAAGCAAAGCGGAAATGTTCTTTGCTATATAAAACCTCTGATTAGTCAAGCCGCGAGAGCGTACCTTCATGGAGCAGGGACAGCGTTCTTGAAGGCCGAATTTTTATCTGCTTCTTTCATATCTCACTTAAAGTGCGACATAGCAGTGCCAACGCGCTCAGTTTGTGTGGTCTGGTACACCACACAACACCGTATAGCCACTGCATAGGCTTCTAATTTGCTTACTACCGATCGCAATAGACGTGCCTTAGATTTTTCGCTGGCTTCTGCTGTGGCATGTCTTTGACCCAACTGAACCAAGTGCACGGTTCAAACATGCCTGAATCAGATAGCGCACCAATGCGATGGAGCGGGCGTAGGAACTACTGGAGGACTCAAAGCCAATCTACCCTTGCAAAGGAAAGAAGAACGGACAAATATTCCTCCACCTGTGAGGTGAAAAATTACACGGTAACTTTGTTTCAGCATCAGCTACGCAAATAATCGTACATTGCAGGCCGAATGTAACCAGAACTACGTGACAGTCCTCCTTCATGTGAACAATTATTGCGTATGCACTTGAACATATTGATACGTGGCAAGGTAAGGTCAAGAGATTAGTCCAAGATGACACCGCACACTGCACACAGGTTTTGGCATGGATTTTCAGCGAGATAGCGTCCATTATAGCAAAAGGGGGGGAGCAGAGATCGGCTGGCGCCTGGCAGGCAGGGCTGTAGCTTTTCTAGGGGGTCCGTGAGGGGGTCCGTGAAGCAGAAGAAAGCGTAATACCGGAAGCTGAGCCCAACAAAATGGCAAAGAGGAGGTCCAGAAAGAAAAATACAAAAATAGATTTAACACTAGGATCCACTACATACACACGCAAGGGGGTAGAAAGAGAGAGAAATGGCTAGAGATAGAACAGCAGTTGAAGGACGACGGAATAGGTGTATACGCTCTATGCAAGATTCATCTCAGGGATCTAGAAGAGCGGATGGGTTCAACGGAACGAGAACGGAGAAAAAGGGGGAAGGGGTAGGTATGTTGATACACCAAAGAACAAATTGGCAGAGAATAAAATCAACTTGGAAATAACATATCTGGATATCAGGAACAATTGCCGGCATAAGGACATGGCTTGGGGTAGTTTGTTTAGGAACAGGGCACCAATGCGGGCAGGAAAACCAGGATTTCGTTCAATGTCTCAGTGAAGATATTGTCGCGTAGGGGTGACAATGCCTTAGACAATAAAAGAGGACACAGGCGTGATGGTACTAAAATTAACACTTTATTGGGCTGACTTTCACCCGCAAAAGAACTGAGCAACTTGGCGGCGGCGTAAGCAACAAACGTGCTCGTCGATCGTAGAACTAAGAATGCCCGTTACACTTGTCAGAACTCAATTTAATGGCGGCGAGGAAAGTTTTAGATGAAGCCGGAAAGGGTACTAGCATGACCTGGAACATTGTAGAAACACACGCGAGCGGCTCTAATCTTCGACCTACGTCCCGACGCATCTTTCGCGACAAAGAAAATGATAACGCGTCGTCTCGCGGCAACGAGCATGAACAAACACGGAATACAGAATCGATAAGCACGCTAGAATCCCAATAATATGGCCGCATGCCAGCGGCTGTTGAACAAGAACAAATAAAGACAAACAGTTCGCGGCATTACTCCCCCCTTAAAAAACATCGCCTCGATATTTCAAAATAAAGACATGAATTAACATAAACATGAATAACCAAAGGCGTACAACATGGACAATTTCTGGGTGCACCCTGCTCCGCTGCGATGTTGCCGCGCCGCGGGGAACGACCTCGTAGTTCAATTGTCCTAGACGGCAAAGCACTTTGTAGGGGCCGAAGTATCGGCGTAAAAGCTTTTCGCTCAGCCCACGGCTGCGGATCAGCGTCCAAACCCATACTTGATCTCCCGGCTAGTACTCAGCATCGCGTCGTCGTAAGGTGTAACGTCGCGCCTCGGTTTGTTGCTGATTCTTAATGCGCATTCGGGCGAGTCTTCGGGCTTCCTCTGCAGGTTGAAGGTAGGCGGCGACGTTCAGGTTCTCCTCGTAGGTTACGTGCAGCAGCATTGCGTCGAGTGTCATCGCGGGCTCTCTGCCGTACACAAGGTTGAATGGGGTCGACCTGGTTGTCTCCTGGACGGGGGTATTATACGCGCAGATGACGTAGGGTAGAATGACGTCCCATACCTTGTGTTCGGTGTCGATGTGCATTGCAATTATGTCCGCAATCGTTTTGTTGAGACGCTCCGTAAGTGCATTTGTTTGAGGATGGTATGCAGTAGTTCGTCGATGGCTTGTATGACTGTATTCCAGGATGGCTTGCGTCATCTCCGCCATAAATGCCGTTTCCCGGTCCGTGCTGAGTATTTCTGGGGCACCGTATCGCAAGAAAATTTGTTCGACAAAAAACTTAGCCACTTCTGCCGCAGTACCATTGGGCCGTGCTTTTTTTTCGGCGTAGTGGGTAAGGGAGTCGGTGGCCACGATAATCCACTTGTTACCCGCAGATGAAGATGGAAAGGAGCCGAGCAGATTCATCCCAATTTGTTGAGAGGGGAGGATTGGGGGCGGTATTGAGTTTATTAGCCCTGCTGCTCTGATCGGCGGCGTCTTGCTTCGCTGGCACTCAAGGCACGTTTCCACGTAATGGGCAACATCGGCAGGAAGTCATAGCCAGTAGTACTTCGTCTAGATTCTATGCAATGGGCGCGCATACCTGAGATGTCCTGTTGTTGGATCGTCATGTAACGCAAGAGGAATTTCCTGCCTGAGGCTTTTAGGCAAGACAAGAAGCTGCGTGGTCTGAGCAAGGTTCTTTACGAGGACGTCATTGCTTAAGGCGAACGACGACAACTGACGCCTAAACACAGTAGGAGGGAAGCGGTCTTGCCTTCCAAGTAATCGACTATGTCTTTCAGCTGAGGATCTAATCGCTGCTGTTGCGCAAAACTGCTGGAGCTTACTGTCCCAGAAAGGCATCGTCGTCATCGTCCTTCGGGGGAGCGTCGACGGGAAAGCGGCATAAGCAGTCTGTGTAGGAATCCTTGCGGCCCGACTTATAGACTACAGTCCCGTCAAATTCTTGAAGTCGTAGGCTCCATCGGGCAAGGCGGCCGGAGGGGTCTTTCAAATTTGCCAGTCAGAAGAGGGCGTGGTGGTCGCTTACCACTTTAAATGGGCGACCGTACAGGTATGGACGAACTTCGAAGTGGCCCAGATGATCGCGATGCTCTCCTTCTCGGTAGTCTAGTAGTTGACTTTGGCTTTTGT
This sequence comes from Amblyomma maculatum, assembly GCF_055883805.1. Taxonomy (NCBI): domain Eukaryota; kingdom Metazoa; phylum Arthropoda; class Arachnida; order Ixodida; family Ixodidae; genus Amblyomma; species Amblyomma maculatum. The sequence goes on from NC_139352.1 coordinate 103,077,420, forward strand.
CAGGGACCTGCTAGCGTAGGTGATTACTTTTTCCTGTCCGGTACTCTTCTGGACGAGAACTGCTCCTAAGCCTACAATGCTCGCGTCGGTATGAATTTCGGACGCCGCGTTTTCATCAAAGTGGCCAAGTACAGGAGGGCACTGCAGACAGCGCTTAAGTTCGTCGAAGGCTTCTCCTTGCGGAGCTTCCCATTTAAAAGGTACATCAGCCCTTGTAAGCTGCGTCAACGGTTCGGCGATGCGTGAAAAGATTCTGACAAATCGTCGATAATAAGCACACAGCCCAAGGAATCTGCGCACAGCTTTCTTGTCGGCTGGCGGTGGAAATTATGCGATTGCAGCTATTTTATCCTGGTCTGAGCGAAAACCATCCTTGCTAACGATGTGAACTAAGGACCGCAGTTTCTCGTAGGCGAAGTGGCACTTCTCTGGTTTTAACGTTAGTCCCGATGATTTGATGACATCCAGTACTGTCTGCAGCCCTTATAGGTGATCTTCAAAGTTTGACGAGAGGACAACGACATCGGCCAAGTATACCAAACAAAATTTGCCACTTCAAGCCATCCAGGACTGTGTCCATTACTGGTTGAAACGTGGCTGGTGCGGAGCAGATACCAAATGACGTCACCTCGAACTCGAATACACCATCCTCTCTTGTCGACCTCAATTTGCCAATAGCTGCTCTTCAGGTCCACCGATGGGAAGTACCTTGCATTGCAGAGCCTGTCCAGTGTGTCATCAATGCAAGAGAGAGGGTACACAGCCTTCTATTTAGGCGGCGGTAATCGACGCTGATGAGTGTCCCGCCTTTTTTCTTCAGGAAAACTACTGGAGCCGCCCTGCGGCTCCTCGATGGCTAGATCACGTCATCAAGAAGATTTCCTCGATTTGATCGCGTATGGCCTGGTGTTTTCGGGGCTATACACGATAGGGGCTTTGACGTAGAGGTCGAGCGTTTTCGTCCGTGATGATGCGACGTTTTGCCAACAGAGTTTGCCGCACCTTCGACGCTGAAAAAAAAGCACTCGCTGTAGCTTTCAAGAAGAGTGCGAATCTGGTCTTGTCTGTCTCCGGGGAGCATCGCGTTGATGTCGAAATCGGGCTGTTTGTCTGGGTTGGGTGCATCGTCTTCAATTTGGCTGGGGAGGGCGAAGACTGCTAGAGTGTCCGCTAGCTCGTCAAGGAAAGTAATCCTTATTCTCTTGTTCCGATGCCGGTATTCTTCGGTTGAGCTTGTCCATGACGCAAACGGACGATGCCTGCCTCGTACGATTCCAAGTCGTCTATTCAGTCTATTCAGTAGCAACTGAGTGCTTCCTTCGACAAACCCTTCCGTGATTTCGACTTTTTTGTAACCACATGACGCTTAATCGGGGCCGTATGATCAATTCTTCGTCGAGGACGTTGAGCGCTACGTGATGCGTCGCAGTTCTCGTAGCAGGTATAGTTTTGTCGGTCGAGAGTTTGATGAGTTTGTTTCGGAGGTCGATGATCGCTCGATATTTGCTCAGAAAATCGATGCCCCAAATCCCGTCACGGGAGTACCGCTGTAGGAAGACGAAGCCGGTAGGGTAGGAACATCCATTTTCTCTAACCCTTGCGGTGCATCGCCCCTACGGCGTAATAAGGTTACCACTAGCGATGCGGATTAGCGGGCCATCCCAAGTGGTCGTCACCTTCTTGAGCTGAGCGGCGAACGCTCTCCACTGATGACAGAAAAGTCAGCTCCGGTGTCCACTAAGGCGGTAAACGTCCGACCGTCGACAGCAACTTCGACATCACTCGTTCGTGTCCTCGTATTGCATGTTGGCTTCGGTATTCGATCTCTGCTTCGTCTTGTGCTGAGGTCGTGGCCGGAGCACACGGCTGTCGCTTCGCTGGGCTGCGGTGTTAGCTTGGAGTCTGGTCGCGTCGTCTTCGATGTTAACATCGTTCGTAGCGGCGGTGTCACTTTGAAGTCTGGGCGCGTTGAGGGCGTCTTCATAAGTAATGACGGTGTCACAGCGGCGTCTTAGTTACTCGTAGTCATCGGCGGAGGGTCTTCGTTGGTTCGCCTTACAGCAACCTCACCTTTGGAGGTGAGGTTGCTATACGGCTACCTTTGTGGTACCTATCTTTGTGCTATGCTACCTTCAGTTTCCCCTACGGGGGCTTGGTGACCTTCTTTGCACACTGTCATTGTACCTGCGGCCTGGCGACGAAACGCGGGCCCTGTACGGCGAAGGGGACCTAAACCGACGATTTGGTGGCGCAAACTCACCGCTGCGCAGGTAGTTGTCGATTTCTTGATGTCGTTCACCTGTGCAGGGTCGTGAGGCGGCAACTGCAAATCCGCGGAGGCCAATTCGTAGGTACGGGCAGTGACGTAGAATGTGACCGGCCTCACCGCAGTGGAAGCATAATGGCCGGTTGTTCGCAGTCCTCCAGGCGTCGCACTTCCTATGGCTTGGGGGTCGTTGGTAGGGTTGGCGGGCGGGAGCCAAGAGGGAGCTTTCAGGAACAGGACAGTAGAGACGAGGGCTTGGAGAGTCACGTTGGGGCGCAGGTCGACGTTATGCTTTAGCGTACTTCATTGTTGTCGTTTCTTTTGTCGCTTGTGGTACACTCAGCGCTTGCTGCACTTCTTCACGGACGATGTCCGCGAGCGTCGCCACCTGGGGTTGTTAGAATGATAGCCGTAACCGACGTAGTTCTTCACGGACGATCTCACGGATGAGGTCTCGAAGGCTTTTTCCGCTCGTAGATGCGCTGCTGAAGGGGCTTGTGCTGACCGGTTGCAGTGGTCGATCATAGTGGTGCATCCGGGTGTCCATTGTCTTCTCGATGGTCGACGCTTCACTTTCAAATTCGCCCACAGTTTGCGGCGGATTTCGGACAAGTCTTGCAAAAAGCGACTCTTTAGCGTCTCGCATAAAAATTTTCACTCTCTCACCTTCAGTGATGTTAGGGTCGGCGTGGTGAAACAGGCGCTTCTTCTCCTGAACGTAAACCAGAACTCACTCATTTGGGAGTTGAAGTCATGATTGAAGGATGGCCTTGGCTCTTTACTTTCGAACGACACTTGCAAAGGCAGTCAAAAACTTTTGAAAATCTCCCAGTCCTAAAACGCTGCCTCGTAATTTTCGAGCCTTATACAGGAAGGTCCTTGAAGAGCAAAATAGACTTGCCTTACCTTCGCTTCGTCGTTCCAGGCGTTGAAAGCTGCCACGCGTTCGAAGAGGTCGAGCTAGTCTTCCGCATCCTCGTCCAGTCGTCCATGGAAGGGGGGCCCTCGGGGTTGGATGAAAAAACCGGTGCTGTAGGCTGGGTCATTGCCTGAGTTGATGCTTCCTACAAGCTTATTGCAAGCGTTCTTTCAACGAGCGTTACGTTGTAAATTAACGCATGCTAAGCATTTTAGTGTTCATGTCTGGAGAGATCGTAAAAACAGTATACATATATATATATATTGTTAGGCTTCCGTGGATGTTCTTTAATTTGTACATGCCATGATCTTCCTCTTTCATTTGTACATACCATCATCATCGTCCCGCGGCGCCGGCTCCGGCACGCGCCTGGGTTTTGTCATCGGATTAAAACGCTAGACAAGGCATCGCTGGCCTTGCCGTCACGACCTTGCCGTCTCAACATAGCCTTCTTTCACAAGTGGTGGAGGTCGAGTTCGATCCCCTTGCTGCCTTTCACTGGAGCTACGTTCCGGTCGTCGTTTGGCAACATATTGACGCATATAGAAGACGACGCAAAAGATAACATCTGAGACGACAAGCGCGAGCCTGGAAGTGCAAGAAGCTTGAACGCAAGACTTGTTCTGGTCGACCATTCAAACCATCTATCGCTAGGTTCTCCTTGGTGTTCTACCGAGTCGTGACACTGGTGGAGGTGCTGGGATATGCATAGGACTCCTTCCGGCAGTCCACAGCGGATCCCAAACATCGACACGCCTCTCCATCGGGCTAGCCGCCGCCTTCTAGGCCTAGCGCCGGTGTAAAGTCATCTGCCGAACAACTTCTCAAACGCCCAAGTTCCTCAGAACTCCCAAGCCATGGCACATACCAACCCTACGCCGGTGACTCTACAGAACACCAAGGTGCCAGAGTGCTTTCGCGGGGAAGCGTTTGAAGATGTGGAGGATTGGCTCGACCAGTTTGAGCGAGTGGCCAAGATAAACCAGTTGCGCGCTGACCAGAAACTTTGTAATGTTTATTTTGCCCTTCAGGATAATGCTAGAAAATGGTTTGAAAACCACGAGGCCAGCTTATCCACATGGGATGACTTCCGCTGCCAGCTGGTCGACACTTTCGCGAGAACTGACCGACCAGACAATGCGCTGCGCCTGCTTGAAGTGCGCATCCAGAAGCCGAATGAGAGCGTGGCTATGTTTGCGGAAGACATGGCTCGCCTTTTTTTCCGTGCCGACCCTGATATGAGTGAGCCAAGGAAGCTACGGCATCTCATGCATGGTGTCGAAGAACAGGTGTTTGCCGGCTTGGTACGCAACCCACCTAAAACGGTGAGAGAGTTCGTTAAGGACGCTACTGCTAGAGCGAGCCCTACAAGACCGGTGCCGCCAGTACAACCGACCCGTTAACTGTGCTTCGACGACTGCGGCGGCGCTGAATGCAACCGATAGGACCGCTCTTCGAGACCTCATTAGAGAAATTGTCCTTGAGGAGCTCCAGCGAATCACGGTTACGAAGGCTCAGTCATCACAGGCCCTCGTGGAAACCGTCAGGAATGAAATTCGATATGCGTTATCACCGTCTGCACCATGTAACCAGTCTCACCCCGTCGACAACGCGGCAGCTATTTCGGAGCCATACCATGCTCCCCAACCGGTAAGCTTCACGGCCGACGTTCCTGCACCTTACCACGAGCCGCAACATGAGAGCTATGCCGCAGTCCTTCGTCGCCCGCCTCCAGACCACGCCCCACCGAGCTCATCGAGCCGTCAGGAGACGCGACTCTACCATGGAGCTCAGTGGGCGCCTTCCAGGCGCTTTCAACCACGCCGAACTGACAGGTGGCGCAGTTATGATAGCCGGCCACTCTGTTTCTACTGCGAACAGCCTCCACGTGTATCGGTATTGCCGCTACCGCGAAGAGGGGCAAGCCTTTCCGCCTGCTTCTGCTCGCCAACACTTCAATGCCGACACTGCCCAAATCGAGGACGACCCTTCGGTCAGCAGGGAAAACAAATCCCGGGGCTTCCGCCGCCGCTCCTCCTCATCAACAAAGCGTTATCCTTCGCCGATGCGCCGTAGCATTGCTGACGTTAGCGGACAGCGGTCCCAGAGCCCTCACCGGGGAAACTAACAGCCGCAACCTCGCGAGGGGAGGTTGCAACCAGTCGAAAAATGCCAAACCCCTCACCACCGCCGCAACCGCCGACAACCTGTGCTTCTGACGCCGCTGTTAACATTAACATTGACATCGCCGCACTACCGCCGAAAATGCCGCCTACATTACCGCCGAAAATGCCGCAACAGATGAGCAGCCCCGACGACGAAGCTGACAGCGCCGACTTTGCTGCACTTCCGCTGCAAATGCCGAAAAAGACGAGCAACCTGGATGAAATTGTTAGTGCTGACCTCGCCCTTTCTATTGACGGGCTGGAGGCACATGCTCTAGTGGATACCGGAGCGGATTTTTCAATTATTAGCCAGAAACTGGCTGATACGCTGCGTAAAGTAAGAACCGAATGGACTGGGCCAGTAATTAGAAGTGCTGGGGGTCAGCTACTGGCACCGACAGGGAAGTGCACTGCCCGGATAGGAATAGGAAACGCAGTGTTTGTTGGCAGTTTCGTTATTCTCCCTGACTGTTGCAAAGACCTCATCTTGGGCATGGACTTTCTGCTGTAATCAGCATTCGAGATAGCGTCGTTGCCTTCACCAAGAATCATGGAGACCTTGGTTATGCGGAAGTACCACTGATGCCCTTACGCGTCGCCAAGCAGACGGCGACATTACCTCCGCGATGCATTACCTCCGACATTACCTCTCTTGTTCAAGTGAAGTGCGACGCGGCGCATACCGGCGATGGAATCGCCGAAAGGGCAGTCATCCTGGTACTAAGCCGAGGTGTTTCTATAGCTCGGGGGCTAGTCAACTTGACCGATGGACATACTGAAGTGCTGCTGACAAACTTCAGCGACGAGCGTCAGCAAATTCCGAAAGGCACAACTGTGGCCTTTTTCGACAGCATCCTAAATGCGCAGCACTGCTTCTCACTGCAACAGGAAGGGCCAATGTGCAAGACGCCCGTAACCATCGTCGATGTGAGTCCAAATTTGTCTTCTTCAGAACGGGACCGCCTTTTAGATCTCATAGATCAATTTCGAGACTGCTTTGCTTCCGAATCACGGGTCGGCCAAACGCCCTTGACAAAACATCGAATCATTACGGATGACTCGATTCGCCCGATTCGACAAAATCCTTACCGTGTGGCTCCGAAAGAACGGGAAGCCATTCAGCGCCAGGTGGCCGAAATGCTTAGAGACGACGTTATCCAGCCGTCACAAAGCCCCTGGGCTTCCCCCGTGGTGCTCGTTAAAAAGAAAGACGGCAGCTTACGATTTTGCATAGACTACCGCAAGCTCAACCAAGTGACTAAAAAAGACGTGTACCCTCTTCGCATCGACAATTCCCCTGACCGCCTACGAAATGCACGTTACTTCTCATCAATGGACTTGAAAAGTGGACATTGGCAGGTAGAAGTAGATGAAAGGGATCGGGAGAAGACAGCATTCGTCACTCCCGACGGATTGTATGAGTTCAAGGTGCTTCCGTTCGGTTTGTGCTCGGCACCAGCAACATTTCAGAGGCTGATAGACACTGTGCTCTCGGGACTTAAGTGGCAAACATGCCTGGTGTATCTTGACGACGTGATTGTGTTTTCGGCCACGTTTGAAGAGCATCTACGCCGTTTGCTAGCTGTGTTTCGGGCCATACGATCTGCAGGCCTCACCACTTCGGTTATGAGGAGCTGCAGTTCTTAGGCCGTCGTTAGCCAAGAAGGTGTGCGGCCTGATCCTGAAAAGCTCTCCGCAGTCGCCAAGTTCCCAACACCTACGGACAAAAAGACATTGCGGCGCTTCCTGGGTCTTTGCGCCTATTACCGTCAGTTTATTGCTGGCTTCTCACGAATTGCCTGGCCATTAACTTCGTTGACGCGTGACAACGCTGTCTTTAGTTTGGGTGAAGAACAGCAACAAGCTTTTAATGAGCTGCGGAGGCGTTTACAGACACCACCTGTTCTGGCACACTTTGATGACGACGCCCCTACACTGCTTCATACGGATGCCAGCAACGTGGGCTTAGGTGCTGTGCTGGTGCAGCGCCAGGATGGTGAGGAAAAAGTAATTGCTTACGCCAGCAGGACCCTATCTAAAGCGGAAGCGAACTATTCGACAACCGAAAAAAATGCCTTGCAGTGGTATGGGCCGTTATGAAGTTCCGCCCTTATTTGTACGCTCGCCCATTTGAAGTCGTTAGCGACCATCACTCTCTCTGTTGGCTGACGAACCTAAAGGACCCTTCAGGGAGACTCGCGCGTTGGAGACTTCGAATACAAGAATTTGACATGGCCATTATTTACAAATCTGGAAGGAAGCACACGGATGCTGATTGCCTTTCCCGAGCGCCGGTCGAACCTTCCACTATGACCGATGAAGGCACTGCGTTTTTAGGTGTCATAGATGACGCAACGCTTTCCCAACAGCAGCGAGAGGACCAGCAATCGCTCCCTCTTATTGATTTCTTGAAAAAGCGAACTACGGTTGTGCCTAAGATTTTCGCCCGAGTAATGCCTTCGTTCTTTATTCGCAACAACGTACTTTACAAGAAGAACTTCCGCCCAGGGGGAAACAGTCATTTACTCGTCGTCCCATTAGCTCTCCGCAGTGAAGTTTTCAAGCGTGTCACGACGGGCCAACCGCCGGTCACCTAGGCTACACCCGCACTTTGGCTAGAGTACAGCATGGATACTATTGGCCAAAACTGCCGGCGACTGTGAAACACTATGTACGTACGTGCATAGACTGCCAGCGCCGTAAATCACCCCCTGTAAAACCAGCTGGCCTACTCCACCCTCTTCAAGTGCCAACGACACCTTTTAAACAAATCGGTATGGACCTCCTGGGACCATTTCCGACATCCACAGCCGGGAATAAATGGATAATTGTCGCCACCGATTATCTAACCCGCTACGCGGAGACCAAGGCTCTACCAAAGCAGCTCGGTTCTTCGTTGAGAACATTGTCCTGAGGCATGGCGCTCTGGCACTTATTATAACAGACCGAGGAACTGCATTTACGGCCGAACTTTTGGAGACCGTTCTCCGCTTCAGTGGCACCAGTCATCGTAAAACTCCAGCCTATCACCCCCAAACCAATGGGTTGACGGAACGTCTCAATAAGACCATCGCAGACATGCTTTGCATGTACGTCGACGTGAACCACAAGACTTGGGACGAAATTCTTCCCTACGTCACGTTCGCCTACAATACGGCACGCCAAGACACCACTCGTATGACACCATTCAGCCTCCTTCACGGGCGACCAGTAACAACTATGCTGGATGCAATGTTGCTCCCGAATGCCGACACTGATGATCTCTATCAGGACGCCGAGGAATTCGCTCAACGTGACAATATTGTAAGAGAGATGCATGACCTGTGGAAAGGAAAAAGAGGAGGAGATCAGAGACGTCGCTCGTCAAAGACGATAAAGAAGTGAAGAGGATGAAGATGAAGCTAAGCGCTGTGAACGCTGGCCGTCGTAGCTGCTACGTAGGATACATATATTGCTGTGCGAACCATATAAACCACTTCATTACACTTGGTGGAGGTGTCGCCTGTTCCTAACCTTGAGCTCCACAGTCGAACCTTGCCCGGCCATCGTGACAGACGCCGCGACCCAGTCTGGCCCGCTTGTTCCCAGCGCTATCATCTGCTCGGGACCAGTGCGGCAGCGCGACCTACCTATCTCCACCGGCACGGACGACACCGACGTAGAGGGCTGGCTAACTACTTACGAGCGTGCGAGTGCTTACAATAAGTGGGATGACCATGTTAGGCTCACCAACGTCATCTTCTATTTAAGTAATGTCACTAGCTTGTGTTTCCGAAACCACGAAGCTGACATTTCAACCTGGGCAGCACTCAAAACTAGCCTCTCGGAGGTTTTCGGCCTCCCCCCTGTTCGGAAACTTCGCGCCGAACAACGGTTGGGTTCTTGCATCCAGCAGTCAGGTGAAAATTTCACAAGCTACAGTGAGGGTGTTGTCGACCTGTGTAAACGTCTTGATACATCTATGACTGAAGCACAGAAGAGCAAGCATGTCCTCAAAGGAATTGAATTGGATCATTCCACATGCTCGCCGCCAAATCCCCCAAACCGTTTCTCACATAATTTCTTTGTGCCAGAGCGATGATGAGCTCCGTAAGCCATTTCCTCGGATGAAACACTATCGACACTGGATATTCCACGTGCTCTCAGGATCACCAGGCGCTTCTCCAGCAAATAATACAGTTTGTGCGGGAAGAGGTGGCTGGAAAGTTGTCCCTGGTTACCTGCCGGCCCGATTATTCATCTCTGTCGCCTCCTCAACATCGTGTCATCCAGGAACAAGTTGCCGAGATCGTGCCAAGTACCAACCCACCCCTATGGTGGCCGCGCCGCTGACGTACGCCGAAATGGCAAGCTTCCCACCGCCCGAAATGCCATCGCACTCGCCCCCAAACAACGCCTTTAATCGCCGGCAGCCCGTGCATTCAGTGCCACTTACGCCGCCTGCTCGTCCTCGCACTGGTCCCTGCAATCGGAATCCGTGGAGCACACAACATAACCGCCCGATATGCTACGTCTGCGGTGTAGCTGGCCATGTGGCATGGGGGTGTCGTGCACATGGATACCGTTTTTATGACTACGGGCGCACTCCAGCCTACGACGTACCTTTTTCCGAAGCTGACGCCGGTCGTCCGCCTTCGCATCACTCTCCGACACGTTCCGATTCATATGTCCACCGGTTGCCATCTCCCCGCCGTCGGTCCCGCTCTCCTATGACCCGCCGATCACCACCCCTTCAGCCGGAAAATTAGACGCCGCAGTTTCGGAGGCAAGAACTGCGCCCTCAGTAACTATGTCAAGCCCTGTAAACATTATTGAGGTTTTCGTCGAAGGCGTTGCTGTTAATGCACTTGTTGACACTGGTACGGCGGTGTCCGTGATTAGTTGCAATCTGTGGCGCAAACTTTGAAAGGTGACGAAGCCGATCCCCGATATTTCATTGCGAACCGCGAGCGCCGAAAAGATTCTACCAGTTGCTGCGTGCACCGCACGGCTCATCATACAAGGCCTCTCCTACGTTATTGAATACATCGTCCTCACTCACTCTTCTCATGAAATCATTCTCGGATGGGACTTTTTGTCCAAGCATCATGCCATCATCGACTGCGCACGTGCTCACATTGATTTGTTGCCGCTTTGTTACATTCTCGTAGACACCACCCCTGCTCCAGCTGCGCCCATTTTTGCTGCCGACGACATCGCTGCCCCTGCTTACTCCTCTGTTCTTGTACCTGTGAATTGTGACGCCATCAATAACGCTACAGCAATGTACACACCGTCCATCTTTTGTGCTCATCGAAAATATGTGCTGCTCCCGCATGCGGTGCTAAACATTTCTGGTGGTATTAGCGCTCTTTACGTCACCAACCAGTTGCCTTTTCCAACGACGTTACTTCGAGGAGAATCGCTTGGCACAGTCGATATCATTGATCTCGCCGACGCCTCTAGTGTTATTGCAGATCCTGCAGTGCATCACACTACCGCCCTCACTCCCCCCACTACAGTCACCGACTCGACCACATCTGATATTTTCGACCGTTTTGTCGACACATCATTACCGCTTACCCATCGCGACGAGCTTGTTGCCTTGCTTCACCGATTCAGCGCCTCCTTCGACTCTCACCGGACTTCGTTGGGACGTACAACCGCGGTTCGCCACCATATCGACATCGGCCTCCAAGTAATACTGCACCAGCGCCCCTACCGAGTCTCAGCCGCTGAATGCCGCGTCATCGGTAACCAAGTCAGTAACATGCTAGAGCGCGAAGTGATCCAGCCTTCTCACAGCCCGTGGACTTCACCCGTCGTCCTAGTAAAAAAAGACGGCTCCATTAGGTTCTACATCGACTGCCGTCGGCTCAACAAGATCACTCGGAAGAACGTGTATCCCCTCCCACGCATCGACGACGCCTTGACTGTTTGCAGGGAGCTGAATACTGTTCTTCGCTGAACCTCTGCTATAGCTATTGGCAGGTACCAATGGCTGAATCCGACCGCCAGAAAACTACATTCATAACGTCAGACAGTCTATATAAATTTATTGTCATGCCTTTTGGTTTGTGCAACGCTCCAGCCAGATTTGAGCACATGATGCAATGGCAGCTATGTCTCTACTACCTAGATGATGTCATCTTCTAGAAGGACTTTCCATCTCATCTTCTTCGCCTCGAGAGTGTTCCTCGACGTCTGACTGATGCAGGCTTGCAGCTAAACTTTTTCGAAGAAGTGTCGGTTTATGCTCGACAGCTGGTGATACTCGGCCACGTTCTGCCAAAGGACGGAGTCCTGCCGGAGCCTGCAAAACTTTGTGCAGTAGCGGAATTTCCCAGGCCCACCTCACTGAAAGAACTGCGCAGTTTTATAGGGCTTTGCTCGTATTTCCGCCGCTTCGTCAAAAAGTTTGCCGAAATTATTGCCCCCTTGACCCAGCTTCTTGCGGAAAGCCCCGACTTGTCGGCCTGGTCACCTGAATGTGATGCAGTTTTTACTACGCCCCGCCGACTTCTGACATCCCCTCCGATACTATGTCACGTCGACCTGCGCGCTCCTACCGAGCTCCACACGGACGCCAGCGGCAGCGGTATCGGTGCTGTTCTCGCTCAGCGCAAACCTGGTTTCCCTGAGTACGTCGTAGCTTACGCCAGTCGTGCCCTGACCAAAGCAGAGACCAACTATACAGTAACAGAATAAAGAATGTCTTGCGATTGTTTGGGCCATCACTAAATTTCGTCCTTACTTATATGGTCGGCCATTCGATGTCATCACCAATCACCATGCTCTGTGCTGGCTGTCGTCCCTCTAAGATCCGTCCAGCCGCATCGCCCGCTGGGCTCTCCGTTTGCAAAAATATGACATTCGTGTCCTTCATCGCTCTGGTCGCACGCACGCCGACTCAGACGCCCTTTCGTGCTCCACTGTGACCTCTGACCCTGGACCATACGCAGTCGTCGGCCTCACGCCTTCCTCCCTTGAAACCATGAATATGGCATCCGAGCAGGGCAAATATTCCCGGATTGTTTCACTCATGAACGTTCTGGCCAACCAATCACAATGCCGCCCTTCTCGAGCTCTTCGACGTCAGGCCCATCACTTTACTATCCGTGGCAACCTCTTTTACAGCAGAAACTACCTCCCTGATGGTCAAAAATGGCTTCTTGTTGTTCGCCGACATCTCCGAACAGTAATTTGCGCGAGCTTTTACGATGACCCACAGTGCGCTCATGCTGGACTCCTGAACACATATGGTTACTACTGGCGGTGCATGTATCGTTTTGGTCGCCAGTACGTCCGCTCTTGTATGCGTCGTAAGAACCCCCCCATGTCCTCCAGCTCCCCGGCAGCCTCTACCATGTCCCCTTCGGCCATTTGCACGTGTTGTAATCGACCTTTACGGGCCTCGTCCCTGCTCTTCCGCCTCCAACAGGTGGATCATTGTTGCCATTGACCACCTGACCAGATATGCTGAACCTGCTGCTTTACCAGCTGCAACTTCTCATGACGTAGCTATCCTTGAGAACCTTATCCTGCGTCACGGTGCGCCACAGGAGTTACTTAGTAACCGTGGTCGCGTGTTTTTGACTGATGTCGTAGAAGCCCTTCTTCAGGCGTGCAGTGTTGTTCATCGTACGACGTCTGCCTGCCATCACCAGACAAATGGAATGGTCGAGCGATTTAATCGGACCCTCGGAGACATGACGGCTATGTATGTTTCATCCAGCCACTGAAATTGGGACCGTGTGTTGCCATTCATAACCTACGTCTACAATTCTGCTACGCAAGCGACTACTGGTTTCTCGCTTTATTTATTTCTGTACGGCCGGGAACCTTCTTGCACAATGGACACCATCGTACCCTACCGTCCCGACGCCTCCGAATTTACACCTATTTCTCAAGCCGCTGCCTATGCTGAAGAGTGCCTTCACATCGCACGTCAAATCACAGCTCGAAATCAGTACCACCAAAAACACAACCGCGCCGGATCCTCATGTCTGCCGCCTGCTTGTCGTCCAGCCTCGTTGGTATGGCTATGGATGCCCTTTTCTACTACTGGCCAGTCGCCCAAGTTTCTGAGTTGATACCAGGGACCCTATCGTGTGCTTAAGCAAATTTCTCCGGTTAATTACCTTATAGAGCCTCTCACGCCATCAACAGATCAACGGCGAAAATGACGTGAAATTTTCCACCTTGACCGACTCAAACCCTACCATGACCCTGCCATCATGACCTCCGCTTAATCCGCCAGGATGGCGTCTTTTCACAGGGAAGTATAAGTAAGAGAGTAGCATGACCCGTGGAAAGGAGAAATAAGAGGAAATCAGAGACGTCGCAGGCCAAAGGCGATAAAGAAGTGAAGACGACAAAGAGGGCTAAGCTCGAGCGGTCGCTGCGAACGCTGGCCGTCGTAGCTGCTACATAAGATAAATATATTGCTGTGCGAACCATCTAAACCGCTTCATTACATACAATATATATATATATATATATATATATATATATATATATATATATATATATATATATATATATATATATTTCCATGGTTAAAAATACTTTCCAAAGAAAGCATTCTGTTGAGGTTTAGGTATTCTGCATACAGAGCGAAAACTCCGTATTTCTTGGTTACGCTTGTTGTTAAGCTTTTATGTCAACGATCAAAGACCAAGGTCAAGTGTTAAGGTCACTGAGGTAATTTGTTGAGCACGTTCAGCAGCCTAGTTAACTTTAAACCAAATTGAAAGTTCCTGGCTTCAAGGTCAAATTGTCCCACCCGATGACCTTGCGATACCTGTCCTAATGGAGCTCCACCTCTGAAATCGCCGATGAGAGGCCGATGCGAAATTCTGGGGTATTTTGTATAAGTTTGGAGGAAAGTACCCCTGTAATAAAATAATAATAAAAGGCAGGCATCTACCGTATAAGCTTGCGCGGTTTCTTCCTAGCGGGCCTCAGCTTATTCGTTGAGTTGTATAAGGCTTGACAAGTTCGCCATCCTGGGAGCCGTTCGCTTCTTTCGCATGTACGTACAGTGGTGCTCAAACGTGGGGCGTTACAGGCGGTTGGCTGCGATTGCCGTTTTTCCATATAATAATTACAAGCCGCTCGATCACGAATACCAGAGTTCTTTTGAAATTATGGCTAGTGCTCTCGTGTGTGGACCAGGGAAACTGATTGGTTGGTTTTGGTACAGATGTGAAACCCTGCCTCGGCAAGGGTTTTAGGAAGATAGAATAAACTTTAATGCCGAACGTATAAGGTGATCTACCGACACGCAGGTCAAGGGGTGGATGCTGCCGCCTCAAGTGCAGGCATGGAAGTACTTAGGTTCCAGAAGCCTGTTCAGCCAGTTGGACGAGCAGGAGCTGGAGCTCAGGGTCCGAGCTTCACAGCAGGGCCTCCAGGGTGTCTCTACGGCTTATATTGTGCGTCCTAACAGGAGCGTACGGGCACTCCCATATTAAGGCGAAAGCCCTTAATTCCTCATCTTTGTCGACAAAAGTTTGTCAGCAGAGGTGTCACGATTTCGAGAGCGAGAGTTCAAAAATAAATAAACCTTGTCTCAACCGGGAATTGAACCTCCATCTCTTAGATCCCCAGCCGAGCTCTTGATACCACTGCGCCACGCCCCCTTTTTGTTTATTGCCAAATTCATAATCAGATTTTACACATAAAGAATATTACTCGACAAACACACGTGCTCCAAACCACGCAAGCTTGGGCTGCGTGATCCATTAAAAATCGGGCCCATGTGCAGCACCACTTCCATTCTTGGAAGCCACTCAGGCGCTTGATCTTGTGTCTTGAAAACATTAATAACGCTCGCAACGGCTTCTCGAAAATACTGCCGTATTTCCCTCGCGTCAATGTGCGTATGCCTGAAAGTCATTCTGGATCGCCAGATACTCTGCTGGCCCGATAACATGATCATGTCCAGCGATAGCCCATAATCACCTTCAATTGGTAAAACTCGGATTCCAAATGCATCCACGAAAAGGTTTTTTTTAGTGGTTCGTTGTAAAATGTCCCAGAAGAAAAAGGCTTCCCAACAGTCTAAGAAAACATGTTCGATAGTTTCCGGCTTGCGGTATATGAAGCAGTAATTTCCCCAAAGTACAAAAAGCCTTCATTTCTAAATAGGTGTTAACTGCTAGTGTACTGCTATGGAGCTTGAATTTATTTGCTCCCTTGGTACAGCCATATTTTTTACTTGTTTAAGGACTGAATTTCATGGACTTGCACAATACAATGATCTGTACAATGGGATCGAGAGAAAGACGTTGCTCAAGTCCTTATGAAGTTTTTTTCACGTCACAGCTGATAAATACTCAAGCCTGAATTTCGTTTGAATATTTATCAGCACAGGGAAACGCTCCAGACCGTGAAACGCTCTTCCCCATGTTGTTGTGGCTGTAGGAAGAAGGAAAGGAAAGTCCACGGGCCTGCTACTGGCTCTGTAGCTGAACCACATCCGCTGCCTCGTGCGGACAGAAGAGAAAATAGAGATGAAATAAAAAAAAGAGAGAAGTACGCGCGCTCAACAACGGCCGCCCAAGTAGCACAAAGTGGGCTATTACGGGGGGGGGGGCCGCTTTGGGCCCCTAGGGGCAGCCCATACGGGCCCCATGCGGGATTTGGAAAAACTTACCCAGAGGGGCCCCGCGTGGGTTGCCTAATTTTGCCGCGATTGGTCCCAATCTGTATCCGTGTGGGTAGCCCAACAGGGCTGCCCGCATTCAGCCCAGGTAGACGAATGTGGGCAGCACACCAGAATCATTAATGAGTCCCACGTTTGTGCAGGCAGTGGCATCCCATTGATCAAGGTTTTAATTTTTAAGTCGATTAATCCCTCGATTACCTGAATTGTACAGGCGCGGGATTTGCGGAGGACAATCCGTTTTGGGCTGACCCACGTGCTGCCCTCATGAGTTCAATCTGGCATTTTCGGGGCTGCCCAAGTTCCAATAATCATCAAGTGTGAAACAATAAGCACTATTTTTTTTGCATGTATGCGACGCTCAGTAACATGAGAAAAATTTATTCCCAACACTACAATAATGTGGGCTGGTCCACATCACTCCCAACATGTTAGTCTGAATTTTTATTTCGGTGGTGCGTGTAGAATAGTAATGCCGCAGGAAACATTTGGGGGTCGTTTAGTACATATTCGTAAAGCGAAACAGTTACAGTTGCATATTTTCTGTGAATACTGCATAATTAACGTAGTTTTTAGAGTAAAAATAGATAGTCTTTATTCATGGCATGGATATGCTTAGTAAAGTTATGTGAAACCTCCAGAAGAGGCAATTAGTCGCCGGTATAACGTGATTTACATAAATAAAATTGTGCCTTAAAGATAGGGTGGAGACGTTTCAGAGCGGTAAGCCCGCCTACGGGCAATTTGGGGCTCATGCAGCCTTTCATGGGCCGCCTCAATCAGGCTGATCTTATTTTTGCCGCATGGACTACGAATATATGTTGCATTTTCCCCCAAGTACCCCAAAAAGTACCCGTGTGGGCAGCGTGGGGTGTGCTCGCTTTTCAGCCCTGCCGCAAACCAGGCGGGACCTATTCGGCTTTTGCGTGGGCAGCCCCAATCGGACTATCCCGTCTTCAATTTACTTTAGGCCCACATTTACATCGGATCTGCCCTAAATTGCCCCGCAATAGACCGATGCAGGAAGAAGCGGGAAGGAGCCCTTGCCAGCGCCGCTAACGGCCATGCGGAAATTATCTAGGTTTTTGGTGAGCAACCCTATTTGGGGCAGCCCAGGAATTTTCTGCATGAATTTCACATTTCCGTCTGACCTTCCCTCAAGTACCCCTCAAGGGTTCGATGTAGGCAATGTGCGGGCATACCCGTATTTAGCCCCGCTGCGGCCCATGAGGGACCTATTCGGCTTTTGAGTGGACAGCCCCAATTAGATTCTCAGGCTTTTCCTACACAAAGCCCAAATTTTCTTTGCATCGGCCCTAAAATTCCCCAAGCGGGACCCTTGAGGGCCAGATGTGGGAATCTGTACTCAGCCCTTTCAACGTCTATATGATGCCCAGATGAAAAAAGCAGGGACAAGCCCAATTTGGGCCTGCCCGCTTGATCCTTAAAGGGGGCCCTCATGGGTATTATTGTGGTTGCCCAAGCCAAACTTGCCCATACGGGCACCAGGTGGGCCACGTAATGTGTGGTACTTGGGCGTCGTCCACCACTGAAGCAGTGGTGGGTGCAATGATATCCTACAACAAATAAAATTCGGTGGCTGTTCTTCGGCAAGGAGAATCATATAATTTTTACTGACTTTGCTATCTACGTCCACCTTTTGCATGGGACCGCTACCCAGATTTTTTCAACTTTGATCGAAATGGCTCCTCCTATCATCATGGTACAAAGTTTATCAATTTAAGTGGTTCGCACTGCTTCCGCCATTTCTGCCCATGTATTGTACACCCCTAGAGCCATCAGTCTCGCTGTGGATGAGCACGCGGGCAGTCCCAGCACCCTTTTTACGCATTTTCTCGTTATAGACCTAATCTTTTCTCTTTTCACCCCTTTTAAATCTAGATACGGCGTTGCATAGCTTATCCGGCTGAAGGTGTACGCCTGTACCAGTTTAATGAAACTTTTTCCTTTAACCCTGGACCCCTGCTGCTACCAGCTTATATAGGCTCAGGGCCTGCATCGCGTCTTTCTCAAGCCTCTTGATGGTCTCGCCAGTATATCCGTACGACTGGAGAATGAGACCCAAAATTCTGATTTGCTCGGCTTTCGGTACCTCCTTACCCGTCACTTTAATTTTGATGTCGGACGGTGCCTTGCACCTTAAGTGGTTCGGATTGTATACAATTCTGATTTCTGCGGTGATCCAGCTAGGTCTTTATCAGCCGCGTAAACAACTATAATATCGATAGCGGCCTGGAGCAGGTTTTCGATGGCCGAAACACATACCCGGTTGACCCAAAGGGTGATATCATCCGTATACATACATACATACATACATATATATATATATATATATATATATATATATATATATATATATATATATATATATATATATATATATATATATATATATATATATATATATATATATATATATATTAATCCCTCGAGCTTTGTCAATTGCTTGGGTAAATTTATGCCCCAATTTGACCTTGAACTAGATGTGTTGCTAGGCGCGCGCTGCGTCACGAGCTTGCTAACCTGGACAAAGCAATACTCTAATTAAGTAGATTTGTTTGCAGGAAAAGAAAGGTGCAGTATCTGTAACACTGCCATCATTGACACTTGAACCATGCCATAAATGAAGGTAGGAAGTGGGAGTGAAAGAAGAGATAGAGCCGCCACACTGGAAGGCTCCTTTCTTTAACCTGTACTAACATCACATTATCAGCCTCCGCGATAACTAGGGCGCCTTACGAACTCCTTTCTTATGGTTGCCCATACTAAAATAAGAGTGGGGCGAACGGGTGCCTGATTTGGTGTCAACAGTGCGGAAAGCAGCCGCTAAATGTACCTCTCCTTTCAGTCCCTCCGTCCCCCCTTCCTTTACGGCATAGGTCAGGTGCCCGCCCACAAGTGTGGAAGATATAGCGCATTTATTTGTTTTAGACGAATTTACTGTTTCGCTAAAATTAGCTGTGGTTTAGATTGTGGTTTAACCTGTAGCTACGCGAGAGCTATATCTGCATGGCTACACCCAGGTACGGCTTGAAAGTTAGGGCATGCATGGCTTTTGGACATAGTAGTTTATTCTATGATTTTAGCTTCATTTTTGTCATAGGGTGGGGGTGAGAACATTCATAAGGCTGTACAAGGAACAGGAGGTATGACTGGATTAGCCCGTAAAGGTGGGTTAAGACGGGAGGACCGGAGCGCGGATGGTCCACGCGCGTCATCGCTACCAGCGCCCCACGTGACGCCGACGTCACTGCTCTGATCGACGGCGGGCGAGCGGCATGGCCGTCCGGGCGGCGCGGACTGAATATGCCAAGCGCCTTTTGCAGTCCGCGCGGACCGGGCGTCCGCCGCGGACCGAGATTGTTTTTGCTCGTTTTGCTTTGTTGCTGCTGCCTCCGCGTTGCTACGCCCGCGCTTTTCGTCTCGTATTCAGTTCGAGCGGCATATTGTTTGTTGTGCGTGCGCTGCGTCGATTGCTCCGTGTTCGCTGCAGTGCATCGTTTTTTGTGTTTGTGCTTGTGGGTGTGCCAGAGTTATAGCTTTACTCGGTTTCTAGTGCTTATTATGGGTGGAGTAGCGAAAAAGCGCTCAGTGATGAGCGACAGTCACGTTTTTAGCGCTCGTTGAGAGCGGAGCTGCCCATCGATATAGAATATTGACGATGCTTGCAATAAAGAACGCTTGCAATAGATGAACGCTTTTTTGCTTCCTCGTCGTCCTCGCACACTTCACGTAGAACAGCCAGAGCAGCGAGACGACGGTTTTGCTTGGCGTCCATGTTGAAACTCTCGGTAGAAAGGTTTTCGTCAGCGCGCCGCCACCGATAGGGAGGAGGGTACACGCGGATGGTCTGCTGGCTTCGCGTGAATGCTCGACGGCCGGATCGACGCGCGGACGCGTGGTCACGTGGCACCAGATCCGTGCTGACGCGCGCGGGCCATCCGCGCTCCGGTGCTTTCGTCTGAACCCACCTTAAGGAACCGGTTTTTACAAGTACTAGGTGGAGGCCCCTAGTTCGGAAACCCCAGTGGCGATGGCCGCCACCCGGGCACGCCTGACTAAGGCTTGTTGGGCCTTTGAGTCGGGCAGCCGAGCAAGGTCGCCTCCCAGTCTTCCCGGGTTGGGTTTGGGAGGGGGGGAATAGCCGGGTTGGAAGGGCAGGCCCACACCAAGTGATAGGTTACCGCAGACACCGCTCCTAAGTGAGGGTAGGTGCCGCTGAAGGAGGGTAAAAGTGCTTGAGGGCTGCCGGGCACATCAATGTATTTGTGAGAAGGCGGAGAAGGAGCCGCTCATCCACCTTTTTAAGGCCTTTACATGAGCGGGGTTAAACGCGATGGCTATCTTGATAGCATATTGTGATGCCTTGGAAGCTATAGATACGATTAAAATTGGGTTCCTGATCGGGTGGGGAGAAGAAAACAGCCCGGTGAGAGAGCGCGCGTGCGGCTGTGTCTGCTGCCGGGCCGCGCAGTAAAGCTAAGTGACAGGCTATGCTAAGCACCAGCTCCGGGTCCCTCTGTGCCTGTATCGCCTTCCTTCCATATGCAGCTACGATGGACTCAATATTGCTTTGAATGCCCGTAAACCAATTTGAAACGCCTCTGATGCCTGCTACACTGAGTCATGCATCTGTATGCTGTGCGGTGCAGCTTTCGAGGAAGAGCCAAATGAATGGCTGTGACGTCATTACGACTTCACAGCCGATGACTTCATAGTGTGATGACATCATAGCCAAGCATTGTTATTACTTATGACTATTTAGTCATAAATATTGACTAATCAGTGCTAGTTAGTGAAAGTTAGTCATTAGTTAGTATTGGCTAGTGATTTGTTAGCCATTAGTTAGCACTGGTTAGCACCATTAGTCATTAGTACTACACCACTGATGATCAATCGCACGCCGCTGCATGCGCACAGCTGCTCCGCTCGACTTATCCTAGCGCATGCGTACAGCTGGCGGAGCGGTGATACCACGGCTCAGCTCGCAGCCATGCTGACCTCGCCAAGCGGCTGGCGTAGTGTAGATCTCGCTGCAATAAGCAAAAAAATTGAGGCAGTATACTACAGCGCTCACAAGGCCCTGTTCCAATAGCTACAGCGTGAAATGACGCAGTGAAATAAAGATTGAAATCAACCTAGCGTCTTATTATAACAGAGCTATCGCTCGATATTTGGTTCAGCAGCGTTGAACTTCAGATGTTTTACAAGTGATTTTTCACGATGTTCACTCACGGCAAACAAGTGGTGTAGCTCGAGAAATGTAGTACGACGTAACTCAATTCGATACTCATTAAGCTGATTAAGAAAACTAGGCAGGATGTGCGACAATTTTTCCATGCAATAATTGGCACGACGAATGATCACCTTCCTGTATTCAAGGTGACGCGTAGTATAGGAATTATTGATATAAACAGCGCGAACACGAAAACAAGGGACAAGAAACACGAAAGCCACAGTACATGCGCTGACTCACAACTAAGCCTAAGCCGTTTACTGCAAGGCCCAAAAAAACAAACATGAAGAAAAACGAAACAGTCACGTGAAAAACCCCTGGGTTCACCTGCTGCATAAAAATTACTTTAAAAAATCACTTAAAAAAGACACTTCTTTCCTTGAAAGAGCAAGAGACGTCTTGCTGATACACTTATTGTCCGTTGAAATAAAATATGCTTCCACTATCTCTCTCGTTATCTTCTCTTTGTGGCGATATAAAATCTTAACACTGTCAAACTTAGGAGTGCATTTCTTCTTCTCCTTCTTCATTATTTCACATGACTGGCAATGGGATACTAGAAACGTTTTGTCCTTTCCAATTTCCAAGTTGTTACAGTGTTCCTGTAGTCTCTTATTTATACACCGTCCGGTTTGTCCTATATAACTGGCCCCACAAGAGAGTGGAAGTCTATACACAACACCTGTCTTGCATCCAACATAGGGGTTTCTATGTTTCACCCCACATTCCTTCTTCTTCTCTTCTCTTTCCCTTTGAACAGCCGGGCAGATCCTCTTCATCTTGAGCGGGGCGGTCAGTGCGACGTCCACATTATACCTCTTGCCTACATTTTTGAGGCCATGCGAAATCCTGTGCACATACGGCACCACGGCAACCTTCCTCTTCCTCTCACCCATGCTAGGCAGGGATTTCAGTCTGTGCGTTCTTTTAAGATTCTTCAGTACCCGAAATCCCTGAAATCCCTGCCTAGCATGGGTGAGAGGAAGAGGAAGGTTGCCGTGGTGCCGTATGTGCACAGGATTTCGCATGGCCTCAAAAATGTAGGCAAGAGGTATAATGTGGACGTCGCACTGACCGCCCCGCTCAAGATGAAGAGGATCTGCCCGGCTGTTCAAAGGGAAAGAGAAGAGAAGAAGAAGGAATGTGGGGTGAAACATAGAAACCCCTATGTTGGATGCAAGACAGGTGTTGTGTATAGACTTCCACTCTCTTGTGGGGCCAGTTATATAGGACAAACCGGACGGTGTATAAATAAGAGACTACAGGAACACTGTAACAACTTGGAAATTGGAAAGGACAAAACGTTTCTAGTATCCCATTGCCAGTCATGTGAAATAATGAAGAAGGAGAAGAAGAAATGCACTCCTAAGTTTGACAGTGTTAAGATTTTATATCGCCACAAAGAGAAGATAACGAGAGAGATAGTGGAAGCGTATTTTATTTCAACGGACAATAAGTGTATCAGCAAGACGTCTCTTGCTCTTTCAAGGAAAGAAGTGTCTTTTTTAAGTGATTTTTTAAAGTAATTTTTATGCAGCAGGTGAACCCAGGGGTTTTTCACGTGACTGTTTCGTTTTTTCTTCATGTTTGTTTTTTTGGGCCTTGCAGTAAACGGCTTAGGCTTAGTTGTGAGTCAGCGCATGTACTGTGGCTTTCGTGTTTCTTGTCCCTTGTTTTCGTGTTCGCGCTGTTTATATCAATAATGAATAAGTACCAACTCGCCCAACAAAGTATCTTGGTAGTATAGGAAGCCGTGTTTATTTGCAGCTCGGCTAGGTTGTGGAAAAAGCAGCTGTTTTCTTTTAATTCACGCTTAAATGCAATACTTCGCTTATAACGGTATCATTTCTAGACAGATATTACGCCTCCTTGAATGAACAGATCATTCATCATCATCATCATCATCATCATCAGCCTGACTATACCCACTGCAGGGCGAAGGCCTCTCCCATATTTCTCCAATTAGCCTTGTTCTGTGCTAGCTGCATCCACTTGACCACTGCGAACTTCTTAATATCCGCGCACCTAACTTTCTGCCGCCAACTGCTACGCTTTCCTTCCCTTGGAATCCAGTTTGTTACCCTCAGCGACCATCGGTTATCCTCTCTTCGCACTACATGTCCTGCCCATGTCCATTTCTTCTTCATAATTTCCACTAGAAATGTCGGTAACTTGAGTTATTTTTCTGACCCACTCTGCACGCTTCCTATCTCTTAATGTTACCCCTACAATTTTTCGTTCCATAGCCCTCTGGGTTGTCCTCAACTTAAGTAGAACCCTCTTGGTTAGCCTCCACGTTTCAGCCCCATAGGTGAGTACAGGCAAGATGCAACTGCTGTATACTTTCCTCTTTAGCGATACCGGTAAGCTAGTAGTCATAATCTGCGAGTGCTTGCCAAATGCGCTCCATCCCAATCGTATTCTTCTTGTTATTTCCTTTTCGTGGTCCGGATCTGCGGTTACTACCTGTCCTAAGTAGACATATTCGCCTACTACTTCCAGTATTTCGCTACCTAATGTAAACTGCTGTTCCTTCCCGAGGCTGTTGAACATTACCTTAGATCATTAGTATGAGCATTATATGGGACACCAAAAATAAGCTTAAATATATTTTTTTAAAGGACGACCAGCTTGTCTAAGTTTGTTGCGGTGGTAAAACCCCATATCAAAAGGTAATAACAGAGGTGAGAGAAAAAAGTGAATGGAGTTCTGTTTTTTACGTAAAAGGGTATCATTGTTCTACATCTCTAGCGCAGCTTGACAACACTTGACAGCGCAGACGGAATCGACACGGATATCTGAGAGAGTATTTTGTGAGAAAGTGAGCTGAAGAATTTTAGTACAGGTTACTATTTACATGAGATCTGCGCTTACATCAGCATGTTTTGAATTTGGTCTTAAAAGTCTGCCGTATGTTTTATTAGTATTCACTCCTAACTGGTTCGCATCACACCATTACCGAGGGATTTCGAAAGCAGAGTTAGATATGTTTCTAAGGCACACAGAGTCTGAGGCAGAACAAATTTTTGGCATTCGGCGTAAATGTATTTGGCTTTATCAGGGCACGTATTTATTAGATAATTAATATATATGTTGAAAAGAAAAAGTCAGAGAATGCTGCCTTGAGGCACACCTTTTACAATCGGCTTCAGGTCGGAGCAGTGATTACTTACTTGAAAATTCTGCCGACGGCTTCTGAGGAGTATTTTAATAATATTCAAGTAATGACCGCGTACTCCGTACATTTCTAGATTTTCAAGTGAAATTTTATGCTTAATACAGTGAAATTCGTTTGTGAAGTCGACAAACAGGCCGAGTACGAGCATCTTTTCTGAAAACTATAATAAAATAAACTCTTTTTGGTCCAGTAATGCTAGTTCAGTATACCTATATTTTATGACACCAAATCGAGCTCTAGTAAGAGCGTTATATTTGCCGAGGAAACTTGAAAGGCGATTACAAATAATTTTTTTCTAAATATCTTGCAAATATGGGTAGCACTGGAATAGGACGAGAGGTATTGATATAATTCGCATCCCCTTTCTTGAATAGTACTGTCACGTTAGCAACTTGCATCGGTGAATTTCTGGTGTATAGTGACCATTAGTTATAGTTCATCATCATCATCATCATCAGCCTGACTACACCCACTGCAGGGCGAAGGCCTCTCCCATATTTCTCCACTTAACCGGGTTCTGTGCTAGCTGCATCCACTTGACCCCTGCGAACTTCTTAACCTCATCCGCTCACCTAACTTTCTGCCGCCCCCTGCTACGCTTTCCTTCCCTTGGAATCGTTTGTTACCCTAAGCGACCATCGGTTATCCTCTCTTTGCCCTATATGTCCTGCCCATGCCCATTTCTTCTTCCTAATTTCCACTATAATGTCGGTAACTTGAGGTATTTCTCTGACCCACTGTGCACGCTTCCTATCTCTTAATGTTACCCCTACCATTTTTCGTTCCATAGCCCTCTGGGTTATATAGTTATAGTTATAGTTAATGATAAATAATAACAGTCACTGATGAGAATGAGATACAGAGCATCTCTCGTTACTCTGTCTCTCTCTAGAGAGAGGGAGAGCTCTCTCTCTCACAAATATAAAAAGTGAAAGAGAGAGCGGCTGTCCATCCTTGTCTTTCTCTTTCCCTTCTTGCTTTCCCTCTCCCTCCCCTCTCATATAATCCGTTTCATACATCAAGTGCAACACTGCCAAAGCTAGAGCTCTTGTTCGCGCTCTCTGCACGCGCGATGAAAAATAGTGCCTCCTCTTGATGAGAGGAAATAATAGTTACTTTGTCTACAAGCTTAATACGACTTACATTTGCCATCAACTCCATTAAAAGCACCTTTTTTAAGGAGAGAAGATTAGATTCGGGGAATTTTTATATTTTGTTTGTCGTTTTCGTTCGTGTCGCATTTTCACTGCTCCGCAACCCCGTAAGCGGTGCCCTCCGCACTGCGCAACGCAGCGACCTCTACTGCCTCTTCGGAGCGGATTTCTTCTATATGATCCGCACTGCGAAGATGTCCAGGCACGCGAAGCAAGTTATTGCAAACGTGTATGCCCAGAATAGAGCCCATTTCCGCCGAAACCACTCGGCCACAAAACGAGCGCGTAGTGATACGCCTTCCTTTTTTTTTTCTCTTGCGGACAACTTGCGTAGCTTTCAATGCGTTGCACCTGATGTATGAAACGGAGTATAGAGAGGGAAAGATAGAGATAGACTCTCCTTTCTGGAGACTCTCCTCTCTCTAGAGAGAGAGAGAAATCAGGGGCGTTCAAAGGATCGCACTAGGCTGACCAAAATGCTTTCGTCTTGCTGCATAAGTGACTGAAGCTCTCCCCTGAAATTGTTTTTAATCCGAAGACAGGCTGATCATTTTAGCACCTATTTTGTGTGTTACTTTGTACTGTTTCCTTATAACGTTGGTTGTGTTGTAAGAATATCCCGGTATTAAAGGAATAAAAAGTGGTGAAAACTTAGTGCCTTGTTCATGGACCACGGAAGCTAATCTGCTCGTACTGGTGCGGGTTCAAAAATAATCAAGCGGCGGCTATGATTTTGACAGCACGAAAATAAAACTAGAATCCTAACGTAAAGCAAGCTTGACGAATGTGAGCAGCACAGCTAATGCTCTAAATAGCGCATCACAGAAAAAGGTACTGTGGAAGCAGACAAGCGTAGCATGGGTAGTAATGTATGCCGATCTTGAATACAGCAGCTGTGCCGTCAGAAAAGGCACCCATGTAGTTCTGTCCAATTTTGCGTTGAACTGTACATGGCCAGATAGCTTCCCCGCTAATATGAATCTGGATTCTCCTTGGAATGTACGAGTAAATAAGCGTTAATAAATTATGGCGTCCACAGAAAAGCCTCCTAAGAATAATGGGGAGAATCAATTATTGCATATGTTCCGGAAATAAACGACATCCCCACGCCTTGTTTTGTTTTTCTCATACTGAAAAGATGCCCCGAACAAATAAAAGCCTCGAATCACTCTAAATATTTCTAAGACCGCCCACTCACGAGCACAGAGCTAGGTTATGACCATAAATGACGCATTCGGTACAGGCGGACTCATCAGGGAGCTGTCCAGGCAAATCTAATTATTCGGATGAAGCAGTAGGCAGTCCAGAACGGCTCTTCCAAGAAATACGCATTTGAATATCGTGGTAATTTTTTCGTCTCGCTTCCACTGCGAACATACCTGGCTTCTTGCTAGCTGTAATATGGCGGGAAATTGTGATGCAAGCTTCAAAGCGAAGCTATTTCGCCGAAACTCATTTGACGGCACAGAAGAAGTCGCACAAAAGGAAGCCTTAACTTCATTTCATTCCTTGATAAAGCTACGGTCAGGGATTCAACGAAAATGAGCCACTCTTGAGGTATGCGGCTCTCGCTTCGCAGTGCGCTGCCATGTACAATGCCGGCAAAAGAAAGAAGACAATCAGCTGCTATTGACTAACAAATTTTATCCCGCTTCAGTGCAAGGGATCATTACCACACATTCGCGCAATAGCTCCCTCGAGGTTACCAACATGCTTTTGGCTCCCAAGAGTAACCAAATCCTAATTATTCCAGTAATGAGAAAATAGTTACGTAAAGCCAAGGCGTAGGTCATTCACTTTAAGCGTGCTTGTTTGTGTCTCATGAAACATGTTATTGCAAATAAGAATAGCCGCAGTGCTCCCATTAATACTAGTAGTAAAAGAAATAACACTGTCCGTGAAAGACATTGTATCAGCAGTAGCAGTAGTGGTGATATTATAATTATGAGGAACAGCAGTTATATCTTAACAAGGAATATAAAGTAACTTAGCCAAAGATAATAAGCCTGCAAGGTAGTGTTTAGAGAGCAGCACAAGAAAAGCTATGTTCTTCCAAATAAAATAACCATAAAAAAGGGGCAGGAGGTTCATGCTCATCTTACATTACAGACAAAGCAATAAACAATTCGCGCATAGAATTCGATAGAAGTTGAAATGAGAATGCGATGAATTGATCCAAGCAGTTTGGCGAAAAGTGAAAAAAAAAAAACGGCATTCAGCAAACAATCTTTTTTAAACAAAACATACTTTTGTAGGCTGGATAAAAAATTAAAAAAAAATGCGTGGCTTCTGTGGCGTCCTTTAGAAGCGCTGTTCGTTACCTTGAAAAAATGATTTGGAGGCGATGTATTGTATGCCCGTTTTCTACAAATCATTTATGAACCTTCAATTTTGTTTACCACTCTTGTTTTAGAAGGGAGAAGAAAAATTCAAGTTTATTATCAGCGAATTAATATCACAGAAACTTTCTCGCAATGGCAAGTGCAAGGGCACTCCATTTTCGACGCTCGCCTGAAAAAAAGAGTTCATTATCATTGTCGAGAGCAGTCCCAGCGTCGTGTCTATCTCTGACTAAGGGTTCATATTTTGAATTTCTAGCGACATTTGCGCACCGCAGAGCAAAACAAAAAAAGAAATATTCCGTCCCCCACACCCCTCCTCTCCTTCCCCGGCCCTCTCCCCTCCCTCCTAATCTTTTCTCCCCTTTATCCCTCACTAGTGTCTTTCTTAGGAAAGAAGGAAAGGTACGATTTGATGGATGAAGATATGCCTATGGAGCGAAAAACAGAGCGGGCAACCCCCAATCTGTATGTATATATAAAGCGTTTTGGACTGGGGTTCGAGTTAGGCGCCGTACATGGAAATTGCCAAACTCCAGGATTTCTTTTCCTTGTAGATCAAGTGGTAAAACACTGAGGCATGAACCCAAATAATCTCGTAACTGCTTGTACACGCTAGTGCAGGCCTTTGCATTGTAGTTGCATAGGTTACACAACTAGCAGTTGTTTTCCTCCTCACTACGAATTTGTGCTATCCCTTCAACAGCTTCGGCAAGTGCCAAATAAGTTCCCATTGTTGTAAATTGTTGTAAAACGTACCACCCTGCCTGTTTACTGAAACATTCGCTCTATCTCACCGTGAACCCAATGTTATCTTCTCTTCGAAGCAATAAATACGCATCGGTCCTAATGGCCGTTCGTCGAGATTCGTTCATTGCTCCCTCCATCTTGTGAGCTTCTGCAAACAAAGAAAAAAAAGAAGAGCACTTGCTGCAGATACTTGAAGAAACTCCATCTGTAAATATTGACGAAAGAAACCTCATATTCGTGTTCGCTCTCTGTGTGTACATCAGACTAACGTTTTTCTTCCTCTTGCTCTACTTATTTTGTTTTCTGGTCGTAGTGGTATTGGTCGAAGTCGCTGATATCGTTGAACTGGAAAACAGAAGTGCAGAAAGTCAGCTCATGGGGCCAAACATGCTATGCTCGGACACATCTTCAAGGGTTTCGCCTCCTTGGTCTTGAGTGATCAAAGGAAAATCAAAAGCAAAAAAAGAAATGCATAAAAGAAACCAAATCAACTTGTCAAACACTCAAACCCTCAAACTTTGATTAAATACAGCGTTTCCCGTTCAAAGCATCAAGTATCAATACACCGTGCGCTTTGTACGGGGAAGAGGACAGGCGTGAAAAACGGGCTTGAAGACAGGTTTGAGCAAAAAAGGAAGCCCTGTCTAATTGTTCGTAGTTTCTGTCTTTTGGTCTCCTTGGAAAGCTGACCACACCGAGGCAGCCGGAGCACTGAAAAAAAACTTGCTTCTTTTGCACTCAGTTCACAAATTTTCCCTTCTCTCTCTTTACGAAGCGTACTTTCGTGCACACATCCGTATGTTTTCCTACAGAAAACAAGGATGCGTACCCTATTCGCGAGATGGGAGCAGGGACAGGAAAGCTATGCTCGGTAGCCCCTCTTTTCCAGGTTCCACAGCTCGTAAAATATTTAAGCCTCTAAAGCCATTTTTCCTCAAGCACGGTAAGTCTGACCGGGGCGAGACACCATTTTTGTGATGGCCGAAGCGAAGTCTAGACACTTTGTGTGAAGGGCGTTCCAAATAGAACGAGCCACATCTAAAATATATGAGAGGAAAAAAAGAGAACACACTCAACGACAAAGGTTGCAACTTCAACAGAAACGACGGGAAGAAAGGAAAGAGAAGACGTGCTAAAAGCTGGGGCTAGCTTGCACGCCTTTATTTCCTGCAGGCATTTTTTTTTCGCTTTGGCTTCTGGCTTGTGTAAGCTATTTGATCGGGATACGCGGCCGGTACAACTGCTTCGTCGTCCTTCCCACCTTTCCCAATTTCCTTCTCTCTCAAAGCTGTGAACTCTGCGCAAGACTGCAAAGGCTCGCTTCGCAGCTGAAGATTGATGCCATCCATCGGATTATGAAACGCGGCCGGTGTGAGCGAGAAAATCCAGAAGCGCTTTCTTCCAGTCTCGGATACACAGCTTGCATCAGTTTCGTCGATGCTCGCCGACTAAATCCCGGCTATTTTTGTGGCCGTGTAAATTACTTTTTTTTTCTGCTATGAGGATGCGGTGTGGTGGACTTCAAACTACGGGAGGCCACGAAATGGCAAAGGATTAAACTGCCGCTGCTCTCGGCGTAAATTTTCTTCCCATTTCGGCTCTTGTCCGGCTGGTCGAAACCGACAAATGTGTTTCGAGCTATTTGTCCTGATTACTACACAGAGCTAGACAGAATTGCTGATAGCAAACTTCGAGCGCTGAGGCAATGTTAAAAAAAAATTGCCCCGAATAGAGCCATTGCGATCATAATTTACTGTGCCTTATCGATATTTTTTGTCTTTCACGTTTGCGAAGAGAAAATACAAAGCAAAACAATTTCTGCTCTTTCTTAATCTGGCAATCAGGAAGGAAAAGTGATATTACAGCAGGTTAGCTCTAGGTGTATAAAATGTGTAGGCTGGTCGGCTGAGATGTAGTAAACCAATGCGTGCGATTATGTTTTGCAATTTTTTCTCACTACGGTTCCGTATACTGTTGTACAGAGTGTTCGTGGAAGTGAGCTGCAGACAGACATTCATTCTCAGTTATCACCATTAACATTAACACGTGGTGGGAGCAAATGCAGAGCAAGAAAGAAAAACCGAAACAGAATCGGCCTGTATACCATTTCCCTAAGACCTACACTGTAAAGCCCACATATGAGAAAAGGCACCAAGCATAAAATATTTCGGACACGAGCATATTCACACTTTAATGAGACAGCACGCCAACAAAGCGCACCAAACACGTTGCCATGAAGCCAATATCAGAAACACAGCACGAGACGGGGTGACTACCTTCGCTGTCGTGTTTGATGGTGCCGCTCAAGCATACACGCTCCTATAGCAATCCGACTGCTGAATGATTTTATATCCATGGCGGCACTATTGAGAGAGGGTGTAGAATTTAGGACGCGAATGATGGTTGCGTATGTACAACTTGCTGTTTCCCAGTCGGAAAAATAACGACCCTGAACTCAACCAAGGCAGGAGTGGATTGCTAAAATTTCTAGTTTCGGGACAGCAATAACTTCCTGCCGTAAATGCATTTGTCGCGACAGACCTATAAGGGCCGATATTGCAATGCTCAGAACGCGTAGTATCCGGCTTATAGGGTTGTAAACAAAACAATTCGGGCCTCGTTTGTTCTCCTACGCTCCGGAAAGGAACCATCCACTTGCGAAGTATTAGTTCACTGACTGTGCTGCGAAAAAGAGAAGCGAATATTCTCTCAAATCGTCAATAGCAACTTGTCACAATGAATACAAGTCGATCTGAACATGTCAGCAAAATTACCTTCGTACTGTATTGAGGCCTTCACCATCTAAGTAGATTTTGTCTAAGCTGAATCCGACGCACCGACGCCCGTCAAATCGGTGTGCTTGTTTCCTACTCCTGCTGCGTCATCTACTTATGCATTGGAAAGTGCGGGTGGAACATGTCCTATGCGCGAAGTTGGGATGACACAAAAAACTCGATCGATGTCACCAACAAGCGAGAATGGTACGGAGAAACCAAACAACAATGCGACAATAACGACATAAAAAAATTCTATATACTGAATCACTCCCATAAATCACCTCCTTGATGCGTACCTGGACGCATCCCGCCCATTGCCGGAGCCTCAGGTAAATGTTTTAATTGTTTGAAAATATTAAACAGTTTGGATACTACAGCTCAGTAGAACTTGCGGTCTGGCTAGTTGGCTAAATGAAACTGATGACATCTGGTGGAAACCAAGGTGCTGATCAAATGATACCTTGAAGGGAGAGATTATTGAAGCATTTAAAATGATTTGGAGTCAAGAAGGGGGGGGGGGGAGCGTAAGTGTACCAACCGTAGCGCGCAGCAGTTTTGCAAGAGGTTCAGGCCCTCCTTGGCACCCTGGAGCCGTCCTATAGGGCCATGCCCGTCGTGTGGGAAAAATCTTGAAGTCTAAGTCAGCGCCCCTCCAGTAGCCAGTGTTTCTTCTCTCGTCTCCGTCTGTTTTCGGGCTGGTCATGTGGAATCATGTCCAACCAACTCGCCCAATCGGCAGTTTTTATTGAACGTATTTCTTATTCATCGGGTTCTTTTCTATGTTGTCCATCTAAGCAGAATTCTGTCATTACGCTCGTCAATCTTGTGCCTGCGACCACCTGCCACTCGAGGGTGGTTTCCTTCTTTTGCAGAAGAGGATAGTTCCGCTAGAGGTTCATGCCCTCTTTAGCACCCTCGAGCCGTCAAATGGATTTGCCCGTCATGTGGGAAAAATATTCAAGTCTGAGTCAACGCCCGTCCTATAGTCAGTGCTTCTTCTCTTGTCTCCGTCTGCTTTCGCGCTGGTCATTTCTATTCGTTCAAGCGTTGTGGAAAGAATAGTCCCTAAATATCTGAGATTGTGGAATAAAATGGGGCCTTTGGCGCGGGAATTGTCTATTAAATATTTCAAAACTGAAGTTGTCAAGCGGATCTCAAGTTATGACTTTATTATTCGCATTGGAAGCAAATGCCTGTCGACTGTTAAAGTTGGATATTTGATGCATAAATTGTATACGCTTAATTGCCACATGAATCATGTATTTTGTAAAACAGTGCTCAAGCTTACCTACCTTCATTAACAAGCTAAAAAAAGTGAGGCCATTGACGAATATTAAATTAGGAATTCTCGATTTGCAACAGGAGGAATCTGTTTTGCTGAATGATGTTGTGGCGAAATAACAGCTTGAGGGGAGGAAATACCAACAGCGCGTGTGTAGTGTCTCTTCGCATGTGTTTGTGTTTGTTGCGCCACATTTCTGGATGTTGTGGCGGCACACCTAAGAATCAAGAGCATTTCGGCAACCACCATAACCTAGTCGAGATATGTCTATATCTCATAGCCTGAGCCGCCTTGGTTCTTTGCAACCCTGGGGGGGAAAAAACGACAAAACAGAAGCAAAACAAAATATATAATATCAAAGTTATAATTTTGTGAGAAATCTCTACATTTCACAAATATACAAGGGGAAAAACCGAAACTCTTGCTGATGAAGCATGAGCGTAATAGGCTGGGACGTTTGTTGCGTGAATTACAGACCAATTACACACGCACGTTTTGATTGTGTGGTCTTGTGAGAGAACTTTTGGTTTTGCTGTGTAATGGAATAGTGCATAACCCCAGATTTCAAACCAATTTCAGCCCACTCTCTCGTGGAAGAAATACTTTTAATATTTAAAACCCTTGGTATTGCATACCCAGAAAGGCCTGATGCTATTTAATAAAAAAAGTGTTCGAGCCTTTGAGAAATTTTTTGGCGTCATTTTACGTCGAAGAGGAAAGCTTCGCAGGGCGGCATTAGGACATCAAGGCTTCCAGATCAATATGTCTCATTTATCCATCGTACGAAAACCTTTTATTTCCTAGTCTCAAAGAAAATATATTTTTCTGGCTATTCGTTCTTTATTCTGTTCGGTATTGTGTGCCCTGAAAACGGAAAGAAATTGCCTATAAGCCCCGGCTATCGATCAAGCATCTTATATTTTTTTGCCGCGACTTCGCTCACGCTGCTGCGTTTGAAGCCGAAGAACTGTTTCGAATATTTGCCATTGAAACTCGCGCTCAGCAAGCCAGCTCTAAGTGCGCCAATCGATGTATCGCATTTGCACCGAAAATGCATCGAGGCGTGAGGAGCCCGCTTAGACCGCCTCTCAGCTAAGGAAACACCCACAGCTTTGGCGCATGCCGTAAATGCACTGTTTTAAATAAAATACTCTTAATACATTCCAAATCCAGACACGAAATATTTCGCCATCGCAAGAATTTTTGTTTCCAAAATGGCCCGTGCTAATAATTAAACTATTTGAAAATTTATTCGCACACGTTTTATTATTATGCAGAACGGTCAGCAGTTGCCTCCATTGAAACATTAGACAGCTCGGAGGCAGTTATTTGCCGAACAAATAAAAAAAAACTGTTGTTGTGTATTGTTTGATTTGTGATGTTTGACGTCCAAAAGGGACTGTCGCTGTCTGCTGTCGGGACTGTCTACTGTCACCGTAGTGGAGGACTCCGGATATTACGACTCCCTGAGGTTCTGCACTGATACCGTACAGCACACGGGCGCCTAGCTTTTAGCTTCCATCGAAAAGCGGCCGGGATATTATCTTGCATCCTTGGATACAGTAGTCGAGCACCCTAACCAGTGCCCCACACCGGCGGCTGTAGACAGATGAAGTAGTTCAGTTCAGTTCAGTCGTTCAGTCGTGTCCGACTCTTCGTGACCCTATGGACCATGTCACGCCACGCTTTCCGGTCTCTCACTATCTTCCTAACATCACATAACTTCATCTGCAGTGCCTCGAGGATGCCATCTAACCATCGCGTTCGCTGCCTACCCCTTCTCCGACGACCCTCAACTTTTCCCAACATCAAATCTTTCTCCAGCGACTCCTCTCTTCTCATCAGATGACCAAAGTAGCTGAGCTTTAACTTTAGAATTTGACTCTCCAATGAGCAGTCAGGGTTTATGGTTGACAATATCGACTGATTTGATCTTCTGGCAGTCCAAGGAACTCTCAAGAGTCTTCGCCAGCACCACAATTCAAACGCGTCAATTCTTCGGCGGTCAGCCTTTTTCACAGTCCAACTCTCGCATCCATACATCAAAACGGGAAAGACCATAGCACGAGTTATACGGATCTTGGTTGGCAGACTAATGTCTCTGCTCTTTACTAGGCGGTCAAGGCTAACCATTGCTCTCTTTCCCAGAAGCAGGCGTCTCCTAATTTCATGGCTGCAGTCTCCTTCCGAGGTAATCTTGGAGCCCAAGAACAAAAAATCTGTCACAGCTTCCACTTCTTGTCCATTGATGATCCAGGACTTGACAGGGCAAGACGCCATGATCTTTGTCTTTTTAATGTTCAGTTTAAGCCCAAACTTCTCACTCTCTTCTTGTACGCGCATCAGAAGTCTCTTGAGTTCCACTTCACTTTCTGCCATTAAAGTGGTATCATCCGCATATCTAAGTTTGTTGATACGTCTTCCAGCAATCTTCACTCCAGCGGAAGAATCGTCCAGACCGGCCTTCCTCATGATGCACTCAGCATATAGGTTAAATAGGCAGGGCGACAGTATGCAGCCTTGCCTCACTCCTTTCTCGATCGGAAACCAATCAGTAAGACCATGCCCAGTTCTGACTGTGGCCTCTTGCCCTTCATACAGGTTCCTGAGGAGACAGATGAGGTGAATTGGAACTCCCATCTCTTGGATAGCTTGCCACAATCTGCTGTGATCTACGCAGTCAAACGCTTTCGCATAGTCAATAAAGCAGAAGTAGATGGGTTTCTGGAACTCTCTTGCTTTTTCCATGATCCAGCGAAGGTTGGCAATTTGGTCTCTAGTTCCTCTGCCCTTGCGAAACCCAGCTTGCACGTCCGGAAGCTCCCGATCCACATACTGCTGCAGCCTACCTTGGAGGATTTTCAACATCACCTTGCTAGCATGCGAAATAAGCGCGATCGTGCGGTAGTTAGAACAATCTTTGGCACTGCCTTTCTTTGGAATGGGGATGTAAACTGACCTCCTCCAATCCTGTGGCCACTGCAGGGTTGTCCAAATCTTCTGACATATTGTATGCAGAATGTTAACAGCATCATGGTTGAGGTTTTGAAGCAACTCACCTGGAATGCCATCAATTCCACTAGCTTTGTTCTTAGCAAGGCTGGCTAAGGCCGATTCAACTTCACTCTTCAGGATGCCCGGCTCGAGATCAGTAATCACAACCGTCTTATGTTGGGTTTGCACATTCGGGTCCTTCTTGTACAGTTCTTCTGTGTATTCCTGCCACCTCTTCTTTATCTCTGAGGCTTCAGTGAGGCCCTTGCCTCGTTTGTCCTTTATCACGCCCAGCGTAGCACAGAAGCTTCCTTTGATATCTTTGATTGTCTTATACAGAGCTCTTGTGTTCCTTAATTGGCTATTGTCATCAACTGCTTGGCACTGTATGTTCAGGAAGGCATTCTTATCTCTCCTTGTTATCTTCTGAAAATCCTAATTTGCGAACATTTGATGCTCCAAATGTGAACTGCACGCGACGTTTTGTGTATCTTCGACGCTGTGTTGGGGTTATCGCAAGGCAACACTTACGACATGCATGAACCAATTAGGCAGCAGCACAGCTAGGGTATTAGCTATTAGACACAAACATGTGTGATGTTATACCAGATAGTATTGGTGTGCAAGACAACAGCGGATACCGCGAAGCAATATTTCGGACAGCAAGGTAACCATTGTTACAACTCTCTCCTTTCTTTGCACTAAATAAGAGCGAAACAGACTCTAAAACTGCACCACTGTACAAAAGAGACAGATTACCTAGTTCAAAACGTAGGAAATCATGGAGGCATGGGAGGTAGGAGATAAGTTTTCCGCACTTCTCGAAATGAAACCTTGGGTCATGTAGTCACTCGTCTTTTCAGCGAAAGAAAAACTAATGCCTTATTTTTGTTTATTTTTCATATGATAGGTTTTTTCGTGGAGTCTACTGTTGAAGCTTCCACTATCTCTTTTATGCAACATATGAAAGCAGGCTGTTATCACCGGCGTACTAGACGAGGTTGGCACTGCTCCTCCAGCGGTCGACGGTAAGAGGCGTCGGAGGTCGAGCTTCTCTGCTAACTTGCTTCGTCAATTGTTAATAAAAACAGCGCGAATAAGAAGACACAAAACAAGATGAAATGAAGCTACAGGACAAGCGCTGACTCACAACTAAGCCTCAGCATTTACTCCAAGGTCCAGATAAAAACAAATGTGATGAATACGAAGCTTTCGCGTCAAACACCCCTGGGTTCATCTGCTAAACAAGAAGTCATTCAAAAAAGAAATCTGTTTGCTTGAAAGAGCAAGAGAAGTCTTGCTCACGCACCTAATGTCCTTTGAAATAATATAGGCTTCAACCAGTTCTCTCGTCAGCTTTTCTTTTTGCCGAAATTAAATTCTAACCTGGTCAAATAGGCGAGTACACTTCTTCTCCTTCTCCACCGTCTCACAGGAATTGCAATGGGAGACCAGAAAGGTATTGTCCTTGCGACTTTCCAAGTTGTTTCGGTGTGCCTGGAGCCTCTTGTTAATACACCGCCATGTTTGTCCTATATAACAGGCTCCACAAGAGAGTGGAAACCTGTACACGATACCAGTCTTGCAGCTGACAAATGGGTCGTTATGTTTAACCCCACATCCCTGCTTCTTTGATTCTCGTTCCCTTTGAATAGCCGGGCAAATCCTCTTCATCTTGAGCGGAGCGGTCAATGAAACATCAACACCATATCTCTTGCCAACATTCTATATGCACATATGCACATATGCTATATGCTATATGCACATATGGTATAACCGCAACCGCAACTAACTCGCCCAACAAAGTATCTTGGTTTGCTTTGTCAAGTCTCAGCGCTGCGCCGCATGACATCGGTGAACGTAAAGGAAGCGTCGGCGTCGGCCACGTCTGAACACGCCAAAGACTCCGTGGCGCCTCTACCTGCTGCTGGCACCTTAGCGCCCCCCTCTCCTCCCTCGTGCCGCTGCATATTCGAAGTGGGTGACCAGCGTGCTCGCTACTGAGCCATACTGGGCTTCTTGGGCTGCCTCCGTAGGCAGGAGTGCTGCCGCTGGAGAGAGAGACCGTAAGTGCTGTGCTGCTCGCCTGAAGGGGACGCGGTTGAATCCCTGGTCGACACATTGCGCAGACAGCCGCGTGTAGCCAGTAACCTTCGGCTCCCGTGCCGTTGCTGTTCTGTCTTGTCCCGTGACTGTAAATCAATAGCTGAATTCGCCTTTCGTTCATCTCATCTCATGATCTCGGAGCCTTGATACCCGGACCCGAATTGCTGCAAAGCGCAAAAAGAAAATGGTGCGTCAGCATTGTGTGCTTGAAATATCCTTATATTCATTTCCTAGACAGGGCGGTTGAAGGAAAGTTTAGTTATTATGGGAAGGTTCGATAAAACTCGAGAACTCATTTAAACACTCCATTTTATTCTACACACAGATGGGAGAACAGTAATGACATGCATACAGGCTTGTTGTGGAATACAAGGGTAGGTATCCATGCACTGTTTAAAGCGATGCGTTGTGGTCTGCCGCCACAGAAAAGGGAACTGAAACGATAATTGCCTTCTTTTGAAATTCGTGCTTCTACCTCACAGATTTGCAGCGTGTTCAACATTACGAAAAACGCATCAAAATATCGCCTTTTGTGTTGTGCGTTGCAAAGAAAAGATGCAAACGTAGACGTGGCGCGTGTGGTCGCATATTGATATCTCCATAGCTTATGTTGTAATATTTAATAAAAATAATATCTTAATCATTTTCATGAGTATGGAATTATAGATTTTGTATAGCTCGTGTAGCAGTGTTTATCATTTCTATGTTCGTCGGAAGCAAAAGCATAAGGAGTGTTTCATGACTCATGACAAATAGGCCTTTGGGAGTAGAATAAAAGTGGCCACCAAAAGTTGTAAATTTACCTTTGGAATCTAATTGTATGTACAATTAGATTCCAAAGGCACATCCAGCACTGTACAGACAGTACTGTATATATCTTGTTGCCCTTACCTGTCATTATGACACAATGAATTAAATGTGTATAAAGTGTTCGAATTGTAAGGAAGCAAGAGCAAGACAACATTACCCGTGTGAGAGGCGCATGATATGCGTTGGCCGCCCGCCACCTGATACTTTCCGGGTGACATTTAACAATGTCATTCTGCGTGAAAGGACAGGCATCTCGACGTTAGAATGACGGAGAGAGACTACGTGCATGAAATTACTTTTCCCCTTGCATCAGGATTGTATCAACATAGATCAAGATTTGTACCTAAAGCCACCTTATCATCGCTCTAAAATAATTAACTATGACATGCGTATAAGACCGTTTTCTGCTAAATGTGACTTGTTCAAATTTGAGTTGTTTCTCCCGTTCCATAGAAATATGGAAAAAAAATTATGAATAATGTGTCACTCGATGGTTTTTCTACCAACGTTGAATCTTTTTTTAAGAAAGGTCCCTTTCTTGGAGTTGTTGCTCCCACTTTCATATTTTTGTTCACAATATCAACAATTGCATAGCTTTTACATATCCGGCACTCTTTTTGCGATGATTATTGTACGCTGCGTATCCTTTCCCTGCTACCTTGGCGCACAATGCCTGATGTTTGTACTTCTTTTTTCCACTGCTGTCAGAGCCTGAGAAAGGCGCAAAGCATTGTGAAATACATAAATAAATAAATGTACAAACAAATAAATTAGGACGCATGTATGCTTCAGATACTCGACCAATATAGATTCCCGTTAGATCGAGTTCAATCGTTGGCTGCCGCGAGATGCGCCAACGCTATAGCACCGACTCCAAACCTTTCATGATTTTAAAATGTGCGGAATGCTATCCGCAGTTCCCGGCTAACAGGGGCACTTGCAAGTACAAAACGTACAGTCGCGTCGACGTCGCGTCGTCAAGTGCTCCAAAATCTAGATTGCGGGTGAGACGAGGATCCTTTCGGGTGTATGTTTTTCAGATCTAGTGAAAGTTAGTGCGACGTTCACGAAAGTGCATCAAACGCCATGTTTAACACTAAAAAAAATAAGCATAATTTGAATTACTTCTGCTGTACAGAGGATCAGACGACACTCGATGTCGAGTTTTTTAATGTCCCCTACCACTCGCCTACGGTTATTGCTTGCTTCCGAGTGGCGTTGGCGGGTTTATCCGACGTTCTTTACGCTTACAATCCACCGTATGCGTAACAAGAGTCACCTGGATTGAGATTCAAGGTGTTTTCAAGAGCCAAATGCCTGTTGAAATCGAAATGAAGGGAATAGCACACCGCTCACTTCTTGCCTTTAGTTCTAATATATGGTTGAAAATGGAATTACATCAAAATGACTCCGCCAAACACTTGATTCTACCCTTCCATCAAAACTGAAAAGTCTTGTTATTACCGTGTCACTTTTTCCAGCGAATCACAGAGGGCGTTCCGAACTAAATGGCAGCTCAAAGAATTTTGTGATACCAAACACAGATGTTAAAATTGTTCGAGCGATCAATACATATTAAAAATGAAATTTGTTTTTTAGAATTCCTTGATCTTTTGAACGCTTCTCGCAAGTGTGTGTGCAGCCGCAAAGGTACTTTGTAACATATTGTAGCGCTCTAGATGTCACGACGTAAGGCAACGCTACTGCAACAAAACAACAGTGCACGCGAGCCAGATAGCACCTCAACTACCGCACACGTCTTCTTCGTCCTCCTACACCAAGTTCCTCGTCTTGTTCATCCATCTAGTCTGTAACAATATAAGTATAAATTCAAAATAACACGCACATTATTTAAGAATTACTGCAGCCAGTCAGAAGACCACCAAAACCGATGTGTAGTGAAAGACAAGCGTTTCGAACTTAATATAAGATAGACAGCAAAGCATTCTCTCATTCTGATGCCACCTTTTGTCATCCTTGTAGCATTTTATTAATTAATAAATTCTATAATGAATAATGTGAGATTTAGTCTAGAAGAAATATGCAAGTTACGGGAAGAGGAATAAATTATATTTCTTCACACTTCGGGGTGCAAGAGCTCTGTGATGCCTTAAATTTAAAGGCCATAGACCACAACGTTCGAAGCGTGTAATACGTGGCGGGAAACCTCCTTTCACTGCATGATGTAACAAAAAGCACCTCAAGGAAAAGTGAGCATTCCATAGTTGGTCTACTACAAAGAAAAATACCTCCCAGGTTGACATCACTGTGGTAAACTCCTCGTCTTTTGGCGGTTTAAGCACTCGCTTGGCTTAAGTCATGGTGATGCCAGAGCATGTATATACATACGCCTCTACCGGAAATCTGCGGATGACGCAAGAGCTCCCAGCCCGCTAACAGTTAACTGTACGTGGCATTAACATCTCTATGGGTATGATACAGTGGTATATAATTTAACCTACCGTGCCTCTGCAGCGCCCATCAACGTCGTTAAGCCATAACTTCTAAACAAAAAAAAAACACACAGAAATGAACACTTCAGTCTTTATATAAATTAATGTTTTCCCCGCATTTTTTTTTTTTTGCATCTAAAAACAGCTTTAACGGGAAAGGTATTTGCTTGGATTAATGCGGGAATGGGCTCAAAAAGTCACCAAGGCTTGAACGCCACAGCCTAAGCCCCCAGGCCTACGTTTAAAAACCGGTCGTTACCGAACCCTCTGCTGCTCGTATCGTTGCTCGCGTTCGCCAGACATAGGCTCTAATCCGATCGTTCTGGGCTGGGGGCGGTCAAGGAATTACAGCCTATGTGCCCCCTAATGAGCAAACGCAGTTTCGCAGCGGATTTCTTTTTCTGTTTTATTGAACCGTTTCGCTGGTCCTCTTCCCAAATTTGCGGCACCTAGAAACTCGCCTATCCGTTGCCGGGAGAGCGGCCTCAAATGGCTGCAGAGAATGTTAGGCTGCGAAAGTCAGTTTATCGATCACCGCTTCAAGACCGTTGCTACGGGTTGTTTGGAACTGATATTTCAGTTGACCAATGCATTTACAGCGAGAGCATTTACTCTAACTCGAGAACGTTAATCTGTCTCTGGTTTCTCGGGAGAGGTATAATGCCTGTTTCGAAATCTCATATTGCGATGATAGATACTGTGTTTAATTAGAACAAATACGCAACAGCACTGGATACCACAGTTCTTAAATACCGTTTTATGATCATGAAACGTCTCCGTCAACCTATGGGAGAGCTTGGTACGTTGCCCAGAGCGGCCGCACGGCGGCGATGGCATCGATTGAGGCGCATGTTTTTTGGGGACGACGGAGCGGGCGGCGTCTGCGGGGAAAGTTTTCGCGTCGCGGCTGTTCTATTAGCGCGCTTTGTCGAAATATGTAAATGCGCTTGTTTTCGTGAAGCTACTGTGTTCTGCTAACGATGCTGTAAGCTTGTTGTGTGATGGCTGGCGCTACGGCTCTGGAAGCAACGACGAAAAAGTGCCACTTCCTTGTTTTATGTATGGTATCGAACTACGATAGACATGGATACGCGCCATCCATCAAAAAAGAATTTTGTCACCTCTGATTTGTCTCCCCAAACCTGTGTGTTTTACTGGGGGAACATTTAGGCACTATAGACATCACGTGGTACGATACGTTTGAAGCGAATGAGAAACTTGTATCTTTAAAAAGTTGCCAAAACTGATGATTTTAACATTCCAGAAACAGTTCGAAAGGCTCCCACGGTGTTTAAAGATGACAAAAGCACACCCTCGTGCATCTCCAAATGGCGCCATATTTAAATATTTCTGAAATAACGCGTACACTTTTCACTCAGGCAAAACTCAATGCCTTGAAAGCGGCTGTGCATATTAAATGCCCACCCAGTGTAGGCAGGACATTGACGCC
Organism: Amblyomma maculatum; assembly: GCF_055883805.1. Taxonomy (NCBI): domain Eukaryota; kingdom Metazoa; phylum Arthropoda; class Arachnida; order Ixodida; family Ixodidae; genus Amblyomma; species Amblyomma maculatum. Next base: position 103,119,968 of record NC_139352.1, read on the forward strand.
GCGTATTTATTCGATTAAGCTGACAGCCCAAAAGGAATTGCAGAACGAAGTGGGAGGAAATATACATTGCACAACACACCCTTTTACGCATGAAGGGGCGTGTAAAACGACGCTTTGTCACGAAAAGAGGAGCGGAGAAACAGGTGTAAATAATATTGACATTAACGTAAAATTGACCTTATTGCAGCCGGTAATGCCGACTACTTGGAAAACATTTTACAGGGGCGCCTCCTTACGTCCGGACACGCGAAATAATTGCGTATTCCATGCCATAGTTCCGTCACGAGCTCGTTCTGCATTTCGTTGTTGTTCTGATGTTTACAGATTTACTTTTACTTGATTACTTTACAGCTGTACTTCTTATCGGTTATCGTTTTTACAACTGCTGCCCAGCCGCGGTGGTGCAGTAGTTACGGCGCTCGATTGCTCTGCCCAAGGACGCGGGATCGAATTCCGGCCGCGTCTGTCGGTTTTTGGTAGAACGGAAAGCAAGGTGGTCGTACGCTGCGTGCGATGTGAGTGTAGGTTAAAGAACCCTAGGTGGTAGCAATTTGCCGAGCCCTCCACTGCGGCATCGCGCATAACCTGAGTCGCTTAAAGAGGCTACAATCTATGCGTGGTTCTAATTAAACGAAGGGACATTCAAACGTCATGGGAGAAGCATAGTTGTTATTGTCGTTTACCCGCGTTTTTTTGAGCGCCAAGCATTTTCATGCTATCTGTTTCTCTGCGAGCACTTGTCAACCCAGTAAAGTGTTTCTTCAGAAAACCAATCGCTGTTTTCCTTGCTTTTGAACCACGTGAGAGTATGTGAATACATTTTCTGTGTAAGGGGCCCACTTTTTTATTTTGCGCGCGTGCACCGCCCATGATAACGGTAGCTTCGTTGAAGAAAATAATTTACATTGCCCTAGCAAACATCTCTATACAAAGCTATATTGTTTATCTAAGCGCGTCGAAGTTTAAAACGGCGTTATTCGATCGGGGTCGGAGGATGTAGCGACACCGTAGCGTAGCATTTTCAATTTACAAACCATGTAACTATGCCGCCAAAATTGTAAACCTATTCGCGCCCAAATGTACAATAATAAACTCAATATAAAAACGAGCGAAAATGTTCTCTGCTGTGCAAGTATCGCGAGAGAAAGTGCACTGCTCTAGTTAGCGCCTGAATGCCACTCGCAGAAGCAACGAGTTCGGCACTTTTACTTGTTCGCGCGCTACAGTCTCAGACGCTTAGTTATCAACCATCAGTAGCATCCCACGCTATCTAGACGTCAGCGTGAAGCAACATGAAGTGACATACTCTAAAACACTTGTTGATGTCGGATGACCAGATGAGCAAGTCAGGTGCCCCCGGTTACCCACCGGTTTTTCAATGGGTACAAGCCGGCCTGGTGCTCGGCCCTTCTGGGGTGAAATGCTTGGGAAAAAGGGTCACGGTCCAAAAAAAAGGGCCACATAATGGGCTTTTGTCGCACAAGGCGGATTTATTGTTGTCCGATGGCGGAACTTATCACTGCCACATCGGAGCACCGCCGGACACCCACCGGTAAAAATGGGTAGAAGCAGACCCCCGGGCAGGCGCCCAGCTTCCTCAGGGCGTGAGCTTCTAAGAAGCTCCGCTAACCCCGCTGCGCCCTCCGGGGAACAATCAGTTTCGAACACGTCAGCCTGCAAAGGTGGCTCAAGATTAAGTTGAGATTGATAATGACATGTTGATGATCAAGTAACGATCCATTAAATGCGGCCCGCTAACAAGGCGTTGCCTTACTGTGCACTGTCCCGCGGTCACTCGTGTGCTGTAGGGTAATGAACACACTGCATCCTTCAGCAATGTTTCAGTGTCTCACAACAAGAAAAACAATACACCCAGCTGGAGCTAGACAATAAAGGGTATGGAGCCGGTTGTCCGGCAGTACCTTCTTTATTTAGGCCTAAACAGAACTATGATCACGCATGTGGAGCGGGTATATAACCTCAGCCTCAAATTCTCACAAGGTAATAAAAACTGCACAAAACAGCAGCAGCGAGAAAACAAGAATTTCGGGTGCAAACACACCGTACACCGCCGGGAAGGCTCGCCGCCAGCTGCCCTTCAATCAGCGGTGGAGCCCCTCGTGGCTGCTTTTTTCAGCGAACAGAACTTTGGCGGGAGTTTCACGACTACATTACAAGTATTTAATGACTCTGTCTATACTCACCAGTTCTCCATTGTTTAGTCAATTTCATAGCATAACAGCCAAGGCGGAGCATATTTACTGGCATATACGTGTGATATTTAAGACAGGGAGTTTTTACGTCTGCCCAAAGAAAACCTAACATAAAAATGGAGAGGACCTTAAGCTTTCCCTTACTATCAGACGCGATAGCGTGGGCCCTCATTGCCTCAATTGTTGCTTCTCTGAGGCTACTTTGATCAAACCCGTATCTTTGCCCATTTTAAAATGAGGCTTACATTTTATCTCGACATCTTAGGCTCTCCGGACAAACCAGCTTCGATCGTCGGCAGCTTTCTGCCGACGCTGATGTTTCAGCTTGGTATCTTTCGCTCTACGAACCAGGCTAGCCCTGTCTTTGCGATCTTCGGCACAGACCTTCGAGCTCGACTTACTCCGCCCACTTATGGGTTTCATTTCCATTTCCAGCGCTCGTACCTAGGCACCCCTTCCCCACTTAAACCGTCTAACTGTCGCCTACCGAGCGTTCATCTCCCGCTTCTTGGTATCCGTCTTACGACTCCTCTATGGTCGTCGAGCATCACCGACAAGACGGATTCTCAAACGAAGTTACCACATTAGAGCACGCATCTGGTACAATGTCAGACGGCGTTACCGCGCCAGTGCCAACCACAGATTTCATCACAAATATTCAATCTCAGTGACACCTAGTCACCAATCTTTAGTTAATCACTAAATCAAACACACTATCAAACGCCACAATAAATCGACCAAAACTGCATACGTCATATAGACTCCACAACAAGCGTCAATCATTTTCCGGCACGCCTTCTGCCATGCGGCGCACGCAGAGTGCGGGGGGCCACCTATCTTTGTAAATACTTATCAGGTCTGGAGTTATGGCGTCCTCCACATGACGGCGCCACACATTAGTTTTCGGCGGCAAGCTTGTGACCAGCCCTTAAAGGTTCCCTCTCAAACTACAGTACTGCGAATGCTGTCGGCAGAACGAGCCAGCACACTTCTCATAGAATGTGCGGTATTTCTAATATTTCAGGGCCTAAATATGACAGGGCATGCTCTTCTCGCATCGCTACGAGGTGATGTGAGCATGCGTGGGAGTATGCTGCATTGTAAGACGATGTTTTATGGACACCATCGCAACGCGCTACACTTGAAAAATACGTCTGTTATATTACTCTTGCTTCACATTTGCGCCATGGCTTTAAGAATTCAGCGTCGGAGAAAAATTAGCGTCGTCATCGTGGCTGTCACCGTTATTAACTGCGAGCAGATATCTCCGTTGGTCAACTGAACTAGGATGTCACTACCACATCACCTCCCGCAGGAGTTTCAGACGCGTCACGACGCTTATGTTAAATGCGAAGAAGTCACCCTGAAATGAAAGCGAATAAAAGATATAAAAGGTCGTCGCAAGTCGAAAGTTGTTTGAAACTATAAAAAACGTGAACTCATTTCGCTAAAGATCTAAGGATTTAGAATGGTTTTTAACCCGCAATTATGTGAACAGACACGACACCTAATAGCCAGCACAAGGTGTGCTTGTACGAGTTGAAACACATATATTTGCATGTATGACGAAAAGCGGTATCTTCGATGGACAAATATCTTTGAATCTTTAAAGGTGACAAATGGGGAGTAGTAATTAGCTGAGTAGGAGTGTAAATGCTGGCGCTCCGCTCTTGGCGTTTCTAGAGACACACTGACGCAGCCATACTGCAGTAACAAAAACTCCCGCGACTTAATGTACGCTGATGCGCGAAGTCACGGTGTGCTGGCAATATAAATAATAGTCTTCAGTTTAGTACAAACAGTGTACCGCTTTGTCAGTACAGTGCACAGGTTGCTACGACGTCATATCATTAAGGCGCAGAATAAGTGCGCGCCTAATGGTTCCCAGCAGACCAATTATGGCCATCACGGAAACTGAAAATGCGAAAATAATGTGTCCTAATCTCACTGTACTAAAGATGTTCAACGCAAAATGGTTTAATTACAGAGCCGCGCTTCATTTATAGAAAATATCGGCAATCATCTGCACATACATGTATGCACGGCTGGAAGTCTGTGTACATGTGTGTGTTTTGTGTGTGTGTGCGCGTGTGCGTGTGCGTGCGGCCGTATTGCCTAAGATACTACACCATTCAGAGCGATGTACCCACGAGCATTAAGGCTACATCCATTTGCAGCTGGACCCTAAACTAGACATAATTATGTCCAGCGTACGTACATGTATTCCCCTCCTCCCCGGATAATTGTCTTCAGGCCACATGATTCACCTCTAGTAAAAAATGAACAAGTGAATGTCCCCTCAACGTTTGTATAGCGAAACTTTGATAGCACACATCACACAGCGCGTTCTTTTAGGTTGGGAAGAAACCTTCTCTAGCTTCCCTAGCATTTCAAGCACCCTTGCTGTTTATTGGCGCCATAATAGCACGAGTATGCGGCTTAAAAGAAACTCCTTTGTCAGAAACACCTTTGACTCATTTTAAGCTCAAGAGGACGCGGTTTTGTTGCCACGCATACAGATTGAAGAAGCAGAAAGGTTGCTTGAGCACAACCTACTACCATGTCCATAAAGCATCACCTAGACGAAAGGAACGTGAGAACAGCAGCTGCAAAGAATTTGGTGCGCTAGCGACATATATTAATTTCAAGCTCGGACTGAAATTGTGACAAAGCTGATAATGAAAGAAACACTAAGAAGGTCAAGAAAAGCAAAATATGACGTATTATGCAGTAACTTTCAATACTCATTTTTTCCTCTGAAAAATATACTGGTAACGATGCCCCAGGGACCGATACGACCAAGGCGGGAGAGCGTTTCAAACGCTGTCGCACGCGATGGGAACTGAGTTGTTTACAGGGCCGGCCGCTTCTGTTGCTGACATGCGTCCCCAGAGGTTAACAACAAAGCACGCAGTTATCGACGTTTTACACGTGCGCCGCTTGGAAGCTTGCTGCGAAATCCCTCACAATGCCCCAGCGCCGCCCGCTTCGACATAGCGACTGTTATATAGTCGCCGCTTGGAGACTGCACTTATTGGGGAACCATACTCACAATTGCTTCGGCCCGTTTCGGAAATTTTCAGGTAAGATTATTTTGCAAAAAAAAGGACTGCTGCCTATGACATAATGCTATTTAGTTATACGTATATCAAAATTCCATCAGAGAAGAATTATAGTTGGTGTTGTCGACAGAATCGCTGTATTAAATGAGCAATGAAGGCTTACAAATATTTGGCAAATAGAGGAGGAGACCAAGGCCAGCGGCTGCACAGGGGCTTCCTTTTAAAAGCATGTAAATAAATAACGAGATACACTCAACAGCAAGTAAAACTAGAACTCTTACCTGACTAACTATAAAACAAGAAGAAATACAATATAATGTCAATATAAACGAAACATACGTTCAGTATATGTTATATATCATCATCATCATCATCAGCCTGATTATACCCACTGCAGGGCGAAGGCCTCTCCCATATTTCTCCACTTAACCCGGTTCTGTGCTAGCTGCACCCACTTTGACCCCTGCGAACTTCTTAATCTCATCCGCCCACCCACCATTCTGCCGCCCCCTGCTACGCTTTCCTTCCCTTGGAATCCAGTTTGTTACCCTCAGCGACCATCGGTTATCCTCTCTTCGCACTACATGTCCTGCCCATGTCCATTTCTTCTTCTTAATTTCCACTAGAATGTCGGTAATTTGAGTTATTTCTCTGACACACTCTGCACGCTTTCTATCTCTTAATGTTACCCCTACCAATTTTCGTTCCATAACCCTCTGGGTTGTCCTCAACTTAAGTAGAACTCTCTTGGTTAGCCTCCACGTTTCAGCCCCATAGGTGAGTACAGGCAAGACGCAACTGTTGTATACTTTCCTCTTGAGCGATACCGCTAAGTTGCTAGTCATAATCTGTGAGTGCTTGCCAAATGCGCTCCATTCCGATCTTATTCTTCTTGTTGTTTCCTTTTCATGTTCCGAATCTGCGGTTACTACCTGTCCTAAGAAGACATATTCGCCTACTACTTCCAGTATTTCGCTACCCAATGTAAACTGCTGTTCCTTCCCGAGGCTGTTGAACATTACCTTAGTCTTCTGCATATTGATTTTCAAGCCTACCTTTCTACTTTTTCTGTCTAGGTCATCAATCATTATTTGCAGTTCATCCCTCGAGTTGCTTAGCAAGGCAATGTCATCTGCAAATCGCAGATTACTGAGGTATTCTCCATCTACCCTTATCCATAACTGCTCCCATTCCAAGCCTCTGAATACTTCCTCGAAACAACCTGTGAATAGTACTGGGGAGACTGTGTCTCCTTGCCTAACACCTTTCTTTATGGGAATTTTGTTACCTTCTTTATGCAGAACTATGGTTGCTGTGCAGCCACTATATATATCTTCCAGCACTTTCACGTACGGCTCGTCTACCCCCTGATTTCGCAATGCCTGCATCACCGCCGAGGTTTCAACTGAGTCAAATGCTTTTTCGTAATCAATGAATGCGATGTATAAGGGCTGGTTATATTTCGAGCATTTTTCTATCACCTGATTGATGGTATTGATATGATCGATAGTAGAGTACCGTTTCCGAAACCCTGCTTGATCCTTTGCTTTATTGCAGTCTAAGGTTGTCCTGATTCTATTAGCGATTACCTTAGTCAATACCTTATACGTAACAGACAGTAAGCTGATTGGTCTGTAATTTTTAAGGTTGCCACCCTATTGCAAAAACCAGTGCCACTGGGTGCCAGCGCCCCAGCGCCATACCTCATTATGGTCCCAGTATGACGCTGGAAACTGGGCGCACTGGGACGCGTCATACTGGGACGCTCCGCGCTGGCGGCACTGTTCGCCCGGAGAAAAAAGGCGTGGGATAAAAATTTAAAAGTAAGAAGTAAAGAAACAAGTTAGATACATTAAAAACCCTAAAAAAGTAAAAAAATGAAGAAAAAAAATTAGTGCACCAAGCGCGCTTCGAACTCATTCCCTAGGCACACATCAATCACAAGCTATGCACGCTAACCACTCCGCCACGCTGAGAACTGGGTTTCCGTGAAACGTTTTTGCATTTTATGTCAGGACCCGCATTTATAAGGTTGGGACTTCGTGTTTCCCAGTCTACAGGCCATTGCTACCGCTCTAACAATTGCAACTTCTTGATCATTTTAGCTTGCTGTCTACTCTCACGACTTGCAACTAATGTTCTGGGTGCCTATGCGCGCTATTTTGTGCACTGGTATCTTTTTTTTGTGCTGTTTATACTGGACGTTGGTGCAGGCTACGCTCGCCTGCGATCGAGCCCGCATTGAACCTTTTGACAGTAATCGTTGTCTTAGAGTGCCCTTAAGATCCGCTGTGAAGTTGGTTATGCATGGTAGCCCACATTATTCAATTCCAGCTTTAGTTGTGCGTTAACCGCCAGTGTGTCATGAGATCGAGGCGCGGCGGTCGTTGTCTCTCTCGAAACGCTCGAAACGAACTATTGAAGCATGGAAACTCTAGAAAAAAGATACCGCCTTTGTTTTCTTACAAATGCGCGAACGACTTCGCAGCAAAAAGCGCTTGCTTGAACCATATTTTTCATATGCCCCCCGATGGTCGATTGAAAGTACGCTCTTGCCGTGTTGGCCCCTGAGGAATACTACTCCGGCTGACGCCGCAGGCCGCACCGGCTATGCTGGGGCAATGGGACCAGTGCGGCCCCAGTGCACATACAGGCTTCTCCCAGTGCATCGCGGATGCCAGCGACTCACCCAGCGTCAAAAGGCTAATCCCAGCGTTTTTCTTGCATCGCACCAGTGCAGCCAGTGTCTTCCCGTTACTGCTCCAGTGAATATCGCAGACCTCCAGCGTGCCCAGCAGATCCAGTGCAAAAGCAGCGCGAAAATCTTACTGGTTTCGCACTGGAGACGCTGGTTTTTGCAATAGGGTAGAATCTCCTTTCTTGTGAATGAGGACAATGTTTGCATTATTCCATTATTCCGGTACCGTAGATGATACCAGGCACTGCGTATACAGGGTGGCCAGTGTCTCTAGCACGATATCCCCCCGTCCTTCAGCAAGTCTGTAGTTATCTGATCCTCTTCAGCTGATTTCCCCCTTTTCATAGTTTCTAGTGCTCTCTTGACCTCGTCCTTACGGTCCAATCTCATTACGGTCCTGACTACTTTGGCTACTGTAGAGATCTGTATAGAACTCCTCGGTTACTTTGACTATTTTGTCCATATTAGTTATGACGTTGCCCACCTTGTCCCTTATTGCATACATCAGGTTTTTGCCTATGCCCAGTTTCTTCTTTACCGCTTTAAGGCTTCCCCCGTTCTTTACAGCATGCTCAATTTTCTCCATGTTATACTTCCTTATATCGGCCACCTTGCGCTTATTGATTAGCTTTGAAATCTCGGCCAATTCGATCTGGTTTGTTGGATTGGAAGCTTTCATACTCTGGCGTTTCTTAATCAAATCTTTCGTCTCTTTAGACAGCTTACCGGTATCCTCACTAACTATCCTACCGCCTACTTCTACCGCGCACTCAGTAATGATATCTCTGAAATTATTGTTCCTTGCCTCTAGGGTAATGTCGCCATCCTCGGTTAGAGCTGAATACCTATTCTGTAGCGAGATCCTGAACTCTTTTGCCCTATAATCTATAGAAAGAGGAAAACAATTCAAGTGAGGGCTCGGTATGCTCTTATGAATGAAAAAACGTTATTTAACGTGGTAGCAGAGGACCACAAGAAATATGTTTGAAAGCATGAACGTTAGGTTCCACATAGTTTAGGGAGAGAAATTAACTCTAAATTAGCCGTAATTAATTCTAGGCTTCGGTTGCCAAAAATATTGTTTTAGCTTGAGAGGATAGTGAAGTGAAAAACTGTCTAGGAAACTGGGTACAATTAATGATCGAAATGGGAAATGATTCAGTCATGAATGTAAAGTTGAGGATGCTAAGAGAACAATGAAGCATGGATGAGACTACTAAAATATTATGAACATGCAGTAAGGGCGCGGCATTGCATAAATGGTTATTGGATGTAATAATTCGTATGGCAAGATTTTGAGCATTTTGTGCGGTGTCATGTGTGTTGTACATTTGTTTCCCTAAGAGAAATACATAATTTAACTGTTCAAAGTACTGCTAAAGGTTCTAATGGAAGGTTGTTAGATGGAAAGGGGGGGGGGGTGGAGGATGCAATTCATTAATATTGCAGTACGTCAAGTGCGGCAAGAAACATCAATATGAAACATTAATCATAACATGATCAGGAGAAAAACATGAAGAACAACGTCAACAAAATATGCCATACATTCCCGCCAGAGCGAAGTAACAATTCAAATTTTTTATGCCAGTTTCCAAATGGTATTATGGCTATGGGTAAATGCGTAGTAGAGAGAAATGAGCGTCCACAAATTAAACTAATTTCGTACCTTAATCAGCACCACATGCCATATGCTGTTTTCCTTGCAAGGCAATTTCTATACCTACTGAAGTTTATGTGGTAGTCAAGATCTAGTCATAAAGACATCACGTGATCAGTAGCAAAATGAAAGTGACAGTCGAAGGAAATATGTATATGTGCAGGAATAACGTTGGGAGGAGATGAAAAGATGACTAAGTTAGATTTGGAGGCATTACTAGTAAGCATGCTGTTTAGACACCAGGTTAATAAATTTGCAGCATCAGTATTCAATTTATGTGCTAAAGTAGCAAGGCACGTGTCAGATACTCTTAGGGCAGTGTCATCGGCATATAATATATATTCAGAGGAGTTAATCAAGATGGCAGATCAATAATACATTAGGAAAAGAAGTCGCTCAACGATTAAACCGTGAGGAATGCTAGTGTTAGTAGTCGTCGGTGAAGAGTAATTCTCAGAGATGGAAAGTGCTTGGATTCTGTAGGTAGCTGCAGATAAAGGTTAGTGTAAGACGATATACTCTAAGTGAGTTTAATTTGTCAAAAAGTTTTTTGCGATAATTTAAATAAAAAAAAAAACTCTTGAAGGATCAATGAAAAGTGTACAGTAAATTGACCACAATCAATAGCTGCTTTAATATTACATTTTAATAAAAATAAAAGCTGCTTCAACGGAATACTCGACCAAACATCGAATGGATTACACGGTATGGTTTTAAATTTTGTAAGGTAACTTATCAGATGGCAAACACAGATTTTAATTTGTTTGCAAACGGTGGAAAAAATAACTATAGGAATGATAGGTACATTTTAGGTGCCTGTTGCTTGTTTTTGAAGACAGGTATTAGGTTAATTTTTTTTTATGTTCTAGGTAAGATATCTGTCTTGAAGATTAAGTAAACGATGTAAGAGAACACATTGAAAATCAGAGAAGGTGCTAGCTTGATATGCCAAGAATGAAAGTTGTTAACATAATGGCTTGTATCTTTTAGATTCATAACGATAGGGCGCATTTCAACCAGGGAAACTGGAGAAAATAGAAACTATGAGGTATAGAAGAGTACACATGCGTGGGGTGGGCAACTTTAGACTGACCGATAGAAAGTAAATGAATGAAAGCATTCGCGATGTCACGAGTGTCAGAATAAATGTGCTTATTTGTTTGAATTTCTTTTCTTGAAGCAGGCGGAGGAGACCAATTTAAGAATGTTTGAACACTTTCCATTGATTTATGCAATCGCTACATGCTTAATTTATTGCATATTTATAATATTTCTATTCGTCGGTTTTAAGTAGACTTCTGAGTAAATTGATGTACGTTTTATATCGTGTTCGTAAATAAATAATAAATGGCTGCTTCTCAGTTTTTTTTATACAAACTGTTCTTTTTTGGTAGACATTTCAAAAGACCATCAGGTAAACATCGGTTGTAAGGGTTGGGATACCATTCCTTGCAATATATCACTTTTGAAAGTGATGTACCAAGAGCCTTAGCAAGTGAAGGAGTGAATGCTTAAAAAGAACTTCGTGAGTCACTTCTCAAAGTAATTGGTAAGCTTGTCTTGATAGCCTGCATTTGGTCCTCAACGGGGATTGGTGGTATTCGTACAAAAATAGGGCGATGAACAGTTATTTCGACTTCAACAATACCACATTCGCGGGAAGTAATTAAATTAGAAAGTTTAGGATCAATAGATGAACCATATTCAGTTCTAGTGTATTTTGTTGGCACGTTCAAAAGACACTCGTAGCCATGGCCGTTGATTGATTTTATTCCTGATATGACGATGTTCCAGGATGCAATATTCTAATTGCTTTTGCGCTTAGGAAAACATTAAACAGATGAGAAGATGTGATAACATTGCAAGCAACCAGGCAATAAGACAATGAGGCAATTACGCAAGTGAAGGATAGGCAATAGGCCAAGTGCCAGTACATTCTTCTAGTTCGCTTGCTGCGACATGGTCTTCAGCCTCGTAGCATTAAGCCCACGCGCAGATAGATCATATTAAGTTGTTTGTTCACTGTCTACTTTCTACTTCGAGACGTCGGCGCAGAAAGTAGACAGTGAATAAACAACTTGATATGATCTATCTACTCCGAGACATCGAATTAAAACAACCTTCTATGGGGTTAAAAAGAGAAAAAAAGGCAGGAATTAAGCCACCGGAATGTGAAATCAACCTCAGCAAGATTATGCTTTACCGACTATGGTACTCCACGAGCCATTTTGTTACGAAAGCAACACTACAGCAGCAAACTCGGCTCGTCACGTATGCTCGTATGCCGTAGCCACTTGGGTCTCTCATCTCACATGGGACGGTAATGTCAGAATGAGCCCGCCAGGACTCTGGTATTCACGTTATACATATGGCCACTAAGGCACGTTCATACCACTAGGTTAAAGCGGGACTTTATATACGGGCTGCAAATAAACAATAAAAGCGTGTAAATAACACATCCCTGAGTTATTTACAGTCCTCACCATTTGCTCTGAAGAGGTTGTATTATGCCTCGACGTTTTACCTGCATGCTCCGCTTTCATTGACTGTTCTTAACTGCTTCCTCTAGACCTGCCGCTCTGTTCCAATGAACAAGCTACTCCAACTTTAATGCTCCGTCTTCGCGCCGCTACATTTACTCGCCTGCCACCAGAAGCCGCTCTGTATGAGCTCATGTCACCTTTACCGTCCGCTGCGGATGGCGACTACGTTGTTTGCCCCATAACCGACGCACCTCTGCAGCGAACAATTGCTCTCTCTTACAATATCGTGCATGTAGCGAACAACAACAATTATATTCTGGTCATGAACTTCAGCTTTATTGTGCAAGCACTTCCTGAGGGCGTTTCCCTCGCCAAATTGACCCCATTGTCTGACTTTACTGTATCTTCTCTTTTACCTGTCTCTGCTGCTGAAGTACCGCCACGACCTGCACCGTCCTCCCCTCTAGAGGCCCGCATATCAGGAATGATTGCTGCTGACTCGTGTCATGATCGTGCTAAAGCACTTACGAGCCTTCTTACTTCGAACAGTGATATTTTTGATTTTGATGGTCGCCCCTTAGGTCAAACGTCCCTAATTGCTCATCGCATCGATACCGGAGAGGCCAGCCCATTTCACAGGAAACCTTACTGAGTGGGTATTTCTGAACGTCCCGTCGTATAGGATGAAGTAGACAAGATGTTGACAAGAGACATTATATAGCCTTCGAGCAGCCCCTGGGCTTCACCTGTTATGCTTGTTAAAAAGAAGGACAATACCTGGAGGTCCTGCGTTGATTACCGACACCTTATTAAGGTTACAAATAAGGACGTTTACTCACTGTCCAGTATAGATGATGCTCTCGACTGCTTGCACGGTACTAGCTATTCCTCTTCGATTGATCTTTATTCCGGTTATTAGCAGATCGCATTCGATGAAAGGGACTGAGCGAAAACGGCCTTTCTCACTCCCGATGGCCTGTACCAATTCAAGGTGATGCCTTTTGGCCTGTGTATTGCACCCGCAACAATCGAGCGCATAATCGACTCTCTTTTGCACGGCTTCAAATGGACGACCTGCTTATTGTATCTCAGTGATTTCATTGTATTTTCTTGAGCATTCGAGAGCCATCTTCATCGCCTTGATGTCATTCGTGGAGTCTTCCGAAGAGCTGGCCTTCAGCTGAACTGAAAGAAGTGTAGCTTTGGGTGACGTGAGCTTGTCACTTGGTCGACGCCCATGGCGTTCAACCCGACCCCGAGAAAATTCTGACTGTGCGTGCATTTCCCACACCACGCTGTACCAGTGACGTGCGTAGTTTTCTTGCCTTTGTTCCTATTTTCGGCGGTTTGTCCCAAGCTTTGTGGAGACGGCACGCCAACTCACTATTCATCTGAAGAAAGTTCTATTTTTCTGTGGCTAAGACCAATCTCAAGCCTTTTCTGCGCTCACTGCACCCCTCACCAACCCGCCCGTTCTGGCACTCTTCAACCCCTCTGCACCAACGAAGGTACGCATCGACGCCAGTGGTCACGGTATTGTTGTCATTCTCGACCAGCAGAAAACGGGTCGCACTCGCGTGCCAGTCGCCTTATGCCAGTCGCCTACTTTCTACGGCTGAGCAGAATTATTCGGTCACTGAACGTAAGTATTAGCCCTCGGGAGGGCCATTACAAAGTTTCTCCATTACTTGTTTGACCGCCCGTTCTCCGTCATCACCGACCACCACACCTTATGTTGGCTATCTACGCTGAAGAACCCTACTGGTCGGCTGTGGCGTTGGGCTCTGCGTCTTCAGGAATACACTTTTTTGTCGTCCACAAGTCCAGCCGTCTGCACACTGATACCGATTGCCTGTCCCGCAACCCGGTAGATCCGCCGCCTGAACGCGAGTGTGATGATGACACCTGTATATTGTCCATCTCTGAGCTTTGTTGGTGCTCCACAACGGCCCTTTATATCGGCGAAATATGCGACCAGATGGCCCGAGCTTCTGTTTATAGTCCTCGAACACCTGCGTACCGCCGTTCTTCAGCAGTTGCACGACGCGCCCACTGCGGGCCATCTTGGTGTATGTCGTATGTACGTGGCCACGGACTATACTACGCGCTACGCTTTCACACGAGTAATACCCACCGGCTGTGCAACTGCCGTGGCTGCGTTTCGTCTCCATGATGTCATCCTGCTCCATGGTGCTTCACGCCAGCTGCTCACTGACCGTGGCCATCGCTCTCCCGACGACGACGACGTCCTCCGATACAACTCCCTTCAGCATTATTTCACCACCGCTTTCGGTCCACGAAAGAAGAGCCTCACCGAACGCCTCAACCGCACGCTGACGAACATGCTGTCAATATATGTATTGGATGACTACCGTCATCGGGATATTACTTTGCCTTTCGTGACGTTCGCATATAATTCGTTCCATCATGATACACTCGGCTACTCGCCCTTCTATCTTCTCTTCAGCCGCGAACCTTCCCTTCCTCTTGACAGCGTCTTGCCTCCCACCGCCAAGTCAGCTTCTATGTTAGTGACGCCATCTCCCGAGCTGACGCCGCCCGTGCTATTGCTCGCCGCCATTTGGCTTCCTCTCAAAGCACTCAAAAACACCGCCACGATTCTCGCCATCGGGATGTCCACTACTCTTCGGTCTCTGTCATGTTGCTCCGGACTCCCGCTCGTCGAGGTGTGCTGTGTGAGAAGCTCTTGGCGAGCTACACAGGCCCCTACCGTGCTTTACGGCCAGTCACTTCCATTACATATGAAATCGCCCCTGTGCATCCACCACAAAAGTCCGTTTTGCCACGTAACAATATCGTTCATTTCGCACGAATGAAGTCGTACTACTCCTACTGCAGATCTTAGACATAGTACGCACCCGAACTGTGCTTTTCGCGGCGGGGTAATGTTACATATATGTCGTTGCAGAAGGCGGAAGATGACGAACGATAACAGATATTGAAGACGAAGTGGTAGCGGCGGTTAGTGCTTAGACTTTGTCACCCGTTAATAATTAGAGGGGTATTATTAACGATGCGCCCTTAACGGTGCGCACACTCCCAGACATCCTTAGAGTGAGTGGGGGTAGCTGTTCCGGTCACAAAGGAGATGCCCTCGACCTGCGTGGCAAGCTCAGCCGGAATTCAACTACCTTGTAGTGACAGAAGGGGGTGGCCGTTTGGTGCCCAGCTGTCGCTGGTTCAAACCAGAGTAAGGATCGGAGTCAGAAGTAACAAACAAAACACAATTTATGCACAGCAAGAGACGATACAAAGGAATTTCAATATCTGTTGTCGTATGTCATCTTCCGTCTTCTGCAACGACATATATGTAACATTACCCCCGCCGCGAAAAGCACAGTTCGGGTGCGTATTATGTCGAGGATCTGCAGTAGGAGTAGTACGACTTCATTCGTGCGATATGAACGATATTGTTACGTGGCAAAACGGACTTTTGTGGTGGATGCACAGGGGCGATTTCATTAGCCATGGAAGTGACTGGCCGTAAAGCACGGTAGGGGCCTGTGTAGCTCGCCAAGAGCTTCTCACACAGCACACCTCGACGAGCGGGAGTCCGGAGCAACATGACAGAGACCGAAGAGTAGTGGACATCCCGATGGCGAGAATCGTGGCGGCGTTTTTGAGTGCTTTGGGAGGAAGCCAAATGGCGGCGAGGAATAGCACGGGCGGCGTCAGCTCGGGAGATGGCGTCACTAACATAGAGGCTCACATTGGCGGTGGGAGGCAAGACGCTGTCAAATGGAAGGGAAGGTTCGCGGCTGAAGAGAAGATAGAAGGGCGAGTAGCCAAGTGTATCATGATGGAACGAATTATATGCGAACGTCACGAAAGGCAAAGTAATATCCCGATGACGGTAGTCACCCAATACATATATTGACAGCATGTTCGTCAGCGTGCGGTTGAGGCGTTCGGTGAGGCTCTTCTTTCGCGGACCAAAAGCGGTGGTAAAATAGTGATTAAGGGAGTTGTACCGGAGGACGTCGTCGACTACTAGAGCAAGAGAGCGACGGCCACGGTCAGTGAGCAGCTGGCATGAAGCACCATGGAGCAGGATGACATCATGGAGACGAAACGCAGCCACGGCAGTTGCACAGCCGGTGGGTATTACTCGTGTGAAAGCGTAGCGCGTAGTATAGTCTGTGGCCACGTACATACGACATACACCAAGATGGCCCGCAGTGGGCGCGTCGTGCAACTGCTGAAAAACGGCGGTACGCAGGTGTTCGAGGACTATAAACAGAAGCTCGGGCCATCTGGTCGCATATTTCGCCGATATAAAGGGCCGTTGGGAAGCGCAAAGCTCAGAGATGGACAATATACAGGTGTCATGTGTAACTTTGTACAAGATCACTTGAAATGCACAGACGAGAGGTTCACAGAATACAAACGCTAAGCATGCAACTACAGAATGATTTAATAACACAGAGGCTTTACAACAGATAAAACACGAGAGAGTTACATAAACAAACACCAAATTGTTCACCGGGCACTGTTGCAGTCCGACGCCTCAAGAGTCACGATGTGGCCGCCATACGAGACGAGTGCCGCTCCCTTGCAGGTCCGTGGGCTTACCAGCAGCGGGTGATCCCTTGAGGCCAGTCGAAGCACTGGCGAACACGCCGCATCCACTGACTGACTGACTGTCTAACTGCACAAGCGGCGTGGTCTCTTTAAATAGGGCGCGCCACGTCTGTCTGTTAACCCGCGCCAAAGCTAGCGCGCACACACAGTTAGTTTCTCTGGTTAGAGTGCTCCCTTCTCCTCCTGTCGAGCCGCGCGTCGTCATTGGCTAGGTCCCATAGAAGATTCTGAATTTTTCTGGCATATTCCAGCTTGACGAGTCCGCGTGATCACCCGGTGATGGGAAAGAGGGTGGCGGCGACGCGTACAAAGCTACGCGTTCTCTCGCGCGGGGAAGGAGGCTTTTCTCGAGCTTTCCAAGCGACGCCGCGCAGGCCTCGCGCCGTACCGGCTTGATAAAAATGTGCGCCGATTTCGTGACAGACTTGCAGGCAAATTCACGCAAGTAGTGAGCTGTTGTGTCTCTTGGACTAACCTTGCCACGCTATCGCGTCATACCATTAAATGTGGAGCTTAAGTGTCCCCCATATTTGATGCAATAAACGCCTTTACCACTACAAACTAAAGTCCCAGTGAACTTTGACCTCTTCAACAGAATGCTGGCTCAACGGAACGTGCTCCAACAGATGGCGCTGCCATCGGCGTCGCTGCCGTCGCTGTGTAAAACTGTGCCTGGCGGAAGTCGTAGTATCCGGGGTCTATAATCTTCCCGGGCCGGCGTTGAACTGCGTTGGGTATTCTCGCTACCGGAATGCCCAGCCGAAATGAAAAGGAGTTGGTGCTCGTGACACGGGTAAAGACGTAAAGTAAAGACAAGAACGCCGCCTTCGTTCAAGCTGCAGAGGAACGGTTTCTACTCGAGTTAAGCCAGCACCAGTCTCAAACCAACACACATTGAGCAGTTTACACTTGGTTTTGCACAAAGCCTCGGCAGATATAGAGCACGTCGTCAGCAGAGTGGAAACTAAGTCCAATACTTCACTGATCATCGCAGCGTCATCACTGGTATCAAGAATAAAAGCCGAGTCGTTACCTGAACAGTTTGTCTTGTCTATACAATAAAGCTAAACCAAACGCTTAACCACAAGTTACAGCCACAAGCATAGCCATGCACCTGTTGCTTTCGCAATTCAACTGGGGTTAGCCAGAGCTACACCCCAGCAAACTCTTTGTTTAGTTGTATCATAAAACAAAAAAGCAGAAATGTCAGAACTACCACAGCCAAACATTGTGGAACCTTTTTACTCTTGTCATATATATTTGACACCTGTTCACTTTCCATTTTTTCTGCCTTTGTAACAGGTACGTGAGCCTCATCCCTCTCGTTTCTAGTTTTAGAAATGGCGATGCTTTGTGTTGCTGTTTTGAGAACAATTTTGCTACTTGTCGGTATACTTACGATCCTGCCTTCTGTCCATCATCAATAAGCTTTCACAAATTACGCGAAGTACTGACAAATATCTTTCATTGAGCTAATGAGTCCATCTTCATATCCCTTTGAACGAAACTATATCGACGTTAAGCCGATAGAACGTTTCTAGGATACAATTAGATACAGTAATTGTGCTTCTTTCTTCTTTCAGTCTTTTTGATATATTGATCGCGGAGCCAAGCTGTTCTCTGGTTATCCGTCCAAGCAACTCAGTTTGCTAAGAAGCTTACAAACCATTCAGGAACTTTGAGCTAAGTTCAGACAAGTGTTGTCATCCCCACCGCTGCGTTAGACAACGACAAGAGCAGCGCTTTGAGCAAAGCGTACCGCACATAAGCACTGCTTTGAACAGCATCGCTCATATGCGTCGTCACTTCTGAAAGCTCTTCAGTCACAACTCGGATCGACACGCAGAACCAGTACATTTTGGGAGACAGTGGTCAAACACAGAGAGGCGAGTGTACACTAAACTTGCGCCCCTACGTGATGTATCTATGTATTTTATGTGTCTAACGTTTTCACGAATGTCGCCCCGTTTTAGCACAAAGATTAAGTTCACATGCAAATTTTCAATAAAATACATGAAAATGCTCAGTCATGTATTTGTGCACTTTCCTATCGCTTCAGTGAACGCTAGCAGTTCACGACCGTGGTTGCTTGCATTGCACGCGCGTGCGCGAGAGTTCTCTCAAACTCCCTTTCATGAATGTTTTGGCTAATTTTCACTTGCTGCTGCGAGCAAGTCATCGACCTGAAGTGTTTGGCTCTTGTGTGCTCTCCGTGCGCGCGCATGCGCACGAGCGAGCTACCTTTAATGCATTTCGCCTACTTTGTCATTGCTGCTTCGAGCTGGTCGCGCTAGACGTGGCAAGTGTGACCAGCTTCCTGAAGCAATGGCAAAGTAGTCGAAAAATTTCATTAAAAGGCAACTTACAGACAACCTGCTGGCGCGCACATGAGCGTACGGCGTGCGATTTCCAGAGAGTGCACATCGACCTTCAACCAATTCCAGAACGCTTTGGCAGGCGCCCAGCTGCAGGGGGGAGTTACTATAGTTGAGTTTGCAGAGTGCTATAACCTAAGAATCATAAATACCTTTTTCAGTAAACGGAAGAACCGGAAATGGACATGGAAAAGTCCTAACGAGGAGACTAAAAATGAAATTGACTTCATAATGTGTTCAACCCCCGCCATTGTGCAAGATGTAGAGGTAATCGGGAAAGTGCGATGTAGTGACCACAGGATGATGAGGTCCCGAATTAGCCTAAATCTGAAGAAGGAACGCTACAGATTAGTAAGAAAGAAGCCCATCAACGAATTAGCGGTGAGTGAGAAGGCAGAAAAATTCAGGATCTCGCTACAGAATAGATATTCTGCTCTAACCGAGGATGGCGATATTACCCTAGAAGCAATGAACAATAATTTCAGAGATATCATTACTGAGTGTGCGGTAGAAGGCGGTAGAAGTAGGCGGTAGGAGAGTTAGAGAGGATACCGGTAAGTTGTCCAAGGAGACGAAAGATTTGGCTAAGAAACGCCAGAGTATGAAAGCTTCCAATCCAACAGACCAGATAGAATTGGACGAGATATCAAAGCTAATCAATAAGCGCAAGGTGGCTGATATAAGGAAGTATAACATGGAGAAAATTGAACATGCTGTAAAGAATGGGGGAAGCCTTAAAGCGGTAAAGAAGAAATTGAGCATAGGCAAAAACCAGATGTATGCGATAAGGGACAAGGTGGGCAACGTCGTCACGAATATGGACAAGATAGTCAAAGTAGCCGAGGAGTTCTATACAGATCTCTACAGTAGCCACAGTAGTCTGGACCGTAACGAGATTAGCGGCAGGGAAAAACAGTCAGACATTCCACCAGTCATCGACGGTACCGGAACCATGGAAGAATGCAAAAATTATCCTCATTCATAAGACAGGGAACTCTAAGGACCTTAAAATTTACAGACCAATCAGCCTACTGTCTGTTACGTATAAGGTATTTACTAAGGTAATCGCTAATAGAATTGGGACACACTTGACTGTAATCAAGCAAAGAATCAAGCAGGTTTTTGGAAACGGTACTCTACTATCGATCATATCCATACCATCAATCAGGTGATAGAAAAATGCTCGGAATATAACCAGCCTTTATACATAGCATTTATTGATTACGAAAAAGCATTTAACTCAGTTGAAACATCGGTGGTGATGCAGGCATTGCGAAATCAGGGGGTAGACGAGCCGTACGTGAAAGTGCTGGAAGATATATATATATATATATATATATATATATATATATATAGTGGCTGCACAGCAACCACAGTTCTGCATAAAGAAAGTAACAAAATTCCCATAAAGAAAGGTGTTAGGCAAAGAGACACGATCTCCCCAGTACTATTCACAGCTTGCTTAGAGGAAGTATTCAGAGACTTGGAATGGGAGCAGTTAGGGATAAGGGTAGATGGAGAATACCTCAGTAATCTGCGATTTGCTGTTGACATTGCCTTGCTAAGCAACTCGGGAGATGAACTGCAAATAATGATTGATGACCTAGACAGGAAGAGTAGAAAGGTCGGCTAGAAAATCAATATGCAGAAAACTAAGGTAATGTTCAACAGCCTCGGGAAGGAACAGCAGTTTGCATTAGGTAGCGAAGTACTGGAAGTAGTAGGCGAATATGTCTACTTAGGGCAGGTAACCTCTGATCCGGACCATGAAAAGGAAATAACAAGAAGAATAAGATTGGGATGGAGCGCATTTGGCAAGCACTCGCAGATTATGACTAGCAGCTTACCCGTATCGCTCAAGAGGAAAGTATAACACATTTGCATCTTACCTGTACTCACCTATGGGGCTGAAACGGGGAGGCTAACCAAGAGAGTTCTACTTAAGTTGAGGACAACCCAGAGGGCTATGGAATGAAAAATGGTAGGGGTAACATTAAGAGATAGGAAGCGTGCAGAGTGGGTCAGAGAAATAACTCAAGTTACCGACATTCTAGTGGAAATTAAGAAGAAGAAATGGGGATGGACAGAACATGTAGGACGAAGAGAGGATAACCGATGGTGGCTTAGGGTAACTAATTGGATTCAAAGGGAAGGAAAGCATAACAGTGGGCGGCAGAAAGTTAGGTGGGCTGATGAAGTTAGGAAGTTCGCAGGGGTCAAGTGGATGCAGCTAGCACAGTGTAGATATATGGGAGAGGCCTTCGCCCTGCAGTGGGCATAGTCAGGCTTATGATGATGATGATGAGCTGTGCTATCACCTCCTCCCTTCCTCCCAGAAATGGTCCGGTCCATTGTTTGGGCCCCCAGAATGTAGAGTGTAACTGAAGGAGGAATTGGCGCTAGCAGGGTAAGTTGTGGCCGCTGGGAGGTATGGGAAGTCTGCGCCCCCTGGTTATAAGTACTAACTCGTGCTTGTAATGGTGATATAGTAAGGTCATGCCATTGTACTGTGTTGCACCCAGAGTAGAATGCTTCATTATTGATTGTGTCAATATTGTGCCCGTGATTAATTAAAGAAGGAATCTTGGGCGATAGATTCGGTTTTTGCGGGAGACTGGGTGCAGACTAGATTGATTAAGAAATGCAGCTACGAATGTGCGCACAACGCTCAGGGGACTATCAGTAAGCACAGACCTCCATGTTAGTCAGGGGAATGCCCACCATCAAACCTTTTATTTTATCGATTTAAAAGCTGATCCGGGACAATTCGTGCCTCGTGCAAATTGCAACGCGTCTTACGGTGCCTTCAAGTTGAAGATGCATGGCAGCATGCAATCCTTTTTTTCCTTCAAACCTTCGCCTACCAGAGCATATAAAATATTTGAATCTTTCAAATTCGGTTTTAATATTTGTTGCCCCCAACTATGGATTAACGATCAGTGTTGAAACAGAACCCAAACTACGTGCATATGCCAAATATGCGCATAGAAAAGCAAGATGTAAAGTGATGCATAGGGTGGGAAAAAAGAGTGGAAGTAAAATTTGCGTTGTGTCGAGCGTAACACGGGTTTAAACGCGCCACATCGGCTTCTTCGCTCCTTCTGCAAGACGACGTAGGATAGGAAAGGAGGCAACGGTTATATGAGATGAAACAAGTGCGTCATCTGAAGCGAAAGCCGTAGGACGCAGGGCAGATTATAGTGCCTTCCCTTCGAGGGGAAATTTATGCTATCTATCGGGTTATCTCAACGCATTGCAAACAATACAAAAGAGACCTTGTCTAAGAGTAATTCCGGTTGGGCTAGTTAGTTTTGGTTCACTGCAAAAAATAAATGTAACGGCTCAAAAAATAGACCACCACATAAAGAGACAACGAGACGAAGCGCCAACTCCCAATTGGTTTTATTACATGCAGAAAGCTCACGTATATAAATTTGTCGTCATATGCGCGGACAGGTCGCCGAAAGATACGAGACTGATGTGTCGCTAACACACAAGTTGACTTTCTTTCTGATAATCAACACTTTTGTCATCTGTCTAGTTTTAGTATATTTGCCTTTGTCAAGAATGCGTACGTCAGCAGAGCATGTCTCACAATCACGAAATGGGTGCTTTTTAATGTGCTTAGGTAGATGCGTGCCTTCCTTCATCTGTTCCACGTGTCTGTCTATTTCCCTCACCCGCTCAATCACGCCCCGGCCAGTCTGACCATTGTAGGAGTGGATGCATGACAGGGGATTTCGTAGACTACCGCTTCGGCTTATTCCACGAAAGGTCTCCTGTGCTTTGTTCCACAACCTTTTTGTCAGCCACCACGCAGTAGGGCTAGTTTTTTTTTTTGTGCACCGAAAGCTGCGTGGCCTTTTATCCCGTATAGGAAATGAGAACAGCAAGGAACGAACCTGTAGGATAAAACACAGGAGACCTTTCGTGAAATGTGCCGAAGGGGTACTCTACGAAGTCCCCCTGTCATTCAGCCACTCCTGCATTGGTCAGATTGGACAGTGCGCGAATGAGCGAACGAGGGAACATGACATACACGTGGAAAAAATGAAGGAAGGCACGCATCTAAGTAAGGGGATTAAAAAATGCCCGTCGCGCCATTGTGAGCAATGCTTACCGTACGTACGAATTCTGGGCAAAGGCACAGATAATGTAGCCAGTGAAATGATAAAAGCATTGTTTATCAAAACGAAAGGCAACTTGTGTGTAAGCGACACACGAGTCTCGCTGTACAACGGTGAAAAGAAATTCCGGGAGCGTGCCTTGTCACGTCGTCCCTGACCTTTCAGTAACCTGACTGCGCATGTGACAACAAAGCTATATATGTAAGTTTCGTGCATGTATTAAAACTAGTTGGAATTTGGTGCTATCTCTCGTTGTCTTTCTATGTGTTTGTCAGTTTTTGCGTGCCGTTAAATGCATTTTACAATGAAAATATACCCTATTAATGGGCGTTATCTTTGTGACCTCTTCTTTTCAAACATTCATGCAGCTTTGTAACCCTGCGAGTGAGTACTATTAAGGTAGAGCTATTGGCCCTGTCAAATATGTCTCAACTGTTTCGAGAAATTGCAACTGGTGCTTTTACAGCAGACATTCTTTCTATTCGACTGGAGAAAGTGGTCTGAGCAAAATCATGTGTACAATGCACTCTTACACCGTTCTTTCATAGCACTCGCGAATAGTTAACATTATGTTGAGTGTAAATTATTGAATCTTTTGTGTTAAAACAGCGCCCCACACTATGACTGATATTTCACAAGAGGCGATTTGATAAATGGCAGGCATCTGGGTCCTTAAGCACGCGCTTAAGGACCCAGATATCATATATATATATATATATATATATATATATATATATATATATATATATATATATATATATATATATATATATCAGCCAGAATAGGACATGGGAAGTTGTTTTCAGTAGGCAGGTTATCTATAAACCAGTTATGACGTAGCAACAACGAAGTATACTAAGCATGACTCGGCTAGACGAGATAGCTAAGACTGACTCAGTAAAAAAGATTATTAAAATATTTTGTTTAAATTAAAGGCCAAAGAATTTCTAAGCACATTAGATGCAAGCGTCTCTCGTAGCCTGAGGTGCTTTAGGACGTTAAACCACATACGCCAAACCTAAACCAAAACAATTCTATGCGAATTTTATTTGCAATGGCACTATGCGTATAGCGTGCAGCTGATATCAACCATAGAACGGAAAATAAAGGGGGTAAATATAATTAATGTGCTTCTCGTTGCTTTATAAGTGAAGGCGCAAAAGACTTATCATTTCACATTCTCTAGTAATCAATTTATCTGGTTTGCTCTCTATTTTTTTTTTTCGATCACTGCGCTCATCTTTTAAGGAATGTGATGCGTCGTGCAATATTTACCGGCATTATTGGCGGAGAGAGCTCTCATAGGGAACCGTAAGCCTCAATGAAAATATTTGACCTGCTTTTAATTCTTCTCTTGACTCTTTTTGCTTGCTTTCTTAAGCAGGTATCGCGCAATAATCTAACAAACAACACCACCGGTCTCCTCTCGGGTCTTTCTTTGTCACAATTTGAGATAACTCGCCTGTTAAGCCTTACAAACCTCATTTTGTTCATCTTGATTTCCTTTCCATTGATCGGAATGCTGAAACTCTAACACGTATCATTAGAATTCTGCTATGCCATATTCGCTCTCACGAAGGACAATTTGTTTCTTTACTCAGCATAGTGTAATGAGCTCACTATATCATGCTCTGCAGGATATTAATACAGGCGCACACAGTGAAGGTCTGCGGATTAATTAAGGACTAAGTAATTAAAGCATTCAGTGAATAATTATATTATTGATTTCTAACTGTTCCTGCATATATATCACTCACTGTTTTTTTCGAATGCATCGAAATTCAGACACCGCTGCTGCTTTTTCCTCTAGCTAGTGGAAATTTTATTTTTCACTGCTACATTGTTGTAAACGAACATGATCGTCGCGCGTTGGTTAGAAATGCTTCAACTGTAGTTTGTTTTTGTGACAGGTGATCAACCTCACAAACCTCATTTTGTTCATCTTGATTTCCTTTCCATTGATCGGAATGGTGAAACTCTAACACGTATCAGTAGAATTCTGCTGCAGTAGAATTCTTTTACTGGCTCATACAAACATGCGTTCGTATGTGCCAGTAAAGGATAACGGACCCGATTTATTGGGGCAGAATAAAATAAAACAGGGGAACAATTAGAGAGTATAAATGAAACTCTAACACGTATCAGTAGAATTCTGCTGCAGTAGAATTCTTTTACTGGCTCATACAAACATGCGTTCGTATGAGCCAGTAAAGGATAACGGACCCGATTTATTGGGGCAGAATAAAATAAAACAGGGGAACAATTAGAGAGTATATAACGTGCTTCTATTAGATCATTCCAATGCAAGAATTAATGCGTGCTGACCCATGTTGTGTTGCCGTAAACAAAGCGCAGTGTTTGATGAAACCTGTTTTTAGTTACTAGTGGGTTCTGTGTTGTCGCGCATGACGGCCAGTAACGAAATGTGATTACTAAGGTACGTGTACGTCATGCTGGTTACATCGATGTGCGTTGCAGAGATATAAGCAATGCAAGACACGAGCAGCAGCGATGGTGGAGATCGGACGTCTCCTTATCTGCTCTGTTATCGACAGGTTTCAACGACGAACCCTGCTGCGAAGACCTGAAGACAGCTCTAAGAGGGATGTCACAGACTTTTGCGCTATCGCGCTTCTGGCGGCCGAGCTGTAAACGGGTCCCACGAGCAGCAGCGACGGTGGTGATTGGACGCCCCCTTATCTGCTTTGTTTTCGCCTTGCAGGTTGGTTAGCCCTGACGTTTTGTTTGACGTTATATTCCGTTGCCGTCAATGCTGCACTGTAAGACGAAGCCACGACATCTCAAGCTGTGTATAGGCAACCTGCAATGAAGTTCGCTGTGTCGATCGTTTTCACGCCACCTGCATGAGCCTACAGTAATGAGATTGCACGCTCTGTCGAAGCTTTGCATGGCGTGTCAGATAACTGGGCTACATCGAGAGCACCTAGGCAAGAAAGTTATCTGTCACATGCGTATCTATAACAGTGATCAATATGCTCGGTCGTTTATCGCGAACCTAGCGGCTAACAGCAGCATTTATGAGTCACGCTGCGGTACAATTGCAGCCCCACCTATGCAGTGCAGGTTCTCTATACAGCTTTTTCCCTGGCTCTCCTCGCAACACCAGTTGCGGAAATAAACCTTCAAGATGAACTTCTGATAGTGGCTTCGATTGGGTTATTAGCTGGCTTCTCTTCTGTCCACGTAGATTGCGCTCCCCGAGCTGATCGCACTGTCCGCCCTCTACCATGGTTGTGTTATCGACTGCCGCGCCCGAAGACGATCGCGTTCTCGGTAATCGGCAGCAGTACTTTTGAAATGTTTCGCCGATGACGACGGCATTATGTGATGCCATAGCGTCTTAGCAAAACAGGTGGTAGTGTAAGAGTGGTATATCCAAAAACGAAAATGGTCATTCCAGCACAAGCGCCGGATCAAATGAGCATTTGGCCACCTTTTAAACTAAAGTAGCAAAGCGGTAGTGGCGTCACATGGCGCCACTTTTACAAAAGGTGGCCGAAAACCACTGTGTGCTGGGCGGGAGTGGCGATCCTTGGCGCCGGGGTGCATGCGCTAGAATCTCTCCCAGACTAACAATCTTGTGCCTTCTCAATGTCGTTATTGTAGGTAGTAAATAAAATAGACCGTTGGCAGTTAGCAGTGCTTCACTTGACAATATTTAAAAATAATAGTACAAACACACGCGATAATTTCTAATTTCAACCTCCTCCGACACCTCTAGCTCCCATTTGGGTGTCCTGCAGCCTTTGTAGACAGAACCATTATGAAAAATGGGAGGTGAAAATAGAGCCATAAATAAAGTCCGGCATAAAAGTTCTCGTGAAGGTCGCGACTCCATTTTAGGCTTTTGTTTATTAAACTTCCAATTATTATACGTTCAGAGTACGCCGATTTTTATGGCAGAATGAGGGTGGGTTCTCATTAAGGCCGCAATCGACCATTACGTCATGTGAGAAAAAGCGTATGGACGGCTGAAGGAAAATTCAAGAAAATATGAAACTTTCCGACCAAATAAGCCGTTAAATCTAAATCGTAAACTTTTTCCCCAAATAAGAACGATCGCTCCCATTACAATGTTAGCCTGACTCATTTTTCCTCTACAAGCACTGGAAAACGATCCAAGAAACATGATTTTACATATTGCTCATTCGTCGCTGTTCATGTAATCCAACAGTTGAATAAAACTCAGCAGTCAATTAAATATACGTGCGTCGTTCCCTGCGTCAAAGCGAACGGATCCAGTTCAGGCTGCAACAATGATAAGAAAATGGCTTATTTCGACGCTGCGAGCATAGACAAAGCATGCATGCCTCAACAGCGCTGTTCCAATGCAAGACAGCCTTGTGGTAATGATATTTGTGTTACTTTTCTGTTTCCTGACAGCAAATGTTCGCGGATGTATTAAATATCCTCGCACGCCGCGATAACATTAACGCCCATGAGTCTTAAATTCTGCATCATTTCCTCTTTTATGCATGTGCGTTCCTTGAGTAACAGTCAAATTGGGTAATGTACGAACGGTCCTAGCGGCAACAATGACTCTAATACGCAAATTCTTGACGTTCACAAGGCGTGAAACAGCTACACTCAAAAGTGTAACAGCGTACTTTGCAAGCTGTGTTATCACTGTAATCAATGAAGATGGTTTTCCAGAAACAATTTCTACCGGACACCGTGTCAACAAGGACGTCGCAGTGGCGATGAATTATTTTAAACGTGAAGCGACGCGCTCGCCTGCTCTCCGCAGCAACGCGTAGTTAGGGAGGGCCATTTCATTACCGCCTAATTGAGGGAACGGGCAGACTTTGCAATGAATAGTTCATAGAAGCGTCAGGAAAGGCGACTTCCATGAATTTTGAATGGCTGTTTCCGCAACGGACCCGCAAATTGTTTTCTGGGAAAAGTGGCACAGGGGAGAAATTGAGTGTGGTTCGAACGCTTTCCATAGTTTCCGTTCATTTAGATGAGGACTTTCTGCCAAAAGGAAGACGATATTATTTCTGATTGTTATGAGTATTTTTTCTTTTTGTTTCTTGCAAGAGCGAATGGTGCACAATTTGTTCAGCTAATTTACAGGCACTGCAAGAAGTTGTCCTGTGCAAGGTCTATTTACTTGCCGTAGCTAGCTCAATGTTCCAGTGGCTCTGTATGGCGTAGCATTGACTGAGGCATCAAGAGATTCCACTCGAGCAAGTGAGATATTTCCCAAACTGCTCATTTCAGAAAACGATCAACAGGCCCTTCGAAGAATTTACCAGCATTGTCAAGCTTCTTGGCATTAAAGGTCGGGATGCGAATCAGCGCATGAGTAGGGCCTCGTTGAAAAGAGTAGCGGACACGTCCTTGGGCATTGACGAGTATTGATTAGTGGCGCCTGGGCTTCAGCCTCAGCAAAAATTGTTTGCTGAGCGCAACGTGTCTGGAGTCTAGGCTGAAGTAGTGCACTGTGAAGCGGCCGCAATATTGTCACGCGGGGGAAACAAGCCGTAGAATAACTGAAATTAACTCTTTATTGGGCTTACTTGAGCCCGCAAAAGAACTAAGCGATTCGACGGCAACAGCAAAAGTTCTCGGCGGTCGTCGAACAAAGAATGCCGGTTTTTGCGCGTCAGCGCTAGAATTATTGGCTGCAAAGAAAGATGGAGATAAAACCGTGAACGGTAACTAGCACCACCTAGAACGTTGCGCAAATTACGCGAGTGGCCGGAATCTTCGACAAACATCTCGGAAAATCTTGCGCGAGAAACTGATAAAGCTGCCCCTCTAGATAAGTCGGTGGGCGTATAAAATATTTTGTTTGGAGCTAAGTAAAACAAATACCGCACCAGCAGAGTAATGAGTGAAAGAGCCATCGGAATAATACGCGAGGCATGTTGACTAGAATAACAAAGGGCTTCCTGATAAGCAGGTAGAAGAAAAGAAAATTTAAATTTTAATGAGGGATGATCATTCCAGGGATTTAACGAAGACTCAGCTGCAGATGAAATATAAGATATATTGCCATATTTTACAGATTGTCGTAGCGGGAAGAGCATAGACTCGGCGCCTAACTGATCGAGATAAATTGGCAACGGAAGTACATTCTCAAGAACGTGGAGAGCTGTGGTAGGGGTAGTTGCGTAGGTACCAGTAATAGCGAGAAGGGGGATTCTTTGAAGAGATAAGACGCAATCTTTTAGCCGAGAAAGGGGGCAATGAAAACATCATGCTGGAGCCTTGTGTGAATTTGACGCAAATGAAAAGGGGATACACGGAAATTTAAGTGAAACCAGTTTAAAAGTTTAGTGGTAGAAGCAAGAACTTTAGTTTTTCAGTGATTAGCATGAGGGATGAAGCTTAGCTAAGAGTCAAGAACAACTCTTAATAATTGAATGGTCTGTCACACCGAAGACTGTAAGAGTCTAGAGGGATTGTTGGCTTACGTTTGTGGAACGCAGGAACGCCATTAACCAATAACACGTAAGAACATTTTTGTGGGTTTAATTTAATCGATACGCGTTACACCAATTTTGCACTAAAGTCAAAACATTTGATCCTCTTGTGTATAATTCTCGTCTATTCTTACCTGGAACAATGATAATAGTATCATCTGCATATGCCTGAATATGAATAGGTCAGGAGACAGGAAGATTTAAGAGGTCAAAAATTATAATGTTCCAAAGGAAAGGAGAAATTGGTGACCCTTGCGGACTGCCGTGGGAAGAAGAGACAGAAAGAGTACATGAAGGAGATTTATAGATTAATTGTCTGTTATACAAAAGAGAAGCCAAAAGTAAACAGAGGATTTGTGAAACTGATGTTGCCTCAAAAAATGTAAAACCAACTGCTGCCAAACACTTTTAAATGCAGCTTTGATATCCAAGGAAATTAAAACCACAGGTACCTACATTTGTTTATAGTTATGTAATAACTCCCGTAATTGACCAAAGGTTTGAACAGAACTTCGACCGTGCGTGAATCCGTACTGATGTGTCTGAAGCAAGTTATTTTTAAACAAGAAGTAATATAATTCGCAATATAGTAGACGCTCAAGGAACTTTCCAAAAAACAAGTTGATGCAAATCGGCCGGTAAGAATGTGGGAGGTGTGTTCGTCTCTTTGCTTTTGGAATGAAAGCGGGACCTGAACGGCGAGGGTGAGCGTGACAGACTTGGTAACGTGTGCTCTCCCCTCCGCAAGAAGTCGTTGATTTCTTGTGGTTGTTCGCCGGGACGGGGTCGTGAGGCGTCGATAGCGAAACCACGCAGGCCGATACGCCTGTACGGACAATGACGGAGGATGTGTCCGGCCTCACCACAGTGGATGCATAAAGGTCGGTTATAGACGACCTCTAGGCTTAGCATTTCCTTGGGCTTGCAGGTCATTAAGCAGGCTTGGCAGGCGGTGGCCAAGAGGCGGCTTTCAGGAACAGGGCCGAGTGCTTGGAAAGTCACGTCGGGGCGCAGGCGTAATGCGGCAGCGTAATTCATCGCTGTTGCTTCTTGTGCTTGAGCGGTCGGCATAAACTCGGTCGGCAGAGAGAGAGAGAGAGAGAGGGAATAAACTTTATTTATATAAAATGTTTACGCGGGTTGTTCATCAAGGTCCGGGAAACCATTGACGAATACGATCCTCCAGGCCTGACCGATCAGCTGGCGCTGAAGGGGGAGCTTTGTGTGAGCCAGCTTCGCCTCCCACAGGTCATGGCTAGGTTTCTGTAAACCGTATGATTTACGTTGTTGGGCCAGTTCCAAACCAAACCATGTGGGAGGGCGTTGGATCAGTTGAGGCGTCGGAACCGTCGCTTGAGGCTTGCTGGACTTCTTCATGGATGACGTCCGTGAGTGACGCAACCTGCAGCTCCGTTGGCGATGTTATTAGTTGGCGCAGCTCTTCGCGAACAATCTCACGGGTAATCTCCCGAAAGTTATCCCCACATGTAGCTGCAGCTTCGAATTGTGCAGAGAATACTTAACGAGGCCGGTTGTAGTCTCGAGTCTGGGCGTCTAGGTTCCGTTCTAATATGGATGCTTCTCGTTCGAATTCTGCCACTGTATGGGGTGGGTTTCTCATGAGGCACGCGAAAAGGAATTTTTTGGCACCTCACCATAAAAATTCACTTTCTTTTCCTCAGTCATTTCAGGGTATGTGTGGCGAAACAGGAGCTTCATTTCTTTTACGTAATTGACGACTGACTCATTATGGAGTTGAATTCGGGATTGAAGGCGTGCCTGGGCTCTTTCTTTTCGCACGACATTGGCAAAAGCCGTCAAGAGCTCTCTCTTAAATGTCTCCCAATCACAAAAAAGTCTCATGGTTTTCAAAGCAGATTTGGGCAGAATCTTGAAGAGCAAAATAGACTTGCCTTAGCTTCGTTTCCTCGGTCCAGGCGTTGTACACTGACACGCGTTCGAATAGCTCGAGCCAGTCTTCCGCATCCTCATATGGTCATCCTTGAAAGCTGGGGGCTCACGGTGCTGGACGAAAACGAGAGGCTGTGTCTGCCTGGCTGGTTCCGTCTTAAGCTGCATGGTCACGTTGACAGCGATTCAGCACCTCCACCAGATGTCACGTGGCGGTGACAATGCCGTGATCACAAATGGACACACAGGCGCAGAAGCACTGAAATTATCTCTTTATTGGGCTGACTTGTTCCCGCTAGGATGCCTCGATGTTGCCCTCGCGCCGCCGTTCAGGATGATGATACGCTTTTTACCGCATTGGCCCGCCGTAGCATCATTTTGGTTTTAAGCGGCTGTCCGTGCGGTCGCTCCTGCCACGCTCGTCCTTGCAGCCGGTTAGCGCGGTCATGCCGATGCGCGAAGTGCTCCTTAGAACAGAAATGGCGGCGCTGTCATCACCGTGAACGGCGGCGCGCAGGCAACATCGAGGCACCCTAGTGGCCGACAAAGAACTATGTGATTCGGCGGCGGCGATAGCAACAATCGTGCTCCGCGGCCGTCGAACAATGAATGCCGGTTTCACGCCGCGTCAGTGATAAATTGAAAAGCTGCAAGGAAAGATCCAGATAAAACCACAAATGACGACGAAAGCAACCTAAAACATTCTGAAATATACGCGAGTGGCCGGAATCATCGAGAAACATCTTGGCGCATCTTGCGCGACAATGAAACTAATAAAGCTGAGTCTCGTGACACCGATCATGATCAAACAAAGAACACAGAATCGATATGCATGCCTGAATAAGAGTGATAAAGCCGCATTCCGGTGGCTGTCAGAAAAATAACAAATACAGATTTGAATGGTTTACGGCAGTAGTTTCGCTCCCTTCTGACCGGAATCCTCCGTGGCACATTCAACTCAAAATCCAGTTGGTAACTTGCACAAAAGACTCCATTCCATTCTTTTTCTTGTTAGTGCAATTTGTGGTTCACCGGTAATGGAGCCCCCACTCTAAGGTGCGGCTCACAAATGTGTTCTGACCACGGCGCCTAGATATCTATAAGGCAAAATTGATACCATGCTATATAGTTACGCTCATTATGCAAGAATCGCCGTGGGTGAACTAACACTTGCTTTACCGATGGCGATAGTCATTAACTCGGAACGACGTGCTGCAGCACGTGTCAAAACGCATGACATGGTTGAGATAGGTTACATTCGTCAGTTACGACCATACAATTTCTGGGAGGGAAGTTGCAATACCTGCTGCAACGTCCCGCGTATAAATGACCACTTGAAAACTCTTCTTTGTCGTCCTCCATATTTTTGTAGGAAAGATTTTCTATGCAAAATAAGTTATCCAGATTGTTAAACAGATCACACCGTGCATACATTCAGTTTGAGAAGGTTACATTGAAAGAACTTCGCAAATATATTATTACAAATTAGGCTCTCTGCCATTTGTATCTTTGTTTTCATGGTCATGTTTCTAGTTCTATATTAACTTATTTCTTTCGATGTTGTCAAAGTAAACAATGAGCATAATTTAATTGAATTTATCTATTATCTAATTCATCACCATTGAATTCTTGTTGGTTGTTTTTAACCTGAGTGAGCTTTTGCTTGTTTCTTACAAAGGTTATGTCCACAAACATTATCAGAAAAGGAAATCTGTGACATATTCTTGCGCAGAAACTTGCGCTTGTCTTACCTAATAATATGTATGCCAGTGCCTTGGTTTCAGCAGGTTCTTTTTAAGTGATGTGCCATGCTTTGCTATGAACTGTATAGGGAGGTAGGAGGCCTTGTCAAGTTGTCTTGTGTGGCAGCTTTTACTGCCAGTCTCCTGTATCATGTGAAATGACGCAAATAAAAGTTTTTTTAATTATTTATAATACTATTATTATTATTATTATTATTATTATTATTATTATTATTATTATTATTATTATTATTATTATTATTATTATTATTATTATTATTAAAATGTTAAGTGATCAGCTAGTTGGTTTTCAGCCACTGTCTGGTGGATGTTCCGAGCTAAATGATATTATTTCAATTCTCCTCCACAACTAGGTCTGGTATAAAGCTGCTGGGAGTGAGATTTGCACAGAGCACCCCATTATCTCCGCTTCAGTGCCATATCAATTCACTGCGCTAATCCGCCCTAAGCCTTTAAAGGGGAATCCCAGTACGGTTACAAATGTGTAGTGCGAATATGTGAGCGTCGCTATGCTATCTATGGTTTTCTTACAGATCTCATAGGAGAATGCACGCTTTATTTCGCAACGAATTATTCTCTGCACTGGAGACTACACCAAAAATAACTGCCGTTCCTTCTCGGACCTCAGCACTGCACTAGAAGTTCAGACACCCCCTTAAACTTAGTGGTGTTAGTGACTGCGCCGCGTTTAGTTGTACATGGATTTCATGTGATTGGGGCACCTTAATTTTGTGATGTGCAGTACCTCCCCCCAGAAAATAGTGGCGCGCTTCACTTTTCACCACGCAGTATGCGTGAAGTTCGCGAGGCCGTGTCAGGCGCCAAACTGACGCCTTAAGCCTCGCGAACCTCCGCGAATACAATAACAGCAAGTGAAGCATCTAGTGCATTTGGCTCTATTGGGCTGAAAAACATTTTCTTTCTTCAAAAAATCAAATTCTCTGGAAGACCTCTTTCATTGCGCAATGTCAGACAACCGGATGTGAACACAGACTGTACGACGCCGTTATGTAAACTTCTTGCTGCAGCACTCGACACTGTACCCAATGACAGATCAAAATTATAGTTACAGACTCAAAATCAGTGATTATAAACTGTGACGCGGGCCGCATTTCGGCCATAGCAGCAAGAGTGTTGAACAGTGGACCCTCACCGGCAGTGCAGGTCGCGCTCATTTGGACACCGGCGCATCAGGGGTTGAGGGGGAACGAGAAAGCGCATGTACTCGCACGAGGAGTTGCTACCTTCCAGGATCCCAGTGACGTCTTATACGCAACCCCATGTTCCTTGCGCGATGAGGAGCCCCTACAAATCGATGATGACCTTAATGCCTACCAAGATATCCCATCCTAAATCATTACAAATTAGGCAGATCAATATTTCCAAAAGCGTGTGAGCAACTCACGAAACGCGAGGAGGTGATGTGGCGTAAGCTACAAACTGGAGTATTCCCGAATCTCCAGCTTTACAGCTAGTGGCACCCGGGCGCCGGGCCAGGCCAGACGTTTACCCCTCTTTGTGTGGCGGTCGAAACATTAAATTCGTCTACACAATCTTCACCACTTCAACGTTACAAAATGCACAAAAGACGTCAGCATTTGATGCGTAAAATCTGCGATAGAATTCATTTTATAAATGCGCATCGCCAGAAAGCCACCTCAACGAGCTATAAAATGTGCATTCTTTGGCCTTCAACAATCCTAACCACAGACCTGTGATTGGGTAAATTTAAAAGCGCGGTTACCGTGTGCTGCTCACCGCCTCCAATTCTCAATGTAATTTTGGCTCTAAAAGTAATCAGTTAACAAGTTGAGACCATTTACCTTAAGCAGCTTATCGCTATACGGTATATGACGTACAGTAATGACCAATATGATAGGGAACAAATTTTTCTTTACAAAATTGCGAATATTTTCAGTATATCTTTGTTAAATATGAGGACTGCCTTTAAATATTATGTACACAGAAGAAAACTAATAGAAAAATGAACAAAAAACTTCGCTTGTAAAACATAACAATGGCATAATAAGTGAATCAATTCTGAAGCTTTGTGCTCTCCCATACTGCTCATGACTTTACGTAATGTAGACTGCTGTAAAACTTATCTCCGCAGGCAACACAGATATATCTTTCGTAGTTTTTGAGATACAATTTTTTAAAACTGTTAATACCATTTTTTGCTCTATGTATATTTCCGCAGACACTCTGCATCTGAAAGCAATCCCCCATGTCAGTTTTTTTTGTCTTGCTTTGGATGCCGTCACTATAAAAGTATCATGCATGTTCCCTCATCACCTTATTAAACAAGAGTAATCCCCAGCATTAAAGAATATAAGGGACCTTCCTTAAGTTTTTAAGGCCCAGCTTCCTTTGAACGAGCGGAAGAATGGCAGGCATTCACCGCTTACATTACCCTAATGAGGGTATGAAAGCGCAAGGCTGATTCACTGGATCCGACATCCGCAGAATTCGGTTTCTAATGGGAGTGCGGAAGAAGACTGTGTGTGAAAGCGAATGTATGAATTCGGCAAAGGCCTGTACAGGGTCTTCTTTTTACCAGGTCCAAATGTTTGCAAAGAAAGAATATGCTTCCAAATTATTTTAGCGCTATGGATTTATTGGGGGGGGGGGGCTACGGCAGACACCGCATAAGAAGCAGACTGCCTCAATTAGGTCGAGCACATTTTAACATACTATTTTAGGAGCTATGTCGTACGTGCAGAACTGAATTGCATCCTCCAAGTAGCATAGCAAAGAAAAACATAATCACAGCCAAATTTTTACTTAATCAAACGCGAAGTCGCTGCGTACGGGGTGTCGCCGAGAGCGATTCCGCTGTCCCCAGCCGCAGGCAGCGTGACGGGAAGGGCTAAGGATACAACATAGAACCGCCGTTTCTGACCGCTAAGGTTTTTTTCTGGCGCTAATTCAAAGATTGAATACAATAATTTAAGCGAAATAAGCGGTTCTTGAATCGTATAGGGTCGGATGATGCTGACGTGGTGCAGCGGGGAAAGACGGTGGCTGCCAAACCTTACCTCCATGGCGTTTAGCACCAACTCAAGAAACTTGCGGCAAAGTATTAAAAACAAGATAGAAGGCTTGTGCGCCAAAGTTAAAAGGAGTCTCGACAATACATCTGGCGATCGTTTTCAGTGCACAGAGTCACATAAGGCAAAACGCACCACCTATGGAAATAATGTGGTTTACCGCATTCCGTTGAATTGTGGTCGATGCTACTACGGGTAGACAGGCTTACGTCTTTATGTGCGCCTGACGGAGCATTCTAATTGTCTAGGAGGGAAGGCAAATTCTAATCTGGCGTTACATGTGCAGTTTCGGGAATGTAAATCGGAGGATGACCCGTCTCTTTGCACGCCTGATTTCAGCGACACGGGTGTAGTTTACCGAAATGAAAAACAAATAAGTTGGGAGATAGTTGAGGCATTTTACAATGCTAAGGCTAAGGACACGTGTGTGGCTAAGGCGTCGGTTAACCTCCGTATCAAGGAATTCGCTCTGTTAGATAAATCGATAGTTAGGCCATGGCTTTGAATTCCTATTGCCATTTCACTGGTTTGGGTACTGTGTGCTCGCATCTCAGTGCTCTTCGTTGTCTTCTTTTCTTCAATAAATATTCAGTTGTAAGTCCTGCCTTGTCTTGTTCGCTTCTGTTCTCTGTGTCTCGTCGTTTGGATGGTTTAAAATTAATGACGTGCGAAGCTTCCTTGGCCTTTCCTCCTACTTCCGCCACTTCAATCGGAACTTTGCAAACATCGCTCGTCTGCTTGCCTCTCTTCTCCAGAAAAAGTACATTTCACATGGGGTTGTGACCAAGCTCAAGCCTTCACAACGCGTATTTCCGCCCTGACGACTCCACCTGTTATGGCGCACTTCAATCCTTCCGCACCTACCGAGCAGCTCACCGGCGCTAGCGGCCATGGTATTGGTGCCATCCTTGCCCAGAACCAGCATAGTTCCTCCCTCGTAATTGCTTATGCCAGCCGCCTGCTGTCGTACTCTGCGCGAAAGTATTCAACTACTGAGCGAGAACGCCTTGCTCTTGTTCGGGAGTTGACCAAATTTTGCCCTTAATTGTTTGGGGGGTCCATCACAGTCCATCATGTTTTGTGTTGGCTGTCCTCACTTAACGACCCCACCGGGCGCTTAGGTCGCTGGGTTTGTATTCGCTGGATCGCTTGCAAATACGTGAGTACATATTTACTCTGGCATACAAGTCCGGTCAATTGCACAGACGCTGACTGCTTGTCCCGCCATCCAGCAGATCCTCCCGATTTGTCCTGACCGCACGCTATCTAGACGCATGTTGCGTCGGCATAATGTCTCGTTATGCAGCATAAACATGCTGGCGGGAGGATCGGAGTTGTTGCGCAGCTTGTCAATAAATCGTTGCAGGACAGGATCACGACGCTGTTCGGAGCCGATATTAAGAAAGTCCGACATGGACAAAACGTAGTCGTCGGCTGTGTAGTCGGGACGCGCGGATCTTTTACTGGTCGTTCCGGCTCATCTGCGCTCTACTGTCTTCGCTCAACTTCACGCCGCCCCTACAGCAGGACACCTGGGAGTGTCACGCACGTACGACACTTTGCGACGCCGATTTTTATGGCTTGGTCTCTACCGCTCTGTCCGTCGCTACGTCGCCGCTTGTGAGCTGTGTCAGCGTAGTAAGACACCCTCGTTTCAACCTAGTGGGCCTCTGCAGCCAATCCCAGTGCCGATCGACTGAGGCGTTTTCTCATGTGGGCCTCGATTTTCTTGGGCCTTTTCCGACGTCGACTTCAGGACACTAATGGATTGCTGTAGTGACTGATTATACCCCCCCCCCCCCCTTCCCGTATGCTGTAACCAGGGCTATCCCCACCAGCTGCACCTCCGACGTTGCCGACTTCTGTCTGCATGACGTCATCTTGACTCATGGCGTTCCCCGTCAACTGCTCACAGATCATGGCCGCTGCTTCCTTTCTCATGTAGTTCATAACCTTCTTTGCTCATGCGCTACTAGTAACCAATTCACCACGGCCTAACGTCCGCAAACGAACGGTCTGACTGAGCGCCTAAATTGTACACTGACTGACATGCTGTCAATGTACGTATCCGACCACTATCATGTCTGGGACGTATGTCTACCTTTCGTAACGTTCGCCTATAACTCCTCACGTCATGATACCACCAGATATTCTCCACAAATACTGCACACCGTTACAATATTCTTCATTTTCGGGTTTTCTAATTTTAAAATTCAATAAGGAAATGAGGGGTTTCACTTTCGACCACATAACTGGAAAGTAATTACATAACATTTGAGGAAAAATTGTTTGTGAGCAAATTTCTCAAGGAAATTTTTGGAGGTCTAAAATTGCGTAAGATCGAGCTTTAGCTAACTAGCTCCAAATATGGGTGACGACTAAGCCATAGTTAAATCTGTGACAAGCAACACAGAGTAAGGAGTACTTGGGGGTACCATACATTCAGAATAAATAACTAACAACACACACATTGACTCATATTTTTGTCTGCAAGAGGATTTTGAACAAGGTCCTTTATTCTGAAACAAGCGGAAAATCTTTCCAAACTATGGTTACAAAAAATGCTGAAAATGAAACAATTCTGGATTCTAGAGCATGGCAGAAAGCAACATTGGGTACACTATTCACAAAACGACAGCATAAAACCAGCTACCGTTGATCACAGGAGTGGAGGTGCACACTACATATAGAACTTGTGCAATACAAGGAACGCATAGCAATATTTAAAGGGGGGACACTTAAATTACAGCACAAGCACATCTGTGGTACATGCACGAGACATCACCATGTGTTGGGCCCCAAATAACCAGCATGCGCAACACAAGGAACATAAACTACGATCATCATATGGAGCTGACTTTTTTCTTTTTGATTGGTATCGCTGTAATAACACCATTTACACCTGAACCTATTTTACACTTATGTATCATCAGAAAGAATGAGTTTTAGTCAGCTTGTAAAAGACAGGATTGACACCTAACATTGTTTTGGATTCCACTATATTACCTTGTTCCAAAATTAGACCTTAACAGAATGAACCCATTTATAAGATTAATGTGGTGAGCATCTTTCGAGAATGCTCACTTTTAGAAAAATATATGAACTTCACTAATGCACATTCTGATTTCAAAGCTAACGTCTCTTGTAGCATGAATAATTTCTACACAGACCTTCACAGCATAACTTTCCAGCCCGTTCACATAACATTTCTGAAACACTTTTCAAATTTGCATTATTGACATGAAAATCATGAAGCGAAATCTGAATTTGTAGAGCTGCCAACACTTAGGAGCTACATCTGCCATACATCCTAAAACGGGCAGTTATCAGAGAGAGTAAAATGATTAAAATGGCCACAACCATTAACAATTTTTTATTTCCTAGTATATATTTTCATGCGAAATAGTGTGTGCTGGTAATACTTTACAATGAATGTCATGTTTATAATTTTGGAAGATTAGCAAAAAATACTGTAGACCTGAAAAAAGTTCCTTACCATTGAAAACAATAAATGTAACAAACGTAGGAAAGCACTGTCGAATATTGTCAACTTGTTTCCAGCTATACAAAGAAGATGAAGCTGCCTCTTACTTTGGTAACTGGGTTACTTTGTATTCACCCAAACGGAGGCAATATTAATGAAAAATAAGCAAGTGTTGCATTAGCAAGCTAATAAACACTGGTGTTCACGGGATGGCACGAGAACTGATTGTGGTTTGTGTTTGATTGTGAAGAGAACAGCACCATTCTATGAAACCATACACATGCACACACAAGCTCGGATATTGTCAAGGCATTTTCTGATAATTTGGTTCCTGTCTTGAAAGGAAGTAACCTTTCTTATGCACTGCTAAGTCACCTATGTCAGCATTGCGGCTATTTAATAAGAGTAGTAACTGGAGGTCAACACCTCAACACATTCTGAAACACAGTGTAACCAGACACTTGGCATAGCTAAGTAATGCATGCGCCTTTTATTTGGTTAGCAAAATTCAGTGGTACAATGCAGAGCACATGGCAAAAAATTTATAAGCTTTGACTTCAGCTACAATGTATCTACTCTTAATGAAAATAGGGAAAAGAGTTCCTTCTATACGTCAAATGACCCCTACTTCGGCAAAATACCAGCTGAATCATGAGCCAACAAGCACATATACGCTCCTCTGTGAATAATGACATATGCTTATCGAATACTTGCTTTTCTCTGCAAAGTTTTGAAAACCATGTTTTTGTGCACTTTTTCAATACGTGTTTTGTATCTCCAGTTTACAGTACTTATTCCATGAAAACATTCCTAAAAACCACAATACTCTTGTCTCGTAACATCAATCAAGCCCCAGTTATTTACACAGCTATTCCTACTTTGGAAAAGGTTGCATAAAAACAAAAAGAAACATAAAAAATAAATAACTTCTACTATAGCTGCCACGTGGAAGTTTGAGCACCAGAACATGGTGACACAAACAATCTACATCAACAAAAAATCTTGACAATAGAAACATGTGCCAGTGAGGTTCCATACATTCCTCATCAACATCCAACCTGGCATCAGCCTTAAACAGATCATGAAGAGTATCCCTTATAGCTGATGGCTATAATTCGTACAAACTGTTTTTCCTGTGCCATAATGGTTCTACAGATTTCCATATCAAACGTCTTCCATGAAGGTGTTCTTACATGACTCCTGTGAATTGGTTAGGTTTTGTAAAATTCGATAATCAACAACAATGCTCACTGATGAACACAAGCTCACTGATGAACACAAAGCTCACTGATGAACACAAATAGTTCATCTTATTTCAGTAGAGAAGTGACTACAATGAATACTGGAAACTCATCTCTCTCCCATCATCTAAAACTAGGGCTCTAAACAATTATGTGAGGAAGGAAGATAAAACAATAAACAATGGTATGTTCCAGTTGCTAAGTGTCAGCAAGCACAAAACACTAGTGACTCTGAGGAATAGTTCAATATAAGACCACAGTAGTTAAGCAGTAGAGAATGAATCATAGCATGTAAGTATTTACGTGGTTAGACAAAGTACAACATGCAGTGAGGGACGGACCCTTATAAACTTTGGGGTTCTGTATTCATCTTATGAGTCCAATAACAATCAAAGTATGAAAATGTCCGATAACCTACGCATAGGCAAAGGTCGTGCCTGTCACCAGCACCACAGTGATTCAACACAGCTTTCCTTACCTACTGTTCTCATTGAAAAAATTATTATTGCTCGAAAATTGTCTGTGCAAATGAATCCACTTTGCATAAGATTTAGAAGAATCCTCCATGCAAAACATTGTGTCACAGATTACATTCAACTGAAGTCTCAACATGGCAACCAATGAATAATGTTTCTGGAAAACAAGACAATATTATCTTATGAGCTTTTGAGTACACTTCAACAATAATGAAAAAACTACCTTTGCCATTGCGTCTTGCGTCAGACAAAGCACCAAGTGCAGTCATTGCACAGACAAATAATGATTATGAGAATGAGAGAATTCACCACTCCTCTTCTTCCCCTCAAGTGACTCTTGTTGACCTTAGGTAGCTAAAGTACATTATAAAGAGCTGTTTGTCTTACGCTTTGCTATGGTATATAGGGAAAAACAGCATTTGTATGCATGAAGTGAATGCCAAATGGATACCATTTTTGGTGACTTTGATCGAGATCACTTATATGCTGGACATCCAGCTATGACGTAGGTGTTCACATCAATACATCAGCCTATTCAACACATGCATGTTTCAAAGCTGAACTTACATTGGCATTTGCAATGATGTGACATCATAGGGCCTCGAGACACTTTCTCACAAACTGAAGCATCTAGTCAAAACTGCCATCAGAAGATATTTCGTCACAATACCTGCCCAACATTCTTCAGGTGTTGGATGAGTATAAATCTCACCTGGAGGCTGGTGTTTATAAACCGATCTGAAAATCTTCAAGTAATAACCTTAGAGAAATGAAGGTACAGTCCACCATATTCTGCTGCACATGACAGTCCTTTTAGGAGTTCATATTTTAGACATTATTTGTATAAAGAAATTTATCTCCTATGTACATCAAGCTGACTTTGGCATTGGATGGACCCCTTGTCTTGTGCAGGAGCCTACATCATGGTAGCCACATTGCCACTGCACCTCCTGAATCAGTGTCTAAAACCGTGACGGCAGAGGACCATACGGACGATAGAGCCTCCGTGTCATTGCCTGGGATGGCTTCAGGCGTGTTGGGAGGTGGCAGTGGGTCCTTAGCGGAGGATCTGCCCACTCTGTGTGAAAGAATGTTGGGATTGTGAAGACACTTTGTCAGGAAAACGAAAGGGTGCATTTGCAAACCAATGCTGCAATAAACCTCTGCTACACTAATTAGCTTGCACTTTATTGTGTTTGCCACTTTCCAATCCTTTCAATATCCCCACATAATAAACATTTACTCGTAAACAATTGTCATGTATTATTATCACTTACTTAAATGTTAACTCACAACAGTTGATAAAATTTGGTAAAATATATCTATTACACTTTCAGATTTCTATATTTTGCCACTCATGCCTAAATCACCATGTTATAGATGCAGTCATTTATTATTTAGTTTTTCAGAGGCATTTGGAAAATATTGGCAAATTTCCTACTAATAACGTTTTTCCTGTGTGTGTAATGAGCATTTAACATGCAGTCTACAGCCAAGCGTACATGAAAAATATGATATCACACTGTTGTCAAATAACACGGCCTGAATGTATTGTTCAAACCACATCACATTATTCAAGAGCTAGTCTGTATTAGCCGTTTATAAGAGACCACCATTGATATGCAGATGAAATGCTAGGTGACTGCTTACACTGTGATTACTAAGTTAGTTCTAAGAAATGTCGATAAATATAAGGCCCTCAATATCACAGCTTTTCATACCTGTATTTTCCCGTAGCCGAATACACATGTCCACAATCTTGCTAATGCAGTGGCACTCTACCTTCCCAAATGTATTAATGCACAGTAGAAAAAGTTACTTTAAGCATTTATTTCAGCTGTATAAAAGCCAAGCTATGAAACAAATTCCAATCAATTGAAGGAGAAGGAAAGTGACAAATTTTGTCTGGTACAAATAACTCTGCCTATTACGCTCAATCCAGTTTGCAAACTCTAGTTTATGCAGTTCAAAAAGCATCACAAGGACATAGGTACACCCTTTGCTCCCAGCCAGTCTTGAATGACTTTGTTTATATAAATCAAAGTGATTGACACTGATATTTTTGAAACATTAAGCTACTCATTGTTAGATATACTGCAAAATGGCAATATATTTTTTCACTTGTCTTTGACACTGCACTGCCTATATAAATCCTGCAATTTAGTCTCGCAATTTTTTTCCCTTTTCATTTTACACACGCT
Organism: Amblyomma maculatum; assembly: GCF_055883805.1. Classification (NCBI taxonomy): domain Eukaryota; kingdom Metazoa; phylum Arthropoda; class Arachnida; order Ixodida; family Ixodidae; genus Amblyomma; species Amblyomma maculatum. The sequence goes on from NC_139352.1 coordinate 103,163,763, forward strand.
GCATACCTTGCAGGTGTTTGTAATACCACCGCTGTTTCTAGATTCCACATGCTTACCAGCAAAGTCCGTGTCAGCTGCGTATCCATTGTTAGTAATATCTTCAACATTCTGGTGTGAGAAGCCTTGCTCACTGAAAATACACAAGGTGAAATAGATGAGCATTAGCATAGTAGCTAGCAGCAATTTTTGAAGCGCGTGCATGCTGCCTGTCATACATCATTACACAGAAACAATAGAGGGACTCTTCAAGAGTACCAGAATATTCAATCTAATAAAATGAAACTACCCCAGTATCCTAAGTCATTACTCGCCTCGCTCTTAGGCCATATAGCGATCACGTCGACATCACCAATTTATTGTCAGCCTTTAGAAAATGTAAACCGGAGGCTTCGCAATTTTCAAAATATACCCTCCTAAACTTCACAATCATAAAAGAAGTGGCCATAGAGACAAAGAAACACAATTGCTCACACATCTTCGCGACCTAAAGGTGAAAGGATGACCATGTGAGGAAACAAATTGAAAAGGTTCAAAACTGCTGAACCAAATATGGAGCTAAAGCATTAGCTGTGGGTGACCGAGCGTTTTTTTTTTATTCTCGCTCTGTTGGGCACAGCGCCGGCTCGGAGACCACAGGCACGGATATGAACACGGCAAACAGGTTTGAACGGTTAGACCTGGCGTAGTATTGCTTTTGCAATAAAACGATGATGGTAACAGGGATAAGTACTTTTTTTTACAAGCACAGTGAAGTCTTCGCTTGATAGAGAACAGCTTCTTATGTCCTTGGGCCATGCTATGTAGCGCCAATGCAGATGTCGCAATTCGATTGTCACACGACCCGTTCAAATAGCACTGAACCTAGTCGCAGTGTTGTGCAGGTTTGCTTACATTTCAAACGCAGTCGATTTCGCAGATAGTAAGGGATTGCTTTGTGAGTCTTGTGAGCAAGATAATATCCCGTGATTAAGTTGTGTGTCTTTCTTGTAAAGCCAAGCTAGACACAAACGAAGCAATGCAAATTTCTACCTTTTTCGATTTCTTGCTTTTTTGGTCCGTGAGACACGGTCCACATGCATTTTTATGTATTTCGCGTAGCGGGAGGATGCACGATAACTCAGGATATTACGTTAATGTTTTGTTTATTCATCAACTTATTAAACCACCCCCAGTGCCACACACATTACAGTGTGAGAGGAGGCACAATAAGAATTACATAATCTGCATAAAAGATTAGACATCCTCTTCTAAGCAGATTGAGAAGTATAGAGAATGGAACAGACACAAAAATTGTAAATCACGTAGACATACCCATATACAACATCAGAAAGAAAGCATACTTTGGTGCAACACCAAAACATTACTCAGCAGCCTATTTCATTCCCTACTGGTTTTATCAAAGAAAAACAACATCAATATTCTAGCATTCACCGCAATGTCATGAAACTTCAAATATGATCAACACGGTTGGATTTATAAAAGACTGTTGCAACTACTAGGACGGGATGTTGACCACTTGTTAATCTGCCCTCTTCAACTTTATATACACTATCTGTTCATAAATATTTTGGGGCATTATCCATGGGGCATCACTTTTGAACTTCACCTAATGCATATCATAGAAGAGAAATGGGGAACATAGTCTGCAAAGTTTCACACTGAGCACCTATGCAGGACTATTTAAACATATGTCTCTATTATTATTACTGCCAGATTATGTAGAATCACAGTAAACAGGAACTGTTAAGTGCGCTTTCTACTATGTTCCAAGCACAATAAACACGATCTTTTTGTAGTCATACATACTCAATGGTTGTGAAAGCTTGCTCGTAAACATTTCCGTCAAAGTTCCCATCAGGATACTCGTCTCCGTATAGCTGTAGAAGAGAACAGAAACAATGATACAAGAAAAGAAGTTAGAACTTGAATGTGGAATGTACATACATACCTGAGAAAATTGAGATCATATTACGATCATAAAATGATAGGAAAAGATTTTCTTGAGTGGTCGAGACTTTCCTCAAAGCTCTAGTTCATAGCTCCAACTAAAAAGTATCTGGCATTCGAATTCGCGCATCAGAATGCTTTCAAAACATTCGCACTATGAGAACCTGCCAATACCGCAAAAAAACTGCCACTTTATAAAATACGAAAGTATTGTGTCCATACAGCAAAAAACTGTAACTTCATAACATACGAAAGTATTGTGTGCACCGCTTTGACAAACGATTTGTGGGCCTTTCTTTACCTGACTTTTCAATGGCAGTATTTTTAACCTTCTGTATCCTCCAAATCAAGTTTGTGGTTTCTACACACAAAATTCACCTGCACAAAGTCAAGCAAAAAAGTCTTACTTATGGCTCATCTGAGATTTCTCACAGTATCAAGCTAACACAATTTCTACCTATTAATTTTCACTAGAACTGTAATTCCTTTAATGCAGTTCTCTCCTCCCATGCTTTTGGTGAATTTTTCTTACTATGTCAAAAAATACCTGTTTTACATGACAACATAACGTCTATCAAAGTTTACGCAGAGGGCATCATTCAAGCAGTTGCAGGTATTTCTGCTGAAGGCGCCATTTAGTGCGCAACTTGAAGGTCTGAATGGTGTACATATTGAAAGCTTTAAGACACTGCCACAAATAACGAGCTCGAGCTTCGCAAAAGCAAAAATTTCTGCGCAATATGCGTACAGAATTAAGACATTTATGGAGATTTTTTACGTACGTATTTCCTTAAAAATGACTCTATCGATTAGCTATATTAATGCGAAAACAATTTTTGGCTCATTATTTGCATGGACAGGTTTTGAAGATAGAATTTGTAACAGACCATGTCTGCATGAACTGCCAATAAAGAAAAACGCGTTGCCTCCACCGGACTTTGAAATCATGCTAGAAGGAACAAATAAGCTTCTCGAACTTATGCACGTGTGCACCGTACTATCATCGCAGCCCAATACACGTCATGCGAAACTGCAAAACGGTCTCGTGATGTGCAGTAAACATCGTCGCCTTCATCAAATTTGAACTGCGACACTCTCATGAAGGTTCAATTTGCGGCGTGCCTTCATTTAACACAGTACGACATACGCTTACGCCGACTGGCCTTATACAGCCAGCCGAGGTCCGCTAGTCTAGTGTTAGGCAAATCCACCGGGTGGCGTGACAGGACTCCTATTGCTTTCGTATTACAGCACCAAAGCAAACCTAAGCGCACACCTGGACATTTTTCGTGCGCTTAAGAAATGTATAGCTCATTTCATTATACAACCTACATAGCAAAATGCCAGAAAAGCTAGGGTGCCAATTCATAAATCAACCTGATGGAGCTCCAGTGCAGCAATCACATATTCAAAAGTATCTGCAAGTATGTACTTTAGTGTAAGCACATATCGAATATGTAGGAATGTGGCATTTTGTTGACAATTTGTTGCCGGACCTATCGGTCCAATCTCTGCTGCACGGCTTTATTTTGGATGCAGAAAGCAAGGAACTAAAATCTGTCGAGATATCAAGATCCCGCTGCTGGATAAAAACCCTAGTTCTTGATGCAGCACAATGGACGCGGACGTTAGAAGAACTATGGAGCACCAACTCACCATGCATCCACATTAGCAAATTGAAAACCCTAGTTTGTCAAGACCAGTTTTGAGCCTCCAACAGGTCAGACAGTGTCTATTTTAAGATTCACTGAATAAAATAACATTATTTTTTTCTGAGCATAAAACGCATGCAACGGGAAACATCCACTGTAAATGATTAACAGGGGTCATGTACCCGCGTTAGCGCTCTCTTGTTTTTTATTACTGAGGTCCTTCACAACCTGAGTCTTATTGGGCAAACATTCAAAGCATAACATCTCTAAGAATTAAAGGCCTCTACATAAATCTTCTGTTTGCGGGACTTGGTGCATCATGAACCTGAAAAATCTAAGTAATGGATGTGGCCTATCATGGGCAACTCACAAATTCGTCCGCGGCGCAGTCTGCGGAGATGAGTTCGACTGCAGCACCATGCCTCAGCGCTCCTACAGCTGCTGCTCTACCCAGCGTCAGGGCCGCCGCCCGTAGCGCGCCCTTGCGCGACAGGCGCACTGGGAGGACGCGGGAACCGTGCAGCAAATACGCAGCTTTGGCCGCGGCAGCGGAAACAGCGGCCGCAGTGGTTGGAGGAGGCGCCACACCTCGGGTCAGGCCGGCCGAGGAAGAAACCTGGATGGGCGCCATTTGGGACAATGCCTCTGGGTTGCCGGCTAGCACGATGCCGCCTGGCACGCCGGGTCGCAGGGCCGGGTGTGTCGGAGGCGTCGGAGGTGATGAGCGGCATGACGAGGAAGATGCGTCCTGGTGGAGGGAACCAAGGACGTGTACCGAGATCAAAAAGTGGCCAAAACAGCGCAGTTGTGAATCTTGAGCAGTTGGCTTAAAGTTTACTGAGTAACTTAAGAACAATTTAGGCTGGGATGTGTACACAAGTTCCTATATACTAGTTAAGCAGACGCAACTTCACAGCTTGAAGCGCAACATTTATAGACAGAAAATTCTAAATGAAGGTACCATAAACATGGTCTACCAGAGCGGAAAGGCTCTGTATCGCTCGCAAATATCCGTGGACACCCGAACCACGCTGCTAGAAAAGGGAGGAAGGCAAGAGTGAAAGGTGAAAGAGATGCCGCTGACTGTGTTTCTTTAGCGTGCACTGGCATCACACAGCACATGCAGTACACCGTCACGGACCGGACTGCTAACGTCATGAACCGTAGGAACATGAACGTTTGAATATAGTGGGGCCGTGCGGGGGCCTAAGAGGTCTGAGTGCCCCAAACAGCTGCTCCATAAATGTTTTACTATTACTACACAGCACATGAGCACCTTTGTGTTTGGCCTCCACCGAAACGCAGCGGCCGCAATCGGGTTCGTATCCGGGTACTCAGTGGACTAGCATTTTTACCACAGGGCCGCCATGGCGGCTAGTGAAGCGCACGTGTCGCCATTACTGGCAGAATTCGCAAGGAGTCTGCGGCCGAGTGAAGACTGAAGACTTAAGGCTAAGGTGCTGTAGTACGTTTCCAGACGATGACTGCACCCTGTTCTTTCCTTTGAGGCCACAATATGAAACCGAGTGATGTAACATAAATGCTTGCAGTTTAAATACATTTCTTTCGTAAACAAACGCGTCTTTCGCAGAATAAAAAGAAAAGGCTCAGAGAGCAAAAAAATAGGTATTCAATTTTACGAAGAAAGATCAGGCTGGGTGGAGTGGTCCGTGCACCGTTAAGGCTTTCTGCTTTCATGTAATCCACAGCTAGGCACAATTATATCTACGCTCATGGCAGCAATATCAAGGCTCACGTTTGTCGCATGCTAGTGCAGCCTGCTCTAACATTCAAACATTTGCTGGCGGCACGTAGATCGTTCTTGAGTTCGGTAAGGCGAAACCATTTCCTTTGACTCTTTACACTCATTTGCTTCTTTTTCTTTTTTGCTCTATTACTTTTTTCTTTTGCTTGTTCTTTTTTTCTTTTTTTGGCGTATTGATTCTTTTTTCTCTTTTACTACTGTTTTCATTCTTTCGCTTCACTGATTGATTTCGATGCTGTAACTATACGACGAAGCCCGAAATAAAGCACTGTAACACGAGAGCTTCACAACGCCCGGAACCTTGGCTACGGCCGGACCCCGCCACCGCCGCTTCTTCTGGTTCTCAAACAAATTTGGCCGCAGTCCCCCTGCCTGGCGACATCTACAGCCTTAAAATTAAAGAGCACTGCAGAATCTGCATTGGAGTAGTGCTAAAGCACAAATGCTGCTGTTGCTTCCTTCTGATTGCTTCTAGTTGCTTTATTCACTTCTTGTTTACCCATTTTCGACTTTGGCACTTTCAAATTACGCGCCAATCCCTTCCTATGCCCTTTTTCGGCTCTATTTCCGGTTGCGTCACTTCATATTATTTCACTTCTTGTTTACCCATTTTAGTCTTTGGTTCTTTAAAATTGCGCGCCAATCCCTTCCGATGCCACTTTATGGGTCTACTTCCAATTGCTTGACGTCACATCCTTAACGCCACCCTAATGACTGCCTTAATTAACTACTTTAGTCTTTGGTACTTTAAAATTGTGCGCCAATCCCTTGATATGCTTTTTTTCGGCTCTACATCCGGTTGCGTGATGTTGTTGTTGTTGTTATGAACTTTATATTTCCACCGATGTAGGAGGCCCCCTACTCCCCGCCCCCGGCACGCAGGCCTATGGGACAGAGGCCGGGGCCTCTGCGAACTAATTTAGTCTCTGGTATTTTCAAATTGCGCGCCAATTCCTTCCTACGCCATGTTTTGGCTGGACTTAAGGTTACGTGACGTCACATCTTTGACGTCACCATAATTTACTGATTTAATGAACTATTTTAGTATTTGATGCAATCAAATGTGGCGCCAAGCCACAGGCGAATGAAACCATTTTCGCTTTTACTTTTACACTTGTTGCCTGTAAATAATTACCTAATTAACTTATTGGCCTAATTATTTTTGGACACAACATTACGTCACCCTGCATCGATTGACACCACTCATTAACTTCTACCACTTCTCAATTACAACAGCTGCGGAGTCGGTTTTGCATGTTAGGCCTCTAATTAATTACCTATAATTACCTTTTCTGCCTAATTATTTCTTCGGACACAACATTGAGTAACCCTCTATCGATTGACAGAACTCATTAACCTCTACCGTTTCTCAGTTACTCACAACTGCTGCGAACAGGATTTTGCTGACGCGGTCTGCGGACGCGGCCAGCGGACGTGGTCTGCGGACAGGAATCTGTGAATATAGCGAAATAATGCTTTCGCATTAATAAGGGGCTCATTACAGCCCTAATGATTTTCGCTTTCGTGGCATTAGTTGGCATGCCTGGGAGACATTTCAGCATAGACTTAGTTCACGAGCTGCATAATTAAACTACCTAAATCGGCCGAAAATAATGTGAGAGTAGAGGCCAAGAACACTATGAAAAGAAAACACGGAAGCTCCCAAATAAGGGACCTAAAGCCAGCTTCCATATCCCATAAAGTTTAAAACAAGCAAAAATGAATAGTGACGTCAAGAAAAGCATGGCATTTTCCCAGCATCTACGAAGGTACCCTCTCTGAATTATATTTGATATATTGCGCATCCATACACTTATGAGGGATACATTCTTCTGTATAGCGCATGGTGAGGTGAACGCAGTGCTTTATGAATATGAGGCTTTGTGTATACAGCAGCCCTAGAACAACACAATCAAGTTTAGAAAGAATAAGCACACACGTAAGATTTACTATTGCATTTCTCATGTTGGTTTCTCATTTAGGCCTATGAAGCTTTATATTTTAAAGCATGCTGTAAAATGGAGAATCTGACCATTGTTTCTAACAACTGTAAATTGTGCCAACTGAAGCTCTGCATGCATATACTACTGCAGGCGAAGAGAGAACATTCATTGTCACATAGAATCTAACAATAACTGTTCTAGAAAAAAACGAACTCGTCATGATCTATATGTTTTTGACCAAATTAAATAGAGACAGCTTGAAGCGAATAAGCAGTTTTCAAACTCAGTTTAAGCAAGTAGCACCTTTCGTGAAATGACTAGAAAATGCACTGTTACCACCTCGAGCACAAGGATATTCAGGAGCGAGATAGATATTTCAGCTCCTAAGCCTACTTAGGTGATGATAGAATAGTGTAAAATGATTACGCCATAATAGTGCCGCCGGTTCATCACGTCTAGGTAATAAGCTGACGGCGATGGTGCTGTTCCTTCAGCCCTCTGCATATTTCTGTCTCCTGCCTGTGTAGAAATGTGCGTACGAGAGTGAATGAGTAATAGCACGCGTGCGTTCGTACGCGCCAGTGGTGACATCAACTCACGTTATTCCCACAGCTGCTGACGGCGACCAACTCGTTGCCGCACGGAGGAGATGCCGTTCCAGGGTGCCCCGATGGCGGCAGCGATGTCTGTGGCGAAGACGATTCCAGGGACGCCGCAGCGCCTGCTCCATTCTTGCGGTCGTTTTTGAGCAACGCCAGCTCCCGAAGCTGCGTCTGCCGAATCTCATCGTAGTAGTCCTGCAAACGACGACGTAGTTACGCGTGAAGGCAAGCGAAAAGGTGTGACTACAAATCTATGGAAAAACAACACAGGGCCATCTCTGGTCCAAAGAAGCTAGAAGGAAACAGCCTGTACTTACACAGAAGAGGGGATGCAAGTAGCCATATAAACGAATAATTGATCATTGTGCAGTTCCATGGAACTACTGAGGAATTATTAATGGGCGCGACTTATTTCCACCACTGTAGTGTCTTGTTATCATATACCCAAATTTGTCTTTTGGAACAAATTTATGAAGCCTGTGAGATATTACAAGGCGTTAAGTTGAAATACGCAGGGAGAAAGTGCGGGATTACGTCCTTCGAAAAAATTTCAGAGGAACGACCTGAGGAAGAAGACCTAATCACACACACGATTGTGTGGACACCGGGACACACCGGGGTAAGGGGAAACCAGAGGGCGGACGAGATAGCTCGAGGTTACGCTCAATACCGGGCATCTAACACGTGCGACCCTCTGGACAACGACCCCGTACCCCAAGAGCACTCGGCAATCCTGAACTACTATAAAGGCTACAGAATGCGGTATCCACCCCCGCAGAGATCCCTCAGCAAGGAGGACTCCGTCACGTGGAGGCAGCTACAGGCAGGTTCCTTCCCGAACCTACACACACTACACAAAATGTACCCCATACAATACACAAATAAATGCCCATGGTGCTTAGAGACACCGACGCTATTCACACGACGAGGGAATGTCAGGGAATTCCAGTAGCGCACATCATAACAACCCGAGTGTGGAGCAGTGGGAAGGAATGCTCTCCAGCGACCGGCGGGAAGACCAAGAAGGTCTGATCCGACGGGCCCAGCTGACGGCGGCATCCAGCGGGGCCCTCGAATAAGGGCCGACGACCACCGCTACGGAAGATGGTAGACATCTAACCACCATAGATGAAATAAATGTTTATGCTCTCTCTAATTAGCAGGCGCTGTTAAAGTTCACAGAAGATATTGTTACGGACGACAAGGAAGAAGAAGCGGGCAGTGGCTTGGACAGGAGCGCTCGCGCTAGGCCCGCGAACATTCATTAAACGTCATCTACCATCGTCATCGGTCATGTTCTGTCTCCTGTCTTCATCGGCTTGCCGCTTCGTAATATTTGGTTAGAGGTGCGGCGTACGGCATCCCCATCCTTGCCGTGGAGCATCGACGCCATCTTCAAGCCGGGACCATCACCGAGGGCCCAGGGACATCGCCGAGCAGCTTCGCCCCAGCCCTTCAAGCCCAGACCTGAACAACTACCACCGCCCAGCCCCCAGCCCGGACCAGGAGACAAGGAGAACAGAATGGCCAATCAGAACCGAGACGAAGGACCCGTAAGACCCGAAGGAACCGATGGACACGAACACGCAACCCCCGCCCAAGCTGCCCGACGTGACCTCGAGCCATCGGTCCCATGGACTCTGGTGACGGATGGTTGACAGCTCCAAGGGAGGCGGATCACCCACGCATCAGACATCGTACCGGCAAGCCGTTCTATTCTTCCTTCTTCCTCTTCTTCTTCAAGCATCCAGACACGCCCATCATCATGCCATAAAATCATTAACATCGCTAAACTTCCTCGTCCACGATCGGGACGATCGCTCGGTGGCCCCGGGTCATGTTACGGACGACAAGGAAGAAGAAGCGGGCAGTGGCTTGGACAGGAGCGCTCGCGCTAGGCCCGCGAACATTCATTAAACGTCATCTACCATCGTCATCGGTCATGTTCTGTCTCCTGTCTTCATCGGCTTGCCGCTTCGTAATAATATATATATATATATATATATATATATATATATATATATATATATATATATATATATATATATATATATATATATATATATACATCTTTATGGAAGTAAGGAAGCGTACAGTCAGCGACAAAAGTTTTCGGGACGCAAGTTCCTGGTTCCTAGAAAAGTATTTATTTCTGGACGGTCGGGCAAATATGGAGAACGAAGTGTGCTGAATCATAAGGCGACATGCATTCCACAATCAAGAAAAAAAATTTGGCTGTGGCTTAGCTTGGTTAAGCCTGGTAATTGCGAAGCAATACGTGGGTTCTGTTATTGTGCCGCTTGTGGTGATGCTCTGGTTATGCTTATGCTAGTATGGCTATGGTGATACTCTTGGCTGTGCTATGTTTCTGCTATGTTTGGCATGGGTAAAAACGCACAGACAAGAATGTCGGCACACACATGTTACTCGTTTTCATTTTTTATTCAAACCGAACTAGTAGTGCTGGAACGAGATGCACATTCCACACTGTCGGCCAAACTTAACTTCCTCACTTGCTTCTGCTGTTGTTTCTGCTGCCGAAGACGCTGAGCGTTTTTTTCGCCTGGCTGCATCTTGAGCTCGTCGCTTGGAAAGCCGTTCTTCTCGGTCTTCTGTCTCCGTAGCTCGCTGATGCTTTCTCTTTGCAACCTGCCGAAGCGTATAGGCTGGAGGCGGCATCTCATGGGCTTGACGAGAAGAGCGGGAATCAGGTCGCGGCCGTGGCTATGCGCCGCGCAAGGCGACGGCGTGAGCTGGGTCCCCGTTTTTAAGCAGATGGTTAGACGTCAAATGGCGCGCAGCGCTCCTGGTGAGAGGAGCGGGAGTCAGGCCGCGGCCGTGGCCATGCGCCGCGCAAGGCAACGGCGTGAGATGGGGCCCCGTTTTTACATAGATGGTATGACGTCACGCAGCGAGGTCACGCGAAAGGTCAAGCGTGGCTATGCGGTCGCGGCATAGCACGGGCTGAGGTGGTAGCTAAAGTAGTATTGCTTCGAAATACCACGTCATCACCACGCGACTTTTGGTGGATGTGCTGCCCATCGTGTTCAGGTTATCCCTTCAGCCAAAACCACAGCCCTGTTCCTGTAAACCTGTGGGACCAGCCTACAGTTCAACGAGCCAGCCGCCGACTTCAAGGGTTCCAACGAGAACACGGGTTGCTGCTGGATCCTGTTCGACCCCGGAAGGAGGTGCCAACTTTGACAATGGCCCAGGCAACGGTACCGGTTGTTATCCAGCCGCACCGACAGCCCCCCATTTCTGCGGCAACCGGGGCAAGATACAGAGAATTGGCTAGACCAGTGCGAACGATTTGCAGCTTTCAGCAGCTGGGACGACGTCTTGAAACTCCGAAACGTCTTTTTCGCTTTTGATGGAAAAGCGCGGATGTGGTATGAAAATCACGAGTCTTTGCCAACGACGTGGGAGGACTTCATGAAGGAACTGTCGAAACAGTTCGCTAGCGCGGTAAGGAAACAGCGAAGCTCCTTCAGTATAAAGCCTAGCTCCCCAATGAGCCCGTCCTCGCCTACGTTAAGGAAATGAAACGCCTCTTCCGCCGCGCCAACTCAAACATGACTGAAGGTGAGGAAGTTAATTTTTTTGCGAGGCTTCAAATACTCTCTTTTTTTCGTGCCTAGTGAGAAGCCCACCGCACACCGTAGCCGAATTTGAAAAGTAAGCGTCCTCAATAGAGGGGACCTTAGACGCCTGTACTCGACAGTGCGACCGGCCTCTTTAAGTGTTCTCTGCAAGCAAATGCGACTCCACAGCTACAGGTAGTGATAACCTCCGTGAGATTACACGTGAACTTATTCGAGAAGAATTACGCCAGTTACGGCCATCATCTCAGCAATCTCATTTTGCGAGGCTCGCGGACGTCATGCGTGAAGTCCAGCAGGTATTTAGGGTTCCTCAAGCGACGCCTTCGATGGCATCCGCGCAGGAAGCAACAGCGGTGAACTTTGTTTCTCTCCTGACCCCCGATGTAACCTTCGAAGTCCTCGCCGCTACCGTTCTGCTCCCGAAAGCCGTCCCTTGGCCCCCGCCCGCCAAGCATACAAACACTCAAGCCCCAGAAAATACGATGCCTGGAGGACGTCTAACAACTGACCACTCTGCTTCCATTGTGGTCAGGCTTGACACATTCACTTCTGTACAGGCGTATCGGCCTTCGTGGTTTCACCATCGATGCCCCACGACCCCGTCCTGGCGAGCGACCACAAAAAATCGACGACTACTTGAAGAGGGGAGAGCACGCATCGCCAAGTCGTCTGTCACACTCCCCATCATGGTCCCGCTTTACGTCGCCGGCACAGAACTACGTGCGAGGAAGGTCCCCTAGCCCACTTAGATGAAACTAAAGAAAGCAACCTTTGGAAGTGAGGTTGCTATAAGGCGAAGTAACGACGATTCTCCACCGTTGATGACGAGTGACGATGACTCGGTCAATAAATCGCCACTCCACAAGACGGCAACGTCGACGAGAACACGCCCAGTCTTCTAGTTGACACCGCCGCCCAGCGAAGTGACGACGGTGTGTCCCGGCCGTGGTCTCAGCACACGGCGAAGTAGAGATCGAAACCCAAAGCCAACATGCAATACGAAGATGTTAACAAGTGACCTCGAAGTTGCTGTCAACGGTCATACGGTTACCGCCTCAGTGGATACCGGAGCCGAGGTTTTTGTCATCAGTGGAGCGCTTGCCGTCCAGCTCAAGAAAGTGACGACCCCTTGGGATGGCCCGCTAATGCTGGTGGTACCCTTATTTCGCCGTCGGCGCGATGCACCGTAACGGTTAGTAAAAGGACGTACCTGCCCTACCAGCTTCGTGGTTCTACAGCAATGCTAGCATGACGTGATTTTGGGCATGGGTTTTCTGAACGAACATCGGGCGATCATGAACCTCGACTCAAAACTGATCAAGCTCTCGATGGATAACGCCATACATTCCGTGACGACATGAATGCGCCACATAGCTCTAAACGTCCTCGACAGAGACCTGATCATGCGCCCCGATCAACCGTCGTCGCCTGCATGGGCAACGCAGATGTAGAAAGCGCCGAAGGTGTCGTGGAAGGAAGCACTCAGTTGCTCTTAGAGGGTGGAGTGGGAATCGCAAGAAGCGTTACCATTTCCGTCATGAACAAGCTCAAGTGCTGGTCACGAACTTCACCGAAGAATACCGGTACCTGTGAACGAGGGCATGACAATGGCTTTCCTCGACGGGGTAGCGGATAGGTGAGATATCTTCGCCCTGCCCAGCCAACCTGAAGATGATGCACATCACAGAGCAAATCATTCTAAGTTTACTACCCCAAGACAAACAAAGCCGGATTCTCACTCTTCTTGAAAGCTACAGCGAGTGGTTTTCTTCAGCGTCGAACGGACGACAAACTCCATTAGCTAAGCACCGCATCATCACAGAGGAACACGCTCGACCACTTCGTGAAAGCCCCTGCTCTATATCGCCGCGAGAACGCCACTCCTTACGGGATCAAGTTGAGGAAATGCTTCGTGATGAAGTGATCAAGCCATCGAGGAGACCCTGGGCTGCACCATTCGTTTTGCTGAAGATCAAAGACGGGATATTTCGTTTCTGCGTGGATTACAGCCGCTTAAACAGCTTAACAAAGAAGGATGTGTACCCTCTTCCTCAAATCGATGGCACACGGGACTGATCATGCAATGCAAGTTATTTCTTATCGATGGAGCTGAAGAGCGGAGATTGGCAAATTGAAGTCAACGACAGAGATCGCGAGAAGACCGTGTTCATCACACTGGACGGCATATTCGAGTTCAAGGTGATGTCATTTGGCCTCTGCTCTGCACCAGCCACGTTTCAACGAGTAATGGACACTGTTCTGGCTGGCTTGAAGTGGCAAAGTTGTTTGGTGTACTTGGACGACGTTGCTGTCTTCTCTTCAAACTTTGAAGACCACCTGAAACGGCTGCAGACAGTGCTGGAAACCATCAAGTCATCGGGACTAACGTTTAAACTAGTGAAATGCAACTTTGCCTGCGAGGAACTGCGGTTCCTAGGCTACATTGTTAGCAAGGATGGTATCCGCCCAAACCCGGAGAAAACAGCTGCGCTCACACAGTTTCCACCGCCGGCCGGCTCTGCGCTGATTCCTCGGGCTGTACGCGCACTATCGACGATTTTTAAGAAACTTTTCGCGCACCACCGAACCATTCACAGAGGTTACAAAGGCTGGCGTACCTTTCAAATGGGAAGCGCCGCAAGGCACATGATACACACACACACACACACACACACACACACACACACACACACACACACACACACACACACACACACACACACACACACACACACACACACACACACACACACACACACACACACACACACACACACACACACACACACACACACACACACACACACACACACACACACACACACACACACACACACACACACACACACACACACACACATATATATATATATTGTTACGTTCTCAGTACGTAACGGGGGTGTTTATTTGTCGTCTAAAGCGCTGCGAGTCCCCCAAGGAACACCAGCACGCACCATTGTGTCTTCTGTTTCTTCTTCTCCCCAGCTTCTTCTTTCTTTCTGACGCCCCGAAGCACGTGACACTTTCCCCATCGCAGACGAAGCCCCAGGGCAAGCAGTTTAAGGAAGGTGCCGGGGATGGAACCTTTTAAGCCGAGCGACATGCCCCACCTCAGTCCGGCGTGAGCATCGGCCACTTTCGGTGCGGCGTGAAATTACATAGTTCACGTCACTCAGGCGCTCCAAAACGACAAAAAGGCCGCTATAGCGAAACAGCAGCTTCTGGGCTAAACCACGCTTGCGCAGCGGAGTCCACAGCAACACTAAATCACCGGGAACATGAGAAATGTGGGCGCCGGTTGTCGTAACGCTCCTTGGAACGTTCCTGTGAGTCCAGGATGCGGAGGCGGGCAACGCGGCGAGCTTCTTCGGCTCGACATAAAGTGGTGGCGATAGAAGGCTCGTCGTAGAGGGAAAAATGAAGGATGGTATCAAGACAGCTGCGGGAAACTCGAGCATACAGGAGGTAAAACGGACTGTAGCCAGTCGTCTCATTCAGTGCTGTGTTATACGCGTATGTAATGAAAGGGAGGATGTCATCCCAGTTCTTGTGTTGGTCCGTTCCACAAGTCCATTCAATTGCGGGTGATACGGCGTTGTATGACAGTAATCGCAGGTGCATAGACGAAGGAGTTCTTCGATAACTTCAGCTGTAAATTGGCGCCCACGGTCACTGATCAGAACTCGAGGAGGGCCATGGCGCAGGACGAGAAATAGCAGAAGAAATAGGGATACTTCGTAAGCAGTGGCTGAGGGTAATGCGGCTGTTTCTGATGATCGAGTGAGATGGTCAACACATACCACTATCCACCGGTTACCGTTCGAAGGTCGCAGAAAAGGACACAAGAGGTCGATGCCCGCCTGCTCAAAGGGTGCGGTTGGAGGCGCAATAGGGTGCAGCGGTCCCGGTGGACGGGACGTAGGGAGCTTGTAGTGCTGGCACTTCACACAACTAGCTACATAGCGCTGAATGACTTGACACATTTTCGGCCAGTAAAAGCGTTCCTGTGTGCGATGAAGGGTCCGGGCGACACCCAAGTGGCCGGACGTGGTATCGTCATGCATCATTTCAATAAGGGGAATACGGAGGTTTTCCGGCACGACGAGAAGAAAGCGTGCACCTCCGGTGTTGAAATTCTTCTTGTAAAGCAGGCCGCCACGAACGTAGAAACGCGCATCTCTTGAACCTTGAGCGGCAGAGAAAAGCGGTGCCAAAGTCTGATCGTTGCGTTGTTCTGTCTGGAACAGTTGAGAATCAGGAAACGTTGCCGAGATAGGCGCCAGGTAGTCATCAAAGTTGTCATCATCACTTCCAGTTGACGAACGCGGCAAGCGTGACAGACAGTCAGCGTCAGCATGCTGACGGCCGCTTTTGTATGCCACAGTGAAGTTAAACACTTGTAACCGCAATGCCCATCGAGCGAGCCGGCCGCAAGGGTCACGAAGATTTACGAGCCAACAGAGCGAACGGTGGTCAGTGACGATGGTAAAAACATTTCCATATAGGTAGGAACGAAATCATTGCACCGCAAAAACCACTGCGAGGCACTCTTGTTCAGTAACGGTGTACTTAGGCTCCTCCGCCTTGCTCAACGAACGACTAGCATAAGCTATCACGCGCTGATCGGTGACATGACGCTAGATGAGCACTGCGCCAACGCCCACACCACTAGCATTGGTGTGAACTTCGATGGGGGCAGAAGGACAGAAGTGACGTAAGATAGGTCCTGATGTCGGAAGGAATTTGAGGTGGCGGAAGGCAGAGTCGCAGTCAGTAGTCCAATTGAACGGTGCATCTTTGTGCAAAAGGCACGTGACCGGGTATGCGATGTCAGCGAATCTGGGCACAAAGCGACGAAAATAGGAACACAGTCCTAAAAAGCTCCGAAGCTGCTTCACTGATTTCGGTGCTGCAAAGCTGATTACAGCCGCAATCTTCTGAGGATCCGGCCGAACACAATCCTTATCGACCAAGTGACCAAGAACAATTGTTTGGCGTTCGCCAAAGTGGCACTTCTTAGAGTTGAGGACGAGGCCTGCTCTGTCAATGCAATCAAGAACGATGGCGAGGCGGCTATTGTCTTCCTGAAAGGTCTTGCCGAAGATAACAACGTCGTCCAAATAGCACAAATTTTCCACTTGAGTCCCCGCAGAATGGTGTTCATGAATCGTTCGAACGTGGCAGGCGCATTGCACAATCCAAAGGGCATTACTTTGAACTCATAGAGACCATCGGGTGTCACAAATGCCGTCTTTACTTTGTCGCTTGGGTTCATCGGTACCTGCCAATACCCCGATCTCATGTCTACCGAAGAGAAGTATGATGCCAAATGAAGACAGTCGATTGCATCGTCAATACGTGGAAGCGGATATACATCTTTTTTGGTGACGGCGTTAAGGCGACGATAGTCCACACAGAAACACCATGCGTTGTTTTTCTTTATAACGAGAATAACTGGAGCCGCCAAAGGACTTGAAGATTCCTGGGTAACGCCACGTTGGAGCATGTCATGAACTTGTTCGTCAATAAGCTGACGTTCGGTCGGATACACACGATAGGGCTTCTGTCTGAAGGGGCGAGAGATTCCAGTATCAATCGAATGATGGATGCGAGAATTTGGAATCGGTGGCTGATAATCTCTGGCGAAGTCGAAAACCGAAACATGCTTGGAAAGCAGGTCAGTCAAAATTCGGTGCTCCTGTGCTCCCAAAGATGTGTTTGCCATTGCCTGGATTCGAGACTCTGCAAAATGGGATGCTTTCTCTTCAAGAGCATGGCTACTTAATGCCGCCACGTAATTCGACACACATTCCTCGTAATGACCGAGCCTTATGCGACGAGGCAACACGGCTGGCTCGTCTGAATAGTTTACCGTCCACAGAAAGGTGTGGCCTCTGGTGATAAACTATGCAACGAGGCACCAAGACACTCTTCTTTGCACAGGCCAGTGTTGCAGGTTCCACTACTGCGTCGAAATCCTCGCATAAATTCGTAGATGAAATAACTTGAATGAATTCTCCAGACATCGTAGGTACAACTGTATCTTCAGACACAGAAAATGCTCCTAAATTGAGCGACGAGGTTTCTACAAGAGCCGACATCAACGCAGCATTAAGCGAGATCTGTCCACTAAGGCAGTCTAACGTTGCACCCCACGGTTGAAAAAAGTCTATACCTAAAATTATTTCATGCGTGGAACGAGGCAACAGTGTGAATTCGGTTAAAACGCGTGGCCACCAAGCACAACTTTCGCATAGCACGCACCAAAAGCCACCAATGATTCACCGCCAACACTACGGAATACCACAGCTTGATTCACGCTAAACATCACTTTATGTCCTAATCGATTCTTGAATGCTAAACTCATAACAGAGACTGTTGCTCCAGTGTCAATTAGTGCCATGGTGTGGATGCCGTCAATGTATACTTTGAGTTTGTTCTTTAACATAAACACAGGCAGAGGTATTGGGAACGTTGATTTTTCGGCTACCTCACCCCCATCGGCCGCGCCTTCTAGTCTCCTGAAGGGGAAGAACGGCGCCAAGGAGACGGTGATTGTCGCTGTATTTGTGTTGGCGGCGTCAAGCTGCGGTTTGAAGCAGGCGATCCGCTTCGCATCTGTGCCGGGGGGTATGATCAGAGCTGGTGTCGGATAAAGTTCAGGGTCGAAATGATCAGGAACGCTGGGCAGCGGGCGATGATCTTGTGGTAGCGGGCCCCGCCGACGGCAATACTGGGAGATGTGTCCGGTCATACCACAGCTATAACACACAGGTTGCTGGCGCCACCGGTCCGAGTAAATGCGGGGGAAACTCGTTCTGGTTGCCGGTAGTAATCGCGACGGCGTTGCTGACGAACCACCTGGCGTATGTAGGTGGTCCTTCGGGCCATCTGTGGCTGAGAAGTGCTTAAATCTTTATGCTGTCTGCTTTCGCCAAAGAGTGACGCATTTAAAGCTGGAGTCCAGGAAGTTGGTGGGGTCGAGGGTTCTGCTTGCAGCGCGCAACCGTCATACTGGTGTTCGCCCCGGCACGAAGAATCTTTGTCACGCAGTAATTCTTCCCAGACGATCCGTCGTATCAGATCAGCCATGCACTCTGGAGCACTGACATCAACGCTCGCAACAGATGCGACGTTGGCCAGTCGCCCAAATTTAGGAGTGATGTGACGCAACTTCAAGGTTTCGAAAGTGTGGCAGTACCTGAAGTCAGCGGTAGAGTTCGAATTATCTTTGCTGATAAGAAAATTATAGACATCTACAGCGATACCTTTTAGCAAGCGCCCCACTTTATCTTCCTCGGACATTCGAAGGATATCCTCGATATATGCGGTGCAAGTCTCGCCAGGTACCTGGGCCTACTGCATCAACGTTTGCTCTGCGTGTTTCTTCTTCGCGGATACGTCACCAAAGCACTCCTTTATCTTTTCTGTGAAACAATCCAAGCTGATAAGTGACTCTTCATGATTGTCAAATCAAACTAGGGCAGTGCCTTTCAAGAAGAACACTACGTTCGCTAGTTTCACGGTCGCATCCCAATGACTGTTCCGGCTCACTCGTTCGTAGTTGGGTAGCCACTCGTTGACGTCCTCGTCAGATTTTCCACCAAATGTGCGCGGCTCGCGGTAGTGCTGCCAGTTGCTCACCGCAGGTGTTGTTCGATCAGCGTCGCCATCTTGAGCCATGATAGATGGTAGGGGTACGTAACTACCCAACAACTGTTACGTACTCAGTACGTAACGGGGGTGTTTGTCGTCTGAAGCGCTGCGAGTCCCCCAAGGAACACCAGCACGCCCCACTGTGTCTTCTATTTCTTCTTCTTCTCCGCAGCTTCCTCTTCCATTTTGACGCCCCGGAGCAAGTGACAATATATATATATATATATATATATATATATATATATATATATATATATATATATATATATATCACATATATAGCATTTAAAGGAGCGAGCAGTCGACGAGTACAAGGCAAACGTTTTCCTTACACTCGTCGACTGTTCGCTCCTTCAAATGCTTTATTAAAGAGCCCCTCATTTCCCTTTCAATTGTCTGCTATATATATATATATATATATATATATATATATATATATATATATATATAGAGAGAGAGAGAGAGAGAGAGAGAGAGAGGAAACAGAGACAGGTGCGCAGAGTACAATGGCATTGTAGTGATGGGTGGGGTAAAAAGCAGGTGCAGGCGGGGAGTGGAAGAAAGTGCAGGTGAAAAAAAAAAACGGCACATGGAAGGAAGCACAGTAATAGGTATGACCCCAGGCGACAAAAGCAGGAATTGTGTGACCCTCATTGTGTGTATAGTGGGGGAGGCTGACATTCCTTTGGGCCACCTGCAGTAAGCTTGACTTGGCCATTTTGGGTGTGTTTGAGGAAGGAATTTACGGGGTAACTGAACTTTGAAGTGGAGAAAGAATACCAGGGCTCGCATTAATACCGGCATGCAGGGCATTAAATTTAAATATAAAGTACGATTCTCGCTGTTCCCGTTCGCGGTTGCTATGGAAGCCGCTCTGGAGCAGGAAAACTTCAAGTTTGTCGAATTTGTGACTTTTCTGTTGCAGGTGTTTGGACAGGGGAAGGTGGGGAAGAGATTTGGTGTGTGCGCGATGGTTGTTGAAACGAATTCGGAAGGGGTTCTCGGTTCTCGGTTACGGATCTAGACAATTTTTCACGAACCCTAAGACTACAGGAATATTTTTTCGAAAAACCTAACAGTAATTCTGCCTCACTTCCCCGGTCTCAGGAACAGTGGACCCCTAGATCTGGGAGGGAAAAACATCTGGATTTGTACATAAAAGCTGTACAGCGGGACATCCTTCGCGCTTTCGAGACCTACAGGCCCGGACCCTCTAACATTTCAAAACAAGAACGTAACGCCTTAACATCCCTTAGGCAGCGAACGGAAATCGTCATCAAACCTGCCGATAAAGGAGGTGGTATAGTAATTTTAAACAAAGACGATTACATTAACGAGGGATATCGCCAACTCAACAACTCAAATTTCTATGAATTACTCCCATCAGATCCCACTGCCGAACACCAGGAAATTATAACACAAACTCTAAAGCAAGTCACCGATAAAGGGGAAATACTACCACGAGTAAGAAAGGCACTAGAGGCAATAGATCCGTCCCCAGGGCGTTTCTACATGCTCCCGAAAGTGCACAAAGAAAATCATCCCGGTCGACCAATCGTATCCGGCATTGGCACCCTCACAGAACCAATATCTAACTACATCGATTCCCTCATCAAACATATCCCTCCCAAGCATACATCTTACATACGCGACACTAATCACTTCCTGAAAGAGTCATCTAAATTTACTGTCCCCAAAGGAGCCCTTTTAGTGACCCTTGACGTGGTGTCCCTTTACACGAACATTCCGCACGAGGACGGGATCCAAGCTCTGATCACATCATATGAAAAACACAAAGCCCTAAACTCCCCTAGCCCAACCGCCATTGCATCACTCGCTAATCTGGTTCTAAAACTCAATTCCTTCGAATTCAACAACTCGTATTACCTACAAATTAGTGGTACAGCCATGGGAACGAAAATGGCGCCAAACTATGCTAACATATTCATGGATCACATTGAATCTGACTTCCTACGCTCGTACCCAAAAAAACCAGCTTTTTATAAACGCTTCCTAGACGATATATTTATCATATGGACAGAAAACGAGCATGAACTCATCCAATTCATTACCTCATTTAACAACATACATCCCAACATCTCATTCACACATACCTACTCCTCCACTCAAATTAACTTCCTGGACGTATTAATTCAATTTGAAGACGGGGCACTAATCACCAATGTCTACAGAAAGCCCACGGACAGACAACAATACCTTCATTTTAAAAGCTGCCACCCGCGCCACTGCAAAACATCAATTCCATACTCTCAGGCAATAAGATTCAAACGAATCTGCTCACGCTCAAAAGATTTCGAGGAAAATTCCAACCGTATGCGGGAGGTTCTGAAACACCAGCACTATCCGCCAACTATTATTGATGATGCCATCCAAAAAGCGGGATTAATTGATCGCAATAAAACATTTGGGGAAGACCGGCCGGCAGCACAAAATGAACACCGCTCAAACCTGGTCTTAACTTTCGCAAACAACCTTCCGAACATCAACAAAATACTAAAAAAACACTTTAACATCATCGAACAAAGTGATGGCCTCTCCAAACTTTTTTCTGTGGTTCCGCGGGTTACATACAGACGACCAAAAAATTTACAAAATTATGTAGTACACTCTACTATCGATAAAGCAGATATTGTGGGTTGTATGCCGTGCGGAAAAAATAGGTGTCAAGTTTGCAAACACATGCAAACAACGACCCCGGCAAAGAGCACACACTCTGATTTTAAACACTCCATCCGCGGAAATTTGAATTGTGACTCCAGGAACGTGGTATATATGCTCGAGTGTGACAACACATAGTGCAGACCGAGAACCCCTTCCGAATTCGTTTCAACAACCATCGCGCACACACCAAATCTCTCCCCCACCTTCCCCTGTCCAAACACCTGCAACAGAAAAGTCACAAACTCGACAAACTTAAAGTTTTCCTGCTCCAGAGCGGCTTCCATAGCAACCGCGAACGGGAACAGCGAGAATCGTACTTTATATTTAAATTTAATGCCCTGCATGCCGGTATTAATGAGAGCCCTGGTATTCTTTCTCCACTTCAAAGTTCAGTTACCCCGTAAATTCCTTCCTCAAACACACCCAAAATGGCCAAGTCAAGCTTACTGCAGGTGGCCCAAAGGAATGTCAGCCTCCCCCACTATACACACAATGAGGGTCACACAATTCCTGCTTTTGTCGCCTGGGGTCATACCTATTACTGTGCTTCCTTCCATGTGCCGTTTTCTTTTTCTTTTTTTTTTCCCCTGCACTTTCTCCCACTCCCCGCCTGCACCTGCTTTTTACCCCACCCATCACTACAATGCCATTGTACTCTGCGCACCTGTCTCTCTTTCCACTCTTTGCATATAAAACCTACTCCCATTGCTTGCATTCACACTCCTGATGAAGGCCAGCTTCTGGTCGAAACGTCGAGTCTAATAAAATGTTTCTTTAAATGAAGGGTACCCTTCGCTCTATAATATATATATATATATATATATATATATATATATATATATATATATATTGCCACCTAGCATTGCCAGGTGGCGCATGACTGAGGTGTGAAAGGAGGACGAAGTGGAAGAGGACGAAAAAGTGTCCCTTGCACGTTTGCGTCTGTGCTGCTGTGTTCTTGTGTCTGGGCTACCCCCTGCTATCATTGGTATCCTTAGTCACCGTGTACGTGACATTCTGGTGGAGGTGCTGGCTAAAAACGATCGCCTATGCAAGAATCTCCATCTACAAGACGTCGCGCCAGCCCTGTACCATTGGACACCCCCGTGCATCGCTCCAGTCGACGGCTCCAGGGACTGCCTCCGGAGTTTCAGCCATCACCCGCCGCCATGACATCTAGTGCTCCTGCGCAGCAGGTGACGGGCGTCGCACCGGCCTGTAACTACACCTTGCAGGCCCCTCGGGTACCGAAGACTTTCCATGGGGACCTCTTTGAGGATGTGGAGGACTGGTTCCTTCAGTTTGAACGTGTCGCTGCATTCAACCAGTGGGACGATGCTGCCAAACTAAGGAACGTCTACTTCAGCCTTGAGGACGGCGCCCGTATCTGGTTCGAGAACCGAGAGCAAGGATTAACTTCGTGGCGGGAATTCCGTCGTCAACTGCTCGAGGCTTACACTAGCGCAGATCGTCGCGAGCATGCAGAACGTGCCATTCACTCTCGCATCCAAAGGCCGAATGAGAGTGTCCAAGCATACGTCGAGGACATGACGCGCTTCTTCAGGCGAGCCGATCCCGCCATGTCCGAGGACAAAAAGGTCAGGCACTTGATGCAGGGTTTGAAAGAGCAGTATTTCGCAGGCCTTGTGCGAAACCCACCGTCGACTGTAAACGGATTCCTTGCGGAGGCCACCACAATGGAAAAGGTGCTACACCAACGTGCCGTGGCTTATGACCGACCTTTTCATACAAGCACAATCGCGGAATCATTTGCATCTTCAGAGCGGCATCCCGATGCATTGCGCGAACTGATTCGCAGCGTCGTGCGCGAAGAACTAAGCAAGTTCTGGAGCCCTCTGCAGCAATCGCCATCTTCCGTTTCTGCTATAGTGCGGGAGGAGGTGCGGCAGGCAGTCGAGAGCCCTCTTTCGCCTGTAGTTCCGAGCCCGCCATTGCTGTCGGGGACCGACAATCGTCCCACATATGCAGAAGTTCTGCAGAGTCAGGCTCCCCCTTCACCACCGCCCATTCTCCCGTCACCTACAGTTCCGCTGCCCTCGGTGCAGCCAGTGCAGAACTTCGACAATCGTCCGCTGCCCCGACGCAAAGCCGACATTTGGCGCACGCCTGACCGCCGTCCGCTTTGCTTCCACTGCGGTGAACCAGGACATCTCTACCGGGATTGTCCGTATCGACGCCTCGGTCTCCAAGGCTTCCGCATCGACTCGCCTCCTCCCCGGTTTGGTCAACGACCCCGAGTTATTGAGGAGTACCTGGCGGAGCAGCGTTCTTCATCTCGTTCGCAGCATCAGCCCCGCTCCCCTTCGCCAAGGCGCTCCTCCTCGTTCACTCACGGTTCCTCGCGAGAGGACCAAGGCCGCTCGTCTAGCCCTGGTCGGGAAAACTGAAAACAGCGACCTTCGGGGGCGAGGCCGCTGGTAGTCGCTGCGTTGAAGACCTCCCGTCGTCGTCGCTTCGATCCGACCGCGAGCTGCTGGTACCGTCACCTAGGGAAGCAAAAAGCGTTTCTCTGGACATTCCGGTTATTTTAGACGGTCGCACTACGGTCAATGCATTAGTGGACACCGGTGCCGATTATTCAATTTTGAGTGGTCGCATGGCGACTTTTTTGAGGAAGGTGCTCACTGCTTGGCCAGGTGTGTACCTTCGAACCGCCGGCGGTCATATAGTTACTCCAAAGGGGATGTGCACGGCTCGCATTCAGATTAATGGACGTACGTTCGTCGTTAGCTGCGTTGTTTTAAGTGACTGCTCCCGTGACCTTATCCTCGGCATTGACTTTCTGCGGGAGTACGGAGCAGTTATCGACCTGCGAAATAGACTCGTCACGTTTTCGATGGGACAATCTACCGAACAAGATAGTAGCAGTCCTTGCAATACCGCACTTCGTGTTTCCGCTGAGAGCGTCTCGCTGCCGCCGCGAAGCAGTGCTCTTGTGGAAGTTACCTGTGACGATTTCCGTACCGGTGATGCTGTAGCGGAGGCGAACCATACACTCCTGCTTGCTCATGGCATTTGCGCTCCCCGAAGTTTATTGTCGTTTCACAATGGCCGGGCTGCACTCCTTGTCACAAATTTTTCTAATGAGTACCGACACTTGTTCCCGGGGACTGCTATCGCTTTTGCTGACCATGTTGCGCACGATCCGGTCTGTTTTGCATCCACGGCAGTAGAAACTAACGAGCCATCTCTTGACAACATCGACATTAACTGCCACTTGTCGAAGGAGAAACGGCGGGCTTTAGAGCAACTGCTGCTAGACTTCAAGCACTGCTTTGCTTCTTCCTCGAAGGTTCGTCAAACGCCCATTACACAACATCGCATCATTACTTATGACGACGCTCGCCCAATACGACAGCAGCCTTATCGTGTGTCTGCCAAAGAACGAGAAGTGATCCAGACGCAAGTTCAGGAGATGCTGGATGATGGTGTTGTGCAGCCTTCACAAAGTCCGTGGTCTTCAGCAGTAGTCCTTGTCAAAAAGAAAGACGGCACTCTTCGATTTTGCGTCGACTATCGGAAATTGAATAATCTGACAAAGAAAGATGTATACCCGTTGCCGCGCATCGATGACTCACTGGACAAATTGCGACGTGCGAAGTATTTTTCATCTATTGATTTAAAAAGCGGCTATTGGCAAATTGAAGTAGACGAAAGAGACCGAGAAAAAACCGCATTTGTCACTCCAGATGGCCTATATGAATTCAAAGTACTCCCATTTGGATTGTGCTCTGCCCCAGCTACATTCCAAAGGATGATGGACACCGTCCTCACTGGCCTCAAGTGGCAGATCTGTCTTGTGTACTTGGACGATGTAGTTGTTTTTTCTGAAACATTTGATCAACACCTCGAACGCCTTCGAGCTGTCCTGGAAGCCCTCCGTTCTGCTGATCTCACGCTGAAGCACGAGAAATGCCACTTCGGGTATACAGAACTCAAGTTCCTCGGCCATGTTGTAAGCGCTGATGGGGTGCGCCCGGATCCCGATAAGACTGCTGCCGTCGCACGATTTCCCATTCCAGCTAATAAGAAGGCTGTTCAGCGCTTCCTCGGCCTGTGCGCATATTATCGGCGTTTCATTGCGGACTTTTCTCAGATCGCAGAACCTCTGACGTGCCTTACAAGGAAGGACACCTCCTTTGTGTGGAACTCTGAGCAGCAGATGGCCTTCTCTTTGCTTCGTGAGCGCCTTCAAACATCCCCTGTTCTGGCGCACTTCGATGAAGCGGCTGACACTGAGGTACACACTGACGCCAGTAGTATCGGTCTTGCCGCGGTCCTTGTTCAGCATCAAGACGGGTTTGAGCGAGTAATAGCCTATGCTAGCCGCACTCTCTCTCGTGCCGAAATGAACTATTCCACCTCAGAAAAGGAATGCCTGGCGGTCGTATGGGCTACTATGAAGTTTCGTCCCTATCTTTACGGCCGGCCATTTAAAGTCGTCACCGACCATCATTGTTTGTGCTGGCTGGCAAATCTGCGAGACCCATCTGGACGACTTGCACGCTGGAGTTTACGGCTTCAGGAGTTTGACATAACCATTGTTTACAAGTCCGGCCGCAAACACGAAGACGCCGACACGCTGCCACGAGCACCCATTGACACTGGCGATACTACAGCCGATGACGATAGCGGTTTTCTAGGAGCCCTCAGCGCATCTGAGCTCAGGGATCGACAAAGAGCTGATCCAGACATCCTTCCACTCATCGATTATCTGGAAGGGCGTGATACGATTCTGCCTCGACACCTATCTCGGCACCTTGGTTCCTTCTGCATACGGCAAGGCGTCTTGTATAAAAGAAACTCCCAGAGCCAAGACAGAACTTACCTTCTGGTAGTGCCATGCGAGCTCCGTGAGGATATTCTCCTTGCTTGCCATGATGAACCAACGTCTGGTCATTTAGGTTGCTCACGGACTCTTGCTCGAGTGCGCAACATGTATTACTGGCCAGGACTTTCCGCAGCAGTGAAACGCTATGTACGAAGCTGTCGCGAATGCCAGCGCCGTAAAACACCGCCCCAGAAGCCTGCCGGATTTCTCAAGCCCGTTAAAGTACCCCGCATTCGTTCGACCAGATTGGAATGGATCTCCTAGGCCCTTTCCCTTTGTCGCAGGCCGGAAACAAATGGATAGTAGTCGCTACTGACTACCTGACTCGATACGCTGAGACAAAGGCAATCCCTCATGCCACAGCTTCCGAAGTAGCAGAGTTATTCATGCACAACATAGTCTTGCGGCATGGCGCCCCTTCCTACGTCATTACCGACAGAGGGACAGCTTTCACTTCACAGCTGATCGACCGCATATTTGAGCTGAGTTGCACGACCCATCGCAAAACCACAGCGTACCATCCACAAAGCAATGGCCTTACAGAAAGATTGAATAAGACGATTGCGGACATGTTGGCAATGTACGTCGATGTGCAGCACAAGACCTGGGACGAGGTGCTGCCATACGTTACATTTGCGTATAATACAGCCTTACAAGAGACAACGCGCTTCACACCATTTCGACTTGTTTACGGACGCGAAGTTCAGAGCATGCTCGATTCCATGCTCCCGTGCCCAGATGATGACCAGCTATCCTCAGATGCCCAGCAATATGCCATCCGCGCTGAGGAAGCCCGCCAGCTCGCCCGTGTGCACATTGGGCAGCAGCAGACCACTGACGCGCATCGTTACAACCTCCGGCACCGCCAGGTTGACTACAAGCCTGGAGACCAAGTCTGGGTATGGACACCAGTTCGCCGTCCAGGCTTGTCAGAGAAACTCCTTTCCCGCTACTTCGGGCCGTACAAGGTGTTGCGCCGTGTGAGTGACCTCAGTTATGAAGTTATCCCAGACGGTGCCACACAACCAAAACGTCGAAAGCACAGCTCGGACATTGTGCACATTGTGCGACTGAAGCCGTACTACCACCGATAGCGTATGGCCACCCGCTGTGACCACGCTCTTGCTTTTCACACCATTTTTACCGGCCCTTCTCATTTTTTCGGAGGGAGGGGGTAATGCCACCTAGCGTTGCCAGGTGGCGCATGACTGAGGTGTGAAAGGAGGACGAAGTGGAAGAGGACGAAAAAGTGTCGCTTGCACGTTTGCGTCTGTGCTGCTGTGTTCTTGTGTCTGGGCTACCCCCTGCTATCATTGGTATCCTTAGTCACCGTGTACGTGACTATATACACGCACAGTAGGTTTCAATGGGGCCAGCTTACTGAATAAAGTACCGCGTTACGACAGACGCGACTTTTCGTTTTCACAGTTTATATTGTAGACAGTTCCGGGAATGGTAATCCCTTCGTCAGGACAAGTTTACAACATCCACTCTTGTCATATATATATATGTATATATATATATATATATATATATATATATATATATATATATATATATATATATATTGTCACGCTAATGACGACGATGAGGGATGGTGATGGTGAGGCAGAAGAAGAAGACGAAGCGTTGGTGCCTGGGGCTAGCAGGCTTCACCTTATCCCACTGCCATATCACTGTAAATAAACACCCCTTTGCTATTTCATCGTAACAACTTGGTGGAAGGTGCTCCGTTCGATCCCCAAGTACGGCGCAGCAAGAACCACTGGAGTTTCGACGTAGTCGCCGCCTTGCTGGACTGCCACCGCTTCCAAACATCATGGACCACAGCGATTCTAACCGCGCCGGCCGCGACGCTGCAAGCCAGGCTGGTGACAGGCCTGCCCCCTCCAGCTCTATTCCCTGCCAGCCTTACCGGGAACCACGACCGTTTGCAGGAGAGGAAGGTGAGGACGTTGAGAAGTGGCTACTTCATTATGAACGAGTTAGTCGGTACAACCGGTGGGACCCTATCACCATGCTCACAAATGTCGTCTTCTTTCTAACTCACACGGCGATGACATGGTTCGAGAATAACGAGGACAATTTGACAACTTGGGAACGGTTTGCCACCGAGATCAAGCAGCGTTTTGGTGACTCTGTACCGAGCAAAAAACGGGCTGAGCAGACCCTTGCCCAAAGAGCTCAGTTGCCGGATGAAACTTGTACCACTTATACAGAAGAGATCCTCCGATTGTGCAGATGTGTCAATTCCAACATGCCCGAAGAAGATAGAGTCGGCCACATTTTGAAGGGTATCGCGGCTGACGTATACAACTTTTTAATCGCCAAAGACAGCCTTGAAACCGTCTCCGATGTCATTAAACACATCCGCGCTTTTCAAGCTCTGAGAACGCGTCGTATTGTGCCAAAATTTGGGCGGCTGGCCAACGTGCCTACCGTGGCCAGCCTTGATGACCACGCCCAACTAGATCTTCCGTCGACGATCCGGCAAATCGTGCGGGAAGAACTCCTGCGGCTCAACCCACTTCCCCTGCACGAATCTGCTGAGGTCTCTGTCCAGAGGGTATCTAGACGGCCGGCTTCACCACCACAAGCGATTACCGTTCAGCCTTTCCCACAAGCTCCTGAAGTTGCAGCTTCCATTGACTATCCTCCTATGCATTTCGCCAACCGGAATGCGTCGGTGCCTGACGCCCCAAGGTATGACGTCGCCTCAAGTGCCCATAGATCTTCCATTCGATCTACCAGGATTCCTGAGCAGTATGAGCATTCAGACAGACCTACGACGCACCCAGCTGTTCCCTGCTCTTATTCGCAACAGCATTTTCTACCTTCTCCGCCGATATGCTACCGCTGCGGCGTCGAAGGTCACATCGCCAGATACTGCCGCAGTAGGTTCCCACCTCGCTATAACCGTCCGGCGCTTCCAACAGTACCCAACAATCGGCAATACAATCCCGTTTTTCAACAATCAAATACTCAGCGTGGGTATTACCGCAACATCCATAACCAGAATATCCGCGACCACTCCCCTGCATCTGATAGAAGTGTTACTCCACCACCCGCCTTCCGTGCGCGTCGTTCTCCATCACCACGACGGCGCCCCATGTCGCCTCAGCATCATCAGCAGGAAAACTAACCAGCGCGACCAATGGGGGTGAGGCCGCTGGAAATGTGCTGTGTGCCAACATCCCTCCAACTATAATGCTCAAAAACAAAATTCGTGTGTTTATTGATGGTGTGTATACATTAGCTTTGGTGGATACGGGTGCGACTGTGTCTGTGATGAGTAATCAGTTTAGGCGCTTGTTGGGACGCAAAGTGATGTTTGAATATGACCGTGCTTCAACGTTTTGTGGTGTGAGTGGAGAGGCGTTGCGGCCACTGGGTGTGTGTAGTGCGCAAGTGTCTGTGGGTGGTGCAATTTTTCAAGCCGAATTCGTAGTCTTACCCCACTCTACGCATGACATCATTTTAGGAATGGACTTCTTGAAGTTTTGTGGCGCTACCGTGGACTGCCGAAGTCAAGAGGTTCATTTTGATGGCTCGCATCTGCCGACACTTTTTGAAAGTGGCCGTGATGAAGAAACAGTTTTTAGTATTACCGAAGACACAGTAGTTCCACCCTTGTCTGCCATGTTCGTCCCCGTGTCCGTTCCACTTATTGAGAAGGTTTCATTCCAGGCCATGGTGCACCCAGTTCACTCAGCATGCCTGAAGAAAAATGTAATTATCCCTCACTGTATGATATCCGTGCATCATGGTAGTGCCTCGTTATGGACCATCAACCCATCGTCCGAGCCCGCAGTTTTACCAACGGGATTGAAGCTTGCCTTTTGTGGACCCGATGCGCCCCACGTCGTTGCTTTGGTCACAGATGCTACGAGTGCCACCGTACCTTTGCCTGCTGATGAAACTTCAATCTCCCGCATGATCAGCGCCGATCTCAGCTCACCTCAACGCCGTACTCTTGTGGATATTCTTCTACCTTTTTCGCCTATGTTTGACTTTTCTGAAACAGATGGACCAACCTCTCGCCCTGCACATCGGACCCATCATAGCATCGACACTGGTTCGGCTCGTCCCATTCGTCAAAAGCCATATCGCGTGTCCCCATCTGAGCGCAAAGTCATTCATGAGCAAGTGGAGGACATGCTACAGAAAAAGGTGATACAGGAGTCATCTAGCCCCTGGGCTGCCCCTGTTATTCTTGTACGCAAGAAAGACGGTTCGTGGCGATTCTGCGTCGATTATCGGCGTTTAAATTCTGTTACGAAAAAGGACGTCTATCCTCTTCCTCGCATAGACGATGCCCTCGACTGCCTCTCTGGTGCGTCCTATTTTTCTTGTCTTGATCTCAGATCTGGCTACTGGCAAATTCCAATGGACCCTGCAGATAAGAAAAAAACAGCCTTCGTAACGCCAGATGGCCTTTATGAGTTTAATGTTATGCCATTCGGGCTGTGTAATGCGCCAGCTACATTCGAACGCTTTATGGACACAGTTTTGCGCGGCTTAAAATGGGACATTTGTCTTTGCTATCTGGACGATGTCGTGATATTTGGGAAATCCTTCCAAGAACACAATGACCGTCTAGTACGTGTCTTGAATTGCCTGCACTACGCCGCCCTAATTCTGAACTCCAAAAAGTGCCGCTTTGGAGAGCGCCAAGCGCTGGTGCTAGGACACCTTGTCAATGGTGATGGTGTAATGCCGGATCCCCAGAAAACTGCCGCTGTTGAGTCTTTTAAACCCCCGCAGACAGTGAAGGAGTTGCGCAGTTTTCTAGGGTTGTGCTCGTATTTTAGACGCTTTATACATCGCTTTGCTGACGTTGCTTACCCATTGACGTGCCTTCTCCACAAAAACTCTACTTTTAACTGGACACCAGACTGCGACGCGTCATTCCGTCAACTGAAGTTTCTTTTAATATCGAAACCCATCTTACGTCACTTCGATCCTACTGCAATGACAGAAGTACACACGGACGCTAGTGGAATCGGTCTTGGTGCAGTCCTTGTCCAACGGCACAATGAACGAGAGCATGTTATCGCGTACGCAAGTCGTACCCTGAGCAAGCCGGAGCGAAACTACACAGTCACCGAACAGGAATGCCTAGCTGTAGTTTTCGCTGTGCAGCGTTTCCGTTCATATTTGTACGGACGTTCGTTTACTATCGTAACTGACCATCATTCACTCCGTTGGTTGCGGAACCTTCGAGACCCATGTGGTCGCCTCGCGCGCTGGGCCCTCCGGTTACAGGAATATGACTTTGCCGTGGTTTACAAAAGCGGGAGGCGTCATGCAGACGCAGATTGTCTTTCTAGGATGCCAATGGCCACGACTGGACCTGAAAGCGACGATTTCGACAATTATATATCGACCCTCGAGCCAGCGTTCCCCGACACGAATGTTTTCAAAACGGAACAGCAAAATGATACCAGTCTGCAGCCTCTCTTTGCCCAAGCCAACGTACCTACAAGCCGTTTTTGTGTGCATGATGGCCTCCTATGGAAAAAGAGTTATTCGCCTGTCGGCCAGCGATACCTACTCGTAGTTCCCAAGACGTTGTGCACGGACGTATTGCGTGTTATGCATGATAATCCAACTTCTGGGCATTTGGGATCGGTTAGAACACTCCACCGTGCTCAAGAAAGATTTTACTGGCCCAGAATGCGCTCGACGGTTGAACAATACGTTGCCAGTTGCAAGCAATGTCAACGCCACAAACGTCCAACTGCAACTCCGTCTGGCTTGCTGCACCCTGTGAAGACCCCGACAGCACCGTTTGATCAAGTAGGCATTGACCTCGTAGGTCCGTTTCCGAAGTCCGTGGATGGAAATCGCTGGATTGTAATCTGCGTGGACTATCTCACACGTTACTGTGAAACCGCCGCTCTTCCATCTGCTACGGCGCATCAGGTGTCGCTTTTCTTGCTGCACTCAGTCATCTTACGACACGGGCCGCCACGAATTGTCATCACTGACCGGGGCCGACAATTCACTGCTGATGTTGTTGAAGAGCTCATGCGTTTATGCGCCGTAACTTTCCGACACTCGACGCCATACCATCCCCAGACAAATGGCTTGACTGAGCGCGTCAACAGAACGCTTATCAACATGCTAGCCATGTATGTGGACGCAGGGCATAAGAACTGGGACACCATACTGCCCTTCATCACGTATGCGTTTAATACCGCCACGCATGAGACGACTGGATACAGTCCATTTTTTCTGCTTTACGCCAGACCGCCACGCTACTCTCTGGATACTATCCTGCCCTTCACAAGCCGTGAAGACCCCTGCCTGGCTGAGACCCTCTGTCTCGCCGAAGAAGCTCGGAGAATCGCCCGATTACGGTCTGGTGCTTCACAAGAACGTTCCAAAGTGCGATACGATTCCAGTCACCGGCGGGTCACATACTCTGTAGGTGATTTAGTCTGGCTATGGCGTCCAATTCGGCGCCGTGGCCTACATCAAAAACTCTTGGCCCATTATGACGGCCCATATGTGGTTATCAAACGCCTTAGTGATTTAACTTATGGGATAGCCCGCCTGACAGCATCGGGTCGCCGGTCTGCCAAAACCGAACTGTGTCATGTTGCCCGCTTGAAGCCGTGTCAGCCTCGCACGACTCACGAACACGCCCAGAGGGCTTCGTCTGAGTAGGGGGGAAATGTCACGCTAATGACGACGATGAGGGATGGTGATGGTGAGGCAGAAGAAGAAGACGAAGCGTTGGTGCCTGGGGCTAGTAGGCTTCACCTTATCCCACTGCCATATCACTGTAAATAAACACCCCTTTGCTATTTCATCGTAACAATATATATATATATATATATATATATATATATATATATATATATATATATATATATATATATATATATATATATATATATATATATATATATATATATATATATATATATATATATATATATATATATATATATATATGTATATATATATATATATATATTCTGCCCCGGCATGTTAGTGACACGCAAGGCGCTCGTGTGCTGTGCGATGTCAGTGCACTTTAGAGCCCCAGGTGGTAAAAATTTCCGGAACCCTCCACTACGCCGTCTCTACAGCCTGAGTTGCTTTGGGACATTAAACCCCATAAACGTATAGAAAACTGGGCGAGTTGTATTGGATTCCTCTTAAAGCAGCGCGAAAACACGGGACTAAAAGGAACAGCGCTTGTGTCATCTCCTGTTCCTTTGAGTCCTGTGTTTTCGCGCTGCTTTAAGCTGAAGCCTATAAACGCGCGTGCGTGGATGCATGTGTGTGTGTGTGTGTGTGTGTGTGTGTGTGTGTGTGTGTGTGTGTGTGTGTGTGTGTGTGTGTGTGTGTGTGTGTGTGTGTGTGTGTGTGTGTGTGTGTGTGTGTGTGTGTGTGTGTGTGTGTGTGTGTGTGTGTGTGTGTGTGTGTGTGTGTGTGTGTGTGTGTGTGTGTGTGTGTGTGTGTGTGTGTGTGTGTGTGTGTGTGTGTGTGTGTGTCATGAAGGGGTATGACATTCCACTTTGATTGCCGGACAATCCGGCTTTGGAATTTTCTCTCTCTCAAGTAGCGCGTGCTCACTTTGAGCTTTTTACTGAGGACAACTTACTCAACTTCGACCCTATCACTGTGTGTCAAATTTCCGTTTGGAATCACTGGAAATTTGTTCTTCAGTCCATTATAAAATGTCACAGTCTATATTACATAATTTTATATAACAGTATTTACCGGCATGTTTTCCCCGACATATAGAAAGGGGCAGTTGGCTTCTCCTTAGATGAAAAGTCAACGCGGTAAACCACGCTTTACAGTGAAATACGGTAGCTGCAAATATTTCATTTTCTTCTAAGAACAGAAAAATCGAACAGAGCCTGTTCTTAGTCTAGTGTCCACTAATAAGCATCGACGCAAACATGCGTGCTTTTCACATACAAGAAATTATTACGCTGCTCGTGTTTTATGATAACGAGAGTAGGAAAGTTTGCAATGAGCCCCTTTGACCGATAGCTGTTTCGTTTTTATTTTTTCCACCTCCCCCTTCCAAGAAATTTCGTGATACCGCTTCGACGTATTTTGCTTTGAGGTAAAATAGATATTAGGGATTTACACTACATTCATTGACGTTTCGACTGTTCCGTAGCCGAAACGTCTAACGCCTATATATATATATATATATATATATATATATATATATATATATATATAAATATATATATATATATATATATATATATATATATATATATATGTATATATATATATATATATATATATATATATATATATATATATATATATATATATATATATATATATATATATATATATATATATATATATATATATATATATATATATATATATATATATATATTGTAGGGGTGTGTTTCTTCAGTTGACGCAGATGGATCCAGCTGCTCGGGATGAACTCGCAGCGGGGCGTAAGGCGTAGCGATTCACACAACGACCAACTTCTTCGTCCTCGAGCGCGCCAGCACGCGATGCATGGCAGTGGCTACGAAGACGAAGATTACCACACTACATTTTCCCCCCTGGTAGAGAAGGAGCCATCCTGTCGACTTATGGAGCCGAAAGAACCGACGGATCGTAGTACGGCTTGATTCGGTTCACATGAAATGTTTCGCGGCCTCGGCGACGCAAGTCCGCAGAGGGCGTAACAAGCTCAACTACGTAGTTGACAGGAGATGTTTGTTGGAGGACTGGGTATGGACCGTGATATCGAGCAAGAAGCTTCTTTGAAAGTCCGGTGGTTCTGGCAGGGACCCAGAGCCACGCCAGGTAGTTAGGTGCATATGTAGAAGGCTCGCCGGTGTCGTGGTGTTTTTGTTGCCACTGGTTTTCCATTGTAAACGAATGGGCGAGCTGAGGCATTCTTCTGCGTACCGGGCGGCGTCCGAAAGTGGCGTCGATTCAGACATCAGGGCGGTAGGGAAAGAGCGCGTCCATTGTACAGGTTGGCTCGCGCCCGTAAAGAAGAAAGAAAGGAGAGAATGAGTGGTGGTCTGTATCGCATTATTGTACAAGTAGGTTACGAAGGGAAGAACCTGGTCCCAGTTGGAATGAGCGTCGTTGACGTACATGGTCAGCATGTCACTCAGAGTACCATTAAAGCGCTCGGTCAGGCCATTCGTCTGAGGGTGGTAAGAAGTTGCGGTGCGGGAATGATGCGGCATTCTTTCAGTAGGGCCTCAAGAGCTTCGGAAAAGAAAACGCGTCCGCGGTCCCTGAGCAGTTCCTTCGGAGTCCCGTGGCGAAGAATCAAATTGTTGAGAAGGAACAATCAACGTCTTTTGCGGAGCCAGAGGGTAACGGTGATGTTTCAGTGTAGCGTGTAAGATGGTCTACTGCCACGATAATCCATCGGTTTCCAGCAGGAGTAGTAGGAAGAGGGCCATAGAAATCTATGCCAATGCGATCAAACGGACGAGCAGGGTAGGGTAATGGCTGCAACGAAACGGGACTTCTGAGGAGTTTTTCGGCGTTGACAAGATTCGCATGCGCGCACGAAATGTCGTACAAAGCGGTACATTCCACGCCAGTAAAATCGCAGACGTAGGCACGTGTAGGTTTTCAATACGCCACCGTGAGCACATTGTGGGTCACCATGGCACGTAGCACAAATGTCGGCACGGAGATGACTCGGGATGACTAGAAGCCACTTCCGTCCATCAAGCAAATAATTGCGGCGATAGAGAAGACCGTCGCGAATGGAGAAGTGTTGGGCTTGGCGGACGAGCGCTTTGGATGAATGACCGGGAGTAGGACTTCAGAGAAAATCCAAAAGTGCATTGATCCAGGGGTCATTCCGCTGCTCGGTAGCCGTGTCGATAGTGGCAAGAGTCGACAAATCGTAAGCACAGATGTGGTCAGACGAAGTATCTCTAGGCAATGGCGACCGGGGAAGAGCATCCGTGTCTGTATGCTTCAGGTCTCATCGATAAATGACATGAATGTCAAACTCCTGGAGACGGAGAGCCCAGCGAGCAAGGCGACCGGATGGGTCTTTCAGATAGGCAAGCCAGCACAAAGCGTGGTGATCGGTCACAACGTAAAACGGTCGGCCATACACATGAGGACGAAATTTTCCGATGGCTCAAATAATGGCCAAACATTCCCTTTCTATGACGTAATTATTAGATTCTGCTTTCGCCAATGTTCGCCTGGCGTATGCCACAACATACCCGCTGTAACCAGGCTTACGTTGGGTAAGGACGGCACCAAGCCCAATACCGCTGGCATCTGTGTGGATCTCCGTAGGCGCAGGCGGATCAAAGTGGCGTAGAATGGGAGGCGAAACCAAAAGGCGGCGTAAAGTGTCGAAGGCTTTATCGCAGGCTGAAGTCCAGGCGGAAAGGTCGGAGCTGCCGGCAAGGAGCTGGGTCAGAGGAGCAATGATAGAGGCGAAGTTCAAGATGAAACGTCGAAAGTAGGAGCAGAGGCCGATTAAGCTCCGGAGCTTCTTCAGGGAGGTTGGCTTCAGAAACTCTGCAACTGCGCGAAGTTTGGTGGGGTCGGGAAAAATGCGTCCTTAGAGACCACATGGCCTAAAATGGTGAGCTTTCGAGCGGCAAAGTGGCACTTCTTCAAATTAAACTGAAGCCCAGCATCAGCGAGACATGTGAGGACATGCTTTAGGCGGAGAAGGTGAGAAGAAAAGTCGGTAGAAAATACTACGATGTCATCCAGGTAACAAAGACAGGTCTGTCACTTGAGTCCACGAAGAACAGTGTCCATCAGGCGCTCGAAAGTAGCTGGGGCATTGCAGAGGCCAAAGGGCATAACGTTGAGCTCGTATAAGCCGTCCAGTGTTATAAAGGCAGTTTTCGAGCGGTCATCATCAGCCATCGGTGCCTGCCAGTAGCCAGAGCGCAAATCCAAGGAGGAGAAATACTCGGCTGCCTTTAAACAGTCCAAGGCATCGTCGATTCGTGGAAGAGGATAGACATCTTTGCGCGTGATTTTGTTAGGCCTACGGTAATTGACGCAAAACCGGATGGAATCATCTTTATTGGCGACCAAAACAACCGGAGAAGCCCATGGAGTCTTAGATGGCTGTATGACGCCCCGGCGAAGCATATCTTCCACGTTGTCAGCAATGACTTGGCGCTCAGAGGCCGACACGCGATAAGGACGCTGTCGTAAAGGTACGTTTGTACCAGTGTCGATTGTGTGCGTAACGACAGACGTGCGACCCAGAGCAGTGTGAGGAAGGTCGAAGGCAGAAGTGAAGTTCTGTAGAAGAGCAGCGGGTTGATCGCGTTGTGCGGGTGGAAGATCTGCGTCAATAGCTTGTTGAAGAACATCGGGTGGTGTCAAAGCGGTCGCTATATCGCAAGAGCTGAGAACATTAATTTCTAATGAAGTAGGCGTGGCAGGAAGAGTATTTACAAGCGCGGGATCAAGTTCTTCAATACGGCCTAGACACTCGCCGCGTAGCAGGACGGACGGGCACGAGAATGGATTTGAGACGTACATTGCACTAAAGCCATCTTCGAACTTGAGAACAGCAAATGGAAGCAGGAGGCAGGGATGGCGTGAAGCGGCGTCGGAAGGTGCGAAGAAGACAGTTGAAGCAGTAGCGCTTTCACAGGAGAGTAAAACGAGGGCAGCAGAAAAGGGAGGAATGTCTGTGTCATTGGCGACAAGGCGTTTTGCAGACCGGGTAGGGACGTCACACAAGACGGTATCACAAAGGAGTAAAAAGGAAACTTCCGCACGGGCGCAGTCAATAACGGCACGATGAGTGGAAAGGAAATCGTAGCCCAGGATGATGCCGTGTGAGCAGTGAGACAGTACAATAAACTCGATGGTGTATGAGACGTCTTCGATAAAAACACGGGCCGTGCACGCCGCGGAGGGATGAATGCGCTGTGATGAGGCGGTGCGAAGCGAAAAGTCGGAAAGCGCGGTGGTCACCTTACGAAGACGACGGCAAAGAGCTTCACTGATGATGGATACGGCAGCACCCGTGTCGACAAGAGCGAGCATTGCGACACCGTCGACGAACACTTGTATTACGTTAGCGGGAGAAGGCGGAGAACTTGAAGAGTTCGCACCAAGCACAGTTCTTGCCCCGGGAACTGCGACTGTTAGTTTCCCTCAACAGCGCCGGTAGAACGTCGGGGAAGAGGGGACGGCGAACGGCGACGAGGGGACGATGATCGCCGAGTTGTATACGTTTGATTGTCACGAGATACAAAGTCGGAACCGGGCGGAGTTCTCGGCGGCGAGGGCTGGTCTGTATCTTAGGAGTAGTTCGAGAGGTCAGGTCGAGAAGGTGAAAGGCTTTGGCGGCAAAGGCGTGCGACATGGCCCGCAGCCCGCAAGAGTAGCAAATTGGCCTGTTGTCCGCGGTACGCCAAGGGTTCGTAGGGCGTTGGCGTACCCTTGGAATAGGGACATGGAATGCAGACCCAGGCAAAGGCGAAAGAAGGTCGGTAGGAGCGGCCTGGTAGGAAATAGATGCTGATGGCATTAGTGGCCTGGCCGCAACTTGGGCGTAAGTCAGTGGTGCCGTTACTTGCGCCGGCACGGGGCTGGGCGGCATCACAGGGCTGGGAGGGAGCATGGAGCTGGGCGGAAGGACATCAGCGATGTGATCTTGCACGGCACGCCGTATGGTAGGGGCCAAAGACGGAGCCATGTCAGGAGCAAGGCGGCCAGTATCCTGTAACTGAGGGACCATTGATAGCTGGCGGGCGACCTCTTTCGAACAAAGGCTTTGATTTGTTGAAGCAAAGGGCTGTCCTCTGATGGCGTAGGACCGCCCAGCGCTAGTGTAGAGATGGCGTCGTTTTTAACACCGGACCGCCGGGTAGAAGCGCGCTTCTTACGAAGCACGTCGTAGCTCTGGCAAAGTTTGATGACGTCACTGACCGTGGCAGGATTTTTCACCCAGAGCATCGGGCACGCGTCGTCAGAGATG
Organism: Amblyomma maculatum; assembly: GCF_055883805.1. NCBI lineage: Eukaryota > Metazoa > Arthropoda > Arachnida > Ixodida > Ixodidae > Amblyomma > Amblyomma maculatum. The sequence continues at coordinate 103,203,422 of NC_139352.1, forward strand.
CCTTTCATAATGTTTTCGATCTTGTCCGCTTCAAAAATAGCGGATCGACACGCTTGCACAGGTCCACGATGTCTTCTATATAACTGGTGTACGACTCTTCGGCATGCTGAGTGCGCTCATGCAAGCGTCGTTCTGCCCGGAGCTTGCGAACTGCAGGGCGGCCGAACACTTCCGCAAAATTTTTAAATGCAGACTAAGATGGCAGGTCTGCCTCATGGTTGCGAAATCAGAGGTTCGCCACGTCAGTCAGATAGAAGATTGCGTTACTTAGCTTGGTAGCGTCGTCCCATGTGTTGTAACTACTGACGCGCTCATATGCCGACAACCAGTCGTCGACGTCTTGGTCGGCTGTGCCACTGAAGAGGCACGAATCACGCTGCCATAGAGCTCCAGTACACAGCACGGTGGTTGGGAGGGGCGACGATATCGAGGCAGTATCGTCCGGTATGGTGGAAGCAGAGGGTAAAGTGCGGCTTCTTAGTTCCAGGGGGGACGGGAACGTACCCAGCAGCACCTGCACCAGTTGTAGGGGTGTGCTTATTCAGTTGACGCAGATGGATCCAGCTGCTCGAGATGAACTCGCAGCGGAGCGTAAGGCGTAGCCGCGACCCAACTGCTTCGTCCTCACAACGACCAACTGCTTCGTCCTCCAGCGCGCCAGCACGCGATGCATGGCAGTGGCTATGCATATATATATGTATATATATATATATATATATATATATATATATATATATATATATATATATATATATATATATATATATATATATATATATATATATATATATATATATATATATATATATATAGTGGCTTCGTGATATAACAATAGTAATAGTGGAAGTGTACCGGAATTATAATGTCTGCACTGAAGCTGCCCATTTTGCAAATCCTCTTCTGCTGGATGCTGGTGGCACAGTGAATAATCTATATCAACGTCTCGTGCACCAATGGATGAGGCTCTTGAGGGTTAGTAAATTGACATAAGCTCTTCTCCTCGTCATGGTACTAAGAGCAGATAGCATCTAACGTGTAATCTTTATTATTGATGGACACCCGGACAGCGATAGTTTAAAAGTTGGTCGTCTAAGCGTCATTGTGAATTTGAGGTTACTGAAAGCAATTTTGGAAGATATATGTGTTACCACACATATCCCCAAGAATGCATTTCGCACAGAGCTCACTTCAAATTTCGCGCAAAGGGCCTGGTGAATCCCGACCAATTTGTCACAACAAAAAGGAAAGTGACAAATACATACAAAGAAAAAATATTCAAAGTAGTAAAGAGTTTACAAGAAAGCGAGAAAATTCTTGCGGAAATGATTATAGCGCACACTTCCCATCCTTTACCGGAGGGAGTGAAGGGCTTTGCAAATGGCACTTTTATTTGCGGACATTTTGCCCGTCGCTAAGGCACCCCATCGATCGCACTCTTGCTGCCTTAAGGGCATGCTGCCAAAAGTAATGCTCTTAGCTTGGCCCTCTTTAACGGCCATTTCCGAGCTGTCAGCAATAAGTGCTGTCTACTATAAAGACTGAACAAAAAGGCACACTCGCGAAAGAAAAACAAGGATACAACATAAAGCTAAGTTTTCATGTCACATAAAGCGACACCAATCTCAGTGGTCGGCTCACACGTTCCAGAAATGTTTAAATGCATAAGTTCGAACCTCCCTAAATCTGCACCTACCCATGATGAGCATTCGATGCAGGACAGCGGCATTGAGAATAAAGCAGGTTTTTAAGACGGGAATAATGAGTTGTGAAATACGGTTTCAGATTTTTTGGCTTTACATTAATAAAAGAATCGTGACTTTGGCAAGGACGTCACGAACGCTGCAGATTTTAAAAGAACCGATTTCAGCTGAAGGTCTCTTGCTGCAGGCCTGTAAAAATCTACAGTACTATAGGAATCATTATGGCCTGTACGCCCCGCAAATTAGCGGCTGTTTTGCATCTACCTTCCGGCAGCTAATAAGTATAATAGAAAAGGCACCAAGACAACATTTTTTCTCCCGATCTTAAGACAAGACTTGTCAAATCAAGTGGCAGTCACTGAGTAGTCTAGTGAAAGGGATTAACTTCTCAATCACGGCAAGGTGTTTTTGATAACTTTTTTCTGGGCTAGTTGGTGAAACATTTCAAAAAAGGACGAAGCGCTAACGAGAAGGGGATACGGACAAGCGCTTATCCGTGTCCTCTTTCTCGTGAATGTCTCGTTAGCATTTCGTCCTTTTTGAAAAGGGGTTCTTTTGTTTTCGCAAAATGAGGGTCCTATGATCTGTCTCAGTCTAGACGTGCTTCTGAAGTGCTTACATTTCTAAAGAGAAGCCCATTCTGGGAAGACTAGGACGCTACGTGGAGTAGTAATATTACTAACCTTTGTTCAAGCAACAGAGCTGGTCAGAAGAAGCGAATCGAAGCCCCTTCGTAAACTAAGAGCGCGAAGACCACCTTCATAACGTGATCACGCATTACCCAATTTGTACAGCCCGAACTCATCCTACTAAGAAATATTTATCCCGGAGGTTCGCCTGGCATGCATGATCCCAAGTTATGCATTCTCTAGACGGCCTTACTTTAATGTGACTTCGTTGTGAACCTGTATTTCTACAGGAAGAAAGAAGGAGAGAGAGAGAGAGATAAATAAAAAAATGAAAAAATCTTCCCGCATAATTTAAATGAATGCAGGTAGATCTAAGTCGATGCGGATATCGTCCACGCCGCTTCGTCGCTTCGACTGAGAAAGACTGATGCTTTTTGCTTTTGCTATAGCTTGGAAAACTGGATTAAAGAAACGAAAAACTGGCTGCTCGTTTCTTTTGCCCAATTTAGATGGGAGGGAGTGACGTGACTCGAAAAGCCTCGTCAATTCGCCGAAAGTACACTGGGAGAAAGCGTTCGGGCTGGCCTCAAGAGGAACGGCAGCGCCACGGAAGAATCCGATAGCTGCCGCAGCTCTCTCGCGAGAAAAAAAGCTTTTTTTGGATTAAGAACAGAACAACTTTGCGTCAAGGAAAATGTAAGTCATGTTGATAGATTGGGGATGAAAATCAAAAACAGAGAGAGCGTACGTTTTTCAAGTGAACCAGTATGAACGAGCCTTCTGTGGAAAAGGGTGACCGGTCAGTTCCTAGTTCAACGTCATTGTCAGTAAAGCACACAGTATGCACACGCGCGCAAAGAGCGGAAACATTGTTTCTCGAATGGGCTGTCCTTCAATCTCGCGAATCACAGCCATGACGAAGACTGCAGACGAGGTTCGTACATATACAAATAAAAGAATACGTATTGCACTCTCAAAGACTTCAACTGAGGGCATGTTTTGAAAACCGACTATAAACCGCATAACATACGGGCCGCGAAGGCAGCCAGAGCGAGTCGCGAAGAGACGCAGAACGTGTAGTGTGTGGAACGCGTCGATAACACAGTTTTCGCTTTCGGCACAGAGCCCCCATCAGAAACGGAGAGGCCGGGACCGTAAGGAGTGTTTCCACTGCATAGCTGATTCCATGTCGTGTGCGGCAATGCTTCAGAGTTCGAATAGAACGTTGCCTTTTGCCTGGCGAGTTACTTGAGTTATTCGATTTGAAACTCGGTTGTTTTGCAAAGAAAACTGCATGTCCAGTTTTTGATCTACATGCCAGATATTCCTACGTTCACAACATGGGATTGTTGTAATAAAATGAAACTGAACATATAAGGCGGGCGTCATAATGTGCCCAGGTAAGGCTCGACATCCCCCCCCCCCCTTTGCGTCCTCCCCATCTTCTATTATTTCGTTCTAGGCGGCAATATATCTTGAAATTTTCTTAACTTGTAATGTAATTCATGAACATCCAGTACACGCGCTTCACCCCGAACACTTCTTGCGTGAGACACAGATACTATGGCATAACTCGTACAAATTGTCAGGAGATATACGTTGCATGTTCAGCAGCAGCAAATGAGCATAAAGTAAAATGGTTCGCGGGGCATGTTGATGCATTGCTTCTGATATTTCAAGCGCACCAATGACGGCACACAGAAGCGCATGTCCTGTCGTTTCTTATCTGTGTGTCGTCATTGTTGCGCTTGAAATATAAGGAGTATAAAGAAGAATCTATTTAAATACCTGCTGAACTGTCACAATCTATTCATCTGCATAATTATTCCGAGCCGTGGTTTATTCAGACGAGGATATCAAAACTTCTTACCGGAAGGAATTTGAACGGGATCAAGTCAAGTTTCGCCCTCAGATCTGAGTAATCTACTCCACACGGTGAGCACTAACTAAGCGCTACTCCTGTGGCAAACTGATAGAAAAGCTGTTCAGACAGTGTTGACTAAAGGGGAGGGACGGCTCGGACAGCAGGTACGAATGCAAACAAAAGCCGAATTTATATTAGCTTCGTTATATTTCCTAAACTTCCAAGCCTTACTCGAAACTATGGAAGGCGGTAACTTAGTGTCAGCCTCAAAGGCACGTCGCTAGTCATGAATTTGGCTTGGCAGTTGCATTTGTCAGCAAAACATGGAATGTTATAACTAAACAGCTTGCTGTCCTTGAAGTGTATAATTCAGTGTATCGTCAGCAATATCAACGCCTACCAATAAATAGAATGATAAAGTAAATATTCTCTAAACCACCAACCATAAATTTATATTCGAGAAAGGCACGGAACATTGCACAAACAGAACTCCATCTTAGACGTTATAAATATTTGAGAGAGATTAGGGAATTATTTCCCTTGTATCCATACTGCAAAGGTCGGCGTCAAATCAGCAGAAAAGGACTTGTTTAATTTCCTTTTGGCGTACAACTGACGAACTAAACAAGGAAAAGCACCAGTGACCTCACCGGATACTAAGCCTGTACAGTATAGATAGCTGGAACATGAGCGCTGGGAAATCTTCAAAAAAGTTCCCACGAGTCCTTAATCAGCCATGCTACAGAGTGTTCAATGGAGTAAAAACAGTTGAGATTGTATAGAAAAGACAGGTGTCTTTGCACTACTATTGCAGAGAGAGAAGTGGCTTGATGAAAAGCTACTAGGTGGAATATTCCTGTTCGAAATGTGCGAGATAACGAACGCATTTGGAATATTGGCGGCATTTCATACTTTTTTCTTCTGAACTCCTCCTGGAAAGGCATAAATTGCACTTATTCTTGAACGTACGATTTGTGAATAAAAATAAAAGAGACAAGAAAGTACTCTTCCTTGTCGTCTCGCTCTGTGGTTACTTTCATGGCGCAGTTCAAAGGTTTTAAGAAGATGGTGAAAACTTGATGATATGAACGTGACTGTATTTTTCAAAGCCAAGTACTCGAGAGCTAACTTTACAATATCTGCAACGCAGCACACAAGGAAAGTCTTAAAGATTTTTGTTCCTTTTTTTTTTGCTTCCGGTTCATGCGAGCTGCAGCTCAGAAGCGCAATCTTGGCTTCCGGAAGACGCGAACCTTCCGGAAGCAAGCGTCGCTTCCGGTCTCTCTGGTAGCGAAGAGAGTGGTCGATGAAGAACGTCGAGATGCTGAACACGTCCCTAGGTCTACGCCAGCAACTCTTTGCCGTACATGTATATATATGCAGGCAGCCCCAATTCTTAACCGGATGCATGCTCGGAACGAACTTACATGAAGGGAAGTAGTATACAAGAGCCGCTGCAATATCCTCAGGTGCTGCAGCCCAACGGCACGAGGCCTAGCTGTGTCTGCTACTACCCCACGAATTTGTCATATTGCTCCAATAAGAATGAGCCTGAGAACTAGCATTCCATATTCTCAGGCTCATCGATTCAAAAGAATTTGTTCCCAAGATCAGGACTTCGCACGAAACGCAAAGCGTATGCGGGAAGTCCTGACTAAACAACGGTACCCGCCAAATATTGTTGACGACGCCATAAAAAAGGCATATGAACTCAACCGAGAGGAAGTACTGGAGCGACGTCCACGAGAGGAAAACATAGACCGTCGAACAAGCCTGGTACTCACCTACACGAGTAACCCCCCCAACGTTAACAAAATCCTAAAGAAACATTTCAACATTCTAGAACAGAGCGAACGTCTCTCCAGTATTTTCACGACTCCTCCCCAGGTTGTCTACCGACGACCGAAAAACATCCGCAACATCCTCGTCCACTCAAAAATAGGTAATAACCCGCGGTTGGGGTGCCGGCCTTGCGGAAAGAGTAGATGCCAGGTGTGCAGGCACATGCAGACATCAAGCTACGCAACAAGCACAGCGTCAAATTTTAAGTGGAGAATAGATGGTGACTTTGCGATGCCTCAAACGTTATATATCTCCTAGAATGCGGTGTATGCCGCATGCAGTATATTGGCCAGACAACTACCCCTCTACGAATGCGGTTTAATAATCACCGAGCTCATGTCCGCTCTCTGCCCAACCTTCCTTTTTCAAAACATATCAACCAGAAACAGCACTCATTCGACTCAGTCAAACCAACAGTTCTTCAGGGGGGATTCAATAATACACGGGAGCGGGAGCAGCGTGAGACATACTTTATTTATAAGTTTAAGACAATTAATACTGGGATAAATGAAAACATTGGGGCAATGTCGTCCTTACGAGCCCTGCAAGTTTAATGCTATGCACATATATCAATCATTATCTTTTTACAGTTTTTCCTCGTTTTATTTTTTTTTTCCTTCCCCCTCTCCCCCCCCCCCCTTTTTTTTTCCCGCTTCTTTGATACCCTCCACATCCCACTTCTCGTAAAAACCTTCTTCATGCTTGGCGCTCACATCTTTTAGGGAAAACCTTAAAGTATTTCACCGTTCTACTGTCCCACATATTTATTTATTTATTTTTTTCTTCTTATTCTTTCTTTGAGGTTCATCTCTCGTCGCGAGTTGCTCGAACTTTACTCGCCGCTGTCAGGTTCTTCTAACCAGCAATGTCCACCTGGTTCTTTCATCACGCTGGGCGCTCCCATCTTTTAATGAGAGCAAGAAAAATAATTTTCTCACCACCTGCAGCAAACATGTTCCCCCACCTGTTTTCTTCTTCTTCTGCTTTTTTTTTTCCTTCTCCTCTTCCCCCCCCTCCCTCTTTTTTTTTTTCCCCGCTTCTTTGATACCCTCCACATCCCACTTCTTGTAAAAACCTTCTTCATGCTTGGCGCTCACATCGGTTAGCGAAAACCTCAAAGTATTTCACCATTCTACCGTCACACATGTTCTCTTTTTTTTTTTTTTCTTATTCTTTCTTTGAGGTTCATCTCTCCTCGCGAGTTGCTCGAACTTTACTCGCCGCTGTCAGGTTCTTCTAACCAGCAATGTCCACCAGGTTCTTTCATCACACTGGGCGCTCCCATCTTTTAGTGAGAACAAGAAAAATAATTTTCTCACCATCTGCAGCAACCACCATCCCCACCTGTTTTCTTGTTCTCCTTTTTTTCCTTTTTCAAGGTTGTTCCGCGGTTGCCTGTATTGTGTATTGTATACAAATGACTCCCGGCGGCCGGGGCCTTGGGTTGATGACCCTTTGGGCCTAGCCTGCTCTCCGCACCTGTGTGTGTATGTGTGTGTTGTGCGTGTCCAGCTGATTCACCTGTATGTGCCCATATTCTGTATCACCTCTTGCCAACCCTATAAGAAGACGAACAAGAATCATGTACCCTCAGTCTTGAGAAAGGCAGGGCTCCTGCCGAAACGTCGACAACAAATAAACTTGGAAACAGTATGAAGCAATTTTTCACTTGTATGTAACCTCTAGCAACCAAGTACGTCTATTTACTTATGCTATATATATATATATATATATATATATATATATATATATATATGCTCATAATCATTTATTGGTTTGGTTTGGTAAAACTTTATTTCCCACAGTAGGGGTCCTGAAGGACACCTCGGCTAGGGACACTCGGCCTTCTAACCACTTTATAACCGAACACTTTTCTAAAAGGCATTAGTCATCTCTGGAGCAAGCTTCACTGTTGGTTACATGCATGGCGCGACTTAGAATAACATAACATTGCTGCATTTGACTTTACGGCGCTAAGAATAAAAAAACACTTGAATTTTAGTTGAAAGGCTTTGGTACATATATATATATATATATATTTTGTTTCGCGCTGTCATTTGTGAGCACAATAAGGAAATAAACTTTCTCGAAGCGGCTTTCATGTACCGTGCACTCCGCTCACAAAACTCAAGCTTTTACCTTGCGACATTTTTTCAGCATCAATTTCTAGTTTGCATGGACATAGCTTGTCACGTCTATAGGGAACCCAAGCTCAAGTTTCGCCGCGCGACGGCAGCGCCGCATTCCTGGCGTGGTGGCCAAATGTGAAACGATAGGGCTTCGCCGGAGCAGACGCTCCGCTAGCTTCCTGTGTATGCGCGGCGATCGCGTTGCGCCTGACGGTTATTTGGCGATACAAAAACGCTTCCGCTGATGCGAAAAGGACGTGCTAAGTAGCATTGTGTCATGGGAAGCCACAATAGTAGGCGAAGCCCCAAAAGACGAGGCTCACGTGTGAAACTTTGCAGATTCCTTTGGAAGCGTGTCCGCAAGACCTGTTTTCCAACTGCATGACAGCGTTCTGAGAAGTCTCGCGTTCTTTGTGGAAACGAAAAGAGCCAATTTCCCCTTTCTTCGTAAACTCAGAAATGTTAACAGTTGACAAAGGCGGTTTGGAGAGGCATCAAAAAAGTACAGTGGTTTAACACCATGCATAAAAAGTGAAGAGGATGGAAGATTATCCTGCTGTTCGCTCCGCGCGTGTCTAGTTTTGCCGATTTTCTGTGCTCTCTCCCTGCTTTGTGAGTGCTCTGAAAGCAACCAAATCAACAGATGCGACGTCCGCGACTGACACTGATGTGTGAATGTGCCCTAAGTGTCCCCAGCTGCCTTTTCATTTTTAGATTGACCAAGAAAATATCTAGGAACGAGGCCTTTTTTTTTCGGGGGTGGGGGCAGCGGTGGAAAACATGCCTTGCTGAGACGCTTTTACAGATTTTCGCAAATTGGCCAATAAGTGAACCAATTATTATTATTATTATTATTATTATTATTATTATTATTATTATTATTATTATTATTATTATTATTATTATTATTATTATTATTATTATTATTATTATTATTATTATTATTAACGAAGATATGTCGGAAGTGCAGTACAAAAGTGATCCTAGCTATGGCTCGACTGACACTACTCGCACGGAGCACCCGATTCGCTTCACAAGGTTCGTGAGTGCAAACCAGATATTACCATAAATGAAGCACAACCATTTAATAGGAACTGAAATAAAACACTATGCCGTACAAGCTTAGATTTCACCTGCCTTCCGAGCCAGCGAACTGGTTATGTCGCGTGCAAAGCATGGAGTACGCATGTGCTTATGAGATTGCTAGCTTTCTTGCCTTTGAAGAAACACCTCCTTCGAGCTATATACTTATTCTTCTACTGCAACATTTCCTTTGGTAACGTCGTAATAATAAAAAACAAATCCGTATATAGATCGCATGCTACAGACCAAAACGATGGTCAACGAGCGGGCCACTTTATTTCACAGTACTGATGATACTTCAGCAGTTTTTAAACATTTTATATATGACAACATAATTGCATAGCGGACTTGCCTCGAAATGCACTTCTTACGTTTTTGCTAACGTGGGACGCATTCACAATCAATATTTACTCATCCCCGTCTGTTGTCTGCTCTACAGTGCAGACGTGAATAAAAAGTTCATGAAAATACGCGTCAGGTTGCCCAATCGGAATGCAGGTGGCATGTCGCGGTGCGCCTGCGGGGGCTCGTCAAGGCACGTGCTCGTGCGAGAGAAAGCGCACGGCGCACGCCGTGAAGGCAGTGAGCTGAGCCGGCGGCGTCCAGTGCGTGTTTTTCTGACCACGCGACAAAGCAGCGCGAGACGTCTGCACGTGCGCGGAAGCGAGCGAGCGAAAGGAGAAAACTTGCACGGGATGCCTCGGTGGTGCCGCCGCGTGTATCCCCAGTGTTTCTATTTTTCTGTCAGAGATGGCGCTCCCTGTCAGGAGCAGCAGAGCCGCTCGACGGTGCTTTGGAAGCCTATATTCACAGCCCACCGATGCGAAGACGCATGCCAGCCTCCCAATTAGCGAATGGCATTGAGTCAGCAATCGCACTCAAACGATCGATCAGCCGCCAACCGCACATTCCCGGATTCTGCGACTAATCCCTAACTTCGCCGCACAACACGGGAGTAAAGGAGCCATAGCAACCGGAATTTGCGCTACAAGCATGTGCAACACTCAATAAGTCTAGTATGCTTAAACGAGAAAAAAATCACGAACGGCACAGCGCACGTACTTAAAATACCTGAGGGTTAAACGAAGCTGAGCGCCTAATCTTGGCGTAGTCTCCAACGCGCCTTCCTACGAGCAATGTCTTCTAATAAGCCAGCTAAAAGTAAATATGACAAGTCACCGAAAAAGCTAATAAACATAGGGATTTAACCCTCGTTAAAACCAAAATCGAGCGATAGCAGTAGGACGCTACACATATTTAGGTTTTACTTGTCGAAAGCTTGTCAACGAAATGTGACTTGACAAGCAGCATAAAACGCAATTTTTAAGCACAGCTATGTAATAACGATAATAAATTTACAACTGGAATTAGCTTAGTGAAATCGTAGTAATGTAAACTATTCGACAATCTTGGCGAGATACCAAATAACAAATAAATGGCAAATAATTAAGATTTACATTTAGTCCAGGGCAATCATACACAATATAAGCTATCCAACGATATATTACTTGATCGTGTATGAAGTTCAGCTGAAATCAAAACGAAAAACCTAACGGCGATTAATTGACACCTAAAGTTAGTCAAGTGACATTACACATAACAAACAATGCAATGATATATGAAAAAATGTGCCATAACTTTTACAAAATTGTGTAATTAATTCTAATTAAAACGCATAAATGGTTGAGTGCGATCCTAGTCGACCTAACATACAGAGGAATATGTTCATGATGCAGGGCGTAGTTCAAATTTTGATAAGAATTAGTTACTGAATTGTAATTAATAGCGTAATCAGTAAAGCGCTACGTAAATCATGTGGTCATGAACTTCACCAAACCACACTATGCTAACTGGTACTTCCAGCCAGGCACTCTAACAACCAGATTACCTTCGCTGTGGTGGAATGTCATCTGGTGGTACCAAACCGGTCCCTGGGTTTGTAGCTGCAATATTGAAGCTAACGCTCTTTAATCACCAGGTGTGCAATTTCAGTAGCCGAACCTGATTATCTTTGCATTGCAACATGGCATATAAAAATCACAGGTATTCCGATTCCTTTGCATTTCATATTGTAGCGTAGATACACGCACGCAGAGAGTAGATGTATTCACAGATATTTAGAAAGGGGTAGCTGACCCCAGCATAGACGAACAACTTCAGGCCAGCGGCGCCCAGTACGAACCACCCACACTTCGTTGTCCTCGCGTTCCACCCACTCAACACGCGAGCACAGCACTTTGTCCTCATTCTTGTCCTTTGACATAACTCTTAGCTGCGAAAGCACCGTCCCGGTGCGAAGTAGAAGGCTGAACAGGTGCATGGTACGGCTCGTGGCGACCTACGTGAGCAAAGTCGACACATCTCGGTTCCGCGATTGCCGCTATGACTTCGCCAGGGACAAAGACCGGTACGAGATACGAGCGGTACGCGATACTTTAACAAGAAATGATGACAACCATCCTATATACCGCTAACCACAACCACACAAGTTGTAAGAAACATCGAGCTGTAATAAATTCATTGTAGTTTTGTTTCCTTTCTTAGAATGCGGCGCCGGCCAGAACGCGACAGGAGGAGGAGAGTAACAACCGCGCGCGCGACGTAAACAGGCGCTCGAATGCAGCGGGGAACAGACAACACGCGTGTGAATGCGGCGCGGAACAGATGACGCTGCCGCGCTGCGCGGAGGTTTCGCCAAGGTGTCCACGGAGGGCGTTGGCTCACAGAGTGGCGTAGCGCCCCCTGGCCGAGGTTGTCTCCCCTCTCGATGGGAGGAGGAGGAGGAAAAACTTTATTTAGCCCGATATTACTTGGCGATTTTTGGGCGTCTTCAGAGATGTCTGCTTGCTGAATCCACAAGTCTTCTCCGTCGACTTCGTCTACTTTTGCACAATGGTCGGTTGCCCTCAGTCCAGGGCTCCGCTGGCTACTGCCGCCCGTCGGGCTCTTTGTACCAGACTTTGCTGGTCTTCGCAGCGGTCGCTGGACAGCAGAGTTTCCCATTGCTCCGCATTCGGGTTTCGAATTTTGGGGACCACATTTATGTTTTGACAGGCCCATGTGATGTGATATAGTGTTGGTTTTTCATCACACCACGGACATCTGTCAGCGTATATGGTAGGGTGCATTTTGTTTAGTATGTGTAGGTTTGGGTATGAACCCATGGATCTTGCATTTTTGACACTACTAGAGGCATCGTGCTTTCTTTGGCCCATGATCTTCAAGGATCAGCCGAGGTCGAACCTTCTGTTTATAATTTTGGAGGACCACTGGATGGTCAATGGTCACATCAGTGGTAAAGATACTGCACAAGCCAAGGCCATTTCAAGGTCAAACCGGGATATTAAGGTCAAGCAAAATTTGTTCAGGTGATCGACTCTGGGCTCGCTGTGAAGCCGAAAAGCGGCCCTCTGGTGATGTGCTCGGTGTAGGAGGGCGTGACGTCCCGCCATCCTACACCAAGCACATCACCAGAGGGCCGGCGCACCCAGCAATAAGCCGAGCACATAACAGAAATATCGCCTGCACGCCCACGCAAGATGCCCACATGTGGTGTTCACGTGCTAGGCCATGACATCCCGCGTTCAGGCGAGCATACATAAAAGCCTAACCTAGCGGCGTTTGCGACGCGCGTTTCTCTCTCCGTCTTCTTTTGCTTTCGTTAATCTCTCCTCTGTCCGCACGAGGCACCGGGTCTGGCTTAGCTACAGAGCCAGTAGCAGGCTGTGCATTTTCTTTTCCTTCTTGCTGCATTTAGTACATTGGAGTCCAAATTAGACTCCTCCCGCACCACTGATGTATCGGGGGTATCCTTCTTCCTACAGTCACAACGACAAAAGCAGTCACAGTCATCGAGTCTGGTGCCGAAGAAATGTGTCGAGGGACGGATACAGCTGGCGCTTAGCCTCATCTGACCATCCGGACAGCATTGCGATTCGCCAGGAGAGTTTGCAGAAAGTTCGTGACCGGGAGAGGGCGAAGAGAGCAGCCGAGTCGCCGAAGGTGCGGGAAGAACGTCTCGCCAAGCGACGCCGTGCCGACGCAGCTAGGCGGGAGTGCCGAGCGGCTGAATCAGTCGGCGCTGCCTCTGAATCTGAGATGCTGCCTGAAGAGCGAGGAATTTCCCATCGATAATGACATGAAGAGCAATAAACTAACTGGGAAACAGTACGCAGGACAAACAATGCCCTTCGTCTAGGTCAGTTACAGTCTTTTGAGACGAATCTCAATGGCAAGACCCTGCCAGGCTAAACAATCGTGACGCCACCGCTTCTCACTCGGTTGATTCATAGCTAAACCATTGTAATGTCTTTTTTTTTAGAGCGCAGCTCTTCGGCGCCCGTTACCGGGCTTCGCGGCGTTGGCGTTGTCCCTCGTAACCAGCTCCAGATTCAATCCCACCTTCCTTCCTTCCTTAACGGCGCGATGCAGGTGCCAACAGAAAAAAGTGACAGATGATGCGCCTTTCCATTCCTGTGAACCCGTTATGAAAGGCACGCCTCAGAGCTCAAGTGGAAGACGCGACCGCACGTGGTGCATTGGAATAATGCGAGCGCCCACACCGAAATGCAGGGTAACGTGCAGTAACCTCTCGCCGGGGAGGCGCAGTGGTTACGGCGCTCGACTACTGTTCCCAAAGATGCGGGATTGAATCCCGGCCTCGGTGGCCGCTCTTCGGTTGAGGCTAGAAGCAAGGCGCCTGTGTGCTCTGCGATGTCAGAGTACGTCAAAGAACCCCAGGTGGTCGAAATTTCCGGAGTCCTCCTCTACGACGTCTCACAGCCTGTGAGTCATTTGGAACGTTAAACCCCCCAGACCAAACCAAACATGTGCAGTAACCGAGAAATCACACACATACAGAGAAAACTATGAAAAGCAAGGTGCCCGTGTGCTGTGCGATGTCAGTGCACGTTAAAGAACCCCAGGTGGTCGAAATTTCCGGAGTCCTCCACTACGGCGTCTCTCATAGCCTGAGTTGCTTTGGGACGTTAAACCCCACAAACCAACCAACCAACCAACCAACCATATTTTGATGTAGTTCGCGTATATACCGCTAGTTTGATAGTGAGGATCTCTGGCCGATCGAGAAAGGCCTGGCCCGGATCTAGCCCGCCCTCATTTTTCTTTAAAACATACTGCTAGAAACTCGATGAGGCGCTTGCTTGCTTTGGCGAGAGCTATTTGCGAAGGTTCTTTCTTCTCGTCTGCAGCTTGTGACATTAGTCTCTTCGCCGCGCAATGTTCCTAGGGCTCACACACTGCCTCCAGCAAACCTCCTGATAACATAATTGCTCTCGTCATTTCTCCGACCACAAAGCTTCCTTCATGACAGTCAAGCACTATTAGTGGAGTGTTTTTTGAAGGAATACGTGTGAAAAATAAAATATTTTTCTGTAATTGTACATGCATGTCTTGCTCGAAATCTTTGCCTCAATCTATATCGACAAAGATGAAACAACTGATGAGCTGCGCTGAAATTTAGCATTAGGAAGTAACGTAATCGTCGGCAATTTTTTTCCTTTTCGCGATGTCTAGCCATGTATCACCGCAATAGTCACCTCACTGAACGCACTGACCTTAACACGTCACTGCCTAATAACATTTAGTAGTCATGACGATTGCCTTCCAGCATTGCCTAGGTTTTAGCCCTACCAGCCACGCTTGAAGCCCGACCTGTGAGAACCCGACCTTTGCAGGTCATTAGTTTGTTCGAAACTTTAAGCCCTCGAAGGAGCACAGCAGGGTTAGCAGAGCCTCTTCCAAACGGACACCCCTGAAAGAGCCGGGCGCCGGGCCGGGGGACGCTTGTACCCATTTTACCGGTGGGTGTCCGGCGGTGGGTTTCGAACACGTCAGGCGGAGTGTGAGCATCGGCTGATATAGCCCCTCGAGGAGCGGCCTCAGCCAGGCATCTAATCGGACGAAACATCTAAACTTTGGACACCCTGACTAATCAAAATGACCTCAACGTCTCTACATAATGTCATGTGCTATAAGAGAAAACTCACTGCATTTTCCCACCATTAGTAGTCATGATCGTGTTGCTTCTGCTCAGTCAAGAATGACACGTCAGGCTGAATCTGATCATCGACTGTAATAGCTAGTCGAGAAGCTGCGTTGGCCTGGCAGCTAATTGGGCAAAACAAAGCTTTGGACCTTATGTCAGGTTGAAGTCATGCTGAATATACATTCCATTTTTGCGTGGGCACGACCGGCAGAACATAGAGCGTTACATCTGTAAAAAAACATTCACTGCAAACTGTCTTCTAGTATATGCACTGCTGCAAAACATAGAGCACTACCTCTGTACAGAAAAAAAAGCCCATCATTACATTACTACCTTTTGCACAATTTGAGCGCAGCTAATCAGCTGTTTAAGCTTTTCAATAGATCAAGGCAAAGAATTCGAGCAAGACATGTACGTATAATTAATTACAGACACTTGTTTATTTTTCACGCATATTCTATGCCAATAATTCCTGTTTCGTGAATGACAGACACTGGACCTTTCATTTCCTGCAAATCCCCTAAGTAGTTGTAAATAACTTTCTATGGAGGCCAAATGAAGAGGCGTCTATGTGCTGTGCGATGTCAGTGCACATTAAAGATCCCCAGGTGGTCCAAATTAGCCCGTAGACCTCCACTACGGCACCCCTTTTATTCCTATCTTTCACTTCTTCCTTCCTTCCTTCCTTCCTTCCTTCCTTCCTTCCTTCCTTCCTTCCTTCCTTCCTTCCTTCCTTCCTTCCTTCCTTCCTTCCTTCCTTCCTTCCTTCCTTCTTTCCTTCCTTCCTTCCTTCCTTCCTTCCTTCCTTTCTTTCTTTCCTTCTTTCTTTCTTTCTTCCTTCCTTCCTTTGCGGCTTGGTTTAGGTGTCCACAGAAGAGGGGTGACAGATATTGTGCCTTTCTTTTTCTGTGAACCAATTATTGTTGTTGTTGGCTCTAATCAATTACTTAAAAAATTGAAGAGCACTGCAGAATCTGCATTGGAGTATTGTGAAAGCAAGGATGCTGCTGTTGGTTGCTTCTGGCTGCTTCTAGTTGCTTAATTCACTTCTTGTTTGCCCATTTTAGTCATTGGTACATTCAAATTGCGCGCAAATTCCTTCCAATGCCTTTTTTCGGCGCTACTTCTAGTTGCGTGACGTCCCATCGTCTACCTCACATTAGTTCACTTCTTGTTTACCCATTTTAGTCGCGTCCAGCAATCCCCCGACAAAGACACTCTTGCCAGCTCCCTCAGCGGAGGAATGGGACAAGCTGTTGGCCAGCCCAAGAAAGACTACACAATTGGCCCTCGTTACGCGAGCACAAGAGGTTGCCCCCGACTGGAGGCCACCCTGGACTCGCCTCAGCCCGAAATAATTCCTTTCATTTTGTGGCAATAAAAGTTGTTACCACCACCTACCGATTTCAGTCTTTGGTACTGTCAAATTGCGCGCCAATCCCTTCCTATGCCTTTTTTGGCTCTACTTCCGGTTGCGTGACGTCACATCCTTGACGGCATATCCACTACGGCACCCCTTTCTCTCATTCCACTTTCACTCCCACCTTCCTCTTTTCCCTTACAGCGTGGCTCAGGTGTCCACAGTACAAGTGTGGCAGATACTGCGCCTTCTTTGCGAACCAGTTATTCTGATTATTACCTAATTAACTTACTGGCCTATTTATTTTTTCGGACACTACATTACGTCAGCCTCGTGACACCACTCATTAACCTCTACCGCTTCTCAATTACTCACAACCGCTGCGGACACGATTTTGCGGACACGTTCTGCGGACAGAAATCTGTGAACATGGCGAAGTAATGCTGTCTCATTAATAAACCACTTCAACATTTTGTCACTTGCACACATTTCCTTGCCGCTATATCCCATGGTATTATTTTCGATATACCAACAAGTTCCTCTTTTAGAGTGCTGTCAAAGTCATGCCCGCGTGAAACCCGCCTCACTTGCGGAGCTGGTTACGTATGTCTAAGCACGAGGGACGAAGAGTACTGAAGAGGAGTTTATTTCAACTCTAAAAACTGAGAATACGAGCTCATATACTCACTATATACTATAAAAACTGTCCAACACTATATCAAACAACGATGTACAAGCTGCAGCTCCGTCCTGCAAAACAACCATTGCAATAATGCCAAGCTAGAAAGCACACAACATGCACGTGTTAATAATTCAGCATCTCTCCCCCAACAAAAGGGGAAAAATTTTGGAGGACGATTAAGCTTCGCCTTCAAGAGTGGAACGCGATAGCATTATTGCAACTCGTCGAGAAAACTTATTAAACGCAAGGGTATTGGGGCATCCTCGCACCGGTACCCGCGCGGCCCGAAGGGGAGAAGCGGGTGAGCGAAGATAGTGATCTAAAGAAAGGAAAGACGCTTGATTCTACAACCCGTGAGGGTGCACGGCGAAACGTCAGGGGCGAGTGGCGTGCCACGTGTCGGGGCAGCGCCGCACATTGCGAAGAGGGGTTCTTCTGTGTTTGCCGCAAGATGGCTCTGCATGTGCGCAGAGCGCAGAAGAAATGTAGCGGAAACGTACTTCGCTACTCGTATAACTGCGACTTCTGTAAGTAACGTGCTCATAATTACTGATATACACCGCAGTATAACGTTCTACGGCACGTTTCTAAGGCAACACCGCATTCACTAGAAGCGCTCTTGTACCGCTTTCAAGCATCGAACTTTTGGCTGAGTGGTAGCGTCTCCGTCTCACGCTCCGGTGACCCTGGTTCGATTCCCACCGAGCCCATCTTGGAAGTTGATTTTATTTATGAAGTGCATGTTTATTTATAAAGTGCATGCCGGGATTTATCGCTCACAGCCAACGCCGCCGACGACACAGGCTTTTCTGCGACACGAGCTCCTTCACGCTACCGCGTTAAAAGGCAGTGGAAGGACTTTAAGAAGAAACGCCACACGACACTTGATAACACTCATTACAGCAGTGCCGGCATGGCGAGACCGTCCGCACGAACAACAAAGAAGCGTGTATGCCAGCGCTGCAAGAACTGCGCCTCCCCATGTTTCCAGACGCTCGAAAAGGTACTTCCAGAGAAGGAGACGAAGATCTTGCAGCGCTGGTTACATTGCGCGTGCGTGCTTCCGCCAGGCAGCGGCGACGCCGCAAAATAACCATGACACAACACACAACGAGGCGCGCGAACACTCCGCGCGGGTGACGAACCCCTGGCCCATAGTGTACAGATAATATACGTCTCACAAAGGGCACATGACTCGCGCCACTGAGCAGTCAAACACTACTTCATAGATTGTTTCCGTCGCGCCACAGTTAAAACAGCTGTCGTTAGGCACGACGCCCCATGAAGCTAGGCGCTAACGCGTGGGCAGAACTCCTCAGCGTCGGGGGGCAGGCGGCTGACTGCCCAAGGCCTCCATCTATTATTTGAGGTGCGCAGCTGATTGTCCAGGCTGAGTCGCAAGCTGGCGACCATCTCAATAACCACCGTCGGTGGAACCGCATCTATGTCCACATCGGGTAGGCCAGCGTTTAGGGTCTGCCTAAAACTTGCTGCGACGCGATAGAACGAGTGTATACCCTTTCGGCCTGCGGGCCACTATGTCGATCCGCGGTGAAACCGTGGCTAGCGGTGTCCTTCTAGTAGATTAAGCGCGATCGCCCCGGGTACCAAAAACTATCTAGCAGTGTCGTAACTAACCAAGCAGTGATGACTCGAGCCACTGTGTTGATGCAAGGCAGCCCGAGCCCTCCTCTGCTAGTTAGTAGGTGCAGGAGGTGGCGCGCGACGAGAGCCGTCCAACCATCCCACACGAAAGCGCCTATCAAAGACGTGAGACGGCCAGCCGTGCTGCGCGGCAAGACGACCACTCGCGCCCCATAAAATGTGAATGCGCACGCCCGAGATTTTACTAACGCAACCCTGGAGTTAGACGACATCTCGAAGCGCGCGGTGTCAGCGAGCATTCGGGTCGTGCGTGAAACTGCTTCGTCCCATGTGCGAGCCGATAGTCCGCTTGGTTTAAATAGTACTCCAAGTACGTGGCCCGCGTCCACAAAGGGGACCTTGGGTGGCAATGAACAACGAAATGATCCAAATCGGAACGCATGACTTTTCCTTGTTTTGACCTGAGTCCCGGACACGGCCGCGTACTCGGAAAACACTCCCAAGAAAATGGGGAAGCTATCAGCATCTCGCAACAAAAGGAAAATGTAATCTGCGTACGCAGAGGTGGCCACTGTCGCCTGTCTAACAAGTGGAAAACCGCGAATGCGCCTGTCAGCTGCAACTCTACGTAGAAGCGGATCGATTGCAAGAATGAAAAGGGCCGGCAATAGTGGACACTCCGGCCGAAATTCCCGTGAAACAGGAAATCTGCTTGCAATGCCACCATTTAAAAGGAGCTCATTAGTAAGATCCGCTTAGAGCGAATGGACAAGGCGAATAAATTCTTCGCACAGGCCAAAAGAGCTCAGCACAGCAAACACATAGATGTGTTCAATGCTATCGAAGGCTTTGGCCTGATCTAGGGCGACAAAGACTCCCGCTAGGCCTTGAGCGCAAGCATAAGAGAATACATCTCTCATTAGAGTTAGTGCAGCAAACATGAACCGTCCAGGAATCGAGCAGGACTTGTACGTGCTTATCAAGTCCTGCAAATGGCCCTGTAACCTCCGAACAAGAATCGTGGCCACCAGCTTGTAGTCAGTGTTGAGGAGGGTTATTGGCCGCCACGATGATGGACTAGCTGCGGTCATATCCTCCTTTGGGAGCAACAAAATGCGACCCGAGCTAAATGAGGGTGGTTTAATCCCGCCTTATAGAACGGTATTTACTACCTGGAGTAAGAGAGGACCGAGGATGGCGTAAAAGGTTTTATAGAAAACCGCCAGCAGGCCATCTGAGCCTGGCAAACTGGAACTGTTCATGGCGCCTAATGCACTCCGAACCTCCTCCAAAGTTGCTGCCGAGCAAAGTTCCCTATTCGAGTCTGCAGGAAGCTGAGGAAGGGGCCCACAGAAAGACCCGACAGCTCTCTCGTAGTCCTCGTATTGGTCAAGACCTTGGATTGTAAAAAGGCGTGCAAAATGCGTGCTGACAGTGCTTCTGATCGCGGCAGGATCGGAGGACGTGGAACCGTCCTCACGAGCGACAGATTCTACACGAGTGCGACGGTCTATGCGATGACGTAGAGCTCTCGCGCGTCCGAGATCGGCGCTACCTTCGAGCGACAGACTTTACGCTCGTGCGGTGAGTGATGCACGCGAGCTATTCTCCAAAATTCGGTGGTAATGAACGCGGAGTGTGTCGAGGTACTCGCGCATAGCGAAAGTAAGCTGTCCTCCGTCGCGAACTATGCGCATGCGCCGGAGAATTTCATTTAGCGCTGTGGTGATGCGAACCCGCCGTGCTTTCCCCGCACGCGCAAGGATCTCTCGGCACTGTATCTTAAATGCACCCCGTACCATAGGTGCCACCGAAGTCATATCGGCAATTTCAGAATTGATGTCTGCGCGGATTTCTTTCTTACACTCTTCATCGTACAGTACTGATGCGTCCATCCTCCACATCAGGGGTCTGGAGTGGCCAGGCGCTGCTTGCAGTGCTACAAGGAACGGCAAATAATCGCTCATATTGCGACAACCTGCAGGACATGGCAGCACGTCATACCTGAGAAGGAAGGGTGTCAGGGCGGAGGCAATGTACACTCGGTCGAGATGGATCGCACTTTGGCCCCTAACCAGTGTTGCAATGAATTGGTCATCGTGTAAATCGACCAAGGCGTCTTCCAGGTGCACCAACTGAACAAGCTTGCTTAATTTTGGCATGTGTAGGAACTCCACTGAACACATTTACTGCGCTGGAATCGGGCGTTTCAAAGCTGGCGCGGGAATGCTATAAGGGACAACTAGCAGAGGAGTAGTACTAGAGTTTCAAACAACAGCTAAACTGATCTGCTATGCAGGTGCCCAATTCGTACCAAGAATAGGTTACAGTTCATTTTACACGGCACGCAAGACTGTTATACTTGTGTGACAAACTAAATGCCTGATGCAGTGAACTAATGTATAAAAAATTGGCAGTGGCTTAGCTCGGCTATGCCAGGATGTATTAGACGAATTGGTCCCAAAGTATGCTTCAAATGTCAGAATCTCAGATGCTTTTTCGGAACCTCGAATGGTTTGACCAGCCACACGGCCACACGACAGGCCTTCATATCCTTTTCTGTCGCTGATGTGGGGTACAACGACGGCAACAAATATGTCAAAACTAATGAAACTGCAAAATAGGCTGAATAAAATTATCCCAAATAATTCTTCAACACGGAACCCTGGCGTTAGACCTGTACAGGTATCGGCTTTGCAAAACATTCAGAAGCCAACAAAAATATGAATTAAACTTGCTGACACATATAGCATGCTTAAACGCTAACAGTCATTATTACTCAACGCGTCATCCCGAATTTTGGTTTGTGCCTCCTTCAAGGACCAATTACGGAAATGAAATGTTGAGTGTAGCCGTTCCGAATGTGTTGAATGCTTTCAGGAAGGAGGGAATCACCATAGAGAACCTGACCTTAAGATCACTGAACCGATTGTTTTTGTCATGTTCCTCTTCATATCCATGAAATTATTGACGTACTCTCATATGACTATTTTTCCTGTTATATCATTTCTGTGCTTTTGTTTTCTCAATTCACTGTGAAGAATTCCCATGGTCTGTTTTCTATTCATTGTAAATGTCTTTTTTTTTTTTACTTTATTGATTGTAGTTCAATCATGTATTTATCATTTGCTTCAATGATACATTATGAATTTGTATCTGTTGATGTGCTCAAGTATTGGGGGTGGGAGTCTAGTCAAGCTGCATGATTGCAGCATTTTCTCCTATCTCCTCATATATGTACTCGTAATACATGAAAATAAATCTATTCTATTCTATGTCGGTTCGCCTTAATCTCCAAAGGCTCCGTCTGAGCTGCGATGCGCCGCCAGTTACGCTCTGCATACTGGCGTCTTCGCTTAACGAGACGTTTTTCTCTCTGTTGAGGTATTTCTGCTGCTCACTTGGTCTTTGTGTATTCATTCTTTTTCTGGTGATCCCTGTGCCTATGTTATGATGATCCCTGTGCGTATGTTGCCTTTGGATATCATTCTCAACGCGTAGTGTGATATTTTGTTTTTGCAGTAATTCCTTGCTGCCGATCTGCTGTCAGTGATCACCTTCGCGTCCGTACGAATGCACGCTATGGCGATCGCCGCTTCCTCCGCTGCCGTTGCGTCTACTCCGCTTGTATATATCTTGCCTTGGGCCGCACAAGGCAGCGAAGCTATGATGTCACGGCCCTCGCGGGGCCTCCATTCTGGTGGAAATAAAAGTTGTTCACACACACACACCTGCTCCTGTCCGCCGCGGATTCCAAAAATTACATAGCGGTTCCACAGCTAAATGCTCGACTGGTCGCGCGGAGTAGCTTTCGCTAAAAACATTGGCGTGGCTTTGCTCAGCCATTCTAGAGCGTACGTAACGAGGGGTACTTTTCCCGGGCTAAGCTTGTTGTGGTCATCTATGTTTAGCAATGAGATTCAAATCCTCTTCTGTTGGTTCCCGTTGCCTGAGTCTCATATCGGCGGCTATGGTCCGCCTATTACGCTCGGCAGTCTGGCATCAACGTTTGCGAAGCCGTTTCTCACTCTGTTCGGGTGTCTCCGCTGCTCTCTTACTTTGCTGCTGCCATCGCTGCTCTTTGCTGCTGCCATCGCTGCTTTGACGCACTGCTGGCGGCTGCTTTTCGATGCAGGCGAAACGGAGAAACATCTGTGTACTATGCGATGTCAGTGCACGTTGAAGGTCCCCGGGTTGTTCAAATTACTCCGCAGCCCTACACTACGGGTCCTCTTTCCACTTTCTCTCTCCTCCCTTCCATTAGGCGCAGGACAAATGTACACACAGCGTGTAACAGATACTGTGCCTTTCTATTATTATTATTATTATTATTATTATTATTATTATTATTATTATTATTATTATTAATAATTTTATTGCGTTCTGCATCTTGGCGTCGCCGCTTGACAAGGCGTTCTTCTATTTGTGTTTCTTCACGTTGACCTGGCTCGTATCTTCGACCCGCTGCAAGGCCAGGCCACGCCTCTCGCTTTCCTGACGACGTCTCTTGGCTAGGCGTTCCTCTTTTTTCTCCAGTTTCTCCGCCGCACGCTTAGACTTCTTATGCTCGTTTTTTCAATGTTCAACGGCGAACTGCCAGGCGACAACCTCGGGGTCCAACGATTTTACACCGCTTAGCAACAGCCTGACTTTCTTTAACATCGCGCTCCATGAAAAATTCCAGACTAGGCTGCGTTCGCTGCCCCACATTTATACGCGCGGCGCTATCTCCTTGCACAGAAGCGCGCACCGCTTCTGCTCCAGCGCCGAAGGAGGTACGTCGCCCCACTCCTGATGTCATCCGGCTCCTCGCAGCTGCGGCTAGCGGCCGCGGCGGTGGCAACGGCGAGGCTCGCCATCTGCGCGCAGTGACGTCACCCCTTCCTCGCGGTTACGCTGTAAGGACGCCGATAGGCGCGAGGACATACTGTGGCGCCACCTCTCGGAACCAGCCGCATGACGAAGTAAGTGGGATAACGCACGTTGAACAGCTGTTGTGAGATGCTTTCCTAGGCAGTTCAGTTGCACGTTAGCATTACGTTTATTTATTTATTTATTTATTTATTTATTTATTTATTTATTTATTTATTTATTTATTTATTTATTTATTTATTTATTTATTATACACCTTCATCTGGGCCTGTATAAGCTTATTTTGAGGTAGCAGAACCACTCATTCGGCACAAAGCCCTTCACCGTATCAGATTTATCGTATTTGGCGAGGTGTACTGCTACGACGACGCGCACCGGCTACAGCATTTCTGCTGCTAAAAAAAAAAAAAAAAAACTGAAGCTATCACACAACCAGTAAGATTTAAGCAGTCAGTGCATAGGTAAGGGGATTTCTCTTCAAGATCAGAGGGCTGTCAGGAGCCTGACAGATCCTGAGCGCCTTCGCATAGCGCCTGCAGAAGTGGCGCCTTTCCATTTATTTATTTATTTATTTATTTATTTATTTATTTATTTATTTATTTATTTATTTATTTATTTATTTATTTATTTATTTATTTATTATAAACGTTCATTTGGGCCTGTATAAGCTTATTTTGAGGTAGCAGAACCACTCATTCGGCACAAAGCCCTTCACCGTATCAGATTTATCGTATTTGGCGAGGTGTACTGCTACGACGACGCGCACCGGCTACAGCATTTCTGCTGATAAAAAAAAGAAAAACTGAAGCTATCACACAACCAGTAAGATTTAAGCAGTCAGTGCACAGGTAATGGGATTTCTCTTCAAGATCAGAGGACTGTCAGGAGCCTGACAGATCATGAGCGCCTTCGCATAGCGCCGGCGGAAGTGGCACCCTTCCCTTGCTCCCTTGAACATATTAGAGCAAACAAGTTTGACTGTGGGGATGACAGACATTAATATTTAGCAAGTGTGAAGACGTGCGTTCCACGCAGCGAATCCTTGCGCACTGACTACCGCCATTGACGATCTAGGTTAGAGGAGATATTTGTTTTCTCCATGCAAAGAAGTTTTTTTTTTTTTTTACGTATATCTCGATCAGCACATCGCAGCGTGGATCCAATGCTATATATCTTTCGTTTAATAACGGACCCTGTCATTTGAAATTACTACAGTACTGGGCACGTTGCCTGAGACAACTCACCATGCGTACCGCTGCCCGAGGCGGCAGAATCTTCTAGTTCACTTCATTGAAGCTTCCGTGTCAAGGCGTTCACTTAGAACAATTTGAAACATTCTGGCCTTCGCACGATCCTTCCCGTCATTGGGAGACTACTGCTCCATGAAGAAGCCAGCATCTTTTTTATCTTTCTATCAATAGTATCGTTAGGGTCACAAGTGATAAGCGCCAATTAAAACACGCGCGCCATTTCTTCTGCCGCTCACCGAACTCTTAGCACAACCCTACGGACGAAATCTCGCTCGCTGAAATGTATGCTGCGCACATCATGAGAATGATCACTCACTGATTTGCCTATTCAAAGTTTGATTAAAGAAGGTTCTGCGAGCTTATGCTTCGGGTAGCAATAGGAGCTTGCGCCGCGTTCCCTCGCTTACGTCTGGGTACAAAGCGGTAACGGACCGTACTAAATAAACTTCAGCAGCCTCAGTCACGATGAAAGATCAAAACGTTCAAGGCCGGCACTCCTTATTAACCCAAACTGCAGAAATAAACGCAACTATTACTTTTTAAAACACACAAATTCAATCGAACGTCTGCTTCAGCAGCAGTAAGAGGAGTCGCGTGATTCCACTTGCTCTCCTATTCCTAGATAGCGCCGTTCGCTAGAGTGGTGGCGCTCGCGCCCTAAGTGTTCTAGAATAGCACTATAGCCACGTGAAGCCAGCGAGACTGCGGCCAGTGTAACACCCTACAAAGATACAAAAATGTGGCTCCAGTCAATGCAGTGAAGGTGTTGGACAGCAAAGCCGTAAAACGGCAGCCAATTGCTCATTACGACGCCACTTGAAATTTCGCACACGTGGCTCTACGAAATATTGAGTCTTGAGACCAAGAACAACCTGGAACATCGTAGAAAGTGAAGAGAGTGGACGGAATCTTTTGATATAGAACTTGGCCCATTTTTTGCGGCAAAGGAAATGATAAAGGCGCGTCTCCAAGACACTGAGAGTAAATTAGCAAAGAATCACAAGATTTTTTTTCTGTGCAGTACACGCAAAGTAGTAAGGCCGCAGGTCAGCGGCTGCCAGCACCGACAAATAATGATTACAAGGGTTAGCGGCAATATCAACTCAGGAAGTCTTTGTTATCTCTTTTGTAGCACCTAATGCAACTGAGCACAAAGCAAGTTGTCACATTTGCCAAATTTGAGCCCACCTTGTGATGAAGAATTGATGGCGGCTCAGCTCAGTTATGACTAGATACGCGTAGAGAAAGCTATCAAGCGGATTGTTTACAAAGTCCGACTCGAACATTCTCACTGCCGATGCAGGGTTGTAAACTGTATGGTGTGACGGCCAATTAGACACACCTTCTCGGCCTCTTTCGGATCTTGCTGCATTTGGCCTGCTTCTTCTTCTTCTCCTCCCTCATCTCTCTCTCCTCATTTTCTCTTCTTCTATGAAAGAAAACGACATGGTTCAGGCGTTCACAGTTCGTTTCGAGATCTTTTTGCCTCTAAGGGGCTCTATGAGCCAAAGTCCCTCGGCGCTACATCACTTCCGCCAGCCTTCCTCGTCTCTCCCCTTCCTTCCCTTGCATTACGCCGCTCCTTCACGGACAACAAACAGCGAGGAAAAACGGCTTCCTACCGCCGAAAGCCATGAATGCTATGAACTGCCTCCCCCAAAAAGCACAGAATGCACAGCAGGAACTTCTACCACACTTTATAGCCAGATGCGCTCAGCGGTGTTTTCGTCACCAGCAACGTCCTCGCGGTGGCGCGAAAGAAGTCAACCTCTATACCAGATTTTTTTATTTTTGTTTTATTTGCGAATATCTCTAACTGTTGTTTTTGCAGGCGCCGCATGCAGCCAGTCCCACAATGAATATGCGGTACAGCTCGCGGAGAAAAAAATAATAAAATGGCGGCTGCAGTGCAGGTTGCGTTCAATGCCTGAACGATGGCAACCGACATAACGGAAGACTTCGGGCAATTCATTTTAAAGAATGAGCAAGCAGTAAAAAAATACAAAGAAACAAGTTTAGAAAATATAGATGTTTGCACTTGAAGGAATGACCGAGCGAGTTTGCATATAGCGCCAGATCTGCGTATCGATCCTACGAGCCGGGCGTAGACCACCTCGGAGCAAGGAACGCCCCGCGAGGAAACAAGACTTAGAAAAGAGAAGACAGTAATGATATACCTTGGAACGGAGCCGGGCATTACTTCGCGTAGAAGCTGGCAAGTAAGTACATGGTTCCGCGGGATATTTTCACAGCAAACGACAGGAAACGTATATTCCTTGACGGATCGCTCTTATATTTTTGTCGGAGACCGGCCTTGCTAGCAACAGTTCCGACTTCCACTTGGAAGTCGGACGACAGCTATTAGCTCTAAATATTTCCCTACATGCCCACCTCGAATGGCAAGAAACGAAAAGCTGCCCACAGAATACATTACAGTTGTCCTCAGGGCGTGCTCCTTCGTCGGGCATCTCGCTAGCAAATCACATCAGAGAAACACCCCTAGTTCTTCAAAGATAAAGCAAGTGATAAAGCCCTGCCAGTTCCACAAGATCGAGTAGTGAATGGAATATGACTATGAGCGCGGTAAAAATGCCTATGAAATCTGATATCGCGACATCAAGCGGCTTTCCAAACCTTTGGGCTAAACAAACCTAGCCGAATTCGCATCACTGAGGGCGAAGGCGCTGCCATCACATTGAACTTTTACCCCAACTAAAAAATCAAACATGCACGTTACTTTGATTGAATTTACAGAAGAGAAGTTTCCATATCATATGAAGCTTTGAGCTGTCAGGCAAGCATCGCTACCGCCGAAAGTGACCACTAAACTTTAGCAAATATTCCGTCTGCTCTTTGGTTCAAGTATTCGATAACTTAAGCGCTAGAAAATCGGCAATAAGCGACCAAGTGGGTGTTTTGCGAATGCATGTATGTACTTACAGCCTCTCGTCAAAAACGATACTGGCAAGATAACCATCGACTAATCTTCGAGGCCAGAGCTAATGTAGGTTATAGGGGAGTGCAAGGTGAACAATACTAGTCAACTCACGAAATGCTGTAAGAAATATCCAAAGTGCTTCAAAGGGTATGAAATTACTAGTAAGCCTGAGCTTGAAATTTTGATGCATAACCGATAATAAAATGCCGGTAACCACATTTGACACGATATAAACGCTCACACACACGCAGAAAAACACACGCACACACATAGACACACACGCACGCACGCACACAATAAGTGCAAAGAGTAACATTGCTTCATATCGAAGCGTTTATGACATATATACTTTGCTCAGATGTAATAATATATATCAAACAGGCGAGGCTTTATGGGCAAGCAGCGTTCCGCCGCCTGATACTCCAGGTGGTACTCTGGGAGTCTAGAGGTCGAAAAAGCAGCGTAGGTGTGTTCTCGCACAGCTGCCGCCCTTCCTAATGATCACGTGCTACGTGACTCTCGCAGTCATCCGGCGCTAGGGACGAGGGTGGCGCTGGTGAACGCTCACAGGTTTCGGTTAGTCAACATAAATACTCAAGCAAGCGGAAGTTTGGACAGCCATGCAGAGATTCCACGGTGTGTTCGTTTTTTTGTGTGGGGTACTTGGGAAGGCACCCGCCGAACCAGCTTGTCTCATCGCGTCCGGTCTGGAGGAGTTGGTTTGGCGCATTTGTATTTGCGGCAAGTGGTTGACCGTACTTTGTTCTTTCGTGATACGAAGGACCCATTTTTACGAACTGTGTGCCAGGTTAGGCTGAATAAAGTGCTACCAAATTTAGTTGTAAGTTCGGTGAGCATGCAAGGGAGGATTTTCGGAATCCTTAAAGAAGTGAAAATGTCATGTCGTGTATTGTAAGCCTGTTTTTCGTTTGAATATTTATCAACTGTGATGCGAAAGAACCTTTATAAGGACTTGTGCGATGTCTTTCTCCCGTTCCCATTGTACAGATCGTTGTACTGTGCAGGTCCAAGGAAGTCAGTCTTTAAACGAGTAAAAAGTATGGCTGTACCAGGGGGAGCACAAACTTTCTTTTTCAAGCTCCATAGCAATAAACCAGAAGTTGACTTACTTAGAAATGAAAGGTCTTTTTGTACCTTGGAAAAATTACTGTTTCGAATACCTTGTCCTTTACTTTGATCAACATTTGTCATGGGCTACTTATATCTAGCATGTTGTCAATCGTTTTCGAACTGTTTTAGCAAAACTGTACAAGCTAAGGTTCACCTGACTTTTAGAGCTTTGGTTGAATCTGTATTACGGTATGGTGTCCCATTGTATGGCTCTTGTTCGAATTTCAGAATTTTTTAGGTCAATAAACTGCTTTACCAAATTACAAATATTATGTATGGGGCTGTCCCAGAAAAGAGAGTGCTAAACTAATTAATGCAGAAATCTGTTCTCTATCAGATCTTTTTGCCCTGGTACTTATCACAAGAAACTTTTTTTCGAATAAATTCAAACTCTCTCAGGATAGACCTAGAGTGTTTCGCAGAAATGAACGTTTTAAACTACCAAGGGTGTACACTAATTACGGAAAAAGGTGTCGCGCCTGGTCCGTTCCCTATGACTTTAATAGATTACCAAATGAAATTTTACAGTTGACTTCTCTTACTCAAGTTCAGCAAGAAGCACAAAAATGGTTGTTTAGTCATTCTACACAGCATGCTACGTGAAAGGGTTTTTGCCATGCACTGTATTGTACGATGTGTCTTCAGTTTATTATTGTTTATTTTGGTGTGGAGCACGCATCCGTCGATTTCCGTGGCCCACCCACAACGCTCCTGCGCATCTGCGGGCACGAGAATGTACTCTGTATTGCTGAATGGTAATAAAATTTATGTATGTATGTATGTATGTATGTATGTATGTATGTATGTATGTATGTATGTATGTATGTATGTATGTATGTATGTATGTATGTATGTATGTATGTATGTATGTATGTATGTATGTATGTATGTATGTATGTATGTATGTATGTATGTATGTATGTATGTATGTATGTATGTATGTATGTATGTATGTATGTATGTATGTATGTATGTATGTATGTATGTATGTATGTATGTATGTATGTATGTATGTATGTATGTATGTATGTATGTATGTATGTATGTATGTATGCGTATATGCCGCAAACCGGAAACTATCGAACACGTTTTCTTAGACTGTTGGGAAGCCTTTTTCTTCTGGGGCATTCTACAACCAATAATTAAAAAAGACCTACTGGATGCACTCGGAATTTTGAAAAATACGGCAGTATTTTGGCGAAGTCGTTGCGAGTGTTACTGACGTTTTCAAGACACAAGACGAAGTGCCTGAGTGGCTTCCGAGAATGGAAGTGTTGCTGCAAATGCCTGATTTAACGGATCACGCAGCGCAAATCGCGAGGTTTTCACCCATGTGTGTGTTTGTGGAGTAATGTTTTTTATGTGTAAAATGTGATAACTTTGGCAATAAAGAAAAAGAAAGCCGCTGTAGCTCAGTTGGAAGAGCACTGGACGCGATATTCGGTGGTCGTGGGTTCAGTACCCAACATCGACGCATTGTTTTTCCTTGCGCTTTGCATTTAATATTCTTTATCCCGATAATCACCACAACACTAATTATTGTCAAATTCCAAAAACAGAACACGAAAAAAATATCCCCAACGTTTGCGTTGGAATCGTAGACTCAGGTCATTTAAACTATATATATATATATATATATATATATATTTATATATATATATATATATATATATATATATATATATATATATATATATATATATATATATATATATATATATATATATATATATAAATATATATATATATATATATATATATATAGAGAGAGAGAGAGAGAGAGAAAGAGAGAGAGGAGAGAGAGAGAGAGATAATGTATGTATGGTAGGAGATTGAACATGACTGAGCCGAGGTAAATTAGTAACAGCTCCGTTTCTCATGGTTTTGCATGGATCAGTGGTTTTTTGCTTTTCAATATATTTTCAGTGACTATATGAGCTGAAGTGTAGCGTGAAGGTCAGGTCTTAGTTAAAATTAGATAATTAAGGACTACAATTATCACAGAGCGGTTACATTCGACATAGCCTACCCAATAATATATGGGTTATGTTGTGGCCTATTGTTCAATTTTGGCCAGAAACAGCAGATGAAACTGTAATTGCGACGCGTAATTCGTAAGCGTTAATTATACTCGACATAACCTATCCACATTTGTAACACTTGCGCTGCTGTTATAGTCGACATAAGCTACTTAACAATTTAGCACTTGTATTGGTATAAGGTTTGTCATTAGGTCTCACTTGAAGATCAGTCGGACGCTATCCGCCGCTGCTGGACTTCTGCATGGAATAGAGCCCCTGCTCTATAAGTATAATTACACGACTACAACAGAATCTTCATCCAGCAGCTTCGAATGCTGGGGTGTCGTTCATAAAGAAAAAAGATGACCTTGATGAACGATGACCACCACCACTTGAATTTTTTGAATGATTATACAAAGGCCATCGCGACAGTGCTGAGTTCTGTCGACGAGGCACAGACCGGTATTTGAGCATGCTTCCGAGTCATAGCACTCACGGGAACAAGGAAGGGCTTGAGTTGGGCCAGTGCGAACGCCATTCGCCGGTAGGCTTCGGAAGGCGGAGCGAAGGCGTTCACTTCCACGTGCAGCTCCTCGTGCAGGTGCCAGTACTTGGGGTCCTTCAGCTGCCGCAGATCTTCCTCCTGGAAACCCCAGCAAAAGTGGGAAATGACATGTGCTCCATTCCCACCTATCTAAGCAGTAACACAGAATGACATTAAAACAGCCTCCAGCTGATGCATGCACAGAATCACTGCACCTTCTCAAATTAACTGGTATACCAATAAAAAAGTGACTGCGATAGATAAATAATGTCAGAAAACATTTGCACAGTAAGGCTCAGTTGTGAGTTTATTTGTTACCGAAAGCTCCACGCGTAAGCTTACAGTCAACTGGCTAGTAAAAAATTGAAGAGCACCACAAAATCTGCATTGCAGTAATGCGAAAGCACGGATACTGCTGTTGGTTGCTTATGGTTGCTTCAAACTGCTTAGTTCATATCTTGTTTACCTATTTTAGTCTTCGGTACTTTCAAATTGCGCGCCAATTCCTTCCTATGTCGTTTACCGGCCCTACTTCCGGCTGCCTGACGTCATATCCTTGACGTCACTCTAATTGACTGCCTTAAATAACTGCTTTAGTCTTTGGTACTTTCAAAATTGCTCCCCAATCCCTTCCTATGCCCTTTTTTGGCTCGACTTCAGGTTGCGCGACGTCACATCCTTGACGTCCGCTTAATTGACTGATGTATTTCGCTATTTTAGTATTTGATACATTCAAATGTGGCGCCAAGCCATTAGCTAATAGACCGTTTTGGCCTTTACTTTTACGTTTTTGCCTCTAATAATTACATAATTACGCTATTGCCTGAATTATGTTTTTCGGACACAAAATTACAACACCTTCTATCGATTGACACCACTCATAAACTTCTACCCCTTTGTAGTAAGGTTGAAAGTTGGGCGAGTTGAACCTGGTTCATTTTGAAGGTAGCGCAATAAACGAGGACCAAGAGGAGAAGGACACAACACGAGCGCTCGTGTTGTGTCCTTCTACTCTTGGTCCTCGTTTATCGCGCTACCTTCAAAATGAACTCTACCACTTCTCAATTACGCACAACTACAGCGGACAACTTTTACATTGTTTTACTGTAATTAATTACACAATAACTTATCGGCCTATTTATTTTTTCGGCCACAACATGCGCAATTCTCTATCGATTAACACCACTCATTAACCTCTATCTCTTCTGAATTACCCACAACTGCTAAGGACACGATTTCGCTGACGCGGTCTGCGGACGCGGTACGCGGACATAAATCTTTTAACATAGTGAAGTAATGCTTTCG
Organism: Amblyomma maculatum; assembly: GCF_055883805.1. NCBI lineage: Eukaryota > Metazoa > Arthropoda > Arachnida > Ixodida > Ixodidae > Amblyomma > Amblyomma maculatum. The sequence goes on from NC_139352.1 coordinate 103,236,384, forward strand.
CATTAATAAACGTTGCAAAGGTGCGTTTAACCTCCGAATACAGCGAAACGCAGCAGCAGTTGTGGCGCTGAAAAAAGTGAACTGTGGGCAGTGGCGCGTTTTACTTACAGTGATTTAGTATCCTATCGTGTAAACTCAGTCGTGATGCCATCAGCGATAGCTTAAGGAGCTGGGTTAAGGATGTAGGGGAGTCGTGAGTAAGCCTGCCCGAGCACATTGTCGCTCATCTGTCCAGTATAGCAGTCGAGCGTCTGTCACTGCACACGCTACGATAGAGGTCATACAGGACTTCAATGTGCAACAGGGAAACTTTGGACATCCAAGGCTGCCGTCATTTGGTTTGGTCCGAACCAGGGGTTCATGGTTCGGACCATAAGCTTCACTAATTCACATGACACCATGCTTCACGCGGTGACGTGTTGACGCGTCTAACAGCACCAAGAACAGCGATAAGGCATAAACCCTGAAAATGTATAAAATACCCATCACTGTGCTATGCCCTTAATAACTGCCGATTTCAGAGGATAAAATGAACAAATTGAAACCGTGTGTTTGAATACAGTACACAAGACCGTTGAAGATTTCATCAGTTACCTGAGCTGCTCTGAATTGCGTAGTTTTATTTTGCACAACAAAAAGAGTGGGCGGTAAGTTTATAGAGTAAGTTGACTCTTAAAACTGCAGGTGCTCGGAGGTTAGCGCAGATGCAGTAAAATTCTTAACAAGCAATTTGACCTTCTGCGTGCCAGTCGCAGCAATAGAAGGCGAGCTACGGCCGCCGCCATAGCTGAAAACACTGTAAGGGACACTGAAAGATGGTGGCTCCGAATCTCATAGGCTGCGCGTTATTGTTTTCGTTCTAGTTTCGAAACAATTATCTCTGAGCCATTCAACCACAAGATCGGACACATCCATATTGTGTTATGATGCCACGCAGTTTCGTTCAATGTCCCTGACGATACCCCTGTGTGCATAGCTCAGAATGAAGTTCTCTATACTCTTGAGGAACTGAATAAAACAGCACGAGGCAAAACGAGACACTTGAAACCCGGACACATGCGCTTCACATCCGTCGCCTGTCCCGTCTTGCCTCGCGCTGTTTTATTAACTTCAATATGTGCCGACCAGCCCGTATTCGCCCTTTTCTTGAATTTATTTATTTCACATAGGAGACTACTCGGTCCTATTTGTGCCTCCGCTCTTCTGTAATATGTGTGAACCTTATGGCCGCAACTACGTGCCCGGCCCGTTCACAGCGTTTATGTCTGTGACTCGTCACGTGTCCCGTCTTGCCTCGCGCTGTTTAATCCTTTCTTCAACACGTACCAACCAGAGCTTATTTGCCCTCTTGTGGTTTTCTACTGTATATCCAAAGCGTCGGCAATAAGTTGGTGCTGAATACTGACATCCCGGCTGCACCGGAGACAAAACAGACGTCTTCCCGGGCTTATAAGTAGCGTCTATATTCCAAAAGAGGTAAGGTACAAGGAAGTGTACTTGCGGACACTCTGTCCTTGAGCGTCAGCGAGGTTTCTCTGCTCGCTCTTTCTATATGAGCCATCTTCAAGGACAATCCCACTTCTCATGCTCCCCAAAGGCTCCAAAGGGTTCCAGAGAAGGGGTGTTTCGGCGTTATAACACCTGCCGAGTTTTTCTGAGCGCTGCATCTCCCGTATCTTTCCGGCCTTTATTTCGCCTCTTTTTTCCGTCCCCCCGAGAAATATTTCTGGCTACGCCGCTGCCCTACAAGCATGTTGTGCGCCTCTTTCGCGGAAGACAAAGCAGCTTAATATGAATGCTTTTGTTTTCCTGGTAAATTAGCATGTTCGTGAGACATTTGACAAAGAATTTCGCTTTATCAACAAGCTTCTGCTTGCATGAACTACAACCGCAAGCAAGAACACGCCATGGCTCATTTCGGTACTGACCAGTGCTAAGAATCTTAACGGAGGTCGAAAAAGTGGTCAATTGTATCGCGGAAGTTAAGAGTGTGGTACGGGCAGCATATAACGTCCGGATGAAGGAACGCGTTGATTTCAATTCAAATACAGAAACATTCTTTATTCCTCTAAGACATTACCAAAATAACAGTTGGAAATCGAGGGAGTACAACTATCTACGAGTCCATCGGAGAAATTTTATTTGTTGGAAGACCACCGCAAACGGCCGATGCACTTTTAGTTTGGACCATTTAAACACAGCCGCTCCGAACGGGTCCCTCGTCTCCGTACCATCCTCCGCGAACCCTGCTGGAGCGAAATGTCAACGGCGCTGCCTGTCGACCATCCTGGAAAAGGCAGAAGCACATCACCCGCCTTACGCACGTCGACGCGTGGGCTCAAACTTTATTCCATATCGCTGTGTGTGACGATCTACGGATCACGCTCCAGTCACGGGCGGGGAAGACTGAGAAAGAAAGAGGCAAGAGCTACTCCAATTGCGCTCATTAAACCACTATCGGGAAGTGGTTATAGAAGGTATGCGGTTTGGTCATTGAAATGTGTACTGGGAAAGTTCGATGTCACAGAGCATGAGCGAAAAATCCAGAATCCGCAGAACGTCCGACTAGGATATCTCCTTCACATTCTTTGAAAGCTTAAGGTCTCCGTAATTGTTTTCAAAAAGCACATCTGTATTTGTTTCCTTAACTCAACTTGGAAATTGCGCGTCATTATAAGGATGTTTTTATTGTTCTTTACGTTATTATGATTGACTACTTTGCTGAAAGCTTGCAGTTTTGTCCTAACTAAATAAAGTATCTGCAATGATAACCAATTTATATTCAATGAGCACGCTTTGGTTAAATCTAGATCTTTGGTGTGTAAAACAGATCAAGCAGGGCTTCTGACTCATTTTTGAATTGTGAAATGTTATATACAGCATTTCGGCAGCAAAACTAAATGAGGCATCAATGACTTTTTGTCTCCTAGATTGTGCCCATGGGAACTGTGAGAGTCACTTGAAACGATAACTGGAAGGAAGAGCTGCATTAATTAAACAACGTTTTTTTATTGAGTTCAAGAAAGCCAAGAAGTGCCACGAAGAAGCTTATAAAAACAAAGATCAAGGTATTGGCGCGTTTAGGGATTAGTAATTTGATATTTTATTAACGTGGCGGTGCTCACTCGGACGCATTACCAGAACTCTCCCGCTCGATAATTTTCGCGGCACTGATTGACATTTGTATCAAGTGCAGTAAAAAACAAAAAAATGCTCAGAAAAGCATGTCTCAGTGACAAGTGAGATATCCTATTTATGGACCACAGGTTGAAGAAAGAGTCACAGACTGCGCTTTGTGTCTGAAAATGTGTATTCATAAATAAAATAACGACTTTTTTATCATGTGCAGCATTTATGGGTACCCTGCTGAAAATAAGAGTAGGTGTTTTCATTCCGCAATCTTCAGAATACAATGCGTCACAAAAAAAGGAAAATGGAAGTGTTTCTTCGTCTTGAAGTGGGGGACCGCATCAATTAATAATGCGAAGAAGCAAAACTTCAAGCAGTTTCTAGACTCCATTGTATTATTCTCTATATCGACCGTTTACCTATTATGCTTATTTGAAGATGTAGTCACGTGGGTTTAGCATCAAGGACAGCTTGCCATTTTAGCACCAAGTAAACCGACAATCTTTCTCGCTCGGCTCGTATCTCATGTGCTGAAGAGTTAGTTCCATGTTATAGGCAGACAGGGGTTTCATTAAGACAGGTTTATTTTTAAGCCTGCTATCATGACTTAAGCAAGATGAAACGGTACTAAGACCGGGTCAAGCTTATCGGTTCTGTTCATGGTTTTCAAAAGGAAGTCGGCTGACGGCTCCAAACTGTGAATCGGAAGCACGAAGAAGTACAAGATCGTTCGGAAGCTTGTTCAGTTCTACTACCAGATCTTCGCTGCTCTGTTGGGACAGTTCTAACATGTTCACGTTAGGCTTACGATAGTGATGTAGAACCCTACTGCATTGGTTAACTTTATGAGTTTCTTCTTTCTTAGCTTTAATTTCAATTATGCAAAATTATAGTCTTTAACCGAATTTTCCTGCGAGCGCCTGAAGCTTAGGCCTAGACAGCCCTTAATGGGTTGACATCTATATGACCAACGCGATAAAGTAGTACAGATCTACCCATAAAACGTGCCGACGGGAAAAATACAAGACAAGCACGCAACTCCTGCGTCTTTGAAGTTGCCGCGCTTTGTGTTTTTTACCCTACATAAGGCGAAGCACTCGGTACCAGAAGGCTGCAAGACTTCAAAGCCGCCGACTTGGCTTGTGAATATTTAGCGACTTGAAGGAATTGTGCAGGCTACTACAGATCGATGCATCTGCTAGGTAACGTGTAGCGGACGAAGGCGTGGACGGAAAGTGCCAGGCATACAAGTCGGTCTCATTCTCATCGGAAATGGCAGGCACAGTCTTGAAAGTAGCAAACGGTCATCACTGAAGCAGGGAGAAAGTACCATGTGGCGCGTACTTGCACGGCCGCTCGATGGAAGCGCACTAGGTGCAGTGCGCTTCCATCGAGCGACCGTGGTACTTGTATAGCTTGGATATATGTCTCAATCACTACGTTGTTGATGCAAAGGAGTGTCCCAAAGGAAATTCTTGCTTGTCTACGTTAATTCTGAAGTCAAAGCACAGGAGAGTGCTTTCCCCGAGGCTCACTTACTCTCCAAGCTTGTATGTGAAAACGCACTCCAGCTTCCAAGCCACACTTTTGAATCACTTTCCGCTTGCATACTGACAGAGTGCGTCACAGCAGTGGTAGATGCTATCGTCTTCCGCGCGCTAAACACTGCAAATCATGGAAGTTACCCCAATCTTGTCCAGACAACAAAGCGTCCTCATGGAGATTCAGGGAGTCTGTTTCAGCACTAAACCCAAGATATGGAGAGAATGTGCTCTGAAGGTGCTTCGGCAACTGAATCCAAAGTTCGTTTAACTGATGCGTATGAATTTTGTAACTCGCACAGCGCGAAGAGAACGACGAGCATGAGAAAAAACGCCTTTGACGTACCCAGCTCAAGAATAACTTCTGCAGTTTAAGGAAAATAAGGAAGAACATGTAATAAGCGCGCGCGCGGCATGACCGTAAAGAGGGTTGAAACACTGCAGCCGATAGATAGTTTATGTGAAGATTTTAGCAACGAATTCTGAAAATTTTCTTTGTTTCCTTATGTATAGGACGCTCAGTTATTAATAGTACCCCCCCCCCCCCTTTTTATTCTCTCCCCTCACGTGAATTGCAACTTGCCGCACAGTTCGCCGCGGCTATAACAAAGTCGAAAGGTTCCCACAGTCTCATAGTTTTGTCCTACAGTGGAATATGACTTCGGCATTAAAACTCCTTCACGTGCCACCGAAATTTCTAAAAATGCTATCACTATTATTTATTCGCAGCCAATGTAACCTGAGGTAGCCTTAAAAGCGAGCACTAAACACTACAGCGTATAATTAGGATAAGTATCTAAGTGCCAGCATTCCGCGATTCCAAATACACGAGCCAAATGCATGATCTTCAGCAATGCAAGCCCGTTTCTTCAGCGTTCGTCTAGAAAAAAGAGCTATATATTCTGCATAAGCCTCTCTGAGTCATTTGTGGAATTAATCATCCAGGACTTGTTCACAAGGCGCTGAAGCAGATAATGTGTACTCCCGGGGAGGCCGCCGCGAGAGAATATAGCTGCGTTGGTTGGATGTGTCGCATGAGTTATTATTACCCTGGCCGGAACACTTGACTGCCTGACAGGCCAGCCTTGTGGTAAATGCGTACGCTTCACCGAAAGCAAAAGAAAAGCGCTTTGAAAGGAACCCCAGGTGTTTCAAAGACCCAGTGTCCCAGCTTATTTGCTCTAATTCAATGCAGTAATCTTAGGCTACAAGTGACCTTAAACTGGTTCTGAGTGTTCCTTCAAGCAAGGAGCTTTAATGTGCGCATATAATCGAGGTATAAATTTTTAAAGAATAAAAGCACTTCAACCTGGGTATGTCCTCACATTGCGCTCTTAGGAGCAGTGTCACAAATGCTGAGGTATTTAGGTATATACTCTGTCTAGCTAAGTTAACCAAGTAGAACGTGTTTTCGGCTGCGTTGGTGCCCTACTTCAGGCATCGCAGTTGCACGCGACTACGCTCTCTGTCTGAGTAAATCTTTATGCATGCATTCATCATTCAACTGGCTCTTGTACGTTGTAGTAACTGCTGTAGTGAAGTAGCAACTGCTGCTTCAACTTTACGCTTACCGCTGAGGAATTCGAAAGTACCATTCGTTCCAATTTTATTGTAAGATATTACTACTTCATAAATCATTATCGCGTTCATATTCGTTAAATGTGTACACTGCAACCCAAGGACACAACGGCGAGCGAAGTCAACACACACAGACTGTGGTTTGTGGACAAATATTAATCTTCTAGAGTGCAGGAAATGAGCTCTGTTTCGATCATGCTACTTGAAATAACAAGAAACAGGCCTCCAGGACCTGTAGCACACACACGCACGCACGCACGCACGCACGCACGCACGCACGCACGCACACACACACACACACACACACACACACACACACACACACACACACACACACACACACACACCTACACACACACACCTACACACACACACACACACACACACACACACACACACACACACACACACACACACACACACACACACACACACACACACACACACACACACACACACAGAGGTGCCAGAAGGCTCGGTAAGCGACCTAGCCTTTATGAGAACTCCTTCCCCTACTGGAATGCAGGAAACACAGGCGCATAATGCCCAAGGTCAAGGAACAACACTCGCCTTTGCTTTGTCCCTCATGGAGCCTCTGCCCAGGATGGCCATCTTTGTCTGCGTTTCCTCCTGGAGTCGCTTCAGCGAGTTGCCTTTGGGTCCGAGTAGCTTGCCCACGAAGTTGAACTGGGTGCACGAATGTAGATTAAAAAAAATTCATACGCCGTGCCTCAATAATAATTTAATTGTTGAACTCTCATTAGCGTTTAGAGCACGCACAAGAAACAATGCAAACCACGCATGTTTGAACGTTGTGGCCGCACTCCTGAGTTGGCGACAGCTAGAAAACAGACCTGAGCAAATGTAGGTTTTATTTATGTAATGATTCGCTGCTCACCTACATAGGAGATTAGTACTGTCAGGAGCCTGGTTATGAATTTCCTCAGCTGCGCGTGCTACCTCTCTCTCTCTCTCTCTGTCTCTCTCTCTCTCTACATTAAGCGGTATGCTCATAGCAGCACACATTACCTATCTAGAGGCCGAATAATATTTTCCTGGATGTATAGAATTAAACTCTAAGAAAATGCTCAGGTTAGTAAAATGGGAGTATCAGCAAGTACAAAAGATGCGTGCAAAAGAAAAGACGTTTGACACGGGCGACGATGGCGTCGTGCTTGTCCGGCGTCGCCCGCGTCTAAGGTCGCTTCTTGCGTACGCGTCCTTAGCACTTTCTGGTACTCTCATTTTGTTACATGAAGATGCGCCAAGTGGCCTAAGTGTAAGTCATTTTGCACGTCTGTTCAGATTCGTATCGGACCTGAAAACTTCTTCGATGTGAGCTTCAAGCTGCGTTACGCCTTTGAATGACTCACGTTGGGATGGTCCTTGACAGGCACCAGCACGCGGACCTGGAGCTTTACAGAGCGCCCCTTGTGAATGTCCATGAGAGGACCCGAAGGAACCCAGGCGTGCGAAGACCGAGCACTGCTTCCGTTTTGACCCTGGACACGCTGGATCTCTGCATCAGAATAGAGACGAAGGAGGACATGGTGATAACGTTTTATTACCACACTCGTCTTACACATTAAGATCAACAATATAATCGCCCATTATAGCGATCATAATGAGGCAAGATGAATGCATTGTTAATGTTAAGGAGGCGAGAGTAGAAAACTCAAAGGCTCTCGATGACATACATTCCATGGAAGCCAAAATCAATACAAATCAAGAAAAACAGCCGGAATGTATTTTTGTAAACGCGGTGTTGGTTAGTGAGTAATAATACTGAAATTTGTTGAAGTGGACATATAACTTACTACAAATGAGAAAAAAAAATGTGGGAGACACTTAAGATCGATTTTTGTTCACATCAATGACTCCTGACTGCAGCTCCCAATTCGGGCCCTTATTCGGTACATTCACTTTGCTGTTCGCATAGCCGCCGATAAGTCATAGCGGCGTGTAAAAGGAGAAGATTATGCGGGGTTTTCTCAGAGCTTCATGCAAAAAAAAAAAAAAAAAAGATATCACAAGTTATATAGATGACATAAAGAAGCACAGCACGCTAGCATTTCAGCTCTAGATGCGTGACCTGTGTTCAACCGGATTCACAAATCAAGTTCTATTTTTTACAAATCATTCATTTGCATGTTGTCCAAACATTTGAAATTATGATCAGTATTGTCCACATCAGTTCAAATCAAAATCAGTAGATCTTATTTTTTTTTTTCATTTTCCTTCTGCGACGCTAATCACGGATGCCACAGTTGGCTGCCTGTCACACCCTCCCCAAGACTGACTGTGGACGTGGTTTTACTTCTCACCTTTTATTTTTATACTTTTAAGTGCCGTGCTTTGAAATAAGTTGAAAGCTTTTATATTTTATTATTGCATACAATTTCGTCTTTTATCGCGTTTTAATGCTTTTTGAACGCGGATAGAGAGCGGTTTGATAGCTTGCGAACTTTGGCTCGCATGTGCAAAGTTCCGCTTGCTCCTGCGTTTGTACTACTTCGCCTCTCGTTTTTTATTCTCCCTCTTAAGGCCACCGTCTAGGTCCCAAAGGCAACGTCATTTGACGAAGGTGCCACGAGTTATGATATGCCTCGGTGTCACTGCCGCTCAATCTTAACAATGAGTGGTTCTGAAGGCACCTGTACTTCATATTTTAAAGAAATAGCGTTTTAAAGAAAATCCAATGTCGGCGGCCGGCGCCGACGGAATGGGCGTCGAAGTCAATACGCCCCACTTCGTTCCCGGTAAAGTCAAAGTGGAATTTTCAGTTTTTAATATGATGTATTTTGCGCGCGTGCTCCTGCGGTACCCTTTACTACCGTTCGGTGTGCATTAGCGATGCTTTTATTAACGTTAGAGTGATTATCAGAAAGTTAATTCTCGTATTGTAGCACATTGCAGTTGACAGCTAAGCACACGTCTTTACGACACTAAATTTCTTTTCCGCCACGAGGGGCGCTACTTTAGGCGTTGATCTTCCTGAGGCCCCAGTCCTGACCATAGTCACAGTGTTCACCATGAAATCTAATTCTTGTTTCATAGGTAAAAAAATATATAGGGGAACATTGTGATTCTCGACCGCTTCAGTGGCGCCAAGTAAAACGTTAAGTGGCCTTAAAGCCTTAATAGGCTCATTAGTGCGCGCCCGTCACACTCAACCTGCCAGTCAAATGATGGCCAGGTTTGGTTTAACCTTTGGGAAACATAATCCTTAACGGCAATCTAACTCCTACCCCTCCGATCACCAACCGAGCTCGTTAACCCGCTGCGCCAAGCCAAAGCGGTTACCATGGAGACCATCGCTGACGGCATGGCAAATCCTAGAAACAACGTGATGTAAAGGGAGAGGGTTGCGGCACGATGACGTCCTGAGGAGACATAAGGTAACATGGAGTCCAAAGTCAGACTCCGCCCGCACCACTAATGTATCGCGGGGAGAGAAAGTTCCGCAATTCAAAAAATAAATGAATAGGTCGATGAGAAAAAAGTTTTTGGTTGGAAGTTATTAAATAAAAGAGGGAGGTGCTACTAAAGCGACCCACAGCCGAGGAAGCGGGCGCGGGGAGACCCCACGTATCTCCCCTGGGAAGTAGCGGAAGGGATGGGTTGTAGGGTAATGGGAAATAGGAATTAGGATTGGGTCATGGGAAGTTGGAGGGGAAAGTGGTCGCGCGATAAAAAGCAGGTCTAGAAAGTTTGAACGCGTCGCCTCCGCTTGGGGCCCTTTCAGCTTGTGTCAGAATGCAACGCGGCTATGACAACGCCACGCGATAAGAGCGATGCCGTACCGCCAATCCCACACTTGAACGAGCACTCCAACAAACGCGCGCCAACGATCGCCATGCGACACATGCGACGGTGTAACCGTCCAACCTCACACTTGCTTGAGAATGTGTGACAGGTGCTACGCCTTTCCTTTCCTATAAAGAAACTATAATTATATATAACACTGCCTATAATTATATATAACACTGCAACAAACGCATCAAAGAAAATTTCAGCAGTGCGGCCCGGGCCCCTGCCTTGCTAGCAAAAGCTGTTCGAGGGGCGCGGATGTACCGTAAGCAGCAGCAACGCTCAGGCTTTCGCATTTTTCTAGTGCGGAATCTGCAGTGCCTTTGAAAATATTTTAGACCAAACCATTAAAAGCAGCTACCTTAGTGCGTACATAGGCAGTTAGACAAAGTATGGCTCGATCTTACGTTATTAATGATCATTAACAAACTGGTAACAGTTTCCAACACCACACGTTTCTCGGCAGGAGTACATTCAAACAAAACGAGTGATAAAAAAAACGAATGGTTGCGTTAGATAGAGCATGGAAACTCTCGCTGTGGAAACAAATTCGGGCATGCGGAGTAATAGTTATTGATGAGAGCCAATTAACTCAATCACAAGTCGGGTGTGTTTTGAAGGTCTGGTCACCTGAAGTTTGTCGGTAAGACTACGTTCAAACGAAACAAGTTATAAGGAAACGAATTATTGCACTAGAGAGAGGAGTAAAACATCTCACCGGGGGGAAATTTGGTGCATGCGGAGTAATTTGCTAATTAATAAGACCCAATTCAGTCATTCAGACTCCTAAATAATAAGGGGGTAATGTTGACGTTCAAAGGGAGTCACGCGGTACCCAACTTCCATGGGGTCATACGTCATAGCGGGAGGTCACAAACCGAAGGGCTCTTTTTCTTCTTTATCCATCTGTTCTTTCTTCCAGAAAGAATGCTTCTGCATTCTCTCAATGGAGGTGCAGCAGTGATCTCAACAGTTTTTTTTTCACAGCCCGCTGCACATCGCGTGCGAACTATACTGAACGTAGATAAACATCCACAATTCGAGCTGAGAAACCTTTCTTTCCGTTTCTCTACCAACATAAACTTCATCACTATTACCATTTCAGCTAGCGCGACCAAATAGGCTGGTGACTTGAAAGCCACATTTTTTCAATTCCCTTTTCTGCTTTCAAACATCCCTTAATAAGGAAACTGTCTGCTGACAATACGTTCGCTCTCGGCACGATGTGACCCTATAACACACACTTTGTATTCCAGCCTCGTTTGAAATATAAAGGACACGCAAGAAGAGAAAAAGAATCTCGAAGAAGAAACATCTGTGGCAACAATGGAGCGACCCTAATTCTATTTGCATAAAAAATCCCAACGGACATTCCGCCCGTGATTGCGTATCGACACTGTATGCAAACGTATTCCGTTCGCGCGACAGAAAGAACAGCAGATAGAGGTTAGCTACGAAAGGATTCCACGTACCACCGTGAAGTAGGGCTGATTCTGAATGCGTTTCATAATTACCCAGTCTTATCGAAGGGTAGGTACGTAATTTGCCTCCAGGAGAGCACTAAAGTACACATCACAACTTTGCACCATGTTTGTGCCATGCGTTTGTACGAATGGAATCAACGGAACAGTGAACATAGGCTGTTTTCGGTGCCTTGCTTTTTCACCAGATCTATTTGCAGGCGCCATGAACCTAACGTACACAGAACACAGAAGGAGCCAAAGCCAGTAACACCTAGCAAAGCATAGGAGAATTTTTCAGGTGCTTAATAAATGATAACGTGATTGCGGAAATAATGGGCTCAATGGAAGAAACAAAACCACATGCGGCCTGTGGGATGCACACCCACGTTATCCAAACATCATCTCCTGTGCTCTACTAACTGAGCTGCAGCGGCGACTGTTCAATATTCCACTTTCTTAGCACCTCCGTTTCCTTACAATCATTGCTGATCAGCTTTACTGGCATATTATGAGAAAAGACTCAAACCGTAACAAATTGTCAAGAGCCACCAACCATGTGCAGACCCCATTGATTTCGGTGAATAATCTGCATAACGGCGCATCACTACGCATCGTTATGGGTTGTGAATTTCACAGATAACTGGAGCTAAGTCTCTCTCTTATGCGTACCAGTGGCGGCCAATATTAATCATCCGCATGCAGGCGGACCGAAGACAATAGGAGAAAGTGCGAGGAGAGTGCGGTGAGCGCACGCCATTTACTGACACTGAGTGAGCACTTCAATGGCTGGCCATCAAGGTCATCTTGCAAGCCTGTGACGTAGTAATCGCGGCAGCTGCTACAGAGGCAAAGCAGCAACGTGGCGCATCAGTCGCATCCGATGAAGACAACTGATCTATATACAAGCGTTAGCCAGTGACGTCTGTGGAAGAGCGGTGGCGCTCGCGACAGCAGTGACTTTCTTGATGTACAGCCTTTGTCAAAAGTGAAGAGCCCGGGGGGTCTACTTCTGAGCCGTGTAGTGGAGCTGCTTTAGCATTAGTGGAGGTCCTTCTCATAGAAGAGGGTAGGGCAAAAAATCTTCTTACGCTCAAGAAATTTGGAACATTGTAAATACATTACAAGCCGCACGAAGTGGCTCAGAAGCAGACCCCTTGGGCTCTACACTTTTGACAAAGACTGTACGTAAAAGCCCGGGCCGTCTGCGTTAGATGCGCGGGCTTGCTGCGTATTCGAGCATGATTCCCGATATTTCGGCAAGTTGTGGCGGGTTGGTATCCAAGCGAGGCACAAGAAAGAAAACAACACCTGTTTCACAATTTCTTTTTTTTTTTCGGTTGCTTTCGGTTGGATAGAGATGAAAACAAAGGCCAGCGGCATGTAGCGTGTCAAGTACAGCCTTACGACCACGGATCTCTTTCGCGAGTCGTTTGTGTTGCACTTCTATGTTTAAACTTCATCAGTTCATTTTCGGGGGCATGAGGAACATCGCAAGAACAAGAGTCTGCAGCCCTCCTTTCGTTGTGCGGTCAATAAAAGTTTTGACCTGGTATTCCGTTCGTGTGGGATTTAGCCCATGTCATACGCAGGGAATCCACTGCATGACAGAACCCATTCGCCTTCACTACTGCCCGAGCATCTGTTCGTGCAGAAACGGACACAAAAGCTGCTGCCAGTCGTCTGGAGCGGTCACATCGAGCCGCTAAGCGCTATGCTGTAACGATTGAAACAGCACTGGACTTGGGAAGTAGCATGGTGCCTTTCTCTATTTTCACTTTCCCGAGCTTCAACAAGTGACTGTCATCACCGATTTTAGGGAGCTATAAACATCGCTAAGATCTCGATAATATTCCTCAAATTTGTTTAACAATTTATTTGGATTTTCTTATAAAATATATAGTCCTTCCCCCCCCAAGGTATACTGCGCACACAAAAAACAAGGACGAGAAAGGTACACAACAAGCGCAGAAGAAATGTCTTACCGACTCGCCCAACAACGCACTCTTTTAAGCTATATAGTCCTTCATACATAATCTGAAGACTACGAAATAAAACGATATTTTTGACACATAAAATTTAGAGTTTCAAATGAAATCTAGACGTAGGGATGCAAAATGGGTAGGATAAGAACACGCGCACTCGGATAAAAAATTGAAAATATGAATTAAAACAGCTCAAAAGAGTAAGCGTACTTTTCTCTAGAAAACCATGAAAAGCATCTGCATTCTCTCCTGTGCGCCTCGTCTATTAACCCAAAATCACATTTGCTTCCATTATCATTATCAACTAAATGCGCCGTCTATATGATTTCTAATCCGATCATTGTCATTATGACTAAATCCAGCGTCACCGTCATCGCTACCGTCATCCTCCATGTAAACAAGGAAAATTATGACTTGGGTTTCACGATCCAGGGCGTGGTTAAAGCTCTCGGCTGGAGATCCAAGGGATGGAGATTCGAGTGCCGATGGAGGCGGGATTCATGAATTTTTAACTATCTTTCCCGCGGTAGACAAATCTAACTATGATGTGCGTTTTGTTTAATTGTTTAATTTAACGTCATCTGATTGGAGCTATAGCGAAACAGGCTTAGACGCCGGACGGCGTATGAGCCATTAAAGGCTTTCGCCATAAAATGTACAGGATTGCACTTAGCTTCGCTTAAAATCTTATTGGTGAAAGCATTTCCTCCTTCTTCTCTTCTACCTCTTCAGTCTTCCTCCTCTATCTCTCATGTTTTAGTACTTGTTAGAATTTCATTACTCGTTTTCTTTGGCTTCGCCATCACCGATATCGGAATCTCCGGACTCTACTCCTCGACATGTGAGAATGCAGGCCTACCTTCATGAAAGGAGAAATTAAGTCTACATAAGAGCCTATTGTGATGTCTCGCTGACAGATCTCGCGAACACATCTCGCAGACGCGAGATTATTCACCACGAGCTTATAAAGGTTTTTGCCTTAAAACAGCAAATATTGTAATAAACATGATTTTCAGAGCCGAAAAAACAACGCAGCACCTGTTAAACGAATCGATTGTACTGTCACGTTTGATTTGTCCTGTGCTAGAATCGCACTCAGCATAGGTGTAAAACCGCGCTACCCTTTTCTCAAAGGCATTTAATTGTATGTACGATATTTTGAATATGGTGATTACAGGCATATAAAGGGTATTCTGTTTGCTAGCAGATAAAAGTTCAATACTAAATAATTCTTGCCCATTATTCCTTAATTTTAGAATTTTCCCTGCAACTAACTGAGAATCTTGGACACTGGCACACAAATCACTGAAAAAAAAAAAAAAGTTCTTTTTGGAGGCAAAATATGTTTATAATAAATTAAATAATTAGCTATATTATTTGTTTATTAGTTATAGACAATGGTTCTGTATGCGAGAGGACGTGACGAACTTACACTTTGCGGAATTGAAAGCAATAAAACATGAAAGGCGCCATATTACACACTTTGAATGTCAGTTGAGGAGCAAGTACTCAGCGCTATTGCTGGGTTTGCTGCATATGATGTAATAAAGAGCAAATAGTATGGTACCAGACTGAATATTACCTGTCAGGTCGTTATTGCTAATTACCTAATAAAGGCAGAAAGGACACTCTTTGAGGCACGCGAGATGAAAGCTTATGAAGTTGAGGAAAAAATATTACTGAATTCCGTGGGACTTTGTCTGCAAATGCCATTTGGACGGGCAAACACTCTCCAGAATTTGTTATCACAAATCTCGTGAGAATTTTTCAATTAGAAAGGCTGGTGTCACGAGGGAAATAAATGCGCAACCACTTTAGTTAACACTTCTTTTTGAGCGAGATGGTTGGTTGGTTTGTGGTGTTTAACGTCCCAAAACGACTCAGGCTATGAGAGACGCCGTAGTGGAGGACTCCGCAAATTTCGACCACCTGGGGATCTTTAACGTGCACTGACATCGCACAGCACACGAGCGCGTTGCTTTTCGCCTCCATCGAAAAGCGGGTGGCGAGGTCGGGATTCGATCCCGCGTCCTTCGGAACAGTAGTCGAGCGCCGTAACCCCTGCGCCACCCCGGCGGGGTAGCGAGATGGTTCATTTTGACTGTAGGATATATTTTTGAAACAGAGCTAGCACACACAACCACAAAAGATAGACGAATGACGAGACACAAGCGCTGACTGTCAACTGATCTTTATTGCCGAAACGCATCACTCAATATAGACAAGCGTTGGTGAGACAGGAAAGGAGCCATAGATCGAGATGGTAACCAGTTACATACAACGCACGCGCAAGCAAGCGACGCTAGAAAAATACGAGAAATCAAAAACAAGAGATTCAAAGGGTGCAAAATTTATGCCGCATCTAAAAAACACACTTTAGCATTAAATAGCGATAAACAAGGCTTACTAACGCATCTGTTGCCATATTTCTTGATATGAAAAATGTTCAGGCTGATACGTGCCGTCTTATCAGTGTTTTTGCCGAGAATCGTTGTTTCACTTAATCGGGCCGCGCTACCACTGCCATTACTAATGTGCACAACAAAATGTGCGTACTTGTCTATAAAATTCTTAACATTTCTTGAATGGTCCCCAATCGCTCATTGAAGCATCGGCCGGTTCGGTCGACATACACCTTTCCTCCCATCAAGGGAACCACTCCTGTGGAACAGTTCACAAACCGAGGTTTATGTCTTATATTTTTTCCTATAACCACTTTTAGGCCGCAATGATGTCAAATTCCGCAAAATACGTCTATTGCTTCATTGTTTCGTTTTGTCTTCCTTCTTAACATTGTGCTTCACGTCCTGGTGATGGAAAGCTTTAAACAGACTTGTTAAATATGTTGTTTTCCAAGTCTGGTTTCCGGTTGACATGTCCGCTGTGTCATTCGTCCTAATATTTACTTTTCTTAAGCATTCAATTCTGCTGCATACTACTCTACAACAGACGCCGCAGAAGAGCTTTATTACGCCTTTGAAAACATGTTCTGTGTAACGTTTTCAAGATGCCTCCCTCTCTGACACGTTAAGTGCTAAGTACGTACTGGCCTAATATTTCCTGTGTTCTAATGTTCTACACACTGCTGCCATTCCGGTCTCCTACAGGCTGCCTTTCCAGCTTTCCTGACGCGGTATTCAAGTGGACAGTATCTGTTGAAAATAAACATTTAGGCTGACATTAAATCCAATGGTGGGCCTCTAGTGATCATTTCTGCGCCCTTAGGCACTGACATAAGCAGTTATTCTAAGTGACAATGCAGGCTATGATTCAGTACTGTACACTTTTACTAGAAAGAACCTTAAAACAGCGTGTTGAGGCAATCCAAAGATTTCCTGCATTATTTATTTTAGTCAATTGTACTGCCAAATGTCCAGAGGGTGATGATTAGAGTCAAGGACGCTCGCTGTGTGCAACAAATGGTGCCTCAGTGTCCTCCGTAAGTTAGGTTAATTAGTTACAAAATATATTATCGATATTGACCGCTTTATAATTCACCGCTCGCATTCCAGAGTCTAGAATAAGGAGGTGAAGTAAGGCATCATCTAATTCTACTCTCCTTTTCAAAAAGAAGTCTCTCAAAAATACATTATATATAGTATTCAACTCCTTCTTTAATTTAGACTACCTGCAGCTTGTTTACTGATTTTAAATTGACCGCACCGGTGTGTGTGATCCACAGAAACATGATCACATACTCCAGCTAAACTGGTGTCATTTTCTTAGGAAGGTACGTAGCCCTTTTTGTTGTTCCTTAAACCGTGTGCGCCGTGCCATTTGTTTTCTAGCTATGACAACGTTTTGAAAGTTGTGTAGCGTTGATAAACGGCACACGACATTCAAGTTAGCAGCGAAGATGCATGATAACAGCAGTATTTACATGTAAATACTGCTGTTATAAAAAAGAAATCAACACGCACCGTGTAACCGCTTTTTTTTTTTAATTTTTTCTGGTGACAGCATATAAGATGCCTCGCAAGTGTCGACATTTTAATTGCTTAAACAGGCATGGTATTCTCATTTTTGAGAAGGTAAACTATGTCATCTATCAGTCTTTGAGGTTAAGAAGTTCGCAGGAGTCATGTGGATGCAGCTAGCACAAGAACGGGTTAATTGGAGCAATATGGGAGAGGCCTTCACCCTGCAGCGGGTTTAGTCCGAATGGTGATGATGATGACGATGGTGATGATGGTGAAAATTATGCAAATGTAACCTGGCTTAGCAACACAACATAACAAAGCATAACAACGATTTTGATTGTATAAGCTGGCTTAGCCGAGCTCAGCCGCAGTCATTCTTTTTAACTACGAGTGAAACTATGTTTATCTGAATTCAGATCTACAAATGACAAAGCTTGTGTTGTTGGGCGACAGAAAATGGAATGCTAGAGCCTGATGTGCCCTTCAGTGCCGCAGTGCAAGATCGTTTCAATCAATATGGCTGCTGATTAGGCTCAAATTCCGATGTTGTCCACATATCTGCCTTACCCGCAGTCATCGCCATTGCTTCCAGGTAGACGATTGCGGCCCACATCTGTTCACTTTTCCCCCCATGGGACCTCTAAACTCTTCTCTATGCGCAACGAGACAGGGATATTGGCCCGCCTCCTATCAGACTACAAGACCGTGACATTTCATTTTTTTCTTTTCTTAAAGAAACTATACCTCCCACGGAATGGTTAATTTTAATGGTGATATCGGCTGCTAGACGTCTGAGTCTAGAGCGCAATTATAAACTGATCACTGCTCTCCCTTGTGTAGACGCTATAGCAATTAAGCAGGGGGAGTATTACGAACGTCTGCAAATTATCAATAAGCAATTCGACCTACACTGAATTATGATAGCGAAATTTCGCGAAGTAAAGCACAAGTCGAGTCTGACATGTACTGCCGGAGAGAGCGCAAGTGGTTTAGAATATTTATTGTAAAATTTCGTTTAGAAGCTATCGTTGCTCGTGCTCATTAGTGCATTTTACAGTTATTCATTCTAAACATCTCGTGTTACTTGACCTTTGCTTCAGAGGTTCGCTGCTGTTCGCAAGTTTCTGGGTTCGATTCTGACTGTAGCAGCCATATTATGATGAAGGCCAATAAACAGAAGCGGCTGTGAAATGCGCGATTTCAACGAACTGAGAACAATATATGATGCGGAGCCCTGCTCTACAGCGTCCATTATAGACGTGTGCCGTTTCACGGTGTTCAAAACCACAATTTATAAAGTTAATTTGCAGTGTGCTCAATAGCGTAAGCGAAGGTGATTTTCCTCCCTTATTGGCTTGGGGCGCATGAAATGTTCGGTAACTCACTAAATGTCTACCGCATTCAGAGCCACATCCTCTAGCCAGATATGCAGAGAGAGTACTAAAAAAGTGCAAAGAAGTGCAGAGAGAGCTGCATAGCTGGTCAAGCTATAGTAAAGAGCAGCGTATAACGTCAATAGTTTGTAACAATAGACTTCGTCGGGAATACTGCGTGAATACAAATAATTATGTTAACCGACCGAAAGGAAAGGCGCGCATAAGATAAAAGGTAACTCATGTTTTCATACTCCTCGCTTAACGCCTGGTTTCTTTTTCCATACTCTATGTCTCCCTTTTTGCACCGGCCCGGTTAGCGCTGGCATATTTGTCTCCCTTCCGTTACTGTCACTGTTTCCGTGTGGATGCGGGGAGGAATTGAAATCGGAAGCACTGATTAATGGAGGGCGCGTCTATTACAGTGGCGAGCAGGTACGCCAGCTCCTCCATTAACGCTGGTCCTGGGAAGATAGCCGCTCGAAGTGGCACACGATAAAAAGAAAATAAAAAGGAACGATATAGGAGCCTGGCAGCAGAGGAAGAACTAAAACTAGGGAAAGTTTCGGGAGACAGTTCCTCCCTAAGCACAGTTCAAAAAGGTGGTCCCGATCTGCGCCCAACTATACTCGTCTGGAAGCACAGGAGTATGCGAGTGATGGAGTTAGAATGAAGGATGACGAGGAATAAGGCGCGATACGAATATGTGCGCCCGGCCAGGAAGTACTTTATGAGACTCGCCCGTCTAGTCACGCGGCATTGGGATATTTTTGCTTTTCTTACCTCTACCCTGACGCCCCTAGAAACGCGGTAATGGGGATCGCGCTTTCATGGTCCTTAAGCGACTGGTTGGCGATACAGCGGATGGAGTTGGCGAGAACGCGTCATCTTGAGTTCGTGAAAACGCACATATTTCTACTCCTCCGTCCAAGGCTCTAGTGTACCACGACGCACGAGAAGGAAGTGCAAGCGCGTAGATTATGAGTATGCTAGAGTTCTGGACGTGACGGATGGCCATGTTATTGCAAGGGCCGTGTGGAAATGTTGATAGGGCGTAATTCTGAGGGATATGCGCGGCTTGCAGATACTCTGCTGTGAGTGTCATAATAAAAGAAGTTTATTTAAAGTAGATTCCCCTCTTTAGATTCGCAAGCATTTAATGGTTATGATGAAGAAACGCATAAACTAAGAATCTGACTTATTGTCGCCACACTGCGTAGCTTATATTAGTTTAGGACAGAATTAGAGTGGATTACCATGTAGGATTCTCACTAATGAATTACTCCGGAACGATGATCCCCTGCACACGTTTTTTGTCAATCATCAAAACAGGTTGAGACCTGGAGAGGCAGTCAGGTGCTCTGTACATTTGATGGAGGGAACAGGACTGCGCTTAAACGCACACCTGCTTCTGTTTCGACAACAGAATGTGCTCCCAAAGCACATAACCTTGGAATACCCCACCAAGTTAAGTCTCGGATAAATGTTACAAGCATCCTGAATTTCAGCCGCAATAGTATTACGCTACTGAAATACACATAAAGCAACTGCCATGATATTTAAGAAAATGTGGATTACGAGTATAAAACAGACAGCTGTGTTTTATAATTTTGAAAAGAGCCGAAGACAATAAAAATTCGCGTAATGACGCAGGTGTATACCGGATGCCAAACCCAGATTAGAAAAAAGCTCAGCTAATTAACAAGAAGAATTATCAAGAAATATATTTTGCGATCTTTAGCAATTAGTGCTACAATTTGAATGAATTGATTTTCCAACAAGGTTGTTATACTTGTGGCAATAAAAACCTTATCATGATTAAATACATATACTGCAAGAGACCTTTTAAACCATTACGTTACTAATAGAACGATTTTGCCACGTAATAAAAAATCATTCGCAACATTACAGCCTCTATTAAGTGGCATACGCCGTAATATGCCTGAAACAATGGGCGGAGAGGAAGTGGTGTTTTCGTATGAACGAAATGAGCATGGACCTACTTAGTACTGTTTTCTTATTCCAAGGCTAGTAGCGCAAATGTCATAGAGGATAAGTGTTCTTAAATATGTAAAAACTTCTGCGACACAGCCTTTTTAGTCTTTGCAGTACTTATGTCAAGCATCTGCCTTTTAAACAAGAAAAGTGGTCCTAAAGAAACTTTTCTGCCGACTGAAGTAAAAAACTTCATTTTATCTGAGTGCAAGCGCAGGTTATCACTCTCATTAATAGAACGTCCGTGCCGCCCCAGAACGGGAGCTGAAAATTGATTACCAGGTTATGGGATTTAAACGCTAACGACATTTACAGTGAGCGTGGCAGTTAAATCCATCACAATCGTTTGTCTTTCCTGTACTCAAAGCGCATTACAGTCGCATCTCCAAAGGGAAAACTTACAAAGAGCCAAACCACGCAAACTGTCTGTGTGTGCTTGTTCAGCGTCGGAGACGCTGGCGCATGTCCGCTTCTAGCGCCGGCCGAGGGCGCTCCGTGATTTTCCTTTTCTCGCCATCCATTTCATAATCCGGGGTATGGCATCAATCTTCGGAGAGCAAACCGAGGTGTGCCAATCCCGGGCACATCGCGTACACTATCAGGAAGTAAGGAGTTTGGGGAAGCCGAGGGAGGTGAAGAAACGGCTTGACAGGTTAGTATCCCCTAGCGGGTACCTTACCTCGGCTAGATTCGGTACAAAAACAAAAAACAGCGGGGAACAGTGGGGCACGAGACGCCAGCCCGTTTCGTTTCAGCCGAGTTTGCAAACTTTTCCGTTGCATTGCTGGGCATTTTGTTTTTCTCATACGTTTCCTGGAGGGGCTCGTTCTGTCGGTCTCGTGTTGCCGCTCCCGAGAATGGTTTTTCGTCCCGCTTCGGGAAAAGGGGCTTTGAGGACTTAAATATTTTACGAGTTGTGGCACCTGGAAAACACGTACCGCAAAAAGCCCGAGCTTTTTTTCTCATTCCCCGGGCTGCCGTAGGGAGCGTGTATACGTGCTGCTTGAAGAAACATATCTGGGTGTTTGCGCCTAGGAGTAAGGATTGTACGGAAAACGAAAAGAAAATCAAGCAATGCTGTGGGATTCAAGTACTCTCCCGAGGCCCAGGCGGCAGTTTTTTTGCAGAAGAAGGAAAGGAAGAAAGGAAAGCCATGTGTTTTCCAAGCAGGGCTGTCTTGGAGCGCGTTTGTCACGTCTGTTTTGTCGGTTTCGCACAGGACATGTTTCTTTGATATTGACACTGTGAATCGGGGGCAGGAGAGGCATTAAAATTCGAGAAGGCTCAAAAAGATTCAGATCGTCGCTTCATGTCTTTTTCATTACTACTTAATTTTTTGGGGGCAGTTCGTTTACGAATACCTTGCTCCAGGTTGAAGTAGCGTAGCCCTTCAGACTGTGTCCCAGCCTAAGATACCTGTTTTCTGTTACTCTAAGCGGTGAATCTTCAGGCATTTATATATGTCATTTAACACTGCGCGCTATTTCAGTATGAAGTGACTAAGAAAACATGACACTACAAAAACTGAAGGCGCGAAGAGAAAACATGTATGGAGAGAAAAAAAATTAACCATAAGATTCAGTTTACATCTGCGAATGTTAAGACTTGAGATTTCACTGAAGCAACAGCCACCAGTCGCCATCTTTCCTGTAGTTTGCGTTAGATTACAGAAGGAAGAAATGTGTGTGTATATGTGGAGTGAGAGAAGATCGAGCAGCCACATTTATTTGCGTTTCTAAGCAAAGGAGCACAGCCAATTATTCGTTTTTAGTTGATGTTGTTCCAAAATTGGCCGCCTGGGTCATCACCGCGCGTGGGAATCAGACATAACCCCAACTCTGACGTCAAATGATTCAACATATGACGTATAATTACATAATTTCACCTTAAGAAAAGTCAGCAGTTTCAGGCTTCTGGCAGCATTGGAATCCACGATATATGGTGCTCGAGCTTGATACTCTGCCGATTAGGACCACACAAGAGAAGGTTGTTGATACGTTTTCCAGCAATCTTCAGCTGGAGTGAAGATTGCTGGAAAACGTATCAACAACCTTAGATATGTGGATGATACCACTTTAATGGCAGAAAGTGAAGTGGAACGCAAAAGACTTCTGATGCGCGTACAAGAAGAGAGTGAGAAGTTTGGGCTTAAACTGAGCATTAAAAAGACAAAGATAATGGCGTCTTGCCCTATAAAGTCCTGGAGCATCAAGGAACAAGAAGTGGAAGCCGTGACAGATTTTCTCTTCTTGGGCTCCAAGATTACCCCGGAAGGTGACTGCAGCCATGGAATTAGGAGACGCCTAGCTGCTTCTGGGAAAGAGAGCCATGGCTAGCCTTGACCGCCTAGTAAAGAGCAGAGACATTACACTGCCAACCAAGATCCGTATAACTCGAGCTATGGTCTTTCCAGTTATGATGTATGGATGCCAGAGTTGGACTGTGAAAAAGGCTGACCGTCGAAGAATTGACGCGTTTAAATTGTGGTGCTGGCAGAGGCTCTTGAGAGTTCCTTGGACTGCCAGAAGATCAAATCAGTCGATATTGTGGACCATAAACCCTGAATGCTCATTGAAGGGTCAAATTCTAAAGTTAAAGCTCAGCTAATTTGGTCATCTGATGAGAACAGAGGAGTCGCTGGAGAAAGCTTTGATGTTGGGAAAGGTTGAGGGTTACCGGAGAAGGGGTAGGCAGCAAACGCGATTGTTAGATGGCATCCTCGAGGCGCTGCAGATGAAGTTATGTGATGCTAGGAAGATAGTTGTAGACCGTAAAGCGTGGCGTGATATGGTCCATAGGGTCACGAAGAGTCGGACACAACTGAACGACTGAACTGAACTGAAGAGATGCTCAACAGCGTTTTTTTTTTTTTTCTTCTTCTTACTGAACGTCCTTTCACGCTTTCGACCTACCGTCTTTGTTCCTGGCATTAGTTGTCATAAACTCTGCCGATTGAACTGTCTGTTGCTCCTGCATAATCATGCCAATCGTATCTACGTACGAACCGGTAATTACTACTACTTTTCTGCTGAAATTTAATTCACGCTTCGGCCTTATGCCGACATTTATTTTTCAACACTGTTCTTTTCTGTCAGTTTCATTTGCAAAATGCGTAAAACAAAAATCTGACCGCGTGCGGAAATTTTTTTGGACGCACTATGCACTTAGCTAATTCCTTTCTTTAAAAACATATTGCTCGGTGTATCGAGTGTTTTTATCTTCTTGTACATGCTCAAATGGGTTCTCTTAACAAAATGTGCATGCGACCAATTTATTGGAGTGACCTGAATATGTTTGTGCTCAATACGAAATCCTTTGAAGCTGGAACGAAAATCACGAAACTAATTATTATGCTGGGCAGCAACCCCATGGGTCAGATTAGGAGATCCTGGTCTCTTCTAGTTCCCCAAGACGAAATTCGATTATGGCTAAGGCCAAATTGCTCATTCCGCTAACTTTAAGAAGTATTATAGTTTTAGAGCATTTTTGCAGCATTGCATGTACTTTATGACATGACCCGCCGTGGTCGTGCAGTGGTTACGGCTCTCAACTGCTGTGCCCAAGGATGCGGGACCGAATCCCGGCCGCGGCGGCCGCTTGTCGATGGAGGCGAAAAGAAAAGCGTCCGTGTGCTGTGCGATGTCAGTTCACGTTAAAGAACACCAGGTGGTCAAATTTCCAGAGCCCTCCACAACGGCGTCTATCATAGCCCGAGTCGCTTTTAGACATTAAACCCCGTAAACTAAACATGGTCGCATAATCTTTGCTCTTCTGCTTAATTAAATGAACAATAACAGAGGAGCCCCTTAAATAGACTGTAGAGAGTCCCCCTCTTCCTCTTCCCTTGGCTGCACCGGGAATAAGTGCCGCATATGCTAAGTAGGCTCCCTCTGTTATGCTCCAATCAGGCCTCTGCAGCCGCAGCCCAGTATCTACAGGACTGCTCCCACAAAGGCAAATTGTGGTGGATTGAGGGAAGAGCGCCACATGGATGCCTGCTGTAACCACCTCGTGGTTGGGAAGCAATGTTCAGGAATACGCCCGCTGAATGTCTGGTGTGGTAAAAAGACCTAAACACAAACAGGCGAGGCAATTACACACCTTCTTAAGAAGTGTATCTCCCTCCCACGTATCTCCACGTATCTCCCTCCGCACCAGCCATCAGCAGCAAGTGCCACGACCTCATGCCCACATCACCACATTTCTTCATCAATCTTCCGCCGTACTGCCAACAACTGGAACGGCCTTCTCCGAGAACTTGCTGCTAACACATGCCCATCCTTGTTTCATGAAACAATCAAGCGTGCACTTGCTTAGTGTAAATCTTATATTTGTATACCTTGCTTCAACTTTTCTGTTACCTATTCTCTTTTTCATTTCTGTGTGCCCCACCCCTTATGTAACAGCCTCTAATGAGGGTCTTTGAGGTGTGAAAAAAGTGAAGTGTTAGACTTGCTGGGTGTACAGATTCAAAACACAATCGGCAGCTGGGTATGACTGAAATATTCAAAGAACTATGCCAATAACAATGTTTTCTCGCAGTCATGTGTATCCGGGAATATAAATTGAAATTGAATTGAATGCCGTGCAACTGCGCTTTTCTGTATTGTTTTTGAAAGTGAGAGGCCACATGGGATCGTCCTGCCGAATTTCCAATTATCCATCCTCCTTAGAAGATAATACAGTCGGAGATAAACGCTTATCACTTAGTCCTTTACAGGAAAGGAAAAAGGAAAATTTCATTTGTTAAAAAGCAGAGGTGGTAAAAGACAGCCTTTAAGGGACAAATAAATCAAATGAAGTAATACCGCTGTGATAAAAAATTGAGTTATGCATCGACCGCGTTACTGCGGAGCTTGAATTAGCTAGACCGCAAATTTTTGTTTGAACAGCTTACTAAATTAGAAGAATATATATAACTATAGCTTTACGTATCTCTTTGATAGCAAAGTGTGCCACCGGTACCACAGCATGAGGTTATCGCCGACAACGTTGTTTCCAATAATCTACAGTCTCCTGAAGCTCCCCTCTCATATTTTTTGTATTGCTTTTGTTATTTCACTGCTGTATTGTATATGTTTGGTTTTATTCCTAATTGTGCAGAACAGCTTCAACTTGCACTGTAATTATTGTTTATTTTTGCCTGTATTGTTAAACTGCTTAGTTTGTATTCCCACCCTGCTAAAATCCGAACACTGGGATTGCAGTATCAATTAATAAATATACGGGGAACGAATGGAATACTTCAAATCAGGAGGGAGACGATGCGCAGAACTACATAGGGAACTCAGAATACATGAGCAGCAGTATAAAGGATCACATAGGCTAAAGCGATCCTAAACCTAGCCAAAAAAATGTGGCCAGAAAAATTGAAAGCAGCATATGCAACGCAGGTGGAGAAGTCTGACATGATTCAAATATAGAATTGTAAATAACAATCACAGAAATATAATACCCGAGCATTCAGCAAAATGCCGTGGGAAGCGGAGATTGCGGGTCTCTCTCAGAAGCGTAAACTGCTCACCAGGGCATGGGAGGCAGTCTTAACCACTGAGGTCCTGGACTAAAGAAATCCACCCACGCAAATCCGTGAACCGATTAAAGGTTCTCCCCCTTTGCCCACGCTCATGGCAATGCCAGCAGACTGATTGTGTCCACTGTTCTTACTTTAATGACAAAGGTTCAAAGTGTATAAGTTCATGATAATTTTTGTCAGCCTAATAAAGAGGACTCGCCCCAGTACAGCTTCCTGCAAAGCAATTGCTGCAGCGGGGATGACATGGTAATTAGTACTGAATTATGGAGTATTTAAAATTTCCTCTCTCGGTTACAACATCTGGTACCCTATGCTCACCAAAATTTATTGCCTATTATAAGCACTATTCGCATCGACATCGCCGCCTTTCCCTTAAAAAAAAAAGCCGTATCTTTGCTGATTTGCTAGCGACGCATGTCTTACGGATCTTTTCCGAGCCGCTATATAATCCGTTCATTCCCCATTGCTTTCGGCATTCGACATTATTATGAGCAAAGTGCGCAGTATTTATTTTGGAGGGAGGGCTTTGTAAAAAAAGACCCTCAAGCGACAACTTCACAATGGAGCGCAATACGTGGCGCCTGAATAAATTCATACGGACTGGCACTGCATTTCAGCTCCAGCGGCTGGATGACTCAGACCACAGCCAAGCATTATGTCGTCATTCCGACGCCCAATTGCTTGACGACATCAGTGGTCTCAAAATTAGGCACGACATAGCCGATGCGGAGGGTTTTCTTTTTCTGCTTTTCGCGACAAAAAAAGGGCCGTGGAATTTGATATACGAGCGCATTCTATTTCACTTTTTATGCAGCCCATTTCTATTGTAGCCTCACACTAAAGAGATCAAAGCTGAACCAGAAAAAGAGTTTTCACGGCCGGATAAATAAGAGTGTCGGCTGTCCTTTCTTGGTTTTGGCTTGGGGATACTTTTCGCCCCCATTCTTGAAAGCCGACTCATATTGAAGGGGCAATATTCGCTCAGACGTCACTGACACGAAATTTTATTCCGACCAGAACTGAAAGTTCTTTGCCTGCCCTCCTTTCTTCCGTAAGTCTTGGTCGCGTCTTTTATTCGAGAAATAGTAGTAGTGGCACCAGAGGACGCACCTACGCAGACGCTCGTTGGAACGAGAATCTCTTTTGGCGATCACTCCTCGGAAGGGAAGGTGCCGGGCTTATTGCAAAACTTTTCCAATCACTCAGTAGTGTGCTCTGAACGAATTCGCCTTTCAATTTACAACCAGAGATTTCGAATAAAACATATTAAAAGACCTAAGTTTGTGACACTCACCGATTTTTTGTTGTTTTTTTTTTATAATTATTATTTCGTAGTCTGTTCTCTTAAAGGGTGTGTGAATATGACAACTGACGTTACGCCTAGACGCGTCTCACTGGGAATGCAGCTGTTACCACCGAGTTTAATTACACAATCCCAGAAGAAGCAAGGCGCCGCAGTCTAATAATATAATTGTCTTTGGATATCGGGACTAAGAAAAAAATGAATTTACAGGACGAACATGAAACCTGATGCGAGAAAGCTGCGATTGTAGTTATGATACAAGCTTGCTTGTTACTTTGACGCTCTTGATGCCATGAATGATTGACTGTGAAACGAGGATTCCTACACTCGATGCAATACTTCGGGAAGGTGAAGGCTGGCGGAGACCGATGGCTGGGGTAGATAGGGGGCGCATTGTTTCTTTCTTAGTACGCAAAAGTAAGGGATGGGTGTAGAGGAAGATTTAAGGTGGCTCTATAATAAAGAGCAGGTCCATAACTAAAGGTTAAAGTGGGTTGCGGCACTTCTGGTGGGAAGCTGGCTTTTCCATCGTGTCTTGCAGTACAATCTTTCGCCGCTTTTCCGCTCCACTGTCCAGTGGGCTTCGAGTTGATGGGAGTGTCATGGAGAGTGTAAGTAGGGGCATCTGTGGTGGGTTCCACTTTAGGAACTTAGAACTTGGGTCAAAACATTGGTGCCGCTCTTTTGTAAGATAAAGGCTTACAGGGCCCGTGGAAAAGTATTTACTAAAACTAGAAAACGTCCACGAGCAATAGGTATCCCAACGGTCCTCTCCGCAATGAAACCTTTTTTCCGATGGCTTCATTAGCACCCATCATATTGTTAAGGGAAAAGTACACAGCGGTAAACGCTAACTGTCAGACGCACACACCCTCCGAACGAAC
The DNA here is from genome assembly GCF_055883805.1 of Amblyomma maculatum. NCBI lineage: Eukaryota > Metazoa > Arthropoda > Arachnida > Ixodida > Ixodidae > Amblyomma > Amblyomma maculatum. The sequence goes on from NC_139352.1 coordinate 103,264,898, forward strand.
ATAGCTTAGCCTGAGCGTTGTCTTCTTCAGGACAGCACACCAGCATGCAGTCATCATCTCAATACTGTTATGCGCAGAATTGAGATGACGACGACGTGCTGGTGTCGGATGAACGGCGGATGAAGCGGCGGGCTATGTACGCACTTCCAGCAATCCTCCACCAAATGTTAAGGAAAAAGTACACAGCCGTAAACGCTAGTTAACTGTCGACGCACACACCACTAGAACGAACCCAGCACGCCGTCGTCATCTCAATACTCCGCCCGTAACAGTATTATTGATCGAAAATGATGCTATTTTCCTCCCCCTCAACTCAGTGTACGCCGATGCACAAAAACATTGTTGTGGTTTAGGTCTGGCTAACCCTAGTTGAATTGCGAAAGCAACAGCGGAAGCTTCTTTTGCCTGCTACATTATTCCCCCCCCCCCCCCAAAAAAAAAAAAGCGGAAGCTTCTTTTGCTTGCTACATTATTCCCCCCCCCCCAAAAAAAAAAAAAAGGTGCTACATTATTGGGGACACTTAAGCTCATCCTTTAAGGGTATGATGCGAAAGCGTAAGCTACCAACCCACTTATAAAGTCAAGTTCAACCAAGCCGTATGGACGTGCCTACGTCTCGTAGGGGTAACGAGAATGTGAACGGTTCTGGCAGGCTGATTCTAATGTCACCCTTCCATATAAAAGGAGCGACCCGAGTTGGCAGCTCCTGCCCGTGGCATAGGATTAACGTGAATTCAAGTGTCATGGCAGGCTGACTTTTTTATGAGAAGACCGTAGCTACGCCTCTTCACGGCGTAGCTGCGGCCAACCGAGGTCTCGCTTTGGCTGTCGTAGAATTGCTTTCGCAATAAAAAATCAAAAAGACAAGCCACAATGGCACCTCATCACGCCCCATCCAGCCTGCACCACGAGGCAGCGTCCAGTGAGTGGGGTAACGATGTCATCGGGGAGCTTTGTGCGCGGTAAGGCGTCGCCCTAATCGGCTACGACAGTTCGCAAGGAGTACTGTTATGACCGTGCATCATCCGCACTTGCGCGCTCTATTGTTCGCCTGTGGGCATGGATAAGTGCTGTGGATATGTGCTGTTGGTATAATGGCGCTAAGTGAGCCTGTTTCCATGAATCCTTTTGTGTAAGCCGGATTTGCTTTGTCGAGACCCTGCAAATGCCAAATTGGCCCTGTCAAGGGAACGTCTAGAAAAATACCAAGAAATGTCCCCCTGCGGGAAATAGCCGGAAGTGCTTTCGTTCAATTGTTCACCCTTCCCGTCGAGAAGCGCTATCGTCCAGTGAGGAATGCCTACTGTCCAAAGGAGACGACAGAGTGACACGTCCGCTGACGTACAGGACCAGAAAGGAGCAAGGTGATTACGGCCATTAGAGGATTTCCCGGGAATGCAGGAAAGATTTGCAATTGTTGGAAAGGGACAATGCTGGGAGCTGTATGCGGCGCGCACGTGCACTTGGGTTTCTGAGAAGGAAACCCACTTACCGGAACCAGCATATCGAATCTTTGCTGAAGAATAGAAATGTACCTGCTCGCCGTTCCCAAACTCTTCCCGCCAACAAGTGACCACGCCCAACGAAACAATGCCGGACCAGTCAGTGCATCAGACCATCAGTGCAGTGATGTGTTCGATTGGATGCCGATATCTGAGGGGCGTGCCCTGGAACTGGTTGGTCAGCATCTTCAGAGAGGGGCTGGACATAGGGGGTTTTAAGGACATTGCAGAGCACGAAATGACGCTCTGAGCCCTGGGTAAACGGCTCATCCAGTCGCTTCTCGCTATGAACTCTTAACGCTTGCCATTTTGCTGATGTACCCTTCTTTTTCATGTAAATAATCATGTAAATGAGTTTTCTCAAAGTGCCATTAAACTTGCTTGTATATATTTTACCAACTTCGAAGATTCAGTCCTTCATGAACCCGGAGTCTCTGCACGCTACCAAGTGAAGGCCGGGTCAACTTAGTCCCAGCGTCACGACAACTGGTGACCAGCGTTGGGATCTGAATCTACAAGCTACAACATCTGGTGATTGGAGGTGGATCAGAATCTACAAGCCACAACATCTGGTGATCGGAGGTGGCATCTCAAGCAACAAGCAGGAGCAACAATCGGCCAACAAGAGAGCAGCTCGGAACATCGATCGCATGTGTGGGTGAGTGCTTGGCTTTTCTTCTGATGTGGACCAGATTCTAGAACAGGGTTAGATTTTAGAACTGGTAAAAAGTGTTGAAACGCCTTTAGGTTTGGTAGTTTGCACTGTTGTTTTGGAAGTAGCCGACACTCGGAGCGATCATGGACCTACAAAATCTGCAGAAACCGGAACTGTTGCAATTGTGTGAGGAATTGGGAATTGATACAAGTGGTTTGGCACGAAAACCCTTGATTATAAAGGCAATCACTGATCTGGGAACCGATGATGAGGAGCTCAGTGAAGCATGGAACCTCATCGGACAAAAAAAGAAAGAGCGGGAAAAAGAGGAAAAGAGGCGTGAGCGTGAAATTGAGAGAGATGCAAAAAGGCTGGAGCAAGAAATTGAGCTCCGGAAATTAGAAGTAGAGTTGAGCAAGAGGTCGGACAATTGTCCCCAGCTAGCGGTACCTCTTCTCAACAAGGAGGCAGATTTCAAGATGTCAAAGTACATGCAGCCATATGTGATATCTGGGGATATCGGTCTGTATCTGGCTAACTTTGAGCGAACCTGCGAAAAACTGTCCTTCCAGCGAGACACTTGGTCTCAGAGATTCGGTTCTGCCCTGCGAGGCAGCGGAGGTTGTCGCGCGGCTAAGCAAGGAGGACGCGGACAACTACGAGAAGGTCAAGGCTTGCCTTCTGAGAAAGTATAGGCTTAGCGCCGAGGCGTTCAGACAACGTTTTCGGAACGCTACTAAGTCCAGGGACGAGAGTTACCCTGAATTCCTATACAATTTAAGAGTCAATTTGGGCGAGTGGCTAAAGACCACTGATTCCTACAGTGATAGGGACTCTGTAGTCGAGCGAATTCTTTTGGAGCAGTTTTATAACTGCCTCCCAGAAAAAGAAAGAAATTGGTTACAGGACCGAGGCGACATTAAGTCGGCAACTGAAGCTGCCGAACTCATTGAGGAGTACGCTTCGCGCCGACAATTCAGCAACCCAGAAGTAGATAGGCCCCGCAATCCCAAGTTGAGTGTGAATAACCGTCAGAAAAGGCACTTTGCTAGATTTGCAAACGTAGAAAGGAAGGCTTCTTCAGGCAAACGCCCTAGAAAGGACGGCAGTGAGAAAAGTGGGGAAGAGACCAACGCGCAGAACACAAAGAACAAGCTTGGGGCTAGGAAGCCGCTCACATGCTTTAGGTGTAATGAGCAGGGTCACATTGCCGTCAACTGCTGGAAAGAAAAGATTGCTTTCTCGTATGTCAGTGACTGCGATAAAAATATGCAGCTTTTGGAACCCTACTTGCATGACCTAGTAGTCAACGGGAAGCCTTGCAAGGTACTGCGCGATTCTGCCGCAACGATGGATGTTGTCCATCCGGCGTATGTGTCGCCTTCCGACTATACAGGACAGTGTGCATGGATCCGCCAGGTAGTGGAGGAACAGAGTGTGTGCTTGCCAATCGCGAACGTGGTCATCGAGGGCGCTTTCGACAAGTTAACAACCGAGGCTGCCGTTTCAGGAAAGCTTCCTAAGTGCTATCCGTATTTGTTCTCCAACAAATCGGACATGCTACTGCGAAAGGGGGGCATCCTTTTCGGAGACAGAGTTGTGCAAGCCTTAACACGTTCAAAGGCGCGAGAACTAGCTATACTGCTCATTCCAGAAAAATCCACAGCGGAGGAAACGGCAGTTAAAACAGTGGTCGATGTGGAAGATAGCGGGTCAGAAAACTTTGAGAGCGAGGCATCTCAGATAAGTCAACTTGAAAGTGAGCTTGATGAGACGCGGAATGAGGACGTTCTTGAGAGTAACCTCTTGCCGCCAGTGTCTAGTAATCTCACGAGACTTTTAAGTGGAACCCGAGAGTACTTAGCTATGGAGCAAGCCAATGATCCCAAGATACAGGAGATAAAGGAGCGCCACCGCGCCACTAAGACAGCAAAGAATATTTGTTTCGAGATGAGAAAGGGAGTGCTGTATCGCTTATTCAAGGATAAGCGCGGAGTAGAGCGGGACCAATTAGTCGTTCCCCAAAAGTACCGCGAAGACTTACAGCGACTTTCCCATGGCAGCTCGTGGTCATGTCACCTTGGAATAAGGAAAACAAAGCAGAGACTGTTGCAAGAATACTATTGGCCTGGATGTTTTAAGGACACGGAAAATTTTGTACGGTCATGCGACACGTGCCAGCGGGTTGGAAAGGCGCAAGATAAGTGGAAAGCTCCGATGGTGTTAGTACCAATCATTACCGAGCCGTTTCACCGGTTAGTAATAGATGTAGTTGGGCCACTTCCTGTGACAGAGTCAGGGTACCGTTATATCCTCACTATGTTATGACCAGCCACAAAGTTTCCAGAAGCTGTTCCGCTGCGCGAGGTGACGTCCTAGAGTGTAGTGGATTCGCTGCTGTCAGTGTTTGCACGAGTTGGATTCCCTTCCGAGGTCCAAAGTGATCTGGGTAGCGTTTTCACGAGTGTCCTCACCACCTCATTTCTCGAGCGATGCGGCATTAAGGTAGTGCACAGCTCTATCCACCATCCGCAGAGCAACAGCGTAGAAAGATGGCATTCTGTTCTCAAACGAGTCCTGAGGGGACTGTGCTATGAAAACAAGCGCGAATGGGATACCTGCCTGCCTGCAGCACTTTTCGCTTTGCGGTCAGTGCAGCACGAATCCACTGGATTTAGCCCAGCCGAGTTGGTGTACGGAGGGTCACTGCGCTCACCTTTGCGAATGGTGCGCGAAGCCTGGGAGGGGCGCGGAGAAGACCCAACAGTAGTAGAATTCATTCTGAACCTCTTGAATCGCTTACATAACACTAAGGAACTCGTTGAGGCCAGCATGAAGTCAGCCCAGGCTCGTCCCAAAGTGTACTATGATAAGTCAGCCCGTCAAAGGACGTTTCGTATCGGGGATCAAGTGACGTTGCTGAGAGGTTCAAGGCAGAATAAGCTCGAAGTACAGTGGGAAGGACCGGCTAAAGTCGTTGCAAAGCTTTCTAACACTAACTACGCAGTGAAAATCCCCGGTAGGCGTAAAGAAGTGCGCATTTATCATTGCAATCTTATGAAGCCTTATGTGCAGAGGAAAGCCGTGGTAAATCTAACGTTAAACCTTCCCGAGGAGATGGGTGACAACTTGATTTGCCTCAGCGGAGAAGAAACCGACGCTCTCCGCAGGACAGAACCGACAAATGTAGTCTGGGACGAACAACAGGAAGCCTCCTTCGTAAACCTGAAGGCTGTGCTAATTAGCCGTCCGGTATTGCGAGCTCCAGACTATGACCGAGAATTCACGGTCCAGTGTGATGCAAGTGATCGAGGGCTAGGTGCTGTTCTCTGCCAGAGAGATGACGACGGTAATGAGCACCCCATGTTCTATCTGAGCAGAAAACTGAGCTCTAGAGAGAGAGGGCTTATTGCGCGTCAGAGAAAGAGTGCACTTGCATTGTATGGGCCATTCGAAAATTGCAGTGCTATCTTGGAGGGGCAAAATTCACCGTAGATACGGACCATTGTCCCCTGGCTTGGCTGCAAACTGCGACATCGAAGAACAGTCGCCTTCTGAGGTGGAGCTTGATTTTACAGCAGTACAATTTTGAAAAAGATACAAAAAGGGGAAGTTAAATGGGAATGCGGACGCGCTTAGCCGCTGTTTCTAAGCGGTCCGAGGTGTTCCTCACCATGTATCCAAATTGATACTCAGGTTCTTTTTTTTTTTTTTTCGTGCGCTTGTACATGTGTGACTATGTAAAGCAGCACGTTTGGTTTTCTAGGCATACGTAGGTCCTGAACGTCTTGAGTGTGGGCTTTTCTCGGACAACGATGGCAGTTTTCTTTTCACCTGGTCTCTTCAGACGGGAGCCGAGTGCTTGCTTAGACATGTGGTTGAGTTTCAGAGACAGCTCAAGCAATTAGGCCTACGACAATCAAGACAACGCGACAAGCAACAGAGAGCTTCAAGCATTCATGTGCAGGCCATTAAGTAGTCTCTTCATGCAGCAGCTGCGACTGCTGCCCTCCGTGAATCTTCTGGCGGGGGAGGAGGCTGTTATGACCGTGCATCATCCGCACTTGCGCGCTCTATTGTTCTCCTGTGGGCATGGATAAGTGCTGTGGATATGTGCTGTTGGTATAATGGCGCTAAGTGAGCCTGTTTCCATGAATCCTTTTGTGTAAGCCGGATTTGCTTTGTCGAGACCCTGCAAATGCCAAATTGGCCCTGTCAAGGGAACGTCTAGAAAAATACCAAGAAATGTCCCCCTGCGGGAAATAGCCGGAAGTGCTTTCGTTCAATTGTTCACCCTTCCCGTCGAGAAGCGCTATCGTCCAGTGAGGAATGCCTACTGTCCAAAGGAGACGACAGAGTGACACGTCCGCTGACGTACAGGACCAGAAAGGAGCAAGGTGATTACGGCCATTAGAGGATTTCCCGGGAATGCAGGAAAGATTTGCAATTGTTGGAAAGGGACAATGCTGGGAGCTGTATGCGGCGCGCACGTGCACTTGGGTTTCTGAGAAGGAAACCCACTTACCGGAACCAGCATATCGAATCTTTGCTGAAGAATAGAAATGTACCTCCTCGCCGTTCCCAAGCTCTTCCCGCCAACAAGTGACCACGCCCAACGAAACAATGCCGGACCAGCCAGTGCATCAGACCATCAGTGCAGTGATGTGTTCGATTGGATGCCGATATCTGAGGGGCGTGCCCTGGAACTGGTTGGTCAGCATCTTCAGAGAGGGGCTGGACATAGGGGGTTTTAAGGACATTGCAGAGCACGAAATGACGCTCTGAGCCCTGGGTAAACGGCTCATTCAGTCGCTTCTCGCTATGAACTCTTAACGCTTGCCATTTTGCTGATGTACCCTTCTTTTTCATGTAAATAATCATGTAAATGAGTTTTCTCAAAGTGCCATTAAACTTGCTTGTATATATTTTACCAACTTCGAAGATTCAGTCCTTCATGAACCCGGAGTCTCTGCACGCTACCAAGTGAAGGCCGGGTCAACTTAGTCCCAGCGTCACGACAGTACAAAAACATTTTTTTCGAAACTGTAAACTTTACGCAAACATTTCAAAAATGGCTCAAGTATCCATAAGTACCACCTCTATGAATTTCTTGCCTTGGAATATTACCGCAATTAGCATTTCAGGAATCCTTTAACTCACAGAGGCTTTTTCTCTCCTGGAGCAGATAGCATCGGCCAAGAAATCATCTCCCGCTCTTAATACTTCCGCCCTAAACGTTAAGCAAGTATTCTCTACTTCACCTGGGGAAATGGCGGTTATTCAGCTACTTACTGGACAATAATATCCCGAAACTAAAGCTATCGCAAACACGTCTCGGATTATCTTACCTATCGGCCAGGTCGCATGGATCAGAAACCAACGTTATAACGATTTCAAACTAGAACAAAAAACGGGTGCAAGGCGATCTTTCTTTACAACCCCATAATGAGAGCAGTCTCGTGGTCAGCGAAGTGGTTTCGTTGCCCAAAATCGGGAGCGAGTAGGTCTGGAGTTTAGATTTTGAACCTTTCAGTTCAGGCGTTCAGTCGTGTCCGACTCTTCGTGACCCTATGGACCATGTCACGCCACGCTTTCCGGTCTCTCACTATCTTCTTAACATCACATAGCTTCATCGGCAATGCCTCGAGAATGCCATCTAACCATCGCGTTCGCTGCCTACCCCTTCTCCGGCGACCCTCAACCTTTCCCAACATCAAATCTTTCTCCAGCGACTCCTCTCTTCTCATCAGATGACCAAAGTAGCTGAGCTTTAACTTTAGAATTTGACTCTCCAATGAGCAGTCAGGGTTTATGGTCGACAATATCGACTGATTTGATCTTCTATCATTCCAAGGAACTCTTAAGAGTCTTCGCCAGCACCACAATTCAAACGCGTCAATTCTTCGGCGGTCAGCCTTTTTCACAGTCCAACTCTCGCATCCATACATCACAACTGGAAAGACCATAGCACGGGTTATACGGATCTTGGTTGGCAGACTAATGTCTCTGCTCTTTACTAGGCGGTCAAGGCTGACCATTGCTCTCTTTCCCAGAAGCAGGCGTCTCCTAATTTCATGGCTGCAGTCTCCTTCCGAGGTAATCTTGGCGCCCAAGAACAGAAAATCTGTCACAGCTTCCACTTCTTGTCCATTGATGCTCCAGGACTTGATAGGGCAAGTCGCCATGATCTTCGTCTTTTTAATGTTCAGTTTAAGCCCAAACTTCTCACTCTCTTCTTGTACACGCATCAGAAGTCTCTTGAGTTCCACTTCACTTTCTGCCATTAAAGTGGTATCATCCGCATATCTAAGGTTGTTGATACGTTTTCCAGCAATCTTCACTCCAGCTGAAGACTCGTCCAGACCGGCCTTCCTCATGATGCACTCTGCATATAGGTTAAATAGGCAGGGCGACAGTATGCAGCCTTGCCTCACCCCTTTCTCAATCGGAAACCAATCAGTAAGACCATGCCCAGTTCTGACTGTGGCCTCTTGCCCTTCATAAAGGTTCCTGAACCTTACGCATATCATAAAGATATGTTCGTTAAAAATATTTTGGGAGGTGCTCAAGGAACATTTTATGAAACCTAATAATCAGGTAAGCAGATTCCGGCTCATTGTTTTTATCTGTCGGCGACGGTCCTATACAGCATTGAGCAGAAAGCAACTAAATTCTCCGAGGTAAACTGCGTGATATAAGCGGACACCTTTCGTTCTATCCGTGGCACACCGTGGTTCTATCGAGGCGCGGGCGTATCGCTGTCTGAAGGAACTGAAACACTGCGTCTACTTTATTTATTTATTTATTTATTCATACTGTTAACCCTTACTGAGGGTCATGACAGGGAGGGAATCAACAATACATATAAAATCAATAACGCATCTAAAATTTCAAATGACAGGACACAGTAACAAACACTTTGAGTTGCAAGTATACAAACAACATCTCAGAAAGCTGCTGAGCTGGATCAAATGACGTAGAAAGCAAAAAAGCACATACAAAGTAATAAATAGTACGCGACGCACGGGGGACGACATGTTAGCGTTCATTAAAGTATTGGTCTAGACTTTTCTGGAATGCTGTTTTACTGGCACTTTGTACAATATGAGTAGGCAATTTATTCCAGAGCTCTATCGCGTCAGGAAAAAAAGAAAACCGAAATACGTTAGTGCGAGCGAAGTACGGCCGTATGGTTGCATTATGATTCAACCTGGCGCTATGCTTAGCAGGTGGGTGGAAGTACATTTCTTTATTTATCTTTAAATCGTCATGCAGTATTTGGTGCAGTACTGTCAACCTTTGCTTTATTCTTCGCGTTTCTAACGGCTCAGGTTACACTGCCCTGAAGGTATAGCACCAAGGATGGTTAGAAATACCCGAAGGTTTAAAATGCAGTAATCGCATTTCCTATATATCTGACCTAATTTCTTCGTTTATCCAACATAAACTACGTGAGCTTTATAAGTGCTTTTAGACACTGGTGTCAAAGGTTCTATCCTCACTATCTGTACGTAAAGCGATTAAGGCACCCTATCTCCCCATCTCATTTACGGGTTGCTGCCGACCATCACCAGCAAGCCGTGAGCGTCCTATACTGTGCGCACACGAACCACCCTGGCGGGAGGCTTGCTTCATTAGGACTTAATTGCGCGAGCAGGCAGGGACCGCTCCCATTAGGCATCGAACCACCTCGCGTCGCACTGCGCGCGCCGACGGCTTCCTTTAATAATCACGCGGTCGCCCCTGCGTAGGCACTTTAGCGCCTTCGAAGCAGCCAATCGGAAGGGACATTCACATAATTAACCGTTCGCAACAGTATTTCATGGTTCAAAAACTAACGCCCGGTTGTCCGCGACAAGATACACGTTCCCAGCTGAAAAGAAGCTGAAATTTACAGCCCCGCCGTGGAGATGCAGTGGTTTGGGCGCTCGAATACTGTGCCCAAAAAAGCAGGATCGAATCCCGGCCCCGGAGGCCGCTTTTCTATGGAGGCGAGAAGCAGGGCGCCCGAGCGCTGTGCGATGCCAGTGAATGTTAAAGAACCTCACGTGGTGTAAATTTCCGGAGACCTCCACAACGGTCTCCGCGGTCATAGCCTGAGTTGCTGTTGAACGTTAAACCAAACCTAACGAAACTGCTATTTACAAAAACGCTTAAGAGAATACGTACACTAAATAACAATGCCGGCACAACCTTGTTCTTGACAGACAGTTATCTTAGCCCCAAGCAGCGTTGCTCGGCCACATGTCTCAAACACTACTCGTGCTAGAGTGTCCTGCTTGGTTAGTGTAGATTGACGTTTATTATCAGCAATGCTTACCTCATATATTTGACAGAATGGGATCATTCACACTTACAGATTAAGAACAGCTTCTTTGCAGTGACAGAGCGCCTAACTATAGTTTATTATTTCGCGGAGGCTCGAAAACTAGAACAATTTATTGTGACAACCTGAGGTCAGACGCAGAAAAAGAAAGGAAATAATTTTTTATAGCTTGAAACCGCTTACGTCTACGAAGGAGAAAGCTCGCCCGCGCACTACGTCCGGTTCCTACTCACTGACTGAAAATCTTTATTGAGCAGAGATAAGGAAGAGGGATATGTGTAGGTGGAGTCCCTAGTCCGGGACTCTAGCGGCTGCCACTGCTATCCGCGCGCGTGCCACGAAGGCCTGTTGGGACCTCTAGTCCAGGGCTGGATAGTATAGCCTCCGACTTCCCAATAGTTGACACTGCATTTGTATCATCAGGTGGATTGCGTGGGCAGGTCCACACCATGTGATGCAGGCCTGCTTTCCCCGCAATATTTACATTTGGGGTCCAGAACCCAGGGTGTGCTTAAACGGGCTAGGGCAGCGGCATCGACAGCGTCGCCATCTGTTGTGCGCGGTGGACCAGCTGGGGCGTTGCTAGGCAACGACTCAAGGTCATTTGTGGCCGCGGCATTACGGCCCACGCCAAAAGCCGAAGACCTAGGGTAGTGTTGTTTTCGCAGCAATAATAATAATAATAATTTGTTAGCAGGAAATGAAAGGCACACTATCTGTCACACTTTCGCGTAGAACCCTATACTAATGCGCTTCCATCGAGAGACCGTGTCTATACCGCGCCCAAAGGAAAGGAACGAAGGTTGGAGTGAAAGCACCCATTGTGCTTCTCTGGCAGCGTCATCTCGGAGGAAGTGGCTGTTTGGTAAGTGACCGCCGTTTGCGGCGGGTGCTAACCTGCCATTGGATTTCTCTCTGTTGTTGGCCGTCATTGCACCCGCCACCACTTCGGTGGTGGACGACGGCTGTTGTTGCGGCGCGCGCCTTTCTCTCCCTCTTCCTTTTCTTTCTTCTCTAATTCCTCTATTGTCCGCAAGAGGCAGCGGAGGTGGCTTAGCTACAGAGCCAGTAGCAGGCCCGTGCATTTTCTTTTCCTTCTTCCTATACAGCCACAACTACAACAACAACAACAACAATGATTAGGCCACACAATTGGCCATGTATGTCGGTTCAATTTCTAGCTATAGCGCGTTACAATTACTGGTTCGCTATAGAATGCTTCTCCCAACTCTCCCAATTCTCCCTACTTCTCCCAGGGGCATGCATGCCCAAAACGCGGTATCCTCGCAGCTGAAACTTCGGACAGAATTGGCATTTTGTCGTTAGTATTTTTTTTTAATTTCAAATTTGTGTAGGGTACTTCCCTGATTCGATCAGAATAAGCAGGATGTCCCTATCGCAGACGGAGGACTTCCACCGGTCGTCTCTCTCATGGCTCAGAAAGAACTGGCAGATAATTTCGCAGCGGCGAACGGCAGCGGCAATTTCGGCTCGGGCGGTGCACATATACAGATCCGCCGCCACCGATCTGGCTCTCTGATTGCCACCGCACAGGGGTTGCATTGGAGGAGGAGCGAAAAAAGGAATTAAGTTCGAGCCGGCGCTTTGACAACCGGAGACTCGCAGGAAGTGGGGGGAGGGGGGCGGCGTGTACACCCAGCGGCAAACGATGGGGGCAGAAGCGCGCGCAGCAAGCGGACAACGCGATAAAGGGAGGAGAGAAGAGATAGCAGCAACTGACTGATGCTGCTGACGCCGATAGTGAGTCAACCCCAGCTGCGGAGTTGGTTTCAGGGACAACGCCGCCGATGCCGACGCAAACAATATGATACCCTCGCTTCCGCAGCGCCAAGAACCAGGTCTAGCCGTGGGAAGGTGGTCACGTATTCGTCGACGTGCCGGGGCCTACGTGAAATAACCGGCGCGTCGGCAACTGAAGAGCACCCTATCCGCCACAGAGGAACAGGGGGGGGGGGGGGGGGGGGGGGACCCTCCCCTCCTCTTTCTGCATGGCGGCGACGGTGTTCTGTGCAGTCACGTTATCTTGACTCTCTAGCGGCGTCACCGGCATCCAGCGGTATCAGTCGGTCGCTGCTAGCGCTGGGGGGATGAAAGGGGGGCGGAGCTGGTTACGAGGCCGACGCCGACGCCGACGCGAAACCCAGGAACGGACGCCAAAGAGCTGCGCTCTAGAACCGGCTAAGTGATTGTTCTCCTCTACTGCATAAATCACAAAAGCCAGCAACGTTGTGCACGCTTGACAGTGAGGCAATTGCATTGATTGCAGATATAAGTTTTAGCACTCGTCATCCCAATTGCATTCTTTGCGCGACACGATCAAAATGCAAGTACGTGTTTAGCTGACTCGATCCCCCTAGCCAATTTTCTCTTTTTTACTTCGAAAAACCAGAGGTATTAGAATGATTGCACCCCGTCTCCCTATCCTCCTCTGGGAAGTACGCCTAGAGACGCGTAAAAAAATTCAAGGCAGCCACTGCAGTAGGGGGGGGGGGAGGGGGGCAGATCGGTAGCGCCTATAATGTACCTCTTTTTATTCAACGTATTCCGTCTTCTGGACAAAGCGAGAGATAAAATTTAGTTCACTGATATGGTGTTTTCTTTTTTTTTTTTCGGGACAGGCCGGGCCCGCCGTGGTGGTGCAGTGGTTAGGATGCCCCAGTACTGTGCCGGAATACCCGGGTTCGATCCTGACAACAGGCAACTGCGTTTCGATGGAGGCGAAACGAACAGACGTCCGTGTGCTGTGCGATGTCAGTGCACGTTAAATATCCCCAAATGATTAAAATTACTCCGTAGGTTTCCACTACGGCTCCTCTTTCTCTCTTTTCACTCTCACTACCGTCTTCCTGCCTTCCCTCACGGCGTGGTTGAGATGTCCACAGGAAACAAGTGAGACAGTTTCCGCGCCTTTCCCTTCCTGTGAACCAATTATTATTATTAGAGACAGGCCGAAACACAATTTCGTCCGGCACGTTCACGTTGAGTACACAGCATCAATATGGGATATTTCGCACAGCATACGTCTTTCACCGGATTTTGTCCAAAATACATGTTTCCCCCAGCTCATCCTCTCTAACTATAACAGAACTGCAAGCATATCCAACCTGAAGGTCAGTCTGGGTCTGCGATGCCTACTGGTTCGTCGTAAACCACGTCTTCTTCGCCTTTACCACAAAATTATGCGCCAAATTGTCACCAGCGCGTAAACCTTCAGAGTGCACGTCACCACGGATGGATCACGCGCACAAAGTTTGATTACCATTCTGCAGGTTGAAAAACAGCATTTATATTCACCCTCTACATGCGACGAATGGAGCCCACTTCCCGCATCTATAGTACTAATTATGAGCTCTCTTTAATCCAAGAACGCAACAGCTAAAGTTGTGCAACCAACAACCTTTTGTAAAACTACGGTCGTATTATGCTTTGCTGTGTTCCTCTGTATAACCATTCCCTTTGCAGTGCCGTATGGCCCTGAGAATATTTTTTAAATAAATAAATAAGTAGAAACTTAATAGACATCTTATAAGGCAAGATTTTGAGAAGCGTCAGAAAGTGAACTTTCCCGGTTGTGTCAACAGATGTAGCGCACGGCGGTAAAAGTAAATATGACCCCCGAACCGTCCAGTCCCCCAAATCGATGATACGAGCCAAAATGTCTGCTCTTTTTTGAAGCGGTCCTGGGCGGTGGGAGTCTATACTGAGTCACAAATGCGCCGCCGTGATTAGGGCGTTCACTTTCTCCGTAATTTGAGCTCTCCCGAAGCTCGAGTAGAGGAAAAAATTGTCGAACGCCAGTAATTAAATCGTAGGCTGCACGGTGCTCCCAGCGCCGTTTCTTTTTTTCCCATTTAATTTGGCTCAGGCTTTAAAGAAAAATGACCGCGGCTGCGCACGGACTATATGCCTGGTGTTCATTAAGGACGGTTTGTTAATTGGGATCTCCGTGAAGCGAAGCTCTGCTCTCTCTATAGCAGCATAGGGTAATAGTTTCGGCTGTTCTAATTTAATGAGGCGATGTGCTTTGTAAAAACGCCCTCTCAGCGACGGTTCTCCAGCGGCCTTTAAATTTTGCAATAGTGACCACCACATGTAATAAAGCGCAGAACAAGAAATGCAAACATCAGTCTACATTCCGATCTCTTCTAAAAAGAAATGGGCTCGAAGAAAGGAAAAATTGAGGAACCTGATTATAAAGAGCGGAACAGCTGAGTATCTGAAGCGAAAACCTTGTTCGCCTCATATTCGCTTTTAAGTATGAATAAGAAATGGTTTTGAACAAATCAAGTTGTCTCTACCCTAGTTGCACGCCGTTATTCAACGCAGTTATGCGTAGTCATATATGTCCTCAAGACGTCCGAATTACGGCTACTGCCGGAACGTGTGCAGAATTGTGTATAGAGGCCACATTGGGGGCCATAAACCCAGGAACGAGAGCACCACATCAGATAAAAATATATAGCGCAGTAAATTTCATGAGTAAAACATCTTCCCTTTTTAGCTGTTCATACTAATAATAATAAAGGAAAATTACGTCACGATGCTGCCCCGTTCTCTATATGCAATAGACCATCAAATTCAGTAACGCTATAGAACTGTAGCGCGTAGTGATGCTTCAATGCACGTATGTGTCCTGATGTACTTTTCTTGAGTGTGCATATTTAGTGACCCCTTAACGATATAAAACCTGATGTTTTCCAGTCTCTCGACTCTAAAGCTTATAAAAAATATTGTGGGAACATATTGTTTTGATCACTGCTAATTATTCTACATTACCGATGGTGACCATTGCGACATGCGTAAGAGCTTGCAACAAATTTTTCCTGCTCCTTTTTCTCATGTCGCTGCAGAAAAGCTACGGGGCTGTGAACAGCAAACTTGCTCGTAAAGCTTGCGCAGAAGACTAGACATCACAACGCATGCCTATTACATTTTGTGGTATGCAGATTTCCGTCAAACATTTAGCCGGTGATTTCGCGCACATACGTCATTCAAGCTGCCCCGCGAAGTATGCGGTTGGAGACGTTTCTCGAAGAGGGCTTCGTGGTACTATACGCCACGTGCTATTTATTCTCAACCACCCTCGACTGGGTAGGAGGCAGTTTCCTCCTGTACAACGACTGGCGGCGAAGAGTCAAGTCTTGGCGCAATTGCTAATTAAAGCATTGACACTGCGTGTGGACGCTCCGGTTTGACATCACGAGCGCGCTGTGGTTTTCGAATATGAACTTGCAGGTCGCATTCTTCCTTTGTTGTTGTACGCTGGCTTGTCAAGACACAAGGCTTTTTAAAGATGCCATGTTTTAGGGTGCTTGTGGCTGACTGTCTTTAGCATGGGGCATTATTTTTATAGACTGAAGCGTTGTATCTGCTGCTTGTTATTACTTCGTCTTGTGAAAGATTTTGGAAATACGTTTGATAGCGTACAGAAAATTCCTAAACATAAAAATCGATCCTCGTTACACAATAAAAAGTGCTTGACTATAAACCGTTTTGCCATGTTGCTTTTTATAACGAAAGCATTAAACAATCAAGATGTTCATTTTGATATCGGAGCTTACCCAAAACTAAACAGCGTGAAGCAGCATTACGAAATATAAATTATAAATAATAATATGGAGCAACATAGCTATTAGATAAAAAATTGTGATTTCATGTAGGAAGTATGATTAACGAAGAATAATTAATGGTATGCTTGTGAACAGAGGCGCAGTCAAGAGTTGATTTTCGGTGTCAGAGCACTCCCGAATTTTATAATCATATGATTAAGATTAAATTACTAACATATTGTTCGGGCACCGGTTCTACTTGCGACACTGTTTGTGAGTACTATGGATAAACAAACATAGCAGCACGAAGAGAAAGATTACACCAGAAACCATAGTAAGCGAAAGTGTACAGCATGGAAGGTTTCCAAGCAAGAAACACAAGCGCAAAAACAAGATCATACGCAAAAGAAAAAGCCGAAAATATGAACTCAGACGCATACAAAAGATTGGTACGGGCTGAAATCCTGTCTTCAGTCAGCTATCATGATTCAGTTCAATCGATCATACTCTGTAGTCGTGCAAAAGTATCTGTCCGGGGCACTAACGTTGGCGCTTCGAATAAATTTCATTAATATTCTTTGCGCCCAGAATTGTTTAACATCATTTAGCGTCTTTATAACGGTGCTATTACATCACTGTGATCTCATTCCATCTAATTATTTCCGATTCTTCTTGCCGGTCGTAGCTACGGAGAAGCCGGAATAGGAGGCAGTTATAGCGAATGAGCCCTCCGTCCTCATTATCAATGCTATTGTGGTTTTGCTTTAATGTACTGACTGAAGTTGCGAATCATCGACGTAAACCGACCTATAACTTCTACCGACCAGCACACCACACGAGCCCATGGCCCAGGAAATCATAAAACTTTTTGCAAAGTAGAAGCCTCTTTCGCTCTTTATGTCCCTGCGCGAATATCCTCTGGGAAAACAAATCGCACTTCAATTGGTTTTCTTTATTTCCAGGTCCATTTTTTCCCAGCTGAGGTGCATATAACACTAATCTGTAGAGAAGCAGCCGGTTTCAATTCACAAGGCGGCCTTCCTCCGAAAGTGGCGACATCTACAGAACAGTCGCCCGCAACACATACTGAACGCTGCTTGTCTTCGCCTCTACTGAGCAGAGTTCGTCGTCCTAATTCCGGCTCGTTGTACGCGACAACTACTACCCCTCGGGAATGGAGCCGGAACTGGATCGGCCTTCGCGAGCGCTAGCTGCGGCGGCTGTTGGGGCCAGGGAAATGAAGCAGAAAAAAAAGGGAATAAGAGCAACTACGTAGACAGAAAAAGAGATCTCAAAACAAAGGACGTGACGCCGTGCATTTCGAATGCGTGCTCGAAGTGGGCCCTCAACGGCGGTGTGCATGATTAATTTTGGTTTTCGCGCAGAAAATTTTCGTCTATTTAGAAAACGTTCCCTTTTATAAAATGAGACAATGAAAGCACGAACTTCTTTTCGTCGAGTACTAAAACACCAAACAGGCATCAAAACACTTGCTGTTGAGGCTAGTTTAGTTTTAGCTGCAACCATATTCAGTATGCTTGGTTAAAGTTCAATGACATTCACAGCGTTTTTTTTTTAATTATTGCCTCAGGGCATTCACAACGTTGTTCTTCGCAAACTACGTCAGAACAGGTTTTGAGGTGGAACCTTCGTTATCGTCGTATTTGTAACAAATTATTACACCTCCCTCCTGGCGGTAGATAACAAAAAAACGTTTAAGCGATCCATTCCTTCCGCGCCGCGGCGTATCCATCAGCGTCAGCGACGCCACTATTTCACAGATTTGGAGCAGCATAGACGTATCACAAAGGCAAGTCTCCACTTATAATTTCCGACGGCCTGCCTCTCCAGAAGCGTCCCTGTTGCGTTCATTGGTATTGGATTGGATTGGTAAAACGTTTATTCGGGGCCTGCAGTAGAACGCGCGCTCGCGCGCACGCGCTCCGTCCTCCTCTGGGCACCGGCCGCGCGGCCTGGGTCCCCGCTCGCCGTGGCCGGCTCGCTGGTTCCCTGCCGGGCCAGCGCCTTGATAACATGCTGGACGGCCCAGAGTTGCTCCTCTTGATTGTCGCTCCCTGCGGCTGCTTCCAGTCGCGGCGGGATCCTTCCAGACTTAGCTTCTTCCTGGTACTGGGTACAATTCCACAGCATGTGTGCGAAGCCGGCAGTCTCCGTTCGCCGACTCTGCATTTGCCTGTCGGGTGCGTCTCGGGATACATTCTATGCATCAGCAACGGACTGGGGAGTGAGCCCGTCTGTAGCTGTCTGAATAAAACGGCTTGCTCTCGACTGAGCCCCGAGCAAGGGGGTGGAAGAGTTCTGCGAGCTGGGCGGAACACCTTGGTTATTTCGTTGTAGTCCGTCATTCGGTCTTTGGTGCTGAACCACCATTGGTACAACCATCATTGATACAATTCCTACCGAGCTGCTGCCGTTCGCTTCCAAGCCGATGAAATTTAGCCTGGCGTGCTCAGCCTGCGTCCCAGAATAAAAGGGCGAAATTCATGGCTGGTTCCCTTCCTGTCGATGTCTGTTTAAATTATCCGGCTGGATTCTCAGTAAACATCCAACTGCTTCAGAGTATGATCGAGACTAGAAGGTGCGGGCATCGATGATTAAAGTACATTAGACCGTATGTGGCCCCATGCCGTCTGCACGTCTCTAGTCAGCATTGCGCTGCCTTGTTTCCTGAGTGAACTACCTTACCATTTCCATTACGAGCATAGATATCTTTAACCTGGTACTACGGGTCTTATGAGATGAAGATGATAATAATGCAGACGAAATAAAAAGATAGTTAAGTGGTCCTCGGTCTGGCAGGGGCAGGCGATCAAAATTTCAAATGCAGAATAACGTTAGTAAAAGCACCTTTCATTTCGAATGTCGCCTAAACAATTATAAGTAGTCATTGACATCATCACGATCCTATAACGAGACGACGAACTCGTCTTCCATTCACGTCTTTCTCAAGACATTTTCTTTACCATTTTCCGTTACCTAGTCTATGATACGCATTTTATCGACTACTTAATACCATCAAGAGCGCATTTCGCTCATTTTATGAGCCTGCAGCAAACATCGCAAGCGTGAAAAATTAAGGGATGCTCATGAACACACAACAGTTGTGATAAATGTGTGGAATGCGAGTTTAACACGCACCCTCCACTCATTTTCATCCCCGCCGTATTGCTTAAACATTAGTATTGCGTTTTACATTCACTTAATGGGAATCGGACTCTGAATTATGGATTTAATTATTTTTTGCTAATATTCTTTCCGCGCACTTTCCCTGTTAGTGTGGTACCTCATTCGGCCAGCTAGTACCCCTGTGATCCCTGGGCAGGATATTTGGCTTTTGTCAGTACTGCGCAGCCAGAGCAGTGGAATGACACACTGTCAGGGTATGATAAATGTTACATGGCCATCAAACCTCTTTGCCTCATGCGTTTTGTAGGGACTTGTTCTTGAAGACTCATCCTCCCCCTCCTTTCTACTTTCCGTGCTTTTGTGCGTCTTAGCTTGAGTATTCGTCAATATTTGCGATGGATTAGAATTATCTTGAGAGCCGCGCCGACGAAACGTGGTCCCACATAAAGACCTCGTGCAATATTATCTAGGCTCCCTTTCATCGTCAAGGCTTCTCATTCGTACGCCGTTAAGAACCAACAAGGAAGCAAGGTTGCAAGTTAGTGGTGGCAGCAGCCTAATGCGACGCCTCCCACGTCTAGGTTTGGCCGACGCAGACTGGCATGCCTGCTGCTACGGTATAGCTTGAGGTGGGCTTGAGCTTTTTCCAGCGCTGCGTCTAGAAAAGCCGAAATTTGTCACCTCGAGAATCTGTATAGTACGATGGCCATTAAATGGTGATGGTGAAACCATTTATCAAAATTAAATGGTTACAGAATGATGATTGGGGTAGAATCCTGTTGGCCTTGGGCACTTCGTGCTAATAGCTTCCCATACAAACCCATACTAACCACTAATTAGAAGCGCCTGGCTTATCCGCAGTGCCCTAGTTAGTGCGCTGCAGCGCTACACACGGATGGATCCTAGCTCTGAGAAGACGTCCTGCGCTTTATACATCATGCACATCACAGAGAAAACGAGAAAACGGCATTT
The DNA here is from genome assembly GCF_055883805.1 of Amblyomma maculatum. NCBI lineage: Eukaryota > Metazoa > Arthropoda > Arachnida > Ixodida > Ixodidae > Amblyomma > Amblyomma maculatum. The sequence goes on from NC_139352.1 coordinate 103,285,070, forward strand.
GATGCCTATCTCCGGAACGTTTGCAACTGCGCTCACAGCTTAGCAAAACACAAAAATACAAGAAACCTGCAATAAAACGAAAATAAACGCACACACAAAAACAGACACAGAAATTAAACATAAATAAAGGTATAAACAAAACCCGGCACACAGCGTGAACTAGCATTCAAGTGTTCAACGTAACGACTCGCGCATGTCCACCACGCAACAAGTCAACATCTTCGGTCGGAAATTGAAAAGTTGGAGACACTCATCAGGAAAGCCTACAAGACGGCCCTGGGGCTACCGAACTCCACGCCAACGGCCAAGCTCATGGCTCTAGGAGTACATAATACCCTCGAAGAGATGTGGGAAGCACAATGGCTCTCACAACTCAATAGGCTCGCACTTACAACACCCGGCAGAGAACTGCTCGAGAAGATCCATGTTAATCAGCCCTATACAATTGACCAAAGGGAATAGGTCCCACGCGATGTGAGAAGACGCATCAACGTGTACCCCATTCCGCGGAATATGCATCCCGCATATAACATCGAGAGGAGGATAGCAAGAGGGGAAGCCCTGCAGAAGAAATGGGACAAGCAGACTAACACCCTTTACGTGGACGCAGCAGGACCACACAATGGAGTCATGACTATCGTAGTCTCAACGCCTGTGGGGTCGATGGTGAACTGCGCCTCGGTGAAAACATCTAACCCCACTCACGCAGAGGAGGCAGCTATTGCATTAGCTGTAGCATCTAACCCCAACGCCGTTGTGCTCACTGACTCCCAAAACGCCTGTCGCAACTTCAATTACGGATTTATTCATAAGTCAGGGTTGTCATTGCTAACTAAGCACCCACCCAACCAAGCATCAATCATCTGGTTTCCCGGTCACCTGGAACTACCAGGAGGAAACGAAGCCGCTAACAGGCATGCCCGAGCTCTTCTATACCGGGCGTCTCCCCCTGATGACCATAAAGGGTGCCGTGACCTGATAGGTTTAGCAGTGTATGCTGACAATCTCGCGCCATACAGAACAGCCAGAAAGGAGTACCCAACACCACACAAATCCCTCAATAAGTTAGAAGAGAACATCCTTAGGAGACTACAAACCAACACATGCCCAACACCAGTTAAATTACACCTGTGGTACCCTACACTATACTCTCCGCAGTGCCCACACTGTGGAGAGGTAGCTAACCTCTACCATATGGTGTGGGCATGCCAATTTAATCCCTTAGTTGACCCCATTCCCAACCCCTCGGAGGAGCAGTGGGAGGCTATTCTGCTCAGCGATGGTCCTGACCGTCAGCACTGGCTGGTGGGGAGGGCCAGCGCAGCAGCAGCAGCCAATGGACTACCGGACTAGGCGGCCCACCCACATGTTCTGAGAATACTGAATAAATAAAGATGTTTTCAATCAATCTCGTTATCAGGCGAGATAGGTAATTTAAAACACAATTATAATTCATTCTGGGACAGAAATGCAGACGGGTGACTGGCGCTACAACAGAATTCTCTATGTAAACCGTTCGCATTACTTCCAGCGCTAAGTTACCATGGCTACAAAATATACTGTACTATAAAGTAAAAAGAGTTACAACAACATAAAAGACGTTGCACGGCAAGATCAATAGATTAGGCAGAAGGCTCCTAATCGCAAGAATAGAATGTTCGTATAATATGTAATGCATCGCCCTGTCTGCCCACTCTAGCCGCCACCACAAGCGAGCGGCAGCTTATACAGAACACCACTGCATGAAATAAATTTCAGACGATGCTGGAGCAAAGAAGAAATTGCAATAAGCGCCTGTTGTACCTATCTCCGTGTTTGTCCTTGTTGCTGAGCTTTGTAAATTATGGATTCATAAATTCATACCAACTTGTACAAATTTCCTCATTCGAGAATGCATGGTCGTTCCTGCAAAAGCATCCATATAATATGCAGCTTCTAAACACCATGCGAACAACAGAGCGAGTTATTAAGCTCTCAGCAGAGGGCCTTTAACAAATAGCTTACCATTCCTTTCTACAGCTCTCATTTAATAAAATCTTAGGGCGGCAATATCTTCTACTGTTGTAAAACCTTCTGATAAAGTTCACTCGTGACGCGGTTCAAGAGACCAAGCTGTCACCATACCTTTTTCTACACAACGTGCTCGGCATCGAATGACTGAACAGAAGCTGCTCCCGATAGAGCCGTATATTCAAACTTTGCATTTTTGAAGCCAAAAAGGTGTTTATTTGCAGCAATAAATAAAAGCGCTCTCTAGCAGCAAGCAGCAATAATTAGATGGCAATTAATGCTAGAAAACTCGCAACACAGGAACCGCGTGTAAAAACGCGAATGTAATGACATCTACTTAATTTTCCTTTCTGTATATCAGCGAGTAGCCAGAAAGGTACACCTGCATTCTGTGAGTAGAAAGCACTCAATCTATCGACCAGCCTTTCTTTCGGACCCTTTTCATCTCCTCTTTCTTTTCCGCAGGACGATTGGCGACTTTTACCGATTGCGCGCCGTGTTTCGCGGCGAAACAGGGCACGCAATCTGCTTCACTCATCACAGCGGCTGGGGCATATGCTATCGCTAGATATCAAAGCTTCACCTGGCGCCGGTTTCGATCTGCGTCTGCTGAGCGCAAGGTAGGAGTAAGGGTACAGAGAAGCCTGCGAGGGTAACTGGAGCGGACGGGCGCCGTTAGAAGGCGCAGAACGCAGTTTTGCCACGCTCTCCCACGTCCCGCAATATTGTGATCGTGACAGTACATCCTATCGAGTCGAGCGTGGCTAGAAGCCTGGAAATGAGTGAACTGAGCAGCTCGTCCACCCTCCAGACATCCAGCCACATCAACAAGGTTAAACTCATTTACCAATTCTGCGAGAACACAGGTGCTGGCATCACTATGCGGCCTTCTACTCGTTTTATCTGATGCGGAGAGTACACAATTGAAGTCTCCCATTATTACAGTTTGCCTTTCAGAGTTGCAATACTGACGAATACCTTCAAAGAAATCGCGCCTTTCGCCAACGCTGTTCGGTGCATAAACACAAATGATGCGCCATTCGTATGAATACAGCACGAGATCGCAAACAACGAAGCGGCCATACGCACAAGTCGTGACAGCTTGAATTGTAACACCAAGGCACTGACGCACGAACAGCACACAACCAGCCGCTGCTCCAACTGCATGACTTACAACGGCATTGTATCTTGAAGTAAAAAGGCTAACCATTCTCCCGGTTTCTTCATCACCATCAACTTTAGTTTCCTGAATCGCGATGACGTCTGGCTCCAGCTCGCTAACCAAACGAAACAGTTGATTCTGCTTGCGCCTTGCTTCGAGCCCTCGAGCATTAATAGTCGCGAATCTAATGGCTTTGTCTAGACAAATCATTGCTGATGAACGAATACCCGGGAGCATGGTCATACCTTTAGTGATGTCTGTGGCCGAGCACCCGGTGGGAGCGGTGCAGCTACCCCTCTTTTCTCTAACAAGTTCGGCCTAAGCCGAAAGGAGTCTTTGTCGGCGGTCCTTCGACGTCTGCGTTCTCGTGACCTGGTGTTCGGTCCTCCGTGTCGTCGTGTGTCCGCTTCGCTACCGCTGCCGAGTTCGCTGCCTCAGATTCGACCATGCTGTCTGTCTCGTGTTGTGACTGACCTCCGTGTCCCCAGTTGAGTTGCTGCTGCTGGTCACCTTAGCGACCGCGACGCCGACGGAACACGCTTGCAAATTCTTGACACCTTGCTCCTTGACCTCGTCCGCGTTTGGGGAGGGGGGAGTGACCGTTGTTTCTGCTGAGCTGGTGCCCGTCTCCTTAGCTGCTTCTTCCGCATCCGCCTCGTCCATGAGGTGTTCCGACATGTTGTCGTTCCTCACGGGCCCTGCGACGTTTGCATACGTCTTTACACACTGCGGTTCGTCGTGGCCGAAACGACGACAACGAGCGCAGCGCGGAACCTGGCACTCCTTCCGGATATGACCCGTCGTCTTGCAGCGAAGGCACAGGGGCGCCCTGCCCGGAACGACGACGAGCGCTGGCTCACCGGCAACTCGCAGCTGGTGTGGGATGTCGTCAATTTTCACCCCTGTCTTCAGCTTTAGGGACACGGTGCGCGTAGTTGACCCTTTGTCGGTGACGCCTTGTGCGCGCCACCTTTCCCTTGCGATGTCAGACACCGTCCCATACGGCAACAGTGCGGCTCGCACGTCTTCGTCAGGAACGCCATGCAACAGCCAGTGAATCTTTAACCGGACGCCCTGATCGTTGGGGTCGACGATTACACAGCGATGGTCCTTCACTTTCACATCACTGACAGCGAGCAGCTTACGTGTGGCCTCGGCGTCTTTAAACGTCACTGCCCAAACGTGGTTCATTTGGTACGCCCCCAGGGCGACCACCTCTGGGAGCAATCCAAGACGAACCAACGCGTCCCTGAAGTCTTCAACTCGGTACGGTCGAGCCTTCACGTCACCATGCATGAAAACAGTATTAAGCTCAATGCGCCCGGTTGGCAAACTTGGCAGAATCACCTGATACTCGTCAGCCGAAGCGTCAAAAAACCTGTTTCCGCGGCCGGCCTGGGCCGCAAACGCCGCTCCGCCGGAGCTCACGCTTCTGCGTCCGTACACGCCGGTGGCCGGAAGTAGAACTCAGCCACGAGTTATTTTTTTTTCTTTATTGCATGAATTGGTACAAATACATCAGTAAAAGATCGTGATTGCGATGCCCCTTGGCTGACAACCGTGTCACCACGAGTTCGCCCATCAGACTCAAGACCTCCTCCGCAGAGTCTTGCTGCTTCAAAATTTCTTTTAGTTTATACACTTGTTCAACAAAATAATCACATACAGATCGTGCATCGACATCACAGTGTCTATAAGCCATCCTACTCCTCCAAATACTGTGAAGGCCCAGTAGCATGATGAGGTCATACTGAAAATCATCATTAATAGTTGTCAAGTACCGAATTCCACGTGGCGTCAATGGCAGGTCTTTTTTACCGGGTACCGGTGCGAGGATATGTCCCAATACCCTTGCGTTTATAAGTTTTCTCGCTCTCTCCCTTTCCAACATCCAGCGTGCGTCACTCGAACAGTGGTGTTTAGGCGACGCAGCTCCTCTTTCCGCTCACAGCGCGATTGCTAGGTGCAGCGTCTGATGCCGGACGCCTCTGAGGTGATCGCTGCGCCGTAGCGCTTCTGCTGGGAAAGCGTCGCCTGCGATGTGTGCCGAGCTGCTTCCGAAGAATCATGCTTCTGCGTGGTGTTCCCAAGCAAGATAGAGGACGATCCCATCAAGGCGTTAGCCCCATGATCGCGTCCGCCTTCATGGCGCGTCGCTGCCCGGCTTTCTCCCTCCGACATACTCAGTGCGTGTGAACGCTAAAGGAACACGGGAGCAAGAAGCGTTGTAGTGTGCACAACACAGTGCGATAATGTAGATTGTGCGAAGCACTTGTTTGAACAAATAATTAGAAAAAAGTTGTACAGTGCACTTACAAGTGTTGAGTATGAAAACTGTCTTTGTGTGACTCAAGAGCATACCGGGCGAATGAGTGGGTGGTGCGAACGAGGTGCAAAACGCTATCGCGTTCCACTCTTGAAGGTGAAGCTTAAGCGTCCTCCAAATTTTTTATTTGTAGGCCGTCACTGTACCCACACCGTTTCGGTGGTGGACGACGGCTGTTGTAGCGGCGCGCGTCTTTCTCTCCCTGCCCCGCCGGGATGGTACAGTGGTAAGACGCCGGACTACTGTGACGGAGTACCGGGCTCGAACCCGACCTCAGCGGCTGCGTTTCGATGGAGGCGAAACGAAGAGGCGTGCTTGTATTGTGCAATGTCAGCGCACGTTAAAGATCCACAGGTGGTCGAAATTACTCCGTAGCCCTCCACTACGGCTCCTCATTCTCTCTTTCCACTTTCACTCCCATCTTCCTCCCTTCCCTTACGGCCCCTCTTCCTTTTCTTCTCTATTTTCTCTTCTGTCTGCACGAGGCATTGGAGGTTGCTCAGCTACTGAGTCAGTAGATTGCCCGTGCATTTTCTTTTCCTTCTTCCTACACCCACAACAAGACCGAAGATCCCCAGGTGGTCGAAATTACTCCGCAGCCCTCCACTGCCAGCTCCTATTTCTCCCTTTCCACTTTCCCTGCCACCTTCCCCCCTTCCCTTACGGCGCGGTAAGGTGTCCACAGAAGCAAGTGTGACAAATGCTGCGCCTGTCCCTTCCTGTGAACCAATTATATTACATGGTGGTGGTGGTGGTAGTGGTTATTTATTTTATATACAAAAGGAAAGATCTGCAATCTGATATCTGAAGCACTTGAACTGGGGCGGTGGAAATAAAGGGATAGCGAGGACAAGGTAGAGGAAATTAAAGGGGTGAGCGATAGGGAGAAAGAAGAGGGTAGGTAAAAATAAAAGAAATATATACACTATGGTACAGTATACAGTAGTGTGCTTAAGGTCCACCCGCAAATGTCAGGTCACTGAGCACTTGGCACATCGGGCGGGCCTCCGCAATAGCTCTGCGTCCAGGCAACTGTTCATAACGCGCGCACTTGAACACTGTACAAAACACTGACGGCTGTCGTGGGCGATCGGCCGGTAATTGTTGTGCAAAATAGCTTACACGGAACGTTCGGTCACAGCACGCACTATCTGGCGAGTTGAAATAGGCGGGTCATGAAGCCCGCCTGTTACTCACACAGGCTCACGTGTGTTCGCTCGCGGACGCGCGCACTGCCCGGCGGCACAGGAGCACAGCTACGCTGTCCTGGATTACCCCCTGCGCTCTGTAAGCCGCCAGAAACTCGCGTTGTGGTTCGGCTAGCGCGGCGCAGTGCAGTAGAAGATGTTTCTCTCCCTTTCCTTTCTTCTCTATTTTCTCTTCTGTCTGCCCCGCCGGGGTGGTGCAGTGGTAAGACGCCCGACTACTGTGCCGGAGTTCCCGGGTTCGAACCCGACCTCGGCGGCTGCGTTTCGATGGAGGCGAAACGAAGAGGCGTCGTGTGCTGTGCGATGTCAGCGCACGTTAAAGATCTCCAGGTGGTCGAAATTACTCCGAAGCCCTCCACTACGGCTCCTATCTTTCCACTTTCGCACCGCCGGGGTGGCGCAGTGATTACGGCACTCGACTACTGTTCCCAAGGACGCGGGATCGAATCCCGGCCTCAGCGGCCGCTTTTCGATGGAGGCGAAGAGCAAGGTTCCCGTGTGCTGTGCGATGTCAGTGCACGTTAAAAAGCCCCAGGTGGTCGAAATTTCCGGAGTCCTCCACTACGGCGTCTCTCATAACCTGAGTTGCTTTGGGACGTTAAACCCCACAAACCAACCAACCAACCAACCACTTTCCACTTTCACTCCCATCTTCCTCCCTTCCTTTACGGCGCGGTTGCGGTGTCCACATAACACAAGTGAGACAGTTACCGTGCTTTTCCCTTCCTATAAATAAATCAGTTTATAAATAAATCAGTTCTCTTCTGTCTAATGGTAAGACGCCCGACTAGCGAAACGAAGTGGTGTCCCTGTGCTGTGCGATGTAAGCGCACGTTAAAGATCCCCAGGTGGTCGAAATTACTCCGTAGCCCTCAGCTGCGACACCTATTTCCTTCTTTCCACTTTCACTCCCACCTTCCTCCGTTCCCTTATGGCGCGGTTGAGGTGTCCACAGAAAACAAGTCAGACAGTTACCACGCCTTTCCCTTCCTATATAAATCAATTAATCTCTCTTCTGTCTGCACGAGGCAGTGGAGGTTGCTCAGCTACTGAGTCAGTAGCAGGCCCGTGCATTTTCTTTTCCTTCTTCCACAGCCACAACAACAACAACAAAAAAGATCCCCAGGTGGTCGAAATTACTTCGCAGCCCTGCTCTGCCAGCTCCTCTTTCTATCTTTCCACTTTCACTGCCACCTTCCTCCCTTCCCTTACGGCGCGGTCAGGTATCCACAGAAGCAAGTGTGACAAATACTGCGCCTGTCCTTTCCTGTGAACCAATTATATTATATACCAAGAAAAGTATTTTATACCTCGTCTGCTTTCATTGCGCCAAAGGGTCAGCTTTTCATTTCTGTCCATCATCCTGTATTCGGGGCGATCTTTACGGAATCACAGAAGCCATCGCCTGGCGGCGCGACCTCCTCGGCAAAAAAGTACGGTACTCAACTTCTTCGGGATACTGGATTTACGGTTAGAGTAATGGGGCAGGCTTCAAGCGCCTTCGTTACCTGATCCAGTTCAACGCTGAAATAGCGAAAGCAGCGACAACGAGAAAGCGTGGATTTGAGTAGCGCTTAGGGGCTTAGAAGCGAAAAGAGTCGGCGATATTGTATTGCTAGAAAGCTGGGTTTCTTTTTTTTTCTTTTCTTTTCAGCGAGCGGGTTTTAACTTGTTTCTCCGTGACAGGCAATCTCCGGGAAGCAAGTTTCCCGGGTCGAATCGATTCGACGCTGCATCTTGAGCGCCCGGCTAATTTGGTGCACAGCTGGAGAAAGGGCACCAAAAAGAAGACTCAGACAAGATGCTTTCAGCATATTGTCACAGGGCGTTGATAAAGCCGATGACAACGAATGAAGAGTCTGCGGGTGCACTAAAGAAACTCTTTATTGGCCTGATTTGCGCCTGCAAAAGAACTAAACAACTCGACGGTGACGATAGCAACAAACGTGCTCTCTTGTAGTCGAACTGAGGATGCCCGTTTCACTTGTAAGCGCTGAATTTAGAGGCGGCCAAGAAATATCGAGATTATTCAGCGGAAATCCGTCAAGTTAGGTTGTTGACACACATTTTGAAAAAACACGAATAGCCACTAAACATATTTGCTATAACCCAGAGTTTCGGGACCAAATAGGCCCTAGCTCTGAGTTGCCTCCGAGGAACGATACGTTGAGTTACAATAAATATTTTTGCTGGGTGTTGGCATTTTTTTTTAACTTTGTTTCATTATGGGGCATTCTAGCCAAAGCAAATATTCTGTTGCCAGTGGCCTTTAATTTGATCGTGTCATGTTCTTGACTCATGTGGCTTTTCTTAACAATGTGTTTAGCTACGGTGGGCTGCCGGTATGGGCGCAAGACTGGTAAATACGAGGACGCGGGTTGAATCCCTGCCGCGGCGGCAACATTTTGATGGAAACAGAATGCGCATCATGTTTCCCGTCAGCGCACGGTGAAAAGCTCCATATATAGCCCGATTTATCCAAGTGCTCCATTACAGCGTTCCCCATAGCCAATAGGTTGCTCTGGGACGTTAGGCATCACAAAATAAACGTTACATTAGGGTGGAAACCTTTCTAGGCTCACGACTACGAATGTGTTCGCTGGATATGTCTGCAAAAAATGTTCGCTCAAACTTGCAGGGAAAAAGAAAACATGTCTCCACCGGGAATCGAACTATCTTTCTGACCCCCGCGCAAACCACTAGGCTACGCCGGGTTCGTAAAAGCCGATCGTAATTCTCATTATCTAGCGTGACGATTGGATTTTATTGGTTGTGAGGCTTTCCCTTTTTAACGGGTTTGACAATAAAAGTCCTGCCAAGTCCTGACTGTGGCGGAGGACATATTAGCGCTGACGATGACGTAGATTTAGTTGACAATGATGAGAGTAGCGACATTGGTGATAATGATCAAAGTAGGAATGGAAATGGCGATGCATATTAGTGATAAAAGTTCTGCAAAGTGGCTTTTGCCATTTCCGCTTTTAGGAAAACCTAAGCGTAGTCGTTTAATTCTTTTTTTTTTTGCAATACATTCGTTCTTCCTAAATCAAAATACTCAATCGGCCTCGAGTATCAGCGGTTATTTTGCCACGGTGATCGACCTCGCTGCGATCATTTTGAAACACTCGTTAATTTCTCACTGCGTTCGCTGCCCTCCCGAAAGCCCATAATGTGCCCGAGGGAGGGACGCGGCCCGAGAGAAGAAGAGGAAAGGAAGAACGCCCACTCGTGCCGCGTGTTCTGCCAAAGCGGCGCCACGCTGAAGGCGCGAGAGGAGCCCAGCGAGCGCCATGCCTTCGATGGACCGGGTCCTCACGCTGTTTGGCTACAAGCTGGACAGGAAGCTGGGCGACTTCAAGGCACGCCTGCGAGAAGAGCGCGGACCAACCAACACGGGTGCGAACCCCTGGAACCCCGCCACTGTCGTCCTGGACTCGCTGCGACGTCGTAAGTGCGGTTTCGGACGGCTAGCTACTAAGGCCGGCAATTCCGGTCTCAGGAGGCAGCGCTCCCGGTGCTAGGTGAAAGCGCCAAATCCCTCGCCACAGCCGCCATTGGGTCTGCCGCATCGCAGTGGTCTGCCGACCAGTCTGCACCCTGGCCAACTGCTCGACTCCCAAGGCTTGCCTCTGGAGGACCAACCTGAGGTCAGGATTAACTCGAGCACTATAAATCACGACTACAGCTACAACAGTTGAAGCCCCGGAACTCGTCATGCCATACTGCCACCATGATGCCGATGTGGATAAGGCGCAGCTTCTGAGGTGCTTGCTGTCTTCTGAAGAACATCTGAAAGACCGTAAACATAGAGGACTATCTGTTTATGACGTGTACGGGTTCAGAACAAAATAATTCAGACCGATGTGGGCGGCACTGGTGCGTGTTTACGTACTGTTAAGACCTAATAGTGCAGATTCGGGTTGATTGCGGTGTGTACAGAACAACGCAACGCTACTTCGATGTCAAGGAACTCTGAAGGTAGTCTGGAGTGAAATGACGAGCAGTGACCCAGACGGCGTGAAGTGTGGTCGATGATGTCGCTTAAATAAGACCAGTATTGTCATGGCTCTTTGTTTGCACATTTCTTTATTTAGCCGAATGTTTAGGGGCACCTCGCAAGGTTGAATAGATTTGTAATAATCGAGCAAACGCTAACCAGGAAGAAGCTTTTTTTCAATCACGGTGTTTGTAGAAGTTACATAGCTTTCTTTTGGCAGTACTTGGGTTGAGGCTATTAAGCAATAACTTTTTTGTCTATCTGTTGTCTGTGTTAGCGTGAACGTCACGTACGGCGTGCACACTTTCCACACCCTCGTGTAATTTCAACTAACGCGATACTAGATATGAGCACTCGTTCCACAGCAGTAACGCAAATCTACGACAAGACCAGTTACTCTAAACGTGCTACTAAATACTTGGTAGATGCTTGGCCATCTTTCTGATTATTTAAAATTATAGAGCAAAAAGCGGGGGGGGGGGGGACGAAAAACTGACACATCGCAAGGGTTTGTGGTGTGCGTGTCTGTTATTCGTCTTTCGCACATTTCAGCTGGGGTATAATTATCTAAATCTAAATTTCGTGAAATTTCATGTGCATTTGAGTTCCGAAATTGAATTCTCACTGCCTCGGCTACGCTTCCGCGGATGAAAAATGTTTAAGCGCTCGAATAAGCGATTTTAGAAGAAGTTCAAATGCGCCCACATAGCGGTACTGTCTCCTCGTAAGCTACAATAGTCTTGCAAGATGAGTATTCGTTCATGCATTCTTTTTCCAGAAAATTGAAGGCTCATGTGGCCTGTGGCAAGTGTTGAGCTCATCACTTGTTGGCCTGTGAGGCGGCCACCCAGTGCATCAGCAGAATAAACCGTCAACGTGAAAGCGATGGCTTCCATGCAGCAGGATAGCATAGCTCAATCAACAAGTGAAGGTATAAGCAGTTGAACGTTCCCAAGCGACGTATGCCAAGAGGCACGCTGATGATGATGATGAAAACAATTATTGATATTGGCTTAGATTACGGTAAGGCTCGTCGGGTCCATAGTCCGGGACACAGTTGGTAAAAGCCGCTGTCCGTGCTCTTTCGACGCGGGCTCGTTGTTCCTCGAAATCCGAGCTGGACAGGGCCGCCTCCCAGCCCTCCCACGTTGGCTGATTTATTATATCAATACTGGTATTTTGTTGACAAGCCCATACCATATAGCATAAGTTTACTAAAAGAGGTAACCTCGCTTTTTGGCGCAATTTTATTCTCTCAAAGAGAAAGCGACATTTTAGGACTACCCACCGGACACTCATCCAATCAAATCAGAAAATGACTTCTTAAGACTACCCACCGAGCGCTCATCCAGTCAAATCAGCGACCCGTCGAAGTCAATCCTGTAGCGAAGTCGGATTAGGAAGTATCCAGTTACACTAACGGCGAGTCTCCTTGTGACACGTGAACAGCAATCCAGTCGTCACCATGGGTCGATGGTTCGCGACTACATTTGGGAAGTAGAAAGTGAAGTCCTGCTTATACCATTTGTGACAGTATAATCAGTGTATGGCAGAAAGTGAAACCTTGTGAAAAAGTCACCTCCTGCATGTCTATAGCATAGCACCTTGCAATGTCCAGAATAACTCGGTGATCAAAAAACACTGCACTTATGCCTCTTAAAGACTTTTTTTCTTTTTTGGAAATGAACTATACGTCAATCGCGAGTAGTATGTGCTAGTTATACAACAATTATTGCGAGTTGCAGTTGCGGGTGTTAGCGTAATTGTAGTGAGTTGTAGTGTCCATCGCATGAAATTAGGAAGAGGTCGGTCTCCATCAGGAATCGAACCATTCTCCTTCCGACTCTGGCCGAGCGCGCTAACTACAACTCCCGTCGAGCTCCGAGAAACCGATCGTAATTCTTCTTGTCTAAGGTGAGATTGATATTAGCCCTTTCGATGATGATTGTGATGTAGTTAGTGATAACGACAAAGATCATAGTAGCTCTAGTGATGGGATGATGATGATGCTTGTAGGAGCGAAAATGAACGGCGCAGTTAGTGAAAACAGCCCTGCAAAGTGACTTTTGCCATTTCCTCTCTTAGGCAAACTCAAGCGCAGGCTTGTCTTTTTTTTATCATTCTGTGTCAGCACTGCTGCCTGAAAAATATGTGCTATAGGCTGAGGGCATCGAAGTTGCTTGTGTCGGCTGTTCAGAATGCGGGCTCCCTGCAATGTGCCGCTTGCAGCCCTTCTGAGACTTCAGAATATCCTCTAGTTCTGTGCCCAAAACATTATGCGCGTGAAAGGACATTAGCCGCTTTCCTGAAGAAAAATTCCCGCATTGCCTTCAAGGAAATGCTGACGTTTTTGCGTTTTTAGAAAGACACGGGCCTCGACTTGGGTTTGTGGCGCGAGCAACGTGTGATCATATATTTTTATGACATTTTTCTCCAAATCATAACCCATCAGTACCTTCTTTCCTCTTGTCTTTCACTCCCTAGTTCCAGGCCATGTACTCATCTCGCCGGCAAGCTTTCTGGTTTTCCACGCAGTACACTCTCCCACGTCATGACACGATAGTCATGGTACACTACTTAGCATGCAGTTTTGTGCAAATGTACAACTTCTCGCCCTACTCTCTCTTTCAATACGCCATTCACTGCGAAACTCTAATGCAGTACACACAACGCAAAACAATACACTCTGCATTGTAGTATAACAATGAACTATGTAGACCAAATAGCCCGGATTTCTACCACCCATCAGTACGACATTCACGTTTCCTCGAAGATGGTGTCATCAGAGGCAGCGCTGAACATCGCTCTGGAATAGTTATCGGCATTCGAATAAGGGAAGCGTCTGTTTTCTCAACTGGACGAATTGGGGATGGGGCGTCAAATCAAGCCGCGCATGTGGAATCGGGCGTTTACAAGTTTGACAAGCGTTGACAAGGTTGAAACGCGTTGAGTTCCCACCGCAAAAATTCAAGGAACAAAGGAATACGTTTCCGTTTGCGGTTGCATACTTACTGTGCCGAGAAAGAATATACGCGTAGGCACTCTCACATTTGGCAGCTCGACAAAACGCGCTTTATTTGCTGTGTGCGCGTTGCGGGACTACATGTGGGTGAATGATCCACGCTGGCTGTCTTATGATACTGTATTGTTCATTACGACGCCTGCGCCACTAGAACAATTTGCACTATCGAAAGGAAGAACAAGCACTTCTGAGTACAATCAATCTAAATGAAGAAATCTCAGCCCTCCCACTGCAAAGTACTTTTGCTCAAAGATGAAATATTTCTTTCGGATCGGTTTATGCGCCTAATACCAAAATCCAAATTAAGGAAGCGTTTCGTATTCCTACCACGGTGTACAAATGTAAATTGAAGTGACGAATGAAATGCGATGACGTTGCTTCCAGCAATAACCAAAGAAGCTAAAAGAAAAGGAGTTCAAGCGAAAACAAATCAAGCTACCCCAAAAAAACTGTGGCTTTGAGCGTAATGAACTAAAATATGAAATAATCAAGCATGAAGAAAATGAAAAAAAAGCTGTACATTTAAACAAATGCACAAAGATGGCATTCTAAAGACTGGAAGTTTTTGTTCAGCGATTTCTTAGTTTTGGTTTATTCAGCAGATATATTATTCCTAAACAGCTCACATGCACGTTGCTAACTTGAGCACTCTTTAAACTTCATTGCCTACCCTGATCTAGATATTGTTTCCTAACATTCAGTGAGTAAAACCCACCATTATTACGTGACCGTGAGTCATAAACCCCTCGACCTTAACGGTAGTGGATCCGCCTTCACTCCCCCGCTCTGGGACAGCTGGAGCGCAGAGGTATTTGTAAGAAACGAGCCTTTCCTTTAGTCATTGTTTCTTTTCATCTCTTTTTTGTGGGTGCGCTGCCTTAACGACTGAAAAACCAACCAATATAAACGCACCATACTTCCTCTAAGCACACAAAGCTTCATGCGGGGGGGGGGGGGGGGGGTGAGGGGGTGGAACAGATTATTCTTCTGCGTCTTGTCGCCCCACGAAATATATCGGCCAAAACAAATCCTTTTGGTCAATCAGTTTTATGCGTTTGTCTTTCGGTTCACTCGTTCCCGGCTTATCTCCTTACGACGCCAGTCTATACAGCTGCCGGGTTCAGCGAATAACCCGGCCTCCTTCTGAACTCGGGGACATCACCAACACAACAGCCTGCAAGACACACTGAGCCCAGCTCGTCCTCGGTGGCTCCAGTGAGCGGAGTTCATCGCCCTTATTCCGGCTCGTTGAATGCGCCGACAACGACGGTGCGGGAATCGAGGCGGAATCGGATCGGCCTCCATGCGGAAGCCCCGGCAGTTTTTAGATCCAGGACAGTGTGAGGTAGCTGAGAAAGGCAGAGAAGGAACAATGTAAGCCGACAAATGACAGCTCAGAACGAAGGCCTGTCCAATATGATGGCCTACGCTGAAAAAAAAGATACGCCGAGTGTTGCGCTAAACCACTGGGCCCACAGTTCGCTTCATCGTCACGCCGCTTTCATTGTGTGTGCTGCATTCTCTATAATTTGTAAAAGTCAGAGCATAAGTACGTGCACTCTGAAGTGCGCCACGTTCAAAAGCTCCCAGAACACTCGCTTTTGACGGGGACTCTATTCTTAATTCATGCGCATTGAACACTGAAGGGTAAAGCACAATGTGACTCGCAGTGCGCCTGTCGGAAGGTTTTGCAATTTTAAGACATCGCCCATTATCAAATCATGTTCTTGCATCGATAGCTGCTTTAGCCTCGATCTTAGGTGCAAAATTCGAAGACATTGTATTCGTTCCCTATAAACAGAGCTTGTGTCTGCTGGTCGAGAAAAATATCTATGTGCTCCAAGTGACTCTCGGTCTGGAAGAAGCGGGAAATGAAAGTGTTAATATAGAGATGTATAATCAGACTATTGCTGGGATCTCAATGTGGCCCTAAAAGTACGCTTAAAAATTTGCAGCAATCGCCATTATCATAGCCACGAGACGATATACCCGTACTACAAAGGCGCTTATCATTCACCTTCATCTGTTGCTGCTCATAAACCCCTGTAATTAACGGTTCGGAAGACAACCGCTTATAAAACTTATTTAGTTTTTCTTTCAAAACCTACAGGGCCATACTTCACTGACACTCTGGGGAAGTCACAGCGCCATCAAAAATTCATTTGAAGCAGTATTGACAAATGCATAATTCCGTTCTTTCAAGCGAAAGATATGCGCTGCGTTCGGCTCTGGACCATCTTGACATCCGTCCTTTCACAGAGGAGAAAATCCTCGGCCCATGGCCACAGAAGGCGTCTAACGACAAAGCCTTCAAAGCACTTATGTGCTTTATGAGAGACACAAACTTGATTTAGAAACTGTGACTGAGCTCCTCGCCGCCTCACCTTTCCTATCATTCTCTTCTATCTTTCTCCTTTAAACTCCTCATTCTCCTTCCCCAGTGCAGGGTAGCAAACCGGAAGCTTTCCTGGTTAACCTCTCTGCCTTCTCTCTCTTTCTCTCTCTCTCTCTCTCTCTCTCTCTCTATCTCTCTCTCTCTCTCTCTCTCTCTCCGTTCTCTCAACGGAAGGGTCCTCTGAGCAGCGTAACCTGGCGTCAAATAGCAGAAATATTGTTAAACTGAAGAAGAGTGTATTTAAAACCATCTCTTCTCCTCAATTCCGTGGCGCAATGGGAGAGACTTACTCTGCGTTTTCTAACGCTGTTACTGCGGTTCGGTGCTGCATATCTTTTCTGCACTCCTCACTTTTTTTCTCAATATACAACAACAAAATAATTTACAAACATTTTCATGGGGATGAATTGCCTTTTATGTTGGATTATGTGATGGTTTCGGTTATAAGGAGCCGTAAACTCCTCTCGTACAAGCCGGAAGGAAAATCAAATGCTGCGGTATGTCAGCGCTCGCACTATTTAATTCCGTAATAATTTCTAAATATTTCTCGCGTTCAGTGGGCGTGTGTTACATTTAGGTTGCGTTCAAAGACACTTCTGTGGCGGAGCCATTGATGAACTTGCTGACCTATACAACCAGTGTGGAGGAAGGAGTTTCGGGGCCCTACCGTTGAGAGATCGAAATTACGCTTCACAAATACAGGATATCATAAATTACAACGCCGAGTTATTTTTGTCCAGGTCGCCATTTCTAAAAATGTTAATCATATGGTCCTCTATAAACGCTGTGCGCAAAGGCGAAGGTGAAAATATATTTCCGGTAAATATTATTTTACACGCAGTTCCCTCGAGGGCATACATCCAGCGGCCTGCTTCCGGGAATACATTCGACTTCCCTCAATATAGCTTGAGCTTATATTTTTTATCGATTTAACTTTATTCAGTTCAATTTTTTATTGCTAGTGTAATGGAAAGGCACATCTCTTGTGTCCCTCCATTTGGGACAGCTCCAGATTTCCCGGCCTCGCATAACTCAGAACCGAAAGTGGTGCGTTAACTGTCAGACGCCTGGCGATGAATAATAAATCAAATTAAGGCTGTAATGCGGACGCCATATCATATGCAATTAAATCATGTGCGGACCGAGTGTGCTGTGAAAATTTAGCCCTCGGTCACGTAATAATTACTGCTTGTGAATGAGAGATCTTGTGATCATTAAAGGCGGTTGCGATGACGATGGAGCTGCAACGGAGTTTTTCAGTTTTTCCCCTTTCTCTCATAAAATATGAATAGAGAATTCACAGACCTACCATGCATTCATTATATGAACTTTGCTGAGGCAGGGAGGGAGGGGGGATAAAATGTTGAGCAGCAAATTTGGGAAGCGACAGAACACATGCTTCAGACACGTGCCGACACTGTTTTCCAGCTCGTAACACCGCACGTCATTGTCTGCTGCATTTTGAAGCAGCCGTAAAAACGATGCTGCCTCTATGTGAACCTGTCACAGCATGGCACGTCAGCGGCTGTATCCTCAGACCCAATCTTTGCTGCTTATCCGCCGGGTTAAGGATTTCGTACTCCACCAGTTCAGGATATAACCATTATCAAGCTATGATAAT
Source organism: Amblyomma maculatum (assembly GCF_055883805.1). Taxonomy (NCBI): domain Eukaryota; kingdom Metazoa; phylum Arthropoda; class Arachnida; order Ixodida; family Ixodidae; genus Amblyomma; species Amblyomma maculatum. The sequence goes on from NC_139352.1 coordinate 103,302,811, forward strand.
TGATAATAAATGTCTTATTATGGTACCTGCTGGTTAAATGCCTGCCAGGCAGACCTAATGGGATACTATGAGATTACACTCTACTTTTTACAGATGACACAGTCAAATAACGCGGACCCCCCCCCCCCCCCTCCCCTCCCTAGAACGTCGGATTTAAAACAAACGGAAACAAAATGTCAGTGTTCTGGTATATCACCATTTATGCACCAAGTTAGCTGTTTGCTATTTTCCTTCACTGTTAATGTCATTATCGAAGTTTATAAAGCGAGGTAACGACTGCATATGAAAATATATGAAACCGATCATTTTAAAATTTTGAAGCAATTCTGGTTTTGGTGCAGTGCGTGCCTCGAATAGCCTGATACGTGCAACAGGGAAACGATAATTAAATTTTGATATAGAAATCAACAGTTTTTCTGAACGAACTACTTTGATTTCTAAGTATTGCTGCAATTCTGTACCGTTATCTTTAAGGATGTAACACGAATACAAATTGCTCAATAAGCGCCCGCTTGAAGAAGTTGTAAAATTTGGTCAGAAATGCGTATATACATCACGTATCTGACATTTTGGAAAGTAATAACATTCCGTTATGTTTCTTGTTTTTATTATTATTAGTTAAGAACGGTGGTTAACAATGAATATTAAAACAACAAGAAGCCAAACTTTCATGTTGGTGTAATTTATTTTTCAAGAGTTGCTAAATTAATACAGTGAAAATTCGTGCTTTAAAGGCAGCTTTCTTTAATAATTAATTTTCTGAGAAGTTCAAATATTTCGAAGGGTAAAAATAGCTCATCGTATCCTCTCCATTACGCCCCATTACCAGAATCATTTCAAGTGTGAGAAATGATACTTCCAAGCAGAGTACGCACTCTGCCATCAGTGGCTTTAGAAAGCTGTAGTGCTGCTCCTAAAATCAAGAATAATTATCCATCAACTGCAAAGTATCACTCAAGGCGTACAGTTTTCATCTGTAGCTGTTCTTTAGTAGGTTCTACTAAGAGCTTACCCGCGCTACGAATTTACTCAAGGCTAAGGATTCCCTCAAAAAAAGACATTAGATGGACACGACCTGCGTTTCAGCCATAATGCATTTCATTTCAGTAAAACTTATTAACAACAGTAAACAAAAGAAAGGGCTCCCTTAGAGGCAAATAAGCAGCAAGAAACGCTAAATCCATGGCGCTTCGTGTCATAAGGTGCCTCCAAAGAGAAGCCATAATGATAGCAACTACGTTTTCTCCTGTACTGCGAGACAAGCTAGCGGTCTCGAAACAGCTCCAACCTCTCCAACCCATGGCTAGACAGCGCGCAGTCTCTTATTTGTCCTCCTTTCCGAGCCATTTTCATTCCTTTTGCCTGCAGCCAAATAAACGCCAAAGTGAAATGCGTGCATATCGCTGACGCAAGATGAACACAGCAAGAAAAGCCTTTTACCTACCGCCTACTTCTACTGCACGAGTGAGCCAACTGTTACGTTCACGACGCCCATGCGTCCGCGATATTTACAGCACTCACGCATAGCCTGGAGGTCTGCGATATCCTCGAGAGCAGATGGACGATACTCAATTTCTTCGAATCTCGGTTTTAGTTTCTGAGCCGTGAGGCAAGCGGTAGTTACCTATACCGCATTGCATTACTTCAGCTCAATGTTATAGATCCTAGACTGACAGCGTTGGCTGAGAGTGGAAGGACCAGGGAGAAAAGCAGAGAGCCCGGCGGTTACCAGCCAGGAGATTCGGTAATGCTGTATTGCAAGAGAGCCCATGGTTTTGGCTTGAAGAAACTATTCTAACTTGTTTCTTCCTGACATGCAATCTCAGAAACACGAGGCAGGCTCTTGGCAAATCGATACGGTTCTGCCTGTAGAGTGCGTGCCAAATTTCGTGCAGGGCTGGAGAAAGAAAAGCAAGGAATAGATGCGGAGCCAGTGCAACGTCTTGCAGCGCAGTATACAAGCAACTTGATAGACGAGGGGAACCAAGCTAGCGCTCTGGAGTGGGAGAAGCTAGATCGGCAGAAATGTATTTTGCAACAACAAAAAGTTCAGCGGACTTTCTTCGAGGTGTCTGCCACTGTCGACCCCATCTTTTCGTTTGAAGAGAAAACTGCCTGATTCTCTGAGCACGAATTACAATATTATTTTATCAGGGCTGTCTATTTGGATGCGTTTCAAGGCTGTGATGAACCTGGGAACGTGTCGTGAGTGAGGATCACGTGATTAAGAAAGCAATAATCTAATCAAGATCTGTATGAGTCGTGCAGGCGTCGGAGGGAGCGCTATTATTGGCCAATGGAGGGAGGTTCACAAAACGGGGCCTAATACGATAAACACCGTACAATCTATTTAGCTGAAGAAGTTCGTAAATGGGAGGTTCTCCTTTAGGGCTTTGTGTTTATTCTCATGCGTGTGTAAATTCATATACGATGATCAGGAATTACTGTTTATTGGTTAATATTTTGGATTTTATCTCTGTTTTGTTGTCTTCTATCATGTTGTCAATAACAAAAAACACCTTTGTATAATCATAACCAGAAAGTAGTGCGCATTCTGCTTTATTTCGGCCACTTTTGGTCCTCTATGCTTTTTTTTTCATTTATTAGCGCTTCAATAAAACAGTTACCTTAACTCGGCGTATATGTGAGCAGCTCGATACATTAAGTTTCGATTTTTCTTTATTAATTGTACTTCTGACGCTGAACAACACTATGATAGACCAAGAACACACACGGCGATAATAAAGATCTCGTCTCTTTGCGCCTAGCCCAGCAAAACGTTGCCGCACGAGTGGAGCAAACATTTCACAAGCCCAGCAGAATTTGTAGAGTGAACGAAACACAAATGTTTAGGCTTCGTTTTTATGAGGTTTAACGTCCAAAAGTGACTCAGGCTATGAGAGACACTTAGTGGCGGCATTTCTACTACCTGAGGGTCTGTAACGTGCACTGCTATCGCGCAGAACACGGGCGTCTTCATGAAAAAGCAACCACCGTGGCCGGGATTCGATTCCGCAATATTGGGCATACAGCAGTCGAGCGCCCCGACCAAAATAATAAATATGCGTCTAAATAGGTATCTTTGAAATAATAAACTTTTGTTGAGATGCTCGAGCTGCTGTAAATAGCAGAGCGCATGACAGCAGGTACACCACTGTCTTGAGGCAGCCATGTACGATTAGGTACTTACGCTGCACGCATTTGATATTACCGTGTATCCAAACCAGGCAGCACCAGATTCCAGCGCCGTATAGAGGAGGATCTGCACAGCCAGGTATACTGCTGATATGGTGGTGGCAATATGCGCTTCCACCTGGATGCACTGACAAAACATCCCAATACATGTGAAACCAATGAGCCAAATCAATTTTTGCTCCTTTTCGGTTCCAGTGCTTTCTCCGCACTAAAACCAATAAAAAAAATGCAACACGAGCAAATATTTTTTGTCCCATTCCAGTCTTCATTGAAATCAAACCAGATAATTTCCAAAACGAGCTAGAGAAAGCTAGAGAAAGGTTCTGTTTTATTCTTCCTTTATTCTTGACATTTGAGACGATTCTTCCTAATGGCACCTCTTTCAATAAATACGCTTTGTTAACATATTCCGGCTTTCTTTCGCGGTCACTTGGCTATGGATTACCGCGGTGATTTTTTTTTTCGACTTTTGTTGTGCATCTATGCGCAGAAATGTATATTTAAGGCCACATTCTAAGATGTATACTTTAGAAAGGTATGTCGCACGGCGAGTTCGTTTCCAGTCATTCTAAGACCGAGAGCACAAGCAGGCACAGGAATTTTGCTGTTTCTCTATACGCCCTACAATTGTACGCGCCTAAAATGCGCACAACAAAACGCTCGATCTTACATTGTGTGTCTTAAGGTATGATAATAAATGTTTCCTTTTTTCTGTCCAATACACATAGACTACGCGTTCTAGAGGGGCTTTACTCACTGGAGGTAGAAGACGCCAGCACTCGGTGGAGGGAAACAAAAGATGGACAAGGGCATCAAGGATAAAGATTCCGCAGGAAGTGGGACTAACCTCAACAAGGGAAGAGGACTTTTGCAAATGGCTTACCGACAATATTAAGAACAGAAGCCTTAATTCGCCGGTTCCTTACGGACAGTAATTTACACGGGCTTTTATATTATGCCTTATGGCAAGCTTGCGTACAAAAAGTAAAAAACAAACAACAGATGCTTGCTCTCCTGATGCGACTTTACGTAGAAGTTTCAAAAGCACCCCAGCGAGCGCCACGTCCTCGATGAACGGGCTTATTACGCTGTTCGGCTATGAGCTGGGAAAGAAGCTTCGTGACTTCGAGTCATGTCTGCGCACGGACTGGAAACCATGCCATGAACAATGCCAACCTCCGGAGCTCCGTCACCGTGGAAAACGGCACAGCGCCTCACACGTGACTTCGGTGGACATCATCATGAGGAACCTCAGAATACTACTTAATCAGTTTACACAAGTTAGGCATGTTATTAGGTCCCACTTCCTACATGTGGACACGATCTCCTCATCAGCTTCATCACACACTCGAATGTATTCATGCGCCCGGTACTTCTTCGTAGGAACCGGTGCCTCCCAATTATCGAATGAAAACTGGACAGGAAGTTTGGCAAATTACAGCAAGGCGTCGTGTGCACCGCTGAAAAGTCTTTGCGCCATGGACTCGCACGGACGACAGTGAAGTACGGTCTGACAAAATACGCATATCTGAAGAGCAGTGGTCAAAATATCGTGAAGTCGGCTAAGCGAACAAGGGTACCAGCATTCTCTTCCTTTGCACAGTTCTCGATTTATTGCCAATGCTGACATGAATATCACATAGGGCATGTATCCTTTTTAAAGCCTCATGTAATTTCAACTGAAAGTTTGCCAGATATGAACATCCCTTCATTCAGCATTGAAAAAAACATGCTTTCGGGAATAAGAAAACATGAAAGAGCGCATATGATGGATTTGAAGAATATCTCTGAATCGGTTTCATTATATGCCCTGATACCAATGCAAATCATTTGTCACACCTGTTCGAGGAGTTTAACTTTGAAGCTCTTGGTGTTTTTGGTGGCGGCTGTACGTACAAGCATAAGGCGCTATTATGATGTGGCGGCTTCTTTTCCTCTTGGATAACTTCAGTGCAGCAAGCGGAAGATAACCACGTTTTTGAGCTCCATTTCAGTCATAGATAACCAAGACGACTTTCGCTGGCTCAGTAAGAGATGCAAATCTAATAGGAGAGGGGCCCCGTCTCCTTGTCCGCAGAAGGGAAGCTTGATTAGAAAGCGACGCTACCATTAAAGATGCATATTTCACCGAGACACGCGGGCAGAGACACAGCCGTGGGACTGCACAATTGAGTGATGGTTCAAGACCACTGTCCTGAAGGTGAAAGTGCAAACCTCTCTTAGCGCATAAATCACAATCGGTACTTCCCGAGGGGATAAAATAAGGCAGCCGTATTTTCTACTTCCTTATTTCCCTTCTTCGTGTTCAACAAATAACACGATGTTGAGGGAAAGCTGTCGACGGTAATATTTTTTTTTCGTGCAGATGAACTTCGTGTCAATGACATGCGTCATGAACAACTTAACAACTGGCGTTCCTCTTTCGAACAGTTTCTTGTCTGAAAACATGGCGTCATGGGAAATCCAAGGTACTTATAAAGTGAATACCGTATTACGAATAATGTATTCGTCAGGAGCGCACACGTGAGGCGGAACGCAATAATGTCCACAGCCTTCAAAACTCAGCTGCTGATATATGGATCATCATAATTCCACCGCTAAACAGATCACTTCATGGGTCCATGATGCGAATGGCGTTTATGAAATACAGTGTAGTATTAAGATCCTTTCTTCCATTCGTTTTAGAAGATAAATAGAAACTTTACAAAAAAAGTGTATTATCTATTATATGTATCCATTACATATATGTCATGTGATAATATAGTTCTCACTAGAGGAAAACGAAGCCCCGGTTTCTCCACTCTATAATGAACTAGAACAATGATCTATTAACTCATTGTATCAGCGTTGCCAGCCGCGTATTGTCATTCCCTGAAAACTGCAGCAACGGAAGTGCTGGGTGGCGTCACTAAAAAATAAAACACAACAAAAAGGAAATCAATAATGCTATAAGTTTTTTCGACTATACATTGAAGTGCATAAACTAAAATGCACACGCAATAATATAGTTTGCTGGATTAAAATTGCTTGCAGTATTTTTTTCTTCATGCCAGTTGCGTCCATCGCGCCATCTTTAGTGCGTTGAATCAAAACGAATAAGACCGCACTTAAAGGCCGCACTACCCATCGCTTCCGTGGCGCAATGGATTGATACCACGTACCTGATTTCTGTGACATGTTTTAGATTCCTGTAGGTACATTTTTGTATTTTTTCCCAGCATTCACATAAATTACGACCATATTTCCTGGGGTATATTCTCTTTAGGTTGCATAATACCATTTTTTTTTTGTTCTGAACAGCATCAAAACCAGCCACGATGTGGCGGTGTGACAACGGTTACACTTTACAATTACCTTCGTCGTAATCAATTCCTGTCTTCAGTGAGTGTATGTTACCTTTAGGTTGCCTTCGGAGATAGCTCTCAGCAACAATTGCCTTTTACGTTTTAGCATGCTTTAAAGTATTTTTTACGGATTTACGTCGCGGCGATTTTTCAAATCAACTTATTCAACGTCGCAAAGATGTCGCGACAGACGCCCCCAATGTATTACGCTCTTTACAGTAAGTAATATTAATCCATAAAACTATTTATTTATTATTTCATTTCAGTTTTCGTACTGCGCTTCATGCTCGAACAAACCGCAAGGTTGTGTTTTATTTTTTAGTGACGCACCTGGCACTTATAACGTTGCTGCAGTTTTCGAGGAACGGCAACACGCTTCTCAGCGCTCACATCAGCGCATAGTACTACGTTATTTACTTAACCGTTCAATGCTATTCGACATAATGGCCGAATGGGTTCTAAACACGCGGCATGCGGGTCTCCGCTCTATCGAGAATATTCGCTTTGTTATGAACACTGCCAATAGAGGTTTTTCTCGCTTGGGTTGCGCATGTATCGCGAGCTCAAAAGAGAGAACGAAAAAGAAGAAGTGAGCTTTGGCCAGCACAGATGATGTTAGCATCGCACTACCGACTGTGAGTGTTATTCCGAATCTAATCTTGTTAAATCTCAAATACAGGCGGCTAGATATCCTGCTATGGTAGCTTTAGTAGAGTTCTGTTCGCACTCGCAAAGCACGATGACCTCAGTGTACACTCTGTACATCCACGGCAGAGGAAGGATCCACGGTTCGCGTAGAAAAAGCAGCATCTTACTCGTTCATACATATGTTTGCATTGTGAGTTATAAGTAAACCAAGACGCGTATGCGTTCTTTTGAAGAATGAACATCCGAAGACTGCACTGTTAGTCATCACTGATGTGTTGCTCTTACTACCGGGCAATTGCTCGAGACGTCACATGGGATTGACGGAGGTGCAGGAATCATAACTTAACCGTCTGTGCTGCAATTACCAAAACGCACTGTATTCTGCGTACACAGACGTTGTGATTTCGAATATATCGGTTTATTTGATTTTTGGAGTTTAACGTTCCGAAGCAACTCGGGCTATAAGGGACTGCGTAGTGGAGGGCTCCAGAAATTTCGGCCACCTGTGTTCCTTAACGTGCACTGGCATCGCCCAGCATATGGCCGCCTTGCTTTTCGCCTCCATCGAACTATAAATATATTGGCTATATATAAGAAGAACGGTGCACATCAATATACAGCCGACATTCTTTCTACTCGGCTTCTGGGATTCAAGTATTCTTACCCAGCATTGCAGTCGCCCTTCAAAATCCATTGCTTAATTTCTCTCCCCTGACAGAAAACCAGTGTTGATGCCATGTGAATATTATGCACTGCTTTTCTTTATGCTAAAAGGAAACAGAATGTTTGTATTAAACTTTGCTTCGAAATTTCTGGCTGCGTTACTTGCGTCATATGTCTCACAACCAAACGAAACCACACTTCGTTCCCTCGGCTCTATTGCAGCTTTCCAGCATTGTACTCAGCTCGTTATACCATAAATGGGACCGAGGATAGCATCCTTACTATCATAATAAGATTTCAAGTTACATTTTTGCTACTTTAAGGTTCCGCCTAGGACAATTTCAGTATGCGTACACAACTATGTGATATATTCGGCTTAGCGCTTTGTTGCATGCGTTGATGCCATGCAGTTCAAAAGCAAATTACGTTACTATTCTTCCTTCTTTTTAATCGAGCCCTTCCTTGCTTTAGCTCATATTACTTTCGTCAGCTATCACCAAAGATACCTATTTAAAATATACCTAGTAAAATACCTATTTCACGCCACAAAAGACGTTTATTTTCGGCGCCCGACTCGGACACGAGTAACGACGCATAAAAACATCAAATATTGATTCGGGCAACACTCGTTGCGCTATCTCCAGTATTCCACGGAGCCCAAGTAGAACTTTTTTAAATGAATCGGTTAGCAGCAGTTTTTTTCTTTTTGGCATCACGTTGTTTAGTAATTGTTTGTGAGACAATTATTTTTTGTTCTTATTCCTTTTTTGGTGTGCACGCATAGAGAAAGATGCGTGCATTCTGTCTGCATTTCGCTCTACTCTGGTATTACCGGCATAAGGAGGGTTATAGCAAGTGTTCTTGTGTGTGTTCCTACTGGTACAACAAGGGTTTCTGTTTTTCTGAACACACTGCCCTCAATGCCTCCTCTGATCCCATTTCTGTATAAATTTTGGGACTCTTTTGACAGTAAAAAATTTTTTTTCAGCGGTGTAATTATTTATACTGTAAGCATCAACTTAGAATATTCCTCATGCTATTTTAGCTTCCTTTTTAAAATTAGATAATTGTTCATGGTTACTTTGCGACGTAAGGTACCATCAGGTGAAGCGTAAATATTTGGCTCAGGAGAAGCTCTGCTAACCGCATCGTCGGGCCGTTTCTGGCTTCTTTGGTGGGAGATGACAACCAAAACAGGGCTGTTCTCATCCCATTTTTCCAATCTGAATGCAGTGAAATGGTTGCGAACATAGCTCAGGAGCACCTATTCATATTTCAGCGGACGTTCATATCAGTGTGTATTTGATAAAAAGTGGAGAAAGCAGCGGTTAATTTAGCAACTCCTGCGCTTCTTCTCCGACCACTTCTTATCAAATTTTTCCTCAGTACTTGATATTAAGCGATGAAGTTAAAGTTTCCGCTCTCTTGAAAATCTGATGTCGGTGTTGTTGGCTTGTGACTGAAAAGACAGGGCACGACACCACCAGGTGGTAGTTAGCAGGTGACATAGCGGGCTGTTAGCTGTCACATGACCACTTGACAAGGCCTAGTCGTCTGGCGCTGCCAACTCTGGCTTCACCTTTGAGAAGGGAGGATGAGATCGGGATCAAACACTCCAGGACTGTTTGATCCCGAGTTAGACTAGCTGCCTGTGACTCGCGGCCTCGCAGACTCGTTTGTGCGGATTGGTTAAAGCAAGGTGTACATCTTTGTGCGCTGGTCTTTAAATAATCTGGTGGCTCTATGCTAATGAGTATGTGTGGGACAATAGAGGCACAAAATACAAGATTAGCGATTACGCAGGTGGCAAAAATTTCGAGTTGGTGTTTATTTCTTTCTTGTTACAAGAAAGGGGAAGCCAGGGCAAAAGGCGACAAGCCTGACTGGACCTTGGCTCCCAAAACAGACAACAGCACACACCTCTAGTGTATATAAAATATAAAACAAAAACATTATTCAACACTTACATACGCTATATAAATGGTATCAATACATGCAGTATTCATTATATATTCAAATCAACAGACCACGCACTCAATAACATAAATTTTATAGCAAAAACTATTTACACAAAAAATACCGCATAAGAGGAAACTACAGTGACTACCATCCATGAAAGTATAGGAGATATTCAATTAAATATTGTTTTACGTTGTTTTTAAATACCCTAGGTGCCAATGAAAATTACACATTTGGTGTTGTGTTGTTGATAAAGGATGGCACCTGAAAAGGTAATTTCTGTTTTCCATAGTTGGTTTGAGTAATAGGTATAAGTCTTTTTCGTGTTCGCATATCATACGTTACTGTAGATCTATCAGGTAGAGTAGTATACAGCCTAATATGGTGAATGTACTGCAGAAGACTAAAGTAGTAAATCTGATTAGCGGCTAAAATGGCATATTTCTTAAACAAGGGTTCTGTACGCACGTCGCGCGGTATACCGTAATAACCTTCAATAGCTCGAAGGGTTTTTTTTCTTTTTTTTTGGAAACAAGCAACTTATTAATATTTGTAGAAGTTGTGATTCCCCATATGAGAATACAGTATGAATGAATATACAATCACCCGAATCTTTAACTGATGCGCGCGATGGCCGCAATTTCATTGCTGCTGCACCTCAGAGAGGATAAAAAATTACACGATTGCACTTCGCTTAATTTAAGAGCCTAATTATGAAAGCATGTCCTCGTTTCTCTGTACTGGTCACAGCTTCGTTTCTTCTTTTAGGTTTGTCGTCAGAACATATTACGACGTTCTTATTGGGGAAACTATATTAACGCCAAACCTATTGCGACGTCTAACTCGTACTACTCTCATAATTTCGCAGAATCGAATACATCTCGCTGAGTCAAGATTTTCACCGTGAGCTTAGAGATGATTTCGCCTTATAATTTGTCGAGAGTTCGAGTTTAAGCAGGGGCTTGGTGATCCCTTGCTTATACTTGCAGGTTTGGCAGCTTAGCTCCTATGTAACGCTCAAAATTACAACAAAAAATGCGACCATCTCACGCACGCCATTTAGGTTTGGGCAGCTTTAGCGCCAAGGAGAATTCGCAAACGGAGCCGGCACACGAGAGCCATTAACGTCGTCCCGTCACACGCTTGCAGGCGTTGCTTAAGTGCCCCAAATGTTCCTTGCGTGGAACGTTCACGCCCAGTGCTAATAACTAACGGTCATGTTTAATCAAGCCTATTTTTATTACTGCTAAATACTCGCTACACCCTTCCTTAACCTGTATTTCCACATACATGACTCTGATATGCTCGTTATATAGAAATGGGTCGCACACCGTCAAGAGTTTTCTCATGTCCCAGCATATAGCAGCAAGGAACAAACAGTGGATGATGAAACAGGAACCATTTCGGTGCGCAATGACGTCTCAGGCCTTGGATGCAGGAATTAAGCTCGAGTCTGTGGTCACCAGTGGCCTCTGGCGAAAGAAGGGACGAATGAGATGTACCGGATCAAGATAAGAGTAAAGACGCACCCACTCAACACACGCGTCACGACTATCCTGCTAGGAGTCACTGCCTTCTTCGCTAGCGCCATCGTGGGCTTCAAGTTGTACCGGATTGCATTTCCCCACGGCGACTTCAGAGAGAAAGAGCTGGCCGGGTGGTAAGAAATATTGCTCTATTAACATCGCAAGCGATACGTTTTGCATATCCCAACATCCCGATTTATGCTTGCCTCGCCAACCGTACTGGAATGGCAATAATCCAGTTATCGGCAGGCAGCGTACCGCGCTCGTTGTACAATCGTGAAAGCCCTCATGAGTGGGTGACACAAATATCAATTGAAGAATGAATATCAATAACCCAACAGCGACAAACATAATCAGGTTCAGTAAATTCGTAACTCCTGCTGCATACATGCTTCTCGTACGACACCGATCAAATCATGATCCACAAATATTTACGAACGCTGATTTGAAATTAGGTTGTTTTTTGTTTCCAGTCATCAAAACCTGCGCGAGAGAAATAGCATATCACTCTCGCGCAATGGGATAGCTTTCATCCTGGTCAAGAGCGACTAAACCCAGTTTTCTTAATAGGGTGACATTACTGATCATCGCTCCCTACTGTCATGCCTCCCTGTGGCACGGACAGAGGCATATTATTTTATAATTTTTGGGTAGCCTCACCATAGTATATGTCATGCCTCCCTAAAGATAGAGGAGCCATATGGCTGCGAAAGAATGCCGAGCAGCTTTCACGAAACCCTCGCAGTTGAAAAATTCGTCCAGGACCGGGGTTCAAACCCATGACCATCAAGACTGATATATATATATATGAAGAAAAGAAGCAACGAACACCCTCATTTCTCCTCTGCATATATATAATTGACCATTCACCATCCTGCAAGTTCCTATTGCGAACATAACGGAATATTAGACAAAAACATAAAACATTCTATGGATTGGCAGACGCTCATTTATCGGCTGATTTTATCATTGGCATTGAGGTAGTTTTTCGTTAGGAGTAGCCATTTTCCTAATTGCGCTAATGTAACCTCTATTCAACTGAACAGAACAAGGTTACAAACACACGTATTGTGTCTCACTGGCTTGAAATTATAAAACAGTATTTATTTTAGGCTGAAGGCAATAAAGCTAAAATGCTACAAATAATGCAATGTAAGAATTACGACAATCCAAATATGTCATTAAACGTAATGCTACCAGCCTCTTTCCGTATCCATTGTAGATGCCCAACTACGTTGCAATGCTTGATTATGTTAATATATTATTCACGATATCATAATATCTAAATTAAAGGCCTGAATAAGCATTCCTCAATGAAGACATCTTAGAAGAGGAAAAGGATGCGTCGCTAATAAAACAATCTTGGGCGTTAGCACCCGTTGCACTGCTGCAGCAACGGTCAAATCAGCGTTGGCCTGAGGTGCGAGACACGGTAGGCATCTGCTTAAAGGAAACGCGGTCAGTACTGCACCTTAGAGCCCCCAGCGCTGGCTCAGGAAACCAAGAGATGGGCAATAAGCTGCCGGCATCAGTCAATTTCATGAACTGATAAGCATAACACAGAGGGCACACCATGGCGACAGAAGCAAAACAGAACTGTGTTTGTACTCATCGAATGTAAACTTTTCTCGAGGAAAATTCATTTTAATAAGTTCAGCAACTTTTGTTCTACCGTAAGCCTGTGAACAGTTAAAGGTATTCGCGTTTTACCGTCAAAATCTAGTGGTTCACGGCTTAGCGGCCATGAAGCCTTCTCATCGCCGCAAAGTAGGCTGGTGACTGCGTAGCGAGGCAAGACTGCAACAACCCCTGCAACCACGCACAGGTTCGAGCCGGACGCCTTTATTCCCGACATGCTCCCGCATGACCTTGAGCCTGACATGTACAAGCTTTCGATCAACGCCACCAGAGTGTCCTTCACGGGGAATGTCACCATCAAGCTTATCTGCCGCAGGAACACCACCTACCTCCTGCTGCACGCTGCCCCGAGCCTGGCCATCACAGCAGTCAATGTCCAGGTACTGGCTCCTATACCCCCTCCCCCCCCCCCCCCCCCCCCCCCGTTCAGTTAAAAATAACTATTCACAAAGCAGCACGATCATTACAATTGCGCACTCTCCTTGGTAGCTATCTGTGAGCAGTTGAAGTGGTATTACGCCTTGATGTCCTGAAACATATTAGTACGTAAGGATTTGAAAAGCTGATATCCATGACTGACAATTCATTCAATGCGCAAACTACATGCACTGTTTTCCGCAATGGCATGTCACGTTACCTTGCGTCTACAATATTCAATTGCGCACAGTTCCTAGAGATACGAACGCGATTGTGGGTGGCAAGAAATCATACGGGTAGATTAGATGAAGATAGTAGCCGGCTTCCTCGGTTGATTTCAGACACGTGGCACAGACATTTGTGTTGCAGTTGATGTATATGGATGGATGATGGTGATGCGTCCACAGTTCAGTTTAGTTCAGTCGTGTCCGACTCTTCGTGACCCTATAGGACCATGTCACGCCACGCTTTCCGGTCTCTCACTATCTTCCTAACATCACGTAACTTCATCTGCAGCGCCTCGAGGATGCCATCTAACCATCGCGTTCGCTGCTACCCCTTCTCCGGCGACCCTCAACCTTTCCCAACATCAAATCTTTCTCCAGCGACTCCTCTCTTCTCATCAGATAACCAAAGTAGCTGAGCTTTAACTTTAGAATTTGACCCTCCAATGAGCATGTCAGACGTATATTAATCGTTGTGGTCGTCGTGTCTGCGTTGAGATAATTTGGTCACAGAATAAAACTCCGGTGAAACTTAACAAACTGATTTAATGGCTACATACGAAAGAAACTTTACACAAATTCAAACTGACGACCGTTTCGTTCGGCGTCTTGCAAGCCACTGTCTTTTGACGACGGTTGGCCGTATTCCTCTCTCCAGGCCTTCCCTTCTTTCCTTTTTCTTTAGGGGGGCCCCACGCTTGCGTGGGCCCTTGGAGCCTGGCAGTCGCGACGCTCGTTCGGCGGTGTCGATAACAGAGGAATCCTCCTCGCGTCCCCGGTGCTGGTCCGCAGCCCCCTCGTAAGCTCGAATTTCAGGGCAGGCGGGCGTCCGCGTCTTGTTAGGCCCATCGCTGTGTCCGCTAGGTTTCCAAGAACCTCTTCTGCTGACATGTGGTGCAGGCCCGCCGAGTTTCGTGAATCCGCCTTTTGCGCGAGGATGTGGCGCCATCATGCGGGAGCGGGCGGGAAACACATTGAGCGGCAGTGTAGCAGACGACGCGAAAGCGCACCATACGAAATGGCCACGCCAACGCTGGTAGAAAGCGAAAGCTTCCCCCCTTTTTTGGCCTCGGAGCGGAAAGTAGTGACAGTGATTGCAGCATATCATGTTCACGCAGTATGGGGGAAGGTAGAGCGTTTTCACAATCCACTCATAACGCACGTACGCATATACTATCTTCGTATTGTAAGAGCGTGTACCGCGGGCCGTGTTCGACGTGACAGAATGAGACGCTCTCAGCGTGCAGGTTTTCGGCAGACAGGAGAGCGTGGGGGCAGAGAGAGAGAGAGGGATCTCAAAGGGCAAAGCAGCCAGGGGTTTGTTGATGCTGCAGAGCTAGGTGCAATCGTCTCCTGTGACTTTGAGCGGCGCATATGCGCGGGGTGTCTTGAGTTACCGAGCACAACGCGGTCACCGCGGCGCCGGCATGGTGCAATGGGCGTCGCTTCCTCCTCGCGTCATCTACAACCGTGCAGCTATAGGATTTCATCCACGAAGATCGGCAGAGAGTCACATATACACACCCCGTGAAAAGGGCATTGTCCCGGCCGGAATGCACACCTGCAGGAAACGCGCTGCATTTTTCTGGCAATGGATGATTCAGAGCTGTAGCCGGTTTCTGGCCTCAGGAGTCAGAACGGATGTGGTCGCAGTGGTGAAAAGGTTCTCGGTGCGCAGAGAATGGTCATTCTGTTGTGAAAGGATCTCCAACGTTCATTTCTGCCTCCGCCGCGATTTCTGCGGAATCAACAACTTGGTGACACATGTGAATCTCCTACATATCGGATGCGCATCTCGGTCAGGAACCAACCCTGTTCTACGTCCAGAGCGATCCACTCTGCAAGTGAACGAGCATGAACCCTCCAGGAGACTCATTTATTGTGCCGGGCGGTTTCCTTGCCGTTGCAAACGGTTGGAAGAAGACGACGATTATCAAGCTCCCTAACGAAGTGCATCTGATTGTGTACATTAAAGGAACAAAGTCCGGATGCTTTGGCGTGCACGAAGGCGAGCCTTTAATTAAAAAAAAATATACTGTGCGTCGTGCAAGTGTCAAGTGCGTCATATTCTCCGAGCGGAAAACACACAGATACTGCAGGTATGTATGCATCTAAGCGAAATAGGCATGATGAAAAGTACCTACTGGAGTTTTCACCCAGGCTGTAGCGCACCAGTGATAGCTGCAATGACGATTTCTTCGGTGCGTGATCGCTTCAGTTGCACCGGGGCCTGAAGGCGATGTATTTTGTCCCTTCTTATCTTTATGTGCGAAAGGGCTAGGTAGCTTAGATATTACAGGCGGCTGTGTGCGCTAGGCCGTAATATTTAGCATGTTTTATCGTGACTGCCACCTCACTAACAAGAAAAAAAAAATACGGCGTTTTAATGCACTGCCGTTCGCGAGCCTCATGACCAGCTCAACCACTCGGCTCGCTAACGGCGGTGCATCACAACAAACAACCTTTTTTTCTTCTTTTTAGTCAGGCGGCAGTCGCGATAAAACATGCTAAATATTACGGTCTAGCGCACACAGCCACCTGTGATATCTGCGCTACCCGGCCCCTTCGCACATAAATAAAACAAACGACAAAATACATCGCCATCAGACGTGCCGAACAAATGCTCATTGCGGCTATCACTGGTGGGTTACAGGCTTGGTGCAAACTCCGGTAGATACTTTTCATCATGCACATTTCCTTTAGATGCATACATACCTGTAACGAAGTGTTTTTCGCACAGTCGAGAGCACGCAGTCGGCTGCCAAGGTCGCCCATTCACGTCTTGACGCTTGGTTGCCCTAATCCAAGCTTCACGCCGTTGCAGGACGCGGCTCGCCGAAGGAAACCTAACAAAACGCGTCTTGCATCCCGGCACGTCTCGAGAGTGGCAGCCGTAAGCGGCACAGGTGGTTGGCATCGTTTTACCGAGGCTGTGAACGTACCGCGCCTCCAGCCCCCGTGCGTTGGCTATGAGTGCGGCGACGAGAAGCGCCGTCGACGCCTCTCAATGTGCTTCCATCAGTCGCCGCTGGGGCTTCGCGCATGCGCAGAAAACTCGCGCAAAAGGCGGATTATGGCCCCGGCTGTGTCCTCGGCGCCGCCAGTGGATCGGGACGCTTTGCGGGGCGACGAGCCGTTGGTCGACTGGCCGGCAGTGGCAAGGAGCAGCCGTGCCATTTCCGAAAAGGCACTGCGGTGGTGGTGGTGGTGACAAACGTTTATTGAATCAAAAAGGGGTAGATGTATGCATCGGCCGGATCTATGAACATCCAGCCCTTACAGATACTGGGTGGGGTCCCTAGTACGGGACCCCAGTGGCGTCGGCCGCTGCCCGGGCGCGCTCGACCAAGGCCTTTTGGGCCTGCAGGTCATAGCAGCCGAGCAGGGTCGCCTCCCAGTCCTCCCGAGTGGGGTTGGGGTGAGGAGGAATAGCTGGGTTGGATGGGCAAGCCCACACCATGTGGTAGATGTCCGAAGACTTCTCCGCACAGTGCGGACAACTGCCCGTGAAGGAGGGATTAAAATGTTTTAGTGCTGCCGGGCACAGCAGAGTGTTGGTATAAAGACGGAGTAGAAGCCGCTCCTCCGTCTTAGATAGACCTTTACATGGGCGAGGGTAAAGGCTATGACAAGATTGATAATAAAGAACAATGTCTTTAAAAGAATACGCGGGTTCGAATCCGAAATCCTGATCTAGGGGGTCGAGATGGGAAGCCCGGAAAGAGAGCGCGCGGGCGGCGGCGTCGGCTGCCTCATTCCCCTCGAGACCCATATGAGCAGGAGCCCATACTATTTTCCGGTAAGCGGGGTCCCCGGTGTAGGTGCAATTTTGAAGTAGTCGGTAGGCTAGGTATGGCGCCCAGCCTTGCTCGACGTTCCGACAGGCCCCTCGCGAGTCGGAGATAATTGTTTTAGAATCAGTGTGGGTAGCTGCCAGCGCAATGGCGACCTCCTCCGCGTGGGTTATGTCATGGGCGCGAAATGTAAGCCCGTTAACCGTTTTAGACTGGTGGACCACTGCGGCCGTGTACCATCCCCCATGGTGGGGGCCGGAGGCGTCCACGTAGTAAATGCCGGGTTTCGACCCATAATGGCGGCCCAGGGCTTCCGCCCGCGCCAGGCGCCGGCCATTGTGGTCTTCACGTGTCATGTTTTTAGGAAGAGGGCGTACGTGGAGGGCGTATCTCCACTCGAAAGGGAGGCGTACACGATCTTCCATAAGGGTGGTATGTTGGATGTGTAGCCGGGCAAGGAGGCGGCGACCCGACAGTGTCTTAGAAAGACGTGTGTATTGGTTGGTTAAGTGAGCCTCTCGGATTTCCCGGAACGTATTCACCATGCCCAGGCCCAGTAGACGCTGGTTGGAGGTGTTCACGGGGAGATCGAGGGCTCTCTTAAAAATTTTGTGCAGGACGACTTCGAGTGCATCCTCGTCTTGTTTCCGAAGGTGGAGGTAAGGAGTCGAATACAAGATTCGACTGGTCACGAATGCATGCGCCAGCCGCAAGGCGTCTTTGCACCGCAACCCCCCACGTTTGTTAGAAACCCGGCGGACCATGCGGCCCACCTGGTCCCCCACCTTACGGAGTTTCGCCAAGGTAGTGTCCGACCGTCTATGTTGATGAATAAAGAGCCCCAGTACCCGGACTTCTGTGCGTTCAGGAATTGATCCTGTCTCTAAAAAGAGCTCAATTTTGGCCGTACACTTTGGTGAGGGGCGTATGTGTACAAATTCAGATTTTTGAGGGGCCGCGTACACACATACACACACACACGCGCGCGCGCACACAAACACACACACCCGCGAGTGGCCGCTCGGCCGGCGATCAGGGGGACGAAACCGCCGTCTCCTGACACGCCCTTCGGTTGTGGCCTTTCTCCGTTCTTTGTCCCCGACACATTCCCCCCCGAAATGACGAAGTCATTTGTCGGTACAGCCTTTCGTTGTTCGATGACCACTTGTGCAACTCCATCGAGGCAGTGTGAAAGATCGCGTTGGCTTCGTTGTAGAGCTTCACAGCCTCCTCTTCGTCATCTGCACCCGTTAGCAGGTCGTACATATAAAGGCTTTGTTGCAGCGGGCTCTGTGTGTGGGGAAACTCTCCCTCGCAAGCCTTCAGGTGGTGCTTAACGTTAGCAGAGAGCAGAAACGATCATTCGGTGGTTCCCGACGGTAATATATACTTGATGCGCCACGTCTCAATGGAAGGCAACGAAGTACCGGACTGAGGGGTCCCTTGAAAACAAAAAAATCGCACAGCGTCTCTGTCTTGCTCTCGCATTCCAATTTGCAGAGAGTCATTGACTCCGTCCGCGACAAACTCAACTCGATATTTGCGGAAATCAAGCAAAAGCCCGTCGTAGTCTGCCGTTAAGTTCGGTCCGGTTTCCAGGTTGTCATCAAGACGTTTTGCATTGTTGGCATTGGAAGAAGCGTCAAATACAACTCTCAGTTTTCTGGAATCGTGGATGACAGCTTTATGAGGCATGTGACAAACACAGAGGTTACGGTTGGCCTCGTCTTCTACTCGTTCTGTCATGTCCAGAATTCCGTATTGCCTGATAGCCGTCTCGTGCTCTTCGATAAGATCAGGAGCCCTTCTGAATCGGTTCGCCAGCTGATTGAAGCGCTTCGGTGCAATTTCTCGGTTATCCTCGATCAAAATCTCAGATTTCCGAGACAACGCAGCCTCACATCGGTTGCCGGCTCGCTGGATGTTGTCCTCGAATTCCAAAACTTGACACGTTTTGTCGTTTTCCCCTATCTCATTCACTCCAATTGATTCCAAATCCCAGAATTTGGTTAGGAAATCTGTCGTCTGCCTCTCGATTACGGACGTTCTTAGCACCACAGTTTGGAAGCAGTGAGTTTGCTCGACATCGTCCTCAATGGGTCCTTGAATAGTCCAGCCCGCTGATGTTTCCACTGCCCTCAGTCGGTTTCCTAATCTGACCGATCTACCTGTCGTGAGGTCCCATATGTGGTCAGATCCGATTAGCAGCTCAATACGTTCTGTCCCGTTGTCGTCTAGGAAGTCGGCCGGTTCGTAACCAAGGGACTTTAGTCGCTTCAGCACCCCTTTTGGTGGTGAGGGAATCGGTTGATCGCAAACTATATTCGTTTCTAGCGCATCGATTTCCCGTTCGCCTCCGCGCTTCGTCTTTAGGGTAACTCGTACTTTTCGGAACTCTCGTTCCTCTTGGCGGCCTCCGAACACACCGATGGTCAACCTTTCATGCCCGAGAAGCGTGCATCCCAGTTTCCGCGAGGTGTCAGCAGTGATGTAAGAGCGCTGACTTCCTCCGTCGAACAGAACTCGTGCCTGAGCCTTACAAGTCTCTCCACCACATAACGCAGTTGCGGTCTGCAGTAAAACGGTTCTTTTGGGTGTAGATCCGTTTTCCGTTGTTGTAGCTTCGAGGCTTACTTGAGCGTTCGTCACAGTTCGGTTGGGTTCAGGCGGTCTGTTTCCGGTGTACGATGGGTCACACATTGTGTACGGTGTACGATGGGTCACACGCACTGGATGCTTACGCGGCATGCTCGTGACTGATGTCCAAATTTCGTGCACTTGAAACATCGGCCGGACGACCGCAGAAGTTGTTTCTTCTCTTCCAAAGTTTTTGCGGCGTCACAGCTCTGCGTTTTGTGCTCTTTGGAACCGCAGAGAAAGCAGGTCAATGGGGTAGCGTTTTGATGTAGCATCGCAGCCGATCGGACATGCCCGTCATGCGTTTTCCCATGCAGCTTCAAATTGTCTTTCAGGCCTTCTCTAGGTTGCTGCTTGAGGTCCATGCTTTGTAATGCATTTAAATTCTCCCGACAGAGCAGTCAGGGTTTATGGTCAACAATATCGAGTGATTTGATCTTCTGGCCATCCAAGGAACTCTCAAGATTCTCCGCCAGCACCACAATTCAAACGCATCAATTCTTCGGCGGTAAGCCTTCTTCACAGTCCAACTCTCGCATCCATACATCACGAGTTATACGGATTTTGGTTGGCAGACTAATGTCTCTGCTCTTTACTAGGCGGTCAAGGCTAGCCATGGCTCTCTTTCCCAGAAGCAGGCGTCTCCTAATTTCATGGCGGCAGTCTCCTTCCGAAGTAATCTTGGAGCCCAAAAAGAGAAAATCTGTCACAGCTTCCACTTCTTGTCCATTGATGCTTCAGGACTTGATAGGGCAAGACGCCATGATCTTTATCTTTTTAATGTTCACTTTAAGCCCAAACTCCTCACTCTCTTCCTACAACTCTTCGAAACTTGTGCAGGACCTGACGGGCCAGAACTTCACATTTAAAGTGTTCGAGCGCCTGCGCGGCAAGGACATGCTCATCATAAAATCCATCGGACGGGAGTTCATCCCACCTCGAATGTACAAAGTGGCGATATCCTTCGAGGGAGTGACGCGACCGTTTCCGGAACACACAAGGTGATCATTATTTCGAGGGTCTGTAGGCTGTGGGACCGTGTGCACCTAATTGCTTCATTTTACCGAGGCCCGACACGAATGCCCGCAAAGGGAACCATTATGATGCCTATTTTGGCACTCTATGATAGCAATCAGCTCGGAGCTACACGGTTGCGCCCCTTCCAGCGCATCTATTTGAACACTTCGTACGGCATAGCGGTACTTAATTGGCTTAATCACATAACCACGCAGTTAACGAGACATCATCTTTCCGCTCATCGTTACTAACATTTCTTGAATCTAGCCCAGCACTGCAGTCTGTTTGAATTTGCTGGCTTTGTACCCTTGCCGGCCTTATACATGTACATATTTTTTGGTTTTTGGCCTACTTTACTATGCCAACAATGTACAATATTGAGCTAATCTTTTAACCCACACTGTTCTTTCATTATTGTTTTTCCTGTATTTGTATTATGCATGACATGAACCCATGTGCATTTTATGTAACCATTTTTTTATATGCACCCCCCCTGCCCCCCCCCCCCCCCTATGTAATGCCCAGTTGGGTCCTTAGGGTATTTAAATAAATAAATAAAATAAAAGTAATTTGCCGACGTACAATAAATGAAGTAGCTAATGCTGAGGGGATTTGTCAAGGTGGAGTAGATTTGTTTGTAATAACGGTTTTTTTTATTTTTCAACACAGCTCCGAAGCACAAACAACTTAGAGAGCCTGATTTCAAATTTTGGACTCGCATTTTAGAGGAAGGCCACTGAGATGCCCAAGTTGTCTTGTTAGTAAGTTACGGCGTAATAATGGCAAGCTGGTTGCTCTCGCTTAAAGGATATTGTAAGCAACAAAACAGGAAACAAACAATTGTGCTCTTCGCAGGAAAACTGCGACAATATCGCAACAATTCTTATCCAGGCCATCCGAGAATAGGCTACAGCTCCACTCACTCCCAAACGGCGATCACAAATTACTTTGTATACTGATATGGTGCTACGTGTTGTCTGCCGCTTCGATCAGTTTGCTATCGGTTTGGACGCAGTAGCGTTTCGTACGTGGGCAGCCACGCGGAGCCATTTTCCCGCTAAGTGTGACTGACCCTGTACAACGCTTACAATGCTGACGTTGGATTTATTGCAGAACAGGGCCTTTGACACAGCCGCGTTAAATGGCCCTTTTATTAAACACTTCTTACTTGGCAACACGTATTTTATCGCTTACCTCGGAAAATTTATAAGGAATCTTAAAATCATGTTTACTTGCAATTAAAATTCCGTGAAATTCTTGTCCCTTTTCTTACAAAGCCAGCATTCCGCTAAAGTTGCTTGTAATTATTGGTAATTAAACGCGCTGGAGGAATAACAGAAACTTCGACGATTTCAAAACTACATCATCATCTCTTAACTGTGGAATGGCGAAATTCATCGATATATCGAGAAAATATTACAGTCGCGAGCTACTGAACTAATTTTATTTTTTTTAGTGCAAAATTTCGAACATGCTAGGTTTTGCATCTATTTATTATTGAGCGTGACCAGCATGTCTGATAGCTGACATTTGTACCTTCTGTGTGCTTTATTAAACACTTCGCAGAACAGTTCTTCACATAAGTTAGCAACACCGGTCTGCCAACATAAATTAAAATTACTCATATTATCATGCCTGACCTGTATCGCTAATATACCAGGCATTACACTGTTAAAACTGCGACAGAAATACTTCGACGATAAGGGCAAGTGCTGTCCTGTGATTTACTGTAGCAACTTCATTGAATAACCGTCGTGCACAAACATTTCGATTCTTACTTACTGAACAAGTCACCACAATAAAGCTTATTGCATGCTTACTTCAGCTTCAATTTTCAGTGCAATGCTACAGTACGCCATTCAGTTTGCTCAGTTCGCCGCGAAATCCGCGTACGAAAACTATACGCAGGGTATCGCAGCTAATACAGACAGAGATTTAAATAAATCCTGCGCGTTCGATCCGATTTTAATCGGATAAATATCGTTAACAATTCATAAAACTGGTAATTTTTTTCATTCCGCCTACTTGAAACACACACGCTTAAACACACGCCCTTTGCGACAAACCCTTTCCAGACGGAATGCAAGCATACCGTCTTTTTTTCTGTTTATTGATTGCTATTTTAAACTCTGCGACAGGTACGTCACTGTCATCTGTGCAGGAAGATTGTACAGCAAGGCGGGCATTACGCTGGCTTCCGGCACTGTACATTTTTAAAGCCGCGTGGCTGGACGTGGAATTGTCGCCTAAACAATGCTCCCGACTTCTGCGTCATAAAATAGACGAAGCGACGCCATTTCGAAAATCGTGTATTGCGGGAAGCCAGCTTTAAGTTGGATAACGCCAACGTTAAATTATTCGAACTGCACTGCCTGTAATGTAAATTAAAAACTACACTCAGCTTTTCTATTGACGGCCTTGATTTTCCTTATACAATGCTGGCCACTAAAATAAAAAATAAAAGGTTCATTACTTATTCTTAGTTACTATTTTCGTAACTACTGAGCTCTATCACGTACAAACTATCCGCCTTGCTGTGCAATCCACGTGCACAGAGCGCACTGTCGTATCTCTCACAAGAATTAAAATGACTAAATCTAAGCAGTTGAAAAAAAAAAAAAGCAGTTGGTATGCAAATCAACGGCGTCGAGATGTCAGTACAGATGCTCGGCATTCTCCAAACTTAAATAAAAGAAAGGATAAACACTCACTGGCCACATCAATGAGTCCAAATGACATTTCGTAACCCACGCGGGTTATCTTTTTTCACAATTCAAATTTTGAAAACGCAGAATATGACGTGAGACAGAGTGGCGTATTTATGCGACTATTGTCCTAATCTACTGGACATGTTAAGAATACGACGAAAAATTGCCTGATCAGGCATGATCAGGCACAAGTTGAAGAGAAGGTATAGAGTCACTGACCTCGTCAGTTTATGTGGAGTGACACATTGGAACCCATACAGCTTCCTTGTTCGGTAGTGCCTCGCCTCACATACTTTAGTTGAATTGCTAGCTATGCCCGCTACGGGAGGGCTTCAAAGACATTGTTACGAAATTACGGCACTACGTGTGGAAAAAAAAAAAGGAACTCTATATGTTCCGCATTTGAATCTCGTCTCCTTGCCTTGGTAGCCTCATTGTCTACAATGACGCCGTATGCGTTCTGTAGTGCATTTTAACTGGACTGACGTCTTCAATGACTGTTTCTAATTTTTATTACCCATTTCATAAGCAGATGAACTTTCATTGAACCCTATATGAAATTAAACAAATAAGTAACCGATCGATACCCGCCAATACAAAATTCAGTATGTCAGTATATAAAGCGGATTGGCTGGTACCGCTCAATCTCTGCAATGCATTCTGGCACGCAGGTAACTACAAAACAACTACAAAAAAAAAACGTATTCGCAGGACGACAATGTCCGCATGGAAATCATTCTAATCTGGCTTTCCTACAGAAGTATGTATGTGGTCTTCAGTTGTACTCTTGAGATAAAACACGGAGGGTTTACACACACTGGTTGCAGGCTACTCGTATGGCGAAAAATATCGCCTAGCTTCTCTTATCACATCGGTATCGGCTGTATCCCCTGTTCAAAGTCTACACAAGAAGTCGTATTATACGAAACTCCGAAGCAATAGGTTGCTACGCCTCGGTTTCACTCGTTGTATGACTGACATATCTGGAATCATATTTGAACAAAACTTGTCGGGGTAGTTGGCTTATTCTTATACGCTTAGAAAATGCTGCAGAGAGAGACGCGGTTGCTGTGCCTGTAGGGAGAAGGAAAAGAAAATGCACGGGCCTGCTACTGGCTCTGTAGCTGAGCCACCTCCACTGCCTCGTGCGGACCGAATAAAAAATAGAGAAGAAAGAAAAAGAAGAGGAGAGAGAGACGCGGTCTGTGAAGAAACACTGGCGTCACGCAAAGTGCAGCCATTTATGTATATCATAAGTGTTTCTTCATTATCCTTGCGCCAGCAGTGCAGAATTTTTAAACCGTATGAATTGAGAACCTTTTCTCAAGTTTCACATTCACTTTGGTTTATGTATCTTTGAATTTAAACTCCACCTATACAATATTTTAATTTAGTAAATGCTTATTGTTCTCGCCTTTTGTTCAACAACTAGCATGATCTTACAGGGATTGGCTACGATCCCAGCAATATATTACCCGTAGTTGTCTAACCCCGTTTGTTTTTTTACACGAACTTCTTGCAGCGGCCTGGTGTATGTAAAGCATGCTCGCGGCTACGAGACCATTATGTTCCTGAACGAAGCCCGAGCTTCGCGGCAGGTCTTTCCCTCCTTCAACCGGCACAGCTTCCGGGCAGGCTTCAAGTGGGTGCACACCTCAATTTCATTTATTCTTAAAAGCTTTATTCGGGTGAACGGTACATGCGGTCAGTCTGTGTTTTGGTTGCGCCTACACTAAGCTTTTCATCAGGCCGCTTGTAGAGAGTCTTCGCGTTATAAAAGGAGTGACACCAGACATGCAGACAAATTTCCCAAGTATACTGGCCCTTTTGTGGTAAAAAAAAAAAATCAAACTAGGGACCTTTCTCGACTGCTTGCATGTTTACAAAACTAGTCACTTTAGGCAAACGAGCGCAGATTCAAGCGGAGATATCTTGGCAACATAGAAAGAATTCCCAACCCAACTGTCACAGTGCACTTCATGCTAGTGAATTTTTCGTCATGTTTGGTTGGCCGCTGAACGAGAGGGGTCGAGTCACAAAGTAACCAATCTTTCTTTATTTACGTGCTGTTTTTAATCCGCCACTAATTATGCACATACAAGTCGAACAATATGCTTTAAAGCTGTACTTGTTATTACTCGACTGTGACCTGAGAGGCAACACGCTAATTGAAAATGGCGTTTTTTTATGAGCCATAATAGGCTACACAATAATGTAAGCGCATCAGCGTCAACCTTTGTCCCAGTCAACTGTGGATATTACACTGTTCTGTACGCTTATCCTGGACGCCGGGGTAAGCTGCCATCCAGACGCAGTCGGCATTTTATGATTATCAACATCAACACGAGTTCGAACACAGTGGCCGACAATTTTCGAACAAAGTGTCTTCAGCAATAGATGCATGTTTCGCTTCCAACCGCACAAGAGCAGAGCCAGAAAGAGCCATATCAAATTTATTAAAAAATTGCTTCCTGTGATCCAAAGTGTGCCATTGATTATTAACCATTTTTATTCAATCTGCAACATATAAATATTTTATTGATCATTTCAATATTTCAGTAACTAGCCGTAAATGTCAATACCCTTAAGACATGCCACCAATAAACAGCTACGCGCCATTTTTTTCTGTTACCGGTAAGTTGTCCAGGGAATCGACACTCGCTCTCTGCACGACGCGTCTGTATCTTCCGATGTCAATCAATGGCTGACGTGCATCCTTGCAACAAGCTCATTTTCGCACAGGTTGACGGTATAGCGTTTTCCATCTTAACGCAGCGCATTATTCAGTTCTTTCTTCCCTGATAAGAATCTCTTTGTCAACGGTTGTTAACCCAACCAGTTTTCTTCTGCGTCTTGCCATGTCACTGGTTATGCATCAGCAGTGTTTTCAATTTGTACAATGCGGGAGGATCCCTTTCCTTTCCCCCAAACAAAATCACTGCAAATGCCCCATTTATCGGGTAGAAAGGGAGCCTATCGAAGTCTGTACAGTTCACAAACTGCGCACCTCGTAGACGTGTTGCTGCAAAAGTCAATGGTTGGTAGGATAGATAGGCCGTTTCATATGACTCCGTCCCCTAGCTGCGGCTTTTCTATACACTCGCAGGCTGGACGGCTTGGTGCGCCGCGGTATGGTGATGTGCAGCAGCCAGCGGCCCATCGAAGATATAGACGACGAATTGGTCGTGAACAACGGCGGGCCCGGAGACGTTTTGCGCGTGCGCTTCGCCACCATTGTCGCCATCACGAGTGACCGACTGAGTTGGTTCCAGACCAACCTGCTGAGCAGCGCGCCGGGTTCCGCGGTGGTCATGTGGAACACTAAGGAGCGCCTCGTGCTGATGGAGAAGCCACTCGTAGCCTTCGAGGCTGCCTTGGACGCGCTCAACAGTAAGAACTCGTCTTTGGGCACTATGCGATGCGACGAGCGGTGAAGAGTACAGGCAGGGATGCAACCACAACGGTCCTCCAACTGTCTGTTTCCGGTGGGGAAAATCAAGAATATGTTTGAAAAAGGCAACAAGGAAGACGCGTACGTCTGCAGCAAGCTGATAGGTGCGACAGGAGAGCAACGGGAAGATGATGAAAGAACTTGTGGATGAAACAGATAGTAATGATGCTCTATGTTTGTGTATCGTGTGAATACCCTTATACAGAGTAAGCTCTTTATTAGGGTATTCACACTATACATTTATTACAGCGGTGTTTCGAATAATCATTTCGACTGCCCAGTAGAGACCGTATCGTTTAATAATACTGGCGTATGGAGAGGAAGCTAAAGTGGAAAATAAATTTAGATGCGTACATCTTATGAGCGCATTCTGTTTCTTTACTGATCGTCACTCGTCACTGCAATGGGGTAAATATTTTAACGTTTAGACGTTAAATATTTAAAATATATTAGTTATCAAATAGATATTTAGACTTTTTGAAACACACCAGCTTGCCGAGGTTTCTAATACACGGCCGTACGGAAGAGAACACTCACAGAAAACCACTCAGTAGACAATCGTGACGAGCTTAACCCTTTCCGAATAACAGCGCACTAAAAGCGAAGCAGTGAAATAGCCCTGAAATTCCAAGCATTATTCGCGTTCCGCGTCTGTGGCGCAAAACTTATATGCAGTATTGTGATGAAAAGTTTACAGGAGGCGTGTTCGCGGAAAAAAATGTCACTGCAGCATCTGCCCCGCGACAGAATTATATGGCACTGTTACTCGCGTATACAGCATGCAGGTGCACTTCATGTACCTTGAGACACATTTGAAGCTACTAGAACAGTTGACGGCATCGAAATAAAAATTTTCTCCACATTCAGGTATCCTAGACATTTTATCGGAACAGTACGCTGCAACACTCGTGCGTTCCAAATCTCGGAGTCATGCCTCGTTGTGAAGAGGTGACGTCCCCTGCAACGAACTGAAATGTGGCCACCTATATATAGAGCGATAGACTACACGCTCCTCGCACAGGACGCAGCTTATGCACATCTTGCGCACCGCACATCACGTTTTTGAAATAAGGGAGTAATTACTCATTGGAATCCACCTAAGCGCAGCCATACCGCTACAAAGGAAAGCTATACAGCCTCCTCAAAAACTTAGTAGAAGAAAAATCCGTGCTGATCCGGGGATCGAACCCGGGACCACCGCCTTTCCGGGGCAGTCGCTCTACCGACTGAGCTAACAAGGACGGCCAGCAGAATAGACGGTAGGGCGAGAGCGAATTCATCTACAACTCGAAGTGGGAATGGTGTTGATCGAATATTCTTGAAGGAAACGTCCCCAAGGAAATGCGGTGGTGCCGGGTTCGATCCTCGGATCAGGACGATTTTTTCTGTGACTACGAAGTTTCTGAGGAAGCTGTATATCTTTCCTTTGTAGCCGTATGGCTGTGCTTGGGTGGATGTCAATGAGTAATTACTCTCTTATTTCAAATTTACTCCTCCTTGGGGGATTCCCCTACAAAATATTCGAACATCACGTTTTTCTGGGGCCAACGCCCCAATACCACCATCAGGCGTATCCAGTCAGTGCTTTCCGCGAGCTCGCGTATTCGCCTTAAGAAACGCATTTCTTCAAGATGTAGTTTTTTCTTACTACTCCATTTCAACGTGACCTTGTTGCCTTCGCACACCAGAAAGATTCCAAGCACAAAATTCGGGAAACCTGGAGTAAGCAATTTTTTGTTCGCGAAGCATCCCTCAGGGCATATCGCAGCTATATGCCTGATAGTGAGAAAAATTCCAGCTTCTTCTCCTTGCCGCGTCCTGTCCCATTCTTGTTAATAGGTAAAATTTCCGGAAAACGATAATGAATAGCCATAGCGACGAAATTTGCGACGTTAGCGGTTTTGAGTCGCGAGGAGCAATGTATAACCCATATAAGCAAAATTTGAATTGCTGTTCTTAGGCGGCCGCGAATGGATAAATGTGCCGGCAACGACCGCATGGACGGGCAATATCGTAGGCCTAAGCATAAACAAAAAGAAAATAGAAATAGCACAAGTAAAAATAATATATAGGTGTAGTAAAAGCCGAAAGTAGTGAAAAAAAAAAAGGAAAGAGAAAGAAGAAAGAAAAGAAGTAAAGAAAAGAGAAAAGACACCAAGAAAAAACGACTGAAGAAAATTATAAAAGGGAGAGAGTGAAAACAAAAAAGGACGAATCGACGAGAGCACCTGTACCATTACGCAGACAGTTCACATTTCACGTCTATGCATGACAGGATGACAGTCAATATTCATTTCCAGGATTTGCGAAATTCATCTTGAAGTTAATTATTCATTAAATAAATGTATTTTAGAGTTTGAGGAAGCCTGCAATCGAGTGGGTCTTATCTCTCTGCGATTTAACCCATTCGCTGACTAAGAAGGCACTTCAAGCCAGTCTCCCAGCTACAGCCTCGACTTAAATGTCATTTTCAGAATTAAACGTAACTGTGCACGTTGTAACTTTGAACAGATCGCGGCTCTTACGAACATTGGTCGCAACAGCATAATCAATTCCTCGACCCCTGTCCTTTCTTCCAGAAAACTACACGTTCCTGACGATGCCCACCCGCATCCACGTGGTGCACCTTCCGGGTTTCAACCGCACCATGGTATGCTGGGGCATCATCTATTCATCTCGCTTCGAGGCGGACATCGATCACCTCCCGGGCCACCTGATATACACGTGGGAGCTGCGCTTCCAGATGATTGTCGGCACCATCCTCACCAGCTTCACCTTCGGCCACACCGTGACGCCCCGCTGGGCGAACGACGACTGGTTCTTTTACGTACGCATCTATGGGTCAATGGAAGAGAGCCCACAGCGACACTATTCATTTACCACGGATTGCCTATATGTCTCCCGTTGCCGCCGACGGTTCATCTCCCCTTCATCCGCAATGTGTAATTGACTTTTCCATGAATCGTACACTTGTACGGGGCCAAATGAGACACAATGCCATGCTAAGAAGACACTAGGAAATGTTCTGCGCAGATGTGGAACATTTCTAGTGTTTGGTTGGTTCAACTAAGAGTCTGGATTCAGGACATACCGTTCTGACACCAATACTGGAAGTTACTGTACACGAAGAGAATATGAGGTGCGAATAACCAGTTTCTTACGAACAGTTCAGACGAGGGCTCCTATAGCGATGCGATCTAAAGTACCTTAGAGTGGGCCTTAAAGAAATAATAAACCCTGCAGGCGAACTAACAGTGGCAAAGAATGAACAGAGTGTGCTTAGCCAATGAGATCAAGTTTAGGCACGCGACAACCAGAACTTTAGGCAGGCTATTTAGGCACCCTATTTTAGGCACGTTAGCTTTAGTGTCCAGGAGAAAGAAACATTTAATCACGTAACGCAAAATGTGAAGGAGTATTTGAAATAACAGAATATAAATAAATACGTCTGAACTGTGCAATATCCAGCCCTTATTCTTATTGTTGCAATTTTCTGACGAGACGGCGTGGCTTAAAGCGGCAGGAACAGAGCTGCACTGAAAACGTGATCAGTTCACTTCAGTCGTTCAGTCATGTCCGACTCTTCGTGACCCTATGGACCATGTCGCGCCACACTTTCCGGTCTCTCACTATCTTCCTAACATCACATAACCTCATCTGCAGTGCCTCGAGGATGCCATCTAACCACCGCGTTCGCTGCCTACCTCTGCTCCGGTGACCCTCAACCTTTCCCAGCATCAAATCTTTCTCCAGCGACTCCCCTCTTTTCATCAGATGACCAAAGTAGCTGAGCTTTAACTTTGGAATTGTACCCTCTAATGAGCAGTCAACGTTTATGGTCGACAATATCGACTGAATTGGTCTTCTGGCAGTCCAAGGAACTCTCAAGAGTCTCCGCCAGCACCACAATTCAAACGCGTCAATTCTTCGCCGGTCAGCCTTCTTCACAGTCCAACTCTCGCATCCATACATCCCAAATGGAAGTCTTTAGGGTTGTACTCTAGCACTGCTTTGCCCATTCTTCTGTTTAATATGCGAGCGACGCCATTCCTTCTCCTGGATTCGTGCCCACAATAAAATACATAATGGTCGACGGAAAACATGATGCTTCATCTTTAAATCTCACCGCTTTCTGCTGGTGTGCCAGTGGTAGCAGTATACGGACGAACGTTACAACCTTACGTCTAGCCGCGCCTCAGAGCGTTCAGTTCCTTTGTGACTTTAAATCTTTTTTTTTTTCTCTAAGTGCATATGTAAACAGGTTGCCTAGGACGAGAAGTGCATCCTTCTACTGCCTTAACACCTGCGCCACACAGAAATACATTTCCTTCCAATAGAGCAATTTTATAAATCTGGCATCGACTGAGAGCGCTTGAGCAAAATTATAATGCACGGTACATGCGTAGCTCACACCTTTGATGGAGTGGCATATATATATCGGTGTGCTGACGTTGACATCCTATCATACACCTGTTGGAGAGTGCACTGCATATTCAGGGTTATTTATTACTTATCGTCAGAAAACGCTATATAAACAGTGACAGCAGGGTTAAACTAATGCGAAACGTAAGAGAAACCGGTAAACGAATTTCAACATATAACTGGTGCTTAGGCCGGGTCTCCTGGCTAAATTTAACAGAGCTTTCAAAAAATAACCCAGATAAATCAACTGAGGGCTGTTTAGAGTTGTGTACCGAGTCTGCAGTATTTTTTCTTCGCGAAGTTAAAATATTAGAAAACACTATCAAGTTGTGTTCTTAATTATAGGCTTCAGCAAAACAGTGCCAATACACTGTCATGAACAACAGAATATTCGACTAGAATGCTCGCTCCCTAAAGAAGTTTTAACTGATCTAAATGGTGGCTCATATAATACGAAGCGTCCACGTGATAGCGGCGCAATTTCAACGTCCCGAGACCCGTCTCAGAGAGAAAAAAAAAATGTTTTTTGTACAACGCCTTTTTAGATGCAACGTACGTGTACATTAGGTGAAAGGTATAAAGCCAGCGTCTAGCAGCGTGATATACTTATCTCAACGCCTGCAGATAAAGGTAGGTAATTTGCACCCCGCATAAAATACTCATGACTCATGACTCGTAAGCTTCTCCGTCCGTGCGTCCGCGAGACTGCTTCTTGACGAGATTCCACTTGTCAATAACCCTGATGACGGCATCAAAAAATAATCCTGTCTCTACCTGGAATCAAACCTCCATACTTCGGATCCCCAGCCGAGCACTTCAACGAACTGCGCCATGACCAGAACTATGAGAAGCACATTATAATTCCATTTTCGCTCCCCCCTTCCTCTCTTCCTCTAAGGCGCGGTTCAGGTTTCACAGTACAAGTGTAACAGATACTGCGCCTTTGCTTTCCCGTGAACAAATTATTTATTTATTTATTCCTCCTTGCTTACCGTGTGGATGATAGTAGCGGGGATTCCCCCAAAGTCCCAGATAGTGCGCCTTTTCTTTCCTGTAAACTAAGTATAGAACGCCGGTGAACTTTCATTCGTTCAACGGAACGCTGTTTGTGCTCGACAAAAGGACGCGCGATGCAGCAGGTTTGCGCAGCAGGAACACTAAGGCTTCCGAATTTCTCCACTGAAGATTATGCAGTGCTCGCGGAATTTTATTAGGCAATCTGCAAATCTTTCAACACTACTTTGTTCGTTACGGCAATACTTAGGTTCGCTGAGTAGTCTAACTAGCTTTGTAGAAAGAACATATACCTACTGCAAGCACTAGAATTAGTCGACTCGAAATACCTTTCATTTGGGTTCCCAGGGCTAGGCCACGGTGTGTGTGTGTGTGTGTGTGTGTGTGTGTGTGTGTGTGTGTGTGTGTGTGTGTGTGTGTGTGTGTGTGTGTGTGTGTGTGTGTGTGTGTGTGTGTGTGTGTGTGTGTGTGTGTGTGTGTGTGTGTGTGTGTGTGTGTGTGTGTGTGTGTGTGTGTGTGTGTGTGTGTGTGTGTGTGTGTGTGTGTGTGTGTGTGTGTGTGTGTGTGTGTGTGTGTGTGTGTGTGTGTTTAAATTTTGATTACAATCTTCGGCACCTATCGTTTACAAAAGGTATGCTACAAAAAGAGAAAAAACACCGTTAATACGCGGCTCCACTTCGCAGTTGACGATTTAGCACATCTAGCCCTCATTTGGCTGGACCGGTGAGACCTGCACATTGACAGGTTGACGAGCCACGGACGCGGTGATGATTTGTAGGCTTCGCTCCTTCGCAGGGCCTGTCGGCGGCAATAGCGTACGACTCCATGGAGGACATCGAGTCCATAGGCCAGGACAAGCCCTGGCTGGCCAGCTACCGACGTTTGGCATTCATGTTCGATGAGTAAGTAGAAGCGAGTCCCAAGTATGCAAACAAATGAAGGAAATAACAGTAAAAGCACCTTCCACACTTTCCGCACTACATCTCGTGCCCAGAAATGGCGACGGCATCTATACAGCAGTTTTTGCGCGATTGATCGTACTCGCTTCCTTGATGACTTGGATCTCAGGGGTACATAACGAATCTCCTTGACAATGGTCGTATATTACCTACTAGTGCGTACCTCACTGACTCCTAGCAGAAAGCAAAATCATTTGGTTAGGGTTATTGACTGTGACCAAGACAGCGGCTTTGGCGTCGTTTATGGATGTAAAAAGCCCAGTGGTCAGCCCCTGGTTAGAACAGTCGGGAAGACGCAGGCAAAAAATCAAGACAATTGCACATTTTTAGTTGATTGGGCCCATTGCGCCTTTTTACCTGGGCAGATATAACGCTTTGGGCTTTTTTTAGCACGGCACATGTAACGCTTTCGGCTCGGCTGTACTTGTTTTGTGTCAGTAACATGGTTTACGTGTAACCTAAATAGTGTTACATTATATATATATATATATATATATATATATATATATATATATATATATATATATATATATATATATATATATATATATATATATATATATATATATATAAACACGTAAACGTGCTCGACCTCGATGAGTGCATGGCAGTTTCGAAATGTGTGACGTCTGTTTATTAAACGCCCCTATGAAAGCTGCCAGCCGCAACTCTGCAGCCCAGCGGCAACACAACGCCTTCCCGCGATGGTAGTATAAGAAACAATTATTTTTACAGGGGTTGTCAGCGCCTCCACGCCGCAAAATGGCCCATGAGGATATGTCTCTTCCATTCATTTACTGAGTTCTGTGTTCATTTTGTTAATTATGCATACTCGTATGCTAGAAACCGAAGAGAAGAGCACAAATATATCACATGATAAAAAACTGAACATGCCTTTCTAAAACGGTACCACACCATGTGGTTCCTGGCTGATGCTTATCGACTGCCAAAACCTCGTCTCATGATAAATACTCGCAAGAAAAGTACTTGTCTATTCCAACATTTTACTGATATTATTATTTCCTTGCATTTTACATTTTACTTAACATATGGCTCACACATCAACATGGCGTAGTAACAGCTTTGATCGGATTAAACATATTGGTAAAATCTAGGCGAGCATTAAACTATTCACGCCCTTAATCCATTGCATATCTGTTGTAGTTCCAATATTAGATTATGTAGTGGCAACTTGGTATTTGTTTAAAAAAACACTTTAAGAATCTGAAGCGGTACAAAAGAGAGCGTTCCGTTGGTTACAACTACTATATATTTACATCAAAAATTAAGCAACCGATTAAATAATACTGGCAGGAACGTGGATTCCTAATTTTCTTGTAGCAGCAACCTCTGTCATCATTGAGGAGAAGACTATTAATCACTACGTGTCTGTTCTATTGCATACGTGTATCCCATCTAGCTCAGATATAATTAATATAACCGACATGGTGCTCTTAGCGATTAGCGTTAGTTTATTCAATTAGGAGCTCCTGTGATTTTGTGTTGTCTGCCGCAACATTCGCATAATTCTAGTTTGGTTCGGTTTTGTGGGGTCTAACGTCCCAAAGCGATTCAGCCTATGAGAGACGCCGTAGTGGAGGACTCCGGAAATTTCGACCACCTGGGGTTCTTTAACGTGCACTGACATCGTACAGCACACGGGCGCCTTGCTTTTCGCCTCAATTGAAAAGCTGCCACCGAGGCCGGGATTCGATCCCGCATCCTTCGAAAATATAGTAGAGCGCCGCAACCACTGCGCCACCCCGACGGGGCCATATATTTATAGTACGCTGCGTTTATTGTATCTTTTCATTATTTTTATTCTTTTTCAGGTAACTAAATATTTATCGCTCTTACTATGGCAGAATATCTCCATACATTTCTTGCGTAAGCCCGCCTTTCCAAAACACCTTCTGGAAATGCCGCGTCAATGAAAATTTTCCACTTCAAAATAGCGGAACGAAGAGGGTAACAGAAAGGGTTAGGCCTCTGCGTATTCCAGCTCTTTTCTGCCATCCGCGTTGGCGTTTTAATTAAAAGATGAACATCTGGACGAGTCAGTTTTCATTAGAGGGCGTTTCGGTTCATGATTAATTGCTCCTCCATCATCGATGCTGCACTCTGAAGGGAACGGCTGGGAAAAGAACGGGCCTTCTGGTGCATATTGGAAAGAAAAGGAAAATAGAAATATGATATTTATGGGCAAGCGACTGTAGGGATGTGCAGGAAGAGGATTTGCCTAAAAGGCTATAAGTGGTTCCCATTGGTCTTATGGGAAAGGCGCTGTTCAAATGCTGCGCTACGTGGGATCGCTTCAACACGCATGCTGTTAACGTGAACTGAGATGCGAGTTACGGGGACTTGTTCCAGGAAAATACATGTTTTATTAGTTGTTTCGTTTGATGTACTTAACGTTCCAAATCGACTTAGGCTGTGAGTGACGTCTTAGTGGAGGGTAGAGGAGTATTTCGAGCTCCAGGGGTACTTGGTTGAGATTGCTCAAGCAGAACGTCAGATTGGGCTAGTTGGTTATTCATATTTTTGTATCCATAGCGTTAACAGACCGGAAAAAAAGAAGCAAAGATGCAACACGGACATTGTCCTGTGGCCTTGAACAATACATTAACCTGTGGCACACGGAGCATGCTAATTCTTTAAAAGAGAATGACACTAACCTAGCAAAGGAGTGCTCCACATCCGAATGCTCTCCGTTTTTAGATGACGCCGAAGTGTTGCTTGTTCATTCCGACCGGCGCACCAGGGAATTCGCTGAGGCTTTTCTTATTATGAGAAAAAGTAATGGGGGGAAATAACGCCATCTGTTACGTTACCTCCTCGCTCGGCATGTATAACGTTGCTTTTAAGCGCTTTTACCTTCTTGCCGTGTTTTTTTTTTTTTTTTTGTGGTTATGCGCACGTGCGCTGTTCTATCGTGTGTTTATATATGGCCTGCCTAATTCCAAATAAAAATAAGAAAAAAACAGTTGTGCTTTAGCTCTGGTTAACCCCAGTCGAACTGCGAAAGCAGCGGCGGAAACTTCTTTTGCCTGCTACATTATTCCCCCGTCAAGCCCTATAAGTGTAAGGTGCTACATTATAGGGGACAGTTAAGGTCATCCTTTAGGAGTATGACGCGAGAGCGTAATCTAACAGCCCACATATAAAGTCACGCTTCAACCAAGCCGTATGGACTTGCCTGCATGTCGTAGGGGTAAAGAGAATGAAAACGATTCTGGCAGCCTGATTCTGATATCACCCTCCAATATAAAAGGAGCGACCCGAGTTGGCAGCTCCTGCCCGCGTGGCATAGGGTTTAAATGCATTAAAATGTCATGGCAGGTTGATTTTTTTTTTTTTTTTTTTTTTTTGTGATGAGACCGTAGCTACGCGTCTTCACGGCGTAGTTGCGTCCACCGAAAGTTTCGCTTTGGCTGTCGTAGTATTGCTTTCGCAATCAATCACTCCTCCTTTGTCTCCATCTGTCAGATGTTTGCTGTTTCGGTGCCTTCGAAATTAGGCACTTCGTGGATGCAGCATCTTCAATGCATTTTTCTGCTTTATTAGAGCGCAGTATGAAGGTAGCGAACCTAAAGTTCCTTCAATGGTAACCAGCTTCCCACGTCGATGATACCGAACTCGCTTAATTGGGTTACAAATCGTGGCGGAAAATAGCGCGGGACACCTGATTTACGACGTATGAGAGGTGATAAAGGAAGTTGAGGGCGAACTGAATGAGTAAAACATATTAATTGTGAAAGAATTAACAGGGATCGGGTGTAGATGAAGAAGTAGGTGGTTTCTTCATTACAAACTCCACTATTATAACAAATTACAACGTACGCCTTCTGCTCACAGTGCCATGAACAGGATCACGCCAGACACTTTCGACTTCGTCGGATCTAAGGACCGGACCATGCTGTCTAAGGCCTTCCTCGTTTTCCTGCTGTACAAGGACGGCTTTCTGGGCTCGAAGGAATTCCGCTTTCAGGTGCGAACTATCGATGAAGAGTATAGACAGCGAATGGTCAGTCGGTTACCAACCTGCCTTACACACTGTGTTGAGTTCATCCCTGCTCAGAGACGGAATTTCGTTTAATCTGTCAGAGACCTGACGAGTCTAGTATTTCACTGCGTTTTCGGTAGGACTCGCTCTGCTTGTGTTTACTGTACCGCTGCTGTATCAAAGCTCCTTCATTCCATCAGTTGCTAAACTCCCTATAAGAAGAAGGAGAGGGGGAGAGGGCGTACACTCAAATCCAGCGACCAGATTGATGAAACCTCGAAGGCTACAAGGCAAGCACACCACCCGCACTATTGAGAACACCTCAGAGAATCCCAAAGCCTAAATTTAGTGAGGCAACAAAGGTTTTTGGATTCCCCTAACAGCTACCTGCACCGCTCGGGAAACTCCACTGGCTATGGCACTGGCTTAGTGTGGCGTTTCATAACTGCTTAGAATAAACAGGGGGGGTTGCCTCATGATTCTACATGCGCGGCCAGCAGATATATTGTTTAAATCAACACTGCGTCCACAGAAAACCCTGAGGTTGATCAAAGAAAGAACTGCGTTGCATTGTAAACATCCTGTTCCAAAAGTCACAGGGGCAGGACACTTCCAGAGATATCTTTAACTCTAATCGGTATCTAAAAGCATCATCACGGCTGCCTTCATAACAACGACTGTGCAACTCCACTATGTGAAGTGCACCGCCATGGGTATCAGGAACATAGTGCGAAAGATAACATCACATCACACTTTTTTAGACGAGTCTTAAAAATGAAACAGACATATTCGGCCCCACGTGATTCACATGAGTAGACAGTAGGGCTGTTGGTGTGGGGTCCTCTTAACAAACAACGCAAAAGTGAGAGGAGGAGCGCTGACTATCGCCTTCGTACGACGAGTGTACTAGTCTCAATTGTTTGTTTTTGTTTGTTTGTTTTGTATTTGGTCATTCATGTGTCGTAGTTCGCGCTGTTCAAGATGACCCATGTTGACCCATGCGTTTCATTCCCAAAAGCTGGTTTCCGCTACATAATTGGCTTACTTCGGCGTGTTCCGAGGGAAACGGCTTCATTACGGCTTGGCTTACACAGCTTGGGCTCATTACCTGTCCACTGCAGACATTTTTCTTCTCACGTAAGACAGCATTACAGATCAATCGAAATATTTCCGTTGGTTACCACACTAACGCGAGGGGTCTAGCTATTGGCATGCAACTAGAGTTATGCCATTTATCTGGGTATAGCGGAGGTTTTGTCGATTGAAAGGGTACAACCGAAACTCAAAGAAATATACAATTTGCGATTATTCTTCCGGAAAACCTCGAGATCGCTTTTATATATTACAACCGAAAAGGACAAAGAGTAACCAAATGACAAATGTTTGTGCTAATAATCAGCAATTTTAAATTACAAGCTAAATCATTGCCCCCTTACATACTAAAGGAACATGCACAGCCTGCACAGCAAGAGCTACCTCATTCTAACGAAAGTCTATTTGTACCAGCTTTCTGCTGGTCATTCATACAAGCTCTCATAGTAACGCTGCTTGTTCTAGAACTTGCTGAGAAGGGCCACCGGTAAAAAGGTGTTTTTGGGTGTTGCGCAGGTAGAGAACTTCGTCTCAAAGTACAAGTTCATGACGACCAACTCGGACGGCGCTGTGAGCATCCTGACTAGCGAGTCCACGAACCAAAAAAAGTACTTTGACAGCTGGGCAAACAAGCGTGGTCAACCGGTGGTCATTGCCGACGTAAGCTACCATGATCTCCATTAGGCTTCTCAATGGCCCTTTCCCTCTCGCTTATATCAGACTCGTCGGGCACTGCAGTCTGCATGCGTCCAATAGGCGCACCAGAAATGACATTGCGATTTTAGTGTATAAGTCTGTTATTTTAATATCCCCTCTCAACAGCATATGCAATGCATATACATGACATCATCATAAACCTTATAAGCTTACTACAGCCTTATTATGGCAAAGATGCGTGACGTATCCCTCCATTAACCCTGTAATGTGCCAGCTGCAAATTCCCGCTGCAGAGTGGCTCACCACGTCCACCAAACTAGCAGCCTGCCACACCCTGCTATGCTTGCCATTTTTTCAAGTCCAGTTTTCATATGCAGTCTACTTACGTTTTAAATATTTTTGTTTCTTGGTTCATTGGAAAGCTCTATTGCCAAATTAAGTTAAATAGTGGAGATGAGAAACACGGCAGAAAATTTAAAACTTAATTTTTCCATATGGTAGTCTCGTTTTCTCCGTGGTATAGTCCGCGTCTTGAAACGCTGACGTCGTGGACACGGCATAGAGTTAGTAAAGTAACTCTATGCAGCTCTATGAACACAACGACTGCTGCGCCGCTTCAGTCCGTGCAGAACGTGCCGTTAAAAGAGGCAGAGATTTTGTTAAAATTCTAATCGAGCGCGCCTAAGTAGCTTGAAATAGAATGAAATGAATAGGCTAAAAGGCACGGTGAGATCTTTTGCAGATAAAATAACCGTTCCGTTTTTGCTTATAGCTGCGAACTGATGGCAGTTCCGCTACAAGTATGGCGGCGTCTATGGTTGTGTGGCTTTCCGTTCTGGCCGCAATTTAAACGCGAATCTGTGAGCAGTGAACAATAAATATGGCTGTAATTTATTGATAAAGAAAACATTAGGTTGCCTTAAGTTAATATGAACACCAATACCATTCTCTATGATGCTCTGGCATAGCCAGAAAACATCGTATATTCATTTCACACGCTCCGAACTGATGAAAGGTTAGTATCAACGGAAGGAGGCAGTATGGCGTCACCTTCTGCTAAAACCTGATTATCCTGCTCAATTTAAAATATAAATTCTTGGTTAAGCCGGAAGTTCTTCACTGGATACTGCCATCAAGCTGTAAGATCTACCTGAATATGCCAATATATTTTTGATCATTTTCAGCAGTATACTGTCCTTTTAAGATCACCGGCTGGCATAATTTCCTTCGCACTGCATATGCTACATATGCCCATTTCGCCATCTTCATATATCTAGTCGTCTTGAATCCCAAGAGATGGGTACTGTGTGATTCCTGTTCTGTTTAGGCAACTGTACACGTAGCCCGCCATGATGTTGCAGTGGTTAGGGAGCTCGACTACTGTGCCTAAGGACGCGGGATCGAATCCCGGCTGCCGCGGCCGATTTTTGATAGAGGCGGAATCGAAGGTGCCCGTGTGCTGTGCGGTGTCAGTGAACGTTAAGAAACCCCAGGTGGTTGAAATTTCCGGATTCAGCGTCTCTCATAGCCTGAGTCGCTTTGGGACATTCAACCCCCTAAACCTAAGCCAACCAATGTCAGCAACTGTACACGCAGGAAAAAATGGACTGTTTCCCCTTCGCGGCTGAAAAATGCGTGTGGCCAATGAAGAGGCGTAGAGTTTCACTGCAGGTTCTAGTTCTGCCAGCTTATACCGCTGCTTTGGCGCTTGCCCATTGTAGCTGGTGGCCACTATATAACGAACACTAACGTGCCTTATGGTAAACGAGTATTCAGAACTCCAACTTTATAAAAACTTCAATTAGCTATGCAGCCTAATAGAAGTAGTTACCACCGAAAATGGGATTCCTTATAATACTCGTAAATCCCGCCGTGTAAATATGCGTTATTCTTTTTCTCCCGGCAGCTTCTTAGGATTGGTGCCTCATGTGATGGAAAACTTGCTTTTACGGCAGTATGCCTGTTGCATTCATTGAAAGGGTATAAATTACTATGCATAAGGCCGAAAGAAAAGACGACGGAATGCAGGCTTCACCCCATTTCTTGCCGTCCATACTAAGCGCTAAACTATGGCGATGGTGCTCTGCTCTTGTTAAGTCCTATCCAGCAAGCATCCGGTGCAGGAATCCACTACACAACAGTGCAGCGTTTTTGTAAAAAAAAAAAAAAAAAAAAAAAAAAAGAAAACGGCCAATTCGGCAAGCGGCAACGAAGCGGTGAAGATATCCGCTGTGAACGGCGGTCCCTCTGTCGCTAGACGCCATAAAAACAAAAGAATATGCTTGCGGATTCTCCATCGTCAGCCATTTTTATCGCACGGCAAAGCCGACTTGCGAAACAGGCTGCGCTATCATTGTGCAAGACTGCGCGAAATCCCCCGGGCAAGCATTTTGACACAGCCGCCCGAGATCATCGACGCAATAAAAGTTCGCCTCATTTTGCGAATGAGCTTAATTACAATGTTTCACATACCTTATAGTCATCGTAGCATCATGTACCCAATGCGGCTATTGTGAACAGGAATTTTACCAAAGGCGGCATATGTCGTTGCGACTTAAACTGGACGTTTTTTCTTGTTTTTTTTTTTTACATTTTTATTTATTTATTTCTTTATTGATACTGTAATCCCAGTGTTGGGATTTTAGCAAGGTGGGAATACAAACTAAGCAGTTTAACAAAACAGGCAAAAAACTAACTTGTGTCGCCGAGCTTTCAACGAAGATCAAAGAGCGGGATGAAAGAAACCTTTTTTTTTTTTTTTTTTTTTTAATGTCTACACTGCATTGGCGGTTTGCTCCTCACGAAAAGTACACGTAGCCTTTTTGGGTACTGCATGCACGCCTCCATTAGACGCTCAAGCATACTAGTGACATTCATAGAAAACGTCGATAGACATCGCAAACTGTAAGCACTTGGGCTGGTTTGGTTTATGGAGTTTCAGATTAGTTCACTCTATTACCTTAATGTTCCGCGGTAAGGAGCATTGCAAAATGGATGGGATTAAACACAAATATTTTGTTATAAGGAATCATTGAACAACATGGTTAGTTAAAAGTGCCGCAAACGACTATGGGCATTTGGTATCAGTGACGTCACTGGGAAAGCTGTTCCGGTCTCTAGCGGCCCGCAAGAAAAGGTAATGAAAGCAATGTTCGAGCGTGTGGGCACGCAACTTGAAGCGGAAGGCTAGTGCAATGGGATATGCGAGTTGCTGCTGTGATGTTTGGTGCAGGCTGGCAATGCGGGGTCAGCTGGTCTATTAAACGTGCCAAAGTGACTCAGCCTATATATAATGAACGCTGTATTGGAGGTATCCGCATACTTCGGCCACCTGGAATTCGTCACCGTGCAATGACACCGCGCAGCATATGGGAGCCCTGCTTTTCACCGCCATCGAAACTCTGCCGCTGAGGCCGGTACTCGATGCCGCGCCCTTAGGCCCTTAGGTTGAGCAGTCCAGGTGGTCCATAGACGATCGAAGAGCAACTGCACCGTGAAACTGCGAATGCGCTCTGCACACGGCCTGTATATAATCAGGTTGTGCAGACCACGTTGCGTAATGCTCACTTGCGTTTAATTGAGCGAAATAGGAGCGGTGTGCCAAATGTGTTCAAGCTGCCGTCAAAGGAAAGGCCTTAAAAGGACTTGTACGTGGCCTTAACGATAACAGCGACCGTAAAAATGACTGCGAATATTTTAGTTAATGTTATGAAATTAGGGAAAGCAATCACAAGTCAACCGACGGAACAACTGCACATCAGCGTAGCGCCAGATCTCGACGATTTCAGCAAGAGGTTAGCGCGGATCAGCTTACTGACAAGCGCAAGATCGTGCTGAACTTTGCGAGAGTTGCCGCCGCGCTTCTGTCCGTGCCTTGCTAATGGTTAAGAACTGCAAGGAAGGATATAATGCTGACATGGTTTGTGTGCAACGCGGGCCTCATGGTCGTGGGCATACAGCCAGACCCGTGTTGACGAATGACTGGTCCCGTGACAGTCACGTGATGAAATGTTCATCATCTCTTCTCTGAATCCACCTGGGAGGGAGATCTTGGTTTACAAGCCCTTGCTGTAAAGCCTGAAGACGCTAAGAAACCGTCATGCATATTAAGGGTGACAAGCAGTTCTGGCCGTATTACTGAGTTGAACAATTTTATCTCTAATTTCGTTTCGACGGCGTGGATATACGCCGAGGTACAGTGCTCTAGAATAGCCGAGGGAAATATAGCTGCAAGCAAAACGTTAAACACGTTGGCCCGAATAAATCGCGCCACTAGATTCCTGTTATCCGTTAACCGTTATACTGGAGAGCACAGCATAATACACGTTACTTGAAAACGTATCGCACGAACACAGCGGCAAAATTGATTTCTTCCCCCAATGGTTTTAAAAACGAAAGCCGAAGTTGTTACAGGAAGAAAGAAACCATCCGAAGGAGAAGCATAGAGTATCGTACACACTATCAATTTGGAAAACACCGCTGTTGTGCAATGGTCATCCTAGCATTTCTTGTAAAATGTTTTTTTTTTTTTTTTTCAGACACTCTTGTGTCACGTAAACGAAAAAAAAATGTTATGATCAGACTGTTGAGGTAATTTTATTCTATTTGAAAGTAACGTGTCTTACATCGCACCGCGGCGTATACAGAACAGCAAGAACTGGCTATGAGGGGAAGCTAGAGAGAATATAAAAACGAGCCACTGTCACTGTAGTGGAGGGTGACCTACAGCCACGGTGTTGCTTACAATGCACTGTCAATGTACAGTACGATCCGCTGTTAAAGGGAACATGAGATCGCATTACCAAAACATTTTGCAATACGCTGCCGCCGACCACTGGCAAGAATGGTGGGCGACAAGTGATTGCCAAGGAGGAGCAGTCTGCCGTGCTTACCACGCCTATATACCTTGCGCGATCATTTGCCGCTGCTCTTGGGA
Organism: Amblyomma maculatum; assembly: GCF_055883805.1. Lineage (NCBI taxonomy): Eukaryota > Metazoa > Arthropoda > Arachnida > Ixodida > Ixodidae > Amblyomma > Amblyomma maculatum. The sequence continues at coordinate 103,347,115 of NC_139352.1, forward strand.
GTGCTTTGTAAAGAACGGCAGCATTACGGCCTCCTGTTCACTTTAAAAATGGACCGTACTGTACAGCCTATGTTCCCTTTGTAGTTCACTTCGATCAAAACATTAGCACTGCATCCGGGATTCCAACACGAAAGTAAGCTTCGAAACTCTAACGCCCGAACAGCTTAGCTTAACTTAGCTGAACGACCTCTGCGGAAAACAGAAAGCAACAGTTCACGCAGGTGACGCGTATCTACGCGAAATCAGCATGTTTCCTTGGATGTTATCTCCAGTTACGTTACGCGGGGCAGATGACTTGCAGACGTACAAAGCGCTTGCAGTGCCACCAAGACTTCGCACGTGTTCTTAAACCCTGAACACGTGAGAAGCGGTCATTATTGTTCTGCACGGCTATAGCCTCCCGTTACTTGTTTTACAGTGTCCGCAATTTTCGCAACTGTTACAGACATCTAGAAAAAAGCGCAACCTCACCTGTAATCAATACGTCGAAAAGCGACAGCGATGGATCTCGATCTGCACTCCTTTTATTCGCACCTCTGTGGTAAGCAAGGGCGACCTGGGCCAATCAGAATGGCATGCAGCACTGCATGACTGTGCTCCTACGCTCCTGTCACCGCTGGCTGTTGAGAGGACTATCATGTAGAGACCACCATTTTGTAGAGCTGCGAAGAACTTGTCAAACACAGTATAGTCGGCTTACTGCTCTGACGTCGAGTTTTTTGTCTTTCTGGGCAAGAGCTTCCGCCGCAAACGCATTGTCTTCCGAGCAAACATGGCCATCTGCTCATGCCGATATGCCTTAGCATAAACAAATGACAATGACAGTGTTTTAATTACAGGGCGTGCAGACTTCCTCCTCAAACACCATTAATCTAAGTACAGAATACTATTACCTGAACCGGCCATAAGGGCTAAATCTGCCAGGCAGAGGTGCTTATTTGTTTAAGACACTTCCACTTCTGCTTACAACACAGTTCTTCAGTGATATTTTCCCGCTGAAGAGCAAAAATATGATGCTAGTCTTCAACTTCAAAGACATATCTGTATGACTATTCCTGAGGGAACAGTCAGTAGACGCCCCTAAAATATTATGCCGTTCCCCAAAATAAGTGATTCTCAAGCAGCGGAGATTTTTCTAAGCAGAGCAAATCTTGAAATGACAGCACGTGTCTATTCTTTTTATTATTTATTTACTCGTAAAAGTCCTATATGCGGAACATTGCTTCAACACACAGATCGACCTAAAAACGTTCGCATAAACAGCCAAACTTACACGCGATGATTTGCCCATCTCCTCATCTGGCTCACTCGATATAATCGTGAATGGAAGCACAAAGTTTAAATAATAAGTGCCTTTTCTTTCACATAATAACCTCATCGATTGCTGCAATACTAAAGACTTATCCAAGTATCCATGATTATGACCACTCTCCGCACTCATATCTATCACAGTTATTCGTTTTAGTAAGCGCCAAATAGAATCTCAAGTTAGGTGGGCGGATGAGGTTAAGAAGTTCGCAGGGGTCAAGTGAATGCAGCTAGCACAGAACCGGGTTAAGTGGAGAGATATGGGAGAGGCCTTCGCTCTGCAGTGAGTATAGTCAGGCTGATCATGATGATGATGAGAATCTCAATTCATGCCGTAGTTTTCGCTCCTCGAAGAATACAAATAAAAAAATAGTTCTGTAGCACCTTGCCATTTCCTTGGATACTTAGTCGTTATAGCAAATCAAAATGTACGAATGCTGTATTCGAAGAGACTAACAAGCTAGTTAGTTTAGAGGATACAGCCAACCAAGTCTTTCAATCGAAACGCTGTCAACTGAAAATTTGGGTTTCACTGAAAAATCTCGTTCGGTTCCCGACAAGCACCACGTGTGGTAATGGGTTCCTGCTATGCTCCCCTCGATGAGATACCCGCTCAATTTTACTCTGTGGATCGTTTATGAATTACCGATAATCCTACTGTATACACTCTATAATGTGCAGCTGGATCACGCGTCGAACAAGGACTTCTTGATGCTGCGCCAAGCGCACTTCAACACCATGTTCGCGGGGACTAACGACACGTGGGTGATCCCGGTTCGGCCGGCGTGGATATTCATGAACGGCACCCACAAGGTTCAGGAGCGCCGGCTACTCGTCGGAGACCTGAACAGCGAGATTAAGTACGCACCTGCGCGCCACCTGGTTCACATCTTTCTGGCACTAATGTCTACCAACGTGGCCATCGAGTAGAAGTAGCTTGCATGAAAAAGGGCTTCCTCACTTTCCGCGTGTAATCTAGGTTAAGACGGCTAACAAATTATTCCTTCATTCAATAAATTTCCTTCGTTCTACGACATTATTCCCCAAACACCCGTCTCGCGCGGAAAAGCCTCTATGACTATGGTAAACGCGAAGGGCTAAAATTTAAATTACGCCATGACAAGTTGATATCCGGAAATAAGACATATATTTGATCGCACCACTAATCATGTAGTTGAACATGAGCAACCCTAGCAACCACTTCAACAGAATCACACTGCGAAGCAGACTTACCGTTCCTCATTATCATTCTTATTCACTAACATCCGTAGTGTGATCCCAAAACGCGATGCTTTATGTAACCTCGTTGAATCATGTTCTGCTAACGTAATTCTGTTAACCGAAACTTGGCTTACCTCTACTATTTGCGACACTGAGATTTTACCCTCCCTTCCGAATTTTGATATATTTCGAGCAGATCGTAGCGAAATGAGGGGTGGGGGGGTTCTCATTGCCACTGATCGCTCATTACGTTGCTCACGTGTGACAATTTCAAGCAAATTGGAAATGGTTTGGCTCTGCTGTAATGCATGTTATCCACGTGTTCTCATTGGTATATGCTATCGCCCCCCAAACAATGATCCTTTATTTAATTCCTTGTTGCATGATGCCCTAAACACGCTAACGACCCTTTATACCAATACTCCAATTTTATTGTTTGGCGACTTCAACTTTCCATCTATCGTCTGGTCGGATCTTGCTTCCACGCTTTCAAAATCTAACCCTGAGTGTGAATTTGTTCACATCTGCCTCACGTTTGGATTAGATCAAATAATCGACCGTCCAACTCGTTTAACAGATCATTCTGCTAATATTCTGGACCTTGTGCTGACATCACAACCTAATAGCTTCTCACCCATCACTTACATTAAAGGGCTCAGCGACCACATGGCCATTCATGCTACATTTTCTTGTGATTTACGAAACGCGAAAAAGATCAAGAAAACGCTTACCCTCTATAATAAAGGTAACTACGTTGGCTTTAACCGCGATCTTGCTGCTTTCCTTGATAACTTTTCGTCTGGTTTTTCACTACGCTCTCTTGAATCTAACTGGTTACTCTTTAAGTCCGAAATGCAACGCCTAATAAATTTACATATCCCGACCATAACCGTAACAGAACGTCCTGGATCCCCATGGTATAACAAAACACTTAAAAGATTAAATAACAAAAAGAAGCGATTATTTCGTGCAGCTAAAACTACAGGCACGGCTACCGCCTGGGAGAAATATTACACTGCCGCGGCTAATTACGATACCGAGGTCATCAAAACTAAGAATAACTTCTACTCATCCACCTTGCCTAACATGCTGCATGAAAACCCGAAGCGTTTCTGGAAAACTATTTGCCCCTCCACCTCTAGCATAATTTCTCTGACTGATAATTCTGGTGTTTCCTCTTCTGAATCAGAGGTTCCTAATATTCTAAATGATGCATTTTGTTCTATATTCACAAACGAACCTCTTAATAACCTCCCTGATGCACCCAGTTTTCTTCACACACCTATGGATAACATTGCATTTGAACCGCGCGGCATCGCCATGGTCATCGATAAACTAAAAAATTCTTCATCCGCTGGTATTGACGGCATCAATGCCAAAATCCTCAAAAACACCAAAGACCTCTGCAGTATCATATTGTCTCTGATTTTTCAGCAGTCATATTCTTCGTGCTCATTACCACGGGACTGGCGCATTGGGAAGGTCATTCCAGTCCACAAGAAAGGTAACAGATCTTCACCACTTAACTATAGGCCAATCTCATTAACCTGTGTTTGTTGTAAAATTATGGAACATATCATATATTCTCATACTGCCAAGTTTTTATCATCTCGTAATTTTTTTCATTCTAACCAACATGGCTTTCGTAAAGACCATTCCTGTGACACGCAACTTGTTCTTTTTCTTCATGATATACACGCATGCCTAGATCGTAACATTCCCACGGATTCAATATTTCTGGATTTCGAAAAAGCATTTGATAAAGTCCCGCCCGCGCGCCTAATTTTTAAACTGTCACGCCTAAACCTTCATCCCCTAGTTCTGGATTGGATTCGAGCCTTCCTTACTGATCGTTATCAATTCGTTCATGCTAACTCACACTCGTCATCCCTCTCCCCTGTCTTGTCTGGCGTCCCTCAGGGGACCGTTTTAGGCCCTCTTCTGTTCCTTATCTACATAAATGATTTACCCTCTAACATCAGATCTAATGTCCGACTCTTTGCGGATGATTGCGTCATCTACCGCCCAATACATAATTCCTCCGACGCCACCATTCTTCAAGAAGATCTCGCACGCGTCGAAGAATGGTGTAGTACTTGGCTCATGTCCCTAAATAGCAGTAAAACGTCACTTATTTCTTTCCATCGCCGGCGCAACCACCGTGAAAATACTTATACAATTATCAACAATCCTATTTCATCCGTTGACTCATACAAGTATCTTGGTATCCATTTAAGTAAAGATTTAACCTGGTCGCATCATATTCACCACATCAACAATTCAGCCAATCAAGTTCTAGGGTATTTGCGCCGTAACCTATCACTAGCTCCCCCTCCCATTAAGCTTCTTGCTTACATAACTTTCATACGTCCTAAACTTGATTACGCATGTGCTGCATATGATCCCCACTATACTAACCTAATCACCACGCTCGAAGCAGTCCAAAACCGCGCCGCCAGATTCATTTGCTCAGACTACTCTCGCTATACTAGCGTTACAGCACTAAAATCTCAGCTTAATCTCCCAACACTGGCCTGTCGGCGTAAAATCGCCCGTCTTTCGCTGTATCATAAATTTTATCACACTTCCGATCATGAAACTGCCCCGATAACACGCGCTCATCGCTTTTCTCGTCATAGTCACCCTAACGCCGTCTACCCTGAACGGGCCCGCACCGAAACATATAAAATGTCATTTTTTCTTCGAACAGCCAATGACTGGAATGACCTTCCATCCGAAGTGGCGGCCATCACCAATCGTGTTCTATTCAAAACCGCCATTGAAGACCATCTGTGTTCGTATTAACTTTTTGTTTGCCCACCCCTCATGTAATGTCCCCTGTGGACCCTTGAGGAAACAATAAATAAATAAATAAAACGGAAACTGGGCAGGATGCTTTAATAAAACAAAGTGTAAAAATCCGAAAATGTTTAGAGATTCTCACTAAAACAATTCCGTGAGCACTGCAGAATCGCCAGTGGAGAAATGCGAGTGTTGCTGCTGCCCACGGTACATCGCTCGCCCCTTGTCTAACACAGCCAGCGTTCTATTGATCGCGTCAAAGTTCGCGGGCGGTCTGTCATTGGTTTACAGGAAAGGAAAGGAAAAGCGTAGCATCTGTCACTCGCAGAATCCCACTACTATCATCCTCACGGTACAGAAGGAGAATTATGATGTACATACGTTTCGCTATACCGCGCGTGGCGCAAATGGCTAAAGTGCTCGGCTTGGGATCCAAAAGATGTGGGCTGGATTCTCAGGAAAGCCAGAGTTTTTATTTTTCCGGTGACGTCATCAGGACGATTAACAAGTGGAATCCCTCTAATCCCACGGAATCTCGCGAAGAAGTCTGACACTTCTCGAGGACGCATGGACGGACACGCTAGCGAGTGATGAGCCTTGAAAGGCTTTCGCTTTAATAAATGTCGAAATTGATTTTACAGACACTTAATACACTAACGGAATACTTCGTGCGTGCAATCACGGCCGAAGTCCCGCGGAAAGCACTTCGGTGACTAAGCTTCCCTCGCGGATTATTATTCGCAGTTGCGGGAGACGTTACGTGCCTGGCAACATACACACCTCAAAGTTTAGTCTGGGGCAGACGCACCACTTTGGCTTGGAGCCTTGCTTTGAATTGTCGATTATGGTGTGGAATCAATGTGCTTTGTCGGAGGGAGCTAGTTGAGCGGCCATAGCCACCTCACTTTTACAGGAGAGAGACATTAGTGTATGAGACCGCAATGAAATTGCCACACTCTTTGTAGAGACATATTATTTACAGCGTAAGCGAAATCCTTTCTTACTCCATATAAATCGCCTCTTCAGTGAGCTTAATCGTCGGTAGCTCAGTAAGTTTGCACTATTGGCTCGCCTAAAAGGACAGACGCGTTGAGCATGTATTCCATGCCACAATCTAATCTAGTTTCTTTGTATTCTTCGCCAAATTGAGTCTCCGGGACTGAATGTCGACTTCTGCTTTTCCCAAAACTTTGAATCCGTACAAAGCCTGCCCCTTTAAGCAGCTCTTTACAGCTCTCTGATTACAGATCGCCATAAAATGAACTTGCGTAAAAGGGTGAACTGGTTGTGCTTGCTGCAAGGCTGCCATTCGTTAAACCCATTCCGAAAGGAAGTATTCACGTCTTCTCGTTGTCTCATTTAGATCACATCACCGTTTAACGGTGCGGTACTCCGCGAAATCTCTGGATGGCTACATTTTGCTCAGAAAAGGTAGAATCGTACATGGTGAGCAAAAAAAAAAAAAAAAAAAAAAAAAAAAGAACTCTTGTGGCCATATGGATACGCTTCGGTGGATGTCAATAGTTCTTGCTCTATTACAACTCCTTGCCACTTTCGGGGACTCCCATACATATTGGACAGGCACCATTCCTTCTTCGATGGAGTTCGTGATCGAATTTCTCTCGCAATGGCACATAATAGCTCCGGCGGTTAGCTCCGTAAACAGAACGAAGGCACCGGAGAGGCGGTGGTCCCCGGAGTGGACCACGGAACAGGACTTAATTTTCTTCAACAGCGAACCTTGCGTGGGGAATTTCTTTCATTTGTAGCCGTATATGACCACGCTCGGTTAGATGCTACTGAGACAATTACTTCCTTCGTATGAACGCATTTTGTAGAGAAGACCACACGGCTACACTAGGCTAGTAGAAGCACATTTCGTGGATCCGGACAGAGGCCAATACTGCGCATGCGCCGTTACCATGGCAACAAGCTGCGCTAATCTACAGGTATTCCACCGCTGTGCTTGATGCAGAGAGAAGGAGGAGGGTAGCGTCATCTCGCAGATGCGCGCACCTGGCGTGCCAGCGTGAAGGGAAGGGTAGTTCCCGCACTGGGCATGCGCGTGCCGCCGCGGAGAGCTGACCAAGTGGACCAGAAAAGCGCCTTTTCAGCCCTGAGCCCGGCTCAGGGCTGAAAAAAGATTCTTCCTGGAACACGTGTGACGTTTTTAAAGTGAACACTGGTTGTGTTCCATGGAACGCTCGGTCGCCCGCAGTCAAATCTTTCGCCTCACATTCGGTTCAGCAGCGTTGAACCCCCCTCATTTTGTACCTCAACATGTCAGAGGGTGCGTAATGTAAGTGGACAAAGTTACGGTTAGGAACGCAGAGAATAACGACTGTTGAGGCAGTTTGAAATTAAGCTATGGAAACTTTATGAGCGAGAGGGCAGGGTCGAAGTCCAATCTAAATTGAAACCGCCTGCAACGCGAATTTACTCGGCAGCATCTCCATTCTAGTGAAAAATCTGCGATTTGCTGATGACATTGCCTTGCTAAGCAACTCGGGGGATGAACTGCAAATAATGATTGATGACCTAGACAGAAAAAGTAGAAAGGTAGGCTTGAAAATCAATATGCAGAAGACTAATGTAATGTTCAACAGCCTCGGGAAGGAACAGCAGTTTACATTAGGTAGCGAAATACTGGAAGTAGTAGGCGAATATGTCTACTTAGGACAGGTAGTAACCGCAGATCCGGACCATGAAAAGGAAATAACAAGAAGAATAAGATTGGGATGGAGCGCATTTGGCAAGCACTCGCAGATTATGACTAGCAGCTTACCGGTATCGCTCAAGAGGAAAGTATACAACAGTTGCATCTTGCCTGTACTCACCTATGGGGCTGAAACGTGGAGGCTAACCAAGAGAGTTCTACTTAAGTTGAGGACAACCCAGAGGGCTATGGAACGAAAAATGGTAGGGGTAACATTAAGAGATAGAAAGCGTGCAGTGTGGGTCAGAGAAATAACTCAAGTTACCGACATTCTAGTGGAAATTAAGAAGAAGAAATGGACATGGGCAGGACATGTAGTGGGAAGAGAGGATAACCGATGGTCGCTGAGGGTAACAAACTGGATTCCAAGGGAAGGAAAGCGTAGCAGGGGGCGGCAGAAAGTTAGGTGGGCGGATGAGAATAAGAAGTTCGCAGGGGTCAAGTGGATGCAGCTAGCACAGAACCGGGTTAAGTGGAGAAATATGGGAGAGGCCTTCGCACTGCAGTGGGTATAATCAGGCTGATGGTGATGATGATGATCTCCATTCCGAATGTCTCAAATACCTGTTTTGAACAGGATCTTGAATTTTGTGTGTTTTTGAGCTGTTCTACTTTATACGGTATCTTACATGATGGAGTATTGAGTCAATAATAATTACAAAAAAAATGTGATTTTTCTGAAAAGCTACAGAAGATATTTGCAAGAACACAGCCAACGATAAGACCTGAAAATGTCTTTCGAGCACGTAAGGTTGACACCAAAAAAAAAAAAGGAAAAACAATAATGATGCCCCTGCTATCCACACTAGCTAAATCCGGGGCCGGAGCACCTTAGGAGGTCTTCAAGCTTTCGGTACAACCGACGAGTTGCCCACGCAGGACCCTTTCAAGGCCAAAAACAAGATGGCTGTGGGACTGAGTCGATCGATTAAGTAGACGTTGGTCACTTTTTGATACATCGCTCGCTTCTTTCTGAAGGCGGGAGTTCAAAGTAACGGTAATGTCACTAAGTTGCGACACCATTGTCGTCGCTGTAAGCAGTTTTATTCCTGTTGTTCCTTGTGTAGGGAAGGAAATCCTTTTCCGAAGTAAAGACAGTTCTAATGGCATTCCTGCAACTTACAATAATAATAAAAAAAAGCGTGGGTTGGGGGGCAGAGCTGAAATTCTCTTTCGCTGCTCTTTAGGCAAGAAAAAATTTCCATCGAGAGTAGGCGCTTTAGCGTTTAGTGCTTCGTCACGCAGCGGGGCATGTGACTGTACGTGATCGCTTAGGGACAGCAAATAGGCTCATGGTTCAGGAAGCTTCGGTGGCAGTATATTTGGATTCGCATCAGCAAATAAGAATAAAATAAGCGAGCTGAGTCGTTATGTAGATAATTGTTCAAAACATTTATAATAGAGGCCGACTGTTGTATGTACAGTCGTGAGCAAAAGTGGAGAGACCATGCACTTCGAGGAAACTACCCGCCAGCTTTTTCTGACAGTGAAACAGTTATTCTGAGAAGTGCATTAGGTACCATGCATAATATACTTGCCTTCTTGCCTGAGCAATTTTCTCTGGCACATCTTTTTATACATCAAAAAACCAATCGTAGCAGTTAGCGTGGTCTCTCCACTTTTGCTCATGACTGTACATGCATTGATAGTGAGACCGCGGTATTGAGCCGTAGTACGTGTTTAATTACCGCGCTTTTTTTTTTTTTTTTGCTCTGTCTCTTCAAGCATCGTGTTCAGTTCACTTCGATTGCTTCTGTATTGTACTTGAAAATATTGCTTGCTTCCCCATGCTACGTTGCGCAGTGCCCCTTGGACAGAGCTGTCAGCTCGAAGATTACGGCAGCAATTTTTCCAGTTCTTGTTTGAATACTATTGACTGTTTAACAGGTTCATCCATTTCTAGTCAAAACGAGCTCACTGCTTTCAAAGCAACAAGGCAACCAATGCAGGCACGCATCGAAGCGAAACAATACAAGCACTGAGGAACTCCAATGCGTTGTGTTTCGTATGGCCTGCAACTTGGCTTTATTGCGTGGCTGGGTAGGCTGCAATGCGCTTTCAAAGCAGTTTCCTTGTTGTAGCTAAACGTGGATGAAATTGTACGTAGATAGTATTAATTTCTGCACGCTATCAGTTAAGCACCCTTGCTTTTCCTGATGTATAAAGGAAAACGTTTTGCATTTTTTTTTCTTTCTGGCCGTAGGCATGGATCCAAGGAAATCGAATGCAATGTGTACACGTTATTGTTGATCGATCCGCCTATGTATACGATAGCTCCGCAGCGTCGACTACCATTCCGTTTTAGTGCGAATGACGTCCTGCGGACGGGAACAGGCGAGCAAAGCTCTTGGCAACGATGTCACGCCTGACTCCTTATTGGTCTGTCAAATTGTGATGTCAAAGTCCACTGCCCATGCGCCAGCTATATCGTGAAACCAGGATAAACCCGTGTGTGTGTGTGTGTGTGTGTGTGTGTGTGTGTGTGTGTGTGTGTGTGTGTGTGTGTGTGTGTGTGTGTGTGTGTGTGTGTGTGTGTGTGTGTGTGTGTGTGTGTGTGTGTGTGTGTGTGTGTGTGTGTGTGTGTGTGTGTGTGTGTGTGTGTGTGTGTGTGTGTGTGTGTGTGTGTGCGTGTGCGTGTGCGTGTGTGTGTGTGTGTGTGTTCATAGAAGTGCAAGAAAAAATAGACGTTATCCAGTGGCATTGGCTGAAGGACCAATCAATGCAAGGTTAGCTTCAAAATTCAGCGAATGGGACCAGAAGTAGAAAGCAATAGGCTTTCGACAGACGTCTGCTCAATCGTCTCGGAGCAATTGGTGCTATGAGTCCAAAAACCGCGACAAGCTGAGGGAAGGTTGACATCAATTCTGGGTCGGCTTCCAAGTCAATGTACTTCAGTGGTCCTGACAGTGAATATAAAGGTAAAGGTTGTTATTGAAATGTCTTCTGAAATCAGTTTTGCTGGCACAATATACGGAATAAGTCCCCATCCACCAGCCGTGCTTCTTTTTCTCAATTGACCGAGGCAGGGCGCTACGTCACTACATTGTGGTAGTTTATTGCCTGCAACACGTTCCGTTGTTCCTAACTGGCCTTGTAATCAAGCTTATTGGCCTGAAAAAAGTTGCAGTATGATGACAACAATAACAATCGAGCCGTATGTCGTCAACGAAGTAGTGCATTCTTTTTGCCCTTATAGGTGTTCAAAAATTTGTGTCTGTAACAGAAGAAATGGACTCATCAACGCACTTTAAAAACCCCGAAAACCTTGCAATATGCAGAGGTTCCTGTAGACAGGGAGATCTGCACAACCCCAAAAAGGAAATGCAAATCAATGAAGCAAGCCACAACATGCGAGCCCAGACTTGTACAAAAGAGAAGTTTCAATACTTGCTGCAGTCACAGGCCACAATAACGATTACAAGCGCCTGGCAGAAGCCACTTTGCTGAAACTTTATGAAATGTTACGTGCCACACTGTGCCTTGTAAGGCGATAGAATAGACCACTCGCAACTCCAATGGAGTAAACCTCATAGTTCAATTAATAATCCACCTGCGTGCCTGCGACCTAACCGAGACTTTACCCAGAATGCGCTTAGCCCCTAACAAGCGCTCATAACGTGAACTGATTGGCAAGTTGACAGGACATGGTAAAAACTGAAGCAGCCCAACGGTACGGGGACTGCAGTAAACAAGAAGACAAACAGCGCCGTGTTTGTCACCTTACCTCCTCCGGGCCTCGCGACGTTGCGCTCATTACTCTGTTGCTAACCACAAATAACAGCGAGAGAAAGCAGATGGCTACGCAGTATGAAAGAGCACAGGACATAGGTTTAGGGGAGCCTCAGTTCGCCCTGGCGGGAGCTTCAGTTCAAGTCTAGACAAAGACAAGTCTCCTTGTCGAAACTTTGGCTCGGCTTGCGAACAAGGGCTGCCTTTAAAATCTTGCAGTTCTTCCATAACCACAAATACGTGACAGTTTGGAGAGGATAAGAATTATGTGTACACGCATAATACTACTCCCTCGATTCCCAGCATCGGACCACTGCAGTCGGGGGCCTTGCTGCTCTTCCCGAACATGGCCTCACCCGCCAGAACCCTCTACAATGCGCGGTTGTGGGGTCTGCTGTTCGCACTGCTTGACAGCCCCCTGTTTGAGACTGTGCCCATCATAAACAGGGCGGCCATCCAGCAGGACCTGGCAGCCTTCCTGCGCAACGGAGACTTGGGCGTCGCGGTCTATGTCGCTGGAATACGCTACATATGGCGGGAAACGAGCCGCGCCGTGTGGAGGGCGTTTGCTAAGTAAGGAGTGTTAACCATCGTTATGCCTTGCCTAAGTCCAATCAGCGCGTGCCCAACTGACATATCTCTATAACAACCTATTCAGTTACTGCAAATATCTGTAAAACTCCTCCATAATTGTACCTTTCGGTGTTCACGTCCTCGGATGCACTTACGGATGAAAATACCAGCGACCTTGCCAGCTACGTTCAACACTACATGAATATAGCCAGCTAATATGGGAAACGCCTGTAAGCTTGTTGAGTCAGTGGGTCAAGGTGAAAAGAACGAACGGTCATACTTTTTCTTAATGTAAAGGTAATCTAGGCAACACCTATGTATCTCATCGTCATGAAATATATCCACAGTTATTTTGTTTCTGGATAAATCCGAGGAAATATACTTGAAGAAGAGGAGTTGTCGGGCTAGTTTTTGTTTTTGCAGGGCGTAGCAGCACGGGGACAAAGCACGGAGGAATAAGTACGACAAACGCGCATCTTGTCTACCTGACTACTTACTCTGCGTTTTAAACCTGAGAAAGGTCGTTAACAGGAAGCAGGGTGAGCGCGTCCTGCAAATACTTTGCAACATCTTTTTGCCAGGTCATCTTTCCGGACGCAATGCGCATAGGGCAATGTTTTTCTTTTGTGTTTTTAATGTAAAAAAAAATTATTTTTAACTAGTCTTTTTCTCGTCTTCTATTGCTCGAAAAAGCTGGTCCAGTTTCAACCGCTCGCGCAATTTTTCTGCGGTATTTCTTATCTTGGACACAGATGCATCGGATCATGCAACAAAGGCTGACTGGACAGTTTCCGTCGCTTTAGAAATGTACACCCGTTCTGGAAGGATCCCAAACCCTCCTTGCTTTTTGCAGCTAAATATGACAAGTTCCTCACTTTTAAGTGCGAAATCGTTTTCCTTCCTAAACGGGACCTTTAGAGCTGCATCGCGTCACCACATTTACTAGAATAGCAGCTTGGGCATGTTGGTTATGCATCTTGAGGTAACAGCGCGGAACGTGGACGGGAGCACAAGATTAGAAAACGACACAACACAAGCAGCGCTCGTTGTGTCGTCTTCTAATCTTGTGCTCCAGTCCACGTTCCGCGCTGTTACCACATTTACGCCGTCCGCAATACATCGTTCAGCTTCACCGTGGGGGGGAGTTGTATTGCGGACAAAGTAGATGCATAAGACTTGCTTGGCCATGATCGCCACTTGTTGGTCCTACTTGTTCCTCCCTGCTTTGCCCTTGTCCTGCTACGCGCTTCAAAAGTAGACGAGAAAAAGCTTTCCGGAAGGAGAGGCAACCGATTATTTGCGCGCGGGCGACGGCGCAGGGAGTACCGGGAGATCCACAAAATGGGCTCGAAGATCCCACTGGCGCAACTGGACGTGCTCGTATACAATCTCACTTCGTGGCACACGCCTCAGAGCGACGCTAACCGGAGGTTCGACCACCACACGCTCCCTTTCGTCCAGGAGGTGCAGTGCCTGGCCTCCGGAAAGAAGGGGTGCGAAGAAAACGGCAACGAGTTGGACGAGTGGGACTTCGTGATATGATCACGAGTTGCGGAAGACATACTTCGCGGCAGCGCTCCTAAAAACGCCGTTCTTTTTCTGGGGCCGTGCACTTTACGACAGTATTGCCATTTATAGATAGATACGGTTTTCTTTTCCTGCATTACGAACTTTTTAATGTCCGTTTTCACTAGCAAAGAGAATGCGACAAAGCAACCTATATAGTCTGTTGCAAAAGCAACGCTTATTTGTTCATGTATTGTGTTGGCAATGCTCATATAGTCGCAAACGCCTGGTCATTATTTTGATCTAGTTTTGAAAACGACGTAATGCTTCTAAATTACCGGCATCGCTTATTTGTTTTATCAATGAAGGTGGAATGCTATCTAGTACTAGGCATGTGCACGCTCATTAAAAATGCTCACTAAAGATCACATGTGTCTGAATATATGGAATACAGATATTTATATATACATTAATACATAATATTACAAGGGTATTTTATAACAATCGACACGTGGTACAGAAATCTGTTGGACTTGACAACTGTTTTCTTGAAAATGCCTATGCCAGGTTTCCACACTACAGCTAAGCTACCAAGATTCGGAGAAGCAGCTGTGTTACTAATGTTTTGAAAGAGGCCCGCCACGGTGGCTGAGTAGTTAAGGTGCTCGGCTACTTAGTATTGCTTACAGACATGGTTTCGATTCCAACCCTGGTGGTGATGTTTCAATAAAAGTGGCACGCATGTTTCGTGTGTTCTGTGCGATGGGAGTTGTTCCGATAATCCTATGTGCGGAATAATAACTGTGAGCTCTTGACTACGTCAACTCTCATATCGCATGTCGTTTTTGGACCGTAAACCCATGCAGCAGAGCACAACGTGACAATACATTTGTAACATATTAATGCAATTTAATTTATGATATAGTTTGAACACAAAACTAAAGAAGTTGCGTTGCTCGCAAAGCTACATTTTTTGCTCGCTCCCTGCTTCAGGTAATATTCATACCCCTCCTAAGGCATGCTTCATGTAACTCGCCCACTGAAGAGCCCCGCCTTAATTTGTAACTAGCTTTAAGACAAAGTCACAGCTAAAATCCGACGCTTCTATCGACGTACTGCCCTTTGCCACGATGGCAGAGTTTGCTTTAGGCAAGTATCGTGGCGATCACTGGAAACACAACGTACTATTTTCCCGCTGCCACATCAAAATTGTCTCTCAGCCCGATTCCCAGTTATACAACCCAAATATCAATATTAATCGGCCGAATACTGGTACTATGCTGGCGATGTTCGGCCCACCATGGAACCGCTGCGTTGCCGACATATTACCGATATTGCTCCGGTATTGTTCCGGTAGGTCGTGTCGCCTGGGAAGTATTTATTTTGCAGCAGTAGCACGCGCATCGCCTGTCCGTATTCAATTTTAAATAAAGATGAGAGGGAACTAGAATATATCGTGACTCCCATCGATACCATGACACCCATCGTGATCTCAGCGGTTACTGCAAGGCAATATTCTACTCTGATGCTATTTTCATTCCTTGCACCATGTCCAGTACAGCTCTCTGTGCACGAAAAGAACGTACATCCGGTCCCCGCGCTGCACACAATATATCAACCAAAGGTGTAAAAGGAAAGTGGCGGAGAATCAATTGAAGCGCCCGGTGCCTGTGAATGGCCAACAAAATGAAGCCAAATGACGTCGCTAATAAAAAGCCCTTTCATTTCCTCGGCTTACGTTCTTCGTAATACTATTCTTGTGACTTTTTATTCTTCCGAACAGTGAAGCCACGTGTGCAGAACCATGAGCGACAAAAACAGAAAAGGGGTTTGCGTATCAATGCTACCTCAGTGGATGCTGGCTGAGTACCGAAGCGGTTGGAGTATCCGAAAACAGGCCGACATCCATTCTTTCCAGTTCGCAATGGTCGAACTCTCGAATGTCGGCCTCTGCAGTCATGAATGCATTCAATTGTTTACGACAGGTGTTCAGGCCAAATTGCTGGGAGGAGGTATACCACATTGCTGGATATGACATCGCCGCGAAAACGACAGATACGGCAGCGAATACAGAGCGCCGGTCGCTTCAGCGGCGTGTTATCTCTAGGCTGGTCTCATCCTCGTTGCTGCGATCAGGTGACAGCGAGGAGATTAATTATTTCTACCGCGGAGCGCTTTTCTCCGTCCCAGCCACGGACTACGCCTCGTGGACACGGCAGAGAGCGGTCGATACGGACACCGTGCGATGGCAGGAGTAATAGAAGTGTCGCATTCACCGTGCTCGCCGGACGAACCTTCGGGTATTAAAAGGAAAACGCTAAGGAGTTAGCTTCCGACAGCCTTCACATGTCGCGCCGAAATGACGCAGGAGAAGTCGAATTTTTACTAAATTGTGCCGAAGTTCCTACATATGTTTTGCAAACATCACATTCTGAGGAATAATCTTCCGGGAAAATCACCGCTTCTGCCTGGACATCCTATGACCTCCAAATTCTACAGAAAGGCACAATGTTCATCGAATACAAGCAAGATTTGTTTCTCAGCATGGGAGTTGCTGAAATTTATAATCGCGCACTATTTTCCCTGCCCTATACGCTTGATCTAAAGCCCAACTGTCCTTCATTAAAGTCGTACACGCCCAACCAGATTTTTAGCCATGAATGCCATGAAAATCTCTCCGCAGCATCCACTCCGCACCTAACATGCGCCTGCAATGACGTCACATTTCGCACATGCGTTTTTCATAGCAATGTCACGGATTAGAACGGTCTTTCCCACAGCGTAGCTGCCAACACATGCTTATGACGATTATTTTTTAAATTGATGCAGTCATATAAATGACGTCACGTGATCACTTAAACCAAACAATTTTTGTATTCACATCCCTTGAGCAATACCCCCAACGTAGGGTCTTTAAGGCAATACGGTGAATGGAAAAACATCTGAATTGCACGCATAGCAGCCGGCTTGTGAATTCTACAGCAGTATGCATCGACTACACAAGTAAAAGTAGTGGTTGAAAGCATCTATAGCCTTATATACATCACCTCGACGAAATTCGGGTCAACCGAATGATTCAAGGGATAGTGAGGTTTGAAAAGGAAATCCCTGAGTAGTTTTCTGCTCTTTTCCTCTGCGCGTTTACTCTTGACCCTCCAAAAAGGGGACTCGAGTCGAGTTTTGTCTATATTTCATGTAAGCGGAGTTTATCCGATAAAATATTCCCGATGCAGTTGCTGTAAAACGAGCTTCACATCGTCGTAAACGCGGTCTGGCGTAAAGTACCTCTGCGCTAGCTGGCGCATCCTCCCTGACGACCTTTCATAAATTTTGCAAAATGCCGTGACGTGTCCTGCGGGGACGCAGGTCTTTTGCTGTTTGTTACGTGATTATCCGAGCGCTATGGACAAGCTCTTTACGCACGCGGCCGACCGGTAATGTTCAAACGCCGAAACTGCCCTCGAACGTCCTTACAATGAGTACTTGTCTAAAGCACGGAACAAAGCAAGGCGAGGGCAGGATGTGTGCAGCACTAACGACAGAGTGAAAGAAGAGAACTCAGTTGTAAACAAGTTTAACAAGTAACAAGTAAACAAGTTTAGCACAAGTTCTGTTCTCGCCTTTCTTTGTCCCGTCTTTTCGCTACGTTTCCGTTGAGCACTGGGACAATCTGTACGCAGATATTTGCTACCGCAAAACCTACAGGTGCCGCACACTCCCACTGTGGAAAGCGCTGTGCGACCGCGGTCTTCAACGCGAATTTAGGTGACCGCCCCGAACGCACGTTGTTCAACTGAAAACAAATGAGGGACTTTAGCGCCTAAAGTAGTGAAAGACGAAAGCCTGAGTGTCGCATTCTGCTACGCAACTGGCACTAATTAGTAAATAATGAATTAGTTAAATGATTGATTATTATTCAAGTAGGTAAATAATTCAGCAATTATTAATTAATTTATTGTTTAATAATGAATTGCTCAATTAGTCATCAATTTGGTAATTATTTAATTAATTAGTAATTGATCATTGATTGACATATGACTATATAAGGCACGCATTCGCGCATACTGTGGCGGTGCTTTGTGATTGGTCGAGACCTCTATGACGTCATCCCGCCTTGGCCAATCAGAACGCCGAAAAAGCGGGACACATTTTGTTCACCACAGCATCACCCATTAAAGGCTTTCGCCTTAAAAATGTCCTCTCTCAGCGCTGTAGCACATCGACAGGCTTTCGCTTCTAGCTGAATATGAGGATAGTGTGCCTAGAAAAGAAATTCTGTTGAACGGACAAGAGGAATAAAATGCTGACGTGGTATGTGTGTAGTAGTGTTGGTGCGGGATGACCTTAGTGTTTATTTCTCAATTAGCCTGAGAAATTCCCCGTTTATTATTTTGTACCGGGTAATAAATATGCGGACATCGTCATCCCTCAGGAGAACAGCAAAAAAAAGAACGTAAAAGAAGCCGTCACCCCAGCGCATGGAGCTTTCCCCAATTCCTTTAACTCCAGATAAACCGACTAGCAGCTAAACAAAATATCGACGCCCACTTTGCTAATCTTGCGCGAGGCCACGCTCTTGGACACAAAGCGGCAGACTGATCTCGCTAGATAACAGACGTTTTGTTCCAAAAAAAGAAGAGACGTCCAGCAGCCATTTTTACTCCAAGGTCGTGGAGCAAAGGGTGTTCTTCCCAACACTCCGCAACGCGGAGATAATAGTTTTTGGCATGCGCGAAAACACAAAATGAACCTAAAATAATGGCGCGTCGCACATATAATGGGCTCGCCGAAAAGGTTAAAACCCTTCACCGGACGCGCCAAACTAGACGCGACACGTACATCAGCAGAAGGTTTCGACATACGAGTGCTGCTTTCTTCACGTTTATTTTTTTTTTTTCTCGGCGCCAGAACGTAATCCATCACCTCTGAGCTTCTTTATCTGCTTAGAAGTTTTAAACGGCGTTACGAAAAGTGCGGCCAAGAAGCCTTTAAAGCGTCTGTCGAAACATCTTCGTGTAAGGTCACTGACAAAAGAAGCAACTAAAGAAATTAAACGACGAGATGAACCTGACTCCTCGATCGTAGCAGCCCGTCCAGGGATCGGCAATGAAATTAAAAAGACGCTGAGCGTTGTGCATAGCGATCATTTCGGAGGTCGTAGCCACTCCTAAATTTCGTGAGGAACGCGCATTTCACGTTGGCGCAGGTAGCGAAATATGCAGCGAACGCGATGCACTGAGGCAGGCTTGTGCAACGGACCGAAAATTACACCGACGTGAGTGATAGGCGCTCGATTCGAGCGCGGTTTTTGCGAACGATTTTTCCACGTCGCAATGCATTTGAGAAAACCG
Organism: Amblyomma maculatum; assembly: GCF_055883805.1. Lineage (NCBI taxonomy): Eukaryota > Metazoa > Arthropoda > Arachnida > Ixodida > Ixodidae > Amblyomma > Amblyomma maculatum. Next base: position 103,366,321 of record NC_139352.1, read on the forward strand.
CCCGCCAAGGCGTAAAGGCGAAATCTGATTACTGTATACATGGGCTGCTCTGTGAATCACGAAACGTGAAATTTCTAGATTAAAGTTCGAAACCTGACCTTTCGGGGTTTCCTCAGCAAGTGTGATGGCAGCGATTTTGCTACCGTCAAGAACGAGCCGATTTAGTGGAACAGCGGCCACTGCCACGCAGCTGCAGCATCACAATTTCCCGGCTCAAGTTGCCTCAAAGATCTACGTTATGACACTAAAATTGAGTCAGCGATGTAATGTGTGCATTCATTGCTAAAGTTCAGCACAAAAATGTATTGGAATTTATGAACAATAAAGTTGGGCAGAGACGTAATGAGGGTGCTGCAGCGTCTGGGTCTCTGCAGCCTTAAAGTAGGGCAATGCGCAATTTAAAAAACGCCAGCTGCAAATGCAGTCGAAACCCATAATAAACCCGGCAAGATTTTGCGTGATTATGTGTGTACGCATAGGAAACAGAGTATTTGATTCGGCTTTGTTGCACGCTTCAATGAGCGGTCGTTTGATATTTTAGAAGCATTATATGAATGTTCTAGATGGCTTGGGGGAAAACATCCTCGGTCTGGCAACGCGCTGCTGCTCAGTGTAGCTGCTGCGCAGGGGCAGCAGAGTATGCTCGATATGTTCTCTCTACCACGATGAACCCACTGCAGCCGAAATCGCAGGAGACGGTTGCTGTGCCCGAACGCAGATCGTAATGTTATGCGGTGAAGCATTCGTTCCGGTCAAGGATGATGTAAGGAAGCACGAAGGACGCTCCAAGGTAGGCCTCACTAAGCGCTTAAAACTTCATCATCATCATCATCATCAGCCTGACTATACCCACTGCAGGGCGAAGGCCTCTCCCATATTTCTCCACTTAACCCGGTTCTGTGCTTGCTGCATCCACTTGACCCCTGCGAACTTCTTAATCTCATCCGCCCAACTAACTTTCTGCCGCCCCCTGCTGCGCTTTCCTACCCTTGGAATCCAGTTTGTTACCCTAAGCGACCATCGGTTATCCTCTCTTCGCACTACATGTCCTGCCCATGTCCATTTCTTCTTCTTAATTTCCACTAGAATGTCGGTAACTTGAGTTATTTCTCTGACCCACTCTGCACGCTTCCTATCTCTTAATGTTACCCCTACTATTTTTCGTTCCATAGCCCTCTGGGTTGTCCTCAACTTAAGTAGAATTCTCTTGGTTAGCCTCCACGTTTCAGCGCCATAGGTGAGTACAGGTAAGATGCAACTGTTATATGCTTTCCTCTTTAGCGATACCGGTAAGCTGCTAGACATAATCTGCGAGTGCCTGCCAAATGCGCTCCATCCCAATCTTATTCTTCTTGTTATTTCCTTTTCATGGTCCGGATCTGCGGTTACTACCTGTCCTAAGTAGACATATTCGCTTACTACTTCCAGTGCTTCGCTACCTAATGTAAACTGCTGTTCCTTCCCTAGGCTGTTGAACATTACCTTAGTCTTCTGCATATTGATTTTCAAGCCTACCTTTCTACTTTTCCTGTCTAGGTCATCAATCATTATTTGTAGTTCATCTCCCGAGTTGCTTAGCAAGGCAATGTCATCAGCAAATCGCAGATTACTGAGGTATTCTCCATCTACCCTTATCCCTAACTGCTCCCATTCCAAGTCTCTGAATACTTCCTCTAAGCAAGCTGTGAATAGCACTGGGGAGATTGTGTCTCCTTGCCTAACACCTTTCTTTATGGGAATTTTGTTACTTTCTTTATGCAGAACTATGGTTGCTGTGCAGCCACTGTATATATCTTCCAGCACTTTCACGTACGGCTCGTCTACCCCCTGATTTCGCAATGCCTGCATCACCGCCGAGGTTTCAACTGAGTCAAATGCTTTTTCGTAATCAATGAATGCTATGTATAAGGGCTGGTTATATTCCGAGCATTTTTCTATCACCTGATTGATGGTATGGATATGATCGATAGTAGAGTACCGTTTCCGAAACCCTGCTTGATCCTTTGCTTGATTGAAGTCTAAGGTTGTCCTTAGACTTCAATTAAATATTCAATTAAACTTAGGCTCATTTAAATATTGACGAAAGGAAAACGAGCTGTTCTTAAGACCTTCTCAATAAGGATCATTTTAGAGTTTGGCTGATAGTGTTAATAGCAAGGAAGTTTTTCACCGTATGAAAACGGACTGCACTAACTATTCAATCGGAAGTTCTTTCATGTCCCACGAATGTTATAAAGTAGTTGCATGGAAGGTCAGGACCAGCGAAATCTAAATATTGCACTCAAACATATGTGAACCGGAAGAAAATAAAAGGACAGCTTTTTTTACGCTTATAATAAGGCAGCAGCGTCATTTACTTTCGAGAAAGCTCCCGAAGGCAATTCATAAGGAATTCCGGCGAGGTTTAATATTTATCTTCAAGTCAATAACCCTGTCACCGAAGCTTTACTACAACGCCTCGTGGCAAGGTCAGCGTGTACTAGCAATTGGCCAGAGGACAGTGTTCCTAAGGAAAATACCATACTGTTAAGGAAAAAAATCTACATGGAATCGAAACATTAATCCCGCTCAGCGCGCAAACCAGTACTCCAGGCCGTTCTCGAGAGAGATATTAATCATCCTCGTCTAGCATGAGGATTATAGTAACGCTGACAATTACGATGCAGGTAGAGATAGTGATAATGACGGGAGTAACGATGATAAAGATGATGCTTTTAATAATAGTGATAATGTAGGTAGTACAAGGAGTGAAGGTGCTCCTTAAGTTTTTAAACGTCTTGAGGTTGAGTTCTAGAATTTAGGCGTACGCTCTCTACTCTTCTTACTTTAAATCTGTGACATGTGACAGACGCCTTTCCTTGGCGTTCTTTCCTTTTTTCCCCTTCCCACGTGTAGGGTAGGCGTCTGGGCATCGATCGCCTAGTTAGCCTGCCTGCCTTTCTATTATCTCTCTCTCTTTTTCTGTGCGGTAGTAGGATTGACAATGATGGTGAATTTAGCTGATAATGATGATAGTAGTGACAGTGGAGGTGTGATGACGATGAGCATCAAGAAACGTAACCAAGCTCAACGAATCTTTTTGCTTCATCTGGGTTTAGCAGGGTTAACCCACGGAAATGTTTTCTTCTTCAGATGTCCAAGTTGCTTATTTTGTTTGACAGAGCAGTAAACGTGAACATCATGAACAAGTAAAAATGCGACGGAACAAACATTCACCACAAGCGTTTGTTAGCGACAATAGGGAACCTGCGCTGGAGTTTTCCGCGTACCGCAAGCGCAGCCTAGTGGCCGTCGCGCCAATACCTTGGTAAGACGACTGAGTTTGCTGCGGCTGGAAGCGCTGAAGGAAATCTAATTTATCCCGCTACCAAAGGAATACTACTGGGTTTAGAAGTGCTCAGTTACGATAAAAAGACTACTCTGCACCCTATTACATCGCAGCTGTACAAAAAACAAAAACACAGTGGCGGTAGAACTCGGCATGATTCAAAACACTGGATGAGTACGGGGAATTGTTGAGCTTCTCGCCTGAGCGCTGCTCATTGCGCTTCATAACATGGCTTCGCCTGCCGTGCTGTTCATATAGAGTTCAGTTTATTCGCTTTTATCATTTGCGCAACGTGATTAGAACGTGTTGTGAAGGGTGCCTTTTAGAACTGGGCGTGAGTGGGGCCATTAAAAGATGGCGGCAACTCAAAGCCAACAAAGGGCGCACGTACGTGGCACCCTGATAAGCATATTGCGATAATCTAGATTATAAACCGAGAGAGTTACCAACCTATCCGAATACGCAGTATTTTGTCGGAATTGCGAAGAGTGTGGTAATGCCCTAACAGGCATGATTTCAGATTTCTTTCTGCATTAAACTATCGCAACTCACCTAGTAACCCTTCAACAATTTTTCAATTGGACAGTAAGTGAGCTGTGATTGAAAAAAAAAAAAACTTCACAATTAGAGAATCAATTTATTCGTTGTTTGCATCGAATAAAAGATGTATTGCTTCACAGAAGGCAAAATTCTTCTTTTTAATTTTTTTTTTATTTTGGTGGTTGACGAATCGCTGAAGAAAATTCGTGCAATATTTGTTTTAGCACAAGTAGAAATCAATAGGTAGATATTCTTCTTGCTGAATCCAGAACAACTTGCCTGTTGTAAATATCGCGCTATACGATCTAGCTGCTTCACGATGAATGATTGTTGTAAGGCACGTATGCTGCTAACTGACAATGATTGCTCGAATCTTTTATTTGGGCCCGAAATAGTATAGACACGCCGACCCCTAGTTGTATTCAGCGCACGGAGTCGTTGAAAGGGTGGGGGGGGATACATCAAAGTATAATAATGCACATCACACCTTTAAATTGTGCCTGCTGCAATTTTCATTCTGTGCCATGAATAGGGTATAACAACTTTCTTGTTTCAAGATCATACAGATTTTTTTAAAAATTGTCATCACCGATACTATACACCATATCATTCGACGCAGTTCATTCCTGACTCTTAAAATAGAGAGCGCGGGTTTAGATTGATTTTAGGTATGGCATCTCGCCTCCACGCTCTCACATTGTACAGCACCGATAATTTCCGCCCAACATTTATCAAAAGGACAATCGCGGCCACTTAACTATTTGCAGTGCTAACAGTGTGAGCCCTTTAGATGTTTTCTTCACAGAGGATCTCGGTGTTATTCGCTTGCAATTGCTAGTCTTTCGCTAGTTGTTATAAACAAGCAAGCGTCGAAACGCGGCTGCAGAATTTTGTTTCGTTACGATGCATTCAACGGCGTCGTCCTCAAAGGTTATAATTTGCGACACAACAGGCACCGTCTTAGTCGCCAAATTTTCTCATCGTCAAGTTAGTTGAATCATTACTCTTCCTCAGAAGGGCAGTAGGTAAGTACTGCACGCGTTCAATGCGTTTAACGCGCGCAGTATTCCCAAATCCTACCTAATGTTAGTAAAGCAGGGAGGTCGTTTCATTTGCAGTGATATATTTACCCTCCACTAGAGATGCCTCATCACAGGTGAATATTTCCAAGAAAGTGTCATGTCATTCACGGTCCAGAGATGCTCAACATAGCAAGCGCTCCACATCAAAACATCAAAAGAAAAAAAGAAAGACTGAACTCACGACAACCGTTTAAAGCCTGCGCGCAGCGACGTTATCCTCGATAATGCAGCGGCGGCGTGGCTCTTAGCCGAGTTCGCACACCGCTGAGGGATTAGGTTGTGCCTTTAAGTCAATCCAAAAAGGAAACTCCAAGTTCTTCTAAGATTAAATCTGCAATAAAAGCATTATGCACGAAATAGAAAGCTCACAATCCGTCGAAGGTCGCACCCACGGCACGAGTGGAGTGTGCCGTCCTTCTATACGCTTGCTCATTTTGAAACCAGGTGGCGCTGGTTGTCTGATTTTAAGAGCGCCCCCTGGGCAGTGCAGGTTCCCTATAGAGAACACGTATGCGCTCCACGAGCGCCGAGACAAGCAATATCGCAAATTTATAAAAGCATTCCATACCCCGAAATTGGACTGTAGCATTCGCATGTCCTCTGACTCGCTACAGCAGAACCGGATTGCAAAGAAGCGCCGGCATGTTACCTGGCATATGCGCTCTTAAGGCGAAAGCCTTTATAGGCTCAGGAGTGTGGACAGGATATGTGCGTCAGCGGAGGGGGCACCATCGGCACTGTAGAGAAATGAACTGACTGGTGAGTAAAAGAATGGCTGTATGAGGTAGAGGGTCAGAAATTTGGCTGTATGCAAAATTTATTTTATGTGGAGTAATTGGTTAACTAATTAGAGCCAAAAGAGGCAATCTGACGAGAAAGTAGCCAAGGACTTCGATATAGGGCGCAGACATCAAAACAGGCATACGCCGAAATTGGGCGAATAAAGTGGAAATGATGCAAAAGACTTACGAAAACTTTGCAAGGCTTTAATGTCAGCCCTCGTCATTGCGTTACAACATCAAAAAGGAGTCAGTCAAGTGTAAAAGAGGGAACAAGTAGTAAAAGAGACAAAAAACAGTAAAAACGGTACAAAAAGCAAACAAAGGGTAAAAACGTAAAAAGAAAAGTGACAAAGAAGTAAAATAAAGATATAAAGGAGCAAACAAGTGAAATACGGCGTATGAGGGCAAGTAGTCACAAAATAAACTAATTGTTGTATAAGTCGATAATCAATGTCCCCGCCGGCATCTCACTGCCTGTGTTGTCAGAACAATTTGGGGAACGAGTGTCATTTGTAGTAAGGAAACGAGAAAGAGAGTCGGGATGTGCGACTTTGCGACGTTGATAAAATTATTTTTGGTTACGTTTCTTCTTGCTTATAGCATCACACCATTATTGTCGTTGTTATCATCATGTTAGCAACGGTGTGAGGATATTTGTTTCTTGAAGACGTTTCTATGTGGTGTTGTTTCGAAAAGCAAGTTAGTGTGAGCGCCTGTCCTGTGTGTCTATATGGGAGTGTCTATTTGTTAGCGCTGTGAATCTTTTTATGAGTCGCAAGAAAGGATTTCGCCTTACCGCACTTAAGAGAGAATCGAAGTAACTCCAACGACTTTAAACATACAAATAAAAAAGGAGAAAACTACGAAGCGCAAAAAAAAGAAAAAGGAAGAACAGCAACGAAGGAATAAAGAGAAAAAGAAGAAACAAATGACTGAAAAAGAGACAAATGTGTGCAAGAGGTCGCAGGAAAGGCTTTCGCCTTACAGCACTTAAGGGAGATTTAAGTGCCCGCAGCATTTTCTACCTTGTATCTTATTCCTTGATTCCAAATGCCTGAGTTTGGCCGGTGAGTGGATTTTGTCTTCCTTTCTCTGATTTCTTCCTAATGCATCTTGCAGCTGCGAGCCAGCGGTTCCGATGGGAGATATCTTTGTGCTTTGCCTTATTCATGCTGTTCACTTATGCGGGGCTTTTCTTTTATCAGCACCCCAAAGTCGCATTCCCGCCTCCCTTTCTCCTTTCCTTACTCCAAATGACACTCGTTCCCCAAATTGTTCTGACAACACAGGGAGTTAGATGCCGGCGGGGACACCAATTATCGAAAAACCTTCGAGCGACGCCAAGGACTCCGGTGCTCTCGCTCCAATAAATAATGCTCGCTAGGCGACAAATACATGGACGAAAATGCGCCGTTTTCATTTACAGCAGAAAAACAAAAAGGGCGTGGCAGAAGAGTGGCAGGAAGCTGCTTAACGATGGAATCCGGAATTCTTCAAACGTCCCCACCTCCTCGCCTCCGCGGGAATGTTTCGAAGTCGTACGAGAAGCACTTTATCTTTCTATTCTTTTTTTTTTTTTTTTTTTTGCTCGGCGCACACAGAATCCAATTATTCTTACTTGGTTTCTCCACAATACTGCTTATCTCCTAGTAAACTCCTTTCCGTCGCCGATGGGAACTGAATACTATGTTAAAGAGAGTAATTTATGACTGCAAAGGGAGCTCCATTAGCTCGCAATAAAGGACACGGGAACCACCGCGATGATAAATAACGGGTGTTTCGTTTGTGGACTCTCTTGTTTCTCCAGCTTCAGCATCCGAAAGGATTTTATATCCTCTTCGTGTACGCCCCGCGGTTTCAAGGCATTGCTGTCACACTCTCCTGGAAATTACTGCATACGAATGGTCGCTGCCTGAGTACAGTGCCACAACGCGGAAACACAGAGCGGCTGCGAAGTCTGAACAATAAAAAGAATGCCGCGTTTCTTGCCAGCCTGGCAGCTTCGGATAGTGCTCGTGCTTTGGGTGCGAAATGTTTTATGAAGCGTTCGACACGACGACCCGGCCATGAGGCTTGTATTATTAGTAGGAAGCATAATTCGGAATGTACAAGCTGTTCCAAACGCTATTTATTAACGCCGCGTCACATAATCGTTTTAGTACGCTTAGAAAATGGCTATTAAGGCTACAGCAACATTTTCCTGCTTGTCGGATAGGTGGAGGAAATCAGAAAACAGGGAATGCACACCAACCGCCAGGCTCGTTATCGTGACCTAATTAACTGAATTCGAAAATTGAGCGACTTTAACAAAATACTAAACGACCACAAACGCATATCACATACGAATTAAGATTTCAGACCCAACTTGAGTGACAGAAACATCAGCACCTAAAATATCTCAAAGGGGACTTCCACGGGCGCTCAGCGCAAATTCTGGGCCTTCATAGGCGCCAAACGAGCTGTAAAAAAAAAATGCGGACTCAACCACGCACTCCAGGGCATGTTACTTGATAGCAGACCTGTCAAGCCAATAAAGCGAAAATTTGGGCTAAACGCTGTTAATCTGTGTACGTCAAACGCGGATGCTGACAGGTTGCGTAGATGGAAGTGCAGAAAGGTGATAAGGAAACACCACACTTTTCTGCGTTCCCGTCAGCGTTCCCTTTTTACTTGCCCTGCTGAGGTGGAATGAATGTCACGTGCTTTGTCGTCAGAAAGGTTACCCATCGACTGTGCTTCTCCATTTTCTCCTATCGGTTGCAGTATTCGAGGTTCCAAGGCCAATCTCAGAAGCAGCGTCTAAAAGAAGCTTTGACTGCGCTGGTCCATGAATCCCGCCCATCCCACGCGTTTTGTGATGCGTTACAGAAAAAGTGAATCGGGAAGAAGAGGCCCAGGTGGCAGGTGGTCCAATGCGTCAAGGTGCGTCACAGCATTCACGTGAATATTGTCACGTAGGAGCGACGGTGCCGAGGACAAGAAACAAAGAGAATGCATGGTGATGCACTTATGTTAACTCTTTATTGGGCTAACTTGCGCCCTCAAAAGAATTAGGCAACTCGGTGGCGGCAATGATAGCAAGCGTGCTCGTCGGTCGTCGAATAAGAACGCCCGTTGCATTAGGCAGTGCTCATTTTAAAGTCGGCGCAGAAAAATCTACATAAACCAGCCAAGAGATACTGGAAATGTCTGGAATAATAGGGAAGCAATTTTGCTTGCCTGCAATACTTCAAGGCTAAACTTGGCGCATCCCAGGGTGGAAAGAAAATGATAAAGCCGCGTTTCGCAAGTGGAAGCATGAACAAAGAGAACAACATCGTTCTGTGCTATACAGTACAGTGATAAGGCTGCATGCCGGTGGCTGTTGAAAACAAAAGAATAAGAATTTGAAATGTTCGCAGTGATATTACACGAATCGAAAGCATGGTAGTGGATCCAGTGCATTCGTAAAGGGCATAGGAACCCTGAACAGTGTTGGTGTATTACCTCCATCGGTTGAAATGTGCGCTGATCTGGTGTATAGATGCTTAACGGTGGCGAGCGAGTCGGAGGAGGTCAACAGTGTGGAATGTGGACAGGAGCTGAAGGGAAGCGACGGCAATGCGAATCGCTTGAAGTTCGAAGCCAGCGGATGCACAGGTATCCGCGCTTATATGCCGTGCTATATATTGTTACGATGAAATAGCAAAGGGGTGTTTATTTACAGTGATATGGCAGTGGGATAAGGTGAAGCCTACTAGCCCCAGGCACCAACGCTTCGTCTTCTTCTTCTGCCTCACCATCACCATCCCTCATCGTCGTCATTAGCGTGACATTTCCCCCCTACTCAGACGAAGCCCTCTGGGCGTGTTCGTGAGTCGTGCGAGGCTGACACGGCTTCAAGCGGGCAACATGACACAGTTCGGTTTTGGCAGACCGGCGACCCGATGCTGTCAGGCGGGCTATCCCATAAGTTAAATCACTAAGGCGTTTGATAACCACATATGGGCCGTCATAATGGGCCAAGAGTTTTTGATGTAGGCCATGGCGCCGAATTGGACGCCATAGCCAGACTAAATCACCTACAGAGTACGTGACCCGCCGGTGACTGGAATCGTATCGCACTTTGGAACGTTCTTGTGAAGCACCAGACCGTAATCGGGCGATTCTCCGAGCTTCTTCGGCGAGACAGAGGGTCTCAGCCAGGCAGGGGTCTTCACGGCTTGTGAAGGGCAGGATAGTATCCAGAGAGTAGCGTGGCGGTCTGGCGTAAAGCAGAAAAAATGGACTGTACCCAGTCGTCTCATGCGTGGCGGTATTAAACGCATACGTGATGAAGGGCAGTATGGTGTCCCAGTTCTTATGCCCTGCGTCCACATACATGGCTAGCATGTTGATAAGCGTTCTGTTGACGCGCTCAGTCAAGCCATTTTTCTGGGGATGGTATGGCGTCGAGTGTCGGAAAGTTACGGCGCATAAACGCATGAGCTCTTCAACAACATCAGCAGTGAATTGTCGGCCCCGGTCAGTGATGACAATTCGTGGCGGCCCGTGTCGTAAGATGACTGAGTGCAGCAAGAAAAGCGACACCTGATGCGCCGTAGCAGATGGAAGAGCGGCGGTTTCACAGTAACGTGTGAGATAGTCCACGCAGATTACAATCCAGCGATTTCCATCCACGGACTTCGGAAACGGACCTACGAGGTCAATGCCTACTTGATCAAACGGTGCTGTCGGGGTCTTCACAGGGTGCAGCAAGCCAGACGGAGTTGCAGTTGGACGTTTGTGGCGTTGACATTGCTTGCAACTGGCAACGTATTGTTCAACCGTCGAGCGCATTCTGGGCCAGTAAAATCTTTCTTGAGCACGGTGGAGTGTTCTAACCGATCCCAAATGCCCAGAAGTTGGATTATCATGCATAACACGCAATACGTCCGTGCACAACGTCTTGGGAACTACGAGTAGGTATCGCTGGCCGACAGGCGAATAACTCTTTTTCCATAGGAGGCCATCATGCACACAAAAACGGCTTGTAGGTACGTTGGCTTGGGCAAAGAGAGGCTGCAGACTGGTATCATTTTGCTGTTCCGTTTTGAAAACATTCGTGTCGGGGAACGCTGGCTCGAGGGTCGATATATAATTGTCGAAATCGTCGCTTTCAGGTCCAGTCGTGGCCATTGGCATCCTAGAAAGACAATCTGCGTCTGCATGATGCCTCCCGCTTTTGTAAACCACGGCAAAGTCATATTCCTGTAACCGGAGGGCCCAGCGTGCGAGGCGACCACATGGGTCTCGAAGGTTCCGCAACGAACAGAGTGAATGATGGTCAGTTACGATAGTAAACGAACGTCCGTACAAATATGAACGGAAACGCTGCACAGCGAAAACTACAGCTAGGCATTCCTGTTCGGTGACTGTGTAGTTTCGCTCCGGCTTGCTCAGGGTACGACTTGCGTACGCGATAACATGCTCTCGTTCATTGTGCCGTTGGACAAGGACTGCACCAAGACCGATTCCACTAGCGTCCGTGTGTACTTCTGTCATTGCAGTAGGATCGAAGTGACGTAAGATGGGTTTCGATATTAAAAGAAACTTCAGTTGACGGAATGACGCGTCGCAGTCTGGTGTCCAGTTAAAAGTAGAGTTTTTGTGGAGAAGGCACGTCAATGGGTAAGCAACGTCAGCAAAGCGATGTATAAAGCGTCTAAAATACGAGCACAACCCTAGAAAACTGCGCAACTCCTTCACTGTCTGCGGGGGTTTAAAAGACTCAACAGCGGCAGTTTTCTGGGGATCCGGCATTACACCATCACCATTGACAAGGTGCCCTAGCACCAGCGCTTGGCGCTCTCCAAAGCGGCACTTTTTGGAGTTCAGAATTAGGGCGGCGTTGTGCAGGCAATTCAAGACACGTACTAGACGGTCATTGTGTTCTTGGAAGGATTTCCCAAATATCACGACATCGTCCAGATAGCAAAGACAAATGTCCCATTTTAAGCCGCGCAAAACTGTGTCCATAAAGCGTTCGAATGTAGCTGGCGCATTACACAGCCCGAATGGCATAACATTAAACTCATAAAGGCCATCTGGCGTTACGAAGGCTGTTTTTTTCTTATCTGCAGGGTCCATTGGAATTTGCCAGTAGCCAGATCTGAGATCAAGACAAGAAAAATAGGACGCACCAGAGAGGCAGTCGAGGGCATCGTCTATGCGAGGAAGAGGATAGACGTCCTTTTTCGTAACAGAATTTAAACGCCGATAATCGACGCAGAATCGCCACGAACCGTCTTTCTTGCGTACAAGAATAACAGGGGCAGCCCAGGGGCTAGATGACTCCTGTATCACCTTTTTCTGTAGCATGTCCTCCACTTGCTCATGAATGACTTTGCGCTCAGATGGGGACACGCGATATGGCTTTTGACGAATGGGACGAGCCGAACCAGTGTCGATGCTATGATGGGTCCGATGTGCAGGGCGAGAGGTTGGTCCATCTGTTTCAGAAAAGTCAAACATAGGCGAAAAAGGTAGAAGAATATCCACAAGAGTACGGCGTTGAGGTGAGCTGAGATCGGCGCTGATCATGCGGGAGATTGAAGTTTCATCAGCAGGCAAAGGTACGGTGGCACTCGTAGCATCTGTGACCAAAGCAACGACGTGGGGCGCATCGGGTCCACAAGAGGCAAGCTTCAATCCCGTTGGTAAAACTGCGGGCTCGGACGATGGGTTGATGGTCCATAACGAGGCACTACCATGATGCACGGATATCATACAGTGAGGGATAATTACATTTTTCTTCAGGCATGCTGAGTGAACTGGGTGCACCATGGCCTGGAATGAAACCTTCTCAAGAAGTGGAACGGACACGGGGACGAACATGGCAGACAAGGGTGGAACTACTGTGTCTTCGGTAATACTAAAAACTGTTTCTTCATCACGGCCACTTTCAAAAAGTGTCGGCAGATGCGAGCCATCAAAATGAACCTCTTGACTTCGGCAGTCCACGGTAGCGCCACAAAACTTCAAGAAGTCCATTCCTAAAATGATGTCATGCGTAGAGTGGGGTAAGACTACGAATTCGGCTTGAAAAATTGCACCACCCACAGACACTTGCGCACTACACACACCCAGTGGCCGCAACGCCTCTCCACTCACACCACAAAACGTTGAAGCACGGTCATATTCAAACATCACTTTGCGTCCCAACAAGCGCCTAAACTGATTACTCATCACAGACACAGTCGCACCCGTATCCACCAAAGCTAATGTATACACACCATCAATAAACACACGAATTTTGTTTTTGAGCATTATAGTTGGAGGGATGTTGGCACACAGCACATTTCCAGCGGCCTCACCCCCATTGGTCGCGCTGGTTAGTTTTCCTGCTGAGGATGCTGAGGCGACATGGGGCGCCGTCGTGGTGATGGAGAACGACGCGCACGGAAGGCGGGTGGTGGAGTAACACTTCTATCAGATGCAGGGGAGTGGTCGCGGATATTCTGGTTATGGATGTTGCGGTAATACCCACGCTGAGTATTTGATTGTTGAAAAACGGGATTGTATTGCCGATTGTTGGGTACTGTTGGAAGCGCCGGACGGTTATAGCGAGGTGGGAACCTACTGCGGCAGTATCTGGCGATGTGACCTTCGACGCCGCAGCGGTAGCATATCGGCGGAGAAGGTAGAAAATGCTGTTGCGAATAAGAGCAGGGAACAGCTGGGTGCGTCGTAGGTCTGTCTGAATGCTCATACTGCTCAGGAATCCTGGTAGATCGAATGGAAGATCTATGGGCACTTGAGGCGACGTCATACCTTGGGGCGTCAGGCACCGACGCATTCCGGTTGGCGAAATGCATAGGAGGATAGTCAATGGAAGCTGCAACTTCAGGAGCTTGTGGGAAAGGCTGAACGGTAATCGCTTGTGGTGGTGAAGCCGGCCGTCTAGATACCCTCTGGACAGAGACCTCAGCAGATTCGTGCAGGGGAAGTGGGTTGAGCCGCAGGAGTTCTTCCCGCACGATTTGCCGGATCGTCGACGGAAGATCTAGTTGGGCGTGGTCATCAAGGCTGGCCACGGTAGGCACGTTGGCCAGCCGCCCAAATTTTGGCACAATACGACGCGTTCTCAGAGCTTGAAAAGCGCGGATGTGTTTAATGACATCGGAGACGGTTTCAAGGCTGTCTTTGGCGATTAAAAAGTTGTATACGTCAGCCGCGATACCCTTCAAAATGTGGCCGACTCTATCTTCTTCGGGCATGTTGGAATTGACACATCTGCACAATCGGAGGATCTCTTCTGTATAAGTGGTACAAGTTTCATCCGGCAACTGAGCTCTTTGGGCAAGGGTCTGCTCAGCCCGTTTTTTGCTCGGTACAGAGTCACCAAAACGCTGTTTGATCTCGGTGGCAAACCGTTCCCAAGTTGTCAAATTGTCCTCGTTATTCTCGAACCATGTCATCGCCGTGTGAGTTAGAAAGAAGACGACATTTGTGAGCATGGTGATAGGGTCCCACCGGTTGTACCGACTAACTCGTTCATAATGAAGTAGCCACTTCTCAACGTCCTCACCTTCCTCTCCTGCAAACGGTCGTGGTTCCCGGTAAGGCTGGCAGGGAATAGAGCTGGAGGGGGCAGGCCTGTCACCAGCCTGGCTTGCAGCGTCGCGGCCGGCGCGGTTAGAATCGCTGTTGTCCATGATGTTTGGAAGCGGTGGCAGTCCAGCAAGGCGGCGACTACGTCGAAACTCCAGTGGTTCTTGCTGCGCCGTACTTGGGGATCGAACGGAGCACCTTCCACCAAGTTGTTACGATGAAATAGCAAAGGGGTGTTTATTTACAGTGATATGGCAGTGGGATAAGGTGAAGCCTACTAGCCCCAGGCACCAACGCTTCGTCTTCTTCTTCTGCCTCACCATCACCATCCCTCATCGTCGTCATTAGCGTGACAATATAAACTTTCTTCTTTCACTCGTCATGGCTCTTTTTCTTTTTTTCTTGCCCGCTTGCATGTATCTTCACTCCTTCAACGCAACTCCACAACCGCTGGAGCCGACGACATTCACTGTCTCGAAGAGAACATCTTTCCTAGGATGGGTCATTTAACTGATGGACGGCGAGACCAACCGACATGTGTTTGTACGGCCAACAGGAGCCGGATTTTGTGAAAATCGATTAATTTATCGGGTCATTCTTTCACCCGCATGCCTGATAGCTGACCCGCCTTTAGTGCAGGAGCAAGCGAAATACTGGACGTTTGAGACATTTGCTTGGAATTACGCGCAGTAGTTACCGCTAGTGCGCACACACAAAAAGCAAAACAAATATAAAAGAAACATAAAATTTTGTTCAGGTATGCAGACACGACGCATCGGAGATTTAGTGTCCAGCGATGAAGATGGGAGCTAAGAATGGAAAGCCGCGAGATGCCGTGCGTGTGCTGTTACTTCGGCTAATTAATGAATAAATAATCCCACACCCGACCTAAGCGGAAAACTGTGAAAGGGCCTAAGGCACTCAAAAGAATTCTGGCGCCGTAAATGAGAAATCAATTACTACACGCGCACACTATTGTGGATCTTCCGATATCTGATCTCGCGCTCTTTTTCGGTACACTGAAGCAATCAACCATTTATCCTCCTTAAAACAGCACTTTTATTCGGTCGGTTCGTTACTCATCATTTAGTATTGATTGATATAGTATTAGCAAAGGCAATTCTTGTAACATTTATCAGTGATTCGCTGTAATATTTTGCAATTATTAGGAACGCTGGCATTAAGCATTTTATTCAATTTTATCATCCTCGAAATCACGTACTATACTCCTTAAAATATTTAATAAATAAACTAGCCCGCCGTGCACAGTTAGCCGTGCTCCCTCTGAAATTCACCTCATGGTGCTCTGTCTTGAGAAATCAATGCGCTGAGCTTTGTTGAATCAACAGCGGCAAAAAGAAAAAAAAAACGATGAGGCGAACGAAAGATGAGTGTAGTAGAGATAAACAAACACAAGCAGAACTGACGCGATAGCGGGTAGGTTCGGCCACCTGGGACGGAAAGCAGGCAGCGCGTGCCGTCTGGATTACTTTGGAAAGCATCAGTGTGTAATCGAATAGAGCGCTGCCGCGCTGGGACCTGAGTGGAGAACGGTGCCTTCTTCGAGAACGGGAGCGTAGATGCGCCCTCCATACCGCTCTCTCGTTCACTCTCCCCCTTCCACCAGAAAGAGAAGCAAGCACTCAGTTGCCAGCCATGAAAGAAGCAAGTGCAGCAAATTGATACTCGAGACGAGTAGGCCGAGGATCCGCGCCCGCCGCAGACTGAGCCATCCGAGGAGCTTTATCGTTCTCACCTCGTTGCCAAGCCTCCAGGGTCATGGGGCTGTCAAGCTATTGATATTTCTGCGAATTTCTGCGCCCTCTGATTTTTACTCGAAGTAAAGACATGATACTAATGACCGATTTCTCTGATAGCGGTTTCGGCCAGGGCATGGTCAGACTATCTGGTCGTTTAACGCGATTGCATTTCACCCTGCGTGTGTAGCTAAGTAGAGAACACGCGTAATATATCACAGGTACTAGAAGCTCGCCCCCGCGACTTGCTGTTCACAGTCAATTTGAAACGACTTCTGCATTGAGACAGTTTGCAGAAAGAGCTCGATAGAAGATATTTCGCCCTGACGTACTGTCAGTCATAAGCGAATTTATTCAGAACTGTACAGAGCGAGGAAGGAAGGTTGTGGTGAATGTGTATCACTTCACCTTTGTACGGCCCGAACCGAGGTTAATGCTAGACTAATGACCGAGAAAGAATCTCTCTGGACATCTCTATGAACGCCCAGATGCCTCATCGTTCCCGTTCTTTCGAGTTACACTGCTTTTGTACTACTGACCTCTACTGAGATTTCCGCTGGCGTATTGCGACGTACATGCCAAAGGCCGCTAAACCGACGATATTTAAGTTATGCAAGTGCCTTTACAACATCTGTCGCAAAACCCAGCTAGCCTGCTAGATACTTGCACGGATCCCGGAAGCGCTTTTAGGCCTTGAAACGTGCGCAGCTGCAACCATAATCTTAGCAAACAGCCCGCTGCTTAGCAGCGCTGCTTTCTGCACCACGATTACGAGACACCAAGGAAGTTCCAGAAAGCTAATAGAGAAGTGCCTAGAGCTTTCCTGCTCTTGGATGGAAGGCTCAGAAGACGTCGATAAACATGTCCACGAGGTGGCGGAGGGACGCTTCAAGCGCGCAAGGGTAGTTCAACCGGGGCTGCCTCTCAGGCAGACTTTCGGCCATATAGGTAAACAGTCTGAGGAGACCAAGCTGCCGCAGAAAGACCAAGTAAGACGATGGCTGCAAACTGCCCTTCTTTCTCTCTGGCGAAGACGAGACAGAAAGGAAGAAGCATAGCAAATAAGGGAGAGAGGACAGACGAGCCTGAAACAGAGTGTATATACGCACTTGGTAGAGAAGTTATGCATTCCCCTGTTTCAAGTGGCGTGCTGCAGTCTGACAACTTGAGAAGTATAACGCAGACGCGGCCACCTCCTGTTTGCTAAGAATCTGGTTCGTGTAAGCAGGGGCCTGCGTTACAGTAGCCGCACTGCCGTTGCAATATACTGCTCTGGTTCCTGTCAAGACGGGTGAGTGTTTCGGGCTCATCAGAACAAAACCCGTATCTTTGCTGAGCCAGCTGCTCATTGCGTTCAAGAAAGCATCAAGAAAGCACCTGTGGACATTCTTAAAGTGCATGATTGTGCAATGGTGGCACACGAAAATGCAGCAATACATTTTTCGGTGGTTTTGCAGTAGTGCTAAGATCTTAATGCTAGCGATTGATGCGACCGATGGCTGATCTAACGCTGAATGTGATGTGTCTAGAGCATCTGGAAACAGCAGAAGCATAATACTGAGCCAAAAAGGAAGAGAACATTCGAACATATTGCTTCACATTACACTGCTGGGCGTGTAGCTTTTCCTTTGCCAAGTATCGTTTATAGCGTGAGGCGCATGGACACGTGACATCTCTACAGTAGTATAAGCTCGATCGCCATCCTAAGTATCCAAGAAATGCGGCTTTGTTGTGTTGTTTTCATGCCCGTTCATAGTTAGTCAAGGATTGGGAGTGAGTCGCTGCTGTAGCGGCGTGAAAACGGAACTCTATTTAGGTCGAGCTTACTTTGGGCAGTAACACTGGAAGAAGACCTCAAATGTAGAGTGTTTTTTTTATTTTATTTTGAGCATCAGAAATCTAGCTCACCTTTAAGAATTGTTCATAGAAAGCGCTCGTACTACATGGTGTGTGATCCGTCGCCACTCCCCTTCAACTGTATCAACCTGCTTCGTTAAAATGCTCCGAACGTTTATGCACAGCAAAGGCAAAACCAAAAACCTGCACAATGCCGAAGCATCACCTGTGACAAAGAGTTACAAGAGTGAGTACTGTGTAAGAGCTGACACAGCGCAGAGAGTAAAGCATCCGAAAACTTCATTTCAAGTCGGCCAGCCAGGCTTCGCTACAATTACCACCCCCGTTTTTCATAATAAAACTAAAAAGAGGCACAATGCTTAGGGCAAAATATAAATTAAAAAATAAAACCAGAAACTTGCCCCTCGAACATTGAGTTGCATCTTACTGGCAAGAATTGCAAATAAAATTGCTTTTTTTTAGCGTGTGGCATTTGAATACCAGACTTGATTCACATGAGAATACGCACACATGTTTGCAAATGTTGAGTTATTCATATTTTTTCGATTGGTAGCTTTTAGTTAAGCACTATGGTATTTGTGCAAGATTAGATTTGTAGAAGGCCGATAGTGAAAGCCTAATTAACTTTTAGAATTTAAGCAATACAATTAGCCTAGGCGATGTGGCGGTCGATATACCGTGAGAAATTCGGAAAATTTCGATCGCAGAAACTCGCACCAGTGGACGCCACACCGCAGGGCGTACCTGTCCGAAACCTTCTCGGTTCCGCTCTCATTGCATTGATCACCACTGCTTGCTACTCCCCTCGAAGCAGGCAGACACGGCCACGTGGAATATGTTGACTTGGCTTGGCTTGTGAGGTTTAACGTCCCAAAGCGACTCAGGCTATGAGAGACGCCGTAGTGGAGGTATCCGGAAATTTCGACCACCTGGGGTTCTTTAACGTGCACTGACATCGCACAGCACACGGACGCCGCTCCGTTTCGCCTACATCGAAACGCAGCCGCCGAGGCCGGGATTCGATCCCGCTTCCTTGGGTACAGTAGTCGAGCGCCGTAACCACTGCGCCACCCCGGCGGGGACGTGGAATATGTGCTATAAAGTAGGATACGAAGCACATGTGCTAACCAGTAACGAGCGCCGTAACCACTGCGCCACCCCGGCGGGGACGTGGAATATGTGCTATAAAGTAGGATACGAAGCACATGTGCTAACCAGTACCGTTCACTTCAAAATATCACCATCCCAGCCGCGAAACGTAATTTGTTATCCATTGAGAAGTTGAGGCTATTCTCTTTTACAGGGGTCTCCAACACGATGCGCGACGGCCGCATGCTGTCAGCTGGCTATAATAATTTGCAGGACGGTTTTTATAGCTGAATTCAGTTGGAAAACGAGCCTAGTGGTAAAGCTGACTCTTGAAGCTGGCACATACCGCATTTACACGTAAACAACCCCACAACAATATGCAACGGATGATTTCGCGGCCGGAAGAAATAAACTAAAAACAATATTACAGTTACAACCGGAGCGCACGATCACAACGCGAAATCTTAACTTTAAAGGCAACAATATTCGAGGATGCGACAATAAAGGAGACCGCATGTAAACATGTAAACGCCTGAAGACGCATGTAAACATTCGGAAGAAACAAGTACCTGTGAGCGGTTTACTAATCTTCACTACTCAATTCTTTATCGCTTTTCGTACCACGCTCTCTACGCGCCTCCGCCTTTATTCTTCTCCTGATTAGACGCATTTTGCTAAGCTTCGCAGAATTTATTCTCCCGTTTACATCCCCCCTCGCTAAGCTGCATATTTAAGAGAGACTAGCCTGATTGAGAGACTGTGACTTTGTCCCCTCCTCTCCTCTTCTACCCTCCCCCTTTAATCCCCCCATTCCCCTTCCACAGTGCAGGGTAGCCAACAGGAATTATTTTTGGTTAACATCCCTGCCTTCCGCGCTCCTTTTCTCCTCCTCATCCTTGCCCCTCGGCCCAGATACAGTTGACGCTCCGAGGACGTTAAAAGGGAGAGCCGGAGCACTGCATGACTACACCTTTGTTCGTTTCTTCTTTCACGTCTACCTTCCGGTCTTTCCTCACGTCCATTTACTTTTGTACCCCTTCCCGTTTTATAACCACAAGTCTTCCAAAAAGTCTTCTTGATTCAGTTTTCGAGTATAATGTAGAGCTATCTTGACAAGCAGCGAAAAAAAAAAAGACTGCAAGTTATACTCGGAATACAGCTTGAAGTGCATTCTCAACAATGTAATTCATAGCAAAAATATGAGTTAAAATTGTGTAGATATCGTCCTTTCGAAACGAAGGCTGAAACGAAACCCGTTTTGCAACTTACTGTAAGTATTGGTTCGCAAAGATACAGCTTCTTTGTGAAAATGAAAAGGTGGGCGAACGCAAGGCGCCGGACAGCCCGTGCTGTTTCTCATCTCCAAATCTACATATTTTCTTTCGAAGAATAGCGACGGTGGTATTTATCGACCTTTCTACAAACTCACCAACACTCTCCGAACCACCCTGATTTGAGGCCTGCCAAGAATTTAGGCAAAATCTATCATAGCACATGCTGATTTTTATTTGCACTAAGACGGAGAAGATGCAGTCTCAGAGCAAAAAGTGTTGGCTTTCGTTCTTAATCTAATTTATTTTGTATTGTTTGCACTTATTGCTCATATTTTTTATGGCTGCTGGCCAGCGAGACTACTCTTTCTTGATGCAGCCCGCATAGCACTGCGAGTTTGAGACAGTTGCTTCATAACATGAAGCATTAAAAGTGTTTTAGTGAAAGCCGCACAATTTGAGTAGCTCAGATAAACTCACTAGCAAGTATAAATAGAGTTATACCCAGTCCGGCGACGTATTTCCTGCTAAAATGGAAATTTATTCTGCATATAAGCATTAAAAAAGTGAGCATGATTCGAAACACCTGTATTCTCGCTAGTAAAGGCAAAGGTCCGAAATTACTTTTTTCTTTTAAATCAGACTTCACTGATGCAGGTAAAACATCTTATGTGCCATTGGTATCGCCACAGCTTTTAAACATTCCATGAAAGCAGGCATTGGTTCATTTGATTTGTGTTCTGGCATTAAGGGTATTGTCACCTCCTCCACATTTATTGATAAATTATAAGTGCTGCCATCCCACCTCAAACTCTAGCGTAAAAATCTCCGCACTTACCGAAAAAAATCAATTTTTTCTTCATGAAGTGTCGATGAATACGCAGCATGTTGGCAACATCCAAAATAAATAAATATTCAGGTGACTGTCCCCAGGGAAACTCACCTGGAATAGAAAAAAAAGCAAATATAAGTTTTCCAGCAGGAACCCCAATGTTTATTGTCACTTAAAGGTCCAAAAAAAAAAATTAAAGCTGATATCTATAAACTTATACAAGAAAGGCTACTTTCATCAACAAAATGCCCTTCGTCCTTATAGAAAGCCACAAAATAAAGTCAGCTCTTGTCCACCCTTGTGCCTGGATACAGCTTTCATGCTGCCGATCCACTAAATGCATGGATGGATGGATGGAACAAAATCCCCTTTGAAACTGGATGGTGACAGTTTCCCCTATGTTCGGTTCTTTTTTTTTTTTTTTCTTATACATTTTGATCGTTTTTACAAAACGGTGAATAAATTCGTGATTTTTCATTGCAGTTTTATTCGTACTCAAGAGACTTGGCGGTAGTGGCATTAAGGGGAAAACGTTGATATCACACAGTACGCCCCGGTGAGGTTTGAAGCGGGGGTGGCGAAATCGTGAATACAATTTTATCGGCAAGCATCAACATGTGGAGAAAGAGAACACCGGATATAGTGAAAACATAATTACACATCTCATTTATGTTCTTGAAGCCCATGATGGCATGGACTAACAAAAATAATGACGATTACTGCTGTTTTCATTCGGACACTTTTTTTCTTTCATTTTATATGTTGGCACAGTTCAGGAAGAAGCAAAATTAGAAACCATCAAGCTGGATAAAGCATGGTTTGCATCTGTTAACCAAAAATTTTATCCTACAGGAGGAAAATAATGCGGCCACGTTCAGTCTGCGAAGCTAAATCCCAATCAGAAAAGCAGGGAAGGCGAAGCGCCAAACTGATTAACCTTTTTTTTTTTTTTTTAGCACTGTTCTCCGAAATTACGGATTGCAAAGATATACTTGCAGTGGTGACGTACGAGGAAAAGGAATGAACTTGTTCCCTTCGTGACACTGAAAGGCTCCTGTCTTATTCTCGCTGCCACTTCCAGAGGATTATTTTGCAATCTCGGCAGGAAGTTGGCAGATTCCCTTACAGTCCCTCGACCGAATCGCGCTTACGACGATATTTTTATTGTGCATCGCCTTTCCTCGTAATTACCACTGCAGCGCGAGGACAAACGACAAATATCATCACGACAAACTCCTTAATTAGAAAATCGAAATGTCCTCCCCACTCTTTTTATTTCGCGCCGTCTGTTGAATTCATTCCACGTACAGGTTCAATCACACTTAACGGGAACATGACTCCGCGTGGCATGCACGCACTTGCAGAGTGCCATATTGCATCTAGTCTAGCCCAGTCACGAATCAATGTACAGTGGAGCACGAGAAGAGGTGCGCGTAGGTAGTGTTCAGTGTCATCTGCTGCTCTGGTACAGTTTGCCAGCAGTTTGGGTGCAGTGGCACTCTGCATGAGTGCAGCCACGCGGTGTCGTCTTCCCGCTAAGTGTGATTGATCCTGTTCAGTTCAGTTCAGTCGTTCAGTCGTGTCCGACTCTTCGTGACCCTATGGACCATCTCACGCCACGCTTTTCGGTCTCTCACTATCTTCCTCACTTCACATAACTTCATCTCCAGCGCCTCGAGGATGCCATCTAACCACTGCGTTCGCTGCCTACCCCTTCTCCGGTGACCCTCAGCCTTTCCCAACATCAAAGCTTTCTCCAGCAACTCCTCTCTTCTCATCAGATGACCAAAGTAGCTGAGTTTTAACTTTAGAATTTGACCCTCCAATGAGCAGTCAGGGTTTATGGTCGACAATATCGACTGATTTGGTCTTCTGGCAGTCCAAGGAACTCTCAAGAGTCTCCGCCAGCACCACAATTTAAACGCGTCAATTCTTCGACGGTCAGCCTTCTTCACAGTCCAACTCTCGCATCCATACATCACAACTGGAAAGACCCTAGCACGAGTTATACGGATCTTGGTTGGCAGACTAATGTCTCTGCTCTTTACTAGGCGGTCAAGGCTAACCATGGCTCTCTTTCCCAAAAGCAGGCGTCTCCTAATTTTATGGCTGCAGTCTCCTTCCGGGGTAGTCTTGGAGCCCAAGAAGAGAAAATCTGTCACAGCTTCCACTCCTTATCCCTTGATGCTCCAGGACTTGATAGGGCAAGACGCCATGATCTTTGTCTTTTTAATGTTCAGTTTAAGCCCAAACTTCTCACTCTCTTCTTGTATGCGCATCAGAAGTCTCTGATGCGCATCAGAAGTGATTTATCCTGTGTCTTCTTAATAGTGTGCACTTGGTTAAAAGCGTCAGGCCGCACTGCTTGCTTTTGAGCTTTGCATTGGAAAATGCATTGTTGCGCTAAGCTATATGTATCTGTGTAGCTTCAAGCCGTCTGCTCACCTTTCAAGAACTTTTAATCTCTATGGGTGACGTAATAAACTCCGGTATAGAAGTCATAGGAAAATGCTAGTGCTTTCACTTATTTGGGCTCTTCTGTACGTGTGGAAGCGTTACCTGTGAATTTATCCTTTCCGAAATTTGTCACTGTCTGCATTGCAACGTTTTGAATGATATAAGCGGAACATCTAATAGCCTCTAATAATATTATAACAATGCCCCTCTACTTACTGTTTGTCCAGGTCTGCTAAAATGGTCGATCTCTGAGCGGTTCCGTGATTCAAAGCTATACTTAGGCCATCTAGCAGCAAGTCACGGGAGCAGAAAATTGCCGCCTGAGCCTCAAGCGTTGGAGCCGAAGCGGATCCGGCACCTAGTGGCCGCTGCTCTCTCTCCCGCAATCCGTCGTCACATGCCGCTTCATTGCATAAGCTAATTTTTTACATTTATCTCACCATACTCTTCATCCATGATACCATATCGTCTACGCGCCGAGGTAATAAATATCGCAAAACAGAGGTAAATCTCGATTAAATACGGTCAGACACGATTTGCTGCGGTTTAACTCCTCCATGACTGTCTGCGGACGTCAAGGAAACACAGCGGAATCACTGGTTCCAGCGAGCCACTGTTAAATGGCTGCCTGCGAACCTCGAAAACACCACAACCGGTCTAGAGGACACGAATCCGTCGAGTGCATTTGGATGGGGTCCTATGAGGCGAGCCAGATGAGAAGCGGCGGCAATGGAGGGATTACGCTAGGCAGGGGCCTGGAAGGCTGTGTGGCATTTTGTAAGGCAATGCTGTATATTTGTGGAGATATATACTGGCAAGAATAAAGTTTGGCAGGTGTGTGCAGAAGCAAGTGTGCGAAGTAGAGGAAGGAGCGAAGCAGCAGCAGAAGAAGAAGAAGCGAGCTTTGTCAGCACCGCGTGCCGAGCGTGCAAATAAGCCCGGAAACGTTGCTTATCAACCACAGAATCTCATAATTGGACCTCCTCACCCACAACCAACCAGTGCAGTGAATTCAACATAAGCCTTTCAAATATACTAAATACCGGTCATTAGTTCCTCTAAAATGTGCCTTCGTACTGTTTCGGTACGCTTATTCTTGCTTTATTTCTTCCAGGTTACTACTCCTGGCGCAACGGTAGATGGCCAGTGCCTGAAAAAGGTGCTAGCTCAGCTTGTGATGACTTTATGCACACGAATTTGTTTCCTTGGTACGCGACATCGATAACCAGTGCTTCATCCGAATTTCAAAAATTTTTGCCTTTTACGTACGTTCGTGCGTTGCGTTCGTACGAGTGTCTGCTTGCCAGCGCTGAAGGTTCAAAAAAGAAAAAAATTTCGACTAGTCATTTACATATTCGACTGACGGCACCCCACCTCTTCCGCGCAACATGTCGCACGCGATACAGAAGCGGCAACGTTTCCTCTAGATTGCAGAATCGACCTATAAAGCTAAGCGCGTGGTAGAGTGAAACTGCGAAAAAAAAAAAAAATGGTCAGCTTTGTTTCCAGCACCACAAGTTTGGCGCTACCAAGCGCATTTCTTTCGTGCACGGTAGCGTTAGCTGAAAATTTGAAATACACGCATGATAAGAGGGACACTCAAGTGCTTATCTCACCGGAGGGCGCTTCTCACAAGCCACTCACTGAATATTTCAGGAGTCAACACTGCTGAGTGAGGCTGTTCATCACGTTCAGCGGGAAACCGGACAGCATGGTTCTACAAAGAACTACAGGGTTGACAGACTGCGCTATTATTCATTCATTCAGAGTGAGACTTTTCCGACACTTCTCCTTTACTGTGTATATACTTAAAACAGTCCATTTTTGCGGGCCGACGCTTCACTTAGGCGCTGAGACACGCCATCACGAACACATATCGGTTAAGGCCACCATTTTCTGCTTGGTCCATGGTCGCACCGCTTTCTGCCTCAATCACGGTACCGTGACTACGGAAAAAACTGAGGCCCGAAACTTTCCGCAACTGCAAGAATACCTTAGCCATTGAGCTATCGGAGCAAGAACAAGAACTCCACCTAAATGATTTCGCTTAATGTTCTGTTTCTTTTTTTTTTTTTTTCACTAATAGAGTAAGACTGCTAGCTACAGTCTCCGAACGGAACACTTCTGTTTGAAGAACCGAGGTTTTCACAGAAATTGCCTGTTCTGGAAATGTGTTCGCCACCATGCTTTCTGTTCAGCTGGAAGAAGTACAGTGTAGTACATGAAGGAGTCACATAACGGTCATTTAAAAGCGCAAATCAGACACAGACCAAGAAAGGGACGAGACACACCAACCAGCACTGAAACTGATAACCGTGATAACCGCTTGCGCACAGTCCAGTCTGATAAAGAGGGTTTCTTTGTAGTGATGTCAGAGGACCAGTTTTCTGACAAGGTCCGCCTTTGTTTGTTTTGCGATGCTAAACCACCGTTATGAAGCAACACCAACTAGCCCAATCTGCAGTTCTTCTAGAGTAACGTAAACAAGGTAGAGCGCTTGCCACACGAAATCCTAATGTACTCTGTCTTAAGTGCAAGGCGAATGCAGGCAGACAGGCTTTGTTTCACTCCCATTTCTTTTTTTTTTTTCTTTTCCCGATGTTGCGACGAATGCGTTAAATCCCGCAAACAAATCTTGGATTACCGTCGTTTAAGCCTATTTAACGCGACTTGTCCGAGTCCCCTCCAAGGTGCTACAGCGCAGTGCGAAGGAGATTCATATACATTTTAATATTTATCCTGAGCAGAAGAAATCAGCACATAACACCCAGATGAGAAGAAAACTTTTTTGCTTACCACCTGCGGTATACTACACACAAGTGAACACCTCACGTGAAATCATTTTGCTGGTAAAATGCTGCCCTGCGTTGTGCCCCATTGATTGTAGGCGAATTATATTTTTTTGAAGCTATCTCTTGTTTCTACATTCGCTCTGTTCCATAGTCCTTGTTCTCGGCCAGCTTACGCTAGTGTCCCTTTCTGTCTCGCTACCCGCAGCTGATTTTCCCAGCGTAACTGGTACCTTCTAAACCACGGATAAGCAAGTAATCGGAAGGAGAAAGACAACGTACTTCATTTACCTCTTATCTCTAAGCGGCAGAACGCCTTAGTCGCGTTGTGGGGGAAGGGGGTCAAAAAGGGAGTCATGAAGATACAAAGGGAATCGCGCGCATGTGGAGGTGACGCATGGTTTAGGTATCATGCGGTTGAGTCTATCCGACTTCCTTCCTATTTGAAAACCTTGTCCGCGTAGACGGCTATAGTACGCGCGTATTCTACGTGGGTTGCAAATGCTCTGCACTTTACAGAACAGACCCTTCAAAGGTGTGTGTCTTCTCAATTGAGCCCAGACCATATTTTGCTACAATCCCCTACGCTTTACCTTCATCTGCCGGCTACGTTAATCTAGAAAAAATCAATCGGACGTCACGCAGCAAATGACCCGAGTTGATACGTAACAGACCGCAGCTATAAGCACTTACCGCGTCCGCAACTATTTCGGCCGAACCGGAGGAAATATGCTCCACTTAAGCGCCGAGCAGCGACCGCACACTTTCGCGAAGGTTATAACGAAGTCGCGATTGAGCTCGACTCTGAAGATCCCTCACAGATGGGTGAGCATGGGCCCGCTAGTGACGGTGGCCGCATATACGTGTTTTTACCATGAGCCGCTTGCAATAACCAGGTGCTAGCCGCTGTTGTGCCTGGCCAAAGCCGCCCAGAAATTCAGCCGGACGCCAAACTTCTTCGTCTAACGCCTTCTTCACAAAATACGGATACTTCTCTGCAAAGCATCAGTGCACTGGAGGCGAGCCGTGCCAAAGGGAGAGAACCGACGTGTTTCAACATGATCTGAGCGTCCAGACAGCACGGCGCCGTGAATCCCTTCTCGCCCCGCGGCATATTTGAAGCGAGAGCACAGCGAGCTCTCCCATTGGCCCTGCGAAAGTGCTGCCGTCGGAGTGGACCATTTTGAGCGTCAACGGTTCTCGGCGACGGAGTCTCAAGTGCTTCCGTTCGAGACTCCGAGTGTGAGTTCGTCACTAGCGTCCATCGGGAGCAGTTCGCCCCCTGACAGTGCGGACGCGGCGGAATCTCCCCGGCCGTCGCTGCGCGAGAACAGTCGCGTATGGCTATGTTAGCTTTCGGCCCCAGAGCCGAACTCGTTGTTTAAATGCCTGTACATAGTGTATAAAGCTTTTTCTTCATCTCACCAACGCCGACTCGGATTCATCGCTACCGCCCAGGGAGCTGACAGCCCTCTTTCACGAAACGGGTGACGAGCGCTGCGTTACCAACCCCTTGGCAAAACCCTGTTGACGGTGGGCTACTGTGTGATAACCCCACCGGCACAAAATTGGTGGCAGCTGCGGGATCCACTGGGCACAACACCGCATAACCAAAGCGACAACCACTCCCAGAGAAGTAACTAAATTTAAACTAACCTTTTCAAAATTCTTCTCCCCGAGATTGTTGGTTATTTTTGCCCATAGCGCGGTCAGCGCGGAATTTACCTCTCGTGACCTGGGTGTCTTCTGCACTGCAGTAATTACAGGAGAGGTACAAACAGCTGTCCGCCAAGAGAAGAAGCACCGTACGCCTCGACAAAGGCAGCTTCATGTGCCCATCACCAGCATCGCACAGAATTTCCTCGTTTTATCGGTGAGGTTACTTCAAGAACGGCTACAGTTTGGATGTCGTGATTTCTGTGCCTGCAGCCTGCGTCTCGGAGACATCTGTGAGGTTATCACGTCTCACAGGCGTATAAGCCGGTGTTCTACACTACAGTGTCTCACGGCCCTCCGTCATAATAAACTCTAAAAAAAAAAACACACACAACATTTATTCTACTTGGCTTGAGGCTACTCACATCCACTTAAGTTCCTTCTCTAAGAGAAGAAGAAATCTTGAAAAAAAAAAATAAAAAAATGCTTGATTCGTTGCGGTCTTGTGCCGCCGAGAAGCGTCTTCGTTCATTGCTTTTAACGCTCTTCATTACTGCAGCATTCAAGAACATCTCTTCTGTCGTCGCACAGCGAAAAAAATTTGCTCAGCTTCAAGCGGACAAAATTGCATTTTACAGCTGTCTCAGAGTGAAGTTATTGCTCGTTGGCTGCCGAGCGTTTATGCACCTCTTCTACTACTACTACTACTACTACTCCCTACTTCGGATGGTATGCACGTTCTGGGTACTAATAACAGTTTAACTGGGGTCATCCGAGACGCTATGACACCATCTCATATAATTAGTCTCGGTGCATGTGACAATACGCTGGGAAATGAACGAAGAAGAAAGAACTTTAAATTGCCTGTTTATCACAGCATGCGGTTGCTACACAAGGTAATGAAGCATTTCAGTGTCGTCTACAGGAACACGCACACCCAGAGAGAAGAGACTGAAATACTTATGCGAACAAATAAAAACAACTAATCTCTGAGACCTTTCGCTTAACTGCAACTATTTACTGCGCCGTGAGCCGCTTTAAGTTTGCTGCACAAAGGAAAGCCATAAACGGCAGTAAAGGTTTGTACAAGACATGCAAGGCTCTAATAATCACGAGAGAATGAGGACACATTAAGAGAACAAAGCACGCACGCAGCATTAGGCACAAGGAACGGATACAAAAAAAAATATGAAGAAAGAAAGAAAGAAAGACAGGAGGAGAGAGGTATGGACGTTGGCACACGCATTGCTCCCGGAGAAAAGACAGGCATTGGGAACAATCCTCGAGCCCTTTCCCCCGGGGTCCTCCGTCGTAAAGATGCCACTCGGTAATTGCACGACGCGGAAGGAAGAATGGGGACACAGCAAGCGTCGCTCAGCGGCGATAAATATGGACTGGAGACATGGGCCTATCTTGCGGCCTCCAGGTAGAAGAGACGGAAATAACAAAAACAGATTTCCGAGGAGAGAATCATAAGCCGTGCGGCATAAATATTCACGCACCGGCAAGTCTGTTCTTCTTGGCGCAATGCCAACGATAACACTTCAGACAAAGGAAAGGCAAGGAGACGATGGATACCGTAGAGCCGTTTAGAGCGTCTAAGGTTAATTTGTTGTTTTATTTCCAGTGTGCTCATCGCGCCCCATACGACAGGGAGAGAAGATTCGCACGACCAGACACTTCATGCGCTATGTTCTCCAGACAACAAGCAGAGTTTTTTAGATTCCATTCACAGAAATCGCAAGAAAACCTTCAAACCAGGACAAACCCAATGCCACAACTTTATTCATGCCATTTTGCAGAGCACCTTTCTTTTCTTGTTGTAGAGCTGGACTAGAAATTGTTTGTTCTGCAGTCTATACCGTGTGTTCCAAACAGTATGGCACTTATAAAATAAATAACTGTTAGCTACAGGCATCTTGTCTCAAGAATTGCCAAAGCAGTAGCGAGAGGACAAATGCTGCGTACTGAAATTGGAATAGAAAAGGCTTTACCGAAGAAAAAGAAGCTTACGCTTATGCAACGTTCACACTAGGCATATGGCATCCCATATGCATTTGCAAAATGCCGTGTATTATTTGCTACAACAGCATCAGATTGAACCCGAACAATATATGCACGTATCCGATCAAGGCAATAACAATGGTACTGTTCGAAAACAGATACGAATAATAACAAGTCTTAACGGTATATTTATTAGGGGCAGTGATTCCTTAAACGATGTGTACTCACGGAAGTTTGATGCGTTTTCTTTCACTGCTGTGGCGCACAGCTCGGTGAGTTGCTATGCCAGACCACCGAAGTGCGTCACTTCGCGCACGGAGAAAATAATAATGCATTTGATAGCTGCCAAGGGCTTGAGAAGGCACGATTGAAGATTAATTACGACATCACAACCAGCTAAATTAAAACATTAGAGTGAACGATAACAGAATCGAAGGGAACAACAACAATGTGGGAAAGGACGCCACTTTGCGGCATTCTAGGGGAAAGCAACTTATGATATATTACAGAATGGCACAGTGGCTTCAAAAAGGAGCAAAACGCCGCAAAATACCGTGTGCCTTACAGTGGGAAGATAGGATAAAGGAAACTTGCGGGGATAGTGCGGCAGCAAATGGAAAAGGGCCTGGCTGAGTGAATATATATATAAATCCATTCAATGTGGCTGACGACTAACGCCTTTATGACGTGGGTTGCCGTGGCCAGAGACAATGTAATAGTGACAAGTTGAGCCATCCAGACTGCGCCAAGCGCGTAATAGTTTCTTCTAGCCGTAATCTGTAGAGCAACGCCGCGATATCTCTTTATGTCCCTGAGCGACTCTTGTGGGGTGCGCTCAAGGGGATAACCATTACCGATCCATCCTGACCCCATCCGGAAGGTTACAAAAAGAGTCAAGCTGTCATAGGTTGTCACCCCATGTAATGACCCACAAGAGAACTGTGACTAATAGTGAATAAATAAAAAGGCCGGTTTTTACGTTTCTGTCCCCAAGGCGACAGTGCCCAGAGACAGTGACCACCGTCCCAACATTCTCGAACACGAGTAAATATATACATGACGAGAAGCTGGCTTCATTGGTTACCACTAACCACTTTGTTTCCATTTAGCTCCCTCATCATATTTATTGCTTCGTATTCATTGCAAACCTCCTGTTTAAGCCTCAACAAGCCAATGTTTCGTGCCTTCTTGTAAAATATCCCGGCGCATTTTCATGTCACAGAATTCACGGTCCATCCGTTGAGGTGGACTACGGATACAGTAGTCGTTAGTAATAACGCAACGACTACACTTCAAAACCTCCTGCAATACTGCTGAAGGAAGTTTCCGCCCTGTACTCCCGACACCAGATTCTGCTTTCATGTGCTGCAAAGATTACTTCATTACAAAGCCAGCATCGCCATCAAGAGACACTTCCTTACTAGGTCTTTCTGCAGCCGCATTTATAAGAGATGCCACTTTCATCAGAGCGTGACTCCATGTTTTATGTTTTATTTTTTTTATTTTTTTATGTTGTAGCCTAAACAGGGCTTCAACGTGGCTTAGAGTATCGACACAGTTCACATCCTACCTCCCCCTTCCCCTCCGCTATTCTGCTGCTCTGTCCCCATGTGTACTCAAGCATGCGGGCATGGTTCAGTGTAAGCGCTGAAGTGTTTTCTCCCTTGCTGCGTCCTCTACAGTGGCGCGTTGTTTGCGAAAGAGACCGCACACGGAGCGCTCTTGCTGCCGCTGTCGCGCGCGGCAACCTTCTGGCGCAATGTTTGCCAGCGGCAGGCTTCAGGCGGAGGTGAGGAAGAGGGTCGCACTGGGAGAGCGGGACTTCGGAGCAGCGCCTGTTCCCGTCCTAAACCTCAACCGTCGTTCACCGCTGGCGCTGCCGCGTTCCCTCTCAAGCAAACTAGAGAACTCACTCGCATTCGCCGTCGTCTTTTTCGTGCCGAAGAGATTTTTGCTTGTCTGCCGTTCCGAAGACGCTGCTCGAGCGAAACCACGAAAGAGGGCGAGAGCACGAACGAAATACTCGAGTAGAAAGAAGCACGAAGATGCAAGAACGCGAATATAAAAAAAAAAAGGTAAAACTCAAGACCATCGCAGTCCGCGGGGGCGAAACTCAGGAAGGCATCCCTGAGCGAGAATACGCTCCGATGCACCAGTGTCCAGCGAAAAACAGTCTTCTGTAGAAACAACAGGCAACCGAAGCGTCATCATAAGCGAATATTGCCTGAAAAAGGGTAGCAGGTCGCATCCAAGATTAGGAAACATGTTGGGCACCGAAGAAAAACCCGAACAACCAAGATACTGCTGAAACTAAAACAGCCTGCAGGCAAAGAAAAAGAGAATTATAATCGTGCCACGAGGGCTGGCGCACTCGCATTTACTGCGTTTAGAATTGGGCAAACATGAGAAAACTGTTTCTTCTCACGCGAGAGAGAGAGCGGGACGGGTACGGCGCATGCGTGAAAGAGGGAGAATTTTGCTCATCCTTTCCACAGCACGCGTGTCTTCTTCTTAGCCCGAAAACGATGCTTCGTTTTTTACTCGCTCCCCGCGTCGCTGCACAGTCGCTGGACGAATTGTTCATAAATATTTGATGTTGCATAATGCGCCGAGCCAGGGATCCTATTATGCCACGCAGCATAAATGCTATAGGACGCTCCCGGGACCTTAGGAGAAGTAACTAAGACATCCAGCAAAGCTGGGCCTCAGGATGCGCAGAGCCCGGAGCGAAGAGCTGGCCGAACAACCTAAAACTGAGGGGCAAGAGGAGTTGGGCGAGGAATCGCTAATACCAGTTCCGCTGCTTTTATGTTCTGTGCCCAAAGCTGCTTGGAACTGCTTCTGACGGTGGCAGGCACAAGCCAAATGCTCTTGCACTGGAGAAAGCACTGAGAGGGGTAATAGACGTCAAACGTGCACTCTAGAAAATAAATCCTGTTAACAGCCGTCTGTTCTGACGTGGCAAGCGCATATTCGCTCACCCAGTATACGCAATGCAGCAATGGCTATCATACGGCTGAATCACCATTATTAGCCTTATAAATTATTTTGCTGAAATAACAAATTGGAGTGGTTTAACCCTTCTAAACCCAGACGAAACGAAAGCTTTCTTAGGCTTAATTCCGTCTCCGGTTACTGATTATCATCACTCGCTATCATCACTATCAACTAAATGCATCGCCATTGTCATTGTTACTACCGTTCAATAAAAGCTAGTTGGTACATACATACATACATCCATACATACATACATACATACATACATACATACATACATACATACATACATACATACATACATACATACATACATACATACATACATACATACATACATACATACATACATACATACATACATACATACATACATACATACATACATACATACATACATACATACATACATAGATACATACATACATACGCCAGTGTTGTCTTCCTTCTTTGTCCCTCGATCGTCTCTGCGCTACTGCCGTTATTATCATTATTACCATCTGTATCCTGATTGTCATCGCTACTATCACTTTACGCTAGACAAGGATAATTACGATCTGTTTTTCTTTCTTTTTAGCCCGGCGTGGAGTAGCGTTTTGTGCGCTCGGTCGGGCATCGCAGGAATAGTAAGTCGATTCCCAATGGAGACTTTTTCTTTTTTTTTTAATTCGAGTATGATGAGGATATATAGGATCAACCAGCTGACAAGACGCGCAGAGGAAAAAAACAGAAGCAGACAGAAAAGAGACTGTACTACCAATTCCAGTTGGCAGACGGTACTCCAGTCTCTTTCCTGTCTGAATCTGCATTTTGTATTTCCTGTGTCCGTCTTTTTTCGCTGGTTCATCCTGTTCTTATGCAATGCACCAACTAGTCCATCCAGTAACGTGTTCTACTGAAGTGCCAATATGATCTTTGCGTGTATCCACACTTCCAATCAAAGGTCAAAGGTGGTGCGACGCCACATGAGTGGCGCACAGTCTTCGCTTATAGTCAGGCTTTATCCTCTGGCTCACTGAAGGTCCAACGCGAGCCGTCGCTGGCCTTGGCCCGATTCGGGGTAGTGAATCTTTCGCTTAAAAAATGCTCTCATAACCAGTTAATTTATTTTGTTTCTAAGCTCTCAGTGACCACTTTATCTCTACAAACTGGTAGACTCGATTTCACAGTAGTGCATAAATGGCTGCGCAATTGAGGTAGCAAGGCCTGTCGATGCTTTGAAGGGCTTGCATGTTAAAACTGAGCAGCGACTTGAAGCCCTGTCGCGTGAATGCAGCAGTGTGTGCGGCAACGCAGAGTGCTTCCATTGTCCCGTACAACACTGCATTTATTGCCTTCTTCAAGGCCCGCATTCATTGCCTTCTTCAATGCGTCACTGTAATGCACCGGCAACAGGGGGGCAACCTTAATTTATACGACACCGCTTTACCAAAGTGTGGAACACTGACAGCAGCTTATCATCACGCTAGAAATGAGAGCCCATTCAGGGGGAAACGCTTGGGCTGGGAAAGAGACGCGCTCTAGTGAGCCTCTGCTTTGTACAACTCGCCGACGGCAACGCCGGCGGCTCTCGGAGCTCGTTAAGAATGAAAGCGCGCTACTTCACTGCATTCAGATATACTGTGCTATGCAGAGGCCAGAAAATGAACATCGCCGCAAGTTGCTTTTGCCGCACAAGGGAGCGAAACAACGGGCGATGAGGTGTAGCTCTAATGCAGCGCGTCAGCCACAATGCCTCTGGGCAGTGGAGTGCTTGGTCTTCTTAAGATGTGAGGCAGATATACTATGTCGGATGCGCCGTCACGGTTGCTGAGACGAAGCTAGTCATGCAGATGATAGACGCAGTCGTTTTCAATTGAAAGGTGTAGAAACTCCAAACTAGCATCACGCCAATGGTAGTCAATGTATACAGTTACCTCTCTGAAAACAATGTAGGTATGATCCAAGCTATTCATTTTGAAGTCAGGACTGAGGGTTCTAGTAAAACAAATGCCGTCGATACACATTGGCAGGTTGATTACACTCTAAGAGCACACTATTTATTTATTTATTTATTTCCCCACAGAATGCAGGCAGCAGGGCTCTCCAAGCAAGAGAGGGATTACATGTGTTGCAATAACAATTCAGCAAACATATTTTCATTACAGCGATCAACAATGAATGGAGGCAAACGGTTCCACTGGTGTGTTCTGAGGGGAAAGTATGAATTCTGGTAAAGTTTGGTCTCGATAAAATATAGGCGTCCTACTTTGGAGGGATTCAGTTTACTGGGTTTCTGGGGTGCAGAAAAAATATAGATATCACGTGACAGACCAGATTTGTAGGTTATACAGCGTGTGAAAGACTTTCAGCCTAGAGTGCTCACGGCGTACTTCAAAGTGTTCTAACTTAAGCTGACTCATCATGTTAAGACCGAAGATGTTGAACGGTAATCAAAAAAAAAAAAATCTGAAAGACGCTGGAAGCGCTCTAGTTTGATAACGTCTTTATAGCACGGGTACAAAACTATCGAGACGCAGTCGAAAACTATTCTGATAGTACAGCATTATGCTTCAAGTTGGCCGCCAGGATAGTGCCTTTAGATAGATGCCAATAATGCTGCGCGTTCAATGTTTCTTGCTGACGGAAACAGAGCTTTAACAGCCCTCCAATAATATTTTATTAATAGATGCTTAATAGCTTTAAGCAAATTAACAGCAGTTCTTTATTTCTTTCTGACCACATCAGCCTGAGCGATACATTAAATTAAAAGGCTGAATTGCGACATGGTGGCGGGTGTATTTTACAAAGTTCCAATTATTCAGAGCCTACCTTGCAGACCTAAAAGGCGAGCGGATCTTGGAATGTAGCGCCGCAGTTCGATATTCGTCCACATCTATGCGCTGGAGTGAAAAAGCTGCGAAGCTTTCGCCCCTTAAGTCAAAACGGCGGCCATGCAGACTGCAAGAAATTCAGCCCGAGATTCAACCAATTCGCGACGCTGAAATAAGCTCACTGACGCCGAAATAAGAGTTCTATAGGGCCATTTAGAAACAGAAACAGAACAAAAAAAAGCTGAGAATTGAAAAGTGCGTCCCAGAAAGACAAAGCCAATCAGTTTCGGCGACAAAAGACTGCAGTAAATCTACCTTTCTAGGTTCTTGCGTTGAAGGGACGCTGCGGCTGCCGATGCGAAATCACGCGTGGCTTCGATAAATGCTAGAGGCGCGAGGCGGGCTTTCGGAGGATAAAACGAGGCGGACAGGAAAAAGCACTCTCGGGCCCATTGTCCGCCCAGTAGCCAATCTTTTCGGGCAGAGCTCGAGCTCTGCATGGAATGGCCCGTGGAGAGAAGGGAGGCGGAGTTTGGAAGAGGAGGCACTACCAGTATGTCCCCGCGCTGCAAATTCTTTCCCTCACTGCTTTCTCGTCTATGACCTCCTTCTAGTGGTCTTCTCCTTTCACTTCGCCGAGACTCGAAGCATCATTTGCAATGCAGTGTAGACCGCAGGTTGCATAGTATGCTGCCTCAAGGTTGATTCATACGACGGATGAAATCACCGATTACGATCGCGGACAGAGCCCCGCTTGACCTGGCGTTACTGGCTTTGCCTATTCCGTCCTTCGAAGACCGAAAACGGGTGTGCGAGTTTCCCATAGATGCGAATCCATCCCAAAGTGCCGAGGACAATGGTTTCAAACAATTTCGCCAATCCGTTTGCCGTCTGGTGTATGAACGTGATCTGCTGCCTCTCGCGGACGAGGCGGAATCGATGACGTCGGATCACGTGAGAGGGATTTGATCTGTAGTGTGAATCTACCTTCACTAGGTTTAATCATGGCGTCGGATGGCATGCTGTGTACCGCAGGTAACCACCTCGGTGTGCTTCGGTTATGATTTTAGTTAATGTTTCATTACTAGTGCTACTCGGCCAACCCGGCCCAAGGATAACGTACTTCTGGAGCAGGATGTCGGGCCAAATTATGTGAACACTTCGAAGTTCGCACTACGGACACGTTATGCACCAGGCTACTAGCGACATTGTTCCCGCTGGAAACAGGCAGTAGCTGGTGACGCTGATGATCGATCATACCACGAACGACGCGGGCTCGCGCACTGTCGGCTACGTACCAAGTCCTAGGACTCCAACAGCCCCACGGGTGTCCGCTACGCGCAAGTTTGAACGCTCATAGGCGATCCGCAATAAGCAAACTTTCTAGCATATAAATAATTGTTAACTCGATGTATTGCCGGCACAGCGGGTACTAACTAAAGTTCCCATGTATAAAGAAATTACCTTTTTCAAAAACGAATATGTTACATTCATTGCAAATTGATAGGAAATGTGAAAAACGTTAAATACAGGTATCGCCATGAATAGCAATTGTTGCGATAATTTGGAAATAAGACAGCTTTTCCAGCACGGATCACCGAATCTAGGCTGCACCGCTATTCGCCTGCGGGCAGCGATCACGGAGTCCCTTAGGCTTAGCAGGTCGAGAGGTTTGCAGGCAGAGTAGGTGCAAGCAAATTTGCTTCCTTGTATGTAAGCCTGTCAACAATAAATGTACGTTTTGTGGCCACACCAACAGCACCATAACCACAACGAGCCGCGCAATGGATTTGTACTTAGGTTCAGACGAATTGAATTTAGTTCACATTCACTGTACTTTTACGTCTTAATAGCTACGGCCACTATCAGGTGAAAGCAAAATGGATAGAGCTCTGGGCCAGAAGCACGCTTTTAACATGCGCGTTAACAAAGATAGATGGGTTTATTGAAAGTAGAGGCAGAGAGGATATTCATCACGATGTTGGCAGCGAAACTGTACGTCTCCTCCTTACCTGTTCTGTTTCAGTGCTGTTTCTCAAGCTTCTCTAATATGCATGGATAGGTATGAGTATTTCATTATACTGAAAATTTTACAGAACCATTATCACCGGAAAGTGTCGTTTTAAAACAACTGCCCACCGTAGGACTCTTTTGGCGAAAATGAAGATAAATAAAGGCAGAGATGTCCGATGTGGTTTAATAATTTTGCACCCTCCCGTCACATTTTGAGCGAAATGCTTATTTTCACTATGCTCAGAGCTCCTGAGGGGCTCATTCGCTCGCTCACTCACTCGCTCTGAAGTCATACTGTTGGTGGCTAACCCCAACACTCCACGAGAACACAACAGCCATTGTTGGACTTCCGCAAAGGAGCCATTGAAACTTTCCCGTCAAGGCAGCCTCTTCCAGCCTCAAACTCTTCCCGAGACTTCAGCTCACAACGCAGTTTCTATCGCGGAGTGTTTACTTCCTCGAAAACCGCGCAATATGTGGGCGACACGCATCAGATCGAAGGCCAAACTGAAACGTCAACCCGAGTCGTATAAAACAAAAGAGATGTGCCGAAAGCGTGAGGCGGATAGAGTTAAAGCTAAGAAGAAAAAGGGTTGACATTTATATAACTCCTTCAAAGCCGTCTGATCCAATGTTTGCGTTCGGGATTTGTCGCTGGAAGACGCGTCCCCCCTCCCCCCCCCCCCTTTCCCCCAACCTCCGCTTTCCCGACCACGGCTGATCATTTCCCCGCTGTCAACCTGTCACAGCTTTCCGCCCTGTCGCGCCGATTTTATAGCCTCCGTTGTTGGTTCGGCCGAGAGGAAGCAGCGAAGGTACTCAGAAAGAGAAGGGGATAAGCGTATCGCTGTAGGGGAATCCGTCGTCTCGGCTTCCCTCACGCTGTTGTGAAACCGGTTATATGCACGTTGAAGCGCACGACGTGTTTTCCTAGCGCTTGAAACGCCTGCCATCCTCTGCCGGGCAAGGCGTTATAAAACAGCATAGTGCGAGCTTCGAGC
The DNA here is from genome assembly GCF_055883805.1 of Amblyomma maculatum. Lineage (NCBI taxonomy): Eukaryota > Metazoa > Arthropoda > Arachnida > Ixodida > Ixodidae > Amblyomma > Amblyomma maculatum. The sequence goes on from NC_139352.1 coordinate 103,405,160, forward strand.
CGATATGTCTTGTCTCTCCACTTTTCTCTTCACTGAAGCTGGGACGAAACGGCCGGTAGAAAAACATCATCGATAAATCTTCAGCGCGTATGTATCGAGAAACGCTCTCCCACTGGTTGGCAAGCGTTGCATGTGCATTGGGGCTGTCACGGTGCCTGAAGTTTGAAGCAAAGTAGACGTCTAAAAAGCCTATCCTAATGCATCGACCGGGATTTCTTATATAAGTCCTTGTCACAGAATACCGCTTCAGTACAAAATCAGCAAACTGCTTCGAGTAAAGAGCCGTGTTGCAAAACTGGCTAAAGCGAGCGACCGCTAGGTTCAAACGTCGAGAGAGAGCCATCATTTGCATCCTTTTCCTTCACTTTCCTCAATTCTGTTTTGTTTACGTCTCTTGGTTTCTTCTTTTCCTTCCTTTTTTCCTCCTTTTTGAAGGTTTCTTCCCGACCGCCGAGGTCGCATTTCGTTGGAGGAGAAACTTCCCAAGGCGCCTGTGTCCTGTGCGATGTCAGTGCACGCCAAAGAACCCGAGGAGGTCGAAATCAGCGGGGGTCCTCCACTCAGTCTTCCACTCCTCACAGTCAGGCTCGCTTTGGGGCTGGAAGCTATAAACCAAACCTTTTCGTCACTAAACGGCCAGACATTCGTCAGCGCTTGCAATCACGTGTTCTAAACATACGCATATATGAAATTATTCACTTTGCGTCACAGCTTCCCTCCATTTTACTCTCGCAGATCTCTTGGTACTTTCTATTGTTCTGCTTATTCGTTCTTGTTTCGTTTTTCTCTCCCAGAAAGGAGAGAGAGGAACGTATGCTGAGGCTTTATTCCAGGACTGAAAATAACGTTAAGGGTTGGAACATGAGACCGGAACCAATTTACACGGCGCACACGACAAGGGGAGCTATCTCATCTCTACTCTTTAATGTAGTCATGAGAGACTTATGGAATAGACAACAGCTAGCTTATAATGCGCATTGATCACGCTATCTATGCCTACGATATCACTAGTTTTAGCAATAAATACCAGGAAGATGAGACCCAAAACAAAAACAGGCTACGTGCCGCGATGTCCCCCGAACGGGAGTAGGAATACGAAGCAAAATCTGGCCTCCCGTGTGGCCGCAACAAGTTATAATATCTCATGTTCACAGCGAACAAAGAGCAGTCGCCGATTGAGGCTTGCTTTAACAGCACCCTGGTTGTGAAAGTGCTAATTGAAAAATTCTTCCCCTATACATCACAACCGCTAAAGGCAAAGATAGGACCATCAGCTGTCTCAGACAGAAAGCTGGACAGGTGGTTTGAATGAACTGGAGAGTCATTTCCAAAAGGAACAGCGAAAATAAGAAAAGGTACCATCAGACTGGCCCACATGTTTACAAATAAGCAGAGTTTTCTGTCCCATACCCAATCCTATACTTTAAAAAGACTAAAACGGAGACAATCACCGATGTCGTCAGGAAAGCATAATGGAATAGAACGTTGGGCATCCCGATCTGTGTTTCAACGTATAGTCTATAAAAACTCGGCAACCTGAATACTAGAGTTAATTTAGCGAAGAAAAAGGACAGGATCACAAGAAAACAAGGGCATGATGCCCTACTTGGCTGTCGTCCTTTGCTGCGCTATACTCCGTTTAAAGGAAACCCCAAACACCTCAACTCAGGCGCAAACGGTGCGTGCCGCTCTAAAAGAAACTGACTGGTATAGTTAGCAGTGAAACGGGCAGAACAGTGCTCCATAAAATAAGAATGCCTACCGATACCCAGTTCAGGATCGAAAAAGAATGCCAGAATATGTAGCTAAGTTGACGAAGGTCAATTCTAAAGGCAACAACATGCATCCGGCATTCGTTAAGAAGAGCAGCCAGAGCGCGAGACGTGAAAGAAAGCTGCTGCAAAGGACGGAGGGAGGGGGTGGCCAAAATGTATACGCAGGCACTGTGGCTGGTCTGGTCAACGGAGTAGTGATGGTAAGGGTGGCTAACGTGCTTGGAGAGCAAATGAATTCTGCACCCTCGAGGTGGCTAGATCCGGCACTCGCAGAAGTGGGCATTTCTGGGCCATCTCTTCGAGAGACAGCGAATATATCACCACATATTCTAAAGCAGCCTACACCTTTTTCGGCAGAGGTCAACTTGGTATAATAGAACCAGTTAGTGTGTTTAGCGAAATGAACAACAAGAAAGTTAGCGAAAGACTGATAGGAGCTCCTCGAAATGCAAGGAGGGGAAAAGGAAGGGGGGGGGGGGGGGGGTATGATAGCGATCATGCTGCTTCCCGAGCACTTCTACTCTAAGCTAAGCATACTGCAGAACAAAGCGTCATGACAGTTTTAGCTTGCGTGCTCCCAATGAAACAGGAGCAGAGAAACCATCCCACAAAGGAAAAGGAGCTTTTCCAACTGAAATGCCAGATGGCTATACGATATGGATGCCGAATAATACGAACCTAGTCATGCTCATTGTGCGACGACGGCAGATCTGTACCACATGGTGCGGACCGGCCTAAAAAATAATCCAAGGGCGTCCGATATAGTGCGATGACTTAGGGGCGGGCGAAGGTGCTTTTTAGTCAGGACCTGCAGGTGCAGATGAGGCTCACCACTAGGCTCAAGGCTACAGATAAATGCAAATAGAGCATGAACGAGTCCACGCTCCCTTCCAATTTGGGCCAATAAAAACTATTCATCATAGTAATAATCATCATCATCCTTATTTATTTGAGCGATCGCCTGGCTAGGCTTTAGTTAACATTGAGGCGCCTTATGCCCACCAATTTTCCCGTTGCCGCACTATAGATGTACTTGGTACATCACCATTATATAAGTAGAAATGAGCGCACGGCAACTGAGGAGAGTGAGTAAAACTGGTTGGAATGTCACAATTCTTCATTCTGTAAAATAATACTAATGCAAAAAAGAATGAACGAGATGTGAAGAATGACTGATTTAATAACGACTGTGATGCGACCAAAGGGGTTATACAGAATGAGGATGATATTATGACAAACCGAAGATGCATACGTAGGCCCAAGGGGAGGCTTGAGCCGTAGAATGAGGACACAAAGGTAGCATGAGAGCACACGGAGCAATCCCAGCAGAGATGCAGTGAAGAGGGTATCCTTTACACTCAGGACAACACATTTTTGAAGTGCTCTGTTGAAAAGCAAACGCTAGACTAGGGCAGACTTCTCTGCGTTTCGCTGCAAATATAGTACGCTACAGCGAAGTGAAGGACACGTCCTTTCGTCACCTCATTTAACGGGTGCGATAAGAGCATCTGCAGGGGAGCAACAAATGCTTAAAAGGCTGAGCAACTGGCGCGTAAGTGACGGCAAGGAGAATATCTAGGTCGAAATTTACTCACGCCTTATAGATCACTGCAGCTGCTAGAGAGGGAAACTTTGGCCTTAGTACGAAAGTATCAATAGAAGTGAAGAGAAAAAGAAATATTGCACAATGCTCTAACGATTGCAGAGACAAATAGAAGGACCTAGAGAGCAGCACGCCGAAAACATTTATGCCATCCCCAGTCATAGCACTGAATCGAAATAACAGAGTATCGGGACTAGCAGCCACACAGCATGTACAAATGCCCTTCCATTTCGGGCATTACATAGTTCCCTAAACAGAAACCAGCTTTTCACTCGAAGCAATTCCTCACGGCACCCTATAGCAAAACTCTAAAACGTAGGTCGTACAGCACGTTTCGATATCGTAAAATATTAAGGAAAAAGTGCGAGGGTGCGGCGGAATGTTTTATGGGGAAAACGAGTGTGGTTACCTTAGTATTGTTAGAGAGGTCTCACTACGCTGCATTGTAGTACAGCTAAGAGTGCTGCAAGCGCACTGCTGTCATCACTGTACCTAGCAAAAGAAATTTAAGCACACCTTTATAGATACCCAAAGCCAGAAAGCAAGTTCAATGCGTACGAGCAATCACGTTGAAAGTTCTATGTGGCGACGTCCATAACGAATTTGCAAAAGGTAACGTGTCTACGCCTGTGCTTTTTCTTCTAAACGTCTCCCTACTGTTTAGACCGTCTGTTTAATAGAGGCGTATTTTCACCGCTGCGCCCCAAACCGCCGCACACGAGTCCACGTTTTGTTTAACAGATGCCTTTTTTCCCGATGCTCATGAGTAAGCTCTTGAAAGGCGCGGCAGCTTGCGTAAACTGCAGAAAAACTAGTACAGAACATATGGTCAGTGCGACGGCTGCACGCGACGTGAGGCCCCGGGCAGTTATTTCCCGAAGAACGACGTTATCCACCTCGTTGCTGACTACGTTATGCGGCCGTCGCTAGACGCATTTTTTTTTTTTGTTCTAGATTTACTTTCAGACGAAAATCATCTCTTTGCGTAGTATGTTTCTGTTGTGTTGTACTCCGGGAGAAAAAAAGAAGTTTCCATTGTGCCAGGCCCTATTCAGGCTATGATGTAAAGCGGTTTTTCGCGCACCGCGTGGAAAGAATTTTGAACACGCACGAGTGAATTCGTGAAAGCGACCCGTGTTTACCCATCCACGCCATCTGGCGCAACCCCTATTTCACGCCGACCTTTTTTTTTCTTTCTTTTTGCTAAAAAATGCAAAGCTCACTGGAAGAATTACCAATAAGGCTTATAGGTTGGCACGCAGAGGGTCTCCGCGTCTTGAAATAACAGTGAGCATCGGCGGGCTGGCTCGAAGGATGAATGCACCGTACAGAGGCCTTTTCGCTTGCCTGCTTATTTGTGAATCCCTCTAAGCAGCCGGCTTAGATTATTTCACAATGCTAAACCAACATGATGAACTCTCCACCTCTGTGAGGTGGTAAGGGACACAGCATTCGTTTTTATTCCACGCCAGTCGTGCTCACCTAACGACTTCCAGCTTTGCATTTCTTCTATTTTACTGGAACATTCCCCGTTCCTAGCCTTGCCTAGATGTTTGTACGCAGCGTCAAGCGAAAGAACATAACTACGTCCTCGCAGACAAAGGAAAACTTGATACGATGATAAGGAATGGAGCATGTTCATGACTTTTTACCGAAGCACCACTGAATGATAGCACACCTTAAATATTCCTTGACGTCACTTATAATTTGACCACCCCATATATATGGTGCAGGTGGTTTGCCACTTCGCTGTAAACAGGAGGCGTTTTACGTGTTCCCTGCTTTATGTGCATAAAATTCGACCAATGTTTCGTTTTGAACTTTGACGCATGTTTACACTGCAAGTAATACAATTTATTCGTTTTTAGTATTATAATGCGATCAAGAACACCACCTCAGCGCAATGTTAGCTGTTATGCGAGCGCTTATGATACAACATACAATTTGATTACTGCATGCTTTGCCGTATCATAACGCTCTATAGTAATATATTTAAGGTTATCATTTCAACATGCGCTAATTTTATACAATTCTTTTAAAATTGTTTGCTATGTGGAGTGTTCTTTGCTAAAAACTCAGAGTCGATTTTTTCCGTGAGCTCTCACCTTTAATGGATTCTTTTGCAGTTTCTGGTGACGATGAGAGTTGTGAAAATTTTGCACGAACGGACGGACGGGTGAAAGCATGCGAACACGCACACATTATCAGCTGCTAAAAGGCCGGACACGTGAACGCTTTAAATGGTACAGCATGCTACACTTCGTGTATTGATAAATGCAAAGCACATCCTGCACTTCCCGAGACGGCATAAATCAAAAAGTACTAATCGTCACCAGATACATTTGCGCAAAGGAAGCAGTGAGAACTGCGATGACCAAACTCCGTCAGCCGCCGCCACAGATGCTGTTTGACCGCACACGTGCAGCGGGGTTTGAGTACGCCACAAGATGCACAAGGTGATATAATGGAGCGCCTCCGTCGGTTTCCAACACGAAGTGCTAAACTATTGAGGCTTAGCGAAAGTGGTAAACCTAGGCGACAACGGGGGGCTCTATTACAGTAATCAAGCGACGACACCGTTCGGTAGAGTGCGCTTGTTGCTCGGAGTATCGCGAAACAAAAGAGCTCTCCGGGCCATCTGTTGCTGGCGCGATTCAGCGACATACTTTCATTTTCCGCTCCCAAAGCGCTCGCTAATGAGCATCCTGTTCGGTGTGCCCTTATATGCGGAGGCGCCGCTGAAACAATAGCCGGCATCCCTGAAGCGGTGAAGCCTCTATCGAGGCGGGCACATGTCAGTTTTCTTTTTTGGCTACAGCTGTCGAGGGCTGTAGCGGGGACACATAGAGGGACACGCGTGAGGCTGAACACCCCATCGATCTTCTGGATGGTGTGCCTAGGCTTCAAAAGGCGATGCAAGGTCCGCGTCAAGGCTATTGGATGTCCGCACGCTTGCCAAACACAGGGGATGTGCGATCGCTTCTCATCGCTGATGAAGTGTTAGAGAACAATACGGTTTCGGTTTAAAGTAGCCATTCTCACAGATTTGAACATGATGCCGTCTACAGGGAAGGCTGAAGTTTCCTCTACACAACATCGTCAAACGGTGCGTCTAATTTCGCATAGGAGAACAATTGCGCATAAAGAACACGTTGAAAACGATAATTGTAACACATTGTCCCAGCTGTGTAACCTTTTCGCAATACATTTATTTTTACTGCACCAGGCTGCGGGCAGCACCAGATTTAAAACAAAAAACAAAAACATAATCGATGATGAAGGGGATCAATGTACAACATTGACGAGTCCGTGACATCGAGGCGTGTTCAGCAACACTGTGGTGTAACATAGAAATCAAATCGGAAAGCTGGGCAAGTTGGTGTGCCATAATTAATAAAAAGACTAGGAAGCTAGGCAGTGAGAGGGATGAAGGGGCCCGGAGGCGGGGGGGGGGGGGGGGAGGCGGCGAAGTGAATTATTGAGGTGCGCATTGCTGACGTTGAGACACTGACTGGCAAGTATGATCTCGTCTTGTTGTGGGGAGCGTTTGAAAACACGTGACTTAGTTTATACCAGAGACTCCACGCCATTTCAACGTTGGACCGGGCCTGTTTGGTTTGGTTTGTGGGGTTTTAACGTCCCAAAGCGACTCAGGCTATGAGAGACGCCGTAGTGGAAGACTCCGGAAATTTCGACCTCCTGGAGTTCTTTAACGTGCACTGACATCGCACAGCACACGGGCTCCTTGCCTTTTGCCTCCATCGAAAAGCGGCCTCCGGGGCCGGAATTCGATCCTGCATCCTTGGGAACAGTAGTGGTGCGCCGTAACCACTGCTCCACCCCGGCAGGTAGGACCGGGCCTGTGTATGTGCGTGTACCTTGGAAACACCAGCATTAACCCAATACCCATCGGAAGCCCCTGCACGGAAACGTGTTAGACGGCACCCTTCGGCACTCCGCACGGTGCGGGTGACCCTAGCGACGCCACTGTACTAGCGGACATGACATTGTTGGAAAAGATAACTACAGAAAATCATGACGTTAGAACTAAACGGGTATGGTGCGCCTAAAAAGCGCCCCATATAAATCACATTTTTGTTTCTCAGCACCTCTATTCACCATTATTAATTCGGCAATGCTGATAAGATAAATAAAAGACATCATCTCAAATTTATTTCTTTAGCTTCTACCCCCATACGAGTTTCTATTGGGATGCCCTGCACTGTATATCACATACTGTTTGCGAAGTATCCGAAAATACGTTTTATGCGAATAAAGCCGGAATATCCGCCTCGATGATAAGCAGAGGCCGAGTGGAATCTTTCTACTTTTTCAGCGTGCTGGATTCCAATCCTTACCCTCACTTCGTCAGGTAATTCCATAAGCCGTAGAAAACCACAGCACTAAGTACCAGGCCGATGTAAATATGACCACGGCATGAGAATGCCGCAGTTTTCAAAGTCTGACTGATTTCGACACACTGAGGTGTTGGGATGAAGAGGAAGTGCGAACGCAACTGGCAGAATAATCCGTTGGCTCACCCGAATCCCGAAAACGGATAGTAAAAGAAACAAAAAAGAGAAATCCAACTTTCATTACTCCTCGTTACCCGTTCATTTTGTTACACCTATATGAAAGAATGATTAAAGGACGGAAATTGCGGCAGTCGTTCCACTGGAGCATAAAAAAAAAAAAAGACAGGAAGCAGCGAGAGGTCGACAGGAACTGCTTAAAAGTTGGCGGGATGAAGTGGATACAGATAGAAATTTCGAGAAAGTATAAAATAAAAGAGAAATGGAAACACGAAAAAAAAAAATGAATCTGACAGGAGGTAGTTTGGGTGGCTAGAGAAAAGTAAGCGAGTGTTCCGACGAAAAGTCGAGGAGTGGCTTCATATCGCAGTCAGAGCAGCCAAAAAAAAAAAAAAAAGAAGGAATAAAAGAAACCCGTTCGGAAAGTTTCCCATCTCGCACCGCGAAGCTGCCTTCTTTCCCACGCAACTCGCTCGTGTGGACTTCCAACTCGAGCCCGCGTGTGGAGACGGCCTAACATACGTGCGGGCCTAGCGACAGAGTGAAATTAAAGGGAAATGAACGAAACAGAGCGATACAGAGATAGACATGAAATAAAAAAGAAACAAAGAAAAAGTGCGACTCGAAGCAAACCCGGCAAAAAGATGCAGGCAGCGCGGGACGTGAGAGAAGTGAACTGCTGGGCCTTGTCCGAGAGCGTGCGAACCACATCCGGGATTCCAGAGAAACACGCGCTGGGGGGATGCCGCACGAAGCAGCGCGTCAGTCAGCAGACATAATAAAGATACTCGACGAACGCGTATACGCTGGCACCAGACTGTGTACACACAAACGCACGCACGCAAGCACCAAAGAAGAGGGGGGGGGGGGGGGGGAGCGTTGGCGAGGATGCCCGGCAAAACCACAGTCCGCCTTCTCGCCGGCAGTCTTTCTTTCCGCTTTGCGCAATTATTTTCCTGTCCGCTCTCACCTTCTTCCCATTTACTTACTTTCGCTTTTGCTCTCTTTCACCCCATCTTTAACTCGTCTCTCTTCCTCTCTCGGTTTTTTTGCCTTTATTTGTTTCACCGCTCCTCTACTGACACCCGCCTGGTCGTATGTAACCCGGCGCAGAGATGAAAGTGAACGATAAAGAAGGCGGGGAAAACAAAGGGAGAGCTCGCAAGCAGACATCAAGCTCCGCATGAAGCGTCCGCCAGGACGGCAATCTGCAATTCCGATTTACTCTCTCTCTCTCTCTCTCTCACCATCCCTTCTGGTCGTTTGATCTGTCCCAAGGAGAAGCCACAAATTGTACGCTGCCAGATTCGCGACCGAAGCAGCGCAACATGATGTCAGTACAGTAACTGCAATAAAAAAAAAAAAAAACAAAAAAGAACGAAAACGGGCTTTGTGTAAGTGGCCTCACAACAATACTCGTGCTTTAAAGTGCCCTCGTACATGCCTCTGTATATCCTTGCTGAAACGAATGATGCTTACGCAGACCGGATTATTTATGCACTCTGCGTTGTCCGCTACAGCCTGTCATTTTTTTTTTTCTTGCTGCTCCTTTTCTCAGAGGGGAAAGAAAACACAGCCATGCACGCTTAACATGTGTAATTATTTATTCTTGACTTAGAGGTGTTGTCAGCAATCTCAATGTTAACCAATTTCATGCACTGTCTTTTGCTTTCCTCTGTCTACCACTACATCGTGCTGAAAAGCAGCGAAGATGTTTTCCTCTTGTCTATGGCTTACGAGCAGGAATGAACAGATGTGGGCGAAATATGCTAACCCTTATTTGGTTCAAAAGACCAAGCGTACTATAAAATGAAATTCTTATGTCAGTGCTTTCAAACTGAAGTTGGCGCTGCCAAAACCATACAGGAACTTGTGGCGTGATTTTCAAAAGTCCATTTCTATTGCTTTCTTTCAAGTCAGCCCTTCGGACCTGAAGGGTTCAAGGAGGCGAAAAAGATACCTACACAGATTCAAAGAAAACTTAAAATGGCCCCTCTCCAACCATTTTTTCGTTTCAAGAAAAGATGGATTTCAGTCCTGCAGTAATCGCTGTAAAGTATCTAAAAGTAATGAAAGTAAAATTCGTGAGGTACATGGCCTCAAGTAAAGATGTACACCAGAGTGAGGTTTTCCTGGGGCAAAATACGTGCTATTCAAGGTTGAAACTTCAAGTTGGGCTAGTTGGTTATGACTTACTGCTTGTGTGAAGAAGCCGTGCTGCAGCAAAAAGCACCATACTAAATTTGTGACGTGCTGAGCGGGAGTCGTGAACACAATTCCGCTAGCCTGTGGAAAAGTATAAATAGGCCAAACCGGAAGGTGTGTGAATGACTGCATAAGAGAGCTTCGTAGGGCTGTTCAATCACTGGTCGGAGGGTTGTAATTGGTTAAGCAGTGCAAGAGCTGCGAAGATTGATTCCCTCGTATATGAAGTTACGTCCGTGATGCATGTGGAAGCCCAGAAAAAGGAAAGGGAAATTACTGAAGCCTTTCAAATTGACAAGGTTGGCGACATGTGTGTTAGCACTCATTTCCTTGCGCTGTAAGACAGAAACACACGCACGCGCGCACGCACACAACGTACACACGCACGCACGCACAGCCGTGCTCAAGGGCGCTTGTGAGTAGCTGCAAAGGCTGCTAAGCGTGAATTGTTGTAATGTGATCAATTTCTGGGCCAGCTTATTTTCCGCAGCTTTTGTCAAAGAAACTGCTGGTGAAAAGTTTAAAACTACTCGGGAAGGGACGCGGCCCTTACAAGAACGACAGTGCAGTGGAAATACCTGAAAGCACCGTCGCAACTGAGTGCGTGAAACTCGCTACGCCAAGCTAGAAAGAAATGCAGGATTTATATGCGTGGAAATAAAGGTAATATAGTCCATTTCATGCAACAGGAAACGGCAAAAAAATGAAATATACAGTATAGGGAAGCATTTTATCGGCAGCAAAAAAGTAAAACCAAAATCACAAAATGCCTTCTTCGTTTCTTAAAGTAAGATTAAAATCTCTTTAATGCTTTCTTAGTCTCAGTTCAGTTCAGTCGTTCAGTCGTGTCCGACTCTTCGTGACCCTATCGACCATGTGACGCCACGCTTTCCGGTCTCTCACTATCTTCCTAACATCACATAACTTCATCTGCAGCGCCTCGAGGATGCCATCTAACCATCGCATTCGCTGCCTACACCTTCTCTGGTGGCCCTCAATCTTTCCCAACATCAAATCTTTCTCCAGCGACTCCTCTCTTCTCATCAGATGACCAAAGTAGCTGAGCTTTAACTCTACAATTTGACCCTTCAATGAGCAGTCAGGGTTTATAGTCAACAACATCGACTGATTTGATCTTCTGGCAGTCCAAGGAACTCTCAACTCCGCCAGCACCATAATTAAAACGCGTCAATTCTTCGGTGGTCAGCCTTCTTCACAGTCCAACTCTCGTCTCCATACATCACAACTGGAAAGACCATAGCACGAGTTATACGGATCTTGGTTGGCAGACTAATGTCTCTGCTCTTTACTAGGCGATCAAGGCTAGCCATGGCTCTCTTTCCCAGAAGCAGGCGTCTCCTAATTTCATGGCTGCAGTCTCCTTTCTTAGTCTAGATGTAAGTAAATACCTTGCGTACACCCTGTTTAACAAAACATGCTAAATATAGCACGCACAGTGTACACTCTTGGGCACGTACAGTGTAGGATGCTGCGATGCAGAAGTCGTGTAAATCGAAATGCATATTCTTGCAGCCGCACCATGCGACAATCGCGTTTCATTTTTTAGATGCCTATAAGGGAACCAACAGCCACTGGCAGAAACAAAAGCATAGGTGGTGGCTTTCTTTGCTTGTTTGATGAATGGTGGCGCTGGTGAACACTCTCAAGCATAGGTTAGACACACCATGAATACCTCGGAATAAGAATTAAACTGCCGTCGCCGTAGCGTACTGGTGAGCACTGGTGTGAATTTCAGAGGTCGTGGGGTCGACATATGGTCGTTGTTTTTTTCTTCTGCTTTTTAATAAATTTCCTCCACATGTGATTAGTATTTCACATTAATCGAACAAAGAAATATCATCTAGCTTTCCTTTCTGTATGTCAGCTTGTATATGTCATTAAGCCTCTGATGTTACCCTGCATTTTTGTTGCACTTTATAGATGGGTCATTCCATGCGATGCGTAACATAGTTTGAGCTGGACCTCCTTCGATATTTTCAGTAAACTTTGTGGCTCTATTTTGAAGCATCTAAAGTAATTGTCCACAATACCTTTGGCGCAAGTAATTTCGTGGATATGTGACAGACCTTCGAAATTCTTCTGAGGACTGCAAGCGTTGGCGTCAGTAAAGAAAATTGTAGAAAAACCATTTTACTTTCGAGCTTGAAACGCTTTTAGGGTTAATGAATGTGGATTTAGATTTTTAATCGCACACAGAAGGAACCTGTAGTTCACAGATTTTGTGTTGCTTCACTTCATTATTTTTCACTATAAGAAACACTTTTAGTGCTATCCTTTATACTATTTCCTGACATGGCGAGCAACATCATATATTTCGCCGCTTCTAACAAATACGCACTTTCTCACAGCGTAAACTATAAAACGATACAATAAATTTCACAGAAGACGGTCGAACTTTGAAAACTGTGTGGTGCTGTGCATTCGGGTATTGATTTCGTACGGTGGCATTTCTTGCAAAAATATAAACTATAGCTCAATTGATAGCTAGCTTTATTGAAGCTTTGCTCAACGATATTCATCGAAGCCTCTTTTGCTTTAAGGTAGAAACAGTGTCCATTTTTTTTTATTTCAGCGCCGCACCGGGAGCCATGATTGCTGCGTACGACTACTGCACTGAAAAGCACGGTCGTGGCCCACTCGCAATCGTATGTTGAGTTTCCGCGACCAATGGTATGAAAGAGAGCATCATTTCATTCGCGGGGGCAACCTCTGCAGTCTGCTTTCTTCTGTATCCCCCTCGCTCCCCACTCCCCCTAGCCTCGTGTTTCAGCTGAGCCGACGCAATTTGTTTTGCTCCCAAATTTTGTAACGGGACCTATTGACTAATAAAGAAAGCGCTTTACGTAGCTTTTTCGAAGGCAGAAGAAATTCATTTGGACTCATCCGTGACGTGGTCAGGCTTTTTCTTGCAATGTTGTCCCAGTAAATATATAGCCTGCAATGCTTTGAATAGCATGAGTAGATGTAGTACGTTCAAAAATATTTATTGCGCGCGTCCTTATTCTTCACGTATTGATAACAGTAATAAATCCCCCCCCCCCTTTTTTTTATTGTTTATTGAAATCTGCTGCGTGCTTCGTGCTGCAATGTGATTGAAACGGAAGCAAGGGTGGAAGTGAGATTTCGCTGTTCCACACTTGCTTCTGTTCTGTTCACGTGACTGGAGGAAGCACAGAGCAACTAATGGTTAGCGCATGTTGAACTCTTCCTACCCATGTCCCGTAATAGTTAGAGGAAAATACCACAGGCATGAAAAACATCCGGCAGTGAAGTTCGAAGCCAAGCCTGAAAATTTCGGAGTCATGTTTGAAAACAAGTGTGTGTGTGTGTGTGTGTGTGTGTGTGTGTGTGTGTGTGTGTGTGTGTGTGTGTGTGTGTGTGTGTGTGTGTGTGTGTGTGTGTGTGTGTGTGTGTGTGTGTGTGTGTGTGTGTGTGTGTGTGTGTGTGTGTGTGTGTGTGTGTGTGTGTGTGTGTGTGTGTGTGTGTGTGTGTGTGTGTGTGTGTGTGTGTGTGTGTGTGTGTGTGTGTGTGTTTTAGGGGTTTAGGGAGAGAAGAGCAGTTAGGGGTAGGATTCTTTACCGTTCAACTGGTGGCCGCACTGCTGTATGGAAGATTTGTTTTGCAACTCACAACGCGTATGCTTAACACGTTAGAGTGATTTTCAACAACCCCTACACATCCTCATAACCATTTTCTTTTTCTTGCAGAGCTATTCGATTTCGTTTTTTTTCTTGCACGGGCTCTCTCATATGATTGGAACTTTCCGAAGCTGAAGTGAATTCCGAACAGAAAACAAAATTCTTTTGTGTATTGTTTTTAAGATGCTTTCAGAAATGGACCCCTTGCGAAAATTGTCTGCTTCTTGCCCTAAACATGACGTCACTGGCCGCCAGAAAAATGGCGATATTGAGCTGAAATTGAATGTTGCTTCTACACAGATGCATGTAGTGGTGGTAGGGAAAATATGCCAATATGTTCTGATGCGAAAATCCTATGAATTAAATCCATAATATAATGTTACTATACATTGCTGTTCCTCCATTTGCGGGGAGCATAGAGGTCAACCCAACTTACCATTTATGAAAGCGGTCTATCGTACTCGAGATTGCGAGCTACCTTTCAAATGTGCATCTTTGGCGATGTTTAATACGTGTTTTTTCTTGTATATGAGCATGTCTTCTAGGAATGCTCCTGTGGAGGGTTTGCATTATACACATGAGTGTAATTTCGAGGACGCACTCTCAATTTTTAACCAGTATGGAGTCCTTACCTTAAATGTTGCTGTTTTTAATTAGGGTAATAAGAACTAACACTCTACCATCAGGTCGAAATATAGTAACTGCTGGGAAATTAACATTTCCCGTCAAATATCCCTGAACCTCTCAAACACTGTACTGTAACAGGACCCATTACATTGACTAGACAGAGATAAGGATAACTTACGAAGGACACCTGCAAATGATTTGCACATTGTATACTGTGCTGCAAGCTGCCAGGTACCGAGGTCTCGTATGCGACAACGATGGACGTTATTTAATTTTGCTATACTTTGGGGGACCGGCGGTAATTTTGAAGAAAACGTTTTCTAAAGAAATCATTTTTTTTTCTGCCCAGTTCAGTTATGCATTTTTGCGCGCATGAAATGCAGCAGAAGCTCTCCGACCTTCACTGAGCATAAATTTTTACTAAGTGTGCGTTTTTAATCATGATATATGTATGCAAATATTCGACAATCAGGGCTTTCGTGCCCTGGTTAGTTGTATTTCTTGTTGCAAGAAGCGGGTCATATATAGTCCTAGACAAATTAACTAAAATATACGTATAATCACACTTCCCTACACTATATGAAAGAGAGCTAACCAGGGTTGCCTCAGTTTGCAAGCCGAGGCTACGTTTCGGCAAGGGGACTTGTCTTCGCCAGGGCTTGTCGAAACTTTGGCTTGGCAAGCAAACGAAGGCACCCCTTAAACCCTTGCTGAGTTCTCTTTAATACTCTGTAGCCATAATCTAACCCCTCGTCTTAATCCTTCCTTATAACTCGTTTTATGAATAGCTTTCCCATCACCACAGGCTGATGGTATCAGTTTGACAAAACAATGGGTACTGTGGAACACAAACTCTGGACGGGGATAGAGTTACAGTCCGCCAGAGTTACAGTTGCTATTTGCTAATGTAGGTTTGTCGCTTCTCTGTGCATAATTGTGACTTACTGAACATGTGTACATTATTGCACAAGTAATCGCGTACATGTGGGCAGGCAAGAATTATGAGAAAGCATAATAATATGTATATATATTGCCACGAATTGACTGTAGGGCCGAAATACAGTTCATCAGTCAACGTCACTGCAACGCTCGAGCCGTCGGTCCCCTAAGTGCACCCAAACATTACGCCCAGTGCGGCAATCGGCCGTAGAGCCACTCGCTAGAATACCACGTTGGTCTAAAGCACTTTCTATGACCTCTGCGTGCGTAAGCCAGCCAGCGCGCGATGCCCAATTACGGATCGTTGTCCGAGGGTGTGGCCACGCCGCCACACAGGCCAACAGCAGCAGACGCGCCGCCACAGTTCGTGCCCCCAGAATGAACGCATTGCTATAGTGCCTAGAATATACTGGCTAGTGTGCCGTGCGGAGGGCTCTCTCAATGGGAGGAGGTGTCCGCGCCGGCGATGCCTTCCAACTTTGGCCGCCAGGGGCGCTGCTCATCGTAAAGGTGCCGTCGACGCCGTCGGCCGCCGGCGCGCCCTTGATTTGCCGCAGCTGCGCTGGCCGAGCCATCAGTGGGTTCGAGCGCTTTGGACGCGTCTACGCTGTTCTTTTGTTTTAGTCGTTCCGTTTCTTGCATTCATATGAGATAATTAAATTTGCAACGACTAATGATGCTAAAAATAAAGCATCAGGGCAGGGAAAAGACATGTTTCGTGTCGCTCTGTCGGAGTGGCTACCGCTCGAATCAGGACTAGGTTTCTATGTTCGGTGTACCATCGGACCCTGCGCAGCTTGCGTAGTGGAAGCGGCTGATTAAAAGACAGGACCGCAAGTTGACTTCAACGTGTGTTGTCTGCGAAAAATATTTTGAGGAGAGCTACATCGAGAGAACGTTCAAAGTGACAGTAAACGGCATCGTCAACGAGCTCGCTAGAGATAGACCACGAATTAAGCCCGAAACCGTGCCAACGCTATTCGACCATTATCCGAACCATCTTCTGCCTAAGAAGACATCGAAAAGAAAGTTGAGGAACCTCTGTGACCAAGCGGCCGCTAAACGACAAAAACGCAGTGCCGTAATGCCAGTGGTGCAGACGACAGCCATGCACGCACCGTCAAGGATGTTTGACAATGCTTCCAAGGAGCTGGCAGCAGCAGAGCCGAGCGAGAACTCATGCCCGCAGCAGCAGACGTGCAGCTTTGAGCCTCGGGATCCGTTTGACTCAATTTACATACCTGCAACTTGGACCAAATTAACCGAAGCACCTGCTGGATCTGTAGCCTAAGCGCGTTATCGAGTCTAAAAAAAAAAAAAAAAAAAAAGGAAAAAGAACTTTGTCACTTTGTAACTTTGTACATAGAAATAGTGATAACTTTTGGAAGCCAGAACGCAGTTCTGTAGACACTACAATTTATATTCTCGGAAAAGAAAAAAACAAGCGCGTACAATACAACAATATCTAAAGCTGAAGATAGAGCTATATAGGTAGAGTGCACTGGAGGGTCTTTGTTCCGAATGTGGCCTGCAACCAGCTGATTCAGGAAGCACATATCATTCACGGGAATATATTTTGCAGAAAAAGTGTCGCTTGACCGTCAACTCTGAAGGGGCTAGCTGCGCCTAATGCAAATACCAGCGGAGGCTTACACAAGATGCGCAGAAAGAAGGAAAAAGCATGCAACTAGCCAAATAAATGCTGCAACATTTCTCGCGCTCTGAGAAGAGCTAAGAGAAAACTGGCATGGAGCGCAGAACAAGTGGCTCTATTGAAAGCGCAAAATGAGGAGCTAATAAGTGAGTCTGTGGTTAAAGTTTTTTTTTTTTTTTTTTTTTTTTTTTTTTTTTTTTTTAATCCCGCGCGTGACCTAGACAATTGTGACCGTACAACAACCGCTCGGCTGCTGAAACCGCGAAGCCGAAACTGGTGAAGAAAGTAAAATTAATTATAAATTACTTAGCGGTGGTAAGCGAGAAACCACGTGGAGAATTATACAGAAATATCTAGCGCATCATTAGCAAGTGAAAAAAAAAAATACCACCAAAAATTGGTATCAGACTACTTTAAAATTATTGCGGTGTCATATGTGCGGCCTTTCTCCAAAACCTTTAGCGGTGCATTTCTATATTTTTACTTGTTTATTGTTGCTGCGCCTTTTTTCTCAAATTTTTCTATATTGTAGACTTTGTAAAAAAAAAGAATCAGTGATACAATCACCACTTTTGTTTCTTGCCTTTCCTTCTGTTACAAAAGAAAGCACACCGCATAATAATCATTTATGTATGAAGCAACAATTAAGTGACTTCCTAATAAAACAAATGAATAAAGAGTAAGAACAAAAACTGAAGTCAGATTCAGACTGCTTGTGTTTATTGTCGCATGCGATCTTTGAAAACATGCGCGCGTGCAATATATGTTACGAAAAAGCAAGGTCGCCCTTTTTTTCTGTAGCATATATGTGACGCTATAAAACGTCACTAACCTGATATATATCACCTTAGCAATAAGCATGACTGAATTGCAGAAACGTCGACGTAACCTATCCGAAAGCATGAGGCCCGTATACGCATTGACGTTCGTATCACTTGACTGCGGCATCGCGATATACCATGGACCATAAGAAAAGACCGAAGAGTAAATAAAATTCAAAGTTGGATTAATGAACAGCGTAAAATATTAAGGGTATTTTCTGATACCTGTGTCACACGGACAATAACAGTCGTCGTCGATCCGTTCCGGGTTAGATCGTGATTGAGAATATAGTTCCCATAATTCGGGACAACCACCTGGGCTGACTGAGCGCTCACTCAGAAGGAATATGCATACGATACCTTACATCCGCAATCGCGATGTGGATCGCAATCGAGTGGCTGTAGATAAAATAAAATCGTCATCGGAATATTTCATAGCAATATATTGAATCCGGCCCGGACTCGATCGTTTAATCAAAGATTAACAAACTATTGCAACCAACGTGTCAACTTTAGGTGGTTTTCTCAAATTTCTTCTCTCGCTGGATATCAGGAAGACAATATGTGTTCTGCTTAAGACCTTATCCGGTTCAGCTGAATAAATAAAACAGATATATAGCAGACATGGACCAGACAGTATTTGTTAAACGCTTCCTCGAGCGCTATTTGAGCGTATGATTCTCTCCGCACAGTACTAAGACGGTATGAATGTCTTCCACCAAGACTGTTTTTAGACACAAAGTGCGCTTAAACCGTCAAGAGACAGGTTTCGCAGTGAAAAGCGCAGCACGCTATCCGGACCTATATGCCGCCTATGCTGCCGAGGCCGCGAACGCGGAGCGATAGCACCTTAGCTATTGGTAGCGCCGCCCCGCGGTGGCGGCGGGAAGGCATCACCGCGGCGGACACGCCAGCGCGCGCCCTCGGCACACTAGCCAGTATATTCTAGGCACTATAGCATTGCCAACACACACCCAGTTTATAGCCGTCCGCATCAACGAGAGAGCGTTCCCCGCGAGACAGGAATAAGCCCCCGGCATAAGTCACCCAACACGCCACGAAACGCCCGCGAAGCTGCATGGGGCAGAACGAGCCGACTGCGGAGCCTCGCTGTGCGTAGACCACTCCTCATTACATTTTGGCGCCCTTGAGAGAGGGGACCACGCTGGAATAGAGGTGGTTTACTGGTCTTCTTTCTAAGAGCTGTGGTCTGCCGACCACTAGCTGCTTCGGCTGTAGCGTTGCGGGGTATCTGCCCCGGCTGCGCGTTCTAAAGGCCATCAGGACGGTAGAGAGCGTGGTATTCTTTCATAATCGGTGCAACCATACGCTGCCGCTGAAGTCTTCTGTGCGCCACTCAAAGCTAGGCTCCCAACTCACCGTACGAAGTAAATGTTCAATGCCCGACCGCTCGCCGATAATCGAGAAATGCAGGGATGTTGAGATAAGATGAATCGAAACCATCAGCCTCTCGAAAGAGCCCTTGAAGCTAACCCTGTGACGAAACCGCATCCCTTGAAAGGACCCTTGCTACTCGCCGTGAGCGAAGTAACGCAAAATGAAAACTAATCTATTATTCAAAAATGTTAACAGGAGTGGAAAAATCTTGCGTATAAAGCTGAAAATTATCGTATTATGGGTATCCTGTGCAAAGTGCAATATTTTTCTCCTGTTCGCATTAAACTACTAACATTCAATGCTTTCTTCGCTTTGCATATTTTCTGCCACCTCGTGTAGATACAACTACTACTTTGTCAAGTATATTACTTAACTACACTTCATACAAAAAGCCAATTCGTACAGTTACAAACGCTGCATACGATAGCTGCACTGGCTTTCTGTTCAAGAAATTGAGCATTAACACACCTCCTGACATTTATGAAACAATGGTCATTAAGCGTTATACTAACGACATTAAGTAGAATGAAAACATTTTCGGTGACATAGAGGACCTGAGGTGTAAACGGCCTCCACGGAATAGCGCCTTACTCTGGGAAATACCTTGATTGCGCACTAGCTATGACTGCCAGACGCTACGCAATACGCCACCCCTCGCGTCTAAACTGCCGAAGTGTTTCATAGCCGCAATACTTTTTTCTGTAGAATACGTCGACACCAATATACCTACACCTTTTTTGCCCTTTTCTGCATTTCACCATACACTGTATACTGCATTAAACTCTTTGTTTATATTGTTATTGGCCTTGATTTTGTACCAGATCTTTCCACGTCTGATACGTTGAGTTTGCATCTTCGTTTGTTGCAAATGCCATGTTTAGGGGCCCTGAATCCCGTCAAGAACAGTTACAGGCTTGTTGCTCACGGTGTTCGGCATCTGTAATGTTGATGTCGGAGTAAAATCGAATATGAAAGGAAACAAAGTGGCCGCAATTATTTCACATGGTGCCACTACCCCGTTAAGGACGTTGCTTGTTAAAGAACGTGTTGCGATGTGCTGCACAAAATGCCATCGTAATTAGCAAGAAGAAAACCAACTTCATTCAGCGTTGGGTTTGTTGAGCGGAGAGAAAAAATCGCAACTTTCTGCACGTCTGCTCCTTTGCGACACCAATTTCTTGCCAAGACAGTGGCTTGGAGTAGGAGCGCTGCTGAGAGCTCTGAAATTGTTACTGTGTTTCAATAGACGCCCTCAAAAAAGGCGTCCAATCAGATGATTTGGTAAGCAAATTTGTTCCGCTGCTAGGCAGAGATACCTGCACGGGATGCGGATGAAAGCACGTTCACTTAGCATCCTAAGCTGGCAGGCACACTAAGTTAAGCTCCTCTCCCCGCAAGGCAAGTGAGAAAACACAGGCGTTAATGCTGTATAAATAAACACCGCTTAAACAAAAGCGCGTAGTCCCAACAACAGCTTTGCGAGCAATAAAAAGAAAATGGCGCTAGAGGGGTGGGTGGCGGTCTGGATGCTCTGCGAGAAAGGGAGAAGCCAGCACAACCGAGGGAGGTGTTTATATCGCCCCTCTTTCTCCCTTTTCTTTCCGATCCTTGCTGCTTTCGACCACGGCGCGGACAGAAAACCAGTTTTCGTTCTGTAACGCGAACGTTACTTACAGCTTGTGTTGTTCTTTTTTCGACGCCGCTGAAGCAGCCGCCATCTCCAGAACATAAGGCACGCTAGAACAGAGGGAGAAGGAAAAAAAATAAAATAAAAAGGAAGACTCGGCACGTTCTCATCGGACAGTGGGAAAATGGCCGCAAGCTGGGCACTCCGCAGGAGGGCGCTTCGTGACTCTCCGACGCGAAGGAAGCGTTGCGATCCAGGCTAGAAATTCATGGAGCACGCACGAAATTCGCCCGTTCGTGCGCTAATCTCCGCGACGCTAGAAAAGCCGAAGATCGTTCCGCTCTGAAGGAATATCTGCGAAATCATGGAGACGTGACCCACCGGTACGTAAGGGTTCCTACGTGGACCCAAGTATTATCTGCATCGAAGACGGCTTCGGCGAGCGCGCATCGCCAGGTGTAGTCGAGCTAGCTCAGCACGCTCAGTGGGAAAAGACTGTACAAGTTTGTTTTAGTCGCGCAGTCGTGCGTAAGATACTGGACAAGTACCCAATACACTGAAGCGGGGGCAATGGAGAAGAAAGAAGGGGTGGAGGGGACAAGAAAACGTGATTAACACACCTGCACCCTCCTGATGCTGGCGTGGATGCTGATTCTGCAGAGTTTGCAAAAACGCAGTCCAAAATGAGTTTTAAGCCTAGAACTTCCACCGACCAGAATCGTCACACGTCGCTTCGGTTTATAAAAAGCGTCTCGCTTAATCAGTCCTATCCAGCCATACCGAAGGTGGATAAATACATATTTATATTTCAAACACTCAAATAAAGGAGTTATAAAACTACGAATTAAAATATATTTTACCTTCTTTTATGGAAGAAGTAAGGTATTTTATCAAAACACTTATTTTCTTTTTAATTCTGAAACACTCTGACTGCGCCATCTTTTAGTTGCATCGGCCTTGGTGAGACTTTGCACGCCTTGCTGGGTGCTTGGGAAGGAGGCCATGAGGCAATTTCTTATCGCTGCCGTCACGCAGTCTGCGATGGTGATCCCGGGATTGGTATGGAGCTACCTCGCGTGTCTAAAAATGCGCCTGTAGGGAAGTTTTCGTCTTGCTTGTAAGCATGATTTTCAGTCATTGCTATTAGGTAGGATATGCTTGCAAGTTTTGTAAGTCTGTCATTTTCTTGCATACCTGCGACCAGCGATAAGTCTTGGTGAACCGTTGAGGCCCGCTTTTCGTTTCTTTCAAAGCGCTTGACGCTTATGAAACTGAGCTCGCGGCATGCCAAGGACTGATGCACAGCGGGATAGCGAGGACTCCACACCGTCGGTGTCACACTATATTGTTTCCTGCAGAACTTTCACACATAAGCTCCAGTTTACATGTGCAGTCTGCCTGACGCGCACGCATTGGTAACTTACATAAGTTGGCTAGTCCTGCTTTATAGTGAATTTTGTTGGATCGCTTTATCCCTCTATTTGTGGACTTGATATACTAAAGGACGCATATTTTCGAGCTATACTTGTTTTACCCTCTATAGAGAATTGTGGTTACGCCGACGCCTTACATAAAGGTCATGCGGTATAAGTATCTCAGGTCGTCCCGTTGGAATAGGTGCTCGTTTTGCTCCCTTCCTGTGCCGTCGTTCCATTACCGGGTTTGACTCTCAACTTCACCTAACTATAGGAAAAGTGTTTTTTATAGTTTTGCTTTCCTATAGTCAAAAGAACCAACTCGCCCAAAAAGAAGTGTTAATGAACTGCACTTAAAGAGCAGGATTCGAGCCCCATTGAAGGACACAGGTTGACGAGCGCTGAAAGGCACCCTTCAAAACGACGGCCTCGAAAATACGGCACGGTGAATCCAGAAAAATGCCGCCTTATAATTCACGCCGATATGCACTTCTGGCGTCATTCAACGTCACAAACTCTAGTCGGCCCCCAATTATCAGGGTGCGCTGGAGTGTCCATGTGCTGCCATGTTTCGAACGTGTGGACGTCTATGGAGGCTTTGCTACCAGTGTGCATCTGCACTGACCACAATTGAAAGACCAGCAACTGCTCTTGGAAAGGCTACTTTAATGAGCGCCATGCCTTAAGTCACCTACTGCTTGAGTGGCAGAACGGACTGTTGCGTCAAGTACAAGCCGCACCAGTACCTTTCCGCTGCATTACGCAAGAGAGGCCTGTAGTGGATGCGTTGATTCAAACAAGTATACGACGCGCGTCAATTGCGAAAAAGCCAACCTGACCTCTCGTGACGCACGCGTGTGATTTGCGTGACGCCCGCAGAGGAGCGAGCAATCGCACGCATCAGCGGAAGCGAAGGTTCCTTACGCCGAGCCCCGATAGAAATCCGGCGACGGACACAAGACGCACCGCGAGCAACGGTTGCGTCATCGCCTGGCAAAAGGCAGCCGAGCGTTTTCCGCCTTTCGACGAGACGGTCGGTGCTGTAACGTGCGCGCTGGTGCGACCGGAACCAATGTGCTAGCGCGAATTTATTTGTTCTATTTCTTTAAGCGTTTTATTTTCTTATATCTCAATCCTTTATCTTCTTTCCTTTTTTATTTTCATTGGTTTTCATTATCGCGCCACTTGCCGAAGTCTGGAAGTTCTTTGTTCAAGCCGCCTCATCTGAACCCCTTTGTAGGCCAAGTGGATGAAGGGAGCAGCGGTATGCTTGTGTTTCGGGGTGATGTCACAGGAGACTACTTTCTTATGGCGACGTGACTTTGTTCTATATGTTCCGCGCCTTTTTTTCGATAATAACATTAGGCTTACCGCAATAAATAAAAATAAATAGAGCGAAATAAATGCACCTCGGGGATCTCCTTCCTTTTCGTCATGGCTGGCTGGCAGGCACTAACAACCGCTTCAATCGTGCAGTAAGGGAAAGAGCTCAGAAAGCGCGCTGGGAAGGCCTTTCGCAAGCAGCTAAAATGTCTCCCTTATAGAGGCGTGGTTGCTTAGGGCCAACGCACACACCTTCCGGGAAGTAGGCGGAAAGCAAGGCGTGAGAAGCCCTGTCGAGTTGGGCAAGTATCCCCGGGTTGTTTTGCTGAGCAGATGTTTCCTTTAGTCTAGAGTAAACATTTCTCTACGCCATCCTCCTCGAGAGACACCGCTTGATTTCTTCTGGGAACAACTCTGGTGCAAGTCGATGTCCATCTTCGCGGCGTCGGAATCCGTACAAGCCGAGTTGGTGCACGCCCGAATAAAGTATACTTAGGAAAGGAATGCCTTGCTCAGATTGGGCCACTTATACAGTCCTGCTCTAGACACGCAACCTCCGAGGTATCCAAACCATCATGCGACGGTCGATGGAGGCGTCCTACATTTGAACACACAACCCGGCCAAATCACTCCACTCACTCTAAGCAACTACGTTTTCTTCCGGTGTACAGTCTTCTTTCCAACAGTCATCACGTATCAGTTCCATGAATCATATGTAAAACCCATGTAGACTTCATTTTGCGTATTGCGGGCAGAATGTAAATACACAACGTTCCGTCTATAATCAGCGTTCCTATTGTTGTTCTTTTCGTTTTTTTTTTTTTGTACCGTAGCACATTTCATTTCAGGTCCTGCTTCCCCGCGTTTCCAATTTACTGCAGTGAGCATGATTCTAGCCTGGTTGACACGAATATAGATTTACCCTTCCAATATTTTATTAATACAACAGGAGCGCTGGACTCTCGCTTGATTAGGGCTGTATTGCGGAACGCATGGGCCGATCGGCGAGAATTGCTTCTTGTGCACAAAGTTCAGGCCAGGCCGGCCATCTTCTTGTGAGCAGTTCCTAAAGCAGTTCGCAATACTTTTTTTTTTTTTTTTGCGCCTGTCTCATTAATTAAAATGCGCGCCAAATATGCACATTATAAATGTGGCATCAATAGCCGGCTGCTTGCTGGATGTTTCACGGATGCCCTCACAATAGCAAATCTCTCGTTCTTGAAAAAAGTGTATACGCTTATATTATTCAGTTATTTTATTTATTAATTTATTTATTTAGTTCACACTTTAGGCCTTTATAGTAGGCCCAAGCAGGAGGGGAAAAACCTTGTTATAAGTGCATCAAAAACAGGATTAGAAAAAGCGCAACTGCGAATACAAGCTATCAAGAACACAAAATACAAATACAAAATACAAGACTGACAAGACACAAAATACAAATACCGAAAAATATTACACCGAAAACAAATTTTGTTAAAAAAACATCGTGTCAAAAGAATCAACGTTGGTTAAGAGGTTAGGCGCACACCTGTTCCGTTCCTCTATGGTGTGTGGGAAAAATTAGTATTTGAATGCGTTAATCCTAGCACTGTAAGGTGTAAGCGATTGTTCAAGATGATTGCTTGTTTGGCGCGTAGTGCTAGGTGTAAGAAAGAGGTCTCAACTCATAGACAGCTTATAACTTTTTAGTAAGAAAAGTAGTTTCAGCCTTTGAATTTTTCCGCGCAGCCGTAGAGTTTAAATACCGCAAGGTCTCATGGAGGTAGTTGGCCTCTCAGTCGCACGATACTTTGAAAAAATGAAACGGACGGCTTTGCATTGTATCATTTAAAGTTTAGTGCATGGATCCCTGACGGTGCAAGCATGTTCTATTTATGGTCTTATTATTGAAACAATAGGTTAATTTGTTTTTAACTTCGGGCGGGGGAAGCTTTAGTTTGTGTCTAAGACAGCAGAGTTTACGAACGGCTGATGACCATATGTTTGATACATGTTTATTCCAGCTTAAGTTTTTTGCTATAGTGATACCGATGTACTTCAGTCAGAAGGCGAGAAGAATTTTTGTAGGGAAAGGAGAATGAAGCCTTTTTGTTAGTTATGTTCAGATATAATGTGTTCTTTTTTCTGAATTTAGCTTCATGTACCATTTATTACACCAAGCATATATGTTCTGAAGACTATAGTTAGTAAAACCTGATTCTCTTGGATAGTAATTTGATGAAATAAAACGCAGTCGTCTGCAAATAGTGTGATTTGAACAGGGTTAGCTACGAAGTTAGTAATGTCACTGATATATAATAGAAAAAGCAATGGTTCAAGCGCGCTTCCCTGCGGGACGCCTGAAGCTACCGGTAGGTGATTTGATTAGCAATCATCAATGCAGACAAATTGTATGCGTTTAAAAAGGTAAGAAAAAATTGAAATAATTATGAAATTAGGAAGACCAATCAGTTCTAGTCTGGAAAT
This sequence comes from Amblyomma maculatum, assembly GCF_055883805.1. Classification (NCBI taxonomy): domain Eukaryota; kingdom Metazoa; phylum Arthropoda; class Arachnida; order Ixodida; family Ixodidae; genus Amblyomma; species Amblyomma maculatum. The sequence goes on from NC_139352.1 coordinate 103,431,204, forward strand.
TAGTTTGCCATGATAAATGGGATCAAAGGCTTTGCTGACGTCTAAGAAAATCCCATCGATTCAGCCAGCGCTATTGAGTACACTTGCGAAATTATCGGTGAATTCGAGTGGGAGAGCAGGCGCACTGGAAAGCACTTCTAAAGTGCTCTCAGACAAGCGGGCGCGCTCCAGTGGGAGAGCAGGGGTAGAATCACTGGCTTCCAGTGGTAGAGGAGGAGGGCTTTTCCTCCGCTGAGATAACCCGTGTACACTTTCGGCTGCTCCCTCGTCTAAAGCGAGAGTAGAAGTCACATAGCATAAAGCGTCATATCCGCGCCATTTTTTTTCTCTCTTGAGTCAGCGACGCTCAAAATGGCGGTTGGAAAGCGTCGGCGCTCGGCGAGTGGAAAGCATTGCTCAGCATGCATGTTTGAAAGTCGCTGTTTGAGAGTCGCTGCTGGCGTCGAAATGGACAAGGAGGTAGATCGCCGCGCTGTGAGAACAACGGCATACAAAACAAGAGGTTCTTCACGGAGCGTTGGCTTCTCGGGTTGCAACTGCGCTTGGGTGGATGCAATGAGTAATTACTCCCTTATTACAAATCTACTCCACCTTGGGGGATTCCGCTAAAAATATTTGACCTAAAAATAATTTTGTTTAGCCTGCCGGGATACACTTGTCAGGTTAGCTTGATATTTTTAAGCTATATTTCGAGAGGTGCCCCATCCCTTCAGTCCTTTCATTTTTCTTTTCAAATGTATGATTTCTCGCGTGTTAAAGGGAGCTTCTTTTACAAGTTTTCTTTACTCTATTAGGAATGTAGTTATCAAAGCAGTATGTATAATGTTCTTTCAATTTATTCCATGGCTCATCAACGTTAGTTCCTTAAAACGTTTCAAGACATAAACTGCGGTAATCTAACACACTTTCGTCATTAGCTAGGGAGAAGTCTCTCACTGGAATAAGTTTTACTGGCTCACGATCGGCACTTTATAGAATGCGACAAGTGAAACCAGCCATGGAGTGACCAGACAACCCAGCTTCAACTGAAACAGTAAAACGTTCCGTTTCCCGGCTGAGAAAGACGAGATCAGGAATAGATGCAGCTTTACCTTGTATGCGCGTTGGCTGCCTAACTACGACTTAATTGTTGTAAATTGTGATTCAGCATGACATTACACAGGTATGAAACATTCATGTCAATATTCGCATCAAGGAAGGGACAATTCCAAGCAACACCTGGGACATTAAGATTACCAACAAGGTATATTTTATCATGACGAAATTCAGACATCTGATCGGCCAGCTGGTCTAAAAATTGAGGTAGCAATTCAGGTGGTCTGTAAACAGCAAATAATACAAACGATCTACCCTCGTAAGAAAGGTAGACAGGCTTTCATGGTTAGTAGTATGATGTGACGTGTGTGCATCTATGTTTGGTTCACTACAACGACTGAATATGAGACTGAATTGATATACAAAAGGGAAAGTTTGTAGCACTGAAACAGCTTCCTTTGAAGTTTGAGAACATAAAAGCGAAACAAACGAGAAAAAACATGTATAAACGTTCATTAGTGCACGGTGTCTTTATAGCTATCTTGAACTGTTTGTTGCGCCGCTAGTGTGCTGACGTACTGCGCACCCAGAGGCCAAAATATCAACTTTTTCACCTTAGTTGAGCAGCGAAGTAATGACTAAATCTAGAATGCACTGCGCTAGGTGTGATGTATTCTTTATTTCGCCGCCTTGTGCACGAATATAATCCACCTGAGGCCAGTGCTTCAAACATCCCCACTAATAATCCCTTTAGGCAAGCAGCTCCTCGAAAATACGAGCGAGCTACCTTCTCTCTGCGCATTCTTTAGCGCCGGTCGCTGCAGATGGAGCACAGTAATCCCTGAGAGCGGGTCACTGCATGCTTTAGGAAGTTCGCACTATGCTCAGAACTTTCGGTTCGACTAGGGACTGCCTTCCCTGCTAAATAAGTGGATTAATCCCCAGAGGCAAAGGATTAGCAGGCATGAAAGCATGTAAAACATAATGCGTACACTACAGCAAGGAGCTTGAGGTCTGCGACGACGCTTAAGACGGGGATTTGCGATGCCGCTAGCTAAGAAATATGCAAATTAGAGGTCTTTGAAGGAATGTTCTTGTTATTTTCGCACAGACAGCAAAGCAGGGATCGATCAACGGTTACTTCTAATTGTGCGTATGAGTTCAGCTTCATTAAATGATCAAATGATTATGTTGGCAGGGTTTCTGTCAGCAGTCTGTGTGCAAATGAGCATGTCGCACTCGAACGAAGTAGACCGAAAGCAATCCAGCATCTGAAAGATCATCAAAAACTTAGCTTGTGTGCCAAACTTGGTGCATGTCGAGTAATTAGGTAATTATGTCAAGCCAGTTAAGTCAATCGGACGTCGAAAAAGCCGCGTAAAGTAATGGCGACGTGCAAATAGGGTAATGGGGTACTCGACTTCCGATGACGTAGGCCTATCTTCCGGTGGCGGGAAATTCGAAAAGCCGTCGCCGGACACCGGTTTGAGAGGGAGCTTTCAAGGACGAGTCAAATTCTGCCGGGATCATTTCAGTTACATCGTGCAATGCAGCAGCCACTGAAAGTACAGACTGTTACGCCTTCGCTAAGGCAGACTGAACCTCCATGTTCCAGTGCATCCTAACCAATCTGTTCGTCTACATCAACGTAGAGTCGAAAAGGATAGCGGAAAAAGTTTCAGACGTTTTGTATTGTGTGTAAATGATATATGAATTTTTGGTTGATCGATTGCGTGCGGTTGATAATGATTGGCCAGCTGCTTTATTAGTGAGTAGTGATTGTTTATTAGTGAATGAAACTGGTGGGGTGTACAATAACAATCTCCTCTTTGGCATTTCACCAGATGCGCGTTGTAGTGAGGGGCTTCGTTTGAAGATGTGCTTTGCCGTGATGGTGGTGCTGTATAGTGGATGCCGAGAAAGCGAAGAATGCTCGGTGTGCCTGATGTGCTGTTCTTTCATGTGTCCGGCAGTTAGACGGTTGAAGCGAAGCTGAGATTCCGAGGTGCGAACGTTAGAAGCGGAAGCGAAACGTCGTAAATGCGGAGTTGAAGCCAAGCTGGAACGTCAGCAAGCTGACGACGGTTGTTAAACGGAGGGCTGAAGCTGAGTTGTTCCTTAAAGCAAAATACGCCTGCCTGAAATGTCAGCGTCGTTTAATAATTGCCAACAAGTGGATGCGATCAAAGTAGCGCTTTCGCCTTTACTCATAAAATAAAGCTCAAGCTTCTTATTAAACTCTACATTAAATTTTTAATTCCATAATGGCTTCTAAGTCATTTTCCTATGTGAGAACCACAATTTAACTCATCGTATATTACCTTTGAATTCCGCATGATGTCGAGACCCTCTCCAGTTCTAACGCGTTATGGTTAAAGGCACTATGTTAGACTAGCTAGTTTAGGTGGTGGCCCTGGCAGGTAATAGCTCGCAGCTGATGTGGTCGAAGACTTTGTGCGACGCCACGCGACCATGTGAGATGTCCAGGTTTGCAGAAGCTGCGAATTTGGACTTCTCCTCTAAGACAGGAGACGAGGAGAACCGTACCCACCCTTGGATCCCGGCTCTGATATACTAGACTGGTGGCAAAGATCATGTGCCGGGGAGAGTATCTGCAAGAGGAGACGCGAATGTGAGTCGATAACACTGTCGCGTCGTACCTTAAATGCGGAGCTTTTGTCCCTGCGAACTTCTCGTCGACACACTAGTGTCCATAGAACGCCGGTCATCCCGCTAAATGAGAATCCTAATGCTAACGGATTAAAGGTGAAGACGAAACCAAACTAAAGAAGCAGTGCGAAAGACAGCTGCTCTCTGGAAGCATTTCTCTGCAATAAACAGCCACCACCCCCCTCTGTACACATCCGCTGACCTTCCTGTGCGAAGCCTGTGAGAAACAACGCCTGTGCGAATCTTCGGTTAAGACAAACAATCATTAGTAATTGCGTCGTAGAAAAAAAGTAGGGTAATAGATTGTCCCCAGACTCGTCGCATATATATGACTTTGCGTCCCTTGAATCCACGTTTTACGTCTCTTTCGAGCAAGACTCCAGCCCAGTGGTGTGAATATATTATGCTCAAGGACGCATGTTTAAATATTTAACATTTATCTTTCGAAAGTAGCTAAACTTAATAATTGCCACAAGGAGTATTCTTCACCAAACGCTCCCGTGTACAGGAAGTTTACGCTACCATTTTGCTTTGTTGTAATTAAGAACTAACCACGCCTCGATGGCACATCTCGAAGGCAAAACATGGCGGCGACCAAATGCGATTGATGCAGTAGAGTCTTCCCGGTACGTACAGCCTGTGCCGTTGATAATTTCAGGCCCTAGGAGCGGCTGAAGTGATCCAGACAGTGTCTCCCCGTGCGACGTTCCCCTTCATGCTTCCCCATTCGCCACTAAATCGCCTCCAACAACGACACTCTCTTCGTATACCCTTCAAACCCCGTCGGGAGGGAGAGTGTTGCTCTGTCTACACTTCCTTCTCTTTCCTCTATCCGTCTTCCAGTTTACATCTGCCTCCGGGGACTTCCCTCCATCTCTATTCACTCAGTCTCCTGTCAACCAATGCGTCACACGGACGAGCGGACAGACATTTCAAACATGGAGGTACTAACGCAACACAAAAACGAAGAACTCCTAGGAGCAACTCTCTGTTAATGAAACAAATGCGGATACAATCAACCTCTCCCTTCCGCACACTTACACCGTACCAATGTTCTCTACCTCTGGCGCCCATAGTTAATTTAAACAGCGCGAACACGAAGACAAAGGACAAGATAAAAGAAAGCCAAAGTAGAAGCGCTGACTCACAACTATGCCTAAGCCCTTTACTCCAAGGCCCAGAAAAAACAAACATGAAGAAAACAAAACAATCACGTGAAACAACCCCTGAGTTCACCTGCTGCACAAAAAGCACTTGAAAAAGACACCTCTTTGCTTGAAAGAGCAAGAGAAGTCTTGCTGACACACTTATTGTCCGTTAAAATAAAATATGATTCCACTATCTCTCTCGTCATCTTCTCTTTGTGGTAGCAAGTCAACAAGTGTGTCAGCAAGACTTCTCTTATTCTTTCAATCAAAGAGGTGTCTTTTTTAAGTGACTTTTTGTGCAGCAGGTGAACCCAGGGGTTGTTTCACGTGATTGTTTCGTTTTCTTCATGTTTGTTTTTTCTGGGCCTTGGAGTAAAGGGCTTAGGCATAGTTGTGAGTCAGCGCTTCTACTTTGGCTTTCTTTTATCGTGTCATTTGTCTTCGTGTTCGCGCTGTTTAAATTAATAATGAATAAGTACCAACTCGCCCAACAAAGTATCTTGGCACCCATAGATCGGCCTGCGCAACCGCGAAAGTCCGTCTTTGTCCTTGCTTTAATCTTCAAACACATATTGTGATGAAGCTGCCCGAAAATAATATAAAAGAATAATATCCCTCTGACCGTCCTACTAAGTATAACGGGCTTCAAACAGAAAAAAAAAAAAAAAAAAAAAGCTATGCATGATGGCTTCATGGACGCAGCCGCTAGAGGTCCTCACCAAGCATGCGGCAATTCATTTTAGAAGGAGGCCGACCCATAGCGTATAGCGTGATCACCGAGCGTATCATCCAAGCGAGGAGCCGTTTTCCCTGGTTAAGATGGTTAAACTGTTTTGTGTTTTTCACCCGGCAAGCAAAAGCTATGCGCTTTGGTAACCAGACAGGCCGAAACGATGTGTTCTGCTAACTGCGTAAACTTAAAACCCACAATCCCTTACATTAAAACGGACAATTGCATTTTCTCGGTGACTTTTCACATTCTTTTTATCCCGGTGATAATATTAGCTGCTCTGGAGTCCACAGCGCCTATTTCTCGTCCCCCCCCGCCGCCCCCCCCCAAAAAAAAAAAAGAAAAGTGCGAATGCATATCTCTTTTTTTTTTCTTTTCAGAAAGCAACGTGAGGAACGTTGGATGACAGAGAAGCTTAACACGAAGTTAAGGCTGGCACGGCAAAATAAAAACAAATAAAATGGTAAAATAGGGAGGATAATCGATTTCCGCATTTTTAAAATAAAGTTATGCTTCGCGCCCAAACCACTTTTAAATTATTGCTGTTCTTCCTATTCCATAGCCTTTCTCCTCTCTTTATTTCCTAGGGAGCTTTAATACGGTAATTGCACCCCTTCTGTTTCCGACACAGGCGAAATTCGAAACACCGTGAAGCCGGAGCAAGAGAAATCCAAACAAAAACTGTGCACAGGCAAGGAGTTGAGAAGTCGAAAGAAAAATGCTGCCATCGCTTTCTACTACACAAATTCCACGGCACGCCCGCGTGATCTTCTTATCCTGCTCAACGCATCCATGAAACAAGCAGCGGAAGTAGCCTCGATGTATATACGAGAGGCGGAAAGGGTAGAAGGGCGGAGAGACAGGGCTTCCCACTTAAGGTAAAGCTAACGAGACTCAGACCCCCCGAGCACGTACACGCAAGGCGCAGGCTTGCGCTCGAGGAGTGCAAAAGCATAAACAAAAACACAGACGAGGCGTCATCCGCTCTCGTTCTCCAGAACAGCCGTGCTACAAAGGGAGGGGCAAGACTCGAGAGCACTGCGTTGGCGTCGCGCGGCGCCTCACGCTCTCCAGCCTGCAAACAAACGCACTCAGGTGCAGGCATTTCCGCTAACGTGAGCACTCCAGATCGGGCTGCACCGCGTGTCTCATGGGTGCAGACTCTTCAGCCATGGCTCGCCTGTTTAGTGGCCTAGCTTCCTTGGCGTTAGAGCGGGAAACGAGTGCTTTTAAGCTCCCTCCGTGCACAGTTGCCCGTCAAGACTTCCGTGGACAACGTAGATTTGTCGCAGAAAAAGCTTTTAGTGCTATGCCGGCGCTACATTTCACCGCAGTGATGGGTGTTGCTCCAAGTATGACGTAAATTGTCGGCGTTCAGTCACAACACTAGGCCGGAAAGTTTATTTTACGACGTCCGTGCCCTATGCTCACATGTACGACCCGAGCGAAATTAAGCAGCTCATGACCGACTTGGAACCTGTGCTGTTGTACGCAATGAATTTGCGCCGCGACTACGATGTCGATACCGACTGCGATACACGATGTCGGTTCGCGTTTAAGAATTTGCCGGTGTTCGCAAATTACTCCGGAGCTCTTCGTTGTGGTACTTCTTCCACCCCGTTCTGCATCCCCTCATCCCGCCTCACGGCGCGGTTTTGGTGTCTACAGAGAAAAGAGGCAGTTACATGAATCTCTTTCATTTGCTCACCCAAAAAAAGAAATCTCATATTTTATGGCGTCCATTTCCCGTAATTCATGAATAGCACTAACAATGAAAGCTAAGCAGTCAGCGTTCAGCTGTCATCAACGCTTGTAGAAAGGCGTTTATCCAAATCGTACGCCTAAAAGATGCTACCCTCGTCTCCACGCAGTGTGCAGACGCGATCTTTCACAAATGCTCAACCAACCTGAAGAAATGAAGCCGAGGAAGCGCACAGCTTGCGGCAAAGACAATGCCTTACACAGTCATTCGGCTAAAAATTATTAACGAGAAGTGTTCTGCGCACGCGTTTTCTATTGCAGTTTTCTCTTTTCCTTTAAGAGCTTCTTTCAGCGGAAACTAGATTTAAAAGTGGCGCAGTGCTGAAAATGTCCGTGCAAAATGACACGCACCATATGGAAGTGAAACCGAAATGGTCGAGTTGCAACGCCACAAATACTTGTTACGCGAGAGTAAAGGTAGATAGTGATGCCCGTTTCCTCTCTATAAAAACAAAAAGACACCTCAGTGGGCTACGTCCTCGAACAAGGTGCGTGTTAAATGCATGCCAAAAAAAGCTTGCTGAAGCTGTTCCCTTTATGCCTACTTTTTTAGTTAAAGAATGGGACTGTTCATTTGCAACCTTAGCCAGGAAGAGGAAGCGACAAACAAAGGAAAAGGAGAAAGAATAGGTTGGGGGGCTGAGTAAGGAGGGTCAATGGACGCTTTTAGGCCTTGGGAAAGCGTGTTGTCGGGCTAGTTGGTTCTGCACAGTATATAAGAGAAATGCGCAACAACTTAAACAGGACACAGGAAGAAACACACAGCACAGTTCACGAGCGCAACTACCAACTATTTAATGGGGTGAATCAACAGCAGCATATATACAGAAAAGCAGAGCATGCGTCAAGGTAGAGCAGGCACACACGTCACAAACACCGCAATCATACATAAACGAATCAAGATATGAAACTTCAGCATCATAGATCTGCAACGAAGCATCACTTACGCAGCGATCAGATAGTTTTTTGACATGGAAGGCCTCTAAGACAAGCCGGGCTTTCACATTGTCTTAGAGGCCTTCCATGTCAAGAAACTATCTGATCGCTGCGTAAGTGTTGCAGATCTATGATGCTGAAGTTTCATATCTTGATTCGTTTGTGTAAAATTGCGGTGTTTGTTACGTGTGTGCCTGCTCTACCTTTACGCATGCTCTGCTTGTCTGTATATACGTTGCTGTTGATTCACCCCATTAAATAGTTGGTAGTTGCGCTCGTGAACTGTGCTGTGTGTTTCTTCCTGTGTCCTGTTTAAGTTGTTGCGCATCTCTCTTATATACTATTTTAGGCTTTGCTTTACTACACAATGAAATAAGAGCTTCGGGCACGCTAATAGGCTTTTGCTGAAGTTATCTTTGTTGTCTTCAAAATTAGCTCACATTATAAAGGAAAGAAAAAGACACTTTCCTGCCTTCTTTGTAAACCCTAGCGCTGTGCTGCCGCACATTGAACGAATTGCAGTTGTCGGAATGAAATGAGCTTTCCGCGCCACTTTCAAGCCAACTTGCACCAGACTGTGCAGTAATGCGCTGGGGTGCATGGGAACTGAAAATGTCGGAAGGCTGCCGCACAGGCAGAGCTCTTATTTAGGGTCCAAATCTCAACCGCCACGCAGTCGGGTCTTTTTCTTTTAAGCTCATTAAAACAAATCATCAATGGCTGAGTTGATCCAAACGACGCCTTACTGAAATTCACTTCTTTCATTTTCGCCCCTACTGCTTGTGCAGCCTAAAACAAACAATAATGACTACCTCCTATGCGGTGCAGCGACATATCCAAACACCCACATCGGCATAAACTGCGTTAACAAGAACGTTTCCAAGTCTTCTAAAGACAATTTAAAAAAAAGGCTCCTTTTTGGTTTTTATCACGTGTTCATTTCACAATAGAAAGAAAACGTTCCACCAACTAAAGCTAAACTTGAATGTGCAGTACTCCTGTCTTTACGCAAAGGTACAAAACTTGAGTTGTGCTAAGTGGACTGCAGTCAGTTATTGCCGCTGGATGGCCGCGGCACACCCCACGTCTTCAGAAGTTACGAAATGCATATGTATGCCTTCTTAAATATCTGCGGCCAATACGGCAACATGGCTGCTGGGATCCGCTCCTGATGCCGAGTACGCTACATCGAAACTGTGCAGCGACAGCCGCATTTCGATGGTAGCGGGAAGCAACGGTCTCAGAAGTGCGGCCCGCGGAGCTGATTCGTGCACTCGCCGGCTCCACAGATTTCACATTTGTTTAGAAAGCACGTGCCACTCTATAGAATAGGCTTTACCATCTTATTCGTTTCCAAAATATGATAATACAAACATGTACTTTATGGAAATTAAAACAAGCGTTGGCCCCTTAATCTGCGTATAAATCGAGCAAAAATCAGCTGTCTTCCAGAGCAAGGCGACGAACATACCGCCCCTGCCTTGGAGTTCCTTTTCTATTGAAGAAAAAAGATCGTGGTATTTATTAGCCGTTGTATGCGTTCTGTACTTTTCTCCGAGCCGCCGGCGCTCAGAGAAGACCGAACACGCGCGTTTTTTTTTTTATTAAGAACGACAGGGTGTGCTTTGCTTAAATTAAGATTATTTTTGCTATCTATTTTCATATTGTTAATGTTTTTAACTGTTTTTGATGTTTTCTTATTATTTTCTGAGTTCTGGTCCAGGACGCAAGAAATTTGGTCGGCGTGGCCCGCATAACAACAAATGGTCGACTGTGCAATGTCAATGCAGATCTTAATCTCCTAAAAAGGGCAAAATCTTCATACTTTTAGTTTCAGTACTCACCGATCGCATTACCGGGAGCTGGCCAAAGTAAAATTTCGCTGCTGTGGCCTTTTAAATAAAGCGCGCAAAGAAGGCTAACGTCCGGACCGTCCCGGCCACACTCACTGCGGTGATGCATTTGGACCGTTTCAGTAAATTGTAAAGACAGGAGGGATAAAAGTTGCTGTCACATTTGAAAAGCTTACCCAGGGATGCAAGTGCCAATAGGATATACTTGTGATTTGCCGCACGTGCCTTAATTCCGTTCTATCTATCTTCCCTCTACCAAGGCTGTCGTCACAATGAGCACGACCGACTAGGGAGGAAGTAAAGAAAAAAAAACGATCGCGTCATTCCTCTGCGAGAAGGTACAACGCACATCCGAAAAAAGAAACGAGTATTGATTCCTCGGGGAAGATGGGAGCCATCTGATAAAGAAAACCGTGGCGGCGCGAGGGTCGCCAGAGACGTTCGATATTCAGCAGGTGACACATCTCCCGCCGAGGAAACCTCCTCAAGTGGCATAGATCCCGCTTTGTCTGGAACAGAAAGGGGAGAGCAAAGGCAGGGCCTGGAGGCTCCCGGGACCCGCTGCCCGAGACAAAATTGAGGAGGGCGACCGTGGGGAAGAAGATACACTAGACGCGCGATACCAGGAAAAGATCGATCAGTGTGTCCCCTTCTTTGTGATATCGCGCACAGAGCCCAAGGTGATGAATTCGAGACATTACCTTATTTTTGTGGCCTGTCCATTCGCACTGATTTCCTTTGGTTGATCTGACGCTTTTGCCCAGGACAGAGAGGCGCATTAGCAGCTCGGGACAAGAGCGCGCCGTTAGATTGTGGAGATATATAGCGATACTATGCGGTACAATGATAATTTGGAAGCATTGTGGCAACGACAGTACGCCTATGGAAGTGCTTTCTTTGATTGACTGATAGATGTCATTCATCTCAACGAACGGGCGCCTTCGATCTACAGTTCGTGGTAGTGGGGCCTTATTACAAGACTGGATCTAGTGAGAATGAGCCGACAACCCGACCACTGTACCCACTGACTGAGCTACCGCAATGGATCGCCTGTTCGGTGCACGCTATGGCAACGTCCTTCTGACGGTGTCACAGTTTTGAAGATGTACTCCACTCTGCTTCAGTAGCGAACCGGGAAGTTTGCGACATTCGCCCGTTTTACTTTTTCTAGTCGAAGTTGCTTTCGGTTGGCCACGCGTACACTTTCGGCGGCATCCTGGCGCCGATGGTGCTGGATAAATGCAGAATCAGTCCGGAGTGGCGCGACCGCGGAAATAGAGACGCTAAGCACCGGCGCAGCGAGACCGTCTGGACAAGAGTGCGTAGAACCAAGGCAAGCGTACTGAGAGAACGCATCTGCGTTACAAGGAAAGGAAGACAAACGACCAAAAGAAGAGCACAAGCGCAGCTTCATTTTTTCTTTTCTTTCTTTTTTTTTTTTTTTTTCGTGCTTGCAAAGCTTTACACAGAGACTATAGGTGGCCTTGAGTGATATTAGCGTCAACGTGTGCTAACAAAGGGCAGCATAAGACACAAACGCAAAGCAGCGACAATACTTTATTTTGAGTGTTCAGCCACATCAGTGAGAATGTGATAAAAAAACAACAACAAAACGAAGCGAAACCTAAAGAGAACACTTTAACAAGCATATGACAGACTTCATACCTCCCACACTTGTTTTCTTGGTTTGTTATCTCCCCTTGATTGATGCTGGTCAAGGAAGCGTATTTGCTAGTTTGCGTTTGTCTTATGCTGCCTCTTTGTAATGTGTTAGCGTACCGATACGTCAATGTTTTCGTGTTTCATCGTTGTTTAGTTTAGGGAAGATACATTTTTCCGCTCTACAAAAGTAAGTCACGAAACGAAGGTCTAGTTGGGGGTCTAGTCACGAAGGTCTAGTCACGAAGAATTTGTCTGTTTTGGCCGATTTTGGCAAGAATATATTACCACTGTTGTCGCCGCCCGCGCTTTCTCGGGTGATGAAGAATCCTGGAAATCCAGTCACATATCTGAGTCTGCCGTACATATTGCCGCCTAATTGAAATTGAACTGTCGTCAGGGAGGGAAGAAAAAACTACAGGGTCCCTTAGATGTCTCTTTAAAGGAGAATGGCGAAAGCCTACCCTTCCTCGCATATCATTTACCTCTCATCGTTTGCCTCTTATTGGCGTTCATTGCAGTGCTAAATAAAATTATAATTGGCTTACAGGAAGCGAAAGGCGCAGTATTTGTCACTCGAGGAATCTTGCTGACGCACCCCGTAGGCAACAAAGCAAAGCAGAGGTTTACGCATTTCCCGAGTGCTGATTCTGAACTGGCCTTCAATCTTTTTTATTGATTAATTGGCACTCATTGCACACTTCTGATCACTATCATGCATTTATTTTGCTCATTAAGTCAGAAATAATCTTCTTTCGGTTGGCTTGATGGCACATCACTTGGACGTCGACATTAGTCGTGTGGCTATTTCGACAGTTGATTTATTTTCTTTTACATTTTTGGCTCTAATTAATCCTCCTACCGTAATATTTTTTTTCTCCAGTATCCTCACACCATACTCTATCGATCACGTTTGATAACTATTCTAAGAACGACAGAACGGCTGCGGACGCGTTATGTACACACGTTTGAAGACGCGACATTGCCGACATAGCCTAGTATTTCTTTCTTATTAATAAACTCTTCTCTTTCCACCTCCGTCGTCGAGTGCACAAAAAGGAAGCGGCTGCTCTGTCCCATCTACCTATGTCCTGAAGCACATTACGTTAGGCAATACCCAAGCACACACTCAATCTGGACAGCATTCATAATGCCCGGCACGCAAACGAAGAAGCCGCACGATAACGGCCATAAAAACAATGGGGGAAGAGTGTAAACCTTCGGCAGAGCTCCCCCGCACGACTCGTCGTGTGGAGAAATTCGCTGGGGTTAATACGCCTTCCATTTGCCTTTTACCACCGTTTTACCACGCAGACTTGCCGGGCAGAATACTTTATGGGGTATAAACAAAAATTATATAGAGCAGGTGTACGTCCTTGAGATCCACGGGCGCAGGGAACACGAACATGAGGACCTCTGCGTCGGCTCGACGACACCTGTTTTCTTGCACACCATGCTCTCTCTCGTTTGTTTGTTCTTTGTTGCTGTATTTCTGCTTGTCTTTTGTTTCTTTGCGCGCGCGGCGCGCGGTGTGGGAACTCAGCACCCGGAAATCATCTCGAGTGCCGAAAGGCGGCAAACCTGGCATGCCGGTCTCCCGTGTACTTTTTTGTACTTTGGCTCCTCTCCACATGAGAGATTTAATTAGGAGGAGGTCCCTAATTGGGGCGTTGCACGAACGCGTTGGTCCTACACGCCAGTGCCAGCCATCAAGCGCTATGATAACGTCAGTACGCAGTGGCGGCTGCGGGTGTGTTAACGCGTCCGCATTATCAGCAGGGCTGCATTGACAGGGAGTTTAGTTAACAGCAATGGGGTTGGGTTATGGTTACATGCACGCGTTAGAAACCGCGGCGTCGTTTAAATAGTTAGCCCCTTTCCTCGAAAGGGTGGCAGTCCCCTGCAGGATAGTTTAGGTTTTGCGGGGTTCCTGCGGGCAGTTTGCACGTATTCATTACCACATTAAGGGTAAGCAGACGCTGTAGTCAGTGTTGCCAATTTAGCGGTTTTCCTGCTAAATTTAGCGGGTTTTTACATTATTTAGCGGGCGAAAGTCTTGTACTGCGGGAGGCGGAATTTTTAGCGGTTTTTAAGCCTTTCTGGCGATTTTTCGGTGGTTTTTGGTGGTTCTAGAGATTTTATTTCTGAACCGGAAACGTGTCTTAAAATTCTAGTCGCGTCTGCGAGAAAACGTCACCACGTGAGCGCATGACGTCGCTGGGATGCCGCTATGCTACAGTGGGGAACATTGGAACACACCATGACTCCATTTCTGCGGCACTTTTGAACCTAATCCTCGAACCTGCAGGGTAAATGCTGCTCAGACTACGAACTGCCACCAAATGTAGTTCAAAAGATCGGCACGATGGAGGCGTACGCTGCCAAAAGCGCAGGAAGCCCACCAGTACATGGTACCAGCAGTACGAGTGGTCAGTCGCTTGCAGATGAAGCATCTTTCTATGATTGTGCCTGCAGTCAGGCAGGACTCAGCAGTGTCTAGTCAGTACTTTCCATTTCAGAAACTTAAAAAAAAGAATAGTTTTTAGAACTTTAACGTATATTATCATGTATGCAGCCTCTAGTCGATAAATGATATATTCAACGGTTTTTAGTCGGAAAAGAAAAAGTGCGTGCTTTATTTTATATTATTAGTTATATTTGTTTGCAAACTGAATAAAATGCACAAAAATGAACTTTTTGGCACAAAAAATACATTTAGCGGTTTTTAGCGGGTTTTGGGAGTTCCTGTTGCGGGTTTTTTATTTTTGAGTTGGCAACACTGGCTGTAGTAAACAAAATAGCCTTGCCGACTCCACCACATCCAGGCTATAAACCGAAGGATTACGAATGGCTAAAGTACTCGACGGCGCTTGCTCATAGTGCCGTAAGCGCTAAGCGTGGATTACTTACAGAGCAAGCTTGGTTTGGTCTGGTTTTGGGGTTTAACGTCCCAAAGCAACTCAGGCTATGAGAGATGCGGTAGTGGAGGCCTCCTGAAATTTCGACCACCTGGGGTTCTTTAACGTGCACTGACATCACACAGCACACGGGTGGCTAGCTTTTGGCCTCCATCTAAAAGCGGCCGCCGAGGCCGGGACTCGACCCCGCGTACAGAGTAACCATTTTCGCTCCTAAGCATACATGAGTGAATAAATAAAGTAAACGAAAACAGCTCAATGATACCAAGCAGAACATGTCACAGGTTTTTTGAAACACGAAACTGTGAGCTCTCACTTTTCAAAATCATAATTCACGACACGTTCTCCAGTTCTGTGCTTTGATAACATCTGAAAAAGAGGACGTATTCACCGCAAAAGCCTCTTAATGCACGACGTAAAAATAACATCAGAACTACGCCGTGCTATTGGTTTGACATGACTGGCACCAGAAATTTCATCCCTGATCCGTGATTCCCCGAAGGTTATGACTTCTATGAATGCCACAACAGCCCCACTATGCGGCTTAGAATGTCATCCCTGAACTCTACACTTTTGAAAAGGGTTGCACGTCCTAATCTGCTGCCTCCCGACCCTTTCTGTCCATATATACACATCCACGCTTGGAGTATATAGTTCATCCCGCCCGGTCATCCTCCATTAATAACCACTCCTTACAGGCTTCCAGCTATGTCAGGAATGTCACAGGGTTGTAGCTCACTTGCATTAGAGACTCCAGCCTATATCGTGTCATGTTCGCTTGTTCGCTGACGATTGTTTTGTTCTGGAGTGAACCACACTTGTCAAAAACACTAATCGATAACCACGTGCAGAAGTGCAATTTACAGCGGCTGATTGCATTCAACGCTAAGGAAGACAAGTGTGTGCCATCGTAACCTTCCTTTCAACCAACATAGTTACGCACCGCCTGATTTCATTCAACCCCAAAAGCATCAACCTGCAGGCACACTTTGTTTAACTTCGCAGTATTTTCATAATATTATATAAGGGAATTCTACTGAAATATTTTGTGTATAAAGCAAAATTTTGTGTTGTCTTAAAACCATCAATAAAACGGCTGAAGTTCTCATGCAAACTCAGCAGGAACGAAGCTTGCTGTTGAAAGTCGCAGCCGTCCTTAATATGCACACGATGCGCAACACTCTAGGAACGTATGTGAACAATTATTTCCAGTACTTCCCTGCTCAGTTATTCCGGAAAAACGGACGGGCGGGGGAAGTCGTGCTTCCAAAATTCTTCCTAAGGGGAGCAGCCCCCCCCCCCCCCCCCCTTTCCCTCGTCTAGAGGGCACCCAACTGGTTGCGTTCAGAATTCCGACAAACGCCTGACTTGTAACTTTTAATACGTCATTAGCGTAAAGCACAGTGGGGCTGAGCATGTTTGTTTGCACTTACTCTGTACCAGTCTGCACCTAACCTGTACCAATCATGTCTTAATGAAGTCGTCGATGGAAGCTTAATTCCCTGTTCGTGAGCGTTATTAAACAACTGATTAAACGGTTTTTATATTCTTTATCCCTCCTGATGTTAGCATATAAATGAATATGGCCGTTTAAATATGGGTTTCTTGTGCATTAAAAAAGAAAACTTCGCCCCTCAACAGTTCAAAATAGAAAAAACACCACTAGTCTTTATACAACCTAAACAAAGCAATAAAGAAAAGGGGAAAAAAAAAAGCAAAATCTTGAACATCCCTCATTCCCACTCTGAAAACAGTTCAAAAGCCACACGTGCCGGCAAGTCAGGGCCCGCATTTGCCCTGTAGCGCAAATTCCTGCAAGCTGGTTGTTAGACGGACTTCCGATAGACACCAGGAAGCAGGATTTTTTTCTCGCATTCCTTTACACGCTGCGAGCAGACCATGCTGCAAAACAATTTTTTTTTTAGTCGCTTAAATATAAGTAAACCAAAGAAAGATGCTTGCTCTTAAAGAATATCTTTTCGGAAGACCTTCCTGAAAACACACGAAATAAGGTATGCCAACTGAATCGATAGCCGGCAAGGGAATATTCCCCAATATAAGAAATGCTATATTGTACTCCCGAGCACAACAATGGGTACCGGTGCGCCGAGAAATTGAATATGAATTTTTTTTCTTCACCGCGGAGCGTTCAACCGAAGCTATACAGAGAAACTTTGAAGGAGAGAAGCGGGGCTCAATCAAAGCTAAATAAAGTCTGCCACAAATAAAAAGTATACAGTGTACATCGTTCCATGCTACACGCTCCGCGTGCGTTCCACGATTACGAATTTTAGGGTCGACTTGGTTTGATCTCGGCACGACTAAGCGAAGGAATGCCTTCACTTTATGCGCTACTCTGTTATAGGGGCACCACATTCCGAGAATCGGCATAGCTATATAGTCTTTCGGTGTACACCGGGTCATACCGAGTTCCCCGGCGGAAAGCAAATATTGCGCATACTGCATGCCTTGCGCGATCACATGCGGAGCCGCGAAAACCAGCCCGGATAGAAAAACTGCCACAGATAAAAACTGAACGCAAACATTCGTGCGCTAAACGTGAACACCTACATATAAACATACATGAATTCAAGAGCGACCACACACGTGTATATCCTCTTGACTCAGCGGGGTTCGCGCGGAAGTATGCATGAATACGCGCGCCCAGAAACGGGGCCTCGGGGCGAGGAGAAAGGAGCCATAAGACACAGGTACAGTGGGGCGGTGCGTATATTTGGAATGCCTGCTTTAAGATTCCCGCGGTTTCGCCCGCTATATGGACGGAGGCACACGCAGAACTCAGTTAACTATAACGCACAAAATATTATTGCGTGTTCACTTTCGAGGGGATCTTAGGGAGTAGTTGGTGCGTACTGCCGGTGCTCATTCGGAAAAGTGGAGTTTCAAAAACCGCGATCGTATATACGCCGCGCTCCATTGCAGCTCTCGACAACTCTGCTTATTTTGCGTGACATAGAATTGAACGGCGGACACTTTCTAGGCAATCAATTTTTCGTGACCAGCATACAGAAATAGAGAAAACAAGGACAAGCATAGAATGCATACACAATTGAGGAACGAAAGAATATGTAACAGTGCGCCGTGTTCTTATCCTGGAAGCATTTTACACCTTAGTTCTCCTCGCAAGCATTTGTCTTAAACAAGTTGGAAGTATCTGTTTAGATCGTTGAAGGCAGCTCGCGACCGATTTTACAAGCTGTCTGTTACGGCAACGTGCTGTGGCTTAAAGAAATTCGCAGGCAGAAAGATAATTTTACATACCGTTTAGATTCCCATGGCTTGGAGGCGAGAACTGGATAATTAAGTGGTAACGAGCAACTTCTCGTTTAAGCAATAAGACAAACCACACACGAATAAAAGCGGCTCTAGGGGAACGCAAATTCATTAAACCCTGCAGCGATTAAGGCGTGTCATTGTTGATAAAAAAAGTGGAGAAATTGAGAACATCGCAAATCAAGAACCTCTGTGTGTGTGTGTGGGGGGGGGGGGGGGGGGGGGGGGGAGTATAGGTTGTAACTATAGTGAGCCACAGCACAGTGAAATCTACGTTAACAACTAAGCCCAGCAAGTGCAGCTAAGTCAACCATTGTTTGGCCTAACGGCGAGCTCTGGACTTATCTGGTTATCGTTTCGCCGCAAAATTCTGCGATTGAGCATTAACTGTGGGCGCTCGGTTTTTTTTTTTTCCTTTTTTTTTATTCGAAGCCGAGGGACCAGCGTGATCCATCCAACAACCGAACATGATCACACCGTCCCCAGAGGGCCCCCGAGCGAAGACAATGACGGGGCTGTAATGGCGCAAGACCAGGAAAAGTCGGCACAACCTCAACTGCAACAAACCCACAAAACGAATATAAGGCAACCTTGAGAGCAAAAGTAAGTACAAGAAGGCTCAGTGCGCTGCGCACACGTACGCTCAAACAGTCCGCAATTTCACAGTCGGCCGCCCAGGCCCAATGACATTCGGGCACGCATTCCCAACGGTTCCCCTCTTTCCCCGCGCATGTCTATAGCAAGCTATAGTACCGAAGAAGGTTCTCCTACTGTACCCTACAAACCCTTCACGGGGGTTATTCACACGAAGACGATCTACTCCCGCTAGTCTTATCTACATACAACCACGAGCCTTTGTCGACACGGAAATGGACAAACCACTATTCTTGGCGAAATATTTTTTTTTGAGGTACGCGAGAAAATAATATCGGGTGAGGAAAACAAAAGATGTTTGAGGTAATCGCCTTATTAAGGCGAAGGCTTAATAGGCTTTGCTGGTGAGGCAAAACCGGCCACTGGTATAATGTGCGGCCACGAGGCTTAGCGCGGTGCTTTCCTTTATGGAGCGGTTCAGGGGTCCACAAAGAAAGTGACAGATTGTGCGCTTTTGCCTTCCTATAAACCAATTACTAATGTGAAAGCGTTAGTAGGCTGCGTAGAAAATAACAAAAACTGATGATAGTAAATATTAATGCTAATGACGACGGTTATAATAATCAATGATGGTGGCAAATAAAACGTAACTATAAAGCAAAAATAACAGTTAAACACAAATATGAGAATAAAAATAAGCAGATAAAATAATATATAAAAAATACGCACATTACAATGTAAAAAAGTAAAAATTAAAAAAAAAATCGCAGCAGCGCTCATGAACGCAGTTTCTGCTGTAATCATCAACATTTTGATATTTTTATTAAACCGCATATATAAATGAGTTCCTGCACACATCCGGGAGACCAAGCAATGCGACAGACGCCGGGGCGTGTGCCAAACAGCCGTCACCCTCGAGAGGCAGTTACAGGCGCATTTAATTAGTGTCGCGGCGTCGAGGACTCTCGAACCGCTCACGCGGTGCGTGTAATAGCCGTGTTGGATCAATGGGGAAATCGGCGACTGGTCACTTCAGCGGCGTGAATCTCGAGCAGGAGCCACACGCAACTGCGATATACCGGGCGCAATCTGGGCGGACTCGCCGCGTTCGCTCAGTGTCTGAGCGCTGAGCCGGAATATCGATGTATGTACCAATCAGTGTATGTACAATGTGCGCACGTTCATTTAATCACCGTACATGGGCCAGTAAATATACCTCCAATGATCTTTGACTATGTCGATTGCTTTAAAGAAGCTAAGAACTGGTTTATGAAAAGCTATAGAAGTGATCGTGATCGAAAAAAGGGATGTCACCTAATTATGGTCCGTGAAAATACATGACAGCTAAAACTAAAACGCGCAACTGGGGTTCTTTTGCCTGAACTAGAAGTAAAAGGGTTTGGAATAAATTGCGTGTTTCAATTTCCGGCACTGAGCAGAACGGGATGATTACAGTAATTAGCGAGCTTGATTATGCGGGACGGCTATATGTCTTGATGATCCGGCCATCCTTTCTAGAATATTCGTGGTTCTTGTCGCCTCAAATCTGAAACCCGGCTAGGCTTTTCTATGCAAGCAGAATCCACCAGGAAAGAATCCATGTGAGACCTTACCTCATTCGAGCAAGGCGAGAGAACGCATCAGTTTTTGTGCTTTTGTTACATCAGGCACCTCATTAAGAAGGGGCTACTAAACGCGAGTGACACTCAATATTAAAAGGCAAGCGGGAATGGTAAAGTAGGCGAGACGAGAGCAATTGGTTGCATTTAGAGATCATAGCGACTATCTGTGTTTTGTATATATATATATATATATATATATATATATATATATATATATATATATATATATATATATATATATATATATATATATATATATATATATATATATATATATATATATATAGGAAGAAATCAGCGACAGGTAATGTTTCCGACAATGGAGAAGCTTTCGTTCTCTTTATATTTTAGTTTTGGCTCCGATTAGATGCCGAAATAAAAAACGGGACTCCCAGGAGGGCCGTTCCCAATTCTGTTCAAAGCCAAGAGAACAAAAAAAGGACGCAAATAAAAAGAGATTAACGGGACAGGTGCAGCCATTGGAACTTTTCACACACACACAAAAGAGTGTATTCGAGGCGACGGAGTTTATTTTTATTTTTTTTTTTGGCACGCAAAACAGCAGCAAAAATCAACAGAAGAACCACTCGTTGAGGGACGATGGTTTAAGCTCGCCTGCCGGGTAAGCTTGCAAAAAGTCAAGTGAAGCTGAGAGTATAGAAGCGCGTCCCAGATTATCTATTTCAAGCAGTGCCAAATAAATGAGTTAATTCTCCGACATGCTACAAGAAACTCGGTGTCGAACAGGCTCTAGTGACATCACAACAATAATAAAAATGACTGCATGCCATTTGGCTTGATCGATATACTCCTGCGGAAGAATCAATTTCAGGGAACTCGGGTAGATGCGATTATAGGAGGAATTTAGCATGTGAAGATCAAGTAAAAATTTCAAGCATGAGAGGCTTAACTGAAGCAAAACTAATGACAATATGCGAACCGAATGTTTTATTTCCAGCCACGTTTTTAACAGATATAAATCAAATAATCGACTACATACCCATCACAGCTTTGCCCATCTCACGAATCGGAGGAAACAACAAAGACAGAAGGAGGGAGTATTGTGCAGTTCATGTTGGCCCAGCGCGACAAAACTTTCATTCGCAGCCGGTAAGGGACTCTGGAAAACGGCTGCTCAAACTACGCTCTATACGAACCGTCAGTGATCGAGCACAAAGAGGTGCCAGACTCACTCCTTGCACCCAGTAGGTTTGCGGAGGCTTCATATTCATCCTTGAATTTTTACATTACCAAAATACAAAGGAACCTTAATTTAAACCTAAAATTAAAGGCAAAGCAGTGTTGTATATACAGCAGCGTGTAGTAGCTCGAATGTTTATTAATGCCTTTTTGCGCTTTCTTCAAGACATCTTCATGCCGGTTTATTTTGAGGTTTAGAAATCTAGCGGTCATGGAGTCACTCAAAAAACTACCGAGTCCTGAAGATGGCCTTACGTTTTCTGTTTATGGCTCTTGGTAATGGCGGAAGATGCTTTATTCAAACATTTCTTTAGTGGCACTATACTTCTACTCACCAGCATACCAAGCGTTAGCGTTCTGTCTGAAAGGTTCCTTTTGTAATATGTTTTCCTTGTAAACGTTTTGGAAGCTCGGCACGGCAGAAAAAACGTGTCAGAAAATATCAACATTCCACAGGTGTGTGAATATACTCCTCTCCATGGCAGCTCTCTTTCTGCGAGACAAAATGCTAGTCATTTTTGCGGCGCATTAGCTGTACTCTGCAGACTGAGAACACGGTATCATACCATGCCTTTCTAATTAACCAACCTTAAAAATGAACTTAACCGGTTCTGTTAAGTGATTAACGGAGTTCAAAAAATACACGTGGTCAAAATGACACTAAACGGCAGTAAGATATTACCTCCACGACATGAGAAGCAGTTCAAAAGGAAGTTCTTACTTCTACACATTGGCAACGGGCTGTATCCCTCGCTGTCGCCATAACCCGCCACCATTAATGCTCTCGTCAAAGGAAATCCACACGACAGCGTAGCCTGCCAAAGCTCTATGAAGAAATTCCCGCTAAATCGAAAGGCGATCAAAAGAGACTTAAACAGCACATAAATTATGATCAGAAGGGAGACATGACTCGAGGTTCATTACAACAGGTATATAGAATGAACGAATTATGCAGAAAACAAAACTGGAGTTGGGGCGAGTGGAGACGCGAACCTGGCACACTTCGATTCCATGTCTACAACGGTAGCCCTACACCACTCAGGCACTTCATTTTCGCATGCACTGTATTTATTACACGTGGTTACGTAAAGAGAGCCTATATACAAAGAATACTTGGAAGGCACTCAGGTGTTGCTGAGCTGCCCTATATTCACAGGAAAAAAGCGGCAAAAATAGACGAAGCGCAGGAATCCTTCTACGGATTGTCTAAACTGGGGTATCATTAAAAGGGTGGTTAAAAGGGTGTTAAAAGGGTAAATACCTGAGCTAGTTGGCACATATACTTCAGGTTTTTGATGCAGCAGACTCAAAAAGAACGGGTACGCAAAAAGAAACACAGAGAACGAGGATAAAGCTGCACTGACAACTGTCGAACACATGTGTAACAACTGTCTGACACATGTCTATGTCGTACAGTGTTTCACATGAGATGGGAAGATTACGACGGAGCGCTAATTAACATTCATGAGATTAGGGAGGCACTAATTAATGGAGCAGTGATCAAACAAGTGGCAACGGGCATGTCGGAGAGAAGTGAGTACGCGAAAGTGGATACCCAGGGGAATCCGTCAACGGGAGCTATAAACGCTATTGAGTCGCAACCTTAAACGCGTAGTTTATGAAGCTCCGAATGTTTTGGTGCTCAATTGCCGGGCTAACTAGGTTATGGTGAAACACGCTGCTGATGACCACTTTTGCAGTGCGGCATGCTTTTCAGCTGCATAGAAGAGAATGTTTCAATCCCGATGAGGTATGCCTCTTCCGCAACCCGGTAATGTACATGTGTCGTCGGCCATAATGCCTGTCGCGAGGCAACTTCTAAGTTGGCTATAGCAGATGGGTGGACATTCGACGAGGGCTGGTATGGCAACACCCAGAACGCTGTACGACAGAAGGTATACGATCCCACATCTCTTATAAATGTCCGGAAAACTGCCGCCTCGTATGGAGGTCCGCCAGTGCTGAGTATATACAATGTGCTTTTTTTAACCTTTAGGAGATCGTTATTTTAAAACCTATGAGAGATACGTCCGTGCCATTTGTGCAGGGGAGTTGCACATATCATCTACAAGATATAGGTCAGGAATAAATCAATTATTTAAAATTAACTAAGCAACTTTTTTATTTTGCGTTTAGAGGCCAGCATTATATTAAGAAAACGAAGGTCGTCAGAGTAAAACTCAGTCGAGTTTTGTTTTTCTTTTTTTTAATTTCTTATCGACAACGCAGTTCGATATATTTAACGTCAAAAGTACGCAATTTTAAGTTCGTAAAGCTGGCTTCTCGGGATGGACATTTTCAAAATGGCATCGCTTTGTCTATTTTACCCGTTGAAGCAATGAGTGGCATTTTCGTAACAATACCACGCCCAGCGACACAGTTTTAAAGATGCACATTGCGGGAAGCCATCTTTATCGGCTAAGAAAGCATATTTTGCCGCTAAATATTTTCAGTTGCATTGCCGAGAAAGAATATTTAGAAACAGGACCCAGCTTTTGATTTGACGGCCTTCACTTTCTTAATAGGCTGCTAAAATAACAAATGAAACCGCTAATTAGTCAATTTTCTTTATTAACACAGTAATTACTGAGCTCCATCGGGTACATAATGTCCGCCTTGCTGTGCAAACCACCTGCACAGACCGCACTGACCTACCTCTTACAAGGTTGAAACCCCGCCGTGTTTGTGCAGTCGTTAGAGCGCTCGACTACTGTGACCAAGACAGCGAGATCGAATCCCGGCCGCTTTCGATGGAGGCGGAAAGCTGGGCTTCCGTCTGCTGTGCAATGACAGTGCACGTTAAAGAACCCCGGGTGGTCGAAATTTCGGGATTCCTCCCCTACTGCATCTCTCATAGCCTGAGTCGCTTTAGGACGTTAAACGCCATAAACCAACCATAGAACCTTAGAGTATTTAAAATAACCAGGTGTAAATAGTTAAAAGAACACCCTGTATCTACTAGAGGCTTTCATCCAAAAAGCCATCCCTCTATCTTCAGTGACCGAACTCTTTCCTAACCATTCTTCCATCTTTATGCCCTAATCCCTCCATGCAGAGTAGCCTGTCAGCGAACGTTAACGCCGGCTAAAATCTGTTTCATTAAAGAGTATTCTCTTTCTCTCGAGCGGCACGTATAGCATACCGTCCGAAAGAGGTGGTCACCTCGGTCACTGATGGGTCTGTGTGAGGACATTGTGACATCGCAGCTTTTGCGTCATAAAGTTTCTTGATGACGTATTTTCAGGACCATAATTTGTGCACGATGCAAAAAGCCGAGGCCTTTTCTCCTAATGGAACAGGTGAGGTTCTCTCCTTGTGAGCTCCGAACGACCTGCACATTTTTACTCTGTACTGATCCGAAACAACAAGACCATAAGAGCAATACTGCCAGTTTTGTGCTGCATTTCACCAGGAAATACCAGCGAATGCTTTTGAGGCAGTATTTGTTAACGCAAAATATTTTTACGCCGAATTTCTGTATGGAAATTCAGCCAGGATATCCGCCTTGCGCTTGCCTATCTAGTTGGTACAACATGAAACACAGGCTCTATAAACTACCCGCAGTGAGAACTAGTTATGGTACGCAAACTCTGATGTACTTGATCCCTGACTCTCTGAACATGTATACCCATCTTTACAAGATACCATGCAGCAATTTAATAACCCATAGGCGCTTTAAAGAAGTTATCACAAGTTGCATGTCCTAACCGACATATGTAATGGATACTTTATTTTCTATTCCATACTAAAACTGTACACATGTCCAAATGGTGCTTGACTGTGTTGTCTGTCTGTTCAGTACATCTTATCTAGTTTAGCACGTACATTTTAGGTCTCAATACGTCAATTGCATCTGCCGACCTGTGTATGAGTGACAGGGCCATCGTCCGGCAGACAGTTTCTGCCTTTTAGCCCTGTTATCCAAGATCATCATCATCATCATCATCATCATCATCATCATCATCATCCTGACTATACCCACTGCAGGGCGAAGGCCTCTGCCATATTTCTCCACTTAACCCGGTCCTGTGCTAGCTGCATCCACTTGTCCCCTACGAACTTCTTAACCTCATCCGCCCACCTAACTCTCTGCCGGCCCCTGCTAGCTTTCCTTCCCTTGGAAACCAGTTTGTTACCTTAATCGACCATCGGTTATCTTCTCTTCGCACTACATGTCCTGCCCATGCCCATTTCTTCTTCCAAGATCAGTTGTGTAAAATGAAATGCAAGTGCCCTACGACAGAGAGGACGTTACAGGCTTTCTGATTTTTGACAGTGTTTCAAATCTTTCTTGAAATGTTCATCCAGGATTAAAGTCTATATGGACTCACACTGGTTCGACCTGTAGCTTTACTCTGCGGCAAGTGCACGATCATGAGACACCATACTTGACGGGTCCAATCACTGAAGAGCCGCTTCACGGAATCGATGGACACCGCGTGAGTTGTGGCTGCTCTCATGGCGCAACGGACTCGATGCTTTCGTGTAAGATTGGTTGTCTTTCTTTTTCGCGTCGTCCCCGCTAAGAAGTCTCCACGTCAAGACATGATCTTTAGCAAGCCAAGTTGATCTCTCATAAAAATAGCGCACAGAAGTTCTGTCAAATGATCCATGTGCGAGGGTCCTGGCCAGAGCGATCCAGAGCCGGTATGGGTGGTCACTCAATCATCGCCAGGATCGTACATAATGCAACCGACGCCAGTGACCCAGAAGAGTGTCGCCCCAATAAAATGAGCGTGGACCTCGCGTCCCGACTCCACTGGGGCCCATAAACATGTTTGCGAACGTGCGCTCCCTGTCGCTGTAAGCGTGTGTCGCGCCCCCATTAGCTAAACAAGCTGTCGAGCGAAGGAATGGACAGAACGGGAATGCATGCCGCTGACGCAGTTGGGATTAAGGTCAAACTTTGCAATCCGCTCAGAAACACAGCGGTAAAGACTACAGTGGTGAAAAGAAAAGCACACGAAGTCCGACAAATGTTACCATATATAGTTGTGGATTCAACGGAAACCAGTCCGGCGAGGAAAATTCGGCATATAGAAAGAAAGAGCGATGCCGAGACAACTGAGGTAACAATTCTGTGTTACCTCGATGAGTGCTGATTTTTTTTAATATGCTCTTGTTACCATCTTTTTATTTGAAGGCGAATGCTTTTATATACTCGTAGTGAATATCTTGCGTCTGCGAGAGGTGTCCGCGAGAATACGGGAGATGTGTCAGCGAGACGTCGCGATAGGTTCTGACGACGATGCCAAAGAAAAAAAAGTAATGAAATTATAACACTTACACAAGCACGCAAGTTAGAAGAAGGAGAGTAGAGACATACAGAAGGGGAAGAAGACAATAACGAGGAGAGGCTTTGACCATTAAGCTCTTAAGCGAAACTGAGTGCAGTCCTGTAATCTTGGATTATCATGTTCTATACTCTGCAGGGACCGATTCTAACAGCCTAGTATGACGTGTCTTTCTGCTTCCCTCTTGTCTACTCATGTATGCCGTAGGTAAAATGCAGCGTGTACTTTCGAAATATTTATCTTCTCTATATGCATCCTGCCTTTATAATAATAAATAGTATTTAAAATTTCGGTTGACGTTTGCCATAGTTTTTTTTTTTTTAAGTGAGCTTTCTTACTGCTTCTTCGCCCCGGTATAGTAGTCTGTGGGATATATACAGATACCCTGGTCTAACCAATGGGTGCTCGTGGTGGATTGACTGTATCGTTGCTCCGTGACAGGAAGGGTCTTTCGTGTATCGGTCGTTTGCAATGACCATTCGACACAGTAGGTAGCATAAAGTGTGCTCTAACTCAGGCTTGTGTTTCCTTTATAGTTTCTAAGATGATTAGTTTAAACTGCTCTTAAGTGTTAGAGTTGTTACTTATTCCGATACAGTCCTCTTCCACAGCACTGCTCGGTTCAACACACGTGGTCGCATGTGTAAGGTGGATTTGCTGCAATGGAACTTTGCAACAGGCACGGCTTGTAAGTGAGCAGCATGGTATATTCAAGACAAAGAACTTATAGAACGTAAAGCTCCTCGCCTCACTGCCACATCTCAGCATAGAGCATTACTGCACCTCTCCCCAACAGCACGCGTCGGTCGAGTTGTATACCTCCAACGTTGGAATATCTCCTTCTCCAGCCCTCATAGCATTCCATTTCTTGAGTGGCAGTTAAGGTCGATAGCTTTAAGATATGATGCCTTACGCTCCGAAGGGAAATGTACAAAGCCCACACAGGGTTAAACAAGAGGCGCCGTAAAGCGTGTGGCCTATAGTCTCTTCAAGTCCTGTGCAACTCCTGCTGGAATAAAGTGCGCGTGCAGAAATATCCTGAACGTCCTGAAAACGCGATTTCCCTGAATAATCATATTCCACATATCTCCAAATGTCAGCAAACCTCTTGACCGTAAAGGAAGCGGGTGTAACACCTCCAGATACATAAAGCCTATACATGCAGTCACTGCAGCGCAAAGGCGATTGAGGAAGAGAGATAGGGAGAAAAGGAAAACACACCACTACGTGCAGGAGGCCGTCGGCGAGATCCCGATGCAGGCCACTCCAAACACAGGAAGCTCTACAGCTCTGAGGCAAACACGGAGCTATACAGCTGCCTTAGCTCGACCGGCCGGAAGGCGTATATAGATATCCTCGCTTCTGCCTGTTGTCATTCCCTTTTCCCGGGTTCTCTTCTTTTCCCTGCGCTGCGAGTGTGTTTTCCAGAGGACGCGTGGCCACTCCTGGCCACCTCTTTTCGCGATCCCTGCTGCTTCCAATTTCCAGGTCTGTTTCGGGTCGACCCTCGGCCGCTTGCGTCTCTGGCCATGTTCTCGCCGGCCGGCGCACTCAGGTAGCCCTAAATATTTCAGCGCTCTCATCTCTTCTCTTTATCTGCGTGGGAATGTTTGTTTCCATGTTATCTCTGATGACCGCACCCCGCTTTCGAAGCGGCAAGCTTGCGTCTTTGATTTATTGGTTTTGGCTGTCATTTTTAGTTCCGGCTAGTGACCTCCACCTTTGTCACCCTGAATAATATATGCCCTGCAGACGAGAAAGTCTGAGCCCGGTGGGATTTTCCCCTCCACCTTTTTCAAGGAGGCAGCTGTATCTGAGGTGCTCGGAGTAGTCCGCTTCCGGACGGTATTTCCCAACTGACCGTTTCACTAGGAGGACACCGAGACAGCACGGCACTCAGAGCTGGCGAAAACATGAGCAACGAGATCTGTAAAAGAAAAGGAGGCTGTAAAAAGTTCTCATTATTGTTTACGGGACTCCCTGATCATTGAGCTTTATTTTGCAGCTACCTTCAGAATTTCCTCAATGCTATAACAAAGGAGTGAATTTATTCAGTACCCAATATATGAGATTCGATTGCGCACTGTAATAACAGAAGTATTGAAAGGCTGCAACTAAGTATATCTGTACGTGTGAAAATGCGGAAGCATTGTGAGTTCCGCGCATAGTTTCGTTATGAGCGCTTCCTGTTTCGTTTAGTTCCATTCTTGCTGACTTCTTGTGAAGACACGTTCGTATCACGTGATCACCTAATGACGTCATTACTACACTTATCTTAATTATCATTATCCTATAGTAAACTTATCAGCAACTTCAAATCTGATGATGTCATGACTATACCAATAATAACCTAAATTCTCATCGAGTTATGTTATCAGTGTAATGCATAGACGACTTATCTAATCATCTTCATCACATCACCACTATACATATCAGCAACAATCACAATCTTATCAGTATTTTTACCTGCGACTATCTATCTCGTCTGATGATGTAATATAGCTACCGTCAATGTTGACCTAAATTCCCACTGCGTTACATTATCACTTATCAGTCTTGCCTAAGTGTATTCTTTCTCATTGTCATGACTATCAAACTTGTATTAGCAATATGTACACAACGTTGCTAGGGCTTATCTCATTATCATTAATGTTCCTCTGTTAATCGCCTGGCTATCCTTAGTTATCCTTGTTACCTTGTGTACATGGTCACACATTCTGTCCATGCCATCCATGAGCCAAGAGACGCTTTCGCAGTAATAACTCGCGCATTACAAATGGACTATATATACGCTACATTTCTAAGTCTGGTTACAAAGAAGACGAAGAATTTTAGAACAAGGTTGCATTCTCTACATTTCAGGCTGTTCATGTACCTAATTTGCGACCAATATCTACATGTTATGCTCGCTGCCTCTTTGAGTATACGTCTTCACGATATCCTTGAGCCTTTACTCTCCAGTGGCCGCGAACTGGCGGCGTGCCGTTTGCAAATTGGGGTATTTAATCTACATGCAGTTTACTACGCAAAGGTTTGGGCCAACATATTCATGACAGCTAGCACTTCCAAGTTAAAATGTCGGTACAGCTCTGATTAAACGGTGAGCAATAAAAGTGGTGGCATGCGAGCTCCTTTAGTCTAGAAAAAAATAATTCTTCAAGCATCATTTTCTAGGAAATGTCAAACAAAGATTAGGAAACATTTGTTGAGAAAATTGTTATCCCATGGCGACGTTTTGCCGCTGAGTCAGAAGAATGCATGCCAGCTGGTTCTTAGGCACGGAATGGACTAAATGCTAATAGTTGCTAAGTGTCAACATATAAATTGCTCAAGTAATTGTTGGAGTAAAAAATGCTCATATTGGGGCTATAGATATTGGTGCACCAGCTTACATAATGTGAAGATTATTATATTCTACTTCAGTCCATCCCAAATCAAAAACCGAACGGCCCCGCTGCAGTCTTGTCGCACGCGAGGCCCGGAACCATGCATAAGTCTGGTTGGCCTTACAGTTCTAGCGTCTGGAGAAAAAAAAAGTTGAGTCTCAGCATGGATGACCTTGTTTTCCACCAGAAAAGACTAATCAGACACGAAACACAGTACTGCAGTGCAGTTGCTGGAAGACGCCATTTTTCCGTCCTTATTTGATATCAGCTTATACCTTTGGCCCCGATCCCGAGAAAAATTTTCTGAACAGGGCAATCAACGCGACGCCTGCAGTGCTTCTTGTGTGGATCAAGCGCTGGGACATTTTTCTTCGGGAAACTTGAGTTACCACATGAGGCGTGTTCAGAGCGCAGTAGTGATTCGGCTGTAAGGCTACTTAGGCATAATTTACAGAACATATGCGTTACGCATGCAGATTAACTTTTATGTAACGAAGACAGAAACGCTCACTAATGTTATGAGCTTTAGCAGAAGTAATTATTGCTCTGTAATTCCGAAGCAATGTACGCTGAGGTCTGGTAGAAAATATAAGCAAGAATAAATGGTAAAATGAATATTGTTACTATTATTCTTTTTCTTTTCTGGGTCACATGGGAAATAACTTCGAATGCTAAAGTTTGGTCCGTACTCTTTGGTTAACGAGTACACCTTCAAGTTTGAGTAATCGTTCACTGCGACCTGTATTTTTAAGCGAACGTCACGCCGACGACAAACATGGAGCAGCGGGGAAAAAAATATAAGCTTAAAGAAAGTAAATGTCGGCCTTTCAATGCCTGGGAAATGTTATTTCTGTATTGAATTGCTCAGCAGAAGCAAAATGACAGCGGGAGGCTGCAACCGAGTTTTGGACTAACGGAAAAACTTAGTGCGTTTTTCCAACTAACATTTTAATGTTGTTGTTTTTTTCCTAACTAGGTGGTTTTAATCTCAAGCTTCCCAAGCAACATCACTGTCAACACTCGCGCGCCGATGTTTGCCAACGTTACTATGGCTGCACGCTAGTTCAGTTCCTTAAAATTAGCGTCCCTCGATGCGTTCGCCGCTTCTTCTGCCGCAAACTAATTTCGTCTTCCAACTTTTTAACGAGTACAAGCAGGCTGCCCGTCGCTGTTCGGGCGCCCTCGCCGTGGTCTTAAGGCAAGGACTCCTCGCCACCCTTTATTCTCCCTCCTTCCCCTACAGCAGTTTTCGAGGGCACCTTATTCTTAGGGCCCAACGTAGAGAGTTCCTTACGAAAACATCCTCGCGCAGGGGGGCAATGCAAACACGTGCGGACGCGCGCATTGAGTATGCGCGGCTGCAGCTGTGGGCACGTGCAGCACAGGGTTGAGAGAACGCTTGCTCTTTCCAAGCCCCTGCGTCCGTAATTGGTGCCGCGCCAGGAACAGGCTCGGCCCTCGTCGGCCCATCGCCTCTGCTGCGCCGACAGAAAGCAAACTTCATTCGCAAAGTAAACAAGAAGCGAACGCTAGCGGCGGCACGGAAGCGAGCTCGTTTATAAATGGCCAAAGAATCCGGCATCACAGAAAGACGACCTGAGGGAAGTGGACAGAAGAACATAAACATTTTGAACGCGAAGAGTGGGCCGAGTGGTCAGGCGGCAGATTTTTAAGACAGCTTCTTGTACGGTGATTTGGAGCGAAAAGTAAAGAAACAACAATTTCCTCTCTATAAAATGGGTGGGCATCCGACGGTGCATAGGTTTGAAGCAAGTTCTACTAACACCAAACAGGCAACTCTAGAAATTGTCCGGCAGTGTACTGAGCCCAAAAATAGAATGTCTTTTTTTTTTTCGCGTGTGTATGTGTGTGTGTGCGTGTGTGTGTGTGTGTGAGTAGTGTGTTTTACCACGGAGTCACCGTGGTCTATCACCAACTAATACGGTACATATGAAGATACACCTGGCAAGGGCTATCAACTCCAATTCTAGTACTTCGCTAAACAATTCACCTTAATTGTCGTTTCGTAGAATCCACCCTTTTTGTAAGCTGTTACAAAACCTCGAGTATGTTTATTTCACCGACATTTTTTGTTTTATCTCACCCTTATCATTGGTCGCACCGTCTTCAAGTGTATAATTTACGAAGAAGGATTTTCACGTTAGTTGCAAGGTTGGAATAAATTGGAACGGGCAGCGACAGTTTAATTTCTTAACTATGTCCATAAACGATAAAACAACTTGCTGATTGCGATTTAAAGCTTTTAAAACAACAATCTTTCCGTTTCGACCTCCCTGTGAGCGTGTTTATTTTTTCTGCGCATACGTGTAGGAAAGTGTACTCCAAAGAGCACCTGACACACTTGAATCACTGCTCATAGTGACCACCATGCCGGCAATTTTTCTTACTTGATACCACAGCGTCTGAGAAGAAATAGCGTAAAATCGGACGAGTGCATTTGCTAGTTTTATTCCTTGCTTAATGTTTGATCTTATAAGCACCGACACATATGTACCCGCAAATCGTCCGTCGAGGATATGTCGAGAAGATTGCACACACCCCATTACGTTAATGTCGACAGCCTATAAATGCGCCAATTGCAGTGCAACGAGAAGGTGTCTCCTTGGCGACAAGCTCTCATTCAGTGATTTCGAAATCGCCTTCTCAGTTTGAACTGACGCGCAGTCGGAGACACAACAGCTCGAGCAGTTTCATGACTAGGCCCCATGGAGGAAGGAAAAACTTCCTCCATGCTTGGCCCCCTGAAACTTATCGGGTAAAGTTGGCACTCGCTGGCTACTTAGCCGATCTACGCTTGAGTGCTTCGCCCATGTCACGATCTTTCAAAGCACGCGCACATCTACTGCTAAACAGAACAACGCGGCCCACAGCACTCCACATGCGATCGATTACAAGACGGAGAGTAGCACCCCTTTCAACCTGGCTATCGCACGCCAAGGCGAGGTTAGCCGAGAGAAAAAGTAAAAGTTGTGTACGGCATCACACACAAGCACAGACACGCGCTCACGCACATAGAAATCTGTTGCGACAAAGAGGTTTTCCTCCCGGGAGCCAAGTCAGCGGCTCGAACGACAGGCCAGCAGGAAATGGGTATCTGGTAATGGTGCCGGGTCACGTTACGGATTACACACAGGCAGTCGCCGCCGCACGCCACGCGACTCAGTGCGACTTCAGGCGCAGGTGCTTATTTGCGGCACGGTTCGGGCCCGTCGTGCAGCTAATTCCTGTCGCCGAATTCGCTGCAGCAAAGCTTTTCGTCTCCCCGAAGGCGATAAGCCAGAAGGTCCGAGTCGTTTTGGGCAGCTGGATTTATCCTTTCCGCGCTACAGTAGCTGGTAACTTCTGGGCAAGTGTGGCCGTGATTTATAGCAATCCCGCGGAGAAGTGATTACTTCCCCGAACCAAATCAGATTTCTTTTAAATCTATGCGAAATACCATTGCCAGCAGCACTATACGCGAATGCTATCTTTCTTTGGTGCTAACTCTGCCTGTGTTGAAACATTATCGCCAACCTGCCGTACCTTGTGATTTATAGCATTCTACGTGAAGTTGCCAAAAGTACTGAGCCTCTGATTGAACTAATGATATATGTGCACAGCGCGTGCCAAGACCTAATTCACACCTCTTTTCGGAAAACGTAGCGAAACGAACGCTTCGCACGTGTGCGGGCGAAGTGCTTTCTAATCAGAGAATCCGGCTCAGTCATACGAAACACGGACGAGCCGTCTTACGCAAGATAGGATGGCAGATTGAGCCAGTACCCCTCAAGGAAGCCCTTCCGGAAGACTGGAAGACGGCCATTCAGACCAAACCCCTTCCCCGGAACATGACGCCGGGCAAGGACGACGAGAGGCGCACCGCGCGGGCCAAAGCCATAGCCCGAAAGCTGGAAGAGAACCCCAGGGTCCTCTACGCGGACGCCTCGCTCCGAAAACACAGTGACCGTGCAGCAGTGGTGGTTACGTCAAAAGACAGGCTGATCGTCAGCGCGTCCATAAAGACAACAGACGCCGCAGTTGCAGAAGAAGCGGCCATGGCCCTCGCACTCGCACAGCCGAGCGTGGACACCGTGGTCACTGACTCAAAGACAGCCTACAGAAGCTTCCGCAGAGGGGTAATATCCTCCGCGGCCCGAGCCATTCTATCCAAGTGCAAGCCTCCGGGAAGAGCTATAGAGCTCGTGTGGGTCCCGGCTCACTCGCAGGTAGCAGGCAACATCATCGCAGACTACCATGCCCGAGAAATGTCAATCCGGGGCGAGAACGAGCCGGAAGAGCTACCGCATCCGGTTACCAGCTTTCGGGAAATTACAAGCATGTACCGAGAGGAAAGGTGCAGACTGCCAGAACCGCACCCCAAGCTCACCAGGCAACAACAGACGATCCTGCGCCGAGCGCAGGCGGGATCGCTTGCGCATCCCGTATTGATGAGCCGCATGTACCCTGCGGAACACGACATGCTCTGTCCTTTTTGTAAAAAAGAAAAGGGCACCCTGCCGCACGTTTTGGCAGAATGCAAACAACTCAAAACCCCCCCTCCTCCCCTTCCCGCCAACACCCCCAATCCCCAACCCCTTGAGCGATGGGAGACCTTGTTGTCCAGCCCCGCCCTATCGATCCAGCTCGCACTGACAGACAGGGGCCAGGAGCTGCTGGAAACATATGGGTCCCGCAACTAGGGAACCACCCCGTCTGGTGCAAGCATGCACCACCGAATTATTTCGGGCTTAATAAATGTTGATTCCTCCTCCTCTCTTTAAAAGTGAATTAATATTTGGATTTGGATGCACGGCAGGGCGGGGATGTAGAAGAAGAGATTAGATGCCAATGAAAAGAGGAAATGGCAGAGAATGGACCGTTTTTCATTATGATGTGCGTAGGTTCACACAGCCGCTTACAAGTTTATTACCTTTTTTTTTTTTTGCGGCATCCTCACGCTGACAGGCAGATAGATAGGTAAAAACTTTATTGATTCCTGAAAGAATTAAGTGAGGGAGGTGGGGAAGAGGGAACAGGACAATGATTGGACCTGGCCGCTCTGGATGACTGGGCACGTTTCTGCTTCAGCTACCCATGTGGTCCAGCCTAATGCCGGAAACTGTATCTCCAGTGCGAGCTGTGCAGAGCGACCCCCCGTCGCTCCTAATATTTTGATACTTGAAACGGGGGCTTGGGTTCCTTAACGCAGTTAAAAATGATGTGAGTAAAAAGCAAGGAGAGGTTTCACATTGAGTTATAATGGTAAGAAAAAAAGGGGCCGAGTCAGTGACCGCTTGCAGTCTGCGCCACAAAAAGTGGTCGCTTTTTGGAAGACATTTATTTAGTGCGGGGCACAGTAGGCGATAAACTGTTTGTCGATCCCTGCGAAAAGAAGTCAGTTCGCTCTGAGCCCGGTTAACGACGGCTCGAGCTTGGCTGTGAGCAGCCATGTTCTGCCTGCCTATTCAATGTGCGCATGGACCCAGAGAAGCAGCATGAGGCGTTTGGCTGGGAGCGATTATTCTATGATTTTATCGGCCGAGGAGTAGATATTGCGTTTGGCATAAATACCAATTGCTGTTTTGAAATTTGAGCAAATATACTCGACGGAGGAGTGAGCGGCTGCTAGGGCAATGACCTCCTCTCCAGCCACCACGGAGTCTCTCAAATCTGGAGTGGACGCACTGACAATCGCGGTTTCGAATCCGTATACGGTGGCTATATAATGCGAGAGCTTGCTGCCTGCAATATTAGGCTCTGTCTTCGTAAACTGCTTGAGTATGAGGAGGATAGTTATTTTTGCACAGCCTTAGCTCCATATTTCCGTCTTCTCGATCATGATCTTTGTAGGTGTTTTATGAAAGCGACTGGATGTATAGCCCTTATTACTGATAATTGCAAGAAGGGTTGGTGTGGTCTTGGCGTAGCCAGGCAGAGTTATATAATAATTCGGCACAAAAGCATACGCTGGCATCCACACTGTACAATTCCCGCTGCAGTAGTGTTTACTGGTCCTATTCCCTTGGAGAATAGGCAAGAAGTGAAATGCCGAACTCCTTGTGCATGCACTGATCTTGCTTCCCTAGTATTATGAGAGCGCTTTTCGAAATGCAAACAATTAACAGGTAACCGATGAAAATAAGTTGCAATTATTTGTAGATTCGCGTCAGACCGCTGAAGTAAGCTAAGTACTTCACGTACAGTCTTTAGCAAACGTTTAGAGCCCAGGGAGTTTGGTTCCAAGCCATGCGGTAGTAATGCATTCTTAGAGTTCCAACTTTACGTAAGGTAAGGAGAATGTTTATCCTACCCTCTCCAACGTAAACTTCAACGAATGCTACAGACGCGCCCCTAGACGGATTAGAAACAGACCCTTTGGGATCTGAACTTTCGACAAAGAATGTACGTTTAAAAGGTTTGCTGTCCCAGTTGCATCATTTCTATAAGGCGGAAAGACAGCTGGAGAAAACAGAATCCGCCAATTTTTTATGAATTTATCTCATTTGAGCGATCACCCCGAAACCTACATAAAGCAGGTTTTCTTTAGACAACAAAGCAACAAAAGAACATCTCGGCTAGCTATGCTCAAAGAGCAAAGCTTTTCGGCTATTAACTCGAATACTTTCCTTTTAACTTTCGCTCCTCGCTTCTGCATGCCAAAACTTTGTTGCCCTGTTCAGAGGCGAGAACCGTGCTCTGTCTAAGCCTGTCTTTCATTCATTTTCTTTTGAAACGCCTCAACTCGCTGCGCGAAATGTCTAGGCCCCCAGCAGATCCGTCACCGGAAAATAAGCAGCCACCTCCGTCATCTTCCGACCACGCGAAGCCAGCAGAGAGCTCTTTGTGGGTTAGAGGTCATCTGTGCAGAGCAAGTAGCCATAGCAACTTTTATACGAGCCCGCCTTCTGGTCCCAGCTAAGAAAAGGAAAACGAAGACAGAGAAATAAGAAAGGTGTAATGGATTGAGGCAGGAAGCTGTATCGAAAGAACTGAAAAAGAAAACACAGTGTGATCCAGACGTTCTCACCAAGATGCAAAGAAAAAATAAAGAGGAAGGAACACGAAGTAGTGCCCCGGAAAACATGTCTTTTTCATTTTCCATGTATTACTTCTTTTTTCTCCTTTATTTCGTTTCACAATAACGATGAAGTAGGATGGAGGTTTTCAAAGGAAGGGGCTGTTTGGGTAAGTTTATCAAACCGCCTGGCGCCCGCTAGTTTTTCTTTACCAAGGGTAATTTTGTGGTCGTTGCTAAACCAAGAAGCAAACATCGGAATGACGTCCGTCTTCGCACAATGCGTCTGGGCTTTGCCGGATGAAATACCACCAGACGAACTGCAGAAAGGGGGTAATTTCACGCACGAATTGCTTCCATTATTTTTTTCATTTGCTTTCTCATTTCGTCTCATCCTTTATTAAGAAGCTGCTGTATAGCGAATTTCGCCGGATTTTGTCCTTCGCAGAACAACGCAACGAGCGACATTTTTCTGTCCCTTTACTGAAAAAAGAGAAATGGAGAACTGGGCGCACTCTTACATCGTCTCTGATGTGTCTCAAATATCTGGCTATACATCTGCAGTGCACATTGCGCATGTAAAATATCCTAGACGAATGCAACAATGAGGGAATGCTCTCGAGCGTATTAGGAGTGGTAGCTCTACTACGCATACATTCGGTGAGATGAGATGCTGCACTAATCTGTCCTTGAGATTACCATTACCGCAGGTGCTTGCCTCAGCATTGAGGCAGTGTGCCTAGCACGTCATCGCATCCAAATAATAATAATAATAATAATAATAATAATAATAATAATAATAATAATAATAATAATAATAATAATAATAATAATAATAATA
The DNA here is from genome assembly GCF_055883805.1 of Amblyomma maculatum. Classification (NCBI taxonomy): domain Eukaryota; kingdom Metazoa; phylum Arthropoda; class Arachnida; order Ixodida; family Ixodidae; genus Amblyomma; species Amblyomma maculatum. Next base: position 103,469,160 of record NC_139352.1, read on the forward strand.
ATAATAATAATAATAATAATAATAATAATAATAATAATAATAATAATAATAATAATAATAATAATAATAATAATAAACGGCGGCAGCTTTTCGATGGAGGCGAAAAGCAAGGCGCCCGTGTGCTGTACGATGTCAGTGCACGTTAAAGAACCCCAAGTGGTCGAAATTTCCGGAGTCCTTCACTACGGCGTCTGCTGTACGATGTCAGTGCACGTTAAAGAACCCCAAGTGGTCGAAATTTCCGGAGTCCTTCACTACGGCGTCTCTCATAGCCTGAGTTGCTTTGGGACGTTAAATCCCACAAACCAACCAACCAACCAACCAACCAACCAACCAACCAACCAACCAACCAATAATAATAATAATAATAATAATAATAATAATAATAATAATAATAATAATAATAATAATAATAATAATAATAATAATAATAATAATAATAATAATAATAATAATAATAATAATAATAATTATTATTATTATTATTATTATATTATAATATTTATAATAATAATAATAATAATAATAATAATAATAATAATAATAATAATAATAATAATAATAATAATAATAATAATAATAATAATAATAACAATAATAATAATAATAATAATAATAATAATAATAATAAGAATTATTATTATTATTATTAATATTATTTTTACTATAAAAATAAAATGTTTTAACCGGATATGTATACGCCCTATGCTGAAACAGATTTCATAATACTTACAAACGCTTTGATTTGTATGCAGAATGTGTACACTTCCAAACATATTAATGGCGAGAGCGATCGAAGTGGTGCGTGTAAGCATGCAATATGATATAATTACTGACCGTTGAGCCGTTCTCTTCGGAGAAAGAATAACGTTTCTACCGAGGATAAAGCAGGGTTTCTCATTAAAATTTGCATCAGATCGAAACTTTCCTACTACACATAGTGGTACAACCATCATACTACATCATTCAAAATCAGCTACATCACACTATACAAACATTCACTGCATCGCAAGTATACTCTTGCCTATGTCTTTTTCATATGCAACAATCCGCTGCTGAAAGACAATCTTTTCCCCTCACATAGTTGCATCTCAGCTCGCATCGACCATCAACATAAAACTGAAATGCCATCTTGTCGCACTAACTTACTTGTGCCATTCCTCCTTTTTGCCAAGAACAGCCACTGAATGGACCGCCTTCCCGCCTCCGCAGTCAGCATTTGTGACAGAATTAACATCGCCTTTGAAAGTGCCATATAGGTTCCTTTTTTTTATGTTCTGTGCTTCAAATATTGTAGTTAATTTTACCGCTTCATTCTTTTGCGATGACGGGGCTTGAAAACACGTATAATTATTAATTAATTATTACATCTTTTCTTCATGACCGCCAAATAAAGCATAATAACTGAGCCTCTACCAACGTAAAACCCCGAAAACTAACCTCTTTTTATCGCCAACGGACATCATACAGAGAGCACTTCTCTCGCCTTTGGCGTGCCGAGAGCGTGAGGCGCAGTGCAAAGGCGAAGACGAATCGGTGCTGAGGGGAATGGCCTCGCTTCCAGGGCCACCGCCTTGCTGCCCCGAACTCAAGGCGGCTCAGGGCGCACGCTATTTCAGAACAATAGCGTGCGTCCCAAACGCAGACCCATCTCGCAAAGACTGCCTTGCACTCTGCGCACCAACTTTGGGCCTATCAAACTTCTTGGGTCTCAGTGCTGCAGATCCTCTCCTTTCGTTCAGGCTCCGTGCACAAAGAAAATCCGCCCCTGACTGTCTTAAGCGATCTTTCATCAGGCTGCGGGGTTTCAGCGAGATATATAGGTACGGTGTACGAACAAGTAGACACGCACTAGCACAGCACTGGTGAAAAATATATGGTGATCGCAGGTTTAGTTAGGGCCATATAAGAGTCGGTGTTGTGAAACTTCATAAGCCAGGTCGAGAAATTCATATCACTTTCCGAATCTGAGGTTTGGTTTGGTTTGTAAGGTTTAGTGTCTCAAAAGCAAGTCAGGCTATGAAAGATGGCGAAGTGGAGGACTCCAGAAATTTCGACTACCTCTTTAACGTGCGCAGACATTGCACATGATCATCGAGGATGATAGAATAAACCGCTAATATGTCCTAGAAGCTCATTGCTTGCCCAGCGTAATTTTGACAAGCACTAATTTCCTCCCTCAGTGCGGTGCCTCAGTCAAGGCGCTCGACTACTGTTCCCAAGGATGCGCGATTGAATCCCGCCCGCGGTGGCTGCTTTTCGATGGAGGCGAACAGCAATGCGACAGTGCGCTTCAAATAACCACAGATTGCGGGGAGATCAGCATCAACGTAAATGCTCGCACCGGAAAGAAAAAGAAAAACTGTAATGACCGCTTCAAGCTCCGACCTCGCGACCACACAATATTCTTCTTCAAAGAGAGCTCGGTCTGCTGTTCAGAGCGAAAGAAGGTTAGAATAATGATGCGGCTTCTATAGGTTAAGAAAATGCTTGGCTGCCTTATTCGAGAGTACCGTTTTACGCGAGATAATAACGAACGCTAGACGGTTTAGCGAATTCCTACATTCCATTATTTTGTTTTTGTTTTTTTTTTTTCCTAGCTGAAAAATTTTTTGAAATGCCGGCTCATCCAATGTAAGGCTTCCTAAGCACGCCATACCCATTAAGGGCAGCGTTCGATTCACCAAAGGACAACCCTGCGGGGCTTCATTTCCGGGCGAAAGCGACGTTCTCTGCGTCCGCTTCAAAACACTCGTCTGTTTTCGTCATCGCCGAGACACGGATTCCCGCTTAAAACTGCACAAGTTGCACACCCCCTCCTTTGTACCCTATTGCCGTTGGTATTCTCATCACAGACTAATGAGGACTCTATACCATCCCCCTGTCTTTCCCGGAGAGAGCAGTTGTTGAACAGCTAATACTCGTGACTTCTGTCGAGTTCACAAAAGAGCTCGATGGAACAAGGTTTCTATTGTTCCGTTTGCACTTTAATCGCCAAGCAAGCGAAAACAATACAGTCACGGCAACTCTCCTGCATTCTCGTTGGAGAGACTTTGCTGTACGACTTCACTAGCATTCACCTAAGGGTAGTGGAGCCAAATAGAGTAATATAGGCGCACCGTTTGTCCGAGCTGTTTGAAGCAGTCTCCGATGTGCGGTGACATAGTATGAGTGCATTAGAGGATGCACTCGTGCAGCATGTTTCCTATACATGTCTAAATGGGTCTTATTATGATTCGTGATGCCATGCATAAAATCCGCACCGAAAGCACATGCGAAGTTGATGACGATGTGTAGAACACTTATAAAGTATGATATGTCCAATAGAGGAGGACTGCACGCTTCAAATAAGTACCACTGGATTGAAGGAATCAAAGGGTAATAATACTTAGCACAAATGATCAATGAATACGCTGAGTGGCGCGTGCAGGAAAAGCGATGCAGTCAAAGCTTCTCTTTTCGGAGCATCAGAACGGCGAGAAAGAAGACTGTTCTCTTTCAGATTGGTCATAAAATCGCTCTATACGCGGCTATTTCCAAGGAATGAGATTCGTACGGACCGTTCCTTCCGCACGGTGAAACTGGGAAGGGGGGGGGGGGGGGGTTAAATTTATGCGTGTGAATCAATAGCACTAACAGTTATGGCTTTACATATTGGAGGCACAGCAGCACTTTGACACTATTCTAGAACTCGAAGACGATTGCCTTTCAATTGAGAATAGTGTCGAAGTGTTGTTGTGACTCCAATCTTGAAGCGACAACTGTTGGTGCTATTGATTTACACGATAACTCCAACGTATGAGACATGATTTTAATGCAAACTCTGCGTTCTTTCTTAATACCTCAGGTTAACATGTGCGGAGAAGAATGATTCCAAGTGAAAAAATAAATGTTTGAACGAAGGAAATGCCTTCAGCAAGCTGCCGGTATCGTTCACGGGGAAAAGTAAGATGACAATATTAGCTGGGTAACAAAGAGAAACGAGAACTGCCATCCTATAAAATCAGGCCCCCGAACTAAATATATGTGAGTAAAGGACAAAATATAGGCAAAGCCATATTTAGAGAAAGCTGAAATAAACAAATAAATAAAAAGGAAGCGAGTCTAAAGAACTTGCAGGCGAGACTTGTGAGATCACGTAATAGGGCGGGTAAATATTACAAGCGATGTTTTCCAATGTTCGTGTTTTTTTTTTTCTGCGCAATAAACGCTGGAAAACTACGATGATCTTACACAAAGTAGAATGCAGAATCATGGGGCGAGGGTGGCTAGGAATGTAAACAAATGAGTAAACAGAAAGAGGTTTCAAACCTGAGCGCAAATACGCAATACTTGCACCCGCACGCATAGGTGGGCTACAGAAAAAGGGACCACACATCATTTTAAGATAATGTTATTATTACACTAATTATCGGGACATTTTAATACATATCCCCTTTGTTCAACGATTCTATGTGTGATGGGGTTCACCTTGTTTCCAGGTCGCCAAGGGTGAGGGGCAAAAGAATGCCACAACAAAAGCACCCGACCTTCGCGTATTCATCGGAGGCGAAATGGTGACAGCAATAAGCCAAAAGGCAACAATTTGTACCCTGGCGATTAGTCAGTATACCATATGGAAAGCAAGCTCTGCTCCTTCTTGGGCCACTTAATGCATCCGGAAGAAAGATGAGAAGGCACGTGAAACTATTCGAGAAACACTAGGGCCCGCGAAAATGACCTCTGTGTACGACGATTACACTGTCGTTTTACTAATGCTAGTATATCGTTTCCATACATTTCTCTTCTTTTCTCAAGAGACGTAGTTCATAAGATCTGAGCATCTTTGTTGTCCGCATGGTCCAGCGATGAGCCTAAACTGCTTTCGACGCCGTGGTGCTGCGGTTTTTTGTTGGGGAGGAGTTGCCTCTGCTGCTGGCCGGCCAAACCATTAGAGACTCGTCTTTGTTGTCATCGTGATCGTCCGCCTCGCCGCACACAGGCACCCGAGAGGCAAAACACCGGCCACTCCGCAACGCCGCTCTAGCATGCAGGTAATGGTGGTTCCCTGCCAAGCGCAGGTGCCCCGCCCTTCCAGCACGCCCGTTCCACCTTCTCTCCTCGCCCAGAACAAATGAAACGGACGGCCTCGCATGCTTTCTACGCGACGACCCCCTTTCCTCCTGCCCCCGCTGCCGTCCGCGGAAAGTTGTAGCTTTTTTTTTTTTTATTTTTTTACTGCGATGACCTCTGACCCTGTGGTTCCTTCTCTCTTTCTCCGTTCCACCTCCTTTCCTCCACTTCTGTCTTTCTCGCAACGGCCGCAGCGTTCCGCGGCCTGGACGTCCCAGACGCGGATAGTGGTGGAGACCTCCGCAAGGTTCGCGGTATGTTGGTTGCTTAGTCAGTCGGACGCTGGTTCGGTCAGCGAAGTAAGCGTATACCGCGAATATAGGATCATTAGCAGCAGGTGGCGTTACCGCGGTAAATGCATTCGAAATTGTCATGATGTGGGAAGAAAGTGAAGGAAAATAAACGTCTCTGAATTATATGCGAGCAAAAATCAGCCTAGCGAAAACGCAGGTGTATGATTTGCGTGCGCGTTAAGTCTTAACGTGTACGCTGTAAACTTGAAAGACATAGTTGCCGAAGACCATTTTGCATATGCTGGTCATTAAGAGGAATGGTGACGTGCAAGAATAAAGGTAAATCGCAGAACCATACCAATCGTTCTTCGCGCTCATCGAGTGAGTTCGACGTCACGATCCGGCATCTAACCTTACCTTGAACCAGCCGCGCCTCCACAAACATAAGCCACGCCTTTCCGCGTGTTTCAGAGACATAGTACTTGATTTAAGACAGAGGTTAATTGGAAGACAAATGTTAATTGAGTCTGTGTCTCGTGTTTTCCATGTTCCGTTCCTGTGCGCTGTTGCAGGCTGCGTTGGTGGTTTACCAACTGTCTCTATACCTGACTGTTATAAATAGGTTTTCAGCCTAGTGTATTTTCAGAGTATAATAAGCGTCTCAGGCTACGGAGGACACCTCAGCTGAGGGGTTCGGAAATTTGAAACACCTGGGATTCTTTAACGTGCACTGACATAGCACAGTACTCCAGGCGCCTTGCTTTTCACTCCCGTTAAAAAGAGGCCGCCGTGGACGGCATTGAAACCTCGCTTTTGGGATCAGCAGTAGAGCACACTAATTATTGAGCGGCCACGAAGAGGCTATTTTTTCCTTCAAATGATGCGTATTAACAAGCGAAACGTTGATTCACCAGCACTAAAATAATAATATTAATTTGTACTTGCAATTCTTGTATCTGTGGTTTCAATTCAGATTTTATGTTGCCGAACGATGAATGTGTCATCAGTTTGAGATCACGTGAAGGGTGCAAAATTGTCGTTTTAATAACCTGGTACACAAGTAGAAATAGCAGTGACTGGAAAGTAGTTTACACTACAGTTTCTTTCAGTGCCTCATGTGCTGTCGTATCACAACCATCAAAACCATCGCAGGGCTACTGAAACTGGAAACGAAACTGTATAAAAGAGGAATTTAGCAAGCGGAGGATATTTCTGCGCCGTGATCCATGTCTCCTAAAACCATAAGCGTAATTACAAAACAGTAAAAATACAGCAGGAAACATTTTCTAAAACCATAATCGCAATTACAAAATAGTAAAAATACAGCAAGAAATATTTTCTGCCCCTTCAAGGGGGGACGCAGACTAAAGCAAAAAAAGTATATATACTTTTGTAATTTGTTTCTCTTGCACCGAACCTTTTCATCTCATACGAAGTAATATAGTGACTACTTAAAAAAACCTGACTGTTTTACCTTAAGATTGTTTTTCTCTGATATATCTCTTCCTTTATTGTAAACACTTGCAGAGTTGACAAAACGTGGCAGAAGGCTGGTTAAGAATCTGTTGTGTTTTTACTGACGTACTATACGTTTCGAGACATCGTCTGATTATGTTTGGTTTGGTTTGTGGGTCTTAACGTCCCACAGCGACTCAGGCTATGCACACAAATACTCAGCTTTTAATCTTCTTCGATGCAGTTACGTAGGCATTTCTACACGGAGAAGAATGCGTACATTTGAAAAACTTCTGAGAAATTAAAACAAGGATCTCAGCCGACGAAATAGTTCCAGCAGTGCAAAAAAGAAAAAGAAAGAACAGATTAAAATATATGAATATATTGGTCATACAAAAACTACATCAGAAGATTATGATATAGTCAGAAAACTGCAGCGGATGAAAGATACTCTTATTGTTCAAGTATTTCTACAATATCAATAGAACAAACGCGAGACACAAAATAAAAGTTTGTTTTTTTTTTTTTTTTTTTGTTACAGCATTTGTCGATGCATTTTAGCAACGGAACATCGCAACCTCGTTAAAAAACGAGGCGTGCAAGTGGATGTAATTGTTAAAAAAGAAGAAACATTTTGTAGATTTTTTGCGTGGGAAAAGCCAGGCAGAAGCGAGATGCGACTGTTTTCGCAGTAGACTGACGCGCGCTGTATCGAGAGATAATAAAGCAATTAGCAATCATATTCTTCGTATTCTCTTTGAGCTACGAACAAATCTTAACCACCACTACAACAATATCATACACCAAGAACGACCAGCGTTAGATGTCGTCTTACTGAACGAAGTATGCGGTATGTAAGGGCGGCGATTTCAGCAACGGACGATCTCAGTGCCGGCGCTCCAGTGCAGAGCGGACAGCAGTCAAGGTCTCGGCGATCACGCATTCGTGAGCACTCCTCTCTGCGTGTTTCTTCAATCGCCGTTTTGCTTCGCGTTCTTACAGCATCCCCTTGGGGCAGCGCCCCCGCCGCTGTTCGATTCCTCCTTTTCCGTGGTCATTATTTTGCCTCCTTTATCAGCCGTACCCCCCGACGCTTCCAGCTCCATCAGCTCTTCCTTCCTTCTGCCGCCCAATCTTGTCTATACACGTTCATGCACGCGTGATCACGATCCATTCGGTCCTTTCTCCTGCGCATAGATACCCCCCTCCCCCACTCTCCCTTTCGACCACCCTCTCTCTCTCTTATTCGGCTTCCTCCACAACAGATTCGAGGTTGGAACCACAGCACCTAGGCACCCCAGGTGGAAGACGCATATTCGTGGCCGCTTCACTTCTGGGGTTTATTAATCTAGCCCCACTTTTTTTTTTCTATTATGCTTCGTGCGCGAACACGGCACGTCGTGCGCGCGGTGCGATACGCTATGAGCGTAGCGAACGCGTCCCAACTTACGACAAGTAACACATAGAAGAAGAGAAATGCATCTCGGGGTGCAGGGAAAAAGAACTCGGCCGGGTGGTCGTAGACGAACGAAAAAGTGGCTCAGCGTGAGTTTTCTCTTGTACCCATGCATACCAAGCATAAGTGGCCGCTCTTGATATCTCCGCACCACCAGGAACAGAGCGGGGTCAAGCCTGCTGGAACCACCGATCTGATTGGCAGGCACGATGGGGTGCCATGTTATTCCAATACGTGTTGACAAGATCTGGGAGGAGCCGCTCGTGACCACGTTATCGTGCACATCGCGATCTCAGAGCCGCATCCAGTGGAAGAAGAAATGGAAGCACAAAATAATGCCAGACACGCCGGAGGACGCGCGCAAGCGGAACACGCTTGTTATTCCGACACTTGGCATAGAATTGCCCGTCATTACTTCTGCTGGCAAACAAAACAAGTAATGTGCGAAACCATGGCTGCACCACTGAATAATTAATGATAATCTTCAAGCTTGACTGCTCCTATATTCGGGTGCTGCACAAAGCTTGATGATATATAGTTGCTCAGGAATTCAGGTTATAGGTATATTTCATATGCCTTCTCCCACATCGCCACCCATCATGGTCTTCTTTCTTCTCCCCTTCCCCTTCCCCAGTGCAGTGTAGCAGGCCAGATTTGAATTATTCCTGCCAACCTCTCTGCCTTTCCTCTCAATAAACCTGCCTGCCTGCCTGCCTGCCTGCCTGCCTGCCTGCCTGCCTGCCTGCCTGCCTGCCTGCCTGCCTGCCTGCCTGCCTGCCTGCCTGCCTGCCTGCCTGCCTGCCTGCCTGCCTGCCTGCCTGCCTGCCTGCCTGCCTGCCTGCCTGCCTGCCTGCCTGCCTGCCTGCCTGCCTGCCTGCCTGCCTGCCTGCCTGCCTGCCTGCCTGCCTGCCTGCCTGCCTGCCTGCCTGCCTGCCTGCCTGCCTGCCTGCCTGCCTGCCTGCCTGCCTGCCTGCCTGCCTGCCTGCCTGCCTGCCTGCCTGCCTGCCTGCCTGCCTGCCTGCCTGCCTGCCTGCCTGCCTGCCTGCCTGCCTGCCTGCCTGCCTGCCTGCCTGCCTGCCTGCCTGCCTGCCTGCCTGCCTGCCTGCCTGCCTGCCTGCCTGCCTGCCTGCCTGCCTGCCTGCCTGCCTGCCTGCCTGCCTGCCTGCCTGCCTGCCTGCCTGCCTGCCTGCCTGCCTGCCTGCCTGCCTGCCTGCCTGCCTGCCTGCCTGCCTGCCTGCCTGCCTGCCTGCCTGCCTGCCTGCCTGCCTGCCTGCCTGCCTGCCTGCCTGCCTGCCTGCCTGCCTGCCTGCCTGCCTGCCTGCCTGCCTGCCTGCCTGCCTGCCTGCCTGCCTGCCTGCCTGCCTGCCTGCCTGCCTGCCTGCCTGCCTGCCTGCCTGCCTGCCTGCCTGCCTGCCTGCCTGCCTGCCTGCCTGCCTGCCTGCCTGCCTGCCTGCCTGCCTGCCTGCCTGCCTGCCTGCCTGCCTGCCTGCCTGCCTGCCTGCCTGCCTGCCTGCCTGCCTGCCTGCCTGCCTGCCTGCCTGCCTGCCTGCCTGCCTGCCTGCCTGCCTGCCTGCCTGCCTGCCTGCCTGCCTGCCTGCCTGCCTGCCTGCCTGCCTGCCTGCCTGCCTGCCTGCCTGCCTGCCTGCCTGCCTGCCTGCCTGCCTGCCTGCCTGCCTGCCTGCCTGCCTGCCTGCCTGCCTGCCTGCCTGCCTGCCTGCCTGCCTGCCTGCCTGCCTGCCTGCCTGCCTGCCTGCCTGCCTGCCTGCCTGCCTGCCTGCCTGCCTGCCTGCCTGCCTGCCTGCCTGCCTGCCTGCCTGCCTGCCTGCCTGCCTGCCTGCCTGCCTGCCTGCCTGCCTGCCTGCCTGCCTGCCTGCCTGCCTGCCTGCCTGCCTGCCTGCCTGCCTGCCTGCCTGCCTGCCTGCCTGCCTGCCTGCCTGCCTGCCTGCCTGCCTGCCTGCCTGCCTGCCTGCCTGCCTGCCTGCCTGCCTGCCTGCCTGCCTGCCTGCCTGCCTGCCTGCCTGCCTGCCTGCCTGCCTGCCTGCCTGCCTGCCTGCCTGCCTGCCTGCCTGCCTGCCTGCCTGCCTGCCTGCCTGCCTGCCTGCCTGCCTGCCTGCCTGCCTGCCTGCCTGCCTGCCTGCCTGCCTGCCTGCCTGCCTGCCTGCCTGCCTGCCTGCCTGCCTGCCTGCCTGCCTGCCTGCCTGCCTGCCTGCCTGCCTGCCTGCCTGCCTGCCTGCCTGCCTGCCTGCCTGCCTGCCTGCCTGCCTGCCTGCCTGCCTGCCTGCCTGCCTGCCTGCCTGCCTGCCTGCCTGCCTGCCTGCCTGCCTGCCTGCCTGCCTGCCTGCCTGCCTGCCTGCCTGCCTGCCTGCCTGCCTGCCTGCCTGCCTGCCTGCCTGCCTGCCTGCCTGCCTGCCTGCCTGCCTGCCTGCCTGCCTGCCTGCCTGCCTGCCTGCCTGCCTGCCTGCCTGCCTGCCTGCCTGCCTGCCTGCCTGCCTGCCTGCCTGCCTGCCTGCCTGCCTGCCTGCCTGCCTGCCTGCCTGCCTGCCTGCCTGCCTGCCTGCCTGCCTGCCTGCCTGCCTGCCTGCCTGCCTGCCTGCCTGCCTGCCTGCCTGCCTGCCTGCCTGCCTGCCTGCCTGCCTGCCTGCCTGCCTGCCTGCCTGCCTGCCTGCCTGCCTGCCTGCCTGCCTGCCTGCCTGCCTGCCTGCCTGCCTGCCTGCCTGCCTGCCTGCCTGCCTGCCTGCCTGCCTGCCTGCCTGCCTGCCTGCCTGCCTGCCTGCCTGCCTGCCTGCCTGCCTGCCTGCCTGCCTGCCTGCCTGCCTGCCTGCCTGCCTGCCTGCCTGCCTGCCTGCCTGCCTGCCTGCCTGCCTGCCTGCCTGCCTGCCTGCCTGCCTGCCTGCCTGCCTGCCTGCCTGCCTGCCTGCCTGCCTGCCTGCCTGCCTGCCTGCCTGCCTGCCTGCCTGCCTGCCTGCCTGCCTGCCTGCCTGCCTGCCTGCCTGCCTGCCTGCCTGCCTGCCTGCCTGCCTGCCTGCCTGCCTGCCTGCCTGCCTGCCTGCCTGCCTGCCTGCCTGCCTGCCTGCCTGCCTGCCTGCCTGCCTGCCTGCCTGCCTGCCTGCCTGCCTGCCTGCCTGCCTGCCTGCCTGCCTGCCTGCCTGCCTGCCTGCCTGCCTGCCTGCCTGCCTGCCTGCCTGCCTGCCTGCCTGCCTGCCTGCCTGCCTGCCTGCCTGCCTGCCTGCCTGCCTGCCTGCCTGCCTGCCTGCCTGCCTGCCTGCCTGCCTGCCTGCCTGCCTGCCTGCCTGCCTGCCTGCCTGCCTGCCTGCCTGCCTGCCTGCCTGCCTGCCTGCCTGCCTGCCTGCCTGCCTGCCTGCCTGCCTGCCTGCCTGCCTGCCTGCCTGCCTGCCTGCCTGCCTGCCTGCCTGCCTGCCTGCCTGCCTGCCTGCCTGCCTGCCTGCCTGCCTGCCTGCCTGCCTGCCTGCCTGCCTGCCTGCCTGCCTGCCTGCCTGCCTGCCTGCCTGCCTGCCTGCCTGCCTGCCTGCCTGCCTGCCTGCCTGCCTGCCTGCCTGCCTGCCTGCCTGCCTGCCTGCCTGCCTGCCTGCCTGCCTGCCTGCCTGCCTGCCTGCCTGCCTGCCTGCCTGCCTGCCTGCCTGCCTGCCTGCCTGCCTGCCTGCCTGCCTGCCTGCCTGCCTGCCTGCCTGCCTGCCTGCCTGCCTGCCTGCCTGCCTGCCTGCCTGCCTGCCTGCCTGCCTGCCTGCCTGCCTGCCTGCCTGCCTGCCTGCCTGCCTGCCTGCCTGCCTGCCTGCCTGCCTGCCTGCCTGCCTGCCTGCCTGCCTGCCTGCCTGCCTGCCTGCCTGCCTGCCTGCCTGCCTGCCTGCCTGCCTGCCTGCCTGCCTGCCTGCCTGCCTGCCTGCCTGCCTGCCTGCCTGCCTGCCTGCCTGCCTGCCTGCCTGCCTGCCTGCCTGCCTGCCTGCCTGCCTGCCTGCCTGCCTGCCTGCCTGCCTGCCTGCCTGCCTGCCTGCCTGCCTGCCTGCCTGCCTGCCTGCCTGCCTGCCTGCCTGCCTGCCTGCCTGCCTGCCTGCCTGCCTGCCTGCCTGCCTGCCTGCCTGCCTGCCTGCCTGCCTGCCTGCCTGCCTGCCTGCCTGCCTGCCTGCCTGCCTGCCTGCCTGCCTGCCTGCCTGCCTGCCTGCCTGCCTGCCTGCCTGCCTGCCTGCCTGCCTGCCTGCCTGCCTGCCTGCCTGCCTGCCTGCCTGCCTGCCTGCCTGCCTGCCTGCCTGCCTGCCTGCCTGCCTGCCTGCCTGCCTGCCTGCCTGCCTGCCTGCCTGCCTGCCTGCCTGCCTGCCTGCCTGCCTGCCTGCCTGCCTGCCTGCCTGCCTGCCTGCCTGCCTGCCTGCCTGCCTGCCTGCCTGCCTGCCTGCCTGCCTGCCTGCCTGCCTGCCTGCCTGCCTGCCTGCCTGCCTGCCTGCCTGCCTGCCTGCCTGCCTGCCTGCCTGCCTGCCTGCCTGCCTGCCTGCCTGCCTGCCTGCCTGCCTGCCTGCCTGCCTGCCTGCCTGCCTGCCTGCCTGCCTGCCTGCCTGCCTGCCTGCCTGCCTGCCTGCCTGCCTGCCTGCCTGCCTGCCTGCCTGCCTGCCCGCCCGCCTGCCCGCCCGCCCGCCTGCCTGCCTGCCTGCCTGCCTGCCTGCCTGCCTGCCTGCCCGCCCGCCCGCCTGCCCGCCTGCCTGCCTGCCTGCCCGCCCGCCCGCCTGCCCGCCTGCCCGCCTGCCCGCCTGCCCGCCTGCCCGCCTGCCCGCCCGCCTGCCCGCCTGTCTGTCTGTCTGTCTGTCTGTCTGTCTGTCTGTCTGTCTGTCTGTCTATCTATCTATCTATCAGGTTCGCCGAATCTGGTGTTGGTTCGTCATAACCACTGACCTGAACGCATGGTGCAAGAGTTGTCTCCGTTGCTTAAGATTAGCAGCTGCGCTAGGGACTTTCTTCAAACTCTCGAAAATAAGCAGGGCACACGATATCGTGCATCGTGGCTTAAAACTACGGCGCTGTTCTACGTCGAGAAGAGGCATTCACTAACAACGCTGCCCACAGCCGATGCGACAGGTCTCGAGGCTCGTCGCGCATGTGATCGTTCACGAGGGTTCGTGCTGTGTCGAGTACGCCCTAATGCACTCCGCCTGTAATGGACGCGATCCACAACCTTTGTGGATGTTGAATGAATACACGGCCAATTTCCTTTTTAAAGTGTGCATGAAGTCTGAAGTGCAGTGACTTGTGCTACGATTGCGGACTTAGTGTTGCTCTTTGGCGGCCAAATTTCTGCTACAGCTTGACAGCAAAATCTGGGGGGACACTTAATTAACTCCCGCCATTAAGGGTACAACGCGAAGTCATTAATGGTGGCCCTTCGCGTATGAGTCGCACGCAAAAGTTGAGACGACACGATCTGACAAAACAGCCTGCCACTGTGTTTTGACTGTGCAGCGGATACTGTTCAGGTATACGCACTAGGTTAGTGCAGTTTCGGCGAATTTGTGTCATTTTAGGCAATTAAAGTGCGGAGAAAATTAAGGCAAGAGTAATCGATGAGTCTTCCGTAATTATTCAGTTACATTTCAGATGGAGTGATTTTAATTTCAATCGCTTACTTATTTTATGTAACGTGTACAAGACTGATTTATACAGGCAATGTGAAACATCGATTCAAGAGAAACATACCTCGAGCTGTGCCGGCTGCTACACTGGCTGAATGTTTAAATATGAGCTGTACAACCAAGCTTTGTTATGCGCGTGCATCTTTGATCGTGTGAGAAACTGCTCGTTATGCTGCTGTTTTGAGCACTGCGCGCCAAGCAGGTGCAGCTGCAAAAGCTGAGGAAGTGCATAGAAAATCATAGCTAGTTCATTTAACCGGTTTGTATCTCATTGAAAGCAGCCATTCACATTCAAGCACCAGCTGACGGCACTAGGCGCACATTTGCAATGAGCAAACAGCCTACACGAGCATTTCGAGTAATTAATCCACCTCGTGATTCAGCTGCCACTACGTTCTAAATATACGAAGGCTCTGCCGCTAGCGCTGGCTCGAGAGTTACGAAGAACGATTTGGTCTGTTCCTCACACACGTACTAATTATGGTCAGCTAATGTTGTGATAGGAAGCGTGCAGAGGGGGTCAGAGAAATAACTCAAGTTACCGACATTCTAGTGGAAATGGGCATGGGCAAGACATGTAGTGCGAAGAGAGGATAACCGATGGTCGCTTAGGGTAACAAACTGGATTCCAAGGGAAGGAAAGCGTAGCAGGGGGCGGCAGAAAGTTAGGTGGGTGGATGAGGTTAAGAAGTTCGCAGGGGTCAAGTGGATGCAGCTAGCACAGAACCGGGTTAAGTGGAGAAATATGAGAGAGGCCTTCGCCCTGCAGTGGGTATAGGCAGGCTGATGATGATGATGATGAGGTTTTTTGTGCCATCATTTAACGAGTTTATTAAATGTTCTTGCTATTTGTAATTATTGATGTGGTTACTTGTCCCGCAGGGAATTTATATGAAGTGTTTTTGTACAAATTTTTTTCTACGGCTGTACTTCGCATCTTCTTTTCTTGATTAACTCCTTTTTTTTTTTTAATGCTTTTTTGCACTACCATTTTAAAGCTGTAGTCTGAATTTCGGCTTTTATGCTTTCGTTTTGTTTGTTTGTTTTTTACTTTTCCTGCCGTCCTGCTGCTGACATTGTTAACGGAATTTGCGACCAGTCAAGCTGCATTGTGTGCAGCTTTTTCCCCTTGTTTTGACCCACAACCTTTTGCTTCCTTGTCTGCGGAAATAAACGAAATTAAATCAAATAAAGTACCCAAGATGGTCAAAGGTAAGAGAGTGGAACAGCGAACCGAGGTTAGCATGGTTTCTTTGAGATCTACAGTACACCTCAACGACGAACACTGAGGCCACTACGACTCAATAAGAACGTATCTCCATACTCAGCTACACTTTCTGTGCGTCTTTTTAGTTCGCGACATTCGTGTGTTCTAAAATTATGCGCGGGACTGTTCACTTCAACATGCGTTGAAAGAAGAGCCCAACGTATAGGGTCAAAAGAAACGCTCAGGTGCATGGAGGGAATGAATCAGTAGCGGTTCGTGCACTGCAGGCGCAGCTGCGCCAAGCGTAACGACTGTTTGCGCCTCAAATGGATTTTATATGCTGCTTAGCAAAGCCTGTTTCTGGACTAGTTGGTTCATCTTTTCAAGGTGGAATCTTTTCTAGCGCAACACATAAAGAACAAGAGAGCGCCTGTTTTGTCTCTTATGCGTTGGGCTAGAAAGGATATTCCACTTTGAAAATATATACGCTGCCTATACCTGTTCAAGTTTCGTGCATTGATGTGCCTGAATTCAGTTTCATGCAAAGTTTAGCAAGACCTCCACTTCCTAAGACGCTCGCCTGGGTTTCGACTTGGTAACGCTCTGAGACATCGTCTCGGATTTATGTCCGTAGTACAATTCATCTTAAAGCAGCACGAAACACGAGACAAAAGAACAGGAGACGATGTAAGCGCTTGTGTCGTCTCCTGTTATTTTGTCTCGTGCTTAGCGCTGCTTTAGAATGAATCCAATCCAACTCGACCAGTTTTCTACACTCGTAGTACAATCTTTGATATTTGATTCTTTATTGACTTCTTCGCATTGTACCCACGCTTAAAACGTTGTCAGTGCCTTAAAAGCGTTATAATCTGTGCTGCAATTCAAATGAAAGCTGCGATCCATACCGATTGATTGTGTAGATTCTGAACGAGACGCTGTGGTCTTGTACTACACAGCAGACGCCCGTTTCCCGGCGCCCCTAGGCAGCGCAAGACGCCTATGCGTTGAAAAATGAATATCTTTTATTAGATTCTGTCCTGCTCATGGGTACGGGGCATTCCGGTTTCTACAAACAAAACAACCCTACAAGAAAAGAACGATAAAATATCACCACGCTCTACGGCCAAGCGGATCGTTTTCCCATCGGGCGCAGCTCTGGATCAGTCGCCGAGGGGAAACTGATCTCTGTCAGCAGCACCGCTATGACGACTTCTCCGGAACACTTTCAAAGCAGCAAAAAATAAACACTAAAAAATAAAATAAAAACAGCGACTCGCTTCGGCTCGCCCAACGGGCGGCGGTGCGTATTCGCCCAACAATGCATCTGCCCCGGCCACGCAATCGGGCCCAGTACGCCGCGGTAACCCGAAACGACGCGTGACACGGCACCGCAGCGGCTGCCGCCTCACCACTCAGACAGTTTGCCGACTGCCGCTCATCGGATGACTGGCGTACAATGGGAGAACAACGGCGACCAGCGGTTAAGCGCGTACGTATACACACACGGCTGTCCGGGCTCCGTGCAATGGCGAGATCGAACAATGAGACGAGCCGGCTGTCTCTGTCCGCGCGACGATGGAACAACAGGATCGCGCAGACCCCTTTGTTGGTGGTTGCCAAGGTCTGTGGCGATACCCCACCCGCGTGGCTGCAACACTGTCACCGAAGCATTTGCTCCGTCGTCCACGACGAACTCTCACGGATGATGGGGCGCGATCACGAACGCTCGGCGATCAAGCGTGATCCGACGACGTCCGAAATGGAAAGTTGCGGAAAAAAAGAAAACAACAACAACAACGGGCAGGCATGCCGGATACAGGACGAATCAAGAGCGGGGGGCTTGGAACAAAGGATTACGAACAGGCGGGGTGGGGGGGAGGAGTTACTTTTTCCTTGCGTTCCAAGGGGGTTGCAGTGACCAAAAATTTGAGAATGAATGAATGAATGAATGAATGAATGAATGAATGAATGAATGAATGAACACGCAGCTATAATTATGAAATAACGTGATCATTAGCGGTGGTTTTCGTGCTTATCATATGGCGTGAAAGCGTGCGCCCATTCTGTTGTCTTCTGTGATCGATGTGTTTTCCTTGACCAGCATCTCCCCGAAGAAGGGATCGGGCTTAAAAAGAACAATGTGGGTCTTCCCATATCGTCGCTAACGAAGCCGTCATGGAAACTTCAAAATGCCCCCATATAGCGTTTCTAGAAATTACTTTACGCTTGCTGAAGGCTTTTTATGCTTAATGCAGCACGGATCTTTCTTTTTGTATCATGTGCTGTATCAACGGGGTTTCAACCGACCATACCTGTTTACACTCGTTTACTTTTCGTTGTTATTGCTGGTAATCCATAGAGAAACGATAGCGTGACAAGACTATTCGCAACCAGCTATAGGTACGGTGGCTAGCTTGGCACGCATCAACTTCTACATTTAGGGCGTATAGCTACGATGCTGGGAAATTTTCCTTTATACATAATCAATGGGACGCACACATGCACGCACGTCCTCTACCATGCGCGATACTGGCATGGCTGGACCGGGAAGACGATATACCACGCGAGCGCAATAGCGCGGATGGACTGTGGGCTCTGGCTGACGCTGCAACGAGAGTCTTCAGAAAGGTGAAAAAAGGAAGAGCTCGGAGAAAAACACAATTAAAAAATGGGATGAAGTAGTGTCGAAGGCACGTTTCCCAGGTCCCGAACCGCTGATCTGGCGTGCCCGTCTTCTGTCCCTTTACCTTATCTTTTTTTATTCTCAGTTTCAGCTGAATCGCAGGGGGAAATCTGCTGATGCACGCAGTTCCTGAGAATAAAGGAGTATATGGTATTTTATGCAGGAACGATAACAAGCAAGCTGGATAACGTGCCCGACACGTATTATTTCGTGTATTTGGAGGTCTGAGTTGGGAACGGCGGAATGCATGCATTCACCTTGTCACGGACTTAGCACTGGTTGTCCGTACTCCGGCAACTCAGTCTTTAAACAAAAACGCGTGTTTTAGACTCAACGAAAACAACAGATAACTAATAGAATATAGAGCAGTATTTTTTCTCCAATGTAATTACGATGAGGATGACGATTAGCTATTACGTTATTTCCTGGCGTCAATTCAGTTGTCAATTCGGAAGTTGCAGTTAGTCTTGAAATGACTTGAACTGTTTACGCCAATGTACCATTCACATAAATGAGCTTTCTCTGTACGTCTTCACAAATTACCTGCACAGTAAATCTGCACGCAACAGCGATGCAGATTTACCGTTACAGAAAACAAAATCTGCTCTTGTCAGGAGGTCTGCCCTTCACGGCGACATTCCTCCACGCTACCTTGTATATGTGCACGGGCGCAAAGATACGCAGCAGGAGCAGCAGATATAGCCTGTTAAATTTATTCTCAGGCCAGTATACAATTTTTTTCAAGACGGTCTCCTATGCATCTCCACTTCATTTAAGAAGTGCAAGATTTACGAATGTATCCAGTATTCACTAGCTAATTAACTTCGAAGAGTGAGAAATGTACTGTAGAATATTACCCATCTCTTTCAACAGTCTTTAGCCGGTGTCACTAAGCTACTTTTTAAGACTCCAGTCGGTTTCAGACTTCGTCTTCATCTAAATCTGCGTTACACTCTAAAAAGTATTGCCTCATTGACGTTGAAATCTGGATATGATTTGTTATCAGTCAGCTGAAACAGAAAGAGAAATTTCGTAGAAGAGAATCCGCGCGCTTAAAGATGGAAGTTACTTGAAACTAAGAACGACAGCTAAGCAGCCCAACAGACGTGGTCAAATTTACGTTTATACATATGCTCACCTGCATTTAAGTATTCTGCAATTGCCACTGTTGTAGGATGTTCTTCGCCTCTGGTTGGTCCCAGCTCATCGGCGGCTGTCTATCCTTCAACCTTCTTGGATATTAACAATAATACCCCAGAAATGGAAGGCTGGTGGTCGTGGGTTCGGTTCCCATTGTCGGCGAGTTAGTTTTCCTTCTACTTGGTATGTCATTATTTTCAACCATAAAAAAATTTATAGTGGTTATTTTATTATATATACAAAAGGAAGTAAAAAGATGTTTCCCGGTCCCAGATAGCAGGCGACGGGGCTGGCAACCATCGTTTTTTTTTCCTTTTGTATATATTGTAAAAATATATTAAAATAACCACCACTGCTACTGCTAATCCAGGTCAATAAAAAAATAGTAAAAAAAACATAGCAATAAAGGCATTCCCTACGCTTTCCTTGTCCTCGCCGACTATTGCTTTCTTGCATTCGAAGGAAGGCAAAAGGGACCGGCATTCTTTGGGCTTGGCTGAGAACACGTTCGAAGAGAGTCAGACGTGTTGAAGAAAAGGAGGGCTCTCTGGGCTGCCGGCAGTGACACTCCTTCCTTCAACTCAGATAGCAGGCGACGGGGCTGGCAACCATCGTTTTTTTTTCCTTTTGTATATATTGTAAAATTATTTCATTTAACTTCCACCACACAAATAACGCAACTGATGATTAAAATGTTGTAGCTTTAGTTGCTGACAGCTGTTACCATAAAAAGCATATTTTTGTGATGTGCTGTTCCTGCCTTATGCATTTACGGAAAAAACAGTGGAGATATTTGCTATTCTCGAAAGCGCCGTATGCAAGATATTTAGAAAATACGGACCGAAGCGAGCGCCACAGGTTTATTCTAATTGTGAGCGATTCTGCTAAAAAAAATTGCGGAAATTTTTTTAAAGTTCATGTTGAGCTGAAAAACGCGGTATATGTTATCGAATAAATATAATGCAGAGTTCCCAGTCACGCATGCCTTTGTTTCAGAACTGCTTTAGAGCGGATGCTTTCCCAAGCTGAACTTTAGGACGCTTCACTTTACTATTGGTTATACGTTGTCGTCCGCATTCCCAAACATATGCACGCCGATAAAGTACGAATGTTTTTCATTAGCATGCAGTGAACATACACTACATACAGATTACTGATGACCATGAATTTCGCTACATTCGGAGTTCTTTTCTTTTGTTTTCGTAAGCCTTTTACGCCCGTTCAGCATCCACGAGGAAGAATAAATCATTCACATTTTCTTCTCCGTACGCATTGTACCATGTCATGTATGCCTTGCAGCTATATTCTCTTCTGTTAAAGCAATAAAAATACAAAGTCATTTTTATGTCACCTGTTTTTCATTTCCTTGGGAACTGCACGGTCGGCGCGAGCCCCACAAATTCAATATCTCCAGTCGGAACAAAGGTGTGCAATCGCTCGGTATTTGCTGGTCCTCGTTATCAATTTTACTTATTTCTTTCTCTCTCGCAGCCACTTCGCTTCTCCGAGCAGGCATTAAGTGCACAGAGAACGGTCGCCTTTGGGCGAACGGGCTGTCAGTACATAAAATTACACATCGCCTTCACATTTTTTACTTTTGCGCTTAGTCACCCGTGTGCGGCGGATAAACCCAAACGCCGAGCGCTAATCAGGCGTGCGGAATTGCGTTCGCCATATTCTAACTCCGCGCAAAAAAATTTCCCTGCGCTGCAGCTCTGAAATAACGGGCTTTTTTGTCGCATTAAAGGGAATTTCGATCAACAGAGTTATACGAGGCGAGGCAATCGAGAAAGTGCGCGAGAAGCCTGTTGTGAATGAGAAAAGTACATCATCTCGAGTTGATTTCAGGTGAGTGGCTTCATTCAAGTTGTTGCTCAATGGTATCAAACATGCACCGTCGCTTCATTTTGATCTTTTGAGTGCTTTCACACTGGTCCATTCACCCTAGCATGTCTATCTCTGAATAAACATCCGGAAACGGCACTGTGCGTTACATAGCACGTTGGATACTCGGAGGGCTCGCGAATGGTTCAGACTACGCGTCTTTCTTCAGCATGCTATCCTAATATATTTTACCAGACCCATGAGGGGCTTCGATCCCCCCCCCCCCCCCCCCCCACCTCTTTCGAACAAGGCTCCGCCGTGCTCAGCATTCCATCTTTCGAACTTGAATTCATGAACGGAACGCCGAAGCCACAGAATACGGTGTGGCGTATGATATGTAGAAAATTCCTTTATCCCACATGCGGCACTAAACTTCCAGCGGTTGTTGCCAGTCTCAAAATTACCGTGTCTACCACTAATTTCACAGTGAGCCAGTTAGACATCACCTTGACCCCAGAAACACGAAGCCATTCACGCTTGGGGAGAAGGCAGTACGCACAATTTCGCAAAGAGAGAGGAGGGGAAGCTATGACAGAGACGCAGGTAAATGCGCTGCTTCATTCAACTTTCTTGCTTCATCTGAGCAAATGTAAATGTAAAGGGAGGCGCAGTATCTGTCAATATTTCCGTAGACGCCTCAAACGCGCCGGGAGGGATAGGGAAACTTGAAGTGAAATCTGAAGGAGTTTTGAGGAAGAGAGAGAGAGAATAAACTTTATTATTACAATGTGATCACGCGGGTGGTTCACCCAGGTCCGTTAAAGCATTGGCGAATACGGCCCTCCAGGCCTGATTGATCAGCTGGCAATGAAGGGGCCGGGAGTCTGTGTGAGCCCCAGCTGCGCCTTCCACTGATCATGGCTAATTTTCTGTAAACCGTATGACTTAAGTTGTTCCGGGCAGTTTCAAGCCATGTGGAGAATGTTGGACATCTCTCCGCAGGCCGGACATGCATTTGTGGGTGTTGCGCGGGTAAAATATTATTGTGTCGGGTTGTGTTTGGTAGTGTGCGGGCTTGCATGTTTCGCCATATAGTGGCTTCCTGACGAGTCAGAACCCGGAAGTCGAACACGGTTTTTCGCGGGTTTCCGCGAACTTCTTTCAGCTTTCACTTCGTTTCCCCTCATCCCTTCCCCGCCGCGGTGCATAACTGTGCCGGATACCTAAGTTCGATCCCGACCGCCGGCGGCCGCGTTTCGCTGGAGGCGGAACAATTAGGCGTGATGTCAGCGCACGTTAAATATTCCCAGGAGGCCGACATTACTCCGCAGCCCCTTTCCTCCCCCTTCCTTCCTTCCCTTACGGCGCGGATCAGGTGTCCACGGAACAAGTGTGACGGATACTGCGCCGTTCCTTTCCCGTGAACCAATTAATATTATTAAACTTAAAGAGAGAAAAAGGTGCCATAATGGAGGGCTACAGAGTAATTTCGACCACCTGGCATCTGTAACGTGCAGTGATACCGCACAGCACACTCTGATCTTAGCCGAAAGGCCGCGACGGGGGAGGAGGTGGTGAAGGGTGGTTGTTCCTGGCCCTACGGCGCTGGGACGGTAGGTCAACGCCGCTTGCGGCGGGGGTAGCCAGCCACCGAATTTATCTGTTGTAGGCCATCATTGCACCCGCCACCGCTTTGGTGGTGGACGACGGCTGAGGCGCGCTTTCTTTCCCGCTTCCTTTTCTTTCTTCTCTATATTCTCTTCTATCTGCACGAGGCAGCGGAGGTGGCTCAGCTACAGAGCCAGTAGCAGGCCCGTGCATTTTCTTTTCGTTCTTCCTACAGCCACAACAACAACAACAGCAACAAAAGGCCACCCTTCTTTGACTGCAAGAATTAAAGCGTTTTCCAAGCAAGCAACGCAGCCGCCGGCGGTCGGGCTCGAACTTGAGTACACCGGTGAAGTAGTGGGATACAGCGTCACCGCGGCAGGGCAGCAGTTGAGTAGAGGCCTCGAGCCAATTGGGTAATGGGAGGCTCCTACAAGACGTAGTAGGAAAGAGCGAAAAATTGGCTAGGAATGAATGGATGAATGAATGAATGAATGAATGAAGCCTTTATTTCAAGGAAGGAATGGCTCTCGGCCTGGGTAATTAGGGAGTTAGGAGGGATGGGAGTGTAGCTTCGTCTTCACTGTACTTCAAGCAGTTGCTGGTTGCTTGCCATGCGGTCGATCGTCGCGCTGTAAGTCGACCTCTCTCACACGTCTCGAAGCAGGCCGCTCTCACTGCCGTATGTAGCAATATAATGTTGTATTGCAGTGCTTGATAGAATCTGATCTGCTAGGGTGGGCATGTCTCTTGTGGAATGTGCGTAAGTTTGTTTCTACCTCGTGAAAACGATGAAAATTGCCATATAAGATGGTTTTGGTTTGCTGTGCACTGTTCTTGACAGTGGGTGCATATATTGTGTTTGAGTGTTTCGTGTCTTCAGAGAAACCACATGTCAGGAATAAAATGTCGCCATCAAGCTCAGCACTGCCACTGAAATAACTACAATATTCGCAAAGAGCGACGGGCCTCCTGCGAACAATATACGCGTTCAGTGAGTGGTCTGTTCCTTTCCTGGATGGAGTAGATATCACAGAGCCGTGTTTATAAGCCGGAAGATGACGAGAGGGTGCATGACAGCTTCTTTGGAACGGAAAGCAGGTACCTGGTTTTCCACAGTGCTTTAAAAAGAAAGAAGGACTGTACTAGTGCAGTGAAACCGGCTTAAAACTGTTGAAATTCGCTTGACTTAATCGGCAGCAGCTTCTGCCTTCAAATGGTAATGATTTGTAAAACGTATTAGCTATGCTTATAATTTTCGCCCTGAAAAACAAAGCCGTAATGTAGAAGCTGCATATTATCTTCATAAGCGTTATTTGCAGGAAGGTGACATCTTTTTATCCGCTGGCCTTGAAAGATAGCTGTCATTTGACCTGCTGCTGTCGCTTCTCTCTGGCACAGTGGACACACTGCACGTTAGCATATCGGGGCCGGAAAGCGCTCCAGAAAACAGCTGATTTCAACGTCGGCCGATCTAGGAGTACTACAGCCACAAGGACGCTCTTTATTGTGTAAACTAACTTTTAAGGATAGGAAAGTATTTTCGCAAGCGGTAACCTTGGTGCAAAGATCTGAGTTTCCTACTATTCAAAATAATCTACAACATCGTAATAGAAGGAATAAATAATTTCATCCTCAAATCACAGGTAAATATGAGCTGTCTGATCTACACTGTTGGCGCCAAGGCTGTGCTTCTAAACTTCCAGCTGCAGCTATGAATTTCCACTCCTGCGCCCTGTTCCTGGTGTGCCAACGTTTCCACCTTGGTGCCACATACACGGGGGTCAACAAGAAGACAGAGTAGCCGGAACCTTACGAAATGAGCCTCAAGTCAGAGGTCAAGCTGAACTGAACGAAACCATCAGTTCTCTGGGCATTGATACTGTCACTCTTCCAAAAAACGCGGAGAAGCTGAGTGCACCTTTTATCTTAAGGAGCATGTCCCCTGGAAGCAAAAACAAGCGGTGTCAAAGCCAATATCAAGAAAGGTGGTGCTCTGGTCCTCGCCCAACAAAATCGGAACCCGTGGACACCGTGCGACATTGATGAGGGTCCCATAACTAAGATGACGCAAACAGATTACCAACTATATATTGAGTAGTTACAACCATAAGGTGGGCCACGACGAGAAACTGAAGCAGATGCTGGACAAGTGCAATAAACTTCCGGTCTCCAACTCTTATAAGAGCATCTTGGACGGCATCCGTTAGGCGACACCTATACTTCATTGGACGACACCTATAGACTAACATTTTGCGGAAATGAATGCGTGCTTGCTTGAAGTTCTCAAACCAGCATGCGCAGGAAACATAAAAGAAAAAAAAGCAAACTTTTGAACTCTCTCATCATGATACCCGTTAGCACGCTGAGCACTGCTGCGATGACGAAGCAAGTAGGGCGCAGAATCCTCGCCTGTTATCGTAGTCTCACTGCGAAGATTTGTTTATTATTTACTTTACTGTCAATATTATCACGGATTCCAGGTGAAGCGAGTCCAGCCAACTGGTCCGGGGGTTGGAAGTAACGCGGACGCTAGCATATAAATGTAAACATTGCAACCACAATTGCGTCAACCAAGGATACAGAAGGAAACAACTACAGACAGACGCTTTAACTCGGTTAATCACCGATATCGTGCAGCAGCAGGGCGTTTTGACAGAATTGCGTTTGCTGTGTCTCAATTATTAAACGTTATTTTGCCGTGGTAATCCGGCGGCCATGCTTCTAGACACACGCATTGATTGTGTTTCAGAGATAAAATCTTTTTAAATTAATGCTTGTATTGGAGACGGCGTTGCATTCGAATCACACAGTGTAACACAGTTTGTCAAAAATAGTTACGTGGTCAGTAGAGCAGGCCAACCGAAGGTGGATGTGTTCCCGATTTAATAATTGGTTATCAGGAAAGGAAAGGCGCAGTTTTTGTCACACTTTCTGTGGACACCTTCAATAGGCTTGAGACATCTGGTTTTGAGAGAATGCGGGTAGTAGGGATGTAGCAAGAAAAATGCAGAAAGCACGCGCGAGCGCAAGACGCAACACCTGCGAGGGCGACGGCGCACTTGAACGTCCCAGAGAACGCGCCACCAAGACACAGATCCTGCATGCTGCAGAGCGATAAAAAGCAACGTTTTGATGTTGTTGTTGTGACTGTAGGAAGAAGGAAAAGAAAATGCACAGGTCTGCTACTGGCTCTGTAGCTGAGCCACCTCCGCTGCCTCGTGCGGGCAAAAGAGAAAATAGAAAAGAACGAAGAAGAAAAGGGGGAGAAAGACGCGCGTTTAAACAGCTGTCATTCACCACCGAAGTGGTGGCGGGTGCAATGACGGTCTACAACAGTTAAACACTCGGCGGCAGGCTAGCCCCCGCCGCAAGCGACGGTGACCTACACGCCCCAGCGCCATCAGGGGAGACCTTCTTTTGAAGCAGTCCCCTTTTAGGTAATTTCGCAAGTGCGTTGTGCATTCATGAAAAGATATTTCTGTCTCGTATGACGTATTTTATACATATCTTTGGCTTGATTTCGTCTATGCAATCTAACGTCCCAAAGAGACATCAGCTATTAGAGACGCCGTAGCGAAGTGCTCCTGAAATATCGATCCCCTAGCGTTCCTTATAAAATTTTGCCAATATTACGAAGCCATTAGCTGGTCTTTCCCGTTCGCATCACGCATCTCCTAGGTCCAGTTCTATATTCAACTTGAACCGAGAAATTAGGCCTTCACGGTCTTTTGGTAGCGGACACGTCTCGCAATCCGAATGCCCTGACTGTGATTCTCGGCCCATCCAAAACAGCTCAATTTTGTTTACAACTCAATTACTTTTCGCTTGTAGCGCGAACATTGCTGAAAAATGTGACCTGAATTACAATGTTTTCGACCCGCTGTCTGTATCTGTATGATGCGTTTAAAATAGATATATCCTCGCCGTGTGGAAGAACGTAGTAGGGGAAATCGTAGCTATGAATGCATTCCCTAAATAAAGGTAACGATTTAGTACTAACTAAATTCAATTCAATTCAATTCATTTATTTTTCAGAGCAGTTACAAAGCAACTCTGAATGGCCCCTGGGCTAAAAGTTGCACTCAGCAACTTGACAACGGCCCAGGGGCCAAAGTACAAGACAGGAGTCGACGCAGTTTTCAGTTTACATAAACAATAATAAAAGCAATCCACTCTCAAAACCGCAAAAATATGAACAAGCATAGTTAGTGCCGAACGCAGATGCATATGAAATAGAAACTGTTGGAATGCAGAAGCGCATCGCGAACTAAAACCAACAACTACATCGTCTTACCTAGACAAGGCACATAAACAGAAACAGAAAGTTCGAGAAGATGAAAGTGACGCGTATTATTTTAGCACAGATTACAAAAGAATATTTTTAGTTCTTTCTTAGATGAAAACGCCTGTTATTTGTTGAGAAGGGATGGTAAATTATGTTTTAATGACTGAGGTTTCTATTGAGTGCGGAAATTAGGAACTAACCAGTGAGGAAGGAATGCATACATCCGTTATCCGGGGTTGTAATGATGCAACAAGCTTAATAAAATTGTCAGATTCTGCATAAGAGAAGCAGAGTTGGTTTAACAATTCAAATTCATAACTGTGTGTGATTCGGATATTGTGGTACTTCGGAAATAGGTCTTTTGTAGTTGTGTCTACGCCAACGTTCGCAACATAGCGCAAGACTTTTTGCTGAAGCACGTTGATTTTATTAATATTCCGTTTTGTTGTTGTGCTTCAAACAAGAGTTACGTGAGTTGCAAATAGAGCATGATATAACTTCAGTTTAACTTGTTCTGGAAGTATATTTCTGCAGCAGGACAGAGTGCCTGCTACCACTGAGAGCTTTTTGCACATATTGTTAATGTGGTGATTCCAGCTTGGATGACAGTTTAGTGTAATGCCCAAAACCTTGTGCTCCTCTATTATTGTGATGCGATCATTCATAAAGCTGATTGAATTTTGAAGTGTGAATATTTTATTGCGGTTCTAAACAGTAAACATTTCGTCTTTAATTACAATGCGGTTTGACTGGGACCACCATGCAAGTTTATTAAGAGTTTCGTTGCACTGAATAACCAAGTCATTTGGATCTTTACTAAAAGAGGAGGCTACTATCATCAGCATATATAAACCAGTTAGCTGACTTGGTAATGTGTTCTATATCATTTATGTACAAGTTGAATAATAGCGGGCCGAGAATACTACCCTGCGGTACTCCACAATGTAGAGACAATAAAGATGACTCAATATTATTTATACGGACGCATTGGACTCTGTCTTTCAGATATGACGCAATTAAATTTAGGGGCTGTCCCCTTATTCCGTATTGTGATAGCTTACCTGTCAAAATACTATGATTAACGGAGTCAGATGCTTTGCTGAAATGGATGAACAGACCTAGAGTAAAAAGACCAGCATCTATATTTTGAACTATCTGTTCTTTTAGCGAAAGCAGGGCTATTTCCTTCGATCGTCCCTTCCTAAACCCATACTGGCAGTCAGTTATTACATTATTTTTCTCAAAGAATCTGTTAAGTCTATGAAAAATAACCTTTTCCAGCCCTTTTGAAAAAATCGAGAGGATAGATATTGGCCGATAATTATTCACGACATTTACATCACCCCTTTTGTGCACCAATGTAATTCTAGCCTTTTTCATCGCATTTGGAAAAATTCCCAGTTCCTAACTCCATAATTACCCAAACAGCGGCCGAGAGCCATCCCTTCCTTCAAATAAAGGCTTCATTCATTCATTCCTAGCCAATTTTTCACTCTTTCCTACTACGTCTTGTAGGAGTCTCCCATTACCCAATTGGCTCGAGGCCTCCACTCAACTGTTGCCCTGCCGCGGTGACGCAGTATCCCACTAAAAAACAGGCGCAATGCATTCTATTACAAATTTGACTGGTCTTAGTTGTATATTATTAGGATCTAGCACTTTAAAATTTTTCATGGTAAAGAAAGTGTGGTAGACCTCCTCGGTGTCAATCGGTTCACGAAACAAACTTTGTGAGATACTGTAGCTCAGGGTGTTCATATTTGGGGGGCCTAAATTGCTTGCTGAGACAATGTTAGTAAAGTGCCGGTTGAAGTGATCCGCAAGTTGCACACCAGACAGCTCTACGCCATCAGCTCTACGCCATAGTACGAGGCACTAGGCCATTCGGCTCTAAACCCTAATCAGTTAATTTCAATGCGGCTAAGACATACCGTTTCTTCATAAAGATTCGGTAAATTTAGCTTTACGTAAAGAGTAACTAAAGGATTTCACTTTCCCAAGTCAGAGCATTCAATACTGAATAGAAAAACAAAGTAGGAATGCCTCTCCCTTTTTATTTTGTATTAAGTGCTGCGCGCCGCGACTGGAGGCAGATCCACACCACAGCTTTTGTTTACTGCTTGAGACTTGTGCGGGAAATGCCCGATGTGCTCGAAAAGCAGGGGGCTGGGTTAATCGATCTCCTATGCCGTATAAGAAGGGGACCCCCTCGGTTTTCGCGCCTTCTCAAGTCGGTACCGTAGGCGCGCCGGGTTTGGCGCTAGGCTGCGCGTTGCGTCTGAAAATAGCAGCGCCGGGCACGCACTCTGGCCGTTCGAAGAAATCGGACGCACCGAAGCAAATCGCCAGAAGCGAAGAAGGCAAGGGAGGCCAGCACCATTTGGATGCGAGGGAAAAACAAGAAAATACGGTAAAAAGATGCGCGGGCGCGGATGGCCGCCCCAGGAAGGGAAATGAAAGCTGAGCTGATTATTTTCTACGACGACTGCAATGAGAGAGGAAAGCACGGGAATGGCAGTGGAAAAACAAAACAAACGAAACAAGAATAATGTAAACTTAAACAAAGACGAGAGCGGTTCTCTCTCGATGCTTAACTGGACCGTCCTGAGGCACCGTCCAATTTCCAGCGTATCCGAATGCACTAGGGCGAGCGCTGGAGTGTACGGGAGTTGAAATGTGAACGGGAATTAATTATACGTAACTCTCGCAGTCTTAAGAGCGTGCACTAGGTAAAGCTGCAATGGTTGCAACTTGTCACTTTACAGGCGGATGAGCTGTAATTGATAAACGTTGATTTCTCCTTGTTTAGCATATCGGCTAGATTTCAAGACATTCCGCCTGGAAGCGCTCCACTTCGGGGAAGTCTGTATGCTTTAAAGCACCGTCTGTTAATGTGCGAAACGTACCGTTGGCGACAGCCGGCGGCACAATATTCTAACCGTGGTGCTTCGGTACTGCATCTATGAAAATGATAATAGTATATTGTGCAAAAAAATATTAGTTGTGGTTTAACTCTCATTAACCCTAGTTGAATTGCGATAGCAAGGGCGGAAGCTTATTTTGCCTGCTATAATATTCCCCTATCACGCCCAATCAGTGCTACATTATTGGGGACACTAGCTCATCCTTTAAGAGTATGACGCGAGAGCGCAAGCTACCAGCCCACATATAAATGAGATGGGTTCAACGCTGCGGAACCGAATATGGAGCGAAAGCATTAGCTGCGGTGACCGAGCATTCTTCATCTTTTTCGCCTTCTTCTTTTCTTCTGCCTCTTCTTCTTCGAGGCTGTTCAAGGTCACATGTGGCCCTTCCCGGGATGACGCAGCGGGCCGAAACCTGGAGCATGCTATTGCAGTAAAAACAGACAAACAGAATACAATTTACCTGATTCAATATAACCAAACTTTTAAGAAAGGCGGAGTAAGCTAGACAGCGAAAACAACCTAGCGCTGCTTTAGAGTTGCGAGTTGCATGCAGTCCGGAGTTCGTTTTTATTGCCGAAAGTTAGTTAACACCGCGAGTAGAGAAATAGCCCATAGCCATGACGTTTTTCTCTATATATACCTTGAAGGAGACAGCTGAAGGCGGCAACCTTTTCTAGTGCGTTTCGGTAGTAACCATGCAGAAAGATGTGCTTCAAGCCTTGGCGGCCGCTTTTCGGTGGAGGCAAAAAGCAAGGTGCCCGTGTGCTGTGCGATGTCAGTGCACGTTAAAGAACCCCAGGTGGTCGAAATTTCCGGAGTTCTCGGAGTCGCTTTGGGACGTTGAAACCACACAAAACCAAACCAAGCCAAACTTGCGTGAGACAATGCAAAATGAGCAAATTGTCCTGAATGCTATGGAGAAGTGTTATCCTAACCGTAAACAGCGCTTGAGAGATTCAAAAATGCTCGACTAGATGGCCAAAAAGCAAACCACGAAAACTTTGATAGCGAACAGTATTCATTAAATGGACCCGACACGAAGGCCTATTCAGGGGAAAGGGGAAGTATAGGGACAGGGACATCAAATTTGAACGTCAGTGCAAACTCCAAAAGGGATGCTAGCGTGGGTAGGACACGAGCGTCGTAAGCGTAGTCCGAGTACTGAATTGGGTGACAAGGCCTACAAGGCATTTTCTTCTGATGTGGTAACCAGTACAGTCCAACAACAGGCGTTGAAGTTGAAGTTGAAGGTTTTATTTTTGAATCAAAAAACAACGTACAAGAATATACAGCGAGCGGTCCCATGGTACAAGACCGCAGGTGGGACCTCCCATGGTAATAGATTTCGATAGGCAACACAAAGAATAATATTATTTGTAGTGTGGTAAACTTCGTCTTCGTAGCCACTGCCATGCATCGCGTGCTGGCGCGCTCGAGGACGAAGAAGTTGGTTGCTGCCTTGCTGTTTAGCCACGCCGGACGCTCCGCTGCGAGTTCCTCCTGAGCGGCTATATCCACCTGAATAAACACACCCCTACAATTGGTGGAGGTGCTGGGTGCGTTCCCATCCACCCTGGAACTCAGAAGCCGAACATTGCCCTCTGCTTCCACCCTGCCGGACGAGACCACCTCGACATCGCCGCCCCTACCAGCCACGGTACTGTGTTCTGGCGTTCTACGGCAGCGTGATCCATGCCTCTTCAGTGGCACGGCTGACCAAGACGTCGACGACTGGTTGTCGGCGTATGAACGTATTCAGCAGTTACAATAGGTGGGACGACACTATCAAGCTAAGTAACGTAATCTTTTACCTGACCGACGTGGTGAATCAGCAAGGCAGCGACCAACTTCGTCCTCGAGCGCGCCAGCATGCGATGCATGGCAGTGGCTATGAAGACGAAGTTTACCACACTACATTTTCCCCCCGGGTACTGTAAGAACATATTGTAAGAACATTTATGAAGCAACACTGAAAATAAATAACGAAATACATAGCATAGAGTGCATTGCCGACAGATTTAGATACTAAAAAAGAATACAGAAGAAAGTACAGAAACACTTACGAAATCCGCGACACAAAAGATAAATAAAGAAATCACAAATTAAGAAGAAATTTTTTAAATTTCAACTTGAACAAAGAAAGTGTATTAGTTTGCTTAATGGTCGAAATTCAAAGAATTCCAAAATGATATGGACGAAAATTGAAGGCCTTGTTTCCCGTAGTTAGTACTGACGTTAGGTAGTAGAAAATTATTACGTAGAGCGAACAGTGTAACACTGTTGTTTTTGATCATGCCGGGAGGAAAAATGTTAAATGGGAGCTGATGGTGAAGAATCTTAAAGAATAGAATACCGATATTATAAATATAAAGAGCCGAGAGGGGTAGAACATTTAAATTCAAAAACCAAATGTGCGACGGTGACATTCGAGGAGAGGAGGTTATGATGCGTATGGCTTGCTTTTGCAGTTTTATTAATGGCCGAAGATGAACATGATAGGCGTTGCCCCAGGATGAAATGCCGTAGTTGCATCAATGGAGGCCGTCCATGGTGCATTTGCAGTATGTAACTAACCACATGTTCGTCGTTGCATTCTTGCCGATCGTCAGGCTTTTGCGTGAGGTCGCGGTGTATGGGTTTCTTATTTTACAGCCATTTGGCAGCCATGAATGCAGGGGGTGCCTGTATCCCGTGCGGGCCCTATGTATGAGATCTTGGACACCGCGGGAGAGCTTAGGTGGTAGGCGGTTGGGATTAGCAGGAGCCACTGTCGCGAAGGCGTCTTTCTTGCCGGGCTGCGTTCACACGAAAGCTGCATACCATTTGCAAATACAATGCATACAGAACCACAGCGCTGGCGAGCAGAACAAGCTTGGATTCTTCCAACTAAATCCCTCTTTTCCATTGATGACCTCACCACTTAATCACTGCTGCCTAATTTTTTGTACGGATGCGCGGCTTCTGGGTTCGAATTTTGGCATGTTTGCACTGCAGTTTTCGCAAGACGTCTGGCAGTCCATACAGCGCCACTCAAGCCAGGATAGTACGGCGGAAGCCTTGGATATGTCGTCTCGTCTCAATGTATTTTATTTTGCTTGCGCCAAAAATGGTCACAATAAAAAAGAAAGTTTTTGACGCCTTTGTTCGTGATTATGATGCATTCCGATGAAAACAGACGGACCAGGCCTCATTGGAAAGAATATGGCTTCAAACATTCCGAACATCTGCTGTGAAGGCACGCTGGTGCTGGGCTCATTTCAAAGGTGTTTGTTTCCTCACGTGAACTTTACGCGTTTCCAAATGATTACGCATTAATTTGACAACAAGAGCAACTACGCAGCGTATCTTGAAAATTACTCGGAGGAGATAATAATTCTAAAGAGAATAAAAACAAATGCGTACCAATTAACTGAAATCAAAACGTTCCTGACAATCAAGCTCCGGAGCGGAAGAGGAATTGAGTCGAAGTACAATTAGACACACTTCAGTTTTTCGCCTAATTTATCTAGTACATTTAAAAAAGATATTAAAAATATAATTTGAAGCAGCTCTTTGGCAACAACTTTCAGTTAGCTCCAGGAAAATCACAATCATCACAACAGTCGCTGCAAGAGTTATGGTTCGGACGAACCCAGCGTTTTGTCGTCTTCCATTTAATATGAATTTAAAAAAGAAGGCAGTTGTCTAGCTTTGCGATAATCAATAAACAAAAATGTCGGTAGTATCCAGCTGTCGCGAATCTAGAAAGACGCTCAGATTGACTCTCTAGCTCGAATAGCACTACATTTTACCACGCCCTCTCTCCTTCTGGTGCAATGGTACATGAAGTGGAGTCCATACCATAACTTTATAACGAGGGTTCTCTTACGGCTCTGTTCACTGTCTGCTATACATATTTTGCTCAGAATAGATTGCGAGCATGCCCGGATATGGGAGATGGAAGACTCGCACTGGCTGAGCCCGCCAAGAATTACGGGTTGCGGTTTTCTCGCCCAGCGGTTTTCCGCCTCAGCTCGCGACTCACTCGAAGTGCTCGATTTTAATTACCACGTGTCGCAAGTGTCACCAGCGACTGCGCTGTCATCTGTGCTGCCTGTCTGAGCGCTGTGAGCGAAAAAAAGTTAGTAGAAAGGAGGGCAAATGAGGGGAAACAAACACGTACGTTGAACAGCGAAGGATAAAAATCCCCACAGACGGCGCGAAGCAATCTGAGGTCTAGGCTGGTTCCAATCGATTCCCATATATGAGCGATATACTATAAAAAAAATGAAATAGAGAGCCTCTTAGATATCTCTTAATAGGATAATAGCACTCTTCCTCTCCTTCTACTATCGTTTGTCTCTCATCGGCGTTCGTTGCATTGCTAGATGTAATTATAATCGGTTTGCACGAAAGGAAATATATCATACTTTCTCTGGCAAGTGTGAGTTTGGACGGTATACTATCGGTCGTGTCACGTGGCGTTCCTTGGCGTGCGTTCAAGTGTGGCATTGCATATGGCAGGAACGCTGGACCAGAACACATGTCGCGGAACCTCGCGGAATATGACAGATCTCGCGCACAAATCTGGCGCACGGGATTTCCTTGCATGAGCCTAGAAAGGCTTTCGCCTCGAAAACGTGAAGACGAGCGGTTTCCAGATTAATATTACAGACAAGCCGTATAGTTCTATTAACTGCGATTTGTTGCCATAGAGACAGATAGAAAAGAGAAAGAGAGAAACAAGAGGACAGAAAGGTAGGGTGGTTAAGTAGGCGATGCCCAGTAGGTTACCCTACATTTGAGGGAGAGGCGAAAATTGAGAAAGAGGAAAGAAATAGCGGTCCCACAGAATTTAAGCTTCCTATGAACGCTTTGTTCTTCGACTTCTGATCCTAATCGCGCCATTGTAATCTTGTTGAAACTCCCGATAATTTCGTGTTCATTTAAGAAGAACTGGTTAATGTAACAAGAATGCTGATTGCACTGTTGTTTTCCTCGTATTAAAAAGCACAGCATAGACCCTAGGTTAACAACTTTAGGTAGAATATACAGCGCTGTGTCTGTACTTCTTACCCTGCTGTCAGCAACCCCCCCCCCCCTTCCCCCCCCCCCCTTCTTCTTCACCGCTTGCTCTGAAGGATTTTCTCATACGATCATATATTCGGGAATGCATCGCAGCTGCGAAGTTAAGGACGCAGGCGCGAGATTTTGACAAGATTGATCAATCACAAGACGTGAAATCTTAAGTATATATATATTATATATTGTGGCAGCGTGGACCGCCGCGCCTCAAGATATAGTGTGGCCCAAAGGCGTATTCCCGAGCAATACTGTTTGGAAACATTAAGACAATTTTATGGATTTTATAAAGAGCATTTTATTTTAATATTACTTCGATTTTGTGTCAGCGACCTCAGTTACCCGAGGGATTTCCCTATCGGGCCATGTTTCGCTAATTCCTAGTAGAAATTCGTATCAAAACTTGGAACCGACGGAAAACTCGACATATCTACCGTCTACGCAGCTCTCGAAGTGGCAGCGGGACGAAGACCTGAAAATGGAGCCGTCACTACTTGCCCTGTCAAGTATATGCCATGAAGTGTATTGAAGCGATAGTTCATGGTCGCTCAGTCTCCGCGAAAGTGATTGCTACGGCCTTAAAATTCGTGACCAGAACGGTGAGCAGTAGACCAGCAGCGCTGGTTATCTTATTTAGTGCGCAGGAAGCGATCGCTGCGACGATAATCAACAGGCAAGCGATATGTGATCTATTTTTGCCTGTTTACAAACACGTACTTTACTGGTAACTTTATACCAATTGTGCCGTTTTTTTTTTTTTTTTTTTTGTGTGTGTGTGTGAATAATGTATATGCAACCCGCAGTGTGCGAATTACTCTGACTTGACTCAGCTGCGGAGGTAGAATTCGAGAGTTTTGAAGCAAGCGACGAATGTCTACTTTCGAATGAGAACTTCTTAGCGCTCAATGACGTAACGCTTAGCGTTAGCTTCGACCGCTAAACGCCTGTGCTAGCTTGAATAGTAGGGTAGAATGGATCGTTCTGGCAAATTAAGGAGTGTCAGACGATGAAGGAGGCGTCTATGTTCTTGTCGGATTAGATTACATCGAGCGGTCTACTTTGAGACATTCAGACCAAGGAAGGACGGTAACGGTTATCTTTTTTTTCCTAATTAGACCAAAGGTGTGGATGATTAATGATTCTATATATCACGTGTGTCTTTCTACTACTAGTATGAAAACTCATGGCGTTGTGCTATGCATTGCCTGCAGTGTACTTTCATTGCAGCACCCTCGCGGTCAATTCGCGAGACGTGCAAGAAATCGAAAGGTTTGCTTCGGATCTAAATAAATGTTCTCATTTAGAGATTCAATGGTATCAACCGAGATTGTAAAATAGATTTAACACGTAGTTACTTCTCCGTATATAACACAACAGGTCCGTACATATGGAGCGGTCTTCGAACTTACAGTCAATACTGAGTAAACTGTCTTGCTGCTGCTAATTAATATTAAGCTTCTGAATAAGTTCGTCACAGTAGAACACGTCTTAGAGGTGGGTACAAACAGCCAGAAACGGTACGTGCGCACCGCTACCTATTGTGTTAGCAGCTTCAGACATTCTCTAATCAATAATGATCAACTCTGCGCTTTACTCGGCACAGAATTTCAAGGTGCTCGAGCAGACATCGATCGCGCAAACATGCGCGTATGTATATTACACAGGATCGTTTTAAGTATTCAGGTACGTGAGACGGTGTCAGCATAATACAGCGCACTATAAAGCAAACCATGTTGGTTTCCCGGAATTACCGCTGCTTTGAGGCTCAAAAGAAAGCTTGCGAGCTGCATTACTTGGAGGCAGGAGGCCTGTTTTAAACGTGGCTGCAAATGCAATATTACACTGGCAAGTCGTGGGTATCAATGAAAGTTGGGGATATTTCTAATAATTAACAACGAACATGTCAACTCTTTCGAACGACGCATGCTGCCAAGGCCGCATTTCGAAAAGTGGTTTGATGGGTGAAATGCCTGCTTGCCTGGTATTTAAGCTCAGAGAGAATGAAACTCGTGCAGTCTACGTCTTAGGATATGCACAGAATTTATAAAGCGCCGAGTGGGACGTATGATGCACGCTACTATAAACGTGCCGCGCCCAGACGAGAACAGCGACAGTCGCGTGGCAATCTGTATGACGATGTTTACAAAAAAGGGATGTATAGTCAGAACATATTCATTGCGGCCGCCTTAAGCGATAAGCATATTAAATATGCGTCCTACGTGGATCATTTCCTTGCCTTCCTAAACCATGCAATTGATTAATGAAAGTGGCAACGGAAAATAAACGGGCAGAAAAAAAAAAGAAAAAAACAAGGCGCTTATTTGGGCTACGCTTTCTACAATAAATCACGACTAACCCACACAAACTTATATAATAGGTACAAATAATTATTCTTTCGGGGCAGGCTAACCTGTAAACGCATTCTTTTCCATTGTGTTTTATTATATAGTCTTGTTTCTCTTGTTTCGCTGTAAGAGAAATATCTTGTTTTGCCTTCATAGGCTATGCCCATTTCCTTGGGCAAAAGAAAAACGTCGGTGAGCTAGTTCGACGTGACGGAATGTTAAGAGAGATCGAGCATCACGACGATGGTCAAGGAAAACGGGCCCTCAACAACAACATCTTTTCGCAGCTTCAGTCAGCTGCTCGTCGTTATTCACGTGACGCCGGCGTAAGGTGGAGAGACGGTGCTCACCTTGATCCACCAGACGCGCGGCGTGCCCCGAGAGCTTCTCCCGTTCGTTCATCAGCTCGGCCAGGTAAGTCCGGCTATCCACAGGTTGCTTGCCGAAACTCGCTGCTGCCATGACGTCTGAACGCGGATCACCACTTCACGGCACCAATGATCGACAGGCAGGTGCGTTGCCGCGGATGTAGTTTTCGTTCGCACACAACTCCCAGTAATACCGAGCACACCAACAAACACTCTCTCAGGAGCCGCTAGGGTAGTAATCCTTTAACGGAAGTCGCTAAGACGCGCGACTCCTAGGGGTTTGTCAAACGCTCGACTCACACACGGCCAAAAAAAGGTATTCACCGCGGCAGTTTTCTTCTGCACGCGTGATTAGATTAGATAAGAGTCGTCTTGTAAGGACGCCGCTGCGTCCGCAGACGACCGCTACACACGGCCGAAGCGCTTCACAGGCAGCGCCGGGTGAGGAGGCGCCCACACGCAGCAGTAGCAGACGACACTGATCGCGCCGAGCCAGCCGAGCGGCCAGGCGAAAACGGCTCGCCACTCGATGCGCGTAAAATGATCGCGAGATGGCGCCGAGGGGCGTGAAGCGATGGTGGCGCCTTTAGTAGGCCGGAGTGGCTGGTCGCAGAAGTAGCGCGCATTAGCGCGAGATTCAAAACAGCCCGCAGCCTTGCACGTGCTTCGGGGAAAGTGTGGGGATGGCCGTCGGATCCTCACTGGTTTCTGGATCAGGATCAAAATCAGGTTCGTTGCAGTACATTGTGAAGCGGAGTGAACTCAAAAACAAGAAGGAAGCAAAGGCGGAACGGGAGCTGCGCCATTATCTGTGCCATTAACTGTTGACTTTCTCTATGTGGACGCTAGACCAAGAATGCATGACCTTAGGTTGGAGGATGTGCATTTGTCCTGGCATAAAATTATATAATATTATTATTGATATTATTATTATTATTTCTTGCCCAAATAGGCCAGCGCCACCTGGTCCAATCGAAAGCTGCTCTAAAGAGACGGGAGAATGGACGAGCTTTTCTTCAGAAAGATTTAGCCGTCTACTCTGACGCACCCGACGGCTGTCGACTTCAACGCGCTCAAAGGTGTTGGACTCAACATAGGGGAAAAAATGTCCCTCATTTTCAGATGTCATCATCATCAGCCGCACTATACCCACTGCAGGGCGAAGACATCTCCTATATTTATCGCGGTGTTGTGCTACCTGAATCCAAATGACTCATGCGAACTTCCTAAACTCATCCGCACACCTAAATTCTGCCGCCCCTGCTACGTTTTTTCCTTCCTTTGGAACCCAATTTTGTTGCCTTAAGCGACCACCACTTATCCTCTCTTTGGACTACATGACCTGTCCCTGCCCATTTATTTTAATGATTTCTACTAGAATGTCATTACCTCAAGTTATTTCTCTGACCCACTCTGCACGCTTCCTGCCTTTTAACGTTACACTTATGATTTTTCATTCCATAGCCCTCTTCGCTGTCCTTAAGTAGAACTCTCTTGGTTAGCCTCCGCGTTTCAGCCCCATATAGGTGAGTGCAGGTAAGATTCAAGTGTTGTATACTTTCCTCCTTGAGCGATCTGGTACCATAATCTGTGAGTGCTTGCCAAATGCGCTCGATCCCAATCTTATTCTCATAGTTTTTTCCCTTTTCTTTTCCATCACTCAAGGATTGCAATTTTGTCAAAAAAGTGCACGATATCAGAGGGCAAAGGTAAACTCTGGGAGAATTGGTGCATGCATGCAAAAGCAGAAGCCAGGACTGATATATAGAGTGGCAGGCGTTCACAGCCCCACGTTTTGTATACATTTTCTCATTGTATAGCATGCATGGGTTTCCGATAAAAACGTCTCCGGCAAAAAAAAAAAAGTTCTCGTAATAAATGTTACTGGAAAAAATAGCCCCGGAAGAAACATCCCCGAAAAAAAAAAGGGAGGGGGGGGGGGGGGCATATTTGCGAAGTAGGAAAAAATTTCCCAAGCGGGGGCGGTAGTTTTTACTCTGTAGGATGTAGGAAGAGTATCCCCTTGGTGACCTGCAATGGTTAGTGATGTATGTTAGAGCACTAACACCTATCAGCATTGAAGTGACCGAATATCGAACTGATGTGGACGGTCATAAAAAAATGATGGCAGTGGTAATACACTGTCTGCGCTGCCTCGTCTTCGCTTTGTTTGCCGGGACAATGCGAGCTGACCAACAGTTTTATCGGACCAGAAGTTTGGAGGGATGCTTTAGGGTGGCCATGGCGCTCGACCGGTTAAGCTTCGTCCTGCCTGCACCATCATCATCATTCTACACCATGAGAGGAACGGTTGACCCCTGTCACCGGAAGGTCTGAAAGGTAGCTGCAGTGAAGCCTTCTCCTTTGGGCGGTTCCTTGAGACTACCTCGGGCCGATCCCATTTCAACTTTCGCAGTGGGCAGTATTACCAAGCTGATTAGGCCGGTCCTACTTATTGTTTAAAGAGCTGTGGAGACCGGAACCACGCAACGTATAAGGAGCCACATACATGGCTCTTCCACTCTGCTTTTCCGCAGTGCTTGTAAACATCTCGTGCTCCCAGAGGACACAGGTTCCTAACAATGATTACATTTAACTCAAAGCCAAGAAAGAGTGGTATAAACTTTGTATTTTTTTTTCATCTGGGTTCCAGAAGAAATCATAATTAGGGCCAATTTTTGTCTGATGACGCTTTTTCCGGGACCATATCTTCCGGGGACCTTTTTTACGGGCTCGTTTTTACCTACACCCAACATGCATGTCAGCAATGCGCGGATGAGCCGTTTGGCACATAATAAATTGCGAGCTACCTGCTCAGAGTGTCAGAAGTAATTTTGCTATTAATTAGCAGCCGGCACACCTGTATCATTAACAGTACTTGCATTGCAATCACAGTTGCGACAAATGCAGAATATAAATAGAGGCACAGAAAGCTGTCTTATTTGCAGGGGCAATATTAAGCTGCATTTTGGTTAGCCATGTCTTAGAATGCTTATAGTTAATTTGGAGCAGTCCTCACCCACCCTGATTGAAATGTTCATTTTTTGTTATGTACAGTTTTTATGCAAACTAAGTTTTGTGCATTTTACCCTTGCAACTGCTTTAAAATTATTTATTTCACACTTTTAGACCAAGACTTGTCACCTTTAAAAACTGTTGTCTGTTATTCATTCTCTGCTACTGATTCTGTAGTGTGACCTGCTGAACAAAATATCGGCAAGGCTGGTGTGTGTGTGTGTGTGTGTGTGTGTGTGTGTGTGTGTGTGTGTGTGTGTGTGTGTGTGTGTGTGTGTGTGTGTGTGTGTGTGTGTGTGTGTGTGTGTGTGTGTGTGTGTGTGTGTGTGTGTGTGTGTGTGTGTGTGTGTGTGTGTGTGTGTGTGTGTGTGTGTGTGTGTGTGTGTGTGTGTGTGTGTGTGTGTGTGTGTGTGTGTGTGTGTGTGTGTGTGTGTGTGTGTGTGTAAGGCATCTCCAATTGTGATTTTGTAGCTTTCTCAAGTGTATTTTATTTGGCTTGTATGATAGTATATCTTAGCGTGCCACATTTTCCTCAATTGTATGCTGCAAGAAGAGTACGTGCAAATGATTTTGCTCATCGTCGCGCTGTTGCTGGTCAAATGCTTGCATTAAAGCACCTCAAAAGCTACTCATCTCACGTATGCACATTCAACATGTATTCAACATGTGCCCATTCAACATGTGTACAACAGGCCAGAATTACATGACTGCGGGAGAAAAGTACCTGATCGTTTTTTTTAACTACGCGACAAAGCGACTGACGGCAAATGCTGTGGCTGCACAAGTATACCACATTACTGATATGTTGACAATTGCTGTAGTCTATAAACAGCTGTATTTCTCAAAAATACTATAACATATTTGTGTTTCAGAAATTGGGGTGTGCGAGTTTGGTGTTGACATTTTGAAATACAAATCGAGTACGTTTGTGGGGAAGAATGCATTAGAATAACTATTCTATGACGTTGTGGAAACATAATTAGCATGAATGAAGACAAAACTTTGTGCGTCATTTCTGCTTAACATTTCCACATGACTGAAATTGTGCAGAGGCGTACACCAGAACAGAAAGTGTATTATATATTTTATGCAGAGTTGTACATACACTTCTTTCATGAAGGCCCTGCATGAAACTAGTGGGAGCTGTCATATTGTGGCAGAATGCAGTAGACTAGCCTTTAAGGATTCACAAAAATTCTGCGATATACAAGAAAGATTCGTTGCATGGGCGTGAATAAACTGACAGAAACCGTTTGTATCAGAGTAATTGCATACGATGCGCACTTGGGCGATTTTCTCTGCATTTCAAAGTAGAGCGTGCTGAGAACGACGTTATTATCCGGTTTCGTAAAGCGCTTCACTTTGCCCACACTGTCGAAATGGCCCTCTTTACAAAACGGCCCCGTCGCGTTTTAAGAATACTTTGCTGCATTGTCCACGGGCTCTCGGTGAAGCGTGCAAGCAGTCAAACTGAGATTGTTTGGAAATTAACGGTATATCTGCCATTTTCACAAATTCAAATTATTGATTTTGGAAGACGAATCAATCAATAAGCATATTAAGGCGAAAGCCTTTATTGCCTCATCGTTATCGTCAGCAAAATTTCAATTGTATACGATTTTTCGCACACCCCCTATTTAAAACGAAAACCGAATATCTTGCAGTACGTCAATGCGTCCCGTTTTCAATGAAGGGGCGCTGCAGGCATGTGTTATAATCTGTGCTGCTGCTAAGCGTAAGTTTTTCTTTTATTGCTATTGCTGTTCGTATTTGTACACGGCTGGTGAATAGGGTTACAGGCAACGCTCCTCGTCATGGGCTCAGTGCGGTGACGGCTGCCGAAAGGGGGCGTCTGCGAGCATGGCAGAGTCAGGCGTTGTCTAAAAACAGAGAATTTAATTTAATTTCATTTTCATTTTATTATCTTAAAGACCCCTCGCGGGGTATTACATAATGAGTGGCATGAGCAGAAAAGGTACAAGACAATGCAATGTGTGATTATGTACAAAAAATGTTGTTTAGATTGCTAGCAAACGATAAAGGGCAAGTGATGTCGATGATATGCTGTGTAAGGCCGTTCCAATGTTTAGCTGCACGTGGGAAGAAGGAGGCTGAAAAAGTAACAGTTTGGGCACGTGGGCGAAAAACTTTAAGCGTGTGGCTAGTGCGGTGAGAAATATAAGATGCTGGCGTGATGTAGTGGGCGCGGTTAAGTATTGTATTGATATTGTATAGGCGCTGATAAGCACGCGCGCCTGGCCGTAGCGTCTTTGTTGTCTTGAACCGAGTGCGCTCATGAACGGTATTCACGTGACCGCCCTGAACACAAAGGATGCGTCTATTATAGAGTGAGATAGACCTGGGACGCTTCATTCTTCATACACATTGTTGGAAGGGGGGAGGAGCGTCGTGGCAAACTTTGGCAGCGTACCAGCAGAGAGAAAAAAATTTATGGATGTGTATCCCGGTTAAAGCTAGTTATCCGAGTGTAAGAGTTATTAGGCGCTGTTGTGGCCGGCCAAAACCGCCCAGAAATTCAGCCGGATGCCAAACATCTCCGGCGAACGCCTCCTTCACAAAATCCGGATACTTTTGTGCAAAGCACCGGTGCACTGGAGGCAAGCCGTGCCAAGGGGAGAGAAGCAACGTGTTTTAACATGAGCTGAGCATCCAGACAGCTCGGCGCCGTGGCCCTGGTGATGAACCCCTTCTCGCCACACGGCATATTTGAAACAAGAGTGCAG
The DNA here is from genome assembly GCF_055883805.1 of Amblyomma maculatum. Lineage (NCBI taxonomy): Eukaryota > Metazoa > Arthropoda > Arachnida > Ixodida > Ixodidae > Amblyomma > Amblyomma maculatum. The sequence continues at coordinate 103,512,256 of NC_139352.1, forward strand.
CAAGCTCTCCCATTGGCCCTGCGAAAGTGCTGCCGTCTGATTGGACCATTTGAGCGTCAACGGTTTCTCGGTTTACGGAGCCTCGAATGCTTCCGTTCGAGACTCCGAGTGTGAGTTCGTCACTAGCGTCCATCGGGAGCAGTTCGCCGCCTGAGAGAGTGGACGCGGCGGAATCTCCCCGGCCGTCGCTGCGCGAGAACAGTCGCATATGGCTATGTTAGCTTTCGGCCCCAGAGCCGATCTCGTTGTGTAAATACCTGTAAATAGTGTACAAAGCTTTTTCTTCATCTCACCAGCGCCGACTCGGATCCACCGCTACCGCCCAGGGAGCTGACTGCCCTCGTTCACGAAACAGGTGACGAGCGCTACACAACCAACTCCTTGGCGCAACCCTGTTGACGGTGAGATACCGTGTGATGACCCCACCGGCACAACATTGCATGGCAGCGGCGGGATTGACCGGCGTCAGGCACCTCGGCGCGGTGAGTACCTGAAGTTTCCCTCAAATGCCAGACTTTCTCTGACACACAGGGTAGCTTAGAGAAAGGCTGAGCGTAGCGTTGTGTTAACCTTGCGTTTTTCAAGCCTACAGGAAGTGTTTTGAAAACCAAGAGATGCTGAGAGGGCAACCAGTGTGAGAAAAGCTTGCGCGTCTCTTGCTAGGAGCGAGATAGCGAACGTATAGTACACTATTCTAAAAAGGCAAACAGCAAAACTCCGGTGTAAATGATGGAGAGTTACAAGGTCAGAGAACTTCTCCAAAGTTGTGATGAGTTGGGCATTGATTTGGGCTCAACAAAAAGAAAAACGGAATTCTTGAGATTATACAGGCAGAGGAAGTGACGGCTGAGGAAGCCGCAGAGGCCTGGTATGATATTCAAGACAGAAAAGGGAAGGAGGAAGCCGAAAGGCTTGAACTGAACGCCAAATGCGCCAGGAGCGTAAAAAGCTATAACGCCAAGAGCGCGATGAGCAGGCTTGAACACCGAGAGCGATATGAGCGTGAAAGGTTAGAACGCGAAAAGCGGTTTTCCAGTGCGGTATGTAGAGGGCCGTGGACTTGGAGAACGATAACGGGAAAAGGTAATGACGCGGGACCCGTATTGTGGGACGTCTGTAGGATTCGTATGCGTGGACAGCTACTCCTCGATTTCGGGTGGTCGTTCACCACTCCGAGGAGATCGTGCACGCAGATGGAAGCCACGAAGTCCGGCGCGGCGGTACGGACAGAACCTTAACATGTGACCGGCCTCATCACAGTGGTAACAAAGGGGCCGATATTCAGGGGCACGCCAGACGTCAGTCCTCCGAAACCGTGCCTCGGCTAGAAGAGGAGGATGGCGCAGGCTTGGATCAAGAGTCAATAGTAGGGGTGTTCACTCTATAGCTCTGGGAAAGTCGCACCCACTATAGTGCTGGTTTGGATGAGGCATAGTGGGGAGGATCACAGAGGTTATGCTGCTGAAGCACGGACGCGTACGTTGGCACACTCGGTGGCGGTGGCTGCACACCAGGCACAGACGGTTCCGGGACGGCTCGCCTAACAACTTCGCGAACGACCTCCGCGAGTGATGGAAGCCTCGACGATGACGTTAGACCCTATAGCTGAATGTGTCTCAGCTCTTCTCTGACCACAGATCGAATAAGCTCCCTTAAGGCATCATCAGAACCGTTGTAGCCGGAACCATAGACGACCGGTGACATGGCGGACACGTTACAGTTATAGTGCTGATGCGAGCCCTGTTTCGAAGTATTTGTTCTATCGTGGTGGCCTCCGTTAGAGAATCTGATGCCGTGCCAGGTGGATTGCGCACAAGCCCAGAAAATAGTTCTTGTTTCACCCCGCGCATTAGGTGGCGCACTTTCTTATCCTCTGACATATTTGGATCAGCAAGCCTAAAAAGGCGGATCATGTCCTCGTAGTACGTTCCAATACTTTCGTTAGGGGCTTGGATGCGAGATTGCAGCGCCGACTCCGCACGCTCTCTTCGGTCGTTGGCGATTTAGGTCACCAACAGCTGAGGACGAAAGAGGTCTCATGATGATAGTGTCGTTTCGTGGTCTACGCTGAACCTTCGAGAGCAAAGTACACATTATAAAGCTTCATTTGCTCATCCCAGCCGTTGTAATTGGCGACCCGTTCGAATTGGTCCAGCCAATCTTCAGCGTCCTCATAAAGCTCGCCATGGAAGGACGGTGGCGTTCGAGACTTGAGGACGACGAACTGGGGTGAAGACTTTCCGTTAGCCGCAATGTTCGTGTTGGATCTATGCATGTTGGCCACAGGCGTGCAGGAGAGAGGCCCGAACTCGGCTGACTGACCTCGAAGGCGGCGGCTGCAACTGCGATGGACCGGTGTTAAATCCGTGGTGGCTCTCGGTTGCCCTTGAGGGGTTGAAATCAGCAAGAAGGGAAATCGCACCCAGCACCTCCACCAGAAAATGTAACGAGTACAAGGCAGCGAACACTGAACCGATCAGTGCCACACACTGCACTGTTTCGTTCTCCTCTTTCTCGGTTCCGAAAGGCACGCGGCATTAAGAAGCTTATGCAGCTCGAGCTTTCAGAACATGAAAAAAGTGTTAAAAGGCATGAAGCTATAATTGCCATTCAAAATAACAGTTCGAAGCCGCGGGAGGGTCTGCAACCGTTCCTCATCGCGGAGGATGTGACAGAGTATTTAGCAGATTTCGAGCGTGTCTGCAAAAGTAAGCGCTTCGAGCGAGATACGTACTTGGGCACAACGATTGGTAGCTCTTCTCTCCGCTGAGGTGTCGGAAGAAATCAAGCGCGTGTTACACGGTGACTTGAAAAACTACGATTACCTGAAAGAGTCCTTACAGAAAAGACATCGGCTGTCACCAATAAAGCTTCGGGACAGGTATCGATGTGAGAAAAACTGTACCAGAACGTTCTTGGATTTGGCGTATCAATTGAAAGCCGCTATAATCGAATGGCTAGACAGTCAGGAAGTCTCGGAGCAAATTGTACTTGCACCAGAGAATGAGACACAGCTTGGGGAAGCGGTCGAGCAACGCGACCGCAGCAGCGAGCAGATCGAGCCTGGAACAGAAGTGTTTAGGGTTACCTTGGTCGAGCCACTGACAGCTGAGACGGTTGGAGCCAGCTACATCGGAGAGAAATCCGCAGTGTACTGTCCTGCACGCCGCCCCACGTAGCTGTAAGCAATCAGATTCCACGAAATGAAAGTGGGCATCTGACACTAAATGAAGAACTTTTCGACTCCGGGGCACTTGCACAACGTGGCGGACATGGACGCGCGCTAGGAGATGGCAAAAGATTGCAAAATTTCCGAAGTCAGCGTCGCCATCGATCATGACACACAGAAAAATGAATTGCAGCCCACGAGTGTTGAACAGCGAAGGCAGACCCATGACGCGGACGCTGTCGGGAGCCACACTTGTGAAGTGGACAGGGAGCGACTAGACAGGAGCCATGAATTTTCGTGTCCTGATGGCTCAGATGTATTGGCGAAAACAACAACCCTAGTGCGAACATGGACCTCACGCGATCCGAAGTGCCCCAGCTGTCGGACAAACTTGATCGTGCGCCGGTTCTGAGCGATGCAGCACACCGGCGGATCACGGTAACTTGAGTGGCGGGCCTGCAGAGGATATGCCTAGCTCGGGGGCTGGCGTGAGCAAGCCTTGTTCGGACGCGACTGGCAGTGAGTCATGCGCTGCTGGCCGCGATGCAGACGCGGCGCCGCACTCAGACGATGCCGGCGCCATACTCACTCCGGTTACCGGCAGCTTGAAAGAGCTGGCACCAAAAGAAAGAAAGCAAACATTCAAGGGCTGCCGTCGAAAAGAGCGGGAAGGCAGGTGCATGAAAGGATGCTGTCATCGAAAGGTGAGAAAACGCAAACGATCGCAAAAGGAATAGAAGCGGCGATCCCAGCGGCTGAATGCTGAGAAAATGCGCGATTGGTGAGCAAAGCGTAAGGATCGTTCAACAAAGCGAGTAACTTGTGCTCGTCGGTTCTTTCACGCACAAAGTGGAAAAAAAGGTCTCGTAGAGAAATGGACAGCCGAGACTGTAGCGGAGGGAGGAGAGCCAAACCGCCCGAATACTGCTACGCATTCTGCCGCTTGCGGAAGAGAGCAGCACAATGCGAACTCGGATGCTTTGAGTCATGCATTCGACACATAGCTACCTTCGACGAGCGTTTCATCGCTAACAGTAATGTTTAGTCGGATCGGGGCAAAAATAAGTGAACTCCTTGCTTCCTCAGTTGTGGTTTACGGCCCAAGTGATTTCAAGAGGACTCTTTTCCATTACTGACTATTAATTTTCCCTGCTATTTAATGTATCGTTCATGTGCAAAATTGTTGTTTGAATCTTGTGTGCTGCATCCTTTACACTTCTCTCTTGTTGTAGTGGGAGAAAAAAGGGGACAACAATTTAGCTAACTGTATTTGAAATTTTGCCTCTGTCGGGTGCTTGACAGGTGACCGAGGGTACTTGCTTGTTTTGGGTGTTGCCTTTTGTCGGTCGGTTTCGCAAGCCGCAGAACAGTCTACCACTACCAGTGGCGAGAGGCAAGGGCATCGGGGCGACCAGAGCGAAGTTGATCGACGTGCCCCCCGGCAACAAGGCTGTCGGCAGAAATCCTGACCTGGCGAGTAGAACCCGAGGCACGTGAGGCTACCTGGCGCCCGGTCACTGGACATGAGCTTGGAGGAACCTGGCGAACGAGTGCGCCTAGCATCCGAGCCACATGCGAGCAGCTCATCTTCCCGGCGCATTGTCTGATGGCGGGGGTGCTGTTGTGCCCGGCCAAAGCCGCCCAGAAATTCAGCCGGACGCCAAACTTCTCCGGCGAACGCCTCCTTCACAAAATCCGGATACTTCTGTGCAAACCACCGGAGCACTGGAGGCGAGCCGTGCCAAGGGAAAAGAAAGGACGCGATTGAACATGAGCTGAGCATCCAGACAGCTTGGCGCCGTGGCCCTGGCGGTGGACCCCCTCTCGCCCCGCGGCATATTTGAAGGAAGAGCGCAGCAAGCTCTCCCATTGGCCCTGCGAAAGTGCTGCCGTCTGATTGGACCATTTGAGCGTCAACGGTTTCTCGGTTTACGGAGCCTCAAGTGCTTCCGTTTGAGACTCCGAGTGTGAGTTCGTCACTAGCGTCTATCGGGAGCAGTTCGCCCCCTGAGAGAACGGACGCGGCGGAATCTCCCCGACCGTCGCTGCGCGAGTACAGTCGTCTATGGCTATGTTAGCTCTCGGCCCCAGAGCCGATCTCGTTGTGTAAATGGCTGTAAAGAGTGTATAATGTTTTTCTTCATGTCACCAGCGCCGACTCGGATCCATCGCTACCGCCCAGGGAGCTGACTGCCTTCGTTCACGAAACGCATGACGAGCGATACGCAACCAACTCCTTGGCACAACCCTATGGACGGTGGGATGCTGTGTGCTAACCCCACCGGCGCAACAGCGCTGACAACACAGTGTACCGTAGCGTTGACCGACTTGGCCGGGTCCGCACTTCATTTACTTCGAAACCACGTAACCAAGTACCGGCGAAGCAGTTTTAAACACTCAGCATGGTTATGTACTCACTGTATATTAAAAAACCTCAGTAGGCGGTCGAAATTTCTAGTGTCCACCACGACGGCATCTCTCGAAGTTTTCGCTCATTCACTAATTGTGCGTTTTAGCTTGACCCTAGCCTCTTCATGTTATCCCTCAGGTCCCTCTTTCATCGATCTTTTGTTTTATCTTGACCCGAGACTCTTAAGTCGAGATAAGACGCACGGCTGGTGAATGAACGACCGTAAGAGATAACGCGAAGAGGTCGAAATCAGGTCGAAGTCAAGGTGACATTTTCGGTCACCTTTGCGGCGCACATGACCTCAATTTTAGCTGCACTGTCAAGAGTGGTCTAAAATTGTGGGCGACAACTAAGTTAAGCTTTTGATAGGTGTTGCAATTTAATGCGACAACGCCAAAATATAATAGGCTGGTTCCTATAAAATGCCTCAGTAGCGCATCACCTGGGGCTGACGTTAGCACAATACTTGTCTTTTAGGACTGCGGTTATAGTAACGCTAGTTGACAGCTTTTTACCTACACTACCGTATACCAGCGACCTGTCTGCCCCCCCCCCCCCCTCACACACGCGTGCGTGTACAACGCTACTCAGCCAAATGCATGCAACTGTTGCCCTATGAGGCTTTTATGAAGTTAGCACAAAAATGGGTGGAAGGGTGTGGCGCGTCGTTTGGAAAAAACTACGCGGCTTTACAGTTTCATTGTCAATCCATCATTCATTGTCAGTGATCAATGATGACAAGCGATGATCGCTCAGGGTAACGAATTTCCAAGGGAGGAGAGCGTAGCAGGAGGCGGCAGAAAGTTAGGTAGGCAGGTGAGGCTAAGAAGTTCTCAGGGTTCAAGTGGATGCAGCTAGCACAGAACCGGGTTAATTGGAGGAGTATGGGAGAGGCCTTCGCTCTACAGTGGGTATAGTCATGCTGCTGCTGCTGATGATGATGATGTCAATCGTAGAATGGGCATTCTGACTACCAATGAAGCACGCACGACAGTTAGAGTCCCAACGGGCAAGGGGGACAGCTATGTCCAGCTGTTTCCCGGTCTAGGGGCTCCACTCATGCAAAGGGCTCTTTTGAGGCTGCGCTCTTTTTTATTTATTAAAATCCACCCCCACTCTCCCCTCGCAACATGCCGTGTCAGACTGAGAATGCAGTCAGGTGCCACGGCGCGTTGCTTAGGCAGGGGCCAAGAGTTATCATATATAGGTATCCGCTTTCCTAAAACTAGGTATCCACTGTCTCTGTTCACTTTAGACAGCCCAGAACAAGCCCGGTCTTAACTCAGTTTAATCTGACTAAAAACACCGTTTAAGTATCTACTTAGCGCGGACTTTATTGTGCAAGCGGGCCCTATTGTTCTTGGTCTGCATCTGTGCAATCAATTATAAAAATATATTCCTGTCTAAAATTTTATGCGCTCAATCAAATGTATTAATAAGTAAAAGAGCCGAACAGGACAAGGTTTAGTTGCTAAAAATCGTGCCGCAGATATAACCTTTCTAGCTCTTCTTCATCAGTTTCTTATATCAATCTCTGCAGCGTATTTATTTCGAGAGCTGGGGGGGGGGGGGGGGGGGAGGGGGGGGAGATGAAAAACTTGCCCACATCACCTTGGCATTCGCGAGCTGCAGACTTTGGCGTTGACATTGCTGATTTTAAATTTTCTCCAAGAAGCATCTCATGCCATTCACCACTCCAAATTCATATTAGAGCTTTTCGCGACATAGGCCAACATTCTTGCTTATTGTCTAGAGTTTATTACTGTTATACTGTCGAAAAATGAAGGACTGATTTTCAGCTGGTTGGTACTCTGGAAAAACAAGTGCGAGTTTATCGTGTAATTTGAACAAAATTCAAAGATTCTGCCTATCGGCTTACCCGGGGAGCTCTCCTGTGCAACGGCGCTATATTGAAGCAATATAACGACCCTTGAATTGGTGAAAATTGTCAGTTTCGAACGCTTATTTGCTGTGTTTTCTGGTGTCTACGGAAGCAGGCGGCACTGCGCTGACATAAGCAGGCGGCACTGCGCTGACATTTCCACAGCTGGCATCTTTATCGTGCAGCCGTCCGAGAGATGCAAAAAGTCAGAAGGAGCCCCAAAGGGAACTAGGGCCCATTTTGTTTCATTACAGCGTTCCCTTGGTGCAAGAGGAGGGAATTTCGGCGCGTTGCATGTCATGTTTACAAAACGTCAACCTTTTTTTTTGCTGACTTATATAACATCATCATCAGCCTGACTATACCCACTGCAGGGCGAAGGCCTCTCCCATATTTCTCCAATTTACCCTGTGCTGTGCTAGCTGCATCCACTTGACCCTTGCGAACTTCTTAACCTCAACTGCTCACCTAATTTTCTGCCGCCCCCTGCTATGTTTTCCTTCCCTTGGAATCCAGTTTGTTACCCTAAGCGACCATCGGTTACCCTCTTTTCGCACAACATGTCCTACCCATGTCCATTTCTTCTTCTTGATTTCCACTAGAATGTCAGTAACTTGAGTTATTTCTGTGACCCACTCTGCACGCTTTTTATCTCTTAATGTTACCCCTACCATGTTTCGCTCCATAGCCCTCTGCGCTGTCCTGCACGTTTCAGCACCATAGGTGAGTACAGGTAAGATGAAACTGTTTTGAGTGATATCTTCAGTGATACTGGCAAGCTGCTAGTCATAATCTGCGAGTGCTTGCCAAATGTGCTCCATTCCAATGTTATTCTTCTTGTTATTTCCTTTTCATTGTTCGGATCTGCGGTTACTACCTGTCCTAAGTAGACATATTCGCCTACTACTTCTAGTGCTTCGCTTCCTAACGTAAAGTGGTGTTCCTTCCCGAGGCTGTTGAACGTTACCTTAGTCCTCTGCGTACTGATTTTCAAGCCTACCTTTCTACTTTTCCTGTCTAGATCACCAATCATTTTGTGCAGTTCATCTCCTGAGTTACTTAGCAAGGCAGTGTCATCAGCAAATTGCAGATTACTGATGTGTATCTATCTACCCTTATCCCTAACTGCTCCCATTTCAAGTCTCTGAATACTTCCTCTAAGCAAACTGTGGAGATCGTGTCTCCTTGCCTAACACCTTTCTTTATGGGATTTTTGTTACTTTCTTTATGCAGAACTATGGTAGCTGTGCAGCCAGTATATATCTTAAGCCTAATTACGATGCCAGCCACCCTCTCATTAATACTATTGAATTCATCTATATTGCCCGCTATTTACTTATTGACAAGGAAACCCACTCCTATTTCTCGCTTTTCCGGTAAACCTCGATAACACAGTACATGCCCATCCTTCAGTACAGTATATGCCTCATTCGGCCTCCTAACCTCACTAAGCCCTATGATATCCCATTTCATACCCTCTAGTTCCTCTAACAGCACTGCTAAAATAGCTTCATTAGCTAGGGTTCTAGCGTTAAACGTTGCCAGGGTCAGTTTCCAATGGCGGCTTGTCCAGCGGAGCCAGAGATTCTTAGCACCCCCTGCTGCGTCACAGGTCTGACCGCCGCCGTGGTCAGTTGTTCCGCAGCTGCTGGTGACTGAGAGCCGGGGCTTTATGGAGCTTATCATAGGAGGTTGCGGTCAATTACTGCACCAGGGTGGCCAATTCCTGTTCTGGTGAGGGAGTGTGTTGCCGGAGGTGTTCACCGGCATCTGGTCGCACCCCAAACCTGTTTATGCAATTCCATCGACACGTGGATTTCTTTTTATCCGGTGGATAATTGCGCGGCCCCGGGATTCGAACCCGGCTATCTTGCATGCGAGGCGGATGCTCTACTAATACGCGACCGCTGAAACCCTATGCCACCTCTGCAACCTTAGATATGACTTCGATATGAAGGCCTGGAAATGTGGACGAGCTCTTGTTCAGAGAGCTGCCTGAACGAGCCTTGTGACGATCAACACTGAAAAACAACGCAAAAAAAACAGAACGTTGGGTATATCCCATTGTTTTTTTTTATTACCTTCTTTAGGAGATGCTATGAGCGCAGGTAAAATTTTGTCAGGCTGTTATGACCTGCGTGACTGATCTAAAAGATTACAGACTTCTAGAGCTTTTCGAAACTCCACGTGCAAAACATTCTTACCGGCGGCTAGATATCATCATCATCAGCCTGACTATACCCACTGCAGAGCGAAGGCCTCTCCCATATTTCTCCACTCAACCCGGTTCTGTGCTAGCTGCATCCACTTGACCCCTGCGAACTTCTTAACCTCATCCGCCCACCTAACTTTCTGCCGCCCCCTGATAGATATACTGGCGGGCAAACAATGACATTCTTCGGGTAAGCTGCGGAAGCATCTTGAACAAGGGCAGTTATATAAGCGGTGATTTGTGCTCTATATAAGGTTATAGTGAATCAACAAAACAAGATGGACAATTATAGCCCATCTTGGTGGATATTATGCGACAGAATCAAAGCAGCCCATCTGCCAACTGCCGTTGTGGGTTGGCGTATATGCACTCGTTTAATTACATAATCACGAAGAGATTAATTTGTGCTTATAATCGCTGTAGCATACAGACGTAAACAACCACATTTTGCACAAAGCGACCCAAAATAGATATATACTACCCCGCTTTAATAAAGCCTTACGAGCAGCCCTGCGTGGACCAGGGGTATCTGACTTGGGACCCGTGCCTGAGGGTTCGGTTACAAACTTGCCATTCCATCCGAAAGGAGCTGCACTATACTTGACACCTCTTTCAAACTCCGCTAAGCAATTTGTTCTAGTGACGTCACAGTGCCGTGTCTCTAGCCAGTTGCGTGTTGTTGTTTCGCTGATGACGTCGACAATGATGACACCGGATTTTCTGAACAGCAGGTCCTCTACATCAACCATATCTCGCTAAAATGCTGGCGGTTTTAAGGAGAAAGCCTTTATTGGCTCATGAGTGCGGACAGGATTTGTGCGTCCTCAGAGGGAGCCACATTGTCATTGTCGAGAATTTGATAGCTGAGCTAAAGAATGGTTAGGGTGAAAAAATGTGACTGTGTGCAAAATTTGGTTGGCGAGTAAGTGAAAAACTAGTTTGAGACAAAAATCAATTCAACGTGAAAATAGTCAGTGCAGACGACAAAACAGCCACGGACGTTTGACATTGTGCTAAATATTTCACAACTGCCCAAAAAGCCTGCAAAAACGTTAAAAAACTTTAATGTCAGGCCTCGTTATTGCGCTTTTAACAGATAAAAGAGGAAAAAGTAGTAAAATAGAGAAAAAAAGATAATAAAAAGAAAAACCAGCAAAAGAGAAAATTGGAAAGAGCAAAAAAGAGAAAAAGAACAAGAAGGAATACAGAAAAATAGAACAGAAGAAGAAGCAAATGAGTATGATCAATTCTAGGGAGCACTTTGGACCACTAAGTGCGATGAGGCGAAAGCCTTTGTTTCAAACGCCGCCGATACCGGCTTTACTGCTTCTGTATGCTGTGTTGTGCGGCGTTTGAGGAAGCGCTAATTGAACGAAAGGAGCAGCACGGACGCCTGGATCGGGCACCCGACGGGGTCACCTTCTGTGTGCGTGAATCGCTTGATGATGCAATTGGTCATGACCAGAAGTGACGTCATCATGACGTTACATCTGGTGATGGCTATGACGTAACCAGGTGATGACGTGTGGCACTGTAAAGGCTTTCTTTAAGATCGGTTGTTCGTGTCTCCGCGTTGCACGTTGGTTTTGGAGTCGGTCGCAATTTCCACGCGTGCTCTGATTACCACTTGGATACTGCGTTGCTGTTTTGAAGACCCGTCTCGCTGCCTTGACAGCACATAAAAGCTCCACTGCGATATCTTGATCGTAGTCATCAAGACCGAAGAAACTATCGAAATTGTCCTACTCTACGTGCAGTGTGCCTATAACACAGTTATTCGAGGGACAACAAGGTAAACGCCGTTCCGACTTGAGTATAGAAGGGCGCCCACGGCAACCTTCGACGATATGCTGCTAAGCGTTATGAACGAGGAAAACGATGATGCTCCCATCTACCTTCAACGCGCAGAGGAGCGTCAATGACTCGAACGGCTGCGCAGAAGCTTAGAGACAGAGTCTGGGTATGGACGCCCATCCGACGTCGCGAAGTGAGTGTAAATCATTTGCACAACACTTTTATTTCGGCCCGTACAAGACCATTTGTCGTCTGGGTGAAATGGGCAATGAAGTTATTTCTTATGGAATGCGTACACTCCAACGGTCACGCCCGTAACCGAAAATTGCCCCCAACGTTTTATTACAGAAGGCTGATGGACGCTTATCATTCTAAGTGTTTATTTTTGGTGCGCAATATGCCTTTAGGCATTAGATATCTATAACATAAATCTAAATATGCAGGCCTATGCACGCCTATAGATGACAACAACTCTCGGTGGGACCCATGTGTCCATACTGTTGAATCAGGTAGCCGCGTAAGGTCTTAAGCATGACTTCGAAGGTGTAGCTTGCACGCCGCCAAATGTCCAGGGCAAGTTATTAAGAAATGATAAGCGTCGCCTCTGTTGCGGGAGTGTGACAGAAAGGGTGGGTAATGAGATCAGTCTGCGAGGTGCAGAAAGATTTTAGCGAAGGTGTCAACATATCACTTACGTGGATTCTACACAACGCCACGGCTTCACGTCGCGTTAGACTATAGGGAAGTTTGGATCCACATGATGGAATTAAGACACGAGTGGACTGGCATACAAATGTTTTTACAGGCTCTACGGCACTTTCTGCAAAAAGCTGCACCATAGGCAGATGGCATTTCACCCTCTGTGGACAGGACGCATCATAAGTTTGAGACAGTGTACGTGGCGAGCGGACAGGTAACGGAAATGCTTGCACAAAATAACAGATGTTGATAATGATGTCTATGCGCCGTAGGGCTCGAACTGCTTGTGTAGAATCTGTATTACAGAAAATGGGTCGGCGGCGCAGTATAGAACCTCTTTGCGGACGTAGACAAACCGTCCCGAATGGCCACGTGTTCTGCTATTAGCGAATGAAAGTGCGATGTCTCTGTTATATATGAACACGTCTGGCATACCTCAAGAGAAGCTGGACAAATGAGGCTAATATGTAAAGCCTGATATTTTGTGCTTATATACGTCCAGGTAAGCTTGAAGCGCCCCTGTAATATATGTGCAATGAGGGGGCTCTGCTCCTGCTCCAGAATATTGAACATGGCGCAATGCACGAAGTGGGGGGGTTGTCCTTTGGAAGCGGGTTTCATACTGAGCTGACAATTCGGCAGTTCGCTTGATAGGAGACGTTGTGCCTGGAGGAAGAAGGCGTTCCACCACTGCCCTTGTTCTCTGCACTTGGGGAGTATAGTGAGGCAGCCCGTCGCCTTGGTGACGGACGCTGACTATATCCGGTGCGACTTGGTGATCAGGTGGCGGCTAATCAGCGCAAGCCGCAAAGCTGCGGCAATGGCCTCGCAGAAAACCTTTGATAAAATGGTTAAAACTGATAGAGCGTTGTTGCTGTTCTCCCCTAAACTGATGCCACGAACCATACAGAGGATCCGTTGTTTCTGATATGTATAGTTACATCACTAACATAAAATGATTGCTAGTGAAGAGAGAAAGAAAGTAATGTATGAAACACCAAAATAAAAGGAGAAATCTCAATGTATGCAGGAGGGGAACACTCCGAGATTTGTAGCGTACTAGAAGCACGTCCGATCCTCTTTTCCTTTTTAAACATGGCCCATACCCGGAAGGGTGGATTGGCCAAGGTGTAGTGATATATACATGAATGTCCGGAAGAAATTACAACAAATTAATAGCGGTAATCCAACATTTTGAAAACATTGTATTGATGAAAAACGACAGGAGCATTTAAAATAAAACATCGAACAGAATATTTGATGGAAGAGACGATTTCGAATAAATTTAAAACAGAAATTCAACCTACAAGTTGCAATTAAATTATCATGGAGGATCCCGCATATTGAGTCCAATGTAAATACTTTGGCGCTCGCACCAGACGACAGTAACACTGGTAGAGGAAGGGGGAGGCCTAACCTGGAGAGAAGGGCCTCCAAATAAGTGTTTCTAGGAAGTGCGCACTTTTGGCAGGGAAGGAGAAAATGCTTCCCAACATGAGTCCCATAAGATTGTTGATGTCTGCCCACATCGGCATAGATATAAATTCAAACTGGGAATCCTGCGTGCAGCAGCGTCATTGAAACCTCGCACGTCCTAGTTTTACATGGCCGGGCGTTTCAATTATGTGCCAAGTGTTGATAATCACTGGTATTTAGTAAGGGATCACTAGTCTGGCTGATATGCGTTGGAATCGGTGAAACCTGTAAATCGCCAACAGGCTGAAGTGAGGAACGCGATATGTCGTTGACGCCTTAAGAGCCGATCTCGCTAAGAAATCAGCCACCTCATTTAAATAAATATCTGTATGGCCGAGGGCTCAGGCAAAACGGACATCTTTGAAAGTGCGTGGAATAAAAATTGAAGGAAAAGCCACAAACAATATTTTTTGAAGTTTCGTGTAGGACTAAAACTGAGACAGTGAGGATGATAACGGGTGACACATGACGTGGAATGTTGTGCAGAGCCAATCCAAAAGGCAAAATTCCGCTAAAAATGTAGAGATATAATCCAGGATGCGGACAGAAAAGCGCCAAGCCAAACCTCCGAAAACTTGCCAACTGGCGCTCTTTCATTGCTGACGGAAGCATCTGTTGAAACAATATCATGAGGATGGTATTACTGTATGTTTTCGGAAAGAAGACGGTTAATTTAAAAAGTTTGCGGGCATGTGTTTAGCATGAGAGGGGAAGATGTGATCACAATGAAATACGTATTACTGTTGCCTGCAAGTCACCAACCCTCTGTAATAAACTGAGCTGAAACCCAATGGGGGTTAAAAAGTTCCGCACTGGCGTAGCTTGTGTCATTGATACAGTGGCCAATGATTGGAAAAGAATAAAGCCGGTTGAGTACCAAAAATGCGAGTAATGACATAAAAGACTGGGCCAATCGACGCAATGAAAGTACGCACCGTGAGTAGTTGGAAGTGGGAATTTAGGTCATGGATTCCGGCTTCCAAATCAAGAAGTGCATTTGAACTGATTTCGGGAGACCAATGCAGAGGCGTACGTAGAGCGCACCTTTCCAGTTAGACTAAAGGATTGATCTTGTATTTCGCACTACCAGAGAACAGCACACAAACAAATTCAAGTATAGAGGCCTCACATAGTTTTTGTGTAGTAACAATAATGTGTCGCGACGCATCACAAACTTTTTATTGGAAATTCGTGTCAGCCTGCCTAGAGTGCGTTCTCTTTTAAACACCTTGGTCTTTAAATGAAGGCTCCAATCTAACACCAATATATTTAACCGTATTCACATGTGTAATCTTGTTTTAACGATGGACTAGTAGTATGTGCAAAGGAGTTCCTGGTGGAAATACCAGCACGTCGCATACCGTCCAACCATACTCAAAGTGCATCCAAATATGTCGGAAAAGTCTGGCAAAGGAATGAACATCCCTAGCCGAGGTGGAAAAAGCTATACCATCTGTATACATAAAAGTAGTTATATGAGGACAAATAGGGATGCCAATGCCCAAAATGACATCAGCGATGAAAGCACCGATTTGTGCGGCGCATCTCGGATTAAAAATCAGCATTAGAACAGACGGTACCTTGTGTGCAGCAGAAATATCAGTCCTTCATAAATTCACGTATCCATGCATAAATGAAAGCTGGAGGATGCAGTTGAGCTAGTCTGTTAAGTAAGATAGAATGTTCTACTTCCGATTCAGGCTGCATTTCATTTTCGCCCACTTCAGAGTCTTCGTTTCGCGTGCTTATGTTTCCCCATACTTTTGGTGCCATACGCCATCGGTTCAATTGTTGTCAAGAGAAGAGGGGTGGGGGGGATACGGCCTACCTTTATTCTTTTTTTGCTATTTGTTTATTCACGCTCCATTCCACTAGGACACGGTGGAATGAACACCTATAGCACATACTTTGGACGCTCCTTGATTTACCCCGCTTTATTACAGCCACGCGCAACTGCTTCCACGTTGATACAAAATAGTGTGGCTTTCGTACCCCATGGAGAAGTTTCCTTGTCACCCTTAAAATATGCACAGCCGTGAGCGTCTGGCATTCTATGGTTCAACGCCTGCCGTGCCCCAATGAATTTATAGCCGCCATAAGCTAGCCCAATAAAGGGTTTTTGCAAGACGGTCGGCGCGTCCCTGGCTCACCGACTGCTGTCACCACAACGCTAGAATACTGTTGCGGTGCGAGTCGATCTTTTTGAAAGTTTTGTTAACCTAGCTTAACCGACTGACCTCCATTATGTAGTAATAGGAGGTGATCATTTATACTACTCGGGCTGGTTTGGTTTATAGGGTTTAACGTTCCAAAGCGACTCAGGCTATCAGAGGAACCGTAGTGGAGCGTTCCACAATTTCGACCACCTAGGGTCCTTTGTCATACACTGGCATTGTGCAGTATACAAACCCCTTGCTTTTCACCTCCATTAAAAGCTGCCACCGCGTTCTTGATCGGACCAATGTTCGGGAGTTCAGCAGCCGAGCGCCGTAACCGCTGAGCCACCGCGGCATGTTTTCTTTATTGCCGATTTACAGTTTATAATGACTATAGCCACGGGGCCTCCGCGGCGATGCCTCTCGATTCTCTGTTATGTGCGCTCTGGGCGTCTCATCACGAGGGAATTGTGCACCTTTGAGATGCAATCACTAACGTCGCCACGTGAGTTTTAATGCGCGGCCGCTATTTGCGCCGTGCTTAAGAAAGGGGACTCTAAGGACCTTGATAAAAATTACAGACCAATCAGCTTACTGTCTGTTACGTATAAGGGATTTACTAAGGTAATCGCTAATAGAATCAGGACAACCTTAGACTGCAATCAAGCAAGAGATCAAGCAGGGTTTCGGAAACGGTACTCTACTATCGATCATATTCATACCATCAACCAGGTGATAGAAACATGCTCGGAATATAACCAGCCCTTATACATAGCATCCATTGATTACGAAAAAAGCATTTGACTCAGTTGAAACCTCGGCGGTGATGCAGGCATTGTGAAATCAGGTGGTAGACGAGCCCTACGTGAAAGTGCTGGAAGATATATATATATAGTGGCTGCACAGCAACCATAGTTCTGCATAAAGAAAGTAACAAAATTATCATAAAGAAAGGTGTTAGGTAAGCAGACACGATCTCCCCAGTACTATTCACAGCTTGCTTAGAGGAAGTATTCAGAGATTTGGAAGGGAGAAGTTAGGGCTAAGGGTAGATGGAGAATACCTCAGTAATCTGCGATTTGCTGATGACATTGCCTTGCTAAGTAACTCGGGGGATGAACTGAAAATGATGGTTGATGACTTAGACAGCAAAAGTAGAAAGGTAGGCTTAAAAATCAATATGCAGAAGACTAAGGTAATGTTCAACAGCCTCGGGAAGGAACCGCAGTTTACGTTAGGTAGCGAAGTACTGGAAGTAGTAGGCGAATATGTCTTCTTAGGACAGGTAGTAACCGCGGATCCGGACCATGAAAAGAAATAACAAGAAGAATAAGATTGGGATGGAGCACATTTAGTAAGCACTCGCAGATTATGACTAGTAGCTTACTGGTAGCGCTCAAGAGGAAAGTATACAACAGTTGCATCTTGCCTGTACTCACCTATGGGGCTGAAACGTGGAGGCTAACCAAGAGGGTTCTACTTAAGTTGAGGCCAACTCAGAGGGCTATGGAACGAAAAATGATGGGGATAACATTAAGAGATAGGAAGCGTGCAGAGTGGGTCAGAGAAATAACTCAAGATACTGACACTGTAGTGCAAATTAAGAAGAAGAAATGGGCATGGGCAGGACATGTAGTGCGAAGAGAGGATAACCAATGGTCGCTTAGGGTAACAAACTGGATTCCAAGGGAAGGAAAGCGTAGCAGGGGGCGGCAGAAAGTTAGGTTGGAGGATGAGGTTAAGAAGTTAGCAGGGGTCAAGTGGATGCAGCTAGCACATAACCGGGTTAATTGGAAAAATATGGGCGAGGCCTTCGCCCTGCAGTGATGATGATGTTTGGAATCCGAGAAATATTCCCTTTCGCGATTCTAGCGACGAGTTTCTTCTTGCTGAGCAAGTTCTTTGTTACACGCTTAGCTCATATGTCTGCCTTATGTAGCGCGGCAGAAGGGCTCGATAGATGTGTTGTGACATGCTTATAGAGCCGCCACCCTCAGGCCACCCTGTTTCAGGAACCACCCGTTGAAACCACTCAGCTATTGCAACATCGCTCCTAGATGGCCAGAAATGCCTATGACAATCCCGGAAGGTCTACGCTCATAAACGATCGACCTCCCGCATAAGTACAATCGTTGTCAAAAGTGTAGTGCCCAGGGCGTCTGCTCTGGAGCTGTGTTAGTGGCACTTATTTAGCATTAGTGCCGGGCCTGCCCATTGGAGAGGGTAGAACAATACTTATTGTTGCCATCAAGAGATTAGGAACATTGTAAATTCATTGCAAGCCGCCCGAAGTGGCTCAAAAAAAGACCCGCTGGGCTCTAGAGTTTTGACAAAGACTGTACGTATTAGTCCTTATTATCGTAAAGAATCGATAAGTTGCTTGAAGCTTGCAAAATTTGACCGATAGATTTTGATCATCAGCGTCTTCCAGCACATGATGGAAGACAGCCATATTTGGAAACGTTATCGGGATTTCCTGGCATTGTGTCGCAAAGGTATAGGGATTGCCATACTGGGCTGGCGAAGGGCCTTACCAGGAGCCATACTTTCCAAAAACGCCACTACGTTCACTACGCACATTCAAACGCTGTCTGTCTCTCTATCTGACAATTAAAGTGGCCTTACCTCACGCACTTATTCAGGCAATAAACTCCACAATGAAGACATTTTCATTTTCCCCAGAAAACGAATGCATGCATGAAGAAAAAAAGGGGATGGGAGAAAAATCTCCACAACAGAAGCTGGACAACGCTCCGCACACTCAAGCAACGGTGACACGGTATACTTAAGGGTGTAATTAAGGGCCACGAACGATGAGTTTCGCGTGGCGAGAGGCACAGAGCCGTTGCCTAGCGACCACCGCAGCTGACGGAAGTCACACGCTCGCTGCGCCATCTGGCATCACGAAGCGAACAGAAGAAGATGCCTCGTCTTTAATAAAACAACAGCAGAGCAAGAAATCTTGAGTACCGCATCTTAGTTCTCCTTCGCTAGCGTGAGGGTAATAGTAGTGATGATGATAGGCTAGCCAGCAGCGCATTTCGGGCGAGCGTATACTCAGCATTTGACAGGATTGTATTGGTACAGGGCACTATAGTATTGGACTAGATTAGATTGGACTGGATTGGATTGGACTTGATTGGACTGGTTTGGATTGGACAGGTTTGGATTGAATTGTACAGGAGTGGTTGGATTGTATTTCACTGGAATGAACTGTAATTGATCGGGTTGAATTTGATTAGACTGGATTGGTTTGGACTGCATTTGTTTAGGCTGGATTGGATTGCATTGGATTGGATGGAATTATATTGAATTAAAGAGGAGGAGGCAGCCCAGAGCATGGCAGACATGCTTTTGCTACGTATATACTGCCTTAGCAGAGCTGAACACAAGGCCTGTTTTTGATAATGAATGTTATCAGAGAATTGAATCAGACAAGCAGAACATTGTCCGAGACAACTGCAGAATCTGAACTGGAGGAATGCACAAGCCTGAACGTTGCTCTGCTGTGTGCGAGATGTGTCACCGGTATTCCGCGAGCGACACATACTGCTGCGCCTTTCGTTTCCTGTAAAGCAATTATAGATCGCTGGTGAAGCTTGATGCGTTAAACGAAATGCTGGTTGTGTTCGACAACTGGTGCGCGATGTGCTGTGTGCAGCAGGAGCGCTCAGGATTTCGCACTTCTGCACTGCAGATTCTGCAGTGCTCTAGGAATGTTTCAGACTGCAGTGTCACCCGTTAATAATTTTGGGGTATTATTAACGATGCGCCCTAACGGTGCGCACACTCCCAGACACCCTTAGAGTGAGTGGGGGTAGTTGTTCCGGTCGCAAAGGAGAGGCCCTCGACCTGCGTGGCAAGCTCAGGGGGTGGTCGTTTGGTGCCCAGCTGTCGCCGGTTCAAACCAGAGTAAGGATCGGAGTCAGAAGTAACAAACAAAACACAATTTATGCACAGCAAGAGACGATACAAAGGAATACCCAAGATCACTTGAAATACAACAGACGAGAGGTTCACAGAATACAAACGCTAAGCATGCAACTACAGAATGATTCAATAACACAGAGGCTTTACAACGGATCAAACACGAGAGAGTTACATAAACAAACACCAAATTGTTCACCGGGCACTGTTGCAGTCCGACGCCTCAAGAGTCACGATGTGGCCGCCATACGAGACGAGCGCCGCTCCCTTGCAGGTCCGTGGTCTTGCCAGCAGCGGGTGATCCCCGGGAGTCCAGCCGAAGAACAGGCGAACACGTCGCAAACACTGACTGACTGACTGTCTCAACAAGCGGCGCGGTCTCTTTAAATAGGGCGCGCCGCGTCTGTCTGTTAGCACGCGTCAAAGCTAGCGCGAACACACTCTTAGTTTCACTGGTTATAGCGCTCCCTCTTCCTCCCGTCGAGCCGCGCGTCGTCATTGGCTAGGTCCCATAGAAGATTGCGGAATTTTCTGGCGGATTCCAGACCGATCAACCAGCGTCCTCCCCGGGCAATGGGAAAGAGGGTGACGGCAACGCGTACAAAGCTACGCGCTCTCCCGCGTGGGAAAGAGGCTTTTCTCTCCATGCTTTCCACGCGACGCCGCGCGGCCTCGCGCCGTACCGGCTTGATGAAAATGTGCGCCGATTTCGTGACATGCAGTTGGGTGATTACGCTTGCGAAACATTCCACCCTTTTATGTACGCAAATCACTCGTCTTCCCACTCGGTCACGTTGAAATATTTCAAGTTTCCCGCCACTGGAAATCATGCCTACGTCACCGGAGCTCGAGTACCACGTGACCCCTTTGGACGTCGAATCACCACTCCTGGCTATTTTGTTGGTCTTATTGACTTATTAGCTTTAATTATTTAACTAATTAACCCATATCAACCATTTTGCCACTTGCACACTTTTCCTTGATGCCTGTCCGATCGTATCATTCTTTGTCCGATGTGCCAACTAGTTCCTCGTTTACAGCGCCGACAAGGTCATGCCGGCGCGAAACCCTGCTACATAGCTGTACAATGCTTACGCATTAATAACTCAGGCAGTTGACCAGCTGACCATGCCGTCAGTTGATCAATCAAATTGTAGTCAACTCTTTCTGCTAGTTAAAGTGGAAGTATTCGTGGTGTTGTAGGATTAAATGTACGGCTTGCGTACGAGCCCTAACATGCCGTAAGGTCTACATTGCTTACGGTATCTGAGTGCGGTCAATTCTTCAAGCAGATTACCAGCGTCTCGGAGTGCTGGAGAAGAGCCGAAGGCGGCATCGACAGAGTCGTGCGGAGGGGTGGACTGCGAGGCACGCCGCGGCACGTGCCCAGGTGACAGCAGCGTATAGTAATTTTGTCGCAAAGGAGCGGGTTTCTCTGGGCAGCGCTGCCGACGCTTCGCTGAAACGGCGGCCACCGGTCGATGAAAGGACGTCACGGCGGCCGAAGTAAGAGTGCCGTCGCTGTCTCTGGCACGGCGAATGAACGTCGATGTCGAGAACACTGATGCCAGAGAGCTTCTGAAAAATTAATCCAGACCGTCCCTTGACGCTTCAGAATTATAAGCCTTTAGTAACTGTGTAATATTACGCAAATTTCATTTTAAACACGTGAGATGGTAGTACGTTTTCATTAAGTTCCTATTTGAGGAGATAGTTTAAGAGTTTATGAGATATTTGGCAGTGCGTAGAAAGCGCTTTAGTTGTTATGATTTCGCAACTTAATGGAGATGATAGAGCTTTCTTAAGTCATTTTATCTTCTGTTAAAAGTGGTAGTGTATGTTGTTAAAGCTGAAAAGAAAAACGTTGGCTGCTGCCTCGTGATAGTTTTTGGAACTTGCATCCCTGGAATTGCGTTTGAAGTGAAAATGCATATGACAGAAGAAACCGCATATAAAGGAGCACTGGCCAAGGGTAGAGGGGTAGCCTCAGTTCGCAAGATGAGCTAAACTTTCGACAAGTGGAGTCCTTAGAATGATAAGCTTATGGTTTCCCGTGATTGCGCGCTAACTGCAGTGCCTTAAAATGCTAACCCTTCCAAAATTTCCTTAACGAAGTTGAGCAAGTTAGTTAGCAAGTTTTTCCGAGAAGAAACAGTTCTGGAGTCGCAATGACAATGTACTTAAAGGTGCTCTAGAAAGTGTTTGCTGTTTCTATTAACAGATTGGTGGACTTAGTAACTATAGGTTCACCTTCAACTCTAAACAGTAAAATTTTTCTTTGTTACACCTACGGCTCCTGGCAAGGAAATCCAAACGACATTAGGTTGACTTAGCTTGATTCTGTGCTTGGGTTATTTTCGAGCACAAAGCCCCCACATGCAATTTAACTTTAGTGCACTGCAGATGTTTCCGCAATACTTGCGAATAACTTTAAAGTGATACACTGGTCCTCAAAAATCTAATGCAAAATATTGTTCACTCTACGAACGCGTTGTTTAGTGTGCCAAAAACGCCCGCCAGCATCTCACTTCCTGCTAGACTGACACGCCATCTATTTCGGAAAGCGCCATGGCTTAAAAGGAATTAAAACTGTAGCTTGAGGAAGCAGCTAAGCTTCGGAGTTCACTGCATAGTAGGTAACGTTGTTTACTTGGTCAACATCCGTATATGACTGCGCTTGAAACCGTTAATGTTCCAAAAAGAAGGCAACATCTGCTCACGTTAGGATACAGGCAAAATTTGTAATCTTACATTAAGCCATTGCAGACATCCAGCTCCTTAAATATGCTAAAATAAACAATAAACTTGCTAAATTAAACAATCAGTGCAAGTTTAATATTTGTATTTCTTGTCCTTGTTTCCTCTACGACGGTCACTGTCGCATTACCGCCACCAAAGGTCTAATACAATTATATAGCAATTTGTACAGCGCCTGATGCAGAGGTCGAGAAAAACAATCATATTGCGCCACGGATAATTTCCTTTTATTTATAGTTTGTGTCACAACACTACAAAAATAGGGTTGAAGCGTAATCACCTGCCCTAATTCTCTGTCCTACTTACAAATAGTTTCTGTGTAAATAAAAGAAATGCGTTACTTTATTTGTGTGAGACTTCATTCTCACGGCCTTGTTTCTAACAACGGTAATTTCATGAAGCCAAAGTCATGATATAGCGCCAGTCTGGGCTGTCAGGCTCAATCTTCGCTGGTGTGGCCGATAAGTGCGGGTTGAAAAGAGCATCCGGTCGACAATCCAACAGTATTGTAGCGAAAGCTATACTGGATAAAGGAGGCTATGACTGGCCACGTGCTTCGAGGAGGCACTGAAAGACCTTGAGCCGTTGCCTAGCAACCGGCCTAGCTGGAGGACGCCGCGCACTCGCTGCGGAGCTACCGCCGCCGTGTGGTATGACTGACGGCACACCGGTTGCCTCAACGTTGCGCTCGCCTCAGCTCTCTTCGCCAGCTTTGTCCAATGCCTGATAGCAAATCGGATGATTGAAAAGGAGAGCTCGCGTGCCCCGCAACCACATTTGATGCGGCAGTATGGACGGCGACAAACCTGAGCCAAGCTCATCCACTGCCAATTTTATATCAAACGGCATTATTGAAGCGGTGAGATGGAAGCCGTTCATCGAGTGAAACTGTCTTTGCAACACATGCAAATCTTAAACTGATAACATAGGGCACTACGCAGGCTTCCCGTACTGAATTCTATATGAAGATGTATACTTATTGGTTGCTTAAAATTAAATAAGCGGCGGTGAAGCTTGACTAAGTAAGCATATGCGCATTCAAACTTTGAGTGGTTTAGCTATGGTTTGCTTCGCTAGCTTTGTGTTCTCCTTCTTAGCATGTTTAGCTGGTATTTTAAGGAGGCTTAGACTTTTATTAGAATAAAGGAGGCCTTCTCAATGATCTTTAATGCATCTTTGTCAGGGGAGGTGAAGATGACAAAAGCGAAGGCCTCCAAAACGCAGCATGAACGACTGCCACCTGAGCAAGTGAAGAAGCAGGCAGTCGAGATGGTGCACAGGTGGTGGTGGTAGTCGGGGCGTGGAGTGCGCTGAAAACGAATGTTAGTTCGAGCGGTTGCCGGCAGTAGGCTTCACATCTCCTCAACCCCAACTCCCCCGCCCCCTTTCCGCAAAATTGGGTGTTGTACAATTATCCTTCGATTATTTCTCATTTCAAAGACATGTAGAGCGTCGTGGCGATCTTGTGCACCCAATACGGTGCAGTGGTTCACGGAATTAAGTGATCACGGATATATCCATCCCTTTTATATCGAGTGATTCTACTCAACTCGCAGTATACACCATTTAAAATCCAATGAAAAGTATACCAGATTTGTTTACGTTTTCCGAAGTCCTTTCATCTATTGAATCATGCTCTGTGCCCCTGCAGAAAGCTCTCTTCTCCTTGCAGATCTCCGGCGATCACTATTCTCACTTCGAGCCAAGTCGTCTGCGCTGCCCTGGGCGCCTACTGGCAACTAACGCTGTAAAACAACGTGTTGGGGTGAATGTTGTCTTGAAAACAGCCTTTGGTCTGGGGTGGATTTCGTTTTCTATCGTGCCGTGGCTGCAACACTTAAAAGACGACGTTCGATGCAGCCCATTTCGGTGGTGAATGATGCCGAACAGACCAAGGGCTTGAGGAGGCTGTCACGTGGCCTGCTTCGCCGTTGAAGTGCGACGCCGCAATAGTCAATTTTAAATTGATTATAATTGAACCATTGCTACGACAGATTCCAGCCTCAGAAACAGATCTCTTACGATTTGCGCTGAGTTTTCAAAATGCGCTATCCACAGCAGCTTTGGTGTGAGCTCCAACTCCAGCGACTGCACTTCAGCCGTGCGGCGTGAGCTGCGAAGTTCGACACTCCGGTGTGTGTGTGTGTGTGTGTGTCTTTCCCTCCCTCCCTCCCTCCCTCCCTCCCTCCCTCCCTCCCTCCCTCCCTCTCTCTCTCTCACACACACACACACACACACACACACACACACACACACACACACACACACACACACACACACACACACACACACACACACACACACACACACACACACACACACACACACACACACACACACACACACACACACACACACACACACACACACACACACACACACACACACACACACACACACACACACACACACACACACACACACGCACGCACGCACGCACGCACACACACAGATGTGAAAACGCAGTCTACACAGGGAATGGGCGATGCCAGTAACACACAAAGCCACATATCAACACACCAATTGGAAATCTCCAAACAAAATCGCAGTCCAAGTCCGGGGATGCCGCTCGATGCTCAGAATATATTCAAGTGATACTATCCCACGGCAAAGGCCACTCACTGTAGTGCGAAGTAGGAGCACGAGAGAATACCGGTCCCTGTTTCGCGCAATGCTCAGACCACGGCGCGTAGTACTAGTTATTTTTAATGCAGCAGCCGAACGTGCTTTTGACGGCCACGCTCGCTGCGGTAACACGAGTGCAGCACATTTCCACCTGGCAGAATCTTCTCTGTGCTTCACTATCTAAGATCCTAGTTCATATTTAGCTATGTATCCCGCTTACTAGTACCCCGACTTAAGAATCTCGCCTATGTTTTTTGTACAGTGCTCTTCACAAACATGCCCCCGGCACCCGGTAGATGGCAGGCGATATCACCAGGCACTGACTGGTGACGTTACGTGATGACATGTCATGGCAGAATCGACAGAAGATAATTTGGGCAGCACCTTTGAGATGGGAATTGTATAGCTTCCATGCCGCAACTACAGGGCCGTACAACGTTCTTAAAACTGGAATCTATATCCTTCACGTAATTTGGCAGATCAAGGCTTTATGCAAATGAGTACGTTCTACTGGAAACCGAGACGGGTATGACAGCGCACTTTTGAGTAAATGTCCCAAACTTCACTAACACGTCTGCCAATTTTTCACCTAGTTGGCTGCAGTCAGCTTTCCCTGTCAACCTCCGCAGAGTGACCGATTAGAGACTGCTATTTGGCTGGCATCTGCAACATCCTGCACATTAAAGAGGTCTTTTACTCTCTCTTTTTTTTTCCCAGTATCAAAGGCGGTTGCAGCAGGTAGAGCAATTTTATCGGCTTGCTGATTAGCGGCAACAGCGGTATTTCGCAATTTGATCATCTTCTTTATGGGGTAATCTTGGTGTTCTGTCTTCCTCAGCACTGTTTCTATTTACAGCAAGGGATGTTTCTTTCAACGTGATCAAACATTCATCTTTCTTGCGATCGGACCCTTCGCGTCGCTATTGTCTTCGCCTTAGAGTAAAATACAAGACATCGTTGTTCGGTCGCGCTGTACGTCACTGCATGTGAGCAGTTATTAACGCGATTTCCGAAGCATCACAAGAAAGAATACAAAGAGAAAGAGCTGTGCCCCTTGTCTGTTTTTTGAATGGTGCTTTGTTTTATACGCAACGGTGAAGAAGGACTCTTCATTATTTGTTGTATAGGCGTCCGCTTCAGACCAGTTTTAGCTAGGTATTTTACAATTTATGTTTTGTTTCGAAAGCAACAATACGCTTGTCGTCCAGCCATTTCGCGTGGCCCAGCGTGGGCCAAGCTGCACATGCGCGAGGTGCCGCATGACGTAGAGGCAGCGGCTGGTATGTCGGAGCTGCCGTCGCGGCCGCGCGCTGCGCCGGTACCGGAGAAGTGACATCATAACCACTGCCTGCGCCAGCATCGCATCACTCTCTCCTTAAGTTGTGCGGAGAAGAGGTGTGTGTAGTGCGCGGCCAGAATGGACCAGCTATCGAAAAGGAGAGTCCGGTCGCTGCTGAGCGCGTAGCCGAAGCCAACGTTTCCTAATCAATCCCAAGCGTAGCCATGCAGCTGTTGCTGCATGGCTACGCTGAACTAGGTTTAATCGGAGCTAAATCACTGCCAATTTCCTTTCATCACACACACGACAACTTACAACAACAAGGGTGCATCAGCCTTAGATCTGTTTACAGTATCCAGTGATTATTAAGCAGCGGTCTCAGCAAGATGTGGTAGTATAGCAGGAGCAGTTCTGATTTTAGAGCCAGCTGTTAGGGCACACTAACCCCACTTTTGTGCTGAATGGCAGTTGCAGATTTAGTTGCTGCGTTGGCTCAAACCATTTAGCATGATCCTATGTAGAGATACATATAGTCATTTATGAAGCACGCTTTTTAATGGCATTCGAGATTTCCAATGAATAAGGTTCCTAGATGTTTCATCCAGGCCATAAGTGAACAAATGCTTCAGATTGGGCTAGTTGGAAAATATTTACCAAGTTTGTGTCAAGTAACTCTTGTTTCTTTCTTTCCCCTCTAATCGATTTAAACCTGAGGTGTTAGTTGCACTGAACGGTTTGTGTCTTCATCTTTACCTCTGTGGTCGTCTAACTAAGCAGCGTGCGTCTTGCATGTAAGTGCCAGAATAACCACGTGAAAGATCTCAACAATGACCGCTCCTTGAGTAAGACGCTTGCTTATCCAGCATCAGAGTGAAAGGTTGTTTGAGTGAAGACGCCGCCGCACGCCTTGGATTATCGCCAACGAAAGCATCTTGGCGTGGCTGGATGAGCTGCGTAATGGGCAGAATGATGTAGGTGCCTGTACTATGGCGTAATTTCGGTGTTGAAACGGCGCTAACTTTTCCTACATGATAAAATACACAAACAGGGAGTTTTAAAATACGAGAGACGATTGTTTATAACGTCCAATGTGGGAAAGCCATCTCACTAGCTATCAAAAAGGTATGAGTTGCACGATGGACATTTCAAAGCAGCAGGGCCATTCGTAAAATTCACTTCTGGGCTCACCTTTAGTATTAATGAAATTCAGTTTCAAAAATTATTTATTGCCACTCTTCGTCGTAATAATGAGTTGCACACGCAAAAAAATAGTGTAACTGTGTTTTTTGTGTGGACAATGTTTCATTAAGAAAAAAAAAAGCATGCATGAGCTAGCTCAACATGAGATTCATCCAAACATGTCTTGCCGCTTCACATCGAGCACTGAGAATGTTTCAGTTAAAAATATCAGCTGTCTAGTTCAGGAGAGCGTGCTGCCGAACTAGTTGGTCTGGAATGATGTCATGACCGCGCAAAACACTGACTAAGAACAAAAGGTAGAACACATAGGACATTCACAGTGTTCGGAAATGTTCGACATGTGCCTTTTGTCTTATCGGCCTTTTTTTGCACTGTCTTCTTCAGCTGTTCCGCAGTGCCGTTAACAAACTCATCCGCTGTGCCCCCATTTAAATGCGTTAGAGTGAAGTCCACTCTGTCGTTGAAAGGCCGTCACCAACTTTGTCGTGGCTGTAAAACATAATTAAACAGAAAGCAATGAAATAAAGAGTCTCGCCCGCCCAAAGAATCCAATTATGTTCCTTTTGTTTGCGAAACGCGGAAGCACCCGCTTGGCCAAAGAACCGTGCTGCTTTTCTAAGAAAAAAGGTGGTCGCTGGTGTGCATTGCCTTAAGACTGCCAGCTCATGAGGAGATGCGTCATTAAAAAGGCAACTAATTACAAAGATAATAGCTAAATTTTAGCAAACTATATTTCCGATGATCTTAAGCTTTGCCTACTTTCGATTTTATACGCCAGCATACGGCGCTAATTCCGAATATTCCGCGATGATACGACGCCACTACAACGCATGGCGTATGAGCACATAATGTAAGTAAATCCTGTTTCATCAGGAAAGGACATTTCGTGTCTCTTCATTGCAAAGGGGCTAATGAACACCGCTACACATCATCGTCGTGTGTATCGTAGCGAAGTTGGCGCACTTCTGGGACTCGTTTGGTATGGATGCTGGGCCGCAATATGAGACTTCATTCTCTGCAAGTGAGGACGGTTCAGCAACGTCTGCTCATCCTTGGCAAAGGGTTCACAAGAGTGAGAATAGACCCAAAAAAGCAGGCACGCATGCCATTTGTACAGAGGTAATGAGGGACATGCGGAGCGAAAACGCCGAGATATGGGCAGAAGAAGGTGATGAAAAATCATGAACGCTGCATTGAGGAGCGCTAGTTAGCAACCACACTTCAGCGCGAAGTGATCCTCTGTTTTTGATCTCCAATACTAAGCGTCTACAAGCGGGTCTATCCACCATCACTGGTAGCTAGTTGATGAGCGCTTTCCGAAAGTGTCTCTTTTGTTTCAACGGTAAAAAGCACGGTTGCATTTATTTCTGCATGTCCTGAAGCAAGCTGCTTTTGAAGGCAACTAGCTTTTATTGTCTCAAGTCATAAAAACATTCTTCGGAAGCTGTCGTGCAGATTTCTGATGAAAAATGTGTTGCCCTTATTGGGATCAAAACTTTGTTATGGTGATGTTAACTATAAAATGGTTATTTGCCTCCATATTGCCACGAAAAGTACCCTTGCATAGTGCATAGTATAAATCAATACAGTCTAACCCAGCAACAACGAACGCTGGTTGAAAGAAGGTTTCAGTTTATTCAAATGTTTCCTGTTCCCCGTTGGCTCGCCAGATGATGTAATAGAACTAATGTCCCTACATAAAGAACCAATTTGAGCTGGGTTTGTAATTGTATTCGGCGACGAAATAAACAAATCGCTACTCATCTGTCAACTTCTGTAAGTCCACACCGCTTTGTTCACTAGAAACCCTAGCTGGAACCGGAATGTGCTCCTACTCATCCATATATTCCCACATATAAGAAAGCGGTAATTGCTTGATCGTGATGACGGTTCGGCTGGATGCCTAGGAACAAGACGCAGATGTAAGCTTTCGTTTTTTTCCCAGCCACAACCGCAATCAATCCGTATCGTATAGCACAACCATCTGCACTAGCATTTCCATTTACGCTAAATGGGTTGAATGTGTTTGATGCGATCGACAGTTTTATTGGTGTTCATGAAAGTTGTCATTCAATTGCTCGTTGTGTGTGAGACCCGTAAAACTGCACTGATGGCAAAGAACCAAAACAAAAACGGGCTAGCAGTTGACCAATTCTGTGTCAATAATTTCCATTTTTGGTCTGTGTGCTGGAATCTGACAGCAATCTGACAGGCTCATTGCACCATAACGAAACTTCGCGGCAATACATTTTTTGATGCTCTTCATCAGATTAATTTTAGCAAGGCTCAACTGTATGCTAGAATAGCGGTGAGGCTTCTGCAAGCTTTGGCGTGTCTACAGTATAGAGGAGAAGTTCTGTTCTTTTAAACGTAAACCACTACAATGTGGTGAGCATTCACTTTTAAATGAATGGATACTTGTTAGAGCTTATTCACGATATTTGCAGGTTATATAACTCACAGGAGTGCGGCAGACATGCCTATTCAATTTTAGCTGCTAATAAAAATTATTTTTGTATGTAGCAACTAGAAAGTGCCATCAGAAACTGCTTCTGCGCACAATTGTTTACGCGCGAGATCGGCCAATGATGTTGAAGATGTATTTAACTTTTTTCTTTGCTAAGTTATAAAGGTCCCATTTCTAGAAAAAGTATAATGCAGCTAGTGGTGATGCAATTACGACTGAAGAGACGCATACCGAACTCTTCGCGGATAAACGTGCAGCTCGCGACTCCTTGGCATCCTGCCCCGAGCTGGCGTACTCTCAAAGTCCACAGATATATCTGCCGCTAAAGAGAGCTTTCTACATGCCTTTTTACCTGATCGGTGTTTTCGACCACCTTCTGCTCTGATGAGCTCTTCTCAACAATGATTGCTGTGAAGGCAAACTTGAAGGTTCTTGCGTCACAAATAAGGCAGCCCCAATGAAGAGAGGCAGCAGCAATCAGTGCAATTCGAACATTGACTCCCGCTTTCTAGAAGCAAGGAAAAGAAAATTGAAAAATTTCCGCATTCTTTTTACGGTGCTCTTGACTAAAGAAAAACATTGATCGGCATTTTCACATTCTGTCTTGTACACTATTGCCTTAGTATCACAATATGAATAATATATCGATATATACCAGCCTACTTAAGTTCTACTTAAGTTAAGGACAACCCAGAGGGCTATGGAACGAAAAATGGTAGGGGTAACGTTAAGAGATAGAAAGCGTGCAGAGTGGGTCA
Organism: Amblyomma maculatum; assembly: GCF_055883805.1. NCBI lineage: Eukaryota > Metazoa > Arthropoda > Arachnida > Ixodida > Ixodidae > Amblyomma > Amblyomma maculatum. The sequence continues at coordinate 103,543,067 of NC_139352.1, forward strand.
GAGAAATAACTCAAGTTACCGATAATCTAGTGAAAATTAAGAAGAAGAAATGGACATGGGCAGGACATGTAGTGCGAAGAGAGGATAACCGATGGTCGCTTAGGGTAACAAACTGGATTCCAAGAGAAGGAAAGCGTAGCAGGGGGCGGCAGAAAGTTAGGTGGGCGGATGAGATTAAGAAGTTCGCAGGGGCCAAGTGGATGCAGCTAGCACAGGACCGGGTTAACTGGAGAAATATGGGAGAGGCCTTTGCCCTGCAGTGGGTATAGTCAAGCTGATGATGATGATGATGATGATGATGACCAGCCTACCAATACCGTAGGATATGTTGAGATTGCTTTTTCCGGCAGGCAATTTTTCGCCCTGAGCAGATTTCTCAATTTTATGGGTGTGCATGGGTAGAGTGTGGAGAACTTCTAACTGTAACGAACCTTTTATGTTCGCATAACAAAGGTCAACAGAGGCAGTGCAAGTGCTTCCCTTTTAGAAAGGACACATTCAAACCCACGATGAGTCAACGTGTTTTTCTTAAGGCCGAGATAAGTGTAAAGCTGTAAAGGTTAGTTCATTGTCTACTACACTTACGTCCAATGGTAGATGTGACGTCATTGCATGGAACGAAGAAAAATAAAGGGTATAAATGAGCATAGAATGAAGTGCATAACCAGGCTCTAAAGGAGTTGCATTTCTATTATTCCGAAAAGAAAAACAGCCGATGACAAACGTTTTGTTGCGAAAGAAGGCGCGTGTGGACAGCTTCCATCAGGGACAGCTATAATAACGACGATAACAAAAGCACTTCCCTTTGCATATCTCGATGCTTCATGCGGGCTATGGCAGGCATCGTCGAGCACGGCTAGGGGGGTTTATTTGCACTAAGTATGGTTATTTAACCTGTGTTGTTATGCTGCAGAACACACGGGCATTTTTGAATTTCGCTGCTATGGAAAAGGTGTTACCGCTGTCTGGATATAATTCCGTGGTTTAACCTTTAGAATCCGAATGCCTCTGCCACTGATACACCGCGTAATGTAGTTGATGATTTGAGAAGCGTAACATCCGGCTCGCTAGCGGGGCAATGCATTGGTGGAGGCAGCTTCCCAATGAGCGCCCTGGACGTGTCTTCCCTTGCCTGCTGCGGAAGATTTATTCCTCATTAGCAAGAATCCAGGATTTCACTCTACACACCCCAGGCTTTCCCGCCGCAAGGAAGTTCCTCGCATGATTGAGCGCATTTAGCGTTCAGGGAATATTCCACCCTAACTTAGGAGTTTCTCCGAAGGGTTTCCTGAAAGAAGTCTAATCCTCCTAATTAATATAAGGATCCCTAGACATAAATTTGGTGTGCTGTTGGCGTAGTTTTTTATCAATGTGAGAAGGCTTTGCTTTTGAAACGTGTCTAAGATTAGAAAATGTCTGTTCGTGGAGATTGTGTTGCATGGCTGGCAGTGTTTCGGAATAGTAGATAGCTCTAAGACGATTACTAATGTCCGTTATGGAAGAAAAGGGGCCGAAATAATAAGACGTAGAATAGGAGAGAACAAAGGTATGTACTGGTGGCCTACATTTATTAAAATACCCTAAACGAATAAAGATCAGACGCGCGTGAACGGCCAACATTCGTAGAGTGGGTAAACGTAAACATGGCCATAAAAGGCAACTGCAAGGAGGAGGAGGAGAAAGGGCAACTGCAAAGGTTATGATAACAGTCACATCGTAGAGGGAATGAAAGGAGTGAAAGAAGATACAATAACACTCAAGTGGGCTGAAATGTGAGAAAACAATACCAGTCCAGACAAACCGATACCAATCGGCACAAGGATGACTTGAAAACTGCAATAGGAGAATCCAAAGGAGCAAAAACACAATCTTCAAGGAAGACAACGATCAAAGGCACAAATAAGAAAAACATTGTAGTCAGACTGGAACGACAAGAATAAAAGCGTTAAAGAGTCATGTAGGCAGAAGCAGTCATTGTCTCTGCGGGTTGCACACAGAAGGATTCCTAACACATTCATCACGTTGTGGCCTCAAAGTAACCGCAACATCGACTATTTCTCGTTCCAACTGTCCCTTACTAAGTCCTATAATCTGCGTGCAATTTAGCTTAGGATACTAGCCTTCGCAACTTCGGCAGTGAAAGGCCAGGCAGTCCTCAGGCTACTTCAGGGCAAGCGCTTGCTTTCGAAAGCGGATATATAAATATCTACCCGTCTGGCCACTATTAGAGCGATCACAGCCAAGGTGGATCTTATACACGACGCATGCTGGGCATGAAATATACTTTTTGTGGATTGGCTCATGCCAGAGATTACAAGTTTAGAAGATAGTCTGGAGTTATCGCAAGCTCAAGGCATGATCACATGAACACCATATCTGCCTGATATTGCCACGTGTCTACCGCCGCGCGGCCGCCGTGCTTGGTGCTGACGACGACACGACGAAGCGGCTGTTGGCTCGAGAGGCGCGCTGGTGCTGAACTCTGTGATCGCAGCTAGAAGCCGACCTTATTCTCGGGTCCTCATCTACGTGTACTCTCACGGCTCCCTGTGGATTGAGTCGTGACACTGGTGGAGGTGCCATCGATGATCCCTTCTCCTGCGGACGACCCAACTTGGCCGCCTCTCGTGACCACTCCTTTTCATCGTGCAAGCTGGCGGCTCCGAGGTTTGCCCCCCGAGGCCTTCCCTCACTACGAAGAGCCCCTAGCTTCCACCCTAGGTATGACAACGACACCACCCGCCCCTATCACGATTGTCCCTTCCACCTCTTCGTCCTGTCTCATCCTTCAGGCCCCACGTAAGCCTAAGCCGTTTCACGGTGTGCAGTTCAAAGAGGCTAAGGACTGGCGCGATCACTACGAAAGGGTCGCGACGTTTAACGGCTGGGACGACGCTGCAAAAATGCGAAACGTTTGCTTAAGCCTTGAAGACGCTGCTCGGACATGGCTCGAGAACCGCGAGGCTACATTCTCTACATGGCCGGCCTTCCTAAGCCAGTTCCTCGGTACTACGCCAACAATGACCGCCGGGAGAACGTGGAGCCTGCCCTGACCTCTTGAGTCGAGCGTCTGAATGAAGGGGTCGCAATGTACGTAGAAGACGTCATGCGTCTTTGCCATCACGCCGAACCATCCATGAGTGAAGAAGGTGCGGCACCTGATGCGCGGCTTCAAAGACCAGCTTTTTTTCCGGCCTCGTGCGGAACCCGCCCACCACCGTCGTGACGTTTCTGGTTGAAGCTGTGATTATGGAGAAACTGCTACAGCAGCGATGTAGCTAGTGCGCTCGGCCACTGAATTCTCTATCCGCACTACAGCCGACTGAACGCACCGACTACAATCCCGGGGCAGATCTGAGCTCCCTTCGCGGCCTCATTCGCACCGTGGTTCGCGAGGACATGCAGTAACGTCACGGGACATTTCCCCCTGGTACTGCTTCTCTGGCCAGCTTCATCCGTGAGGACATTCAGAACGCACTTACGCCACCGATAAGCACAGTCATTCAACCGCCGCCCCCGGGCCTCACCCAGCTGATGATTTATGCTGAAGCCACACGCCGCCAAGCCCTGCTTCCTACTCGGTAGCCTTACACTGCACCCAAGGTCGCTGTGCACACTGCGGAACCGCTACCCATTTGGGCAGCTCAGCACCAGGCGCCTCGGGAGACTGATCTTTGTAGCACGGCAGTTAATCGCCCTCTATACAACCGCTGTGGCGAGGCAGGTCCCCTCTACCGGATGTGTCCTTATCGCCAAATGGGCCTGAGAGGAGTTTCTTCCGACAGCCCTTGTCAGTGGACTGGTTAGTGGCCTCAGGACATCGCTGAGTACGTCACCCGCCAGCATAGTTCCCCACATTCTCCTCGTCGTGAGTCGCGCTCGCCTTCGCCTCGCTGCTCTTCGCCCTCTGGGCCGCGTTATACCGCTGCACACCGTGGTTCTTCGAGCCCTCGTCGGGATAACTAGCTCCGGCGACATTTGGGGGAGAGACCGCCGCACACCGATTCGCCGCAAAGCTTCCACCGCTGCACTGCTCGATTTGTCCCGACGCCGAAAACCGAATTCCCGTCCGGTTTTCGCCGCATAGACGAGATCGTCCCGACGTCGTCCGCATCGCCGACCAGTTGTTACCGCCGTGTCTTAAATCGCCCCGACGCAGACGACACAACTGCCGCCCAGTTTCCGCCGCCGCACCGTTTGCGTCCCTTCGAACCGACGTCGACAGGCCCTGGTCCTGGCCGGGTCTCCCTGGACATCCCTGGTATCGTCGACACGAAGGAGGTCAATGCTTTAGTTGATACGGGAGCCGATTATTTTATCCTTAGCGGGCAGCTTACAAGGACACTAAGAAAAGTTATAACGCCATGGTACGGACCAGACATACGTATATCAAGCGAAAATGTGGTTGCTCCACTGGGCATGTGTACGACCCTGGTTACGGTGCGAGACTGTATATTTGTCGCAGCATTCCTTGTTCTACGCAAATGCTCTCGCGATGTTATTCTTGGCATCGACTTCCTTCGTGAGCACGGTGCCACTATAGATCTCCCGAATCGCTTGGTGACGTTTTCCTTTAAACTGGCCAGCGAAAAGCACGAGTACCGTGAGTCCCACTCCGCGCTGCGAGTCGCCGATGATAACCTGACTGTACCAGCATCCTCGCCAGAGTTACCTGCAACGCGCCACATCCCGGCCTCCGGGTTGTTGAGCCTAATGTCTCCCTCTCACCCATCTTGGGGGTTTCTGTAGCAAGAGGTATTTGTTTTCTTCGTGGAAGTGAGACGGAGGTGCTTGTCACCAATTTCTCCGATGAATATCAGCAACTGTTCCGTGGCACCGCCGTTGCTGCCGTTGATCACCTGCAGAAAGTTGCCGAATGTTTTGCTACCGAGGAAGTTGCGCCTAGCACCGAACTGGATGCCGTACATGCTGTTGACATCAATTTAGCCTTTCCGCCGCTGACAAAAGGCAATAATAATAATAATAATAATAATAATAATAATAATAATAATAATAATAATAATAATAATAATAATAATAATAATAATAATAATAATAATAATAATAATAATAATAATAATTGGTTCACAGGAAGGGAAAGGCGTAGTATCTGTCACAGTTATTCAAGAGGCAACTGTAGGATCTATTGCTGGAGTTCCGTGCGTGCTTCACGTCTTCGTCTAGAGTGCAGAAAACCTCGGTCATTAAACACCGGATTATCATGCTTGAAGGCACTCGACCCATTCATCAGCAGCCCTATTGTGAGTCTCCTCGGGAAAGAGAAGCTATCCAACAGCAAGTCAAAGAGATGCTTGCCGATGGCGTCATTCAACCATCAAGCAGGCCATGGCCGTCTCCTGTCATCCTCGTCAAAGCGAAAGATGGAACACTGCGTTTCTGCGTTGACTGCCGGAAGCTTGACAGTATGACAAAGAAGGATGTCTATCCACTGCCACGGATCGATGACTCTCTCAACCAACTTCGCCGAGCCAAGTACTTCTCCTCAGTTGACCTCAGGAGTGGTTATTGGCAAATCGAAGTTGATGAAAGGGACTGTGAGAAAACTGCCTTCGTGACACCAGATGGGCTCTACGAATTCCGCGTCCTCTCGTTCGGGCTCTGCTGCCACCTTCCAGCGGATGATGGATACTGTGCTCACTGGTCTGAAGTGGCAGGCATGCCTTGTTTATCTCGACGACGTGATAATCTTTTCACCGGCGTTCACAGAACACCTGCGCCACCTGAGCACTGTTCTCGAAGCTGTCCGGTCTGCCAACCAACTTCCGGTCATCATGGCTTTACACGTACCCTAAACAGCGTCCGGCAGAACTCTTACTGGCCGCATCGTTCAACGAGCTTTTAACGTTACGTACAGACATATCTACAAAGCCAGCGGCGAAAAAAAAAAAACGGCGCTTAAGCCATCCGGCATGTTGCAATCTATTGAGCCACCCCTCACATCATTCGAGCAAGAGGGCATTGACCCATTTTTATTATCCTCGAACGGATGCAACTGGATCGTAGTCGCCACAGACTACTTTACACGCTACGCTGAAACGAAGGCTCTTGCCCGAGGTACTGCCGGCGAAGTTGCTCGATTCTTTATGAACGAAATTGTGCTTAGACACGGTGCACCGTCGACCATCACAGTTTGAGCTGTGTTAATTTTACTGGTGCACTTGTGATTGAAAGCTTGCGCTGTTTAATTAAAATGGAGCTTCCTTAGAAACACAGCGTAACGATGGTCAAGCGAGTAGACAGGGAGAGTGTTTTCGATCCCGCTCTACTCGCTTACCCTTTGTCTGTCGCTCTTTGCTTTGCTTGTAAGAATGTTAATATCACGAACTGGCTGAACTTTCCGTTTTAGTGAAGTATTTGCCACTTTCTTTGATAGTTACGGAGCCCTATAGGTAGAATTCATCGCATTCTCAAAACACCGCGGCACTTAGCCACTCGGACTCTGTTTAGTAAGAATGGAATGAATTGCTGACTCATTCAGCCATAAATACCGTCTTGCTGTCTCGTATGTTTCACTAGCTGTCCCGCTCGCTAATCTATAAGGTGGAGCTGCATACAACCGCTATGTGTACTTGACTTTTTTTGAATACCGCTCGGATACACTTACAGGCTGCATAGGCTTCCGCAACTGTGATGATTTGTATTATAAGGGTGTGTTACGTGTATTAAAATGTAGCATTTGTGTTCATAATGGAAACTAAAGCGCAAAAGAAAAGACGAGAACACGGAAAGAAGAGACTTCGCAGGATAAGCGCTTGTGTTGTGTGGTCTTTTGCTCAGTGTGCTTCTTTTTTTTTTTCTCTTTATTTTCCATTAGGAACGCTTACCAACATGCCCAACTTTTTGCCTTCATTTAGCATCTGTGTACTTGAAATTTAATGCGCATTCAATGTGTCGAGAACCAATTTTTGCAGCATGCCAGGTATATTTTACGCAGTTTTGTCTGATTAGGTATCGTTTACCTAATTTCACGGAGCGCTTTTTTGAGGTTGCATATTTGAAAGTGAGTACCAAAGCAGTTGTATTAATGGTCCCCTGTTAGCGTTCCTGTGTCGGGGGTTTGAATTTGTGCTCATCAGGAGTGGATCCGTGGTAAATAAAAGCCGGCACTGGACAGGACACTTCATACTTGCAGTGTTGATAATGTACAGAGATCAGTTATGGAAGTAGGTATCTTAAGTGGAAAGAGAGAGCGCCATGTATTATAGTTTGTTTTTTCAATGTTGTGTGAAAATCATCGGTAAGGGCTTTTTCATATTTATTCAAACTATAAAAAGTGTCTATCATGAACACAGGAGCCAAAATACTCCTTGCGTAATAAATAAGAGTAAGAGTTCCTGTTTGTTTCTTTTGCGAATCCCAGACAGTTTTTTCTTCTTTATGCAGACATATACTTATTTTTTGTCGCTAATAGTATTTCCTTTGTATGATTTTTATATATTCAGTTTTGCAGATATCCTGTTTAAAGCATATTTATTTACGCATTCTTTAAAGATGGGGCAGCTCATGTAGCAGATATTCACGCAAAAGTAATAATATGAGAGGCGGTTCGCGCCTAAGTAAAATATAATATAGTAGATATAAACGTGTTTGAGAAAAATACATGCGTCAAAAGAATGGTATATTTAGCTATATAACATAGGGTTATTATGTTGCTTCCTGTAGACAGCAGCACTATAGGTTGCTCGGATGCTGAAATCCGTCACGGAAGCCAGAACATAAATTTTGCGTGCAGTTTGAGGCTTTGTTGTGTCGTGGTTGCGCTCTGCGATTATTAAAGTTTTATGTGACCTTGTATTCCGTGAACACAAAACTACGTAGCCAAGCCATGGCCCAGAACCGATGATACCGCCTGGTTTTATACAGCACCCAATGGCACTTAGTTAAGATGTGGTGCTTTGTGTTCTGTATCAGGTGCGTCTGAGCTCCCCGATTTGTGTATGCATCTAAACTCGCAATTTCGATGCAAAACAGCTGAAATATGTAAAAAATTGGAGTGAGCATGTTGCTTTCAGCTGTCTTTTAGCTCTAACCATACGCTTTAATGTGCCATCTCTGCTACGAGGCACTCCTGCTTATATAAGAGCAGGTTTAAGTGCTGCTTCGTGACCAACAAATTTCTTGCGCCGATTCATGCATAAATGCAACCTGATTCATTGATGTCTTTCATGCATTGATTATTACACCTCCCGATTTCTTGTATACAGCAACTGGTGGATGTTCAAATACACATGAAGCTCCTTATTCAAGCCGCATGAAAATCAAGGAATATGTGGTAAAAAATAAATATTTGAAGCTTTGTATTAGTGGACTGTGTGTACAATGTTGTGCAACTAGGTTTTAATTTGCCAGGTAAAATTGTAACAGGCGAGGGCGAATCGCTCAAGAATTTATTTATAAACCCAGACACCCCCAGTTACAAATCTGTAAGCAGTTTTAATCCCTGCAATTGACTGCCTCCATTTTTGCTACTTCCGTATTCAGTTTTCTTATGTCCTTAGCTTTTGAATATGTGGCAGTGCATACTTCCTGCATTCGTGTTTTACACGTCTCGAGGCTTAGTGCCGGCAATTAATGTTTCATATCATTAGATATTAGATATTGAAAGCTGAGGTTTCGTAGCTTATTTGAAAAGAGCAATAATATTGGCATGCCGAATTTTAATAGGGTCAACCAGGCAGCTTATATTAATTAGAAATATTTTCAGTGCTTATAAGGAATAAGTTTATTTAAAGCACTAATATTTTACTATAAGAGAGAACTGAAGAAAAGTTGAGGGGGAGCCTCATTTCACAGGCAAGCCAGCTTTTCGACAAGGGGACTTCTTCGTCTGCGCTCACACACAAAGAGAAGTCCCTTTGTCAGAACGTTGGCTTTTTTTACGAACTGAGGACAATGCTTCTTCAGTTCTATCGTCCTGTGTAACTATTTTCCGCTGGTTCTAATTTGTTCTTTAATGTTTAGCCAATTTGGTTGAGACACTAATTCGGAATATCTCGTCGTAAATTGCGTGAGACATAGGGGGAAATGCTTAATGATCACCTTATTCTTACGTCCTTGGGCGGGCGTTTGGCTGAGATTGAACCCATTGTTCTATTTTGTGTGACTCATTGTGGTATAAATAGTAGAGCGAAAGCAGCGGTGCATAAAACGGCATAGAGGACACACTGGTGGCTGTTTAAAAAAGCTGTCAATGTATAAAATAATTTGTAACTTGCCGTTATTTGATCCTCAGTGAGGACCATAAACTCACGTTGCTTATGAAGTGGATACAGAAATAGTAAACTAGCCACAACCTCTCAGGGATCATATGCTTCTTGCTGGTTTGTAGATATTTATTGGAGAGGGAAAAGTCTTAACTTCAAAGCAAGTTTGGGATGCGAGTTCAGAAGATTAGTGTTCAAATTATCTCCTGGCACCCGGTGAGGCAAGGGAAGTTCTGCAGTAAAACATTCACTGAGACCAAGCAACAAAGAAAGCATATGAGAAAGGTGTTTCAAGGGAGGTCTCATAAGGGCTCTTAGTAAACATAAAATTTTATCCGAGTAAGGCAAGCTCTACTTGAGGCATCCTCACTGAGGCAAGGTAGAACGAAAGGAAGAAGATGGTTTGCACGGTATAAAAAAGAAGAACCGAACAAGGGTAAATAGGGTGCGCCTCAGGTCGCAGATGAGCCAACGTTTCGACAAGTGGACTTGTCTTCGTCTGGGCATAGCGATCATCACTGGCAGGGGTTTAAATACGCTTTTGCTTCCGAAGAAGAAAAGCTGGGGAGGGGAAAGTGGGTGCGAAAGAGTGGGGAGGAGAAGATGGGTGAGAAGAAAGTGGGTCATGAAGTGGGGAAAAAAAAACATCTTGAGTATGTACTTATCAGCCATAGAACCAGGGATTCTGTAGCCTGCAAAAGAAGTAAAAGCGGCAGTACCAGGGAAAAAAAGACTACTATGCCAAAGACTACTATGCCTCACCGGCATAGTAGTCTTTTTTTTCCTGGTACTGCCGCTTTTACTTCTTTTGCAGGCTACAGAATCCCTGGTTCCATGGCTGATAAGTACATAGTCAAGATGTTTTTTTTCCCACTTCATGACCCACTCTCTTCTCACCCATCTTCTCCTCCCCACTCTTGCGCACCCACTTTCCCCTCCCTAGCTTTTCTTCTTCGGAAGCAAAAGGGTTTTTAAACCCATGCCAGTGATGATCGCTATGCCCAGACGAAGACAAGTCCACTTGTCGAAACGTTGGCTCATCTGCGACCTGAGGTGTACCCTATTTACCCTTGTTCGGTTCTTCTGTTTTATATCACTGAGGCAAGGAGAGTTATAAACAATGGTTAATTATGCACTGCTTTATTCCTGCACGGAAACGAACTAATAACATTTTTTTTTCAAGGAACGTTTTTGTAGTACTATGTTGCTGGTAATATTGTAACTAATTTTTAAAATTGTATATCCTTCTGGGCTACTTTTGCTGAACATTAAATGTCAACAACTCGCCAATCATGATGCTGGCGAATGGTAAATTTCCTAATATGTCTATTTTATTTCTAATTTAAAAAAGAATTAGATTTTTTTATTTACAGCATCACGTGGCTGTCATATCTGTGTATAAAAGCTATGCATGGAATTAACAGTAAAACCTATTTTGTGTGTACATGTGTATATTGCATTATTCAAAACAACATCTGTGAGTTGTGGTGAGGCGCATGCATGTAATTATTGAGCAAGAGCTGCCTTCTAAACTTGTCATGAAAGTATAAGGCATCATGGATGTGGTATACATTGTCAGGAAAGTGCGGTCCTCCAGAATTGTTTTCTGTCCCTTTGAGCAGCTCAATACATGTACATGAAAACTGACCATTAACTATAGCTATGCACTGCTGTAGAGAGCATTGAATACTTTCTATATATCTAATAGGATTAAAAATGAAGCTTCAACTTTTGTACATATGTGTCCATAGAGAGTCTGCACATCTCAAACTTGTCTATAGACATGTCACCTTTAGAGATCTACTCTCTCAAGTGCAATGTCTCCTTACCTTTTTAGGAACATTTCATTTCTATGTCACCTATAAAGATTACCTGCAAGTTATCAATTTCCAAGGGTCACATAGAACATTTTCAATGCTAAAACGTTATCGCATATGCCTATGCCATAACAAATTAGCATTAAAAATGTTCTATGTGGCCCTCAGAAATTGATAACTTACAAGTAATGTTTATGGGTGCCATAGAAATGAAATAGACCTAGAAAAGTAGTCAGACATTGCGCATGAGAGAATAGATATCTAAACGTGAAATACGCCTATAGTCAAGTTTTAGATGCATGGACGGTCTATAATCACTCCATAGACAGAAGTCTACTGGTTTCATAGACAATTGTTCATAGACAATCTATAGACATAAGTCTACTAAAAGTAAAAGGCCATATATCTATAGACCGTCTATAGACGGTCCATTGTCTATTGGCATTAAGAAGTGCTTGAGACTGGGCTACTTGGAACACCTTCTCATAAATGCGGCGCTGCTTAGTTGTACACGGACAAAGGGACTGGACAAACGCTGAGGTTAAGCGCAATCTACCAACTGAAGTTTGAATCTAGCAACTGAAGTCCTTTTTCCTATTCTAAGATATAAAACTTCAGCTGGTAGATTGCGCTTAACTTCAGCGTTTGTCTAGTTCTTTTGTCCGTGTACAACTAAGTAGCGCCGCATTTATGAGTCTATTGGCATAATGGACATTAGTCTCTAAACTGCCTATAGATGATCAGTAGAGTCTATAAATAGACAATTATTTATTTATAATCTATAGACAAATGTCTAGTGGTAATTAGAGAAAGGATGTCTCCAAACTATCTATACACAGTCCAGCAGTTCTTTCTATCAGTTCAGTTCAGTCGTTCAGTCGTGTCCGACTCTTCGTGACCCTATTGACCATGTCACGCCACGCTTTCCGGTCTCTCACTATCTTCCTAACATCACATAACTTCATCTGCAGTGCCTCGAGGATGCCATCTAACCATCGCGTTCGCTGCCTACCCCTTCTCCGGCGACCCTCAACCTTTCCCAACATCAAATCTTTCTCCAGCGACTCCTCTCTTCGCATCAGATGACCAAAGTAGCTGAGCTTTAACTTTAGAATTTGACCCTCCAATGAGCAGTCAGGGTTTATGGTCGACAATATTGACTGATTTGATCTTCTGGCAGTCCAAGGAACTCTCAAGAGTCTTCGCCAGCACCACAATTCAAACGCGTCAATTCTTCGGCGGTCACCCTTTTTCACAGTCCAACTCTCGCATCCATACATCACAACTGGAAAGACCATAGCACGAGTTATACGGATCTTGGTTGGCAGACTAATGTCTCTGCTCTTTACTAGGCGGTCAAGGCTAACCATTGCTCTCTTTCCCAGAAGTAGGCGTCTCCTAATTTCATGGCTGCAGTCTCCTTCTGAGGTAATCTTGGAGCACAAGAAGAGAAAATCTGTTACAGCTTCCACTTCTTGTCCATTGATGCTCCAGGACTTGATAGGGCAAGACGCCATGATCTTCGTCTTTTTAATGTTCAGTTTAAGCCCAAACTTCTCACTCTCTTCTTGTACGCGCATCAGAAGTCTCTTGAGTTCCGCTTCACTTTCTGCCATTAAAGTGGTATCATGCGCATATCTAAGGTTGTTGATACATTTTCCAGCAATCTTCCCTCCAGCTGATGACTCGTCCAGACCGGCTTTCCTCATGATGCACTCTGCATATAGGTTAAATAGGCAGGGCGACAGTATGCAGCCTTGCCTCACTCCTTTCTCAATCGGAAACCAATCAGTAAGACCATGTCCAGTTCTGACTGTGGCCTCTTGCCCTTCATACAGGTTCCTGAGGAGACAGATCAGGTGAATTGGAACTCCCATCTCTTGGAGAGCTTGCCACCATCTGCTGTGATCTACGCAGTCAAACGCTTTCGCATAATCAATAAAGCAGAAGTAGATGGGTTTCTGGAACTCTCTTGCTTTTTCCACGATCCAGCGAAGGTTGGCAACTTGGTCTCTAGTTCCTCGGCCCTTGCGAAACCCAGCTTGCACGTCCGGAAGCTCCCGATCCACATACTGCTGCAGCCTACCTTGGAGGATTTTCAACATCACCTTGCTAGCATGCGAAATAAGCGCGATCGTGCGGTAGTTGGAACAATCTTTGGCCCTGCGTTTCTTTGGAATGGCGATGTAAACTGACCTCCTCCAATCCTGTGGCCACTGCAGGGTTGTCCAAATCTTCTGACATAATGTATGCAGAATGTTAACAGCGTCATGATTGAGGTTTTGAAGCAACTCAGCTGGAATGCCATCAATTCCGCTAGCTTTGTTCTTAGCAAGGCTGGCTAAGGCCCATTCAACTTCACTCTTCAGGATGCCCGGCTCGAGATCAGTGATCACAACCATCTTATGTTGGGTTTGCACATTCGGGTCCTTCTTGTACAGTTCTTCTGTGTATTCCTGCCACCTCTTCTTTATCTCTGCGGCTTCAGTGAGGTCATTGCCTTGTTTGTCCTTTATCACGCCCAGCTTAGCACTGAAGCTTCCTTTGATATCTTTGATTGTCTTATACAGAGCTCTTGTGTTCCTTAATTGGCTGTTGTCCTCAACTGCTTGGCACTGTATGTTCAGGAAGGCATTCTTATCTCTCCTTGCTATTTTCTGAAAACCCGCATTCTTTCTATAGACAATCTATAGACAACAATCTAAGATAAGTGTATGGGCATAAATCTATAGATTGCTATAGACCAGTCTAAAGGTCTGGACTATAGACTGTCAGCAGACCTTATTGCCAAAAGTCTATAGACTGTCTATGGACTGTCCAAAGCAATTTTTGTAAGGGTAGAGGCGCTGGTCACTTCGCGTAGAGACGAATTGTCCACGGGGGCCACTGCAATTTTGTTGTGTCCTCCTCTCGAGAAAGCGTCTGCATACACGGTCATGTCTTGAAGAATGTATGCTTTCTGAAGGCGGCATCCAATCACTGGAAGATTGGAGCGGCATGTTGACAGAAACGCGAGACAAATGCTCAAAAATGAAAGATGGCTTAGCTCTGCTATGCTTGGGTATATGTAGCGAACAGCAGTGACAACCTCGGGATTAGAAGTTAATTTCTTCAGTTTTCTGCGCCGTTCGTCAACAGCTAAACTCTCCTTGGCTTCGGTGTTGAGCGCGTCTAAGTTCACCGGCGTTCTATAACTCGTTTACAGGAAAGGAAAGGCGCAGCATCTGTCACTCGCGGAAGGCAAGAAGCGCCGCTCGGCGGCGTTGGAGAGCACTCTTTCCCGCTTGGTCCCCATAGCTGAAGGCAGATGAGTGACGTAACCCTAATTGAGTGACTTAACTATTTTAGTCTTTGGTACTTTAAAATTACGTGCCGATTGCAGTATCGGTCCCGCGCAGAATCCCACTACGATCCTCACGGTACACAAGCGGAATTATGAGCAGCGCTTCAGTACCCGCCACGTTGCACAGAGGTAAAGCGCTGGTACGTTTTACAAGTACTGCATTGTTCTCGTGTGAATGTGCATAGATTTCACCGTGTATTCGCCATGCCTGTGTGGGGAAGTACTTGAGAGCGCACCCGCCGAACCAGCTTGTTTCATCGCGTCCGCTCTGGAGGAGAGTATAAAGGAAGCTACGGTTGGTTTGACGCATTTGTATTTGCGCCAAGTGGTTAACCGTTTTATCTTCTTCGAGATACAAAGGACCAATTTTTACGAACTGTGTGTGAGGTTAGATTGAACAGAGTGCTACCAAATTATGTTGTAAGTTCGGCGAGCATGCAAGGGAGGATTTTCGGTCATGCCGTGTATTGTAAGCCCGGTTTTCGTTTGAATATTTATCACCTGTGACGCGAAAGAAACTTTACAATCACTTGTGCGATGTCATTCTCCCATTGCACAGACCATTGTACAGTGCAGGTCCATGGAATTCAGTCCTTAAACGAGTTAAAAATATGGCTCTACCAGGGGGAAAAAAATCTTTCTTTTTCAAGCTCCATAGCAATATACTAGAAGTGAACCTATTGAGAAATGAAAGGTCTTTTTGTACCTTGGGGAAATCACTGTTTCATATGCCCCAAACCGGAAACTATCGAACACGTTTTCTTACATTGTTGGGAAGCCTTTTTGTTCTGGGACATTCTACAACGAACAATTAAGAAAGACCTACCCGTGGATGTATTCGGAATTCGAGTTTTACCAATTGAAGATGATGATGGGCTACCGCTGGACATGATCATGCTATTAGGCCTGCACAGTATCTGGCGATCCGGAATGGCTTTCATACATGCAGACGTTGATGCGAGAAAAATACGGCAGTATTTTCGCGAAGCCATTGCGAGTGTTATTAAAGTTCTCAAGACACAAGACGAAGTGCCTGAGTGGCTTTCGAGAATGGAAGTGTTGCTGCAAATGACTGATTTTTAATGGCTCACGCAGCCCAAATCGCATGGTTTTAACCCATGTTGTGTATTTGTCGCGTAATATTCTCGCTCTGGGTGTGTGTGTGTGGAGTAATGTTCTTTATGCGTAAAATATGATAATAAATTAGGCAATAAAGAAAAAAAAAAAAGGTAAAGCGCCGGGCTATGGATCCAAGGCATGGAGGTTCGATTCCCGGATGGATGCTAATTTTTTTTAATGAGGAGGAGTCGCACATTTTTAAGCGTTGCTAGGCAACGCCGGCAGAGCTTGGTTAGAGGGCTGTGCATTTGGCCTTGGCTGTGGCGTCACGGCACACGCGGAGCTCGGCTCTGACTCTCGTAGTGAAGCTTTTGCCTTCAAACACCTGCGCTTCTCCTAGTGACGTCACTCGGCGAGTTCGCGCATGGGCAGCTGTGGCTAAAAGTGATCACACGCACGCCAAACCCGGTGTTGACTAGCCTGTGAAGCTTTTCGCTTCAAAACAACAATGCCCGAAGTAGACGGACACCTTCTGCGACTATGGGAAGCCAGACGAAGTCTCACCATTAGCACGAAAAATATTTCAGGCTTTGCTCTTTGTTGCAGTCCCCCATACGTCACACCCCACGCAAAGCCTAACGAAGTCAGTTTTGACTGGATACGGAAACTTCGCTGCGCTCATCCTAAAAAGGAGATGGTAATTGGCGGGGACTTCAACGCGCAGCATCCAACATGGGTTTACAGCCGCTCCAGTCTTCTCGGAACACGTCTGCACATCACATTCACATAGGTAGCATGACTATACCTCGGCAATGACACCGATTTCTCCAAGTATTGTGCACACACCTAGTTACCAAAACGTCTCTGTAACCCATGCTCAGGCTGCTATATTTATTCATAAAAATACTCCCCATGCCCAACTTGACACCTCCGCGTTCTGTTCACCGCACCAAGAAATCGTCGCAGCGCGAGTGCAGGTACAACCACAAACATCTTGTGGTTGTTAGCGCATACGTCACACCCCACGCAAAGCCTCACGAAGTCAGTTTTGACTGCATACGAAAACTTCGCTGCGCTCATCCTAAAGACGACATGGTTATTGGCGGGGACTTCAACGCGCAGCATCCAACATGGGATTACAGCCGCTCCAGTCTCCTCAGAACACGTCTGCACATCACATCCACAGAGGTAGCGGGACTATACCTCGCCAATGACACCGATTTCTCCAAGTATTGTGGACACGCCTCGTTACCAAAACGTCTCCAATCCGAGCTCAGGCTGCTATATTTATTCATAAAAATACTCCCCATGCCCAACTTGACACCTCCGCGTTCTGTTCACCGCACCAAGAAATTGTAGCAGCGCGAGTGCGATACAACCGCAAACATCTTGTGGTTGTTAGCGCATACGTCAGACCCCACGCAAAGCCTCACGATGTCAGTTTTGACTGGATACGGAAACCTCGGGACGCTCATCCTAAAGACGAGATGCTCATTGGCGGGGACGTCAACGCGCAGCATCCAACATGGGCTTATAGCCTCTGCAGTCTTCTCGGAACACGTCTGCACATCACATCCACAGATGTATCGGGACTATACCTCGGCAATGACACCGATTATCCGACACGATGAGGCATGCATCCTGGTCAACATGATAAGTCGCCGGATCTGACCTGGCACTCGAACAACATTATCCAAGATTGGCGATGGGGCACTGAAACATTGGGCATTGATCATTACCCTATATGAACACAGCTCCAGCCCAATCTACGCCGCCGCAAACGAAATACCCGTACCGTCAATTGGAAAAACTTCCGACAGGCTTTAGACCATCTCGCCGAACTGTCAGTTGAAACACTCCTTCAACACGCCCGTGATTCAGCCACTGTAATCACGCAAGTAACAGAAGACGTTTCTGTACCTGACCCTCACCTGCTTAACCTATGAGAAAGCAGAAAACAAGCCGAAATCGACTACCTCCAATCTGGAAGAGAATAAAAAAAGCTTCTAAAACTTCTTCGCCTCACTTCTGAGGCCCACCGCTATAGCAAACGGCTTAGCAGAAGTCGATGGCTTTACTTTTGTAGCACTTTATCCAATAAGACCAGCACCAGCAAGCTGTGGAGAGTATTCCGAGCCACGAACGGCAAGAGCAAATCCGCAAATACGGAGAAACCCTTCTCCTGCGCTCTAGTCATACTGCTGGAGTGGAGTGTTTCACCTGACAGTTCGGCGAGATGGTCGTCTAAAGCCTGTCGGAAGTTTTTCCAATTGACGGTACGGGTATTTCGTTTGCGGCGGCGTAGATTGGACTGGAGCTGTATTCACCGGGCTTGAACAGAAGGCATCCCGCACTTTGTTTCCGCAACCCGCCTCATCACCCCCACCTGATACCTATGTACCTGTTCCATGCACAGACTCTACTACACATTTGAATTCCAATATGCTCTTTCACAAGGTAAAAAAAAAAAACAGCGCTCCCGGCAAAGATGGCATCACTTAGAGCATGCTCCGGAACCCCAGCACACCTCCTAAGGTAAAATTGCTTGACCTCATCAGCCAGTACTGGGATACGGGCTGCCTACCAGCACATTGGAAACACTCGGTAGTCGTCCCCATTCCCAAGCCACTTGCCAAATTGCGACCCATCTCTCTAACCTCAACCGTCTGTAACCTAATGGAACGCATGATCACCAATCGACTTACACATTACCTTAAGACCTCAAATTATTTTCACCCGTTCTAGACTGGCTTCCGCCCTCAGCTAGGAACACAGGACAGCCTTTTTCTTCACACCAATCTGAACAGAGCACGTCGATGGTGCAAAGGTTGTCCTGATATACTCGTAGCTGCCGATTTACACAAGGCGTTCGACACCATCAGCCATCAAGCCATTGTCGACGCGCTCATCCACACTGGAGTTGGAACCCGCTTTATCAACTTTGTGAAATCCTTCCTGTGTAACCGAACCTATGAAATTCAAATCGATACCAACCACAGGTCACAATATTTTACAAACGCACGGGTGTACCTCAAGGCTCAGTCATTTCCATCACCTTATTTAGCATGGTCATGGCGGAAATCGCATGGCAACTAGACAAAATCGATAGCATATGGTTCACAATATACGCGGATTACATCACGCTCTGGTCTACGTACCGTAATACGGCTCGAGAACAAACGGAGACGCTGCAACTAGCACTAGATACAATCGACATTGAACTTCATTCTACAGGCATGCGTTAATCCCCGGAAAAAAACTAGATTTCTGATCATACATCAACCGCCTGGCGGCGTGGACGTGAACCTTCACTTCAGCGGTCAAAGCATCGAACAACCCCCCCCCCCCTCCCGGAAGGTCATCTCCGGATACTTGGCGTTCCCATCAATCAACATGGTACTGCTAAGGATTGGATCCAACAGCTAAAATCTCAATGGAAGCCAACGCTCCATTTAATCAAAAGGCTGAGCAGCAAGAGTGGGGGCGCATGGACGGAGGTAGAGCGTCGCCTCACCGTTGCTATTCTGCTCGCTAAGCTCCGCTACGGTGTCCCTTACTTTGATTTGACCGCAGGCAATTACAAGGCACTTAGCTTACTTATTAATTCTGCCTTGAGGGTTATAACTGGTCTACCCATACACACATGCATCACGGAGCTTAAGATTCGCTCAACTCCCATCAGTGGATGCACTTATTGCTACGCATCGAGGCAATCATGAAACTCGCTTGCGTCACACACCCAACTCGAATCTTTGGCGAAGCAAACCTACACTTGCCCATATTGGACCACCTTACAGCACCATGGACAGAAACATTGGTAACGGATCCAAAACCCCTTCCAACAACCACCAAAGGGCCAGGAAGATATCACCGACAACGCCACATAATTGATACACACGACCAGCACATCGGTCTCCGCATTTATACCGACGCCGCCCTATATCATGACGATGACACCGGCATCACGTGTGCAACCACCACTTACTTCCGGGAATGTTCACAGCTGCACGCTACCAGCCACAGTGGTCGCAGGTACTGGTCCGCAACTGATCTAGAGTTAACGACCATCAACGAGGCCTTTCAACACTGCACCAAAGGAACAGATCGTTTCATCCACATCTACGCCTACATTCAAGAGGCTATAAAAACCCTGCAAGCCCGTTCTTACAAGACCTCAGTACAACACCGCATCAAACAGCGCTGCCGCTACCTGCGAGAGACCTCACAAGTCTCGGTGCGAATTCATTGTACACCTGGACATCGTGCACAAGGAACTGGTAATACTCTTGTTTGGGCGAGTTGGTTCGTCGTTGAAAGGTTATGTATACTTGCGCAAAAACGGGACACAAAAAGGCACATAAACGACATGTACGGTGCGCTCCGTACATGTCGTTTATGTGCCTTTTTGTGTCCCGTTTTTTGCGCAAGTATACATAACCTTACAAGGAACTGGTAACAGAATGACCCACGAGGCCGCTGGCGCGCAGCTAGAGGAATACCGCCGGCATAGCCTTGATGGGGGCCCGTCCAACTCGGACCACCCTAACTGTTCTCCCGTCTCCTTCATCATACCGGACTCTGTCATCACGCGGCTTAAACATGAACGGAGGGGTTTGCTGCGGGACCTTGTCCGCGATATTACTCCTCCGATCCCTTCCGGCGTCTCTTGTCCTGCCCAAGTTCTAACTCACAAGGCGCGAGCCGGTGCAGCGTACACACCGGACATACTGAGTCAATGGCGCCGAACTAAGATCAGCTGCCCCAACTACCGAATACATCAACATAGCTCCTACATTGGGGACCCCGCTACCCGATATATTATTTGGGCTCTTGCTCATCAGGGGCTGGCTAGAAACGAGGCTGCCGACGCCGCCGCCCGCGCGCTCTCTCTCCGGAAAGTTTCCTCCTCCTCCCCCTCCGACCAGGACGTTGATCCTAATCCGGCTTATACATTCAAAGATATCGTAAATTACTACCAATCTAGCCACAGCCTTTGCCCCCGCCGATGTAAAGGCCTTTCAAAAGGCGGATGAGCGGCTCTTACTCCGCCTGTATACCGGCACACTGCTGTGCCCGGCAGCTCTAAAACACTTCGACCCTGCTTTCTCTGGCAGCTGCCCGCACTGTGGGATGGTGTCTTCGGACATCTACCAAATGGTGTGGGCCTGCCTCTCAAATCCTGCTATCCCCCCTCACCCCAACCCACCCCGGGAGGACTGGGAGGCGACCCTGCTCGACTGCTCCGACCTGCAAGCCCAACGGGCCTTAGTCGGGCGAGCCCGAGCGGCGGCAGACGCCACTGGGATCCCGAACTAGGGACCTCCACCTAGTGTTTATGAGGGTTGGCCCCTTCAGGGTCAGCTCATGCGTAAGCTCCTGTATATTTATCCTATATAAAGGTTTTCCACCACCACCAACTGCCGTGCTGACTGTTGACCTGCAGCACTTGATCTGAACCTGTCCTGGCATGGCTGGACTCCGCGCAAGCTACACATCTGCTCACCACATTCAGAGTTACAAAGATTGGACAGCCCCCAATACCAACGCCAAGCGCAAGCTTAGTGCCCTGCTAGAATTCATCTCAGAGCCTGGCGCCCTCAACGTCACCTAACCCACCCCTTCCCCTGTAGGCCTCAAGTCATCCTCACAAATAAAGGTTTTTGAATGAATGAATGAATGACGTTTCCATCAACCCGTCCGCGTAGCAGGCACGCAGTGACATCGTAGCAAGAATGGCACCGTGGGCGTTGTTGGTGTTGTTGTGACTATAGGAAGAAGGAAAAGAAAATGCACGGGCACTGCAAGTCTGCAAGCATGAGGGATGTATCAACGTATCGTTGGCGATATCAATCGCCGCACATATGTGGTTTTGTTTCAGGCCGTCAGATTAATAAGCGTACGTTGAACACTCAAGAGCGTGCGAATATGTTATGCGCACAGGAATGATTCTCAACTATGAAGAAAAAAGAAGCGAAATGGTTAGCTTCCGCTGTCGGGCGATACTTGAACGGAAGAGGACCACATAATGGGCTTTTGCCGCACAAGGCGGACGTATTGTTGTTTGATGGCGGAACTGATCACTGCCACATCAGAGCAACTATTTGAGACCTATGACCCTTTCCGAAACATTTCACCCCAAAGAGCCGAGCACCAGGGCGGAGGAAAGCTTGTACCCATTGAAAAGCCGGTGGGTACTCAGCGGCACCAGGCATCGAACCTGGTACCTCCCTAACACGAGGCGGATGTTCTACCACAAGGCCATGCTTCGGTGTAAGCAGAATTTAGCTCGTCAAACAGAATCCCACGGGCTTACATGGAATCACCCAGGCCGAGCCTCTTCCCAAGAGCTAAGTCCCGCAAAATGGCGGACACCAAACCGGGGACCGCTCTTGTACCAGTTGATGTCCGGTTATCGTCGAGCTGCAAAACGAAGCCTGACAGCTCTCTCACCGCGCGTGGCGGACTTGTCAACTACTGCCACCACGTTGTCCATGTTGTGGGTCGCACCCACGTGCTCTGGGAGGCGGGATCGCAACACCCGTGGTGCACTTCCATGACGTGCAGCCCTGCCAGATGCCTTCGCGCCCCCGACTTCGGTAACTCTGTTCGTGCTGCACTCCATGCGAGAGCCCAATTATACCAAGTTTCGGTAAGCGTCTTGGTTTGGACGCCGGCCCCATTGCGAAACTCTTTATGGCCTGCCGCCTACGTACCGGAAGCGCGAGTGGAGGCTTCATCCCCAATCTCCATGGTCTCACAGTGGTACTACTGACATACTCTCAAAGAGTGCTTGCACCAGTTCTGCTTCAACTTAGTCTTCACTCTCTTAGCCTACTGAGACGCCCGCAGGCCTCAGCGTTTCCCAGGACGTCACTGGCTTTCGCCGGAGGAGGAGCGAAGACAGTCTCTAACAGCGCCCCCAAGCCTCCTCGCGGGTTGAATTACATAAAATTGCCCCTACTCCTGATGACTTTAGTCAGCGGGAATTCCCCCGCGGCGTCCTTACATAGAGACTTAGCCGGCACAGCCCATCCCTGGACTGCACCGGCGGGTGAACAGACTCTTATTTGCCGCTACGAGGAGTGGTCATCTCCAACTCAAGCGGCTTCCATCCTTGGATCACAGGGAGTCGGGAGCGCCTCAGCCTTATCCCTAGTCCCGTTTCTTGATAGGGTACATAATCGGTAAAGGCTTTTATTTTCGATGGGCCCCACCATAGCGGTTCATAAGCCCGAGATTCTATCCCACATTCGTGGGATAGACTTCCTCAGAGCGCACAAGGCTCCGAGGTTTCAGCCGGCTGTCTGAGCATTCACCGGCGTGGCCTCTCTCGATTACAGGAGCGTGCCATTGCTCCCAGCTTTATTCCTCCGGGCTTCATCGCCAATGATTGCACCCCTCTCGGTTACAGGAGGACGCAGCCCCTCCCAGTGACCAACCAAAAGTCAATCCACCCATCATCGAAAAAAACTGCCTTAGTTTGCTTGATGACAAATTAATGCCACCAGGCTGACCTGTCCCTCTTCGTCAAGTCACAGCTGAGTCCTCTCCGCTTCCGCGGAGGCCTCTCGGGTGTCTGCTCACCCGTGTTGTATGCAGTCCCGCTCCAGCCACCCAGAGGCTTGGATTTACGGGCCCTTGCCAGACATGGGCCGGGCTATGGGAGGAAACGTATGCAACACACTTCCGTCGCAAGAAGAGTTTAGCTCGCCAAACAGTGAAGCGTGGCCTTGTGGTAGAGCATCCGCCTCGTATTCGGGAGCTACCAGGTTCGATCCCTGGTGCCGCCGGGTACCCACCGGCTTTTCAATGGGTACAAGCTTTCCCCCGGCGTGGTGCTTGGCTCTTTGGGGTGAAATGTTTGGGAAAGGGGCTATAGGGTTCAGAAAGGGCCACATAATCGGCTTTTGCCGCACAAGGCCGACATATAGTTGTCCGATAGCGGAACTGATTACTGAAACATTGGAGCAACTATTTGAAGAAGAGTTTAGCTCGCCAAACAAACAGTGAAACACAGTAACTCGAACCACCCTTCCAAGCTGAAGTGTTCGAAACTATTTTCCCCGAGAAGGAGCGCAGCGGGGTTCGCGGAGCCTCTTCCAAGCGCACACCCCTGTGGCAGCCGGGCGCCAGGCCGAGGGACGCTTGTACCCATTTTTACTGGTGGGTGTCCGGCGGCGGGTTTCGAACGAACCACCTCCGGAAGCCGAGACGGACGCTCAAACCACTAGGCCACTACAGCCACAACAAACGCTGACATAGCACAGCACATGGACGCCTCTCCGTTTCAGCTCCATCGAAACGCAGCCGCCGGGGTTGCTGTTGTGGCTTTAGGAAGAAGAAAAAGGGGCCTGCTACTGGCTCTTTAGCTGAGCCACCTCCGCTGCCTCGTGCAGGCAGAAGAGTAAAGGAAGAGTGAAAGAATGACACACGCCGCAACAACAGCCGTCGTCCACGGTGGTGACGGCCTAAAACAATGACGGCCTACAACAGATAAACATTCGGTGACAGGCTAGCCCACGGTGGAAGAATAGACTAGCCCCCCGCCGCAGGCGGCGGTGACCTACCTGTCCCAGCCCCATCAGAGGAGTCCGGAATCGATCTCCGGGTGGTCGAAATCACTACCTAGCCCCCCACTACGGCACCTCTTTCTCTCTACTTTCATTTCCTTCCTTCCTTCCCTTAGGCGCGGGTCAGGTGTTCACGGAACAAGTGTGACAGATACTGCGCCTTTCCTTTCCCCTGAACCAAATATTTTTATTATTATTAATGCGAAAGCATTACTTCACTATGTCCACTTCGAACCCGACCTCGGCGGCTGCGTTTCGATGGAGGCGAAACGAAGAGGCGTCCGTGTGCTGTGCGATGTCAGCGCGCGTTAAAGATCCCCAGGTGGTCCAAATTACTCCGCAGCCCTCCACTACGACTCCTCTTTCTCTCTATCGACTTTCTCTCCCACCTTCCTCCCTTCCCTTATGGCGCGGTCAGGTGTCCACAGCTACAAGTGTGACAGATACTGCGCCTTTCCCTTCCTGTGAATCAATCAATCAATCAATCAATAAATCAATCAATCAATCACTATGTCCACAAATATCTGTTCCCAGACCTTGTCCGCACGCCGTGTCCGCAGCAGTTGGAAGTAGTTGAGACGTGGTAGAGGTTAATAAGTGATGTCAATCGATAGAGGGAGGCGCAATTGGGTTAGGTTGTGGGGTTTAATGTCCCAAAGCGACTCAGGCTATGATAGACGCCGTAGTGGAGGACTCCAGAATTTCGACCACCAGGGGTTTTTTAACGTGTACTGACAACGTGCAGCACACGGCCGCCTTGCTATTCGCCTCCATCGAAAAGCGGCCGCCGTGGCCAAACGAAACCATCAATTTTTATTTCGGCGCTTACCTTTAAAACATGACATTGAAACTCACGCCTGCAGCGTAAAAGATTTGCATTTTTGAGTGAACATCGTTTCTTTTTCTAGGTCTCTGATGTATTTAAGAAACTTTGTGAAAAACAATCATGCGCTATATTATAAAATAAATGTCATAGTTTATCCTACGTAAATGTTTACTAGAGAATCTGAAAAAGCCTAATTGCAATCTCCAGTTAGCTTTGTGCAGCACTGCGAATGTTAGAACTTGACTGTGAGGAATGCTGTATTACCTCAGTGAAACAATATGTAGTACGCTCTCACATTCTCTTTCCGAGACAGCGCCTTGCCAGATGGGGTGTTGTGCCCCATGTCCAGTGCCAACTGCGGTGCACCCGGGAGCCTCGCGCATGTGTTTTTCGAATGTGTAGTTGCGAGAACAATGTGGCGGCTCGCATATAGGATGTTTAACGTCCGCATGAATCCCGGTGTCAGGCGCCGGCGCAACCCTTTTGAACACCTTGTGTTCAGTGTGGTTCGGTTTGTGTTGTGGCGTCGCAGGTGCCTCGCTGAGGCGCGCCGAACTCTCACCCGAGCACTGTACCCAGCCTTGCAGAGGCTGCGCTTCGTCGCCTGGAAGTATCTGTCTGGACAGTTAGAAACTGACGCCGAGACGCGGTTTCTGCGGCGCTGGCAGACGCACTTCTATGTTGTACGCGGCAGCAGACTTGAGATGCCTGTCGTCCTTTATTAGAACCCTCCCCGTTTTTACTGTTTTCCCCTCTCTGGGGAATCATGTTATTTTTAGTTCATTATGCATATGTGTTTGGTATAGTGCTTTGTTTTGTAATGTGCCTTTTTGTATGTATGTATGTATGTATGTATGTATGTATGTATGTATGTATGTATGTATGTATGTATGCATGTATGTATGTATGTATGTATGTATGTATGTATGTATGTATGTATGTATGTATGTATGTATGTATGTATGTATGTATGTATGTATGTATGTATGTATGTATGTATGTATGTATGTATGTATGTATGTATGTATGTATGTATGTATGTATGTATGTATGTATGTATGTATGTATGTATGTATGTATGTATGTATGTATGTATGTATGTATGTATGTATGTATGTATGTATGTATGTATGTATGTATGTATGTATCCAATAAATTCTCTTTTTGGCTTTGATCAGGAGGCTGCTGTGCACCGAATTCTTCCTGCACTCCCCCCGGAGGATCCGCCTGTCCGGCGCCGCGTTCCGGTTGCGGCTTCCCGGGCTTCGGATCGAGTCATGGAACGACCTACCCCGGCACTGCGCCCGTCCAAGGCGCAGTGCTTCACATTCACGGTGCCGGAACCTGTTCCGGCGAACAGCCTCATCGACACCATCGAGGAGGTTGTCGGAGTAGGGGGGCTGCAGTACCTGCATCACCTTGGAGGTCTTTGTTTCCAGGCCGCCGTGTCCTTCATGGCGCAAGCGACCATTATGGCGGCGAGAGGTGTCCTGTGTCTCGCCCTAAGATAAGTGCCGCTGGAGAAGATGGAAGTTCTGGTGGTTTATGTGATGGTTTACCGTCTACTCCCGTGCGTCAGCGACGAGGCTCTCGCTGCGGCGCTTTCCTCGTACGCAAAGACCCAATCCGTCTCAGAAGTAGCATGCCAGTCTATGAGCCACGTCCGGAACGGGACACGGCTGGTCAAGTTGGAAACTACGCAGTCACCCCCAACTTCCTGATGGGGGCGAGGACCCGCGTGATGCTGGAGTATCGAGGGATGGAACGCGTGTTTTCCAGGTGCGGCGTTGAGGGCCGTATTGGCGCTGCTTGTTCGGCGGCGCGCTGCGGTCGTTGCAGCGCTTCCGGCCATTGTAGTGCGAGGTGCCGCTCCGCGTGCAAGCGCTGTGGCGGCGCACATTCAAAGGTGGATAGTGTTCTACCACGCTCTTATGCAGCGGCTGCTAAGTCGTCCTCGGAGCTCCAATTCGAAAAGGCCGCGAACCGGGAGCGGTCCGGCGGCAACCAGGAGCCCAGCAGGGACGCAGAGGGACGATGACGAGGTCTTGACGACGACGTCTGAGGCCCTCTCTGACGGGGCAACCACGGAGCCCTCCCCCAATATCGAGCCTTTGACGGAGGTGACAACCTCGCAGAGCGACTCCGAGACTTCCTCATACGTACCCGGCTCTGAGTCCCGAGTATTGGAGTCGCAACCAGTGGCGCGCCAGCACACGCATGGCGACAAGCTGCAGACCACGCCCGCTCCACATGTGAAGTCGGCAAATCTGGAGGCTCTGCTGAACACCCCACGCCTTCTGCACTCGGGGGCTTTCACCCCCGTTCTCCAGAGGAAGGAGGTCACCCTTTCTGGCGTTACAGTGGCATGACGCTGTAGCTCCGCGAGACCGCTGCGCCTGAGTGCGGGCCGCGCTGTGAAAATGCCTTTGGCGGACGACGGCAAGCCTCACTTTTCCTGCACAGAGAGCTGCGCATCTTCTTCTAACGCATCAGCGCCGCATAAGAAGGTGCGGAAGGCATCAGACGGTTCCGAGATGGACTTCTCGGATGCCGAGTCGTAACCACCATGGCGCCGCCTCTTAAGGCCGAACCACATGGCAGTGTTTGTTCGGCGCCGCGTCGGCGTCACAGCTATCGGCGTCGCCGGAGGTGCAATAGGGGATATTTAAAATGCTAAGTGTTCTGGCAACACTGGTAGCGACCGCCATGTTGTAAGGGGCGCGATCGGATTTTTGCCATTGGGTGCTGTGCGTGGAAGGTTCAGCAGGTGCCGCCTTGGGAGATCTTTTAGCTTTCCACCATGCAGCATACGCCTTCAGCGTAAGTTCTGAAATGGTCGCCAGACCTCAGTGTGCTTCCGAAGCTAACCGATGCATCCCTGGCAGCATTTTGCACGCAGTGATGCGTCCGGCAAGCAGCAGCGGAAGGCATACGGTTTCGCCGTTGAGGCATACGCCGAGCCTTCTGTGTCAACGTGCACGCCAGAGCTAAGGTAAGCTGGTATCTGGAGGTGCCAGATCTCAGCGTCGACGCCGGAGATTATTGGCAGGTGGGGACAAATGACAAGCCACGCATGGGCAGCTGCAGCACCAACCGCCACAGGCTCAACTTGTTTCCGCGGAAGCAACAGCTACTTTTTTGTCCGCGTGCATGCCTGCGCCTTTTGTTGCCCTCGCCTCCCCCATCCTCGCCAGAAAGTTCCCGCCGTCGCTGAATAGCACGATTTTAGCTACGGACGGGGGACAATCGTTCAACTTCCAGGAGTTTCCCATGACTCGGCTAGCAGACGCCAGTTCGTACGCCGTCATGTGTTTGGTCGCCCTTTCCGGCGCGCGCCGAGCGACGACGCTCATAGACGAGACGAGACGCTGACGCGACGCCATGTGATCGGGCCTTCAGGCTCAATGACCGCGGCGGCCGCACCCTCCTCCTCCTCTTCGCCTGTCTGGAGGTGGCTTTGATGCGGCTCAAACGGCGCAGACCAGCGGCCACCGCTTCTCGCTCCCTGCTAATAATCACCTCGGCTGCATCGCTACGGCCTGCGAATGGTGAACTGCGTGTGCTCCGTGCAGTGAGTGTGTGTGTGTGTGTTTGACTGTGGTTTTGATAGCACAGTCGCGCGTGTCACGCGCACCATGTCACGGCCCGTCGCATCCTGGCCGCCTCTGCAGAGCTATCAGCTGAGGCTTCAACACCGCGCACCAACTCCTCGAGCGCCTCCCTAGTGCTAATGTGCGGACACGTTTACAGACTTTGCCCGATGAACTTTTCCCATGAGTATGTTACGTTCTCCTCGGTTCCTTTGTTTCTGTGATATGTATAGGTTGGTTTGGTTTGTGGGGTTTAACATCCCAAAGCGACTCAGGCTATGAGAGACGCCGTAGTGGAGGACACCGGAAATTTCGACCACCTGGGGTTCTTTAACATGCACTGACATCGCACAGCACACGGGTGCCTTGCTTTTCGCTTCCATCGAAAAGTGGCCGCCGAGGACGAGATTCAATCCCGCATAATTGGGAGCAGTAGTCGAGCGCCGTAACCACTGCGCCACCCCAGCGGGGCACT
Source organism: Amblyomma maculatum (assembly GCF_055883805.1). Taxonomy (NCBI): domain Eukaryota; kingdom Metazoa; phylum Arthropoda; class Arachnida; order Ixodida; family Ixodidae; genus Amblyomma; species Amblyomma maculatum. The sequence goes on from NC_139352.1 coordinate 103,571,971, forward strand.
CTGTGATATGTATAGTCGTCTTTGTTGCTCCTTCTTTTTATGATGGCTCTTTTTCATTTTGCTTCCTTTAACGCGCATGACTTTCGCCACTCTGACAAGCAAAGAGAGGTGCTTCATCTTGCGCGTTCGCATCGAGTAGATGTTTTGTTTTTGCCGGAGTGCAACTTCCGCACCCCCCGGCGAAGTCCTTTCCTTTCGTTCTGGTTTTAATGTTGAGACCTTTTTTTCGTTAACAGACTCACGATGTTGTGGCGTAGGCGTGATTTTTCTTTTACCAGCGTACAGGGCATGTCCTCATTGTACATATGGCATATATGGGCGCGTGATTGTCATTGACATTTTTCTGGACGGCCGCAGGACTCGTTTTTCTCAACGTGTACGCGCCAGTCACAAGTAGTCTCACAAACAAGTTCTTTCGGTTCATCATGACATACTTTTACGACGACGTGCCCAACTTTCTGGTCAGGAATTTCAATTGGGTTTTAGACACAATGCGTGACATCAGGGGGCCTGGTCAGGGCGCCTCCAATTACCACGCGAAAGAACTTGGAAAGCTTGTGCGATCATTACGCTTAGAGGACGCGTGGGTCACTCTTCAGAGACCATTTCGAGGCAGCACTAGTCTGGGGCCAGAGCGCGAGCCGAATAGATCGAGTTTACATCCCTTCCGCCATGGCGCCTGACTTGCTACAGTGTGAGTTATTGCCTTTCCCACCAGGCCTTAAACTAAGTGATCACTTACGGGCCTTGCAAACAGCCCCCTGATGTGCCGCATGAATGCCGCGGTACTACACGATGAACAGTGCTTCACCGATATACGCCGGGAGTTGTGCTTGTCCGTGGCCGCAGTTAGTGACATAACACCTGCTACTTGGGACGCGCTGAAAACACGCTGGCGCGATGTTCTTGTCTGTGCGGGGAAGGCGCGGCATGTCCGCATTACGACCATGCTGAATGACGTTCTGCGACGTATGCGCATCGTACGTGGCGGAGAAACGCTTACGTTCGCGATGCGCGAATATCTCGAGACGCTGCTCTAGCGTTATCACCGAATCCTCGAAGACAGTTCACGCGCAGCACTCTCCGCGGGACCATCAAACGTGCCGCTTGAGGATGCCATGGACCTCGGGCACGCTCGAGACGTTGGCCAGCGTAGTAACAGGCGAATTCGCGTGGAGAGCTTCACGCTTGCGGACGGTGCGACGTCTACGGAACCCGCGGACATGCGCAACTCGTTTACCGAGCATTTCGCGGCCACAATGTCGTCGCAAGGCCTCGACCAGGAGGAGCGTTTTCAAGAAGCTTTCAGCTCCTGCTGTGGGCCTCTTCCTCAACTTCCAGAAGACGTATGTTCGGCACTTAAGGAGCCCGCAACTTTGGAGGAGGTGCGTTGCGCCTAAGGCGCCATGAACCAGTCGACAGCTATCTCCCGGTCCTGACGGACTTGTAACCGGTTTTTATTCTTTCTTTAACATGCTCGGTCCTACTTTACTTAGGCTTGTAAATTCTCCTCAAGTGCGGCGCCAAGCCACCCTAGTTCGGGTCGTCCATATCGTTCTAATACCGAAGGAGGGCATGACGCCGTCGAGTCCCTCATCGTGGCGACCGATTACCCTCCTTAACAACGACTATTAACTTGTAGCCACATTGTCGGTCCGTAGGATGCGAATATACCTTTAGGATTTGGTTATCCCATACCAGTCCTGTTCGGTACCTGGACGTTCGGTGTTCGCGTCGCTGACACTGACGAGAGACGTCTCCGAATACGCTTGTGCCAAACGGATCACTGGAGCCTTTGTTTCCTTGGACCATGCAAAGGCCTTCGACTGCGTAGAACATGGTTGCTTGTTCGCCGTGCTCCGCTCATTTGGGTTTCCTGACAAATTCGTTCAGCTCCTAAGTGGCCTTTACACAGATCGTAGCAGTGAACTAGTACTGAATGTCCAAATTGCCGGCAGCTTTCCGATTATGCGGGGAGTGCGTCAGGGGTGCCCGCTCTCGCCGGTACTCGTAATACATTCGCTCGACTCGCTGATGCATAGGGTCGCCGCGGACAGGCGTATTCAAAGTTTTCCATCAGTAGGAAAGAGATCGACTGTCGTATCTGCATACGCGGACGACATTTCATTCTTCGTGCATGACAATGATAGCTTCATTGTTTTTTCGAACATCTTTTCAGAATACGCAGCTGTATCTGGAGCGCAGCTTAACCCGAAGAAAAGTAACACTCTCCACTACGGTAAGTTCAGGTGCCCTTTAGCCGCCGCCGTACCGTTTGTGGACGCAGTGCGCGTACTTGGCGTGTCGTTTGAGCCAACCGGGGTCTCCCCCCCCCCCCCCGGACATGGGACGTAGTTCTCTCGCGAGCCACGCACGCCCTTTCTGACGCAGCGCGTTTCAACCTCACGCTCAATGCTAAAGTTAGTGTCGTCAAGACACGAGCTTGCGCTTTCCCCCTTTATGTGGCGCGTATCGCGACAATCCCGCGCCGTGGGGTGAACAGACTCGCGTCTCTTATGAGGACTTTTGTTTGGGATGGCAGGACAACGCTAGTCGCCCTTCACATCCTACACTTTCCGAGGAGCAGGGGAGGCTGGCCTGCCGTGCATCCCGGCAGTGGTTCGAGTACTCGCGTTAAGGCTGGTGGAGAGGCTTTAGCCGACGAGTCTTACCCTGTTCGCTTGCTCATCCTGTACTGGGTGAGCACGGCGCGTCGTGTGCTTACACCCGAACAATACTTCGGTCCACAGGCAGACATTTTATCGCGAGGTTGCCGAGATAAGTCGACTCTCGATGCAGACCTGTCAGATGTTAATGTAGGCGACCTACCAGCCATACACATCAGTGAATTAGTAGCCGTTCGCAGGCTTTCAGCTCATGAGCAACGAGAGACCGCTGTACCCAAATGGTGAGCGAGGGCAGCTTGTCGGCTGCCAAAAGAAGTGCGAGTTTTTGACTGACTTAGGTGCGGGGACGTCCTCCCCACGAGACAGCGTCTTGCCAGATGATCTGTGTGGCAACTCTGGTGCTCCCGAAAGCCTCACGCATGTTTTTTTTTTAGAATGTGTAGTTGCGAGAACAATGTGGCGGCTCGCATATAGGATGTTTAACGTCCGCATGAACCACGGCGTCAGGCGCAGGCGCAACCCTCTTGAACACTTTGTGTTCAGTGTGGTTCTGGTTGTGTTGTGGCGCCGCAGGTGCCTCGCTGAGGCGCGCCGCACTCCCGCCCGAGCAATGTACCCAGCCTTGCAGAGGCTGCGCCTCGTCATCTGGAAGTATCTGTCTGGACAGTTAGAAACAGACGGCGAGACGCGGTTTCTGCGGCGCAGCGCAGGCTCACGCGCTTGTACGGGGTAGCAGACTTCTGATGCGTCCTTTATTAGAGCCCTCCCCATTTATACTGTTTCCTGTCTCTAGGAAATCTTTTTTTTAATTAATATGTGTACGTTACCTATAGTGTTTTGTATAGTGGTTTGGTTTGTGAGTAATGTGCGTTTTTGTATGCATCTTTGTACCCAAAATTCTCTTATGCCTGCGTGCGAGAGGGGTTTTGCCTACACGAGATCGGCTGCAACGATGGGGCATTGTAAGGATAGCGCAGTGCCCCAACTGCCCTGTTCATGAATCCAATGGTCATATGTCTCAGCAATGCGTCGTTGCTCGTGTTTTTTGGAGGGCAGTTCATACCGGTTTCAGAAGTCTAGGTATTAACCGATTTCAGATAAATTGTAGATGTCCTCGCGGTCGCTTTGCACGAGTCCGGGGGGTTTTTAAGCCACCTTGGTACCTGTAACATAAGTATTGTGGAAGAAGGCCAGGTCAAGACGCCAAAGTTGTGATGGCAAGGCAAGGTATGCCGTGTCAGCGTTTTAATCTGATGTAGAACCCAGGCGCGTGCTGGAGCCGGCACCGCGGGACGATGACGATGGTATGTACAAAAGAAAGAAGAAGATGATGGTATGTACAAATGAAAAAAGATCCGTGGAAGGCTCACACAATCATCCCGGGGGGTCGGAAGCGGCCAGCCTGGCCGCTCCTAACCAACCGATGCACCGCGGCGCACAAACGGCTTCAAGCGGGAGACATGAACAATTTCAGTTCCACGGTGGCGTCGATCGGCTGGGGGATCAACAGGCGTGACTTGGTAGTTCACGGGGGAAGTTTGGTTTATGATCTTGTAGGGACCAAGATAGAGACGCTGAAATTTATCACTAAGGCCCGGGGCGCGCAGTGGTGTGTAAAGCAGGACTTCGTCACCGGGACGAAAAGAGACCGCACGATGCGTAGAATCGTAGCGACTCTTGCGGTCTTCCTGGCGCGCTTCTGTGTTGAGGCGGGTAAGATGACGGCATCTGGCTACACGGGATAAGAACTGGGCTGGTACTGATGAGTAGTCGGGCGTAGAGAAGAAGAAAGTGTCGAGCATTGTAGTGGGAGGACGGCCAAAAACGAGGAAAAACGGAGAGTATCCGGTAGTCCGCTGTACTGCGGTATTGTAGGGGAATGTGACGAATGGTAGAATAGTGTCCCAATTTCGGTGATCTGGTGTGATGTTCATGGATATCATATCGGATAGAGTGCGATGAAATCGCTCAGTAAGACCGTTAGTCTGGGGATGGTAGCTTGAGGTTGTCTTATGAAGAGTGGATGACGCATGAAGAACTTCGGCAACGACTGTCGATAAGAAGGCCATCCCGCGGTCACTTAGAAGGACCCGAGGAGCGCCATGACGCAGGGCAATAGATCGCAAAAAAAATTAGCTACCTCTTCGGCAGAACCAGTCGGTACAGGGGCTGTTTCAGCGTAGCGTGTAAGGTGGTCAACGGCTGTTATAATCCAATGATTACCCCCATCGGAGAGAGGTAGGGGACCATATAAGTCGATGCCGACTACGTCGAATGGCGTGGCGGGACATGGAAGAGGCTGTAGGAGGCCAGCGGGCGAAGAAGTCAGCCGCTTGCGGCGTTGGCACAGATGGCAGGAAGCGACGTATTTAGCTACGGTAGAAGATAGGTCAGGCCAAAAGAATCATCTTTTCACGCGGTCATATGTTCTGTCAAAACCAAGGTGACCTGCAGTAGCGTCATCGTGGAAAGCCGCCAGTATACGTGGGCGAAGCGCACGCGGCACGACAGGGAGCCAACGAGTTCCACCAGGGCAATACACGTAGCGGCGTAGTATGACATCTTCGAGTTTGAAATTGCGAAGCTGTCGGCGAAGCCTAGCATTGGGCGGGTTGGAAGCGCCGTTAAGGCGGTCGATGATGGGCCGACAGTAGGCACCAGCTAATTGCTGCGAGCGGAGTGCGTGTTTGTGCTCAGAATCAGCAAAAGAAACTGTTGTGATATGCGTCGGGGGAAGAGATGGTCGGCTGTGGTCAGACGTGGAAATTCGTTGCGAAGAAAAACAGCAGGCTGATTCCGTAAGTGGGCAGCGAGAAAGTGCGTCGGCGTCTTGGTGTTGGCGACCCGATTTATAAACGACGTCGAAATTATGTTCTTGCAGGCGTAGAATCCAGCGGCCAAGTCGGCCTGTTAAATTTTTCAGTGAAGACACCCAGCAAAGAGCATCGTGATCGGTCACAACTGTGAAGTGCCGACCATAGAGGTAGGGGCGAAACTTTTGAACAGCCCAGGCGACGGCAAGACATTCCTGCTCGGTAATGGTGTAGTTTTTCTCAGCTGGAGTCAAGGTCCGACTGGTTAAGGCAATGACTTTCACACGCGAAGTTGCATCGCGCTGCAGAAGGACAGCGCCAAGACCGTGATCATTGGCATCAGTGTGCAGGATGGTAGGAGCGCTGTCGCTGAAGGGGCCCAGAACGGGATCTGATGTGAGGGCGTGCTTTAAGTCGGTAAAAGCAGTGTTGCACTGTTCAGTCCACACGAAAGCGCTGCGCGCTTTAAGTAGTTCATGAAGTGGCGCAGCATTAGTTGCAAAATGCCTTATGAAACGCCGGAAATATGATGCCAGGCCGAGGAAACTGCGCAAATCTGCAGTCCGTTGCGGACGAGGAAAGTTCAAGACCGCGCTGATTTTATCTGGGTCTGGGCGAATGCCGTCACTGCTAACCAGATGTCCCAATATTTTAATTTTATTTTGTGCATAGTGGCACTTCTTGGTGTTGAGCTGAAGGCCCGCTGAAGAAAGACACGTCAGGACTTCATTCAGGCGCGTGAGATGGTCGTTAAAAGTTGCTGAAAAGATAACAATGTCGTCCAAGTAACATAAACAGGTTCTCCATTTTAGGCCACGAAGTACCGTATCAATCATTCTTTCAAATGTCGCTGGTGCGTTACACGGGCCAAAGGGCATAACATTAAACTCGTAAAGTCCATCGGGAGTTGCGAAAGCGGTTTTCTGTTTGTCGCCCTCATGCATTGGTATTTGCCAATAACCTGAGCGGAGATCCTAGGTCGAGAAATATTCGGCGCTTTGGAGAGAGTCAAGGGCGTCACCTATTCGCGGCATCGGGTAGACATCTTTACGGGTAATTTTGTTTAATGCGCGATAATCAACACAAAATTGTACCGATCCGTCCTTTTTTTAACTAATACTACTGGGGAAGACCGTGGGCTTGTTGATGGACGAATAATATCGCGACGGAGCATGTCATTCACATTTTCTTCGATTACTTTTCGTTCCGAGAGAGAAACCCGATAAGGTCGTCGGCGTATGATCGAGTTACCTTCAGTAATGATGCGGTGGTGTGCAACACTAGTCCGTCCCAGTGGAGGGGAAGCGGCATCAAAAATTGCTTGATGGGCTTGAAGCAATTTCAGCAATTCTTTGCGTTGGTGCGGCGTGAGGTCCGGACTGATTGTCTTCGACAGCATCGGAAGAGAGACGTGCGATGAATCACGATGCTGAGGTAGCGGGGCGGTGAGCACCATAATGGACTTAGGTTGAGCATCCCCTATGCATGGCAGGGAAGTTCCTTTAGTCAGGACGATGGATTCACGGGATGTGTTCGTGGCAGCTACTATCGCTGAGCCGCTGCGGAATCGTACAAGGCTTGATGGGAAGGCGATTCCACGTGCAAGATGGCGATGAGATGGTGCGATAAGTAGTGATGTGTTCCCCGTCAGTGATGTGTTCCGAAACAACGGTAACAAGTTTTTCGCACTGTGGAGGCAATACAGTGTCAACTGCGGCAATGAGGGAATGACGTCCTTCAGATATGTCAGATGAAAAATCACTGTCTGTCATATAAATGACACGGTCGCCACAAGAAATTAACGCTGACGCGGTCGACAAAAAATCCCAACCAAAAATCATCTGATGCGCACACGGTGAAAGCACAGCAAACTGCACATGGTGGCGGACGCCGTCTATAACAATTCGAACTGTACACTTTGCTGAAGGATGTAGAGGGACGTCATTTGCTCCACGAAGTTCAGGTCCATCATAAGGTGTCGTTACTTTCCGCAAATGGTGGCATAAATCAGCGCGAATAACAGAAATTGCAGCCCCTGTGTCAATCAAAGCTTCGACCGGTAATCCTTCAGCTAAAACGAAAATCATATTGTACGGGAGATGAGGAGGACGTTTGGTAAGTTCGCAGAGTGCAGTTTCACCTCCGGAAACTGCATCGTTTAGTTTCCCGAATGACGGACAGGAACAGTTGTTGCTGGTCGAAGTGGAGAAACAGAGCGGCGGTATGGGGAAAGGGACCGGCGTCGGGAAACATGGGCGCCACTTGGTTCAGACGAGGATACCGGTGGTGGAGAGGATCGACGAGGTGGGCTGTGAATAGATCGTCGCTGATAATACGCGGGTACGTCACTTTCGAAGGCGTCGTAACCACGCCGCTCGTTCTGAATGCGTCTACGACAGAAGCGGGAAATATGTCCTCTGACTCCACAGTAGTAGCACACTGGGCGAGAGGGGCGCCATGGTGCGTAATAGGGCGGCGTAGGCTGAGCCGTCGTCACGGCGTTGATGTGGTTGTAGGGCGGTGCTTGTCGTGGGGGAGAACAAAAGGAGGAAGGGATGCAGCAACGTGAGCACAAGTCGGCGCTGTACGAGGTGCAGGAGGGTCAGGTGCGACAGGGTGGGTGATAGTTGGCAATTCTTCTTTAATGATGGTGCGGAGGCTGGCGTCATTAGAAGAAGAGTGATCACACCCATGCCGGCAGAAAGGGCTCAAGGCTTGGAGCTCTTCGCGGATTATTGCTCGAATTAGGGTTCGTAGATCGAAGTCAGTAGAGGGGGGCCAGTAGAGAAGTCGGGCTGCAATCGGGAGGACTGCAGCTGTTCGAGTCGTTGACAGGTCGTAATAATGGAATCAACACTTGATGGATTCTGGGCAAGTAGGGTGTTATAAGCCACAGAATTGATTCCTTTCATGACATGGTGCACGCGTTCAGGTTCAGGCATTGTGGGGCAAATACGCCGGCAAAGTGCAAGTATGGCCTCTACGTAAGAGGCATACGACTCATCGGGACCTTGACGACGGGAAGCGAGCTTGTTCCTCGCGATCTCAGTCCGAACTGCGGGGTCGGCGAAGTATTGGCGGAACTGCTGTTTGAAGGTGGGCCAGTTAGTGGTGTGGGGCTCGCGGTTGATAAACCAATTCCTAGCGACCTCAATCAGGTAGAAGGAAACGTTGAGGAATTTTAAAGCGTCATCCGACCGGTTGTAGGCACTGCAGCGTTCATAAGTGTCAAGCCAGTCATCCACGTCCTCGTCGCGACGACCGGTGAACAGCGGCGGGTCGCGTTGTCGTGTGGGCACAGTGGGCACAGTGGGAGGCGGCGGTGTAGCCGAGGTAGAGGGTCCGGCCGGGACGGTACTGCTCTCGGTTGACATAACGATGGTGGTTGTTGCCAAACTGCGATCGGAACGTAGCTCCAGCGAAAGGCAGGGCACAAGGCAGTAAGGGGATCAAATTTCACCTCCACCACGTGTGAAAGAAGGCCAGGTCGAGACGCCAAAGTCGTGATGGCAAGGCAACGTACGCCATGTCAGCGTTTTAATCTGATGGAGAACCCAGGCGCGTGCTGGAGCCGGCGCCGCGGGACGATGACGATGGTATGTACAAAAGAAAGAAGATGATGGTATGTACAAATGAAAGAAGATCCATGGAAGGCTCACAGTATTTATGTCAACTCGCTACTGCATACATCGCAACACATAGGGCACCAAAACATGTCGTGTATTGTGTTTTTAACAAACCTTGGTATCTGCAACATAATGCAATTATATATGTCCACTCACAGCTGTTTACATCGCAACACACATGTTGCACACATACTGTGCATGCGATTGCTGTATGTTTATATCTGTTTTATTTGACAAATTATTCTGCGGCGTCTGTACCTTTGTGTACATTGCAATTCAAAATATGTATCATTGTATATATCATCAATACATACATTATATATATATATATATATATATATATATATATATATATATATATATATATATATATATATATATATATATATATATATATATATATATATATATCATCACGGGCAGCCAAATTTTATTCTTTATGTAAATACTGATTTGTGATGTATTTGTTCGTTAGGATGTGTTTTATGTGCACTTTAGTTTGTTCTTACTCATGTGTAGTTCCTGTTTTGTTCATTTGTTGCTGCTGATGTAAATGTGTAATGTGTAATAAAGCTTTTTCTAAACGCATCATTAAGCATTCCTGCTCATTTCCAATCAACTGCGTGCGTTACAAGTCATAGTTTGACGTATTTTTATTACGAGTCATTTTTAGTCGCAATTACAGTAATTAATTTTATCGATGTCTATAATATAACTTTTATCATATTTCGCCATCAACCGTTTTTTTTTCCTAATCCCTCTCCTCACATGTCCGCTACTGACGGGCACATGCGCACCTATGCGACGCACAGCTCCCGCGCACAGATTTTCGTTTCATGAGCCTAGAAACGCTTTAGAATTATAATAAGCACTCATTTAATAAGGGTTGCAAATCTCGCTGAGCAGAGCGAGGTGTGTACTATGAGCTATGGAGTTTCCTATGATTTCTTTCAATGCGCAACGCGTAAACTAACCCAGGTTTAGCATAGTTATACATAGAATTCAGCGAAAGCTTCACAGCAGAGATTCGCTTGGTAGAAATCTTTCGCAGCCCGATATAACTGACATCAGTACGACACATCAGCTCATCATCACCAAATGCGATGCTTCCATGGCTGCCTCTGAGGTGTTGTTGTTGCGATGGTAGGAAGAATGAAAAGAAAATCCACGGTCCTGCTACTGGCTCTGTAGCTGAGCCACCTCCGCTTCCTCGTGCGGACAGAAAGGAAATAGAGAAAAAAAAAAAGAAAAGATATGGAGGGCACTTTGGCGACTAAGAAGATGAAAGGCGAAAGAATGAGTGCTGTATTCTGCTCCGCGACAGTTGCGCATGTAGAGATGAATGCTGCTACGAGTAAAGCGAACGACTACTCTTTCACATTCTGCGAGTGCATTTTTTCAGTGAATTCTGCTTGGCAACGACGAGATCGCGCTCCTACTATCTTCGCAGTTGCTCTACGTTTACTGTTGTGTGGTGGATTTTACCGGGTGTGCGGCATCAATTAGTAAATAATTACCAAATTGAGCAACTGCTGTTAATGAGGAATACGTAGAATAATTAGTACTTCGCACCTAGTAGCTAGTAATTATTAATTGAGAATTAGTTATTAATTAGTCATTAATTAGTTAGAGAGAGAGAAAGTAAACTTTAATTGTTTAACGGAATTGCGTGGGTGGTTTCCTCAGTCCAGGATACCATTGGCCTGGGCTGTCTCCCGGGCCCCGGTGAGCAGGCTGCGCTGTTCAGAGAGACCCGTGTGGGCCAGCTCTGCCTCCCACTCCGCTTGGCTGAGCGCTAGAGCTTTATATATCCCTAATTGCTCTTTGCAGTTGCATACAATGGGCAGGATGTCCGAGACTTTGATCATTGATTGGCATATGGCCATATAAGACGCGCATTCGCGCCTACAGCAGCGGTGCAGTGTGATTTGTCGATACCATGACGTCATCCCGTCTCGACCAATCAGAGCCGCCGCAAAAGCGTGAGAGTTTTGCGGACAACGATGAGCCAATAAAGCCTTTCGCCTAAAAAAAGAGCAGAGAGAGAAAAACGTGCATCGCAACAGCCGTCGTCCACCACCGAAGCGGTGGCGGGTGCAATGACGGCCTGCAAGTTTCAAAGTTCACTCAAAAGTGGAAAGGTCAAGCAAGGTTTGTTACAGTCAAGACATGTCAGAACAGAATGAACGTTTATTGATGGATTGATGGATTGGTTCATAGGAAGGGAAAGGCGCAGTATCTGTCACACTTGCTCTGTGGACACCTGAACCGCGTCGTAAGAGAAGGGAGGAAGGTGGGAGTGAAAGTGGAAAGAGAGAAAGGCGAGCCGTAGTGAAGGGGTACGAAGTAATTTCGACCACCTGGGGATCTTTAACGTGCGCTGACATCGCACAGCACACGGACGCCACTTCGTTTCGCCTCGATCGAAACGCAGCCGCCGTGGTCGGTTTTATAGCTGCGAATTGTTGCAGGCACGTGTCAGGGTCATCGGCAGCCGTCGGTGCGGAACGTGGCTGGTAGGCACTGCGCATGTGTATCTTCTATAAAGTTCTTGACCTTGTCGTGTGACATTAAGTTCATCCTCAAGGTTACACTTCAAGGGGTTGGATGTTTTCGGGAAGGCAGGGAGTTTATTTATAGCCACACTTATTCCTGTGGCTCCTTAATGGTCAATTAGCAGCCGATGCTCACATTGTATATTGGTTATAGTAAAGGAAAGGCACAGTGTCTATAGCTCCTTGAAATTCAATGGCTTTGTTGTTGCTCTTGTTGAGGCTGTAGGAAGAAGGAAAAGAAAATGCACGGGCCTGCTACTGGCTCTGTAGCTCAGCCACCTCCGCTGCCTCTGATTTATTTATAGGAAGGGAAAGGCGCGGTAACTGTCTCACTCGTTTTCTGTGGACACCGCAACCGCGCCGTAAGGGAAGGGAGGAAGATGGGAGTGAAAGTGGAAAGAGAGAAAGAGGAGCCATAGTGGAGGGCTACGGAGTAATTTCGGCCACCTGGGGATCTTTAACGTGCGCTGACATCGCACAGCACAAGGACGCCTCGTTTCGCCTCCATCGAAACGCATCCGCCGAGGTCGGGGTCGTTTTGTCCCTTGCGGAGCCACCGTACCGAGCAAACCCAAATACGCACCCGGGTACTCCGGCACAGTAGTCGGGCGTCTTACCACTACACCAGCCTAGCGGGGCCCTCCGCTGCCTCGTGTGGACAGAAGGGAGAAAGTAGAGAGGAAAAAGATGAGGGAGAGAAAGACGCGCGCGTGACAGAAGGAAGAAAGTAGAGAGGAAAAAGATGAGGGAGAGAAAGACGCGCGCCGCAACAGCCGTCGTCCACAGCCATCACCCCCTAGACTAGTCTAGGTGGTGTTGCCACAGCTAAGCGGGGGGGGGGGGGGGGGGGGGGCGGGTGCAATGACGGCCTACAAGAGAACAATTCGATGGCTGTCTAGCCCCCGCCGCAAGTGGCGTTGACCTACCGTCCCAGCCCAGTAGGGCCAAGAACAGCCACCCTTCATCCTCAATGGCTAGCAAACGGTGACATTGTATGTCACCGTGGTGTGTGTGGCAACGGCCCTTGCCGCTCGAGCCTTTCGCATGCCTGCGCAGAGCGTCGCAAGATCTGGCCCTTTCTGCTCTCTCGGGGCGCATCGCCTTCTTCCCTAGTGCCCGGTTGGCAGGGTGGTCTTATTTAGCTACCATTGCGCACATGCGTCACCGACTGGAATAGGTTCAGACGCCTGCGAGAGCAAACTGCCCCTAGTCAGATGAACACCCTAACAGAGTTAATCGCTGCACTTAAAGAAGACGCGAAGATCACCACAGTCAAGACGCCGGTTGAGGAGCCGCACCAGACGACTAACTCCAAACTCCTCCACATGTCGGAAGCGCATGCCAGCCTACTAAAACGTTGCAAGTGACAGAGACACAATAGAAATCTACACAAGCGTATAGAGCAACTCGAGCGTAATATCGAAGCGTACACTATAGACTTGCAGAAAAACAATGGGGCCAAATTTGTCATACTCTGAACGGGCAGCTTGGAAACAAAAAGACATGGTTCTTCCTTCGTCACTTGCTTGACCCCACACAAACAAAATGCACACAACGAGACCGGCTCATGAAATTTAGTCACTAATACCAGAGTATGGACGCTGAGCTACTCACCGAACTGCGAACACACTACCTGAACGCATCCCACACAGACCCCCTACCCGCGTTTGAGGGTTTCGCCAACGACACCCTGGATGCCGACATAGCAGATGCCGAGGTCTGGTTGGTTTGCTCTTAGCTCCGTACCACCACGACGGCGGAACCTGGCGGAGTGTCAAACAAAACGCTTAGAAACTTAGACCACACGCCTGTCGCGGCCCTGATGGAACAAATGAACACCTACTGGAGGGAACGCGAGATCTCTCAGGAATAGAGGCACGCGCGGGACACCTTAATCTTAAATCCGGGCAAGAAACTCGATCGAGAATCTGCGGCCCATCTCCCTCCCGTCTTGCATCGGAAAGCTAATGGAACATGTCATCCTTAACCGACTGCAAAATTACGCGGGAGACTGCGACATACTTCCTCCAACAATGATTGGCTTTACGGCAAACTTGTCCATGCAAGACGTGATGCTCCAGCTTACGAAGGACGTGCTGGACAATCAATGTGGAACCGGGACGAAGGCGGTACTCGGGCTACACCTGAGCAAAGCTTTCGACAACGTCTCGCACGAGGCAATCCTTACTAATCTTTCTAAATTGGACCCTGGTGAATGAATATTTAATTATGTCCGATCATTCCTATCCGAGCGGACAGCAGAGCTTACTCGGGAAGCCGAGGCACACCACAAGGGTCGGTGCTCTCGCCTTTCCTCTTTATTCTTGATCACACTTCCCTCCAAGCTCACTGCCCTGCCGGAGCTCCAGCACACTTTCTATGCGGACGACATCACCCTGTGGGTAACCACGGGGAATGACGGCCAAATAAGGATTCGATGCAGCAGGCAGTCGACATAATCGAAACTTGCATGTCGGGAGCGGGCCTTAAACGCTCGCACGCAAAATCGGAACAGCTGGTTTGCAGGACCAAGCCGCGCGGAAGCAATACACACCAGGCCTTCCCCTTCCCCCCCCCCCGATCCCCCTGAGTGTGTGTGTAGAGGCCAACCGGTCAGGGAGGTTGAAACCATGTGCATACTGGGCATGTAAACAATCGCAAAAACACCGAAACAATAAACAGACTCCCTGCCACGGTCAATCAAACTGCATGACTCATCAGACGGATCGCCAACAAACGAAACAGAATGAAAGAAAAAGATATCTGTCCATTAGTCCAGGCTTTCGTACTGAGTAGGATTTTCGGCAACTGCAATTCGCGGATAGAATGAAGGTCGAGAGCCTAATCTGGCAGGCCTACAAGGCTGACCTTGGGCTCCCGCATAGCACGTCTACGGAAAGGTTGCTGGTTCTTGTAGTTCACAACACTCTATCGGAGCTGTGCGAGATGCACCTTGTCTCCTAGCTTGGACGACGCACTCGCGCGAACGCGGAAAGGGCCATCCTATACAGACTACACATGTGCAAGCAACTTCCAGAGAAGGACGCGAAAACACAGTTACCTACACACATTAGGACAACTCTATTCATTAAATCCTTACCCAAGAATATACATCCTGCTCACCCCAAAGGTCGACACATGGCGAAGGCTCGCGCCCTACATGCCCGTGCGGCCGACGCGTCAATGCAGCGTACGTAGACGCGGCGGAATATCGCCATAGCCAAAGACAAGCGTTCGCGCTGGCCGCTGTCATTGGGAACGGCTTCCCGTTGGCGGTCGCATTAATTGCAACTATCTCCTCCGAGATGGCGGAGGAAGCGGCCAAATGCGTCCGCTGACATTCAGTGATTCTAAAACAGCCATTCTCATTTTCGCGTGGGGCCGCATCACGTCCACCTCCCTCCGCATCCTCCGAAGTACCCTGGATCCAATTGAGAAATTGAACTAATTTGGGTCCCGGCCCACTCGTCTAATCAATGGAATGAGGCAGCTCACGCGCAAGCCCAAGGTTTCGTCGACCGGGCAGTGAGCGCGCCCTCCAACCCGAATTTAACGAGGGACGGGCTAGCTTCCTTTGATGATATTACCCACCATTTCAGGCTCCAAACGCGCACATATCCGCCTCCCCAAAACCCCTTAACAAAGGCAGAATAAGTTACCTGGCGCTGACTACAAACGCCCTCCCTCCTAAATTCGGCGGTGCTTGCCCTGATGTACCCAGGCCAGTACAACCCAAACTGCATTAAATGCGGCGAAAGAGCGACATACGACCACATTTTGTTAAACTGCGCAAATGATCCGCCGCAGGCGGAATTAACACAGCTCCCTTCTCCTGAGCAGTAGGAAGTCGCGCTGGTCAGCTCGCAATCGAAGATTCAACTACGGGCCATCGAGCGGGCTAATGAGGTCGGCGCCAGCGATAAACTAGCGGCCATCTAGGACGTCTCTCCTTAGACCTGCTCGAGCGACGAAATAAATGTTTTGCAATCCAATCGCAGGCTGAGGTCGACCGAAATTTTCAGCGTCTACACCACTCAGAACATTCTAGTTTGCCTTAAGGTGGTCCTCCTTCAAACCCACCACGCATGCTGCTGACCCCCGTCCCCAGATTTTCCACGCGTTCCGTGAAACGACTCCTCTTTTTTCTCCAGCGTTCTCAATCCAGGACGGCATGGTTGAGCTGCTCCTGAGGACCGACGCCATTTCCTGTACATTGCGCCTGGTGTGGTTGGAAAAAGCGCTCTTTTCCTATTGCTCTTGTGAAGTTCCTTTACGCCGCGGGACGAACTATGTCAGCGAGTTTACATGGCGCAATGCAAGAATGGTGTTTGAAGCCAAAAAGCTTCACTACGAGAGTCGGAGCCGAGTTTTGCGTATTCCGTATGCCGTGACGTCACAGCCAAGGCCACGGGGGACACTAGGCCTAGTTAGGCCTAGACAAACAAAGGCACCCCCGGCCGTTTAGAATTTCGGCGAAAATGATGGAAACCGTGGAGGGAACGAGCATAGACCCTGCGGAGCTGAAAGAACCTGGCCAGTGGTTTATTGCCAAGAAAAGAGGAAAGGCTGTGCCACTTGAGAACGAGGGACGCAGCGTCACCGATGATCAAGGGAGAGAGCGAGCCGCGTCCAAGCTCGCCGGAAGGAGATTGGCAGCAAAGTCAGTTGAAAGGCAATCGATCAGGATACCCGACGGAACTGAAAAAATAATTCTCCGCCCACGGGGAGGCGTCAGCCGCCTACTTAAGTATGGCAACATTGAACTTGCAAAGTTGATCGCTCGCACCCCGAATATAAACATCAGAGAGGCCGCGCAAGACACCTTCTCGGTCAACACAAAACAGCAGTCCATCCTCATCGCAACAGACAGCGAAGAGCGGAAAAGAAAATACGTCGCACTACGCGTCCTCGAATTCGAGGGCCAGAAAATTGAAATCACGGCGTACGTCGCTATGCCCGAAGACTGCGGTAAGGGGGTGGTACACGACATTGCCCTTCGCATCACCGAGGAAGAAATAGTGCAACGGCTACGCACGATCAAAGGCAACCCCCCCGTGCTAGGAGCCAGGCGCCTGGGCAGGAGTTCAACCACCGTGCTCATACTGTTTGAAAAACCAGAGGTGCCGAGGTGGGTGAAACTCTCACTTACATGGCAAAGATGTGTCTTATATAGCCCAAGTTATACCGGTAGCCACTTACCGTCGCACCATATCGGCATGTAACCTGTGTGGCACGGTGGGACATAGGGCAGACGCCTGCCCGACACCGAGGCAAGAAAACTGCGGACTCTGCGGAACGCAAGCTCCGTTTGTGGAGGGGGTGCGGGCCCCTCACGAGTGCAATCCAAAATGTGCGGTATGTGGCGGCGAACACGCCACGAACTCTAAAGACTGCACTGCGAAATTCCGAAGGAACGAGCTGCAACAATCTAGTAACAAGAACAAGAAAAAGAAGAAAAACAAGAAAAAGACAAGAAGGAGCGAGAATCTCCCGCCCCCTTCGATTAACATGGAGCCAAATTCTAAACAAAACAATCAAGAGAGGAACTGGGCCAGCATGGTCAAGAACGGGAAGCAGCCGGTGAGTGGGGTCGCCCCTCTTCTTCCCAATACTACCTCTCCACCTACATCAAATTTGGCAGAAATTGAATTACGAAAACTGATAGCAGCCCTAAAAGCTCAAATAGAGCTACTAACCAGCAAACTAGAAACTGCACTAGCTAAATCTCAGCCGCCTCAGCAAGAGGAGGCGATGGAATGCGACGCAGAGCCTAGCATGGAAAACAAACTAGCAGCTATGATGAGGAAGATACAGGAATCCATTCCCTCTATAGTATCACGACAGATAGTGAAAGCGATGAAGATTCGCAAGTGTGCTAACACAAGGAGACCCACGAATCCCGTAACTCACAAGATGCGTAGGGTGATCAGTGAGGGTGAGAAGCTGCAGCAGCTCCCCCTCCAGAATAACAATCTTCAGGCACAACATGGCGGGACGAACTAAGGAGAGTCCTATAATTTTAACACAGTGGAATAGTCGAGGCTTTAAATCAAAGACTAAGAGAGCGGACCATAGGATGCACCTTTCCACGTACGAGCATACTCCGGCAGTGGTGGCCGTACAGGAGCAAGGCGGGAACGCGAGCCTCACAAACTACAAAACGTTCCGACTCGACCCCTTAACATGCATCTTCGTGCACAACAATTTCACAGCAAATCTGATAGATCTGGAATTACAAGCCAGCTTTTCATACGTGATGGTGACTCTCCTGCCCATAAAAAAGGATGATCCGCCGCTCCACATCCTGAATGTGTACTGCCCACCTAAAGCAAAAAATGTAACCTTCTCCACACTCCTGAGTAGGGCTGTCAGGGAAGCGGGACGAGATCCGTTACTAGTGTTAGGAGATTTCAATGCGCAGAGCCTGTCATGGGGCTACAACCGAGAGGACATACGAGGACGGAAGCTAGCGGAGACAGCGTCCACATTAGGCCTATCCCTACACACCGACCCGGCGTACCCCACGCGAATTGGGAACTCGGCGCAGAGGGACACTTGTCCGGACTTAACTTTTTCAAAAAATGCCAGGCGAGTGGAGGGGACGAATACGGAGTAAACATTAGGTAGTGACCTCTGTCTGATCAACATAACGATCCGCACTAAACCCCTTACCAGGCCGACGGGGCAGACTAGGATGCCGGACTGGGCAAAATTTAGAAAATAATATAATGTTAGTTCTATCCAGGAGCAGGGATACCAAGCCTGGACCAAACAGCTGCTGACCAGTCTCCGTTCGACGGAAACGCGGGTAAAGCTCTCTGAGGTGGTGACGGATGTGGACACCCACCTCCTCCACCTCTGGGAAGCCAGACGCAGCATGGTTAAAAGATGGCGCAGGCAGAAACATAACCGCAAGCTAAAAACCCGGATCGCGGCGATAACAAAAGAGGCGGCAGAATACGCGGCGCAACTCGCGGACGCTAACTGGTTAGAGAGGTGCAACGCGGCAGCTAGGCAGATGTCTGGCAAAAACACATGGCGTCTCTTCCGAGCTCTCATAGATCCAAACCAGACGCGCACCGAGTCGCAGAAACACCTGCAGGGAGCAATACACGCGTTTCAAGGAAATACTGCCCAGTTAGCACTGAAGCTCCGAGACCAGTACTTGAGCACGACCCAAGACCCAAGGGGAGAAGCTTGCAGGTACAGTGGAGACGAAAATGTTGAGCTAGATGAACCTTTCAAACTATACGAGCGAGAATGAAACAAACTAGCGAGAATGAAACGCGGGACCGCGCCAGGAAGGGATGGGATCACGGTAAAACTCCTAGCAAACCTACCAGACCACGCATACCAATCCCTGCTAGAACACTTCAATTCGATCTGGAAGGGCGAAGTTCCTCTTCCCACCGAGTGGAAGACGGCACTCATAACTTTCATCCCAAAGGCAGGCAAAGCCATACATACGGACAACCTCAGGCCCATTTCTCTCACGTCGTGCGTAGGCAAATTGATGAAAACAATGGTCAGAGACAGATTTTCCGAGTATCTTGAAAATAAGTGAGTCTTCGCCGACTCGATGTATGGCTTCAGGCCAAATAAATCGGCTCAGGACGTCCTGCTACAGCTTAGCAGAGAAATATTGAATCCAATAGAACATCCGAACAGGGATAAGATAGTGCTGGCCCTAGATCTGAAGGGAGCCTTCGATAATGTTACGCGCGAGGCCATCCTGACACACCTTTCGGAGACGGGGTGTGGAAAGAACGCGTTCGAGTATATAAAACGCTTCCTCTCAGACAGACAGGCCTACGTGAGGATCCATAACGCAGACCACGGTCCCTTTCTATTAGGCACGAGAGGTACACCACAGGGAGCGGTGCTATCCCCGCTTCTTTTCAACATGGCAATGAATAATCTCCCGGTCCACCTGGAGAAAATCTCGGGTGTGCAGTACGCGCTGTACGCGGACGACATCTCCATATGGGCCACGCAGGGCTCTCTCGGAGAAATGGAGGCCAGCTTGCAGAGGCAGCCACCGCTGTAAATGAGTACGCGAAAAAATGCGGCCTTCAGTGCTCACCAAAAAAATCCGAATTCGTCCATATTCGTCCGTCCAAAAAATGCACAGACAAGATAGAATTGCGACTTGGATCAGAACCAATACCCGAGAGAGAGGAAATTAGAGTACTGGGCCTTTTCATTCACCAGCGTAAGCTAGCGACGACCACGCTCGAGAAGCTAAAAAAGGTGGGAGACCAGGTGGGCCGAATGGTCCGCAGAGTCTCAAACAAAAAAGGGGGACTAAGAAGCAAAGATGCTCTACGGCTGGCCAATGCCTTTGTAACAAGCAGAATCCTGTACTTGACCCCCTATCTCCACCTCAAGAAACACGACGAGAACATCCTCGAGGTGATCACGCGCAAAATAGCGAAGAAGGCCCTCGACCTCCCTATAACCACGTCGAACCTGAGACTCCAAGGTCTGGGTATGACGAACTTGTTCGAGGAGCCGAGAGAAGCACACCTCACGAGTCAATATACGCGACTATCGCAGACACCGTCGGGGCATCGCCTATTAACCCGTCTACACACACAACACACGACTGTAACCGAGGAAAGAGTAAGGCTTCCCCAGGAGTGGCGATACGCCCTGCACGTAAAACCACTCCCCACTAATATGTCCAAGGATGACCACGAGGGTAGGCGCATGGCCAGGGCAGAGGCCTTAGCTCATCACTACGAAGCGAAACCCGGAGTGTACTATGTGGACGCGTCCGGCCCGCACCAAGGCGGGTGGTACACGGCAGCAGTGATCCACGAGTCCAAAACGATAAACGGGCTCACATTTAAAGCCCGAAGCGTAACACAGGCAGAGGAGGTCGCCATTGCGTTAGCAGCAACACATTCTGATTCCAAAACAATCATAACAGACTCGCGAGGGGCGTGTAGGAAATTTCAACAGGGCTGGGTCCCGTACCTGGCCTACCGGCTACTAAAAAACAGCTCGGGCCTGACCTACCGACTACTGCAAAACAGCTCGTACGTGGAAAGTTCATCCCGCCGCTTCATAGTCTGGGCTGCAGCCCATTCTGGGCTAGAAGGAAACGAGGCAGCAGATGCCGCCACCCGCGCGCTTTCTAACCGGGCAACCTTGTCTCCTTCCTCCTCAGAAGAATTTACACCACCATACACTTTCAAAGAAATTACGCAGCTGTACCAAAAGAGGCACAATATTTACCCCCACCCGTGTAAAGGGTTAACAAGAGGGGAGGAACGCGTGTTTCTTCGACTCCTTACGAATACTATGATGTGCCCGGCGTCACTTAAACACTTTGACAGTTAGAATAGCAGCTTGGACATGTTGGTTATGCATCTTGAGGATAACAGCGCGGGACACAGGACGGGAGCACAAGATTAGAGGACGACACAACGAGCGCTGACTTTGTGAAAGTCAGCGCTCGTTGTGTCGTCCTCTAATCTTGTGCTCCCGTCCTGTGTCCCGCGCTGTTATCCTCAAGACTTTGACAGTGCCTTCTCAGGGGAGTGCCCACACTGCGGGGAAATGTCCTCGGACCTTTTACACATGGTGTGGGCGTGCCCCTCCAACCCTGCCTTTGCACCTAACCAAAACACCACCCGGGAGGACTGGGAGGCAACCCTGCTCGCTTGCTCCGACCTGAAGGCCCAAAAGGCCTTATTCAAAAGAGCAATGGCGGCAGCGGAAGCCACTGGGGTCCCGTACTAGGGACTCCACCTAGTGTTTGTGAGGGGAAGGGCACTAAGCCTGACCCCAGAGCAACCTTCATGTAACTCCATATTTTATTAAACGTTTTCACAACCACCTGCCAAACAGTTGTTTGGAAGTGGAGAACAGTCTAGCAGCTTCACGATTCCAGCGCAGCCATCAGTGTTAGACGTAGAGAGCCGTTACCGCTTGGACTTTGCAAATGAGATCATTCGACCAAATCGAAGCAAGAACCCCACGGTCAATATTCTAATCCGTGTACCTGACGGTTCCGAGTCCAAGAGACGAGCTGAACGAAAAGTGGCTACTATTTGAAGGCATGTTCCAGAGATAACCAACATGGGCACTGGCTACACGCGACTGTCATTGCACAGTGCCGTCCAGGGAGAAGCCGCCACATTTCCTTAGGTCGAGGAGCGCAACGCATGGTGGACGCTCACAACGATCTCCCTCGACCTACAGCCGAGCGCCTTCTTTTATGCGCCATATAGCTGTTGGCTTTCGATCTGCCCAATACGGATGTAGTAGTTGGCGGCGTTCTAAGAGGTCCAATAGCAAGCTCGCTGGTTTCCCGTCGCGGATCTGTCGCAGAGCGAGGGGCGAGAGGAAGGCTCAACTCCATGGCACCGGCGCTCGCTGAGGCGCCAGGGTACTGGCTGGTGCGTCGGGGCACGGCAGATGCCGAGAATTCGCCGCAACACATCAGTGTCATGCGGAGGAGCGGCGGGGCTTGTAAAGGGGGCGTTCGTCGCTCGCTTGTGCCCGCTCGACTCCAGTCGTCTGCCGCTGCAGGAGCGGTGCGAACCACGCCTAGGAGCCCAATTCTAACAACGCTTGTCGTAGCAGGGCATCCGTTTGTTGTATTTCGCTCTTGTTAAAGCACTGGCAGGATAGGTTGTGCCTAATTCGGCTAACTACAAG
Organism: Amblyomma maculatum; assembly: GCF_055883805.1. Classification (NCBI taxonomy): domain Eukaryota; kingdom Metazoa; phylum Arthropoda; class Arachnida; order Ixodida; family Ixodidae; genus Amblyomma; species Amblyomma maculatum. The sequence goes on from NC_139352.1 coordinate 103,594,260, forward strand.
ATTTTTTTATTGCTTTTATTGTGTCCTCTTCGCGTATGCCAGCCGCCTGTTGGTGATACGGTGACCATGCGTGCGACTTGTAGCGTTATTGATTTGTGTAGAGTAAACGTCTGAGTACTGCGTTGCTTGGATTGAACCCATATGCGCATTATTACCTTCTTCTCCGATATGGATATTCCTTGCAGGTAGATGCTGATTTTCAGGTCCGTACTGCTTGGGACGGCCTCATTCTGTTTGCCTTTCCGGACTCGAAGCACTTCTGATTTCTTGGTTGAGTTCTATTTCCCCAAGATACTGCTGTACACAGGAGACCGCTTCCTGTAGTTTTAAGTCCTTCTCCCCGAATGAACCGGTGTTCGTCCAGACATTATGTCGTTGGCATACATGGTGACCGGGTCTGATACTTTCGATGCTTTCTAGTTGTCTTGCTAGGCCAATCATAGCTATATTCAAGAGAATAGGTGAGATTATTGGCTCTGTGGATGTTCCTTCGTTTGTGGCGTGAATTTTTATCCGATTGTTGTTGTTCCTACGGGATTGCAATGTTCTTTTTTGCGCCTTTATTGCTGCTGTCCATAGCGGTATTTTCGTCGTTTTGCTCCTTTTTTGGTCATTTCTTCACTACACGGTTGTCATGCCTTTCTTGTACCGATTGGTATCGGTTCGCTTGCAGTTGAATAGTTATTTTTTCATTTCCCCACCCACTCTAAGATTGACTGTTATTTCTATTGCCGCTTTCAAGCCATCTAAGTCATGGCTTTTATCGCAACGTTTTAGTTGCTTTGTATTTCATGCTTACATCCACGCTTTGTGATTGCTGGCAGTTTACGCGCGTCTGATCTAGATAATTGAATTGTGTTCTCAATAATGGCTGGATGGGGAGGTGGGCATTTGCTTTCATCCCTTCTGGCTTTGAACCACCGGTCTTCGCCCTTTTCCGGCGCCGACTCATTGCCCCGGTATCTCTGTATTTTTTGTGTATGTCGTCGTTGCACTTGCAACCGCTTCTGTGGCGGATGAGGGGGGTTAGGACACGTGTCTCGTCTTCCTTCCTTGGTTGGCGATGGCTCAGCATATTGCCACTTAACAGGCCCACGCACTTTCTTTTCCTACGCCGCAAAGACATCTACAGTAAACCTGAGTTGTCAGTACTGCCATGGATTGTCTCTTCCCTCCATTTGACTTTTCTGCTCCTTCGTCTCTTAAATTGTTCCATCAACTGGCACACAACCATGCTCTTTTATTCATGTCATTATTCAACCTATGGTTCCCTTGCTTTCGTAGAAAGGTCAGAGGTAGCACTGTGCCCTTCTGAACAAGAATTCCTGCTATTACAAGTTGAATGGCTCAGGCAGCGACGGCGAACAAGAGAAGTTCGTCAATAACGAAAGTTGAGAATGATTTCTTCTTCATCCGTCAATTATTTAGATCGAACAATGACCTATTGACCGCCTTCTTAATTTTTGGTCACAGGACACAATGTTACAATGCGGAATCGGAGGTAAAGATAGCAGGCGCACAGTCTTGTTACACCTAAAAGCATGGTGGACTAACATATCGAACGTGGATTTACGCACGTCACGTAGCATATAGAAAAACGCCAGGAATACGCGTCTGCAGCTAAGCACAAAAAAAAAACAAAAAACAAACGAAGTAGGTTCCTTTGGACGAAGGGTCAACAGGAGCCCTGTGCTTAATCATAAACACAGTTTAAGTGCAGAGACGAGAGGACACCGAAAAGACGATGTAATTCCGGTGTATACTTCGAGATTTTATTATAAAGCAGCATGTTAGATGCTCTTTTCGTATCTCGTCGCTTGTGTGAAAACGCATTATGCCATTAGCGGCAGACTGGGCCATAATGTTTGTCTATTCTTTTGTTTCTTCGCGGTTTTCACTTTTTTCCTGAAACCTTGCTTGGCCTTTAATTCCTGGGAGATAACAGTGTCTTTGTTCCACTAATGACGTTGCTAAAAGCGATCATAGCGTCCACTTTAGCAGTGGTAATAGAAGTGATACGAAGATAGAAATTAAGTGCGAGAGATATATGCTGATGTAGATGTGATTCATCCACTTTTTTCTAGATGACAATATAACCATTACACTAATGAGCTGCGAAGTTTGTTTGCTTCTCCAGCTCCTTCTGTTTTCAGCATCATGTCTCTCAAACTAACGTCACTAACTCTCTGTGAAGTTTGCTTATTGTAGAAGGATTCATGGGTGAAGTTTCTTAAAATTTGCGTTTGCAGGGAAACCTGTTTGTGGTGCTGGCGGAGACTCCTGAGTGTTTCTTGGACTGCCAGAAGATCAAATCAGTCGATATTGTCGACCATAAACCCTGACTGCTCATTGGAGGGTCACATTTTAAAGTTAAATCTCAGCTACTTTGATCATCTGATGAGAAGAGAGGAGTCGCTGGAGAATGATTTGATGTTGAGAAAGCTTGAGGGTCACCGGAGAAGGGGTAGGCAGCGAACGCGATGGTTAGATGGCATCCTCGAGGCGCTGCAGATGAAGTTATGTGATGTTAGAAAGCTAGTGAGAGACCGGAAAGCGTGCCGTGATATGGTCCATAGGGTCACGAAGAGTCGGACACGACTGTACGACTGAAATGAACTTAACTGAGGGAAACCTGTATGCCAGCGTGCAAATCTCATTGTAAATTGTTCATGTTGCACCACACAGGGCTGTGTTCTGGTTATTTATCCTTCTTGTGGACCACGACTCCACCTCAATGAGTCATGTGGTGCGTGTATATCTTGAATAATGTTTTACATTTGTCTAGGAGACCTTAAACGAGAATATAGGATTGCTATTTAAGGATGTCCAGGGAGCTATTCAAAAAGGCACCGTTGACATATAGCGAATGCAGGATTTAACGTTTTCAATTGAATGGAGTAGAAGCCACAGCTACCTTGCACTCAAGAATTCAAAACACCTTTCAATTTCAGGATGTGAGCTCTAATCAGGTAATATATGTTTTTCGGCTGACTCCGAAGTTCTATAAACTCTCGTCTTTGTGTATATAGGGAAAAGGAAAACAAAACGCAGATCGCTCCTGTTCTCGCTGATTATGCTCCGGGCGTGCATGAAGTGAGAATGCCCGGTGCGCTAATAAAGGCCAGCAATAATTTGATAGATGCTGCTTATAATAAGAGTTCCGTCTTCGAATTCTTTCCTTCGCACATTCATAAATGTTCAGAAGTGCGCATCGCTCTTGTTTGTCATGCTCTATCCGAATTCTTAAGTCCTTCGTTTTAAGCCGCGGTTATCTGGTCACGTTAGAATGATGGCCTGTGGGGGATTTTGTTCAGGACTTAAAACACTAGGATGCAACGATGACAACACCAGAAGGCATACGACAGCACTTGCGTGCACTACCAACTGTTTGTTGTAAGAAAAGGGGCATATTTAATCCCCTCGACCACGCATGTGTACAAAGCTTGAAGGTGTCGACCCTGCCGGCAAAAGCAACAGCAAATGACATAAATAAACACTTATAACAAAGGTTACAAAATTTAAACCAGAAAAATCTTAGTAATAGCAGAGCCAGTCAATCGTAGCAAAAACAGCGTCAAGTATTCGAAGCAGTAGTGGTCAAAACCTACAACGCAAAAACAAAAACAAAATAAAGAAAATATGAAAGATAACTAACAAAAAAGTCACCACACCAGCACTACTCAGGGCGGGTCTTCAGTAAATGAATAACAATAACGCATTTTGATGCAGGTCCTCATAAAACCGTTTCAAGATAGCAAGTTTAATTTTTTTCGGAGAGCTACAGAGCTATCAGTAATATACACGTTGCCATTCTTATTAATCAATAAAGCTTCAAGAATGTCTCGTGCCATCTGATCACGTCTTCTGCATCTGGTGTCGTATTCTTTCCCGTGTCGTCTTTGCACCGTATATATTGAGTATTCAAAACTTCTGGTCACGCAGTCTTAACGTCAGAACATTTTATGCATTTTGAGTGCGGTTGTATTGTAGTGATATCTGATATACTCTGCCGCGCATATAAATTTTGCTGTTCATCAGTCACTACTCTGACATTACAGAGCGCAGATAATGTAACCACCTGTTTGTAAACTTGAATGCTTAAACACGTCATCACTGACTACGACGAGTTCGCGGTCGCTGGATTTCACTTGCCCCATCTTGTACGCCGGAGAGCAAACCAGGATTGCATCTATGCTTTCCGTTGCATTAGTTTTAATGCTCTTCGTAAGCAAAATGCATAGAATGAAGCTTTACCTGGAGCTATAACATGCGCCAAGCCCCCTGAGGAAAGGGGAAAGCTGTCTCCAGCGTTTTTAAGGCTCATGAGTTTGAACAGGATTTGTGCGTCTGCGGAGAGTGTCGCACCGTTAGTGTGGAGAAACGAATTGATTGATGAGTAAATATGAGGTAGAGAGTGAAAAAAAATATATGTGTGCAAAACTTCGCTGATGTGAAATAACTCGTTAGTTAATTAGAGCCAGGAAAGACAATTGTACGCCAAAATAGGCAAGGTCGTCGATATAGTGTGTAGATGTGTCCCCTCTCCTTAAAAGCATCTCCCGTTAAAAACGAGTACAATTGTACTTCGCAACCCTCGCCGGTAAACGATTAGCCGCTGCGAGTACATCTTCTGTACAGGCTGAGAATAGCTCTTCGGGCATTGCCTTAAGCATATAAGCAGTTAAGTTTATAAAGGCGAAAGCCTTGGTTGTATTTGCGAAAATGTGTCGGCAAAACACGGAAGAAAATTGTAATGTGTGATATGACATCAAATTAAGATGACATTGGTATTCATGAATGTGCATGTAATGAGAAGTATATAAATAACATGCGATACTTAGTCATGTCATATGAGTCATAGTTTCGTCTTGAAACATAGTCACTTGTCATGCGTCAGTCAGACCGGATATCCAATGTGCATGATATTACCATGAACAATGTCATGACCACGTGACGTGGTCAAGGCCAAGGTGCTCTTGCGGTGGTTCTGCATTCTTGCGCTGTCATCCACTGGGTCGAAACATCAGCCGAATATATTTTTAGGGAATGAGGTTTTGTTTCAGACATTCAGTACAGGGCATGTTTGTGACATCATCTGAGTCCAGCTAAAAGCTAGTTCGGATCCATGACGAGAAATTTGTTAGGAATTCGCAGGCATCTAAAGGTAGTTACGATAACATTTTACATAAGGCTCTCAGAATATTACATGTTTTAGATATTTTTTGTAACTATGCATATTCAATGTTAGTCATAACATATGCACACAAAAGGAAGAAAAATTCGCGAATTCAAAACTTTAATGGCCATTGGTAAGACAGTATAAATAAACAACAAAGCAGGATAATAAATTGTCTCTGAGGAGTAAAAATAATTTCGCTGGAGGGAACAACGGCCACGCGGGGGGGGGGGGGGGGGGAGGGGTAAGGGGGAAATCGAACAGTTGCGTTATGAATCGCAATCGGTGAGAGTACTACGTGTACTTCATTGCCAGGCGTTGGATCAGTGTGGTAGTATAGGAGCCTTAGGCAACTGCCTCATACTGCAGGGTAGACAGTCAACACATTAGATTAGAACAACACTTAGATCAAATTAACACTACTAATTAGGGCCATTAGGCAGCCGTTAGAAGTAGCCGTAATATTTAGCCTTATTGCGTACTTCTGATCAGCGCTACTAATGAGGACTGCTTTGAACAACTGATTACGATCATTACGTAGCGAAAATTAAAATGGTTCATGCATAATCGAGGATGATTGCTCAAGCAATCATTAAGTTCTGAACCCTTCAAGAATTGCATGAATTTGAATGCTCAAGTACAAATTTGTACTCTCAGGTTATAGCTGATCGGGCCATAAGTTCTGCACAATTTCGGCTGCAAGGCTACAACGAACCAGTGCCCCACTTTGGATTGCCACTCTGTCGTCACGAGACCTGAAAACAGAATCGAATTTTAGGATCTGCCAGCTTGCACGGCGGCGGGTTTGATATGAGCATTTAACCTGACTGAAACGTTCGATCCAGAATCAGTAAACTCGGGATCAGGTAAGCTCGGAAGTAGGATTTGGTCGATGGACTTACTCCCGGACAACGTTTACTGGCTATGCAGCCAAGGCAACGGGGGCGTAGGGCCAGTCACGGTTTTCCTACACCATGTAGTTCGGCCATATCTCGCCTCAGTTACCATTTCGGTTTAAGTTAAGCTCTTACTTGAAAAAAAAAAAGTTTTCAAGCTATCAAAACTCAGGAACTTCTTTCTTTATACCTAAGAGAACGTAAACTCAACGTTGATGAATATCAAGCGCTACGTACATTACCGAAAAAAGCGCTTTGCGCAAGTGTGCAGAAACCGGCGAGTAGACGCGACTTGTACCCGGACCTGCTTGTGATGGAACTCTGTGCAATCCACGATGCTATGGAGGCCATAAATAAAATAGATTTACATAACAGAAGCCAACATCTATACAGAATCCTTAGCCACCATAAACCAACTTAAGAAAGTAACAAAGACGCTATGTGTAACGCAGGAAATCCACGCAATCAATAAAAAACAAAGATACGCATCCAGATACATTGGAAACAAGACGATGCTGAGAACGCTGAGCAGAGAAAAGTTGACCACCTTACAGACGAAGTTCCAAACCCTAATGCGCCCCCCACCAGACTCCCTTTTGATGCCCGCTCCGCTGTTCCCATCTTAGCATCCTGAAAAGTACACGTGCCCTCATTCCCCCGTGTATTTCTCGGAAAGAGTGCCGACTTGTAAGTGCGGGAAGGTAGGAGTGTTGCTGAGAAGAACGGAAATGCATATGCCGAAACGGTAATTACACATTCAGACTGCTGACTAAAATAAATTTGATGTCATTTCTGAGACGCATTAGCAGTAGAGCTCCCGGACCTAACAGAGCTGCCTGAGGCGTTACTCGTGAAGGCTGGAATACGAAAAATGCGGTAAGAAACCGGAACTAGGCCGCCTAATGTCAATTTGCACCATGCTTCAGCTGACCGAGATCGTTTGCACATCGGAGGGACACCTTTTGTGCTACCTCCTCCTCCTCCTCCCACTCCGCCCCCTTCGCTCCTCCCTTGGCAAAAGCTGCTGCTACGCACGGCATCTCGTGCGTACGCCTCTAGTTGCTTTGGTAGAAATGGCGTAAGGAAAAAATGGGCTTCTTAGGTGCGAAGAAATAATCTGCGCTTATCGAGAGCAACCGCAGAGAGTAGAACCTTCTTATGACATTCATCGGGGGCGGCGTTTAGAGTTCGTAGCCTTCAGTGCATAGTGTAATAATAATAATAATCAGACAATCAATCAATCTTTGTTGAATCTGCGCAGGAACAACCATGTGGTCTTCGTGCTACAGCACAAAAAAATGAAAATGCACACACAAGTTTTACACACAAAGATAGAACACAAAAGAAGAAATAAGTGACACATAAAATGAAACTGAGACGAAAAGTGTCACGGAAAGAAAGAATTCAATGCGTAGCATGTCTTATATACACATTGAGAGAATTGTGGAGCACTTCACGAAGTTAAAAACGATAGATAGAGAGATATAAGAACAACAAATAACTGACATTGATTATAGTAATATAGAAATATACATAAAATAAACAACCATTCCAGGCGCAGCAAGTGCGTGGTACTTGCTGTGGCTAGAAATACAGGAAATTACAATAAAGAATTACAATTAAACGCGGGACAGTAAGATTCCAATATAAAGTTTAAAGTATAAATCAGAAACGGATAAAAAGCAGTTCAAGGCACAGACAGCATTGAACAGGAGAAAAAGCAAAAAGTGAAGTAAATACAATATTTTAGGCTAGAAAGTGGGAGTTATATGGATAAAGTACTATTTAGAATACGACGCTACGAACATGTAATATAAATGAAAAGAGCGAGTTTTGGAAGATGTCATGGTGAGGACAAAAAGAGTTAAATAACCACTGTATTCTGTCCAGAGGGGAATGGGAATAAAGAGACGGAGAAACTTGAAATGGTCTGAATTCCCTCATGCTCTTTCGCGGAACGCGCTGTAGGATGTACTGTAAGAGCTGAGGACACATATTGTGCCATGAAGGAGTTTGTAAATAAAATTGATATCAACTCTGACACGACGGCAGTGAAGAGAAGGAAGATTCAGTTGGGCGCTCCTGGTAGAGCGAGAGGAGGAAGTTGCGCAAGGTAAGCGATAATGAAATATTCGTAAACATGTTTTTTTTTTGTACTCTGTCAGTCTTGTGTAAGTTCGATTTGCAAGTGCCATTCCAGACAACCGACGCGTACTCCAAGAGCGGTAAGCATATGGACAGGTTTAGTCTTAAGAACCGAAGTGGAGTACGGAACTCTCTCGAAAGTCTGCAAAGGAATCCGAGTGTGCGCATAGCCCGCTGAGCAATGCGTTTAGTATGAGAGGAGAAGCTGAGGGTGCGGTCAAAAAGTACACCAAGGTTATGTATTTCATCAACCCTGTCCAACAGCACAGAATTCGCAGAATAATGGTAGAGAAAGCTGTGTGTTTTACGAGTAAATCAGACAACCCTAGTTTTGAAAGAACTGGGGGTAAGTCGATTCTTCGCACACCAATCAGAAAAAGCAGATATGTCAGATTGCAACAACAAGCAATCTTGATACTACTACTACTACTACTACTACTACTACTACTACTACTACTACTGCTACTACTACTACTACTACTACTACTAATAATAATAATAATAATAATAATTGTAGTAAAGATGTAGTAAAATAGTAAAGATGGTTCACAGGAAGGGAAAGACGCAGTATCTGTCACACGTGTTTCTGTGGACACCTGAACCTCACCGTAAGAGAAGGGATGAAGGTGGGAGTTAAAGCGGAGAGAAAAAGGAGCCGTAGTCTAGGGTTACAGAGTAATTTCGACCAAGTGGGGATCTTTAACGTGCGCTAACATCGCAGAGCACACGGACGCCTCTTCGTTTTGACTGCACCGAAACGTTGTTGTAGTTGTGGCTGTAGGAAAAAGGAAAAGAAAATGCATGGACCTGCTACTGGCTCTGTAGCTGAGCCACCTCCGCTGCCTCGTGCAGACAGAAAAGAAAATAGATAGAAAAAATAAAGAGCAGTGCAAAATCTGCATTGGAGTAATGCGAAAGCGCGGATGCTGCTGGTGGTTGCTTCTGGTTGCCTCTAGTTGCCTAATTCACTTCTTGTTTGCCCATTTTAGTCTTTTGTACTTTCAAATTGCGCGCCCATCTTTTCTTATACCCTTTTTGGGCTCTACTTCCGGTTGCGTGAAGTCACATCATCTACCTTACATTAATTCACTTCTTGTTTACCCATTTTTGTCTTTGGTACTTTCAAATTGCGCGCCCATTCCTTCATATGGCCCTTTTTCGGTCCCGTTGCGTGACGTAACATCTTTGAGGTCATATCTACCTGTCACCTCTTTCTCTCTTTCCGCGTTCACTCCCACCTTCCTCCCTTTCCTTACGCGCGGTTCAGGCCTCCACAGAACAAGTGTCAGATACTGCACCTTTTCTTTCCTGGGAACCAGATATTCTAATTAATTATATAATTAACGTATTGGCCTAATTATTTTCTCGCCAACAACATTACGTCATCTTCTGTCGATTGACGCCGCTAATTAACCTCTACCGTTTCTCAATTACAACTGCTGCGGACACGATTTTGCGGATACGTTCTGCGGACGCGTCTGAGGAGACGCCCTGCGGACACGATCTCCGAAAAGAAATCAGTGAACATAGCGACGCCCTCAGTGCCCACCACGACCACGGCTGCTCCCGGGCCACAGCCGGGTGGCGCTGCCGCCACAGCGCATCCGGAAGATGTGACCTTCAAAATTTTACGCCCGGCGACCTTCACTCCGTGTCAACCACCAACTACGACCCCACAGTCAAGCCAAGTTACAAGGCGTTCCGATTATCCGCCATTAAAGGCGGGTCACGAGCAGATGGATGCTGCGCCATACTACGTATCCAGCCAAACCCTGACTCCGACACCACAAACGCCACAGGTTAAACCGACTACAACCCCACAGTCAAGCCAAGTTACGAGAAGTTGTGATTACCCGCTCTTACCGGCGGGGCATGAACAGATGGACGCGGCGCCGTACTTCGAATCCAGCCGAACGCTGCCTCCGACGCCACAAACGCCACAAGCTACAGGGAGCGTTGATTACCCGCTATTGCCGACGGTGCACGAGGAAATGGATGCCGCAGCTCTGACTGTCTCTGCAAGCCCTCCTGCTCAGGTTAAGACAGCTACAGGATGCAGCATGACTTCAACGTATCGCAAGCGTCAAGTGTCCCCACAACGTCTGCACACAGAACGGGTGAGTCGTCCTCATTTCACTGTTCTGATCAGGCCACTTAACAAAGTGCATGTCACAAACATCCCGAAACAGGCTATTACCAACGCAATAGAGCAAAGCGCTCCGTCTCAGTATTTTTCGGAAATGGCCATTTTCCGCTTTGACTCCGCTGCTAACTGCATCCGCATAACTGTCAGGGACGCTGAGCATTTCAAGAAGCTGTGTACATTGACCCGTTTAATCGCGCGAACGCGGGATTCTGTCCAAGCGTTCGATGTGGACTCGTCCCCACTGAAGCAGCCTGCTGTTGGCAGCACGCAAGGTGTGATCAGAATTAGAGAAGGCCTCACGATGGACTATATCATGGCACATCTGCGCTGCGAGACAGCTGAAATCACAGACATACGCATGCTCGGCAAGACAAATTTGCTACTTCTGACCTTCGCATCAGACGCATTACCTTCTCGGCTAGTATTCGACTACGAGATTACACGAATCCGTGAATACCGCCCGCGCCCAGTCGTATGTTATAACTGTCACCGCATCGGCCATGTAGCCAAATACTGCTCGTTTCCCGCCGTTTCTCGGGATAGCGGTAAAAACCCGCACCCTGAGGACCCCGGCTCCAAGCAGTTTCCTCATTGCGTAGCCTGCGGCGCTTCCACGCATATCGCCCTGAGTGCCCAGTGCCCGGCTCGAGCTTATGCAAAGCCTGTCGACAAATCGGCACCTAAGGAGTCGGATGATCCGAATACGCATCAGGTGACATCCTCACATACTGTCTCCAAACATGTATCATATGCTGAAAAGACCTCTTCTCCAGGTTTAGCCGAGGTCATTGAGAGCCTCAGAGCAGAAATATCTGAACTACGCCACGAAAATCAGCGTCTCCGGGAGATGATAACTAAGGACAAGATAACAATGAACACCCGAACTCGTTCCCAGACTCCGCAACGCAGCCGCTCACAGAAGGGCCGCAAAAGCCGTTCGCCTACCCGCCGGCCGCAACCGGTCACAGCGTTTGATTCCGCCTATACCCACATGCTGGGGCTAATCCGACAGGAACGCACCCAAGAGACACAGAAGCTGGAAGAAACTCTGCGAAAGGAAGTTAATGCAACTCTGACTGCTGCCCTCACTTCCATGCAGAGCCATCTGCAGACTATGTTTGAGGAGTTCCAAAGTACCACACTCACATACGATAGTAAGCGCCGTAAATCTGTGCCCCTTTCATGAGTACTATGGCTCATGGGATTCAATGGAACTGCAGAAGCTTCAATCAGAACGTTCCTACCCTTCGAAACAATTGTGCCTCAGCGCCGTCCTCTTTTCATACTTCTTCAAGAAACGCGCGGTCCTTGTAAAATTCCTGGTTACTGCACTTACCAGACACCTACTATCCAACATAAAAACGGCCGTTCAGAGGGACAGGCGGCCGTCTTAATCCGAAACGATTGTCCTTCCACTCAGCTCTCGCTTCAATCCCTTTGCTCTTCCACTCGTGAGATTGTTGCAGTAAAAATCTTCCCCCCTGGCCAAAAACCTTTCGTCGTAGCATCAGCCTATTTCCGGCCAGGTAACGTCATGGCAGAACCCTGTACCTGGCTCCCTGACCTTTAAAACGCAGCACACCCTTATCCTATTCTTATTGGCGGAGATTTCAACGCACATCACGCAGCCTGGAGCTCATCTCAGCCTAACCAACGTGGTAAACACCTATATGATGCCCTTGATCAAACTCTTCTTACCCTGTGCAACGAACCTAACGTGCCGACCCGTATCGGTCTCCATCCCTCTCAAACAGACACTACACTGGACCTCACATTCTCATCACCGCGTCTTCTTCGGCGCTGGGAAGTCCTTTCTAATTCTTGGGGTAGTGACCACTTGCCTATCTTGCTCACTCTCAATCGTAAATGTCTTCGCGTTCGGACAACACGTTCGTTTTTCAACTGGGACAAGTTTCGTGCTAATACTACGTACCCCTTCTCGGATATTGACTCCTTCCTGTCTGTACTCCGAGATGCCCGCATTCAAGCTCTCGAATATATCCCCTGTGACGATTCAACAGTTGGCATGGATGCTCACCTGGCTAACCTTTGGCGTCGTGCAGATCACCTCACGCAACGTTTTCGGACACGCGGAAAACGTCACAAAGATCTCGTGCTTCTTCGACGACAATTCAAGCTTATCTGGGCATACCAGCTTCACATGCAAAGTGAGGCTTGGCACTCTACATGCGCCCGTCTTGGACAAGTACCGGGCCTATCACAACTTTGGCGCATCTTTCGTGGCCTAAATGGCAAGGCACGCGGGGCACCACCTCTCGCCGATCTCCTTCTCAATGGCAACCCGGCTGATGTTGAAGATGAAGTTATACGCACCATTTTCCCACACGCCAGCCTAACGCCTCCACCAGCAGTTTCCATTTTCCCAGTCGGGAACCCTGATCCAGACCTGGATCGCCCATTCTCAAAGGGAGAACTGCAAGCAGCCCTTGGAAGATGCCGAGCTCGCGCCACACCTGGGCATGACCGAGTTAGTTGGCAGGAGCTTCGCAATCTCGACTCGGCAGCCCAGGATGCCCTTCTCGACATCATTAATTCTTACTGGGAGACCGGCATGGTACCGGATAACCTCAAGCTTTCTCTTATTCTTCCTACCCCTAAACCTGGCAAAAACCCTCGACTTCCTAGTAATTTGCGTCCAATTGCACTGACTTCACATCTCTGTAAACTCATCGAGCGCCTGCTGCATACCCGGATTAGTCACTACATTGAATACGTCAGTCCTGGATTTCATCCAGCTCAAGCCGGCTTCCGCCCTAACCTCGGAACGCATGACTGCCTTTGGCTTTTGCGAAGAGTTCTGAATAGAGCTCATCGTAAAACGCTACCTGACTATCTCCTGGCTGTCGATATACACAAAGCTTTTGACAATGTTCGCCATGAGGTTATCCTGGAGGAACTCGCCAAACGCTTTCCTAGTAATCGTGCCCAAATCTGGATCCGCAATTTTTTGACATCTAGACCCATTCAGCTACATGGCAAAGCTCCGGGATGGGTGCCCAAAACCTATTACTTGGATAGGGGTGTACCTCAGGGCTCCATTCTCGGACCCATATTGTTCAACTTGGCCATGACACGCGTCGCCGAGAATCTGGAAATCAGCACAAGCGCAAGATTCGCTATATATGCCGATGATATTACCGTCTGGACTGAGGCAGCGGATTACGTAGACAAATATTTTATGGAGACTGAACTTCAGGCGGCCCTTCTTTGTCTTAAAGATACACTAACAAAAATTGGCCTCGAACTCGCACCACATAAAACAGAATTGATTAGTATCGACGGAAAACATAAAACCAACCCCAGTATGCAGATCCATCTTCACATCGGAGGCAACACCATCGCCTCCTCAAATGGGCAAATCCGCATTCTTGGCTTGCCCATATCAAGCTGCAACAGCCCCCAGAAATGGGTTCATCAGTTACAACGCCTTTGGCCAGCACTGCTACATACTATTCGTCGCCTGTCCAACCGGCACGGCGGTGCGCGGCAGCATGCCTGCCGTGCGATGGCCAGAGCAGCGGCGGTCGGAAAAATCCTCTATGGCACACCCGTCCTCCAAATGTCGAAGACTGACTTCGCTAAGGTCGAACGCCTTCATCGCGCAACACTACGCACTATTACCGGTCTACCTAAGCACACTCCTATAGCCGAACTTGAGCGTTTGGCCGCTCTTCCACCGCTCACTACCATCGTTACCGAGTCACAGACGCGTCATCGAATACGTCTAGAGAACACTGTCCAGGGGCGTCGCCTGCTGGCCTGGGATGAACAGCGTAACGACAAAACACCAGCCCTATATGCATCACTTCCCCCTTGGGAGATGCCAGTAGTCACACGCGTCCATCGCCGACCTATAAACCGCGATTTTGTCATTCCCCGGGAGCTCCTAGCTACCCATCACCGACAAGAGCGAATCCCCGATACGACTGACATATACACCGATGCATCAATTACAAGCGAGGTATCTCAAAATAACGGCTTGAGAGGCTAGTTGGTGCATCATCGTATTTAGATATGTGGCGCAAACAAAGACAAACACAGGAGAAGATCCACAACACACGCGCACACTACCAACTGTAAGAAGAACCGGAAAACACTTCCTCTTCTACACTCAGGCACGTCTCAACTTCTTCTTCTTCTCATCTCCCTCTTCTTTGCCAAGGGGAAAATGTCACACTCTTCCTCGCACACCATAACCTAGATGATGGAAAGATATAGTTTCTCAATAGATAGGGACTACTTAAGTTATGGTGTGTAGATGGACATGTCCTACTGTATTTGCTGTATTTGTGTGGTGGTGTTTTTAGTGTATGATTTGTGACTATGTGGTGATATTTACCTGTCCAGTGTGGTAGGAGTTACTGGGCAATGCAGTGGTGTGGATTTACAAGACAGTATAGAATTTGTGACTGTCATGTTTGGTCGATGTTTTTTGGGCTGAGAGGAAGAAAGTGTCACTTTCCCCTTGGTAAAGAAGAGAAAGAATAGAAGAAAAGAAAGAAGAGATTGGTCACCGCCATGTTTAAACAAGGTTATGGTGTGCGAGGAAGAGTGTGACATTTTCCCCTTGGCAAAGAAGAGGGAGATGAGAAGAAGAAGAAGTTGAGACGTGCCTGAGTGTAGAAGAGGAAGTGTTTTCCGGTTCTTCTTACAGTTGGTAGTGTGCGCGTGTGTTGTGGATCTTTTCCTGTGTTTGTCTTTGTTTGCGCCACATATCTGAATACAATTACAAGCGAATTCGCATCTATGGCCTGGTTATGCGACGACAACCCTTCCCTTTCAGGCGCTTATGCCTGCCATCTACCTCAGTGTACCCCTCTTCACGCTGAACTCCTCGCGGTTTGGGGAGCCTTGTCAGGAGTGCCTTGCACCGGAACTGTGTCACTACGTATTCTTACTGATTCCTTTGAAGCTTACAAGGAAATCGCTACTCCGGGTTCACAAGATGCAACAGCTACGGCTATACAGCGCCTCCTTAAACGCCACCAACTCGCGACCAGAACTGTCGCTATTCACTGGACCCCAGGTCACTCGGACGAATCAGGGGGCAATGCGGCGGCACACGCCGCGGCTGCCTTGGCAGGTGGGATGTCCACATTTACTTCCCCACCCCCCTTGCTTCATCCTTATTCGACCTTGGGAGGGCAACTCACCCCTTCTCTTGCCCTTATGCACTATACTCGGACCAGTCTTCGTAGCCTCAGCCAGCATCGCATGCAGGTGGCCACACCAGACCCACCTTTTACGAGAAGAACCCACCTCACCCGAAGTCAAGAAGTATTTTTGAATAAGCTCATAGCCCATATGCGGCTTACACGCCACGTATTATGGCCCGCTGGCATTAGTATAAGGAGAAAATCATTACGTGCCCCCACTGTACGACTCTAACCTGCGACGGCATATCTCATTTACTTTGGGAATGCCCTGCTTTTTCTACTGGACGCCCCGAGATCGAACCCTACCGCCTGAACTACCGTTCCCTTCTAGAAACTGATGCTAACACACAGATGATATTTGCCAAGTATGGCTCGCTTACTGGCCTGGTTAGAGCAATGTGATTCGAGTGACGACCTAAACAATGAAGATTATGTCTACTCCCATTTATCCCCATCCATGGCCATGAGCCTTCCCATTCAATAAAGGACATTCAATCACTCAATCAATCAATCATAGCGGTTGATTTATAGGAAGCGAAAGGCGCGGTAACTGTCTCACTTGTTTTCTGTGGACACCGCAACCGCGCCGTAAGGGAAGGTAGGAAGGTGGGAGTGAAAGGGGAAGGAGAGAAAGAGGAGCTGTAGTGGAGGGCTTCGCAGTAATTTCGACCACCTGGGGACCTTTAACGTGCGCTGACATCGCACAGCACACGGACGCCTCTTCGTTTCGCCCCCATCGAAACGCAGCCGCCGAGGTCGGGTTCGAACCCGGCTACTCCGGCACAGTAGTCGGGCGTCTTACCACTGCACCACCCCGGCGGGGCGAACATAGCGAACTAATGCTTTTGCATTAAAACGAAGAGGGAGAGAAAGACGCGCGCTGCAACAACACCACCTAGACTATAAATGTTTTTACATGAATGCGACAGCTAGCTCATCGCATCGCATCGCAACCGGTTCCTAGCGCATCGCATTTAAACAGGGGTAATGCGCTGAGAAGGCGCATCGCATTAATGCGCCAAGCAGGGCTGCATTTAGAAGGGTAAGTCGACTTGCCATGGGGCTGGGACAGGTAGGTCTCCGCCTTGCGGCGAGGGCTAGCCTCCCACCAAATTTTTATCAGTTTTAGGCCGTCAATGCACCCGCCACCGCTTCGGTGGTGGACGACGGCTGTTGTTGCGGCCCGCGTCTTTCCTTCCCTCTTCCTTTTCTTTCTTTAGTTTCTCGTCTGTCTGCCCCGCCGGGGTGGTGCAGTGGTAAGACGCCCGAATACTGTGCCGGAGTACCCGGGTTCGAACCCGACCTCGGCGGCTGCGTTTCGATGGAAGCGAAACGAAGAGGCGTCCGTGTGCTGTGCGATGTCAGCGCACGTTAAAGATCCCCAGGTGGTCGAAATTACTCCGTAGCCCTCCACTACGGCTCCTCTTTCTCTCTTTCCACTTTCACTCCCACCTTCCTCCCTTCCCTTACGGCGCGGTTGCGGTGTCCACAGAAAACAAGTGAGACAGTTACCGAAATAAATCAATTAATTCTCCTCTGAGAAGCTACAAAGTTTCGTCAAGGTCACCTTTCTGAGTAATATCTATGCCCACCGTCCTCATCTTTATCTATCCATCTAACAATAAATGGGCTCTGAGATGAATTTTGTGCCGTCTTAATGTTTATTCAAGTAGCTCCAAATGCAGGTGAAAATTTCCTCACAACTTCATTTCTGCCATTGAAACTAATGCGAGGTGGATGGTGTCAAACTTCTTATATACTTCAAAATACTGGAAATATTAGATAACACAGGTAACCCAAGTATAACCCTCTTCATTGCTAGCTCTAAAAATTGCGAGAGGTAGCTCCACAGCAGCGTTGAATAAATACAATGACGTCACATACGCTTGCACAGGCCTTGTAATATTCTAGGTGGTGGGTCTAGGCGGTGTTGGCTGCAACAGCCTTCATCCACCATGAAGCGGTGGCGGGTGCAATGACGGCCTACCACAGACAAAAATTTGGTGGCAGGTTAGCCCTTGCCGCAAGCGGCGGTGACCTATCTCTCCCACCCCCATCAGGGCCAGGAGCATCTATCCTTCGGCCCTCACCGCGGTGCATAGTGTAGTGAGACTGATTTTTGATTGAATTTGTGATTCAATCTTCTGTGGCCACCTTGATTTCTGCGTTTATGAATTGATATCTGTGAGTTGTAAGCGAATAAAAACACAAAACAAATTGTCCTGTCAAACTGTACTTTCCCGCTTGCCAGTGGTATAATTTTTTGCAGGTCTTGGAAGCACGATCGTGATAAAAGCACGTCCACTCGCTGCACATCTTTTACTTTGTTTCCAAAGACCACATACACTTAATACCACTTTAGGTGCATATTGAATTTTCATGCGCCACCTTCGCCGTTCAGAAGGAGCACATGATTTAATGGGGTCAGAGTACGAACTCGCATGCTGGCGCCGCGAAAATATTGGCCCGTGCTGGGTGACGCTGAATAGAGTGGTTGCTAAGCACACACTTTTCGACTCGGCGGCTGCGTTTCGATGGAGGCGAAGCGAAGAGGCGTCCGTGTGCTGTGCGATGTCAGCGCACGTTAAAGAACCCCAGGGGGTCGAAATTTCCGAGGTCCTCCACTACGGCGTCTCTCATAGCCTGAGTCGCTTTGGGACGTTAAACCCCACCAACCAAACACAGACCGAACTGGCGACGTCATGAACCGTAGGAACATGAACGTTTGACTGTTGTGGGGCCGTGCGGGGGCTCAAGGGCCTACGTGCCCCAAACTCCTCTGTTTAAATAAATGTTTTTACTACTACTACTAACCAAACCAAACTTATTAAAACCTATATCTGCCTTTACACAAGGAAGAAAAGATTCAGGGTCACATCGTGCTTCAAACGCTGATGGCATGCATCATGAATGCATCAGCGTGTCTGCATGAGCGGCTGCTAAAATGATAGAAAAATAAGTACTTTGTAGCTTCACGTAGCCCACATCAACGCCGTGAATCGTCTTAGAAGGGCTGAATTTAGAACAAAATCACTTCTCAGTACGTCTAGCAACCCCTACAGAACCTGATTGTTGCTGAGAGTTTGCGGTTGTGAACTTCCTGCGTACAACGGACTCATATGCAGCTTCGGTGTACATCACGTGAGGTGATTCAGCTCATGTTTTTGCGTCTAGCCGTTCTCTCTGCTGTCTGCTTTTCACGGGTTTTGAATTGAGCCTGCTCGGAATTTTCGCTAACGTGCCCACTGATGTTTCCTACTATTTTGACGGCAATGTCTTATTGATGGCATCATAGGGTTCCTACGTCGCCAGTTGCGGTTCTGCGAGTCCGTCCATGCTCACGTATGTCTAACAATGAAAAGGTTTATTTATGGCAAAAATCACATTTTTACAATCGCGTGACACTCTACTATCAGTGTAACCAGGCCAAGTATTACCCTTTACCGTCTCTTCAAGCTAAGCTCAATGCTCCTTTTCTGACGCTCGTGCTTTTCCCAATGGCGTTGAGAGTTTTGCATGTGGGTGTTCAGATTGATCAAAGGGTGTCATCTGTGACAGCCGTATCATTTTAAGTAATAATGAACAGCGCATTGTGGCGTCACATATTCTTGAGCGCTTCTGATCGTTTCTTTCCCTACTAGCAAAAAACATGGTGCGCCAATTTCCTGAAGCAACAACTCGGTTAGATTATCTCCTTGCCTTGAGCCTGTTATGACTCTACATTGCACAAAAGTTTGTCATTCTTAATTGTTTCACCGCCTTAATAAATTTCCTGGTGTAATAGAAAATGACAACCACAGGATAATATTCCTATTATTCCGCCTTGTCAACCATTCGAATTATGTGGATGATAACAAAGTTTTGTTTAAAACAACCCCACATCTACTTATTTTCAGTCCTATTGGTGAAGATGCGATATGTGTAAATCATTGTTTGCTAGCATGTTTGTCATTTTTCCTGCCAATGTTATAACACATTATCAAAAAAAAGTAATCGCGACTAAGTAACTGTCCAAAACGTACAATTCAGCTAGACGCTCTCTTAGCGGCCGCTGCTTGGCTTGAGTCATGAGTGCACACAGCTGTTGCATGAATCACGCGTTATCTAGAAACATAATGGCAAGACAGCTCGAGAAATTGTGAAGGCGTTTAAAATTAACGAGTCCTCCGACAAATGTGTAAGCGCGCCTTCCTTATTGCTGCTTGATGCTGAATTGGACTGTCTCAAACATTTTATATTTGACACCAGGGGCCGAATCCACGAAAGAGTTCGCTTTGGAACGCGTTCGCTTTCTCTCTCGCCGCCTCGCTCCATTGGTCGCGTGCCGCCACCGCTGGCGGTGACGCCATTTCACGAAGGCGGGACCACGGATTTCGTTGACGTCACAAGACATGTCAATCAAATGAAAGCGAACGCGTTCGGTCGCTGTGTGTGGAACTCGGTAAGTGGCGTTCGCTTCAGCGCGAGAATCATGCCGTACGTGCCCCCCGTCGCCGCGCTGTTCGCAGTGCTCAGCGAATGTGATCGGTGGCTTCGGCGGTCGCGTGCACATGACGATCCTTTCGACATGCCTGACGATGCCTTCCGAAGGCCCTTCAGACTGTCGAAGGGGCTTGTACGCGGGCTATGCGAAGAGCTAAAACCCCACCTTGGCCCAACGAGGAAACGCGCTCACAACAGAGCGGAAAGTACTCGGCGCGCTGCGGTTCTTCGCTACTGGAGGCTTCCAGGCGGCAGTCGTCGGTGAGTCGGATAAGTTTGGCCGTCGCTCAGGCAATCGTGCGTGTCGGCACGGTTCCCCCGACTCCCGAGGAGAAGGCCCGCGCCAAGGCAGAGCAACCGAGATGGGACCGCCCAGCAAAGCCGATTGGCTGTTCTCTGCCCCCAGCGTTCATCCCACCCTTCTCCCCCCAATGCCTACGTCAAATTGACGTCACGGCAAAGCGAACGCGTTCCAAAGCGAACTCTTTCGTGGATTCGGCCCCAGGTCGGTTTTGATATGAGCCTTGTAACCATGGACCGGAGTGCGCATGGGTTGCCTTTTGTTTCTTTGTGCATTCTTTTGGGTTTTTTTATATATTACATGTCCCAATAAATGTTGACAGTTGATAGTGAGCACTTGGTCTGTCTTTCTCCGTACCTGTCCTCGTCCCTGTGGTGCCACAACAAGATGAATACTTACCAACTTGCCCAGTTTTCTACTCTCGTTTAATTCATATCTGTTATCTGTCGCACTGTCTTCTACAAGTGTGATATTGGACGGTACACCGTTGCTCTTGTCGCATTGTGTTCCATATCGCATGTTAATTGCAGCACATATTCCAGTGTGTATTTAGCGGTACAGCGTAGCTCCTATCGCGTGACATTCTGAAAACCACGTGGCCCCAAGGCCATGTTTTGGTGAGACTACGTCTGGCTTCCCATAGTCGCAGAAGGTGCCCGTCTACTTCGGGCGTTGTTGTTGTTCGTCTTACACTTTTTGTGCATTTGTCTCGCGTTTCTGTTAACATGCCGCTCCATTCTTCTCGTGATTGGATGCCGCCTTCAGATTTTTTGCAAGCCCCGCTGAACGCGTTCCAGTCCGTGAGTTTTGCTTGTCCGATCCGGCATCTTACCCTTTCCGATGCTATTCGCGTCCGGAGGGTAAAGACACGATTGCGTTTAGACTCCTATCGGCAGTGGCTGCATTTGCATTCTTACGCCCCTTTGTTGACACAAATGCACAACCCGAGTTGGCAGATTCGCACAGCTTTCTCACATAATGTGGGCACGTTGAGTAATGCTAACTATCGAAAAGTAAGTGTGCAATCATATCAGCTGCCAGCTACCGCCTGCTGTCGCCGTACAAGTGATTTGTAGCTTACAACGCCAACGCCGGATTTGAACGAAGGCTTTAACTCCATCGCATTAATAGCGTATTAAAAGGCGTCTTTTTCCATGGGCGAGGTACATAGACGGATGTCTGTTGAGCAACGCATTTGAATATCTACTAAACTTTTTAAACCCTGCGCTGACAACAACCGAGCGGTGAGAACACCTCCAAAGTTGTTATCGGTTGATTTCGCAGCTAGTTTCACCCAGCAGAGCAGACAATGTCGGCAGAAACATTTTTTTTCTTTCGGTGTGCGCGAAAGTGTCAATGCGAATACATTGAAATGCAGTGGTGTCAACATATCAGGGATTGCAGTTTGTTATTTTCCCGTGCAGAGAATAGAAACATCTTTTCTTAATGTCGCCATACCATTTATCAAAATGTGATCGTTATCTGTTTATAGATTTAAATCGCTTAATATTAATGAATTTTATCTATGCAAGCGTCGATCATATATAAGGGTGGCTAACTGGGTGCTATTTAGCTACGAAAATTTCTTTGCTTCCACATTGAGCAAACAGTGGAAGTCTGCGCTCTGTAATTGAAAGTCTTTATATTTGGAATCCTTTTGGTTTGACATGCCGAAAATAGATTTTTTGTCGAGGGAGAAATATAGTTTTTCGTGGAACCAATCTTATACCACATGGGCCTGAATGTGCTAGACGAAGGACGAATGACTAAAGCCTAAAACAACGGAGCGAGTTGAAACGCGATTTACTTCCTGCCACTTCGACAAGCACTCGTCACACTGAGGATAGCTTCATTGAGAAACTTTCTATTCTGCTAAAAAAACGGAGCGATTTAAAACGCGATTCACTTCCTGCCTCTTCGACAAGAACTCGTCACACTGAGGGTAGCTTCATTGAGAAACTTTCTATTCCCCTGCCGCAGACTTGCGTACTGCATCAGCGAAACACATTGGGTTCATGCAAAAGCGCTCATGGCAGCGCTGACGCTGTCTGATGTGTTCAACCAGTTCTTCTATTCGGCCTAATGCATCTGGCGATCGGCATTCAAATGGAGCGATTTCAAGCATTGCCTGCTGTCAGGGACATAGAGCGGAGCCCTTCAAGCGCTGCTCACTTTGGTGGCCCTCAAAATGCAAATTGACTGTGGGGTTGTGATGTTACACGGAAATCAAACTAGACCCACATTTCGCCTCAGCGGCTTCGTAACGACATCAAAGATCTATAATCCGGAATGCGACGCGCCAAGAGTGCATGTAGATGAGTGTTGGGTGTATCCCGCGGAGTGTATCGCCTTAAACGATTTAAGGAGTGAGGTGTTTTATTTGGTGCGGTTCGTTTTTCGTTGCCGTTATGATTTTGCTGCCTGGTAACCGAGTAATCGATGAAGCGACTCAGTTACTCTAGACGAAACGAAAATCTCATTTTATATTAATTCCGTTATTGGCTTCGTGCGGAATGCCTTCTTATTTTATGCGCCTCTGGAGCAACCCCTCTTCGCGTTTTCCTTTTTATATTCTCTATACTGTTCTCGCTAGTGCAGAGTTGCCAACCGATAAGTGCCCTCCTCGTCATTCCGTATCCTTTGTCTTCTTTTCTCTCTGTTTCTACTTGATAGAAAACTTTTGAATCGTTTTATCAGCTAGAGAAGGTTGCAAGTAAATGAGGCTAACCAAATTGACTAAACACGTTTCTGATAGAATGAAATATGAAAATATGAAGCTCTGAATCCATCACAAACAGTGCCAGTATATGTGGCTGACTGCAGGGCTATCCTACAATGCCCAGCCTCGCAAATGGCATCCTTGCACCGGCAGATGGGACCACAACAGGCCAGATCTACACCGAAGTCTATTATTGAGCTATCGTACTCTATAGATGTTTTACGGGTAGTGTGAAGCACCGACAATTCTTGAGCGCGAAATGCGCTTTTCAGCAGCGTGAGCTCAGGGTTTAGTAACTTGCGATTCAAAATGAGCGCTGCTTCTTTTTTAACAAAGCGGAATGCCGGTCAAATAAATCTCTGCTACAAAAATATTGAAAAGGGACAGACAAGACAAGCGCAAACTAGCAAGAACTGTGCATTTCTACCTTCACCTTTTAGATGCAAAAATGATGAAATACGGCACAAGTTTCGATGATTTTGGCGGGAAATGTTCCAGCCATAAAGTTTTTATAACATCCAAAACAGGGGTCTTTTATATAATAGCAGCTATTTAAAATGTGTAGTTCTTACGATACCAAATTGAAGGCCAAATAATACCATAACAACCGTAAACCGCAATAGTGTGGTCTGCATTTAAAAGATGAAGGAAAAGCGATACCACAAACAGGCAGATAGCTATCATATCTGCACTTTCATATATTTTGAGAAAACGCGCTCATCTCTCGCGCAGTCGTTCTGCGAAAAGATTACGACTACACTAACAAAAGAAACCCAACTGCCTTTAGAATTAAAAAAAAAAAAAAAACACGTTAGCTGCGCAACCGCAGAAAGAAAGAGAGAGAAATCTTTATTTAGTCATATTCGAGATTTTAACTTCGAAGTCTGGGGTTCGGGCAGTTCCTTGGAATTTGGCGGCTGCCTTGGCTTGATAATGACTTCGCTCTATTTTATCTGGGTCTGAACTGCGCACCAGATCCTCTCACGTGACATCATTTTAATGTTTCCATAATTTCATTTGATGTGCATCACGTCTGAATGACGCCTACAATGTTTGCATTTTGCATAGCTTTGCTCCGAGTACCATTTTATTAAAATGTTAGCGTTCGGCTTTGTTAGCGTTTATAACCGCCTCCTAATTACGTCCTCCATTTTGGTGAGCTTACGATCAGCTTCCTGATATAGTTTGCGGCATTGTCTATTCCTGAAACATTTGTCTGTATCCTGTCTAACTATCTTGGTCCTTGTAGCGGGGAGGGGGGGGGGGGGGGGGGGGGGGGGTTGCGGAGTGTAGAAGCCGGGTCGGAAAGGGAGTCCTCGAGCAAGTTTTGTCTCCTCATTCCTTACGGAACCTGGTGTGTAGTGGCCTAGATAAGGAGAATCTGGTCCGCGATTTGCGTTTTCTTCAATACTTTGGCTGCTTGTGCAGTGGCGCGACATTTTAGTTCTTAATTGTGCTCTTGCAGTGACGTAATATACGGCCATTGCATATTCGAGGTGGGAGCTAGTGGAATGGGGACTTGTTTTGTCGCCCCAACGGAGCTACGCCTGGCCGTGCAGCCATGTTTATTTTTTTCTGCTCGTTGAATGCAACCGATATTTTGTACATTTTTCCTTCGTATTTCTCTCCTTCAAAATAAAGTATGTTTTTTTTTTCCTTCGAACCTTGACTGAAGAGTTCGAACTTTGCACTTCTTTTCGTGATTATGCATAGGGTGCATTTTTCTTGGCCGCGGGGGAATCGATATTGTTTGTATATGCAACAAAATGTCCTCCCTTGAATGTGCAGATTGCTGATTTTGTTTAGAATAGGCTTTCCTGTTTCTGTCTTCACTAGCCTTCCATACAGCTCCATTTGTGTGTGGTCTGTTCACTCTTCCGATCTGTTGGAGATTCCCACCGACATAGCAGCCTGTCGGTGCACATGCATATACAGGAAGATCGAGCGCAATTATGACACATTTCCTGTTGATGTCGTCCAGGTTCTGTTTCTCGCATTTGGTAAGGAGCTGCTACGGGGTAACTACAGGTAACTGACCCTGCGGTTGACGGATGCCTTAATGAGCCTGAGGAGGTTGACTTCTCTCATATCCGAACATCGGTTCGCAATCCGCCGAATACGTATTCCCTCCTGTTGTGCGCTTCTCTCTAACCTGCAGATGATGTCATTGTTCTTTCGTTGTCTTGCCGGCACGTGTCCAATATGCGAATGTTGTCTGTTAGCTTTACTATCCTCCCTCCATACACACAGAAAAAAAATCACGTGGTTATGCAGGGACATTTTTCCTTTATGCTAGGCCCTTGTGGTAAAATGTGGTAAAATGTTTTTGAGACCTTTTTAAGTCCCTGCCTTTAGGTAGTCTTCTAGGCCTTTGGCAGCCGCTTGCAGCGCACCTTTGATCTGCTCATAGCGCTATCTAAATGTTGACGCTATCTGCGTAGATGGTCCGGTGAAGACTTTCGCTTTTCTCCTGGCTTGAGGCAGGCGTAACATTGCGATGTCGAATAACGTAGGTTATAGGACAGACGCTTGCAGTGATCCTGCTTTGCCTATTGGCTGATCCCTCGAAATTCATTCATCGAAAGTGGGTGCTTGAGGGGCGTCCCATTAAGAAATTCTCTCCACATTTACGTTGACAAACTCCATTAGGATCGCTGAATACTTGACGTTGTCGAAGGCTTTGACAACGTTGAGCACCAGGATCATAATCGCACTTTAGAGCGCAGCTCTTTGGTTCCAGCACCTACGTTTCGCGCCGCCGTCGCCGTCGGTGTCGCAGTTGTCTCTCGTAACCTAAGGCTCCTCTATTTTTTTAAAGCTAGCGACAACTACCCGAGCGCCCTCTCGAGGGGTCCAGGGGCAGCGCTAGCAGACGACGCGTGGCACTCTTTCGAGCGTATACCGCGTACTCATGAAGCCGCGCTCGGTGCACACATAAACCGGTGAATTCAACAGATTTGCGTCCTCTGCTGCTCAGGCAACTGAAAAAGACAGGAATAATAACTTAAACGTGCGTGTGCAGCATAAACGTAAAAAAAAAAAAAACGCGTGCGTTAACGAGCCAGCTCATTCTTCTGAACCATTCTCGACTCAGTACAGCGGCTAGGAAACTGTTCAATAATTATTCTTTGAAATTAGTAGCGAACTTAAAATAGAAACGATATTTCAGTAAACTTATTGGGCTCATTTCCTTACTGAAAAATAAGTAGACAGCGAGTTTTCTGCAACTTTTGGGAACGTTGTTACGCACAGAGCTCTGATGAAATAAGGGCGTCATTGCGTTTGTAACTGTTCGGGTATACTCCGTTGTACACACTTCTTTTTGGCTCGAGTTTATTTCGTTTACAGTATTCCAATAGCTTTATTTGGGAGAAAAAGTCAGTTTCTTTGCAGCTGTGTATTACCAAAGCATGTATATCTTCCAACAAATACAAAACAAAATCGGGTATGATGTGATACAAAGCTCACGTATAATGTTTTCTGACTTTCTATTCTTTATTTGCTTCATATTCTTTTCCTTATAGCCTTTCGAGCAATAATGTCACCAGTATGCTTGGATGTCGCCTCTTGAAACTTGACAAGTCCCTGTGCGCCTTCAGCGGAACTTGTTTGCATTCGATGCAACGCCGCGAGACTCCTCCGTTAAAACAATGGCTCAATAACGTTTCACACACACGGTTGTTTTTCCACTTTTTATGGTACAAAGCTTTTTTTTATTTTTTTTTTTAATTTTATGCACCGATATATAGCATAGGCAAATTTTGACTTTCCATTTCGATCACTTTGACACACTCGCACCCTCTTCTTTTTCCAATGTTTCATTTTTCATTTATATCAATTAACTGATCAAATGTATGGACTAAATTTTCGTGATAAGCATAATCAAGCATTGGCTTTTCATTCTGAACATTTTGACAGCATTTATTGCACTCGTAATATTGCAGTCCTGATCTGTTCGGGAAAGTAAGGGGGCTCGAAACGGCCGTGACTTTTCACTAGACATCCACAGTACAAGTAATGACTACATAGTCATAGCGTTCTTGATAAAATATGAAATTGGATATGCCCAAACAAAAGCCATCCCGGGTAAGCGAACGGCTTTTTAGGCAGACAGAAATCTCTTCGCATAGTCGGGTGTTTTCCGTGGCCATAAAAATCTTACGCCCGATTTCATGAGGCCATAGCTTCCTTCTGTTGCTATTATCGTCACCGCGAAGAATGGAAAATGACTTTTTTTGCGTCTTCCGCACTGTTCCGGCAGCCGAAAGTACAGCAGCCCGACGCATGCAGCCGCATGTCACGCGCACGCTTCAAGATTTGAATTCAGAGATGTAATTCTTGCGTCCACTTAAACATGAAGTACTGCATATACACTCCTAAAAATGCAATAGAGGCATGTGAAGTATTTTTTGCTCAACTTATCGGCGAATATCACGCTGGCAAGCGCAGACCGCCATGCATTTCAATGGCGCAGCGAGCTCCGCTGGACCCTTTGGGCGGAGCTTGGCGGCGAAGAGGTCACGTGCAGCCAACAGACCTATCGGAGGGAGGGGCGGCTGGATCAAGACCTGTCGCTACCTTTAAAAAATCGAGGAGCCTTATCGTAACCAGCTCCGCAGCCAGGGCAGAACACTGGTCTAGATTGCGCGCTAATGCTTAAGGATTGTATTGACACGGAAGCTAAATATATATTCACAGACTCAAAAACTGCACTACTAAATTTCGCACGTGGGCCAGTTCATGTTTGTGCGTTTTGCATACTGACCTCGCCCACTGCCAACCCGCCCCGCCACGTGGAGCTTATCTGGGTGCCTGCGCACTCGGGGAACCCTGGCAACGAGGCCGCCAACAGTTTAGCCCGAGGTCTAATACGCCGGGCACGGGCGGTCCCCACGTCGGAGTTCTCCCGGGAGCGCATGCACACGTTTAAAGAGATGACCCAGGCCTACCGGGTCGCGAGACAGATCTACCCCCCACTTCACTCCTCCCTCAGCAATCACCACCAAACACTATGGCGCCGCCTCCAGACGTGAACCCTCCCATCCCCTTACATTAAGTACCGTTACCACCCCACTCTCACCGACCCCTCCTGCACCCTTTACAACCACCCCATTGCCACCCTCGCCCACATTCTATTCCAATGCCCGGCGGATCCTCCCCCGCGGGGTCTGGAGCACTTCACCACCTGGGAGGAATGGGAGACCCTGCTACGCTCTGAGAACTCGGTCCGGCAAAAGACCGCCACAGACCGAGCTGCCGACGTCATGAACCGTAGGAACATGAACGTTTGAGTGTAGTGGGGCCGTGCGGGGGCCCAGGGGCCTGCGCGCCCCGAACTCCTCTGTTAAAATAAATGTTTTTTTACTACTACTACTACTATGGCTATGTAGGCTATAGTATCGCATGGGCATGAATTTGTTGGTGCTGTAAAAGAGGAACCAGTTGGTATATCGAAAAAAAATGGTACCATAAGATAGAGCGCCAATGAAAGTTATGCAAATGGCAAAATAGTGGATGTGGTTTAATTAGGTAATAAGTTAGCCCCAATAACAATAATATCTTGTTCAGTGAAAAGGAAAGGCGCAACGCCTGTCGCATGTGTTCTGTGGACACCTTTACCGCGCCGTAGAGGGAGGGAGGAAGATGGGAGTGGAACCGGAAAGAGTTAAAGTGGGGGACGTAGTGGAGGGCTTTGTAGTAATTTCGGCCACCTGAAGATCCTTAATGTGCACTGACATAATATAATTGGTTGTTTTTGCGAATGCAGGATGAAGGAAAACAACCTGCACGGGCCTGCTACTGGCTTTGTAGTATAGCCACCACTGCTGCAGCGTGCTGACAAAAGAGAAAATAGAAGAAAGAAAACATTACCGACGATTACGTTACTCTCTAATGCGAAATTTGAGCGCATCTGATCAGCTGTTTCACCTTTTCGATAGATTGAGGCAATTAGATTTCGCGCAAGACACGTATGTACAAATACCGACAATATTTAATTTTTCACACGTATTTCTTCAAGAAACACTCCACTAAGAGTAATTGGCTGTCATGAAGGGAGTTATGTGCCCAGATAAATAAAGAGAGCAATTAAGTCATCGGAAGGTTGCGGGGGGCAGCGCGTGTGTCCATAGGATTGTTCCGCGACGAGCAGATAGCAGTGAATGACTGATG
This sequence comes from Amblyomma maculatum, assembly GCF_055883805.1. Lineage (NCBI taxonomy): Eukaryota > Metazoa > Arthropoda > Arachnida > Ixodida > Ixodidae > Amblyomma > Amblyomma maculatum. Next base: position 103,623,473 of record NC_139352.1, read on the forward strand.
CCGCTGACGCCGCTAGCGAGTGAAGAGAACGTGACTGCGTTTCGGCTTGGGATGAGCGCACCGTGATCCGCAGGAAGAGGGGTGCTGAAATGGAGGCGGATCTGGTTACGAGGCCGACGTAGGCGCGAAACCCAGGGACGGGCGCCTAAGAGCTGCGCTCTAAAAGAAGAGGGAGAGAAAGAGTCGCGTGGCAACAGCCGTCGTCCGCCACCTAAGTGGTGCGGGTGCAATGACGGCCTACGACAGATAAAAAATTGGAGGCTTATCAAGGTTAAGCCCAGTGGATACGGACTGTTAAGCAGCTGCCTCAGTGTGGATGGGGCTAAGTAAAGGAGGCGTGGTTTTAGGTTAATCGTCGTACGGGGCTAAGTAACGGAGGCGTGGTTTTAGGTTAATCGTCTTACTTTATTCTTTGCAGCCCGACAAACACACTCTTATGGTCCGTAAATGCATGACTCTTAGCGTTTGGAGGCATCTTGACCGCATACGCGCCCGGCGCGAAGACGCTAGCGCGGTTGCGGGCACAGAGACTGACGCGAAGGCGGGCGCGCGCCCCTTCATCCCTGGCGTGACGTCACATATCACGTGATGCAGAGATGGTGGCGCCGCCGCCGCGTCGTGCGCGACGGCGCGAACCGAAGCGTGGAGGCCTCCGCCGGGCGAAGTCCGACGGCGCGATATGAGGCCCCATCTGCAGCCGGTGTGATGTCATCACGTGGCGTCACATCATGCGATCTCACTTCAAGGTCAATGGTGGCCATCCCGCCGGGAGGCGACCGACGGCGCGATATGAGGCCCCATCTGCAGCCGGTGTGAAGTCATCACGTGACCCCACTTCAGGGTCAATGGTGGCCACCGCCGGGCGTCGCGCGAAGGCCCGAAACCTACGTTAATATGCTTCGCATAAAATCCGGTGGCAGGTTATCCGCGGCCGCAAACGGCGGTGATCTACCAGTCCCAGACCCGTAGGGCCAGGAGCAGCCACCTCCGGGTAGGTGCTGAAAGGAAATGCGCAGTACCTGTCACACTTGTTTCTGTGGACACCTGAACCGCTCAGTAAGAGGAGGGAGGAAGGCAAGAATTAAAGGGGAAGGAGAGAAAGAGGAGCCGTAGTAGAGGGCTACGGAGTAATTTCTACCACCTGGGGATCTTTAACATGCGCTGGCATCGCACAGCACACGCATGGATCTTCGTTTCGCCTGTGTGCTGTGCGATGTCAGCGCACGTTAACGCACAGCACACAAACGCCTGTTCATTTTGCCTCCATCGACACTTAGAGCAAGTTTACAAGAAAGCAAATGCCTAGTATCTGTCACTCGCGGAGCTAGTTGATATGAAATATTTGTGAAACAATAAGAAAAAAAATTTGTTTTTTTGTAGGCACCACAACCGCGCCGTAAGGGAAGAGTGGAAGGCGGGAGTGAAAGTGGATAGAGAGAGAGGAGCCGTAGTAGAGGGCTACGAAGTAATTTCGACCACCTGGGGATCTTTAACGTGCGCTGACACCGCATAGCACACGGACGCCTCTTCGTTTCGCCTCCATCGAAACGCAACCGCCGAGGTCTGGTTCGAACCCAGGTACTCTGGCACAGTAGTCAGGCGTCTTACTACTGCACCACCCCGGCGGGGCTGAAACAATAAGAAGTCTGTAATTGCACATAGATGTCTTGCTCGAATTCATTGTCTCACTCTATCGAAAAGCTGAAACAGCTGATAAGTTGCGCCTAAATGTGGCATTAAGAAGTAACGTAACCGTATGTTCTGGTGAGGGAGTGCGTTGCCGGAGGAGTTCACCGGCATCAGGTCGCACCCCAAACCGGCTTATGCAAATCCATCGACACGTAAAGTTTTTTTTTCCGGTGGAGAATTGCGCGGCACCGGGATTTGAGCCCCGGTCCTCTTATGCGAGGCGGATGTTCTACCGCTACGCCATCGCTGCACCCGTAATAACAAGTTTTCAATCATGAATACCTTCTTCAGTAAACGGAAGAACCGGAAATGGACATGGAAAAGTCCTAACAGGGAGACTAAAAATGAATTTTACTTCATACTGTATTCAACCTCCGCCATTATGCAAGATGCAGAGTTAATCGGGAAAGTGCGATGCAGTGACCACAGGATGGTGAGGTCCCGAATTAGCCTAAATCTGAAGAAGGAACGCAACAGATTGGTAAGAAAGAAAACCATCAACGAATTAGAATGAAGGGGAGGACAGAAGAGTTCAGGATCTCGCTACAGAATAGATATTCAACTCTAACCGAGGATGGCGACATTACCCTGGAAGCAATGAGCAATAATTTTCAGAGATATCATTACTGAGTGCGCTGTAGAAGTAGGCGGTAGGCTAGTTAGAGAGGATACGGAGCTGTCTAAGGAGACGAAAGATTTGATTAAGAAACGCCAGAGTATGAAAACTTCCAATTCAAGAGACCAGATAGAATTGGCCGAGATATCAAAGCTAATCAATAAGCGCAAGGTGGCCGATATACGGAAGTATAACATGGGAAACATTGAGCATGCTATAAAGAACGGGGGAAGCCTTAAAGCGGTAAACAAGAAATTGGGCATAGGCAAAAACCAGATGTATGCGATAAGGGACAAGGCGGGCAACGACTACGCGAATATGGACAAGATAGTGAAAGTAGCCGAGGAGTTCTATACAGATCTCTACAGTTGCCAAAGAAGTCAAGACCGTAACGAGATTGGCGATAGAGAAAATCAGTCAGACGATCCCCCAGTGACGAAGGACGAGGTCAAGAAAGCACTAGAAACTATGAAAAGGGGGAAATCAGCTGCAGAGGCTCAGATAACTACAGATTTGCTGAAGGACGGGGGGGATATCGTGCTAGAAAAACTGGCCACCCTGTATACGCAGTGCCTGGTGTCATCGACGCTACCGGAACCATGGAAGAACGCAAACATTACCCTCATTCATAAGAAAGGAGACCCTAAAGACCTTAAAAATTACAGAACAATCAGCTTACTGTCTGTTACGTATAAGGTATTTACTAAGGTAATCGCTAATAGAATCAGGACAACCTTAGACTGCAATCAAGCAAAGGATCAAGCAGGGTTTCGGAAACGGTACTCTACTATCGATCATATCCATACCATCAATCCGGTGATAGAAAAATGCTCGGAATATAACCAGCCCTTATACATAGCATTCATTGATTACGAAAAAGCATTTGACTCAGATGAAACCTCGGCGGTGATGCAGGCATTGCGAAATCAGGGGGTAGACGAGCCGTACGTGAAAGTGCTGGAAGATATATACAGTGGCTGCACAGCAACCATAGTTCTGAATAAAGAAAGTAACAAAATTCCCATAAAGAAAGGTGTTAGCAAGGAGACACAATCTCCCCAGTACTATTCACAGCTTGCTTAGAGGAAGTATTCAGAGACTTGGAATGAGAGCAGTTAGGGATAAGAGTAGATTGAGAATACCTCAGTAATCTGCGATTTGCTGATGAGATTGTCTTGCTAAGTAACTCGGGGGATGAACTGCAAATAATGATGGATGACCTAGACAGGAAAAGTAGAAAGGCAGGCTTGAAAATCAATATGCAGAAGGTAATGTTCAACAGCCTCAGGAAGGAACAGCAGTTTAAGTTAGGTAGCGAAGCACTGGAAGTATTAGGCGAATATGTCTACTTAGGACAGGTAGTAACCGCAGATCCGGACCACGAAAAGGAAATAACAAGAAGAATAAGATTGGGATGGAGCGCATTTGGCAAGCACTCGCAGATTATGACTAGCAGCTTACCAGTATCGCTCAAGAGGAAAGAATACAACAGTTGCATCTTACCTGTACTCACCTATGGGGCTGAAACGTGGAGGCTAACCAAGTGGGTTCTAGTTAAGTTGAGGACAACGCAGAGGGCTATGGAACGAAAAATGGTAGGGGTAACATTAAGAGATTGGAAGCGTGCAGATTGGGTCAGAGAAATAACTCAAGTTACTCACATTCTAGTGGAAATTAAGAAGAAGAAATGGGCATGGGCAGGACATGTAGTGTGAAGAGAGGATAATCGATCGTCGCTTAGGGTAACAAACTGGATTCCAAGGGAAGGAAAGCGTAGCAGGGGGCGGCAGAAAATTAGTTGGGTGGATGAGGTTAAGAAGTTCGCAGGGGTCAAGTGGATGCAGCTAGCACAGAACCGGGTTATTTGGAGGAACATGGGAAAGGCCTTCGCCCTGCAGGGGGTATAGTTAGGCTGATAATGATGATGATGATGAATCGTAGGTTTTTTTGTTGTTTCGTGCGTTGATCAGCTGCAGCATTATAACCTGCATAGATAGTTGTGGCCGAAATCGAATCATGGTGTACGGGTATAACTCATTTTCTTCTATGTTCTTGTTGCATGTGTTCCACAAGTTCCGCCACGCACGATGTCCGCGATAGAGTTTACTGTTCCTGACTCTTAAATCAGTAAAATCGACGCTCACTTCCATTCCTCGGTTACTGAGTCTGCTGACCAGCATTTCTGCATGCATTTCGTCAGCTTAACCTTTGATCGCTCGTCTATATTTCTGAGCATGTTGTTGGTAACATTGTCCAGTCCCGTGGCCGAATTTGTCTTCATTTTGCTAATGTTGTCCTTGACTGCGTAAAGCTCTATTGGACTTAGGTTTGGGTTTTTTGCCCCTGAAAATTGGTGAGGAATTGCCATTCTGGCTCACCAATCTGTCTGTGGAGACAAGCGGAAAACTCGTGTTTGTAAAACAAAACACTAGAATATGTTCGCTACATGCGCAGTGGGCTTGATTTATTCAATTCCATTGTCATACGGAAGAAATATACATCGACCAAACCAGAGAATGCTTAAATGAGCGCATTACATGTCATTACCGCCACAAATATTACCCTCGTTTTCACACCGCTAGCATTATCGGCCAGGGAAATCTAAATGTGAGCGTGAACTACTAGAGGCATTCCTGATAATAAGAATAAGGAGAATTGCGTCAGTGATTCGTCTGTGATTATCACCGAAAAAGTGGTGGTTGTGGTGGTAGGACTAATCTCCAACAGATACAGGTTAGGCGTCAACCTATCCACCCACACGACGGCCTTGTGCCCTTGCACCCGGGCGGCGTGTTCGGTCAGTCGGATCACACCTATCTGAGTCTCAGGGTGTGAGCTCAACAGTAGTCTCCTTAAAAGTATTCCGTTTTTGTCTGTTCATTTATATTTTTTTAATTTGTGGACATGTCCATATCATATGTACCAGATCCGCCTTATCCTGATATAGTTTACACTTGCCTGATAATTGTTCCTCCGGGTACCACTGACTAAAAGTAGCTGGATTCTGAAAAGTCGTTGTTTGTAAGCGCCTCCAAATGCTTTCTTGGATCTTATTTAGTGTCCTATCTGCCGGCAGATATTCTACCCTGTTTAGCCGATAGTGCTCCGTAATCTCTTTGTAGCTGACAGGCATGTTACGGTGGCGGTAGTGTCAGATGAACAAAATCTCGGTTAGGACGAGCTTAGCTCACCGAAAAGGAGTGAAAGTTTTTATCAACATAAATGCCATTTTATAATGTGGTGAGCGGCGTGGGTTGTCTGTAGTGTGTGTGATCACGGAATATTTTTAATATTTGCATTTATTCATAGGAACAAATCAGTTGTGAGTCCAGCGATGGTGTGTGTGCCTTCTTTGCTGTTGTCCTGCGTCTGTTTTCGCTAGTCTCCTTTCTGTGCAATATGAACCGACTATATATAGCCCAGCAGCTTACTCTCCTGATAAAGGTCCCTAAGTAAAAACCCTTAAAGCAGCCTTTTTGCACTATGATAAGATAACAGGGACATGCAACTTCACTGTAGGCAAGGATTGGAAGACGTGCTATGAATTCAAGGGTGTGCATATCCTTCTATGCGAACTGATGTTTCTCGAACATTCTGACAAGTGTTCTTTCTGCTCACAATACTAAAATATGGCATTTCACATGAAGATCTAACACTTCAACCTTGAAGTGATATTCTGTTGATAACCCACACGGTGCGTCTTAACAATTTCAATTCATTATTTCTTCCGCAGAAAGCAACTCAGTAAATAGCACTATGTTCCGCGAGTATGCTTTTGGTGCCTTTCACCCACGGACATTGTTGGGTCCTGCACTGCATTAGACGGCGTGAAGCAGCTCACATGCGCAACGAGATTCGTGAAATCAACATGCACCCCGAAGCATCACTGGAAAATTTGCGCCAAATTTAGCTTAAAATTCAGATATCGCGCACAAACAGCGTTACACAGTTTTTGCTGTACTTCACCTACCTCAGTGTAGTTAGCTCAAATCAGACATGCATTTGCAGCAATTAACTTTCGCTATATACCGAAAGCTGCATATCACCCTCCACAGCATGATAGTCTACCTCAGGCCTACATTTTACCTTTCCTCGCTGCAAAGCGGGCTGGAAACGCCGCTTCGCAGCTGTGCACGGCAACACTGTTTCATGACCAAGCAAAACAAGACTCTGCCCAGAGTAGTAACCTCCCGGGTAGTGCTTTCGTACTAAATGTCCATGGCGCGTTGTTTGTGGGTACACTGAGTGAGCGACATATTGTATCCAGCTGCTTTCGGACATTCCCACTTATTTCAGGCTTTGATGAGAAATATTGGCGCGAGGAAAAAAAAATAATGAGTGAAAGAACATGGTGCCCAGTTTAAGGTGCGCATGGTACAATTGGGGACAAAGTTTTCAAGGGCACGCGAAAGCCCATTTTGCCATTAAAGTATTAAATATTTAGGTGATGACATGAATTTGTGTCTTGTGTCTTGATATCATGCTTGCTTGCCGCCTGCTTAATATACATTTTTTCTCAGCATTCTCTCCGAAGAAAGCATCCATGTAAATGTTTGTCAATAAAAAATATTTCACATTAATTCAAATTTTCTTTTACTAGATGTTGATATTCTGCTCTTCATGTTTGCTTGCAAAAAGTAAAGCCTCGCAACATTCGTTGGGAATTGATCCTACAAACGTAGGGGTCATGCCATAGAAGGAGCACACATCACAGATTCTATATGATTGACTAGGTGCACTAGGACAGAGTTTTGCTTGAATATTTATTTTACATTGCCTTCAAAAGGATAATTTTTTAATGAGAAGCCTACTCAACAAATTTCACTCTCTAAATGCTCGTTTTATTTTGGAAAGAGCGCCAGATATTTACAAATAATGCTGTACTTTCATTAAGAGAACGTAAAGGATAAAGTAAGCTCCATTCGCCTTAGATGCATGCGTTCTGGAACCTTTATTGTTGCTGCAGATGAGTTCCAACAATGGGCATGGGTATCCCTACAACCTACACATATTCCGAGATATATGTGGATTGCAGTTTGCAAATACATATTTTTTACTTGTCTTTAATGCGAAAGCCGTTATAGACTTATGAGTGTTCGTCCGTCCGTCCGTCCGTCCGTCCGTGCGTGAATGCATGCGTGCGTCCGCTAGAAATGTCACACCTCTTCGTGAGATTCCGCGGTGATTAGTTTACCTTTAAAGCTGTCAGTGGAGAACTTTAGTTAGTGATAAATTATCATCATCATCATCCTCATCAGCCTGACTATACCCACTGCAGGGCGAAGGCCTCTGTCATATTTCTCCAATTAATCCGGTTCTGTGTTAGCTGCATTCACTTGACCCCTGCGAACATCTTAACCTTATCCGCCCATCTAACTTTCTGCCGACCCCAGCTACGCTTTCCTTCCCTTGGAATCCAGTTTGTTACCCTAAGCGACCATCGGTTATCCTTTCTTCGCACTACATGTCCTGCCCATGCCTATTTCTTCTTAATTTCCACTAGAATGCCAGTAAATGGAGTTATTTCTCTGACCCACTCTGCACGCTTCCTATCTCTTAATGTTTCCTCTACCATTTTTCCTTCCATAGCCTTCTGAGTTGTCCTCAATACAAGTAGAACCCTCTTGGATAGCCTCCACGTTTCAGCCCCATAGGTGAGTACAGGTAAGATGTAACTGTTGTAAACTTTCCTCTTGAGCGATACCTGTAAGCTGCTAGTCATAATCTGTGAGTGCTTGCCAAATGTGCTCCATCTCAATCTTATTCTCATTGTTATTTCCTTTTCATGGTCCGGATCTGCGGTTACTACCTGTCCTAAGTAGACATATTCGCCTACTACTTCTAGTGCTTCGCTACCTAACGTAAATTGCTGTTCCTTCCCTAGGCTGTTGAACATTATCTTAGTCTTCTGCCTATTGAGTTTTAAGCCTTCCTTTCTACTTTTCCTGTCTAGGTCATCAATCATTATTTGCAGTTCATCCCCCAAGCTACTTAGCAAGGCAATGTCATCAGCAAATCGCGGATTACTCCATCTACCCTTATCCCTAACTGCTCCCATTCCAAGTCTCTGAATACTTCCTCTAAGCAAGCTGTGAATAGTACCGGGGAGATCGTGTCTCCTTGCCTAACACCTGTATTTATGGGAATTTTGTTAGTTTCTTTATGCAGAACTATGGTTGCGGTTCAGCCACTATATATATTCTAGCACTTTCACGTACGGCTCGTGTACCCCCTGATTTCGCAATGCCTGCATCACCGCCGAGGTTTCAACTGAGTTAAAAGGCTTTTTCGTAATCAATGAACGGTATGTATAAGGGCTGATTAGGTATGGATATGATCGATAGTAGAGTACCGTTTCCAAAAACCTGCTTGATCCTTTGCTTGATTGCAGTCTAAGGTCGTGCTGATTCTATTAGCGATTACCTTAGTAAATAGTGATAAATAGTGACCAGTAATGATAGTTAGTGGAAGTTAGTGATGGTGACAGTGATGATGACAATGACCGTGGATGATAATAGTGAATGTGACGTCATCGGCCATAACCGGACGTGACGTCATGGCCAGATGTGACGAAACTGTGACGTCGCATTTGGTCATGACGTAACAACGATCATGACCAATGATTTCAGCAGGCTATTAAACGCCGGGTGTCCGATGCAGGCGTCCGTGATGCGCCTTTTGTTTTTGGCGCTTCTTCGAAAGCCGCACTACACATCACACAGAAAGAGATGCAAAGCAGAAGGCATCAGCGGCGTTTCTAACAAAGGCTTTTGCCTTATCGCAATTTAGAGGTCTAAAGTGGCCCCTAGAATGTTTTAGTAACAACGCTGACATGTGATGCCTATCCCTGCTACGGAGCAAATTTACCCGGCACCCACTTATAGATGATGATGCGAAATAAATTGTGGGGCTACGTTTTCCTCTACACATTCCTGTCCTTTTCTAGTCTGGCGTATTCCAGGTATACGCCAGACTAGAAAAGTGCAGTCTCTGGACGTGCTCATTTAGAACCTTTTTAAGTGTTTAGAATCCGCTTACCACCAAGATATACACTTGTAAACATTCTGGAGTGACAGCTTAGGGCTTCTGGCGAAAATTAAGATCCCAAAGTACACATTTACTTGCTTGAAGAACAAACAAGAAAAAAATAAACAGAAATGCCGGTGGTTCAACGAAAGAATGTCCGTTGCTTTCTGTTCACTTCTAGGGCTGCAATCCCCTTACAGAACAGTGTACAGACACGAAATGGGTGATTTTCGCTTATTTAAGGCCGAAGTTTGCAGCTCCTTAATATGCGTTTTATTGCGCAAGTAACCACAAAAAATGAAAGCTGCAAAAAAGTAATTCTGGCAACACTCTCTTCGTAGGCTTTTGGGTACCCTCTCGAAATGCAGGTGCCCGCATCTTACGCGCGAGCGCAAAAAAGCGGTCTAGCGGACAGAAATCTTATGAAATGAGTAAACGATGTTCTTTTCATAGCTGGTGCTGTAAAAATTGCCTTTATTGCGGCTCGTGTCAAACAAGACATTTCCAACGTTTCTATTCCTGAGTGCATCGCCAATTCGTACCCAAGAATAGGAAGAAATCTCGGCAAATACGGGGTGCCCTTATCAGAGGTTCTTTGAAACCATGAAAACAACTATGAACCCATGAAAACAAAACGCCCCTACAGCGTTTCATGATGCATGCTATCATGTGTATGTAAATTTTGGATTATAAGCTTTTCACGCCTTCCCTTGTCAGCCACTACCATCCCTTTTATGATGCTAACCCGGAAGCAAACAGAACAAGATGTAACTAATACACAATCAGGATCCAAATTTCAATCTATATTTGCAGCACGGTTTCTGCAGCGAAACGTAGAAAATTGCTTTTCTAATAACCCTGCGCTTAAGGCCGCGCACCGCAGACATGTATAGTCTGGGGAAAAAACCCGACAGCTGCCGAGACGGGAACGATGGGCACACTTCCAACTCGAAACACGCTGCCTGTTGGCAACAATGGGGACTCGTCGCTTCTTTATCTACGCGCAATAACAGCGCACAATGGCGGGAAACCCGTCGAGGCCGTGCCATTTCTTGCGGAGGGAGCCGAACAAAAAAACGTCCGCTAAGCCCGAGCTGTATCAGATGAACTTTGCGTGTTCCTTTGTGTCGAAGCCCCTGTGTTCTCTTTCCATACTGCACCAACACAAAGGTATTGAAGGAACATTTCGCTTGATACGTTGCGAGAAAACAACCTTGGTAAACGAAGTCCTGCGGAGCTTACTATAGATAAACTTTCTCATGACATTTGCAGCAGACGTGGTATTTTTGTTGTTCTTGTTTAGTTCACTATTAAATTATCTCTGTTTATAGCTCTGTAGGGGAATTGTTTCGTCATTCTTCTACATGCTGCTATTCGACACTTGGATAGAAACCACACAGGTGAACTTTGGTTTAGTTTATTGGATTTAACGTCACAAAGTGACTCAAGCTAAGAGAGATGCCGTGGTGGAGGGCTCCGGAAATATGACCACCTATGGTTTTAACCTGCCGCCTGCAGCGGAAAGCGGCCACCGAGGCCGATGTTTGATCCTGCATCCTTGAGCACAGCAGTCAAAAGCCCTAACTACTGTGCCACTCTGGCGGGATCAAAGGAGAAGTAAGCGTGCGAAAGCTTCAGCAAATGTACGTAAAAGCGAGATAATTTGTCTTGCCCTCTTTGTTCGCGCCGTCCATGAGTTAACCTTTTCTTCCATCAATACCTTTAATGTTATTGTTGCAAATGTTATTGTTATTGTTATTGTTGCGAGCGAATGAAATTTACAAATCGATTTCAGCTATTTCCGATTTATTTCGTTTTCTTTCTGTTTGTTTCAGGTAACTTGCTTCCTTGCTCAATGCTCTCTCTAGGAAGATGGGAGGAAGAATAAAAACCATTTATTATTATTGTTACGCCAATTACGCTGCGCCGCGAGGCACTTCACACAAGGAAGAGAAGAGCGAGGTTGAAGCGCGTGGACTGGGACAAGGACGAGTCCTCTCTGACTGTGCATTGCATTCATGCATACCCCGCTTACGTCGAAAATAATAAACCCACCCCCTTAAAAACAAGGTGGAGGTGTGGTCTAGTCCTGGACCATGCAGTACATCGACGGAGCAGATGCTTGGCAAGCTCCCGGCCTACCTAACAGCCATGGCGAGCCGCGACGGCGAAGGTCTCTCTTCGCGCTCAACTGGAACTGCTTCCAACTCAGGCTGCGAACATGAAATACCGGTCAGTTCCTGGGCGCATCACTGTGAGCCCAGAATATTTTCTGGTCTCGCCGAGGAGGATGTACAAGATGGCTGAGGCACTAGAAACGGGTCAGCAAATATAACCGCTGGGCCTGATGCATGCAGCTATCAAATGTGGTCTTCTTTTGGTCCGGCGCAGCACTGCTGTGGTTTGAGAATCACGAAGACAACCTCTCTAAATTTGATGATTGTTTGTAAAACAGATAACCTGCCTTGGAACGTCCACATCTAAACGACGCAAGGCAGAACAGATTCTTTCTCAACGAACACAGTTACCTGGAGAGACCTGAACGACTTTTATTGAGGAAATCCTGAAACTCTGCCGCATTGTGAGTCGAGGTGTGTCCGAAGAACACAAGGTTGGCTATAATTTAAAGGGGTTCACGAAAGGTGTTTACCACTTCCTGATATAGGAAGCCATCGCTAGTACCTCATAAGTTATCCAGTACTGCCACATGTTTGAAGCTTTAAAAAAGCGGCGCATTTCACTCAAATTGGTAGAAAGTTTAGGGGAATTCCCCAAGATGGAGTATATTTGTAATATGGGAGTAACTGCTCATTGACATCTACCCCAGCGCAGCCATATGGCTAAGAGAGGAATATTCGCCCAACCCTATTCCCACCTCTAAATATTGATCAATTAGCTCTCGCCCTACCATCTGTTCTGCAAACCGTCCTGGTTAGCTCAGTTGTTAGATCAATTGCCCCGAAAGACGATGATCCAGGATTCGATCCACGGACAGGGAAGAATTTTTATTTAATTACGACAGAGGGAGAGATAGAGAAAGTCTTTAATGAAAAACAGAGAATATAGCCGGTGTTTAGATTTCGCTGGCATGCTACTCTTTGTGGGAAGAGGAATTGGGGAGGGAAAAATTGAAAAGGAATGGTGATGAAAATAAAAGAAATGATGCGGGAGATCAAATGCGCCCATTGAATTTGTTGTAAGGTGCATCGTGGAGTAACGGTGTAAAATGAAATAATGAAATGCCTAATCCCACTAATGTGCTTAGAGTTCACAGGGTACAAAATGCCCGAGGGTAACAAGCATGGTGTATTTAGAGCTTGGCAAGAAGTCGAATATCTTTGAAGTATGTAAATAAAAGTCAATTGCGAGTCTCTGTTGCCTAGGACAAGCTAAGAGACCTAAAACAGTGTTTATTGTTAAAGGCACTGGGGAAAGCTTCATGCTATGTTCACAGTACGCACGCTCGTCAGCGTACGCAGGGCGTTCATGTATGATATATTCCGCAGTTTAAATAGAGCCGCAGTTGTCACAATGCGGAGTTTTATTTGACCGAAACGTTATCTCAAGCCATTTGTATATGCGAGTTCAGGCGGAGTCGGTGGTAAAGGGTTTCTAGTTGGCGAGGAAATTTCGGAGAGAGCCTTGATCTTAAATGTGGGTCAATTGAGTAAAGAAATTGGTAGTGATGTGTAGGCAAGCTCCAAAGTCGATACTTTGTTTCAGAAGCAATTGTTTTTGCCGATTGGGCTGCATCAAATTTCACGAAGAAGGTCTGAATGTATCTTTATTGTTGGTGGCCTTCAGTAGCCGCTTCATCTAATTTTTCATTGCCTTTAATGCCACAGTGAGCTGGTATCCACTAAAACGTTATGCAGTGCCCTGCGGCAATAGCCAAATGATGTAGATACCCAATGTCAAGAAAAACAGGCTGATTGGTTTTCTTCAGCAAGTTATTAAGGACTTGCAGATATGCTCGAGAATCAGTGAAGCTAACCCATCCTTCAGGAGTTTAGCGCAGGATATAGGAAACAGATTCTTTAATGCCATGGAGCTCAGCTGTCGTAGATGATGTCTTCCATTGCAGCCGGTAAGACAGGACATGGTTTGTTGAGGGCACATAAAGACCACAGGAGGAAGAGTCTTGAGCAGTTGAGCCGTCGTGAATATGTGGGTGCATTGTGTATATTCCTTGCCTAAGTTGGCGAGAATGGCTTGCTGAAGTACTGCCTGGGGCATGCAGCTCTTCGCATCCACGCTAGGAGTTGACATATTCACCTTTAAATACGATAGTGCCTATGGGGGAAGGTGAGAGGCAGTAGAGTTCGTGGCTGAATAATATTAGGGAGGCGAAGAAACTGTCCAGCTTGACCAAGATCAGAGTTGCAGTGAGCTAGGTGCACACGGTGCAAGAAGTGCTTCTTTCCTTGTAAGCCATGTCGGAGATGGGTACGCACAGTATCTTGGGAGCATTCACATCTAGCGGGAGACATCCTGCTTCTGCAAGTGTTCCGAAATGCAGAGGATCCCTTTATGAGTCCAAGGTACATTCGCAAGCAGTTGTTCCGTGCGGCTACACGAATGTTCTTGCTTGTTGGACATAATCTTTGAAGCAACGGTATACAGCAGCCTAACGCTCCTTCAACATAGGCTCTTTCAAGCACAACCACCGACCGGCAGATGCTGTCCCATCATGTTCTCACCATGAATCTGAAAACCTGCGATGCTGCAGATGTCCTCTCGAGGCGATTCTAATCTGAGGTGCCCAAGAGAGATTACTGTCAAACATAACACCCAGGAATTGCTGTGATTGTATGATCAGCTTCTTGTTGCCAAAATTAAGCTTCGATTGAGGAAAACGCAGAAAACTAGAAGGCCTTTCAGGTATGATCTGGATCAAATTCCATTAGAACATGCTGTGGAAGTGAGGAATCGATTTCAAGAATTAGATCTAGAAGACAGAGAGCCCGAAGAGATGTGGACTGATGTTCGTGATATAATACAAGAAGTTGCTACTAAGGTAGTTCCAAAGCAAAAGAAATGCAAGAAAGCAAACTGGTTATCTGAAGAGGCTTTGCAATTAGCTGAGGAAAGGAGGATGGCAAAAGTTATGGGAGAAAGAGAAAGATACAAGGTTCTCAATGCGGATTTTCAAAAATGGCAAGGAGAGATAAGAATGCCTTTCTGAACACACAGTGCCAAGCAGTTAGGACAACAGCCAATTAAGGAACGCAAGAGCTCTGTATAAGACAATCAAATATATCAAAGGAAGCTTCTGTGCTAAGCTGGGCGTGATAAAGGACAAACGAGGCAAGGACCTCATTGAAGCCTCAGAGATAAAGAAGAGGTGGCAGGAATACACAGAAGAACTGTACAAGAAGGACCCGAATGTGCAAACCCAATATAAGACGGTTGTGATTACTGATCTCGAGCCGGGAATCCTAAGAGTGAAGTTGAATGGGCCTTAGCTAGCCTTGCTAAGAACAAACCTAGCGGAATTGATGGCATTCCAGCTGAGTTGCTTCAAAACCTCAACCATGACGCTGTTAACATTCTGCATACATTATGTCAGAAGATTTGGGCAAGCCTGCAGTGGCCACAGGATTGGAGGAGGTCAGTTTACATTCCCATTCCAAAGAAAGGCAGTGCCAAAGATTGTTCCAACTACCGCACGATCGCGCTTATTTCGCATGCTAGCAAGGTGATGTTGAAAATCCTCCAAGGTAGGCTGCAGCAGTATGTGGATCGGGAGCTTCCGGACGTGCAAGCTGGGTTTCGCAAGGGCAGAGGAACTAGAGACCAAGTTGCCAACCTTCGCTGGATCATGGAAAAAGCAAGAGAGTTCTACAAACCCATCTACTTCTGCTTTATTGATTATGCGAAAGCGTTTGACTGCATAGATCACAGCAGATTGTAGCAAGCTCTCCAAGAGATGGGAGTTCGAATTCACCTCATCTGTCTCCTCAAGGAACCTGTATGAAGGGCAAGAGGCCACAGTCAGAACTGGGCATGGTCTTACTGATTGGTTTCCGATTGAGAAAGGAGTGAGGCAAGGCTGCATACTGTCGCCCTGCCTATTTAACCTATATGCAGAGTGCATCATGAGGAAGGCCGGTCTGGACGAGTCTTCAGCTGGAGTGAAGATTGCTGTAAAACGTATCAACAACCTTAGATATGCGGATGATACCACTTTAATGGCAGAAAGTGAAGTGGAACTCAAGACACTTCTGACGCGCGTACAAGAAGAGAGTGAGAAGTTTGGGATTAAACTGAACATTAAAAGACAAAGATCATGGCGTCTTGCCCTAACAAGTCCTGGAGCATCAAGGGACAAGAAGTGGAAGCTGTGACAGATTTTCTCTTCTTGAGCTCCAAGATTACCTCGGAAGGAGACTGCAGCCATGAAATTAGGAGACGGCTGCTTCTGGGAAAGAGAGCAATGGTTAGACTTGACCGCCTAGTAAAGAGCAGAGACATTAGTCTGCCAACCAAGATCCGTATAACTCGTGCTATGGTCTTTCCAGTTGGGATGTATGGATGCGAGAGTTGGACTGTGAAAAAGGCTGACCGCCGAAGAATTGACGCGTTTGAATTGTGGTGCTGGCGAAAACTCTCGAGAGTTCCTCGGACTGCCAGAAGATCAAATCAGTCGATATTGTCGACCATAAACCCTGACTGCTCATTGGAGGGTCAAATTCTAAAGTTAAAGCTCAGCTACTTTGGTCATCTGATGAGAAGAGAGGAGTCGCTGGAGAAAGATTTGATGTTGGGAAAGGCTGAGGGTGGCCGGAGAAGGGGTACAGAGCGAACGCGATGGTTAGATGGCATCCTCGAGGCACTGCAGATGAAGTTATGTGATGTTAGGGAGATAGTGAGAGACCGAAAAGCGTGGCGTGACATGATCCATAGGGTCACGAAGAGTCGGACACGACTGAACGACTGAACTGAACTGAAATACGAAAGTGACCGTCCACCCAGTGGGAGCGGGTATCTAGTCATTCTTTTTTTTTGAGAAAGCCGTAGCAACACTCTTTTCTGAGGAGAGGAGAAGACCCCGGGGAGCCAGGTATGTTGAGATGTGCAGTAATGCTCTCTGAATACGTGGCTGCGTATTATAACGCGAACAGGATGCACTCCAGATGCAGATATCTGCAAAAATTGTTATGCGTACTCCTCATGGAAAGTTTCTTTTTATATGTATAAGGGAATATTGAAAAATAGAGGGTTCAGCACAGCCCCCTAATGTACGCCCCTCTTCACTGCTTGAAAGAGAGTTTGACCATGTGGAGTGCTCATAAAAATTTGCCGCTCTTGTAAATAGCGTCCATTCCAGTTGTAAAGTTTTCCCCCGAGGCCAAAACTGACCAAGGCTGCGAGAATTGCATGGTGAAGCACAGAGTCAAAAGCGGCCTTGATGTCAAAGAAAACAGCAGTCGGGATATACCCAGCGTAAAGGTACTCTTCAAGTGACGAGCCCAGGGTAATGAGGAAGCTGTATAGTTTTCGTTTGTAGCCGTATTGTTGTGCTTGGGTGGATGCGAATGAGTAATTACTCCCTTATTTCACCGAAAATTTGACGCCTTTCCAACGTTCCAAAGGTAGTCAGCGTTGACTACACTGTTCCTAATATTATCTCCTCTCTGAAGCCCAGAGTTGTAGGCGAAGAGCTATCCAAGCACCTGCAGGGCGCCTCCGCTCGACCTGTGTTCTCCGAATGCGCAGTTCAGCCACAGCAGAATGAACACCCAGCCTCGTGGGAGTAGCACCCAGAACGTCTGAGCTATTCCTACGGTAATGCGTGCGCCTCTTCACCTCTGAGCACTCTGTTTTCTCCGCAATCAAACGTTCGTCACGCAGATCGCCCGTCTATCGACCACTGCTTAATTCCTCCGACTCCAGACCCTACGCTTTCAGTGAGTTACCGACATGTTACAACTGCGGCCGCCGCGGGCATATCGTGCGATTTTGTCAGCGCCGGCGAGAGCAGGTCGCCCGCTCTTGGACTCGATGTTCGGAAGGTTGCCGGGACGACAACGTTGAATGGCATCAAGCTCGCCAACGACTGCCTCATCCAGGCGCCTTTCGTAGTGACTTTCCTGCTTCTTACCGCAGCTTCGCACCACCCCTGAACAAAAACGGTCGCCGTCCTCACGTCGACGCTCGCCTGCGCCGCCACCGGTGAACTAGCAGGAGGGGCCGTTGGATGCGAGGTCGCGGGACGGTTATCTTCGCGAATTGTTCTACCTGCTTTGACGTTGAAGAGTAAAGTGCGCGCTAGTGTAAATGGTGTGTGCATATATTTTTGCTTGAATGGACACTGATGAAATATTTTCTGTGATAAGTCTCAGTTCTAAAAATCGTCTTGGACCTACGGTAATGTTCGCATGGGACCGAAGTGTCAGCTTTCACTGTGCTAGAGGAGAAAATTTGCACCCTGTGGGTTTCCGCTGCGTGACAGTCGTCATTGCTGGTGAAACATTTTGAGCTGAGTTTGCAGTTTAGCTCGTGCTAGTGGAAACCAAGATGAAGAATTGGGCACGGGCAGGGAATGTAGTGTGAAGAAAGGATAACCTATGTTTGCTTAGGGTAACAAATTGAATTCCAATAGAAGGAAAGCCTAGCAGTATGCGGCAAAAAATTAGGTGGGCGGATGAGGTTAAGAAATTCGCAGGTGTCAAGTAGATGCAGCTAGCACAGGACCGGGTTAATTTAAGCAATATGGGAGATGCCTTCGGCCTGCAATGGGTATAGTCAGGCTGATGATGGTGATGATGATGATGCATGATGTTATCCTAGGCATTGAATCTCTGCTCGTATGGGAGAAACGGTCGATTGCGCAACAGGCGAAATTTCTCTGCAGCACAATATTCTGTCTGTGTTTGTTGAAGATCACATAACCTTAGTGACCGAGCATTTTATGTCACCAACGATATGTGCAGCGATCAGGCTGCAGTGTGTGTGCCTGTTCACAGCTCCTCTGATTGAGCAGGCATTCTCTTTGTGTTTATTGTAACCGACATGAATAACGTCAGGAAGAATTATCTGTTAGTGCCCCGTGCTGTCGTCGAGGTCGTAGGTGGTTGTGCCCACTTGTGGACTGTGAACGTTTCATCAGAACCCGTTTACCATTCGGCCTCAGGTTGGCTACATTTGACAACTAAGACGTCCTTACTATTCGGTCTGTGTCTTCCAATCCACACCCACAGGTCGATTATGACTACTGCGCGAATATAACCAAGATGATAAAGAAATCTCTTTCCTTGTCTTACCAGCGATATTTATGTGAAGTTCTGGGATCTTACGTCTGTGTTTGACTTTTCTAAAAAAGCCGATTTTTTTGTGCCGCCAAATTCACATATGTCACGATCAACACTGGTGATGCGATCCCGATCAGATAGAGGCACTATCGAGTATCGCCAGCCTAGCGCAGAGCAATTAACGAACAGGTGCTGGACATGTTGAAGAAAGGTGTGAAACGAGACTAGTCCAGTTCTTGAGTGGCCCACGAGATCTTGGTAAAGACGGTGGACAACTCATGGAGATTTTGTGTTGACTATCGCCAGTTAAACGTATTTATAAAAAGGACGTTTACCCTCTTCCATGTGTCGACGATTACTTAGATTGTCGTCAGTCCGTCTCTTATTTCTCGTCAGCATATCTGCGGGTTTGCTATTAGCAGATACCAATTCATCTGTAGAAGCGAGAAAAGACAGCCTTTGTGACATCTGATAGGCATATTTAAATTTAGTGCGATGCCTTTGGGGCTGTGCAATGCCCAAGTGACATTCGAACGATTTATGAACACAATTCTGGGTGGCTTAAAATGGTAGATATGCATGTACTACCTACTTGACGTCATCAGCAACGAAAAGACGGTTCGGGAGCATAATGAGCACCTTAGTCCTCTGCTAGACTAATAGAAACGTGGTACTAATTTTGAACTCCAAAAGTGTCACTTCGGTGAGCGAAAAACCCTGGCGCTGGAATTGCTACTACATCAGGAGGGTATTCGGCCCTACCCCCAAGAAATTGCTGCTGTGCTTGACTTTCCAAAACCTCAAAACGCGAAGCATTTAAGAATCTTTCTGGGTCTAATTTCAACTTACGCGCTTTCTTTTAAAGGTTCGTCCAAATTGCTTATCCACTAACTTCCCACCTGCAAAAAGACGCTCCGTTTGTTTTGTCCCTGGAACGCCAGTCATCGTTCCGACCGCTGAACTTTCTGCTCACATCTGGTCCTGTTTTACTCCATTTCGATCCCGCTGCTACCACCGAGGTTCACACCGATGCGAGCGGCGTGGGCATCGGCGCTGTTCTCGTCCAGCTCCAGAACGGCGCTCAACATGTCATCGCTTACACAAGCCGCACTTTAACGAAAGAAGAACGCAATTACGCAGTAACAGAAATGGAAAGTCTCGCCGTCATCTTCGCCGTTACTAAGTTCCGCCTCTATTTGTACGGCCGCCTCTTCAACGTAATTACTGAACGTCACTCCCAGTGTTGGCTTGTAGGCCTGCGCAACCCTTCCGGTCGACGAGCTCACTGGGAATTTCGTCTACATGAATATGACTTTTCTTTGTCCTATAAGAGTGGTCGCCGTCACGCCGGCGCTGCATGTTTGTCCCGATTTCCTCTTCCATGCACGGCAGTCGGTGAAGATGATCTAGACGACTGCCTGGCGCCTGTGAGCGAAATATTACTCGACCATGCAAAGTTCCGGCGAGAGCAATGTAGAGACAGCGCTCTTACTCCGTTGTTTGATAAGGTGCGCAAGTGTGGATCCACAACACCTTTTGTTATTTAAGATGGTCTAATCTTCAAAAATAACTCCTCAACTGATGGTGCCCGTCTGCTGCTTGTCGTCCCGGCTTCTCTACGTGGTGCCGTCCTACATACGATGCATGACTACATCACTTCAGGTCTTCTTGGCTTTTCCCGCACTCTTGAGAGTCAGACATTGTTTTTATAGGCTAAGGTTTTGCACGAAATCCAAGCGTTAAGTAGCAATTGTGTTCCTTGGTAACGTCTGAATCGAAGCCCCACGCCACCGATTAGCCTTCTTCAACCAGTAAAGGCTCCTACATCGTCTTTGGAGAAAATTGGAATTGATCTGATTGTTCCTTTTCGGAAGTTGTCTGACCGCCATCGCTAAATTATTGTAGCTTTTGACCATTTCATGCGATATGTGGAGACATTTGCGCTCGTTTCTGCCAAAGCTGTCGACATGTCGAACGTTTTATTACACCAAATTATTCTTCGACACTGCGCGGTCCAAGTAATCATAAGTGACCGCCGTCGACATTTTGGTGCAGATACCGTGTAAGAACTGTTGCGGCTTTGCGGCTCCGAATGCCGCTATTCTACCCACTACCACCATGAGAACAACGGCCCTACTGAGGGCCTAAACTGGACTCTCATCAACATGATGTCGATCTACGTAGCATCAAATCACAAAACCTGGAACGCCGTCCTGCCATTTGTGACTCACGCCTACAACACAGCTAAGCATGAGGTGATCGGATATTGTCCTTTTTTCTTCTATACGCACAAATGCAAACAACCTTTACGGAAACTATTCTTCCATTCTCCGTGCACGATGATCGATCCCTGTCGCATCATCTCTGTCTAGCAAAAGAAGGACGCCGTCTTGCTCGTTTGCGAGCCATCGCTTCCCAAAATCATGCAAAGGTCCGATATGATGCCGCTCATGCTTCAGTAACTTACGGACCCAAATAATCGGTTTGGCTTTGGACGCCATTGCGACGTCGCTGACTGTATCAAAAGTTCTTGTGGCGATACGACGGACTCTCTGTTGTTTTAGGTCAGTTGATTAAGTAATCTATGTTATCGCTAAAGTGCTATTGACGAATCGTTTCTCGAGGAAGATGCAGCTGGCACGATCGAAACGCTGCGATCCTAGATTTTGTCGACTCGCTCGTGGACGAGCTTCGTCTGCTCTGGGGATAACTAATACGTTAATTACTCTCCGCTTTACGGCGCTGCGCATGAGGAAGAGAAGAATGAGGCTCAAGCGCGTGTACCTTACTCTGACTGTGCCTTACATTCATGCATTCTCTGCTTACGTTTCGAATAACTTACCCCCGTAATAATATTATAGCGTCATTTGCCCCCTTTCTTAGTCCTCAGTAATGTATATAGTGTTCTCACTACTATATTGGCTGTATACAACTTACGTTGCATTTCGCATCCGTATTTTGCGCCATTTCGTGTTCTGAGCTATAGCTTGCAGGTTTCAGCAACACATCGACGTGATTTCGTTCGCTGTGCTACCTGCGTGACATTTGGAAAACTTGTTGCTCCGATTTGCAGCAATTTAAAGCAAATAAATACCCTTGTTCGTTATTTTTCCCGGAGCAGGTGTGCAGGTAGGTAACGTTCTGGTTCTATATATCTTTTGGCATGCTTCCGTTTATGCTTTTTTTTTTACTAATGACTGATGGCGCAGAATTTCGTACAGTCAGATTGGTAGATTAAGACTGGGCATAGATGGTACGAACACTTATGAACAAACTTCAGAAGGCTCCTCATTTCAGTGAGGGCGCATTCAGAACCGCACGCCCACCTTCGGGGAAATTTTAATTACGCCTCCCTAAAAGCCGGTTAATTAGGTTGTGTTTAAAACGGGCAGAAGGATGGTGCGTGGTGTTGAGACATTCGCATTGAGGTAAGGTGGCTTTTAAAATTGGGCCCTTGATATTACTTTCCTTTTCACCTGTTCTACGTGGCATATGTGCGTTTTGAAGGAAAGATAATTTAATAAGTCAACGTTTCTGCAGACGTGTCATCCCGTGCCATGCAAGTGACAGCTTACAGCTGAACGAGCCACGCGTCTTCCGGGAAAGCACTATCAGACGGAAATTAAAAAAAGGACTGCTGTATATTCCAGCCTATCGTGTATTAATATTCTGAAATACATGACAAAATACGCAGTTATGACAAACGTTTGATTTGTATTGCTTTGGAAAATGCGGGGATAACGAACCGTAGAGACGTGCTGAGCTCACATTACCGCTGTTGTGCTGGTAGGCGAATGGCATTGCTTCATGTGGATATAGTGCGTTTGTTGGAGGAGGGAGGGAGGAACATGCGCTTTTTTTAGAGGTCCTCATGCAAGTTATTGCAACAGGGGTTTCCAAATCATATAAGGTATCGCACGGCAAAAATGCAATTATTACATTTTTCTCTCTACAAAATCTGTCAACGCCTTTTGCGATTCGTTTCTGCTTTTCGTATAAGCACACCGAAATGTCAGTATGGACACCCAACTAGCCCCGTTTAGAGCTTTGCGAACAAGAGATTTTGACCTGTTTGCCTATATAGCTACAGACACTGAGCCAGAGGAGCAGACAGGAAGCGTGCCTCATTTTAAGCCTGTGTCAGATCTATAAACAACCCCTCTTACTTACTTGCCATGAACGTAGCATGCATATATCAGGCATTTCAGGGAAGCCGGTGGCTAATTTTTAAATGTAAACCTTTTTCGTTTTAGATGTAGAAGACGGCTCCTCCAGTATCATAATACCAGTTTTGCCGCGCGTCCGAAAAGACGTCAACAATACTCAGTTATTACAAGGTATGATTGAATTATTCTAACAACGTTTTTGTTTGTTGCAGATAGAAACGAGTTTAAAATTAGAGACTTATAGTCGGATCTTAGCAGTGGCTATATCAGTTTTTAGATTTTTCAAAATATGATAGCCCTTGGCTCTGTGGAAAATATTTAATAACCGTGAATGTTCGCGGTGTCCGTACAATGTATCTGTAACACGTCGCAGTCAGCATTGCGGAGAATGTGGCAATAGGCTTCATTTTGCTACGACATTATTATTGCGGATCTAATTCCTTTTTTCGGAAGCAACAGATTTGACGATATTGATATCAGGTGCTCACTTAGATCTAAACGAGCCATCTTGAGCTAATGTTGATCGGGAATAATAAAATATGCTCCAGTATTACCTTTTGAAATAGAAAATAGTTTTATTTGGCCTCTGTTTTACACTTGCCGGAAAATGGGAACATTTACTATGAAATAGAAGAGGATAAAAGGTGCGGGTGAAGGAACAGGTCCGCTATAAGCAACTGAAAATGGTCGTGCTGGTCTCACGAGTGTTCGCTGGAGTAAAAACGCAGAGTCGTTTTTTTACCTCAACTTAATCAGCTCTGTGCGCGAACTCACGACTAGAAGCACAGAATACTAGGCTATGTACATTTCGACATACCTTCGCTCTCTTCAATCAACCTATCTGAATCACGAGTCCCGAGATTCAACAGCTATTCTTCTCTTCTTTGCTTCGTCGCACTCGTCACACGAAGCTTCGGTACTCTTGTCGCTCCTTGATGTTCTGCTGGAAACGTGTCTGGAAATTTTCGCACCATGGTCGCACTGCCCTGCATCTGTATGCCGCACTGGTACAGTGCCCTGCCCCAAATACTATGCTCTCACCGTGACATGCGTGCGAGTGTTCCAATACTCACAAATGCAGCTCTGTAAGCTGCGAGCCTTGAGGCCTAATCTGGTTACCTGGCTTCATTCACAGATTGAAACGCAGTCGACCGAGACCGCAGGGAAGACACCGAATACTGAACAACGTCGTAGGGAGCACTCCAGTTTCAGCTCTGAAATTTGGCCATGAATTTGGGGGTACAGCCACTAGGATCGGAACCGTGGAATCGACCAACTTCAGACCGCATGACAGGATGAAAATTCCGGGCTTGGCATCACGTACCGTCTTTGTCAAAAGTAACCGAGCAGCTCAGCCTGCCGGCGGAGCAGGCACTGGGCCGGGCAGCGGCGCTGCCATCGCTTCGCTGGCCGCTCCTCTCCGACGGCGAGTGTATGCTGACTGACGTAAGCATGCTCCCTCGCTCTCCTTCTTGGGATGATAAAATTAGGCGAATATCATGTGCAGTGTCTGATTTGGCGCCTCCAGAACGCTGCGCTACTGAGGAAGGGCTCTTCGTTAGAATTCCTTCGCGTTTAATACCGGTACAGTTCTCCCGCAGTTGGAACTAATGGACAAATGCATATTGGATTGTTCAGAAAGTATGGCGAGGAATAGATTTCGAAAACTCAATGCGCTTTTCTTGCGGTTCCTAGTCATCTGTTGTGACCACTACCGGATTTGCTGTGACGCTAAGTCAACCTAAAGGAGAGAAAAATAAGACTTCCAAATGTTTCATGTGCCCCTCTTGCTGCATGCCTTCTTTCCCGCTATTTGGTAACGTAAAAAAAAGTGCGTAGGGTTTTCCGCTTTGGTAACTACATTCCTGCGTTAGCCTGCTGCCAATTTATTCGTTTAATGACTGCATAAAAATGTCATTCTCACGCCTTAAACTTATGTCGCTCATTTGCTCAATAAGTGCGTTCGTTTCTTTTTTTTTTATTTTACGAGGGAACATCATGCGACCAACCTAACAGCAATAAACCCTGGAAGTGAAAAGAAATCCGGACACGCGGCATTTGATTTGGACTGCGAACCACTTTTGCGTTACTGTCTATTACCTCGCGACTTGATTGGTAGCGTAGTGCCCGTTGGCAGAGTGGTGCATCAGTGACTCGATAAGTAAGTTGCTGGAATAGAACCTTCAAGTGCGACACAAAATCAAGCCGGTAAACCTGAGACTTCCGTCTTTACTGAACTCCTTGGCCGCAAAAAGGTGAAGTTTATTTCGGGGGGCATTTCAATGCAAGTGGGAGAAAACCGTCTTCGTAGGCATCCTTCGCAATAGCAAGGCTTTCTTGGGGGAATCATATGCTATAGGGAATATTTGCATCACTCATTCTGTGTTGCCCAATATTTTTTGAAGGCCTTCAAATCTCTGCTCAGATTTTTGGTATTCAGCTTGCGTTGCAATCGCGAAAACCGTTGCGCACTTCGGTGCGCTAAAATGCGGCTGAAAATCCGACATTAACGGATTCGCCTCATTACATGGACATGAATAGGCGCACTAGAAACAGCGGAAAATATTGCCTCGTTTTTACTTCTTTCTAGCTCAGCGAAGTGCCATCATTGCAAGCTAGGAATCGCGGGAAGAACCAAACTCAGGTTTCTATCATGCCCTGTCTGATTGGACTAACGTTTCGAATCACTTCATCTACGGGAGCTGTGTACTGGGATTCCACATGCAAGGAGTTATAATGAAGAGCGCAGCTTCACAATGCCAGCCCAAAATTAGCGTTGAGAGAGTTTTGCTTTGCACAGCGCCCTCCATGACTAGCACAGCGTTCTAAAGAAATGAAATCGTGCTCCGCACATGCTTACATTTTACATTTTATCATTCTAAGAAAGATAGCTAGAGAGCAGCCTTACGTCTGCAAGCTTAAACTCGTAGCCGGCGAGCAGCGGCCACTGACGCCGACCGCCACGCAGCAGCTCGGGCCTGAGCTTGCTCCGCCAGCCGGCTGGGCTGCTAGGTTATTTTTGGCAAAGACGCAGCACTGCTTCAGCAGAAACGGAGACAAAAGTGCAGCTATGCGCCTAATATTTTAAACGAAATACAATTCTTGCGAATCTAACGGCATTTTCTTTTCTGTTTGCAACGTAAAATTCAGGACGGTCGGCTGCACAGACTATTGTTATAAGTTAAAATGTTCTGAGAACCGCTAAATGTTTTCATTGGAGACGCAAGTCGAAAAATGACAATTTTTCATTTAAAGCATATTTTCGTGTTTTCAACTATTTCAGCAGCTTTGATAATTTATATTTCATATATCGATTATGACAGGCAGCAATGGCTGGAAAATTGCCAAAGAAATGTATTTAGAAAGTCTGACAGCAAACGAAAATGTGAATCCAACCGATTTTGAAGCGCCTGATGTATCATACTGCTCCTCTGCACGCAACCTTGAGCAAGCCACTGGTCTATACTTTTTAACTCTACAAGGGCCGTCTTGTCGCCTCGCAATAGTAGAAGGGAATGATTGAAAAAAAAAATTATTTCAATACGATTACTGAGATCTTTCAATGAAACATCTTATAGTCCTTAATCAGGTTTTTTCAAAGCTTCTGCTTTTCTATACGAGCGTTTACTTCTGTGTACAAAATTTCAGTTACTGATTTTAGTCTCGTGAATGCGTAATTTGTCACGCATAACGTCTAATGTATCCAGAAAGTAGCTGTTTAGGTATTAACGCAATAGGCAATTTTTAAGAATTTTGGTGTTTTAAGTATTCCTGGAGCCGCTACCACCAATTCAAGGTGTATAAAACTCTGCATTCTAAGGCAATCATATTAATTGGCTAGTTTGTACAAATTGCTTTCTTACAGACCTGAAATAATGTATTTTACTACTGCTGAGCCACGCTCAATTCCGTCTCCAGGAGCTGGACAAGCGTACGCTGTTTTGAAGGAAAGCTTCACATCGTTCATAACTGACACTCCAGGCGGCTGCGGCCGATACTTATAGGCATTGCTAACATTGTATAGCGGAACTGGAGCCTTGAGTGATCTGTCCTTACAATTCTGGACGACACGAAGGTGTCGAGGGAATTATGAAGGGGGAGGTCCTAGGAGGAGAGCCCGATGGGGAGTGATGGCGGTGAAATGTAGGCAGAGGACTGTAAGGCGGTGCTGCAGTGTGTCAGACAATGTAAATTTGTGGACCAGCGATAATAAAGTTTGCCACGTGTATGAAGAAGACGAAAAAGCTGGTGGGAGATGCAGAGGAGGCAGCAGCAAAAGAATAATCGAGCGTCACCGGCTCCCTGTTCCACACGGGCGAAGAAGAAGAAGCGAGCAGCGCGGAGGCCGCGTGCCGCGAAACACTTTCAAGGCCTCATGAAACACACGCCGACCAAGCCACGGAAGGACGCAGTAGAGCTTGCCCTATAAAACTGTCTCCACCGGGAATCGAACCAACATCCCTAAGGTACGAAACAGTGTGCAAACCGTGACCAAGCCATGCCATCATCCTGTCTAGCATCAGGATGATGGCAGCGAAGATAAGGGCGATAAAGGACTAAAATATTTTGGTCATAAAACTATATACATATTTGGAAAGGTGACGTCATGTTTTATGAGCGCTCAAATTGTGCAATAGCAGTGTCATGGTGCTGCTGACACAGTGGTTTCCGGTTTGAAGACTCGTTCCCACTTCAAGGATATCGGGAAATAGGTTCTCTTCACTCTTTTGCAAGATTTGCACGACATGACACTTAGGGATGCACGTGTTTATATGATTATTTTTGGCTTTGCATTTAAACTGTACCTTGTTTGAAATGTATTTGCATATTAATCCGTATCCTGCCCTATAAATTATCATGCTTGCTATCTTCTCGTGTTATTCAGGCTTCTTCAGTTTAGTCTTCTGTATTGATTGCACCATATGTGGCACTCTACTCTTTGCAAGTAGTCATAGTATCTTGTTCTGGTTTCTTTTTTTGTCGGTTCGCTCGAGCAAAATACTTTATGCCTTGTTTCGTGCTGAGCTATTCCGACGCCGTGCTTGTTGCCATTTTGCATGAGGTTATGTAGCACTTAATACGTGCAAGTAATTTTTATAGTTAGCTTTTAGCATCTGATTCTTCAAGTACAGTTTTGCTTTTTTGTTTTCCCTTTGTCTCGTACATTAGGTTCTTGGCTATGCTGCAAAAATCAGACTACTCATTTTCCGGTAAAAACTTCGCTACTTCTCATGCTGGCACAATTTCTTCAGTACTTAAATTAATGCTGCGCTCGATAATATTCTTTCCCAATCTAAGAATGGCCTCGCATCCTAAGCAGAAACTATTTTTATTTCTGTTTTGTTTGCTCTTTGATAATATTGTAATATGGTTGGCTTAGTTTGTGGGGTTGAACGTCTCAGAGCGACTAAGGCTATGAGCAACGACCTTGTGGAGGACTCCAGAAATTTCGACCACCCGGGGTTCTTTAACGCCCACTGACATCGCACAGCACACGGACGCCTTGCATTTCGCCTCCATCGAAAAGCGGCCGCCGAGGCCAGGATTCGATCTCGCATTCTTGGGAACAGTAGTCGAGCACCGTAACCACTGCGCAACTTCAGCGGGAGATTATATGTAGTATCACGGCCCGGTTTGAAATGAAGCTTTACGACGAGGAACTGCCGAGAACTTTGGAATGGAAGCTCATAGGCTAATGTTAACGGCAGGAAAGTCATTGCAAGAATTTCCGCTTTGATATCTCTGAGTTGTTTGATGTCGGGTATCTCCTCTGGCTTATGCAGAACCAAGTTATGCACGTATACGAAATCCCACTTTTAACATAAAGTATCCCTTTCTTATTGGTGCAACCCTTATGTCATATGCCGCCAATTACAAGTCGTTGAGAATTAGTGAATATATTTCTTCCGATGCTGGCACTTTTTTTAGACGAACAAGAGACCGTTATGAGGAGGGCTTGGGCCAAGAAAGGCGTTCAATGTCTCAGGAAAAGCATTAACAGAAGTTCTGTTCTTTAAAGGAACGGCATCCTGTTATTCAATGGTCTCTTACCATTGCCGTCAGTTTCGTAAGCCCGAGTGAATAAAATATTTCTTCTGTGTCAAATGAGAAGCTTGAATATCGCATGGCTTATTTACATCTTTTATTACTTTTTATTTATGCAGATACGTGCAGCATCTAAAGGGCGGGATTGCAGGGGAGAGGGCAATGGCAGAAAAACATATGCGGTAAATGAACGATGTCAAAAGAAAGCCGCACGGCTATGCCCGGTCGTAAAAGAAAAAAAACCCAAATCGATAAATAATTTTGACGACCACTGTCTTTGAGGCAACATGGTTTAAAATTTCGTCACATAGTAAAGGGAGAGATGTTATTTTCCTGCACATTTTATTGTGAAGGAATATACTATTCTAATTTGGAAAAGATGCTTGCAAATATCCGCCGAATGCAGTGATTGGTATATGTGTATTTCAGACAGAATGGCGCAGAAGGGGTTGCCGATCTTGAGTGCTTTTCAGCGCTGAAGAAGGGCGAAAGGGTGTTAGTTTTGCAGATGTGACCTTGTTACGGAACTGGTGGATGTTGCTTTCTTCTAGAAGCGATATGACCCTTTTCGCTTTTGTTTTTTCGGTTGTTTCCTGGTTATCCTGCTGAAAGGACAAGAAAGACATCTCCACGTTCAGACACCCATGGCTGTAATCTCGTCTTCCATTGTAAGAAATGCAAAAAGATAAAATAACTGGCAGCACCAACCAAATACGCATATGTTCCCCAATCTAGCACGAAGTAAAAACCTCAAAGGAAAAGAAAAAAAAGAAATAAGTTGCCGTATTTTGGATTCGTCAAAGGTCAGCAGTGAGTGGCCACATCGCCACTAGCCTTATCAAGAAATTACTTTTTTTGGGAGCCTTAGGATTGTAAGAGTAAATATATCGGCGGGCCAAACCAGAAGCGACAGATTTTGCAGTAAAAACGTCAGCTTATAGTAGAGATTCATTGGCGCCTGAATGCTAGCTCTTTTTTTATACTTGCTCAGCCATTCCTGCGGCAAAGGCCCTGGAGGCACGGTAAGCTTACGTAAAGGCTAGAAGAGGGTTGTGGAAATTAGAAGTATACTCATCCTGTCTAAGTAGATCTGCGGACCTTGGCAGCGTATAAGGCGACTTATAATGATTGAGTAATTCAGATGTGACGTACATAGAACAAAATAAATGTCATATGAGTCATGACTATAAGCAGCACTGTCAGCATTAAACCTTTTTGTTTCCTTTCACGAAATTTAATCGCGGTGATACCGGCCTTCAACGCACCTTTTTCGTAAGATGTGGTGGGAAAGGCGAAAATTATTTTGCTATCGGTTGAAAAGAAAACCTCACCAGGGCCGCAGCCCCGATTCAATTTCAGGAGCATGTAGTTTGTTGTATACCACGGGGCAAAAGACGCACCAGTGAAGTGGTATCTTTCACAGCTGTTGCCATCTGTCGCTTATACTTGTCAGTAGTATAATATTCGCAAGCGCAGTGGAAGCTAATGGTACCCTTTCTACTACTGGAGCTGTGGTAGCAAAGTGTCCCATGCGCAGGGCGCACAAGACACTTTGCGTCTCATGTGGAAAGGCAAGTTGCGTTAATTGGCAGGCTGGCGAAGCCACTGGCTGAAATAAAAACGCTAATTATAAATGATCATTTGACAAATATCACACTCAATTCTTATGGTAAGCAAAAACATACTCACATTTCTCACAAATGTGCACACTGGATCATGTTACAACGTATGGCGGAAGTGGTCTTAAACTGAAAGATGCAGCGTCAATTTTATCATGGCAATCCTCATTTTGTGTACGAGATATTGAGCAGAGACAGTCTCCATATACCTGCATATATTCATGCAAAAATGATCTATATGTCCAGCGTTTCTTGAAGATGTCTTAGCACTGAAGGTCACACATGCACTGTACGAAAATATAACTGAGTCACCAATGGGCAGTGACAAAATCGTCGCATAACGGCGAACTAAAGTAACTACATTGCTGAAAGGCACATCTGCCAAAAAGACAAGTACCGCACCAAACTATTCGGACGACGTGCAACGAACAGCGTACTAGCAAATACGCCTTGGTCTCTGCGAGCGTAGGAAACTCGGTTTCGTTAATGCGACAGTGGAAACACAGTCGCAGATATTCCTTTAACCGCAGCAAATTACACGATGGCCGCAGTCCAGAAACGTGGTAAACCTTATAGACGAAGTGTCCACTACGTGCGTGGAGCAACCAACATGCGACCAGCGGCGACGGTTGCGCATTTCCGTGCAGCATCACACCTCTAGATGACGTGAAGAAAAGCGCCACGTTTCCCTAAATGCATGTATTTCGCCACAGGCATTCAGAGGGACAGCTATACGTCTGTTTGTTCGGAATCACTCTCGACGTGTCTTTGGGGTAGCACACTGAACGTTTCTAAAGAGTGCGTGCGCAGGAACCTTAACAACATAGACATGTCGTACCCAGAGTGGCACATTCAGTAAGCCTTAGCGTGAGGTGGGAGAGGCCCGACGACCAGGCTCAGATGCGATGCACGCAATTTCGCCAGCAATATACTAAAGGAAGCCTGTCGATTGAAGGTGATTTCATTTAGTCTCGGTGTTACTCGTGCGTGCGTGGTGGCGCGATAATATCGTTCCGGGGCGGACGTGGCACCTTCCGAACAACTGCATCAACGTCCTAACTATAGAAACACTGAGCGTAGCGAAGGCACCGCAGTGATGCAGTGCGTCTATATGTAGCTTTTCTCTCGCGCTTGGTACAGCGGTAATGGCCTTTTCGGATTCTCTCGCTGCAGATTGGAGCTGGGCCCAGCGAGGGAAGTTTGATGGGAATTCTCCGCGTACACGCAACGAATACTTTCTCTCCCGTCGCCGAGAGATAGCCCTGCTAGCGAGGACTGGCTGGGGAATAGCTACGGGACGCAGCTGCGGAGCAGTATGAAGCGATGCGAAAAAAAAAAAAAACGGGAAGAAATAATTTTAATGCGCTTCCCCTTAGGTCTGTGTCAGTCTGGCACACTCGGTGGCCCCAGGTACGCGTTGGGTAATTGAATTTCGAACACCCGAAAGAGTAAGGGCGTCCAATGCCTGTGCGAAATACGGAATCGCCATTTACGTCAGCTGCACTCGCAGGATTCCTATATTTAAAATGTTCCGGATTCTATTTCCGAGTTTGCAGGATATATTGCCGAAAGTTGGATTCCGGCAAGCGTCCAGCAACGGCGAATTTTCAGCGTGTTCGCAGATTTATTTATTTAATAATTTACAATATACTGCAGCCCGAGGGACAAGCAGAGTGGGCAAGATTACAACAGCCAAGATACATTCCATCCGAGCAAACTTGTAACTAGAGAAAAATAAAATAAAAATCTAAAAACAGAACTATGACAATACAGGATGAACATGAAGGCAGACAGTGGTAACAGGGATTGCTGTATGAACATTACTGTCAAATGAAACCACTTTCGCGAGATATGAAACATAATACTGTCGACAACACATTCCAAGACAAGGGAAAAAAAACGAAGAAAAACAGGATAAAACTCAGGATAAAACAAGTGCTCTTCAAAATCGTTAACATTACGAGCGGAAAAGACGTGATTTGGCAAGCTGTTCCACTGGGTAATAATGCGAACAAAGAAAGAATGTTTGAAGAGGTTTGTGCGGGCAAAGTATGGCGTAAGGCTCTGGGCATGAACATTTCAAGTATGCCGGGTTAAGCGCGGGCGCAGGTAGTCCTTGGCGGTGGAATTAAACTGTTGGTAGTAAAGAGAAAAAAAGAAGTTTTACCCTGGCAAGTGCTCTTCTTTTTTCTAATTATGGAACATTATTTACAGCCATGATGTCGGACGGTGAAGCACGCCTTTCATAACTGTTGAAAATGAAACGGATTGCTTTACTTTGTGTCATCTGCAGTGAATGTATATCTTTTTTGAGAAATGGGATCCCATGACACTCGCATATTCAAGTTTAGGTCTTATGGAGGTGTTGTAGGCTAGTAGCCTTATGGACTGTGGGGCAGACTAATTTGTGGTGGAGAAAACCAAGTTTTCTAGAAGCAGCAGCACAGATATTGTAGACGTGAGAGGTCCTACTTGGAGGATCACAAGGCGAACTCATTTATAGTTCGCATTTTTCGCGTAGTTTACTTTGACAATGGCACTACCGGTATATTTAAGGAAGTTTTGGCCGGGAACATTTTTGCCCATTTATCATATCAGGCGAACTTTTCGGGGGCATTGGCGCGGTTGATTGACGTTATTGGTAGAGCTCCTAGATTTTTGCTTATTTGGCAATAAACATCACCAAATAAGCAAACCTCCAAGAGAATAAACGGGAGGCTGTATCTTTTATTTCTATCTATAGTTTCGCTATGTATTTTTTTGTAGAAACGGGCATTGTGGGTTGAGGTAGTGATAGACAATTCTCGCGCTAATGCGCGTGCTATTTAACCTTGCAGGGAGCTTTTCGTGACGTGTAATTAAGGTCGAAAATTTCTGCGAGCGCACGAAAAACACCTTTTACCCTAAAGAGAATATGAATATGGCAGATTTGGTATTGAATCGGAATCGATTGATGCAGCTAAGAACTGAATTGAATACGCTTCTCGTTGGTTAGAGAAGTGACCCATATTCCTATTCAATATTTACACAATTATTCTATACGCGCGTGTAAATATTTTTTTTTTTTCGAAAACAATATTCATTTAAGAGAACTTGTTGTTGGACTTGTTGGTTACAGTGCATCCTTAAAGGAGTGAATAACATGAAGCAAACACAGTGAAAGCGACCAGAAGAAACGCCAACTAGTTTATTGTACACACGAAACGTTGATATAAATTTTTTTTGCCGTGAAATGCGCAGACATGTCACCTATGATAAAATTTTAACGTGATGACACTCGCTCAATAAATTTGTTCTCTGCTCTCTACAGAGCGATTGAAGTATCACTGATAGACGAGGTGCCATTTGTTTTTGTGCTTACATGCGAAAAAGCGAAGCTCTATTGGAGGCGCTATAACTAGTCGAGCTTAAGCAGTGGTTGTGGGCATTTGCAGCATCAATTTTCATTTGCGTTACGCACTACAACCCTAGTACACCTTGACGCCAAGCGCGTCAGGAATTTACTTTTCGCTAGAAACGCCGACAGGAAATAAACCAATGCCTCAATGAGCTCATGAAGTGGACAATGGTTGCAATACACGAGCGCCGGTACTGGACGTGAAGGCAGAGTTTGCTCAGCATATCCGAACTGTGCCGCCTTGCCTGATCTTCCACGATGCCATACGAATGGACAGCAGCGTGACTCAGCAAGTGCAGACCTATCGCGGTAGTATAGCGTGTGGCGTAAAGCTAGCCGTGGTCGCGTAACAGATGTAGAAAAATACTACGGCATAATTTGAACTATGTGATTATGCTATTTGAAACCTCGATCTTTTGGAAATAGTTTTATTTGCTGTTTTCTAATGCCAGTTTTTTTTTTCAGATATGTACAAAGGCATCAATTGCCTTAGCTTTTGTACAATGATTTTTAATATTCAGTTACTTAAAACATTAAGTAAAATGAATTCTTTATGGCTACCATTCACACAAACTTGCAGTTCTTACATGACTTCAACATGCTGATCAAGAAGGATGGCAAAGAGGCAGTTGAAATTGGCAAGACACTTGTCTTGGTTTTGAAGGACACCATTCGTGCAAGAAAAAAAGGACATTTCCCGGGTGCTCGAAGTATGTTTTGAGGGAATACGTGAAAGGAGAAAGAAGCGTAAGTATTAAGCTGTTTCCTTCTGTTTGCTGCATGTGCTATCTAATTGACAATTTTTTGCTAAATGGCTACATTTTTGCCATTTTGCATTGCCTTATAGATATACTAAAAACATGGCTGAGCATCAGAAAGAATAATAAAACCATAACTAGCCTGTACATTTCTTCATATGTAACAATTTTCGCATTAGCTAAATTTAATTACCTATTGTTCTTCTCCATTGTAATGGTGCAGCCTTTTCGAATCTGTTCAACTAGTAGCAGAGAATTAGGTGATACCTGATTCAAATCTTCACAAGCTTTGCTAATTTTTGCTGTAAGATGTTTGGCCTTCAGTTTGCGTGCCTCTACATGTTTTCAATTTTGTTTATTTGCCTTCCTAAATTAGACAATAAATTATTGCCTCAAAACTCGGCTGTCTCATTTTACCTGCAAGGAGGTACACCATTGTTGTGTTGCTTATTTCTATTGTAGATAAGCAGACAGTATGCATTCTGCAACTCTTGGCAAACATTGGGAACCAGCCGGGAGCTCTGGATGTTGTTTGTATCATTTGTAAGTTTTCTCTTTGTCGTTTGTATATTCAGGAAGCCTACTTGAAACCGACATTATTAGCGAATTTTCTTTGTTTCTAAAATGGCTTACAGTCTAACTTGTAATATGTATTAGTGATTCATAATTCAAATAGAAATACTACACTAGTTTTCATCACAACTGTGAATTCTTTCCTGTGAAAGGATTATTTGCACTGTAAGTACAATCAAAAGCACTTTTAAGAGACTCCTGCCATCACATGCTTACCACGTCGTATTGCATACAAGTCACCTGATGAAGCACTGGTAATATCAAGATTGGTGCAGTGTGCCATTTCACTAAGCATTCTGCTGCAGTGGACCAGCAGTGCTTTATCAGATGGCTCTTGCAGGCAGCTTAGTGGAGTTTAGCATTTGCTGGCAAGGGGTCTCTCAACCTGCTCATGCATGCTAGTACCGAACATGTTCTTAATGTCTGGAATATATAGATCTGAGACTGCTTCAAAAGAAATATTTGCCGCATTGTCTTATCCTACAGGCTTCTGAAGGTGGGTAATGCAGTTTAATGGTGGTTTTAAATAAATGCTGTAGTTTGCTAGCCAAGTTTGAAATGATGTAATAATTTTAATTCTTCTGAGATTAGGTTTACCGCATTGGTTGGGAGAAAATACTGCTGTGTTTCAAGGTTCATGCTGTATAAATATAATGCCTTCAACTACAGATGCTAACATTTCATGCATTAACCATGTGGCACTGTCATAGACATTCTCATTTATAGTAAACATTCTCAATAAATCTAAATTGTTATATTTGCATTTCAAGTTAGTCAACATATTTTTAGTATTCGAACCTTTAGTATTTCAAAGTGCTCAGACTGCCTGCCGCTATAACGATTACAACTTCTTGAACACTTGAGCTTTCTGGCGCCTCTTGAGGCTCACCACTGATGTTCTGGATGTCTATGCATACAATGTGCTATGCGTGGAAAATGTTTTAACATGTCATGCTTCAGTGTTGACATTTTTTAGAGCTTCTGCTGTTTGGTTGTTTGGTAATGCTCTGCTGTTGCACATGTAATTGTCGCTCAACTCAAAGCTCCAGTGTACACTTTCAATGAATAATGTGTGATGAAGTTTCAGAACTACCACATAGAGCAGCGGGAACACTTTTTCCTTGTTACTAAACCTTAAATGTAAACACTTCAGGAAGCATTGCGATGACCTAGGGCTTGGCTGGTTCCTATTTAGCACAAGAAGAAGTGCAAAAGTTCAGAAATCCATTATGTGTTATGTATTACATGCACTTTGTTTTTTTTTTTTTTTTTTGTAGTGCTCCATCACTAAATATGCTCTTTCCACGTTTTTTTGTTTGGTTCTGCAGTATCTACTTGGCCAGTGCAGGGTATGCTGTGGCCTTGTGTGAAGCCTTCAATTGAGCCAGCTGTTAATATTTAAGTAGTAAACACCGTGTTCCAGTGCTGTCAACAAATCATTACAAATTTTGAAGGTAGCCTATAACTAATTTTATTTTCAGTTGCAAGATATTCAGCAGTGGGTAAAGTGAGGATCAGAACTGCACCAACCATGGTTTCTTAAGAAAGATGCTTTCCATTAATGCTAGAAAAAAGAAACTGCCTTAATTTTATATTCAAGTGCACATTGAGTTCCAAGAAAACTATGCTTACTGGGGTTGCCCCATTTCTCTGCCTATTTCGAAAATGATACTAAGACCAGTGCAGCCCCAGCATCCATTCAGCACTTGTTTCAGTGCATTGTGGGATACCAGCAA
Source organism: Amblyomma maculatum (assembly GCF_055883805.1). Classification (NCBI taxonomy): domain Eukaryota; kingdom Metazoa; phylum Arthropoda; class Arachnida; order Ixodida; family Ixodidae; genus Amblyomma; species Amblyomma maculatum. The sequence goes on from NC_139352.1 coordinate 103,660,352, forward strand.
TGCACCTGCATCGTTGTAAAGTAAATGTCAGTATTTTCTCCCATCATACAAGTGCAACCAGTGTCTTCGCGTCACAGGTTCGCTAAATCTCGCAGACCACCAGCGTGAAAAAGAATTGGTTTCGCACTGGAAGGTGGTGATTTCTGTAATAGGGCAGTTCAATTTACAAATGCTGTTAAACCATTATGTAAAATACAAGGCAGTATTTTTGTCTTTTGGCGTGCATTACCAGTTTTTTTTGTTACCATTTTTGAAACATTTTTTTCCGGTTGAAATCATTCGAATGCTGTTAGGAGTGATAGAAATCCAGCTGGTATTTTTTACTTCTGCATACTTTAACAAGCTATTAGTTATTTACATTTTTAACTATCATATTGTTACCTGGAAACGCGGTACCAAAGTGATGTGCTCACTGACGAAGACGACGACGACAAAGCGTTGAGAAAGAGGACGACGCACACAGAGTGGACACTGCACGGCTACTGAAGTCTCAGCGCCGAGCTCAGCCCATCGCAGTGCTGTTACATTAAGTGCATCCCCGTAACATCTTGGTGGAGGTCGCGGGTTCGACACAATCTGACGCTGGATCTCCGCAGTGGCCGTCACCTCGGAACCGTCACGATGACAACCGACGCGGCTCCATCTACCTCCGCAACCCCAACTGTCGTCGTAGCCCACCCCCGTGACCCTGGCTCATTCTGCGGTACAGATGAGGTCGACGTCGAGGACTGGCTTTCGCTTTATGAGCGTGTTAGCCAGCACAACAGGTGGGACGCCACGCTGATACTGGCCAATGTCATCTTCTACCTTACTGGCACGGCACGCGTTTGGTTAGAAACGCATGAAGCAGAAATACCCTCCTGGGATATTTGCAAACAAAAACTCCGTGACCTGTTCGGAAAACCGGTTGGCCGTCAACTCGCCGCTAAGAGGGACCTCGCCAAACGTGCCCAGACATCTACCGAGCCTTGTATTACGTATATACAAGACGTTCTGGCCCTCTGCCGAAAAGTTGATAAAGACATGCCAGAACCTGATAAGGTGGGGCACATCCTGAAAGGCATAGCCGACTGCTCCAGCGGCCTTCTTCGTTTGGACCTACCTGTCTGCTCAGAACATCCTCCATCTGCACCCCACCTTCGCTCCACTGAGTTCGCTCGCCTGCCCCCTGACTCTGCTGTTTACCTACCTCTGTCACCTTTCCCGCCAGTGCCTGACGGTGACTATCTTGCTTGCCCTATCACAGAGGTCTTTCTTGACCGCAACGTTGTTCTTCCTCATCTCATCGTACGCGGTACACAGAACAGCACCTACCTTTCTATCCTGTCTGTCACCCCAAGTTCTTCCCGAAGGAATATCCCTTGCTACCTTGTCCCCTCTCACAGACTGCACCATTTGTGCACTCACTCCTGGTCCACATTCAAGCGTCCTTCCAACACCCGTACTCTCCACCACAATTACCGACCCTATTTCCGCAATGATTGCCTCTGACCTCAGCCCCGAACACGCTCATCACCTGCGCAACCTTTTGTTATCCTTCTCAGACATTTTTGACTTTGCTGCCGGTTCTCTGGGCCAAACATCAGTTGTGACTCACCGCATTGACACCGGCGATGCAAAGCCTGTACATCGGAGGCCTTATCGTGTGTCCCTTTCTGAGCGCCAAGTCATCCAGCAGGAGGTCGACAAGATGTTGGGCAACGATATCATCGAACCTTCGAACAGCCCCTGGGCATCTCCTGTCGTGCTCGTTAGAAAGAAAGACGACAGTTGGCGCTTTTGTGTCGACTATCGACATCTGAACAAGATTACAAGGGAAGATGTTTACCCGCTGCCGCGAATAGACGATGCCTTGGACTGTTTACATGGAACCCGCTACTTTTCCTCCATCGACCTTCGTAGCGGCTACTGGCAGATCTCTGTTGACGAACAAGTCCGCGAGAAGACAGCTTTTGTCACACCCGATGGACTTTACCAATTTAAGGTTATGCCTTTTGGACTTTGCAACGCCCCTGCTACGTTTGAACGCATGATGGACTCCTTACTCCGCGGCTTCAAATGGACGACTTGTCTATGTTACTTGGACGACGTGATTGTCTTCTCGCCCTCGTTCGAAAGCCATCTTAGTTGCCTTTCTTCCATCTTGGCACTTTTCCGCCGTGCCGGACTTCAACTGAACTCAAAGAAGTGCAGTTTTGGTCGCCGCAAACTTAAAGTGCTTGGCCATTTGGTGAATGCCACCGGCGTGCAACCCGATCCCGACAAAGTTCGCGCTGTCAGTGCGTTTCCATGTCCCCGTTCACCCCGTGATGTCCGCAGCTTTACAGGACTGTGTTCTTATTTTCGCCGGTTTGTCCCAAACTTTGCCGCTGTTGCTCGTCCTCTCACCAACCTGCTGAAGAAAGGCGTTCCTTTCTCATGGGGACCAGAACAGGCTAACGCATTCTCCACCCTCATCGCTATTCTCACCAATCCTCCGGTGTTGGCCCATTTCAACCCGTCTGCCCCGACGGAACTTCGCACCGACGCCAGTGGCCACGGGATTGGTGCCATTCTTGCACAGCGACAACGCGGCCAACATTGCGTTATTGCCTACGCCAGTCGTCTCCTGTCATCGGCAGAACAGAACTATTCTATTACGGAACGGGAGTGCCTGGCTCTCGTTTGGGCCGTTGGAAAATTCAGACCCTATTTGTTTGGCCGACCCTTCACTGCAATTACCGATCACCACGCCTTATGTTGGCTCTCTTCCCTGAAGGATCCTGCTGGCCGCCTCGGCCGCTGGGCACTGCGCTTGCAGGAGTATACCTTTTCCGTTGTATACAAATCCGGTCGGCTTCACCAGGATGCAGACTGTCTGTCCCGTTATCCCGTCGATCCCCCTTCCTCTACTGACCATGAGTCGGACCCCTGGGTCTTCTCTATATCGGACTTTTCCCACATAGCCGACGAACAGCGGTTGGACCCAACCCTCAGTTCTCTTATCGACCGCCTCCGCACACACAGCCGTGACTCTTCCCTCGCCCTGTTCTTCCTTCATGGGAATACGCTATATCGCCGACACATGCGACCTGATGGTGCTGAGCACTTGCTGGTCGTTCCCCAACACCTACGCTCCGCCGTTCTCGAACAAATGCACGACGCTCCTACAGCTGGTCATCTTGGCCTCTCACGCACATACGACCGCGTGCGCCGGCGTTTCTTCTGGCCTGGACTCTACCGCTCTGTCCAACGTTATGTAGCCGCTTGCGACCTCTGTCAACGCCGGAAGAAACCCCTTGTGCTACCACCTGGACACCTGCAGCCGATTGCTATCCCGACTGAGCCATTTTCTCGTGTTGGCCTTGACCTCCTAGGGCCCTTCCCCGAGTCCTTGTCGGGAAACAAATGGATCGCTGTGGCCACCGATTATGCCACGCGGTACGTGATCACTCGCGCCATTCCAACCAGCTGCGCCACAGACGTTGCTGACTTCCTTTTGTACGACGTCATACTACACCATGGTGCTCCCCGTCAACTCCTTACCGACCGTGGCCGCTGTTTCCTTTCCCGAGTTGTTGAGGAAATACTTCGTTCTTGCTCCGTTCGGCACAAGTTCACCACTGCGTATCACCCTCAGACGAACGGCCTTACGGAGCGTCTTAACCGCACACTCACCGACATGCTCGCAATGTACGTATCCCACAGTCATCGCGACTGGGATATTAGTCTGCCATTTGTCACCTTTGCATATAACTCTTCGCGTCATGACACTGCTGGGTACTCTCCATTCTATCTTCTCTTTGGAAGAGACCCCTTACTGCCCTTCGACACTTTGCTCTCCGCCGCTAGCCCCGTCACAACCTATGCCCGCGATACCATCGCCCGAGCCGACGCTGCTCGCCAGATTGCTCGTCAGAATCTCACCATGTCTCAAGAAACTCAAAAACGCCGCTACGACGCTCACCACCGCGATGTGCACTACCCTCCCGGATCTCTGGTGTTGCTCTGGCTTCCGTGCCGTCGTGTGGGGTTGTGTCAAAAACTTCTGCCCCACTACACAGGTCCTTACCGTGTACTACGCCCAGTGACCGACGTTACCTATGAGATTTCACCGCTCCACCCAAAGTCACCGACTGCTACACCCACTTCCGAAATCGTACATGTCGCCCGCCTAAAGCCATATTACTCCCCCTCCACATCGCACGCGTAATACGCACCGGGACGTTGCCTTTTGCCGAGGGGGGTAGTGTTACCTGGAAACGCGGTACCAAAGTGATGTGCTCACTGACGAAGACGACGACGACAAAGCGTTGAGAAAGAGGACGACGCACACAGAGTGGACACTGCACGGCTACTGAAGTCTCAGCGCCGAGTTCAGCCCATCGCAGTGCTGTTACATTAAGTGCATCCCCGTAACAATATTAAACATTCCAGTTCATGTGAAATGAAAAGTTTGTGGGGCAGCATGGAAGTTCTCTAACCCAGGTGCTTTTGATGTGTGTAGCCATTTTAATTCAACAAAATAGCTTGCATAATCTGAAAATGCCATGCAACAGTATGCTGCATGAATAAAAATGGGTTGACCTTACATGCTTTCATTTATGACTTGATCAAACACTGCCAGCTTTGTGCCTCCTGAATCAACCATAACAGTATACTGTGCATTGTTAATTGTGAGATAACCACCAGTGGTTTCTGATGGGGCCCTTTTCCAGCACACTGCTGTACACTAAAGGGGCATTGGTGTATTTTAAATATAGAGTAGAAAATATGTTGAATTTGCTCAGGCGCAATGGACAGTTATACAGCTGCTCTCTTATGCACTTTTTTCACATTTTTATCAAGGAACAGGAAGAAAAGCCTGCCACGCCGTGCGTCGGATATACTGGGAGCAGCATCAAAGAAGCTGAAGAGCATTTCTTCTTCATTGAGCAGCGGAAGCTTCTTCGAGTCATCGACTCTACGTAGAGTATTCTTCCAAAAATGGGTCGATTTTGGCTGTTCAATCTGTGATATGACAAGGCGTCCGATAATTTTTGCTGCTTTATAGAACACCTCTTTTTGGGCCTATGTGTGTTGAAGTCAAGATGCGCTGCACGACGCTTTATTTCATCGCAAAAGGCCGAATTTTATGCAAGTGCACGTGTTGACACTGACAAAGTGTAGGATTATTATTGTGTACTCCGATTATTGTTGCATACGACGAAAAGTTTTGTTGGCGTTTTTTAAGAAATGTCACCATGCTGTTGTGTGCATTGTTCGGATATGTTTTTCAAAAAAAATTGTATACTTTGTTGTCTGCATTTGTTGGAACTGTTTTGCTTCTTTCATTTAAGTGTTTACGTACATAACATGTATGTTCTTGCCCGTCTGCTAAGCTCTCGGTTGAGAGCGGCCGTATTGTTAAATAAATGAGGTTCCATAGCGCGAATCAATGAAGGAACAGAACACAAGTACCCCTCCTGACCCCCTCCCCCCACTATAACCCAAGCACCCACTAGTCCGAACCCTGACCCTTCTATGCCGAATAAAATGCTTCCAGTTTCCTTCTGTGTTTGAAGCTGTGACATTTTTTTTGTAACATGCTCTGTGAATTTGAGAAAACAATCATACTGGCATGGGCCATTCGAGATGTCAAAATAATGGCATGCAGCATCTGTTTACATGCTCATTTGGCATTGCAAGTAGTTACCAGGTATACCATTTAGCTTGATTGCAAATGTGCACATAGAAAAAGCATTAAAGAACGTGTAGTGGCAAAGGTAATTCCTAATTAGGGAATGCAATATATGCAGGTTATCCGCACTGATTTTTTTCAAGGGGTGTAAGGGGGCAATGCCACTGTTCCCACCCTGCAATAGGGTGTAAAGGTGATGAAAACCCCCCAGTGCATTGGCCCCATAGAAGGGTGTTATGACCAACCGAATCACCGTCTTTGAGGGTGTACTGGCACACTGAAGCCACTTTTCTTCAAGGGTGTATGGGTGTTAGTTATAGACATGCGAAAACACCTAAAGAGGTGTTTTTGTTTTTACAGTGTGCCGCAGCATTCCTTAGGCATTGTAGGTACATAATTTGTGTATTTTCATTGTGGACTATTTATAGAATAGGAATATTTTCAGTTCAGGTACGAATTATAAAACATTACACTTTCCTCCCATAATTCAAAATCCGCAGTGTTGATCTGCTGATCGTGCTGTTAAACATTCCGAGTTGCATAATATGGATCCTCGACGACAAGCTTTGTCGACCACGTAATTACACGTAATTACAGAAACAATGTAACCAACCGGAGAGTAGGAGCCGTGGCTTGGTATAACGCATATCTGCAGAATCTACCAATGCTCTTAAAACATGTAGCGTCGATAAGTAAACTGCAGAGCCTAAGCAGAGCTATAGGCACTTTAAGGCTTTGCGCTTGCCTGGAATGGAGCGTATCCATGACCATTCTTTCCAAGCTTGGGTGTTCTTCGTTTTAACCCACACTGCTCTTCAAGAACGCTGAACTGCTCCCGTTCTGCATGCAAAGTTACGTTGTTGCACCGTAAGCTCCAAATTGTCTGTTTGTAAAAATGTGACTCAGATGGCTCAAAGAAGAGGCACTTTTCTGCATGCGTTGTTACGGCTAGCACTCAACGTGGGTCTGTTATTGCACGGCCTATATGTGGAAGCTGTGCCGTGCATACTCATAGAGTGCAACTATCTCTGTTACGGAATCACCTTTGAGAGAGGGAAAACTTTGATTATTAGTTCACAAAGACCATGTGGCGGAATCAAAGACCACTAACTAATGTATTTTTTTTATTAAGGATATAGTTGCACTCTTGATATCAGCAGGGGCGAACTCATTCATGCCACCAACAAGGCGGCGTCCTCGCAAAAGAGGTGCTTCAATATGCTATCTTTGTCAGTGCTTGGTTTCCTGGTTTCTGAAGCGTTGTGTTGTTATCGAGGTACTGCAATTTGGTAAATTTGGTGTGCTTCGCTTTTTAGCTTCGTGAACATTGCGCTGTTGCATTGAGTAATTGAAATTGCTTAATGGCCATCACAAACACAGATGGGGGATAGTAAAACAATGCTATCCCTGGCCAGCTTTACTGATCTGCACGTTTATATTATTTCCAAAAATTGAAACACAAAGACAGCAGTTACCTTCTGATATGCTATTGTCATTGTGAACACAAACATACCGTATACAAGATAAATAAAGAACATATTAAGTACAGCTTGTCCATAGACCATTCTTATTTTATTAAAACGTGGTGCCAGCTAAAATAGCGTTTACTAGAACTGAAGTTACCGAAGTGAAAAAAAAAAAAAAACTGAAATTATGTCACTCTAATTCTGCTTCTCTGAATTAGAGAATGGAGACTTCCGGCCACTATGATTCCTCCTCGTTTAATACCGGGAAGTGAGGCACTGAACAAGTGATAAAAATGCTCAAATCTGGGCGACAATGAAATACTTCCCGGCCATTACAACTATTGAACGTGGTGAATGGCAGACACGGTATCTGTGTACTCAGAAATATGATTCACTAAATTGGACACATACGGGCGATGTACGTATGTACATATATCTGAAAATATGAGGAATGGTCCCCGTACAAAAGCGGGGACACAGCGATCCGTCGTTGCCTCGGAAACGCCCCTTTTGTATGAACCCAAGCTTCATCTTCCTTGGGAGATATTGCCTGCAGCTGAGGCAACAGTGCACTGTTTTAGAGAAGCAGGTTGACTCCGACGAACGTAGTGAGAAACTGCTACGCTAATGGCCTGCCCGTTAAACTGCCTCGCTAAATTTCCTCGACGTGAGGCCAGTTTAATGGCTGCCGCTTTTCCTAGGAGAGGCCCAAGAGAATGGACATCATTTTAAAGGGTGCCTGACGATCGTCTTTTACGAGTCTTGCAAACTCGCTTTGGATGATGGAAAGTCTTGGTGTGTGTGCACATGCAAGGATGCGTGTGTGCCGCACAGAGGAAGGGTGAAAGAGAAGAAAGCTAGAAGAAAGCAAATAATCCAGTTACATATCTCTATGAACTCATGCCAGTAATAATAGGCGTCACAACGCAAAGCAGCGTCTCTCTCTTGGAAAGGCAGTGCAGATAAATATGGCTCAGAATGTACGCCAAACCGTGCCTAACCGTCCATCTTCATGCTGGTCTGGAAGAATAACAGGCATTTTTTATGAGCGATATTACCATGTTGTATTGCCGACGCGTTATTTAAAACGTGTCTGGTCGGAATTAAAGAGAAACGTTGGCCGTTTCTTTTAAAATTTACTCTTCATACCTTAAACTACTGAACGTCGTCTTTATATATTTAGTGTCATTTCGTTTACATTTATAACTCTGCAAATGCCTTTGCTGTAAACTTTGTAGGTACCGCTACAGGCACTGCCATGTACCAAGCGTGAGCTAAAATTGCTTCGTTCAACGGTTGTGCAGAATTTCGATGGCTAGTCTGACGTCATAAATGCATGTGGTTTGAGAAGTAGCGAAACGCTTCTGCATGAGATGTTGGTGCAGTGCACTTACTTAGAGCTTCTCTTACTCGGCACTTGGCGATAAGCTCCGGTGGTGGAAAACAATATTTAGGATTATAAGTGGGCACCCACACCAATATATTAAAGGAGGGCTGATTTTAGTTCTCGTTCATAACCGTTTAACCGCACTCCTGCAATTACAGCTCCGCATACCCGGGAAGAAATGATTAAAAAATCAGTTATTACCGCACCTCGAGCAGAAAAATATCGCAGAATTATTGGTTTGGTTTTCCAGTCTAACGTCCCAAACCGACTCAGGCTATGAGAGACGCCGTAGAGGAGGGCTCAGGAAATTTTGACCACGCGGGGTCTTTAACATGTGCTGACATCGCACAGCACACGGACACCTAATTTTTCGCCTCGTACGAAAAGCGGCAGCAGAGGCCGGGATTCGATACCGTATCCTTGAAGCGCCCTAGCCATTGCTCCAGCCCGGCAAGGCAAAATACCACTGAATATTTCATAGAATATATCATATTAGGCTGAAATATCACCAGAGACAGACGCCATAGGTATATCTAGCTACTCGATACACAGCATCGTGTGCATATTGAATATCATGAGGTCATTTGCTCGAGAACGATCCAAATTTTCAAGTCTTCAGCCCCCCCCCCCCCCCCATTAATGAAGGAATAGGGAGACAACTGCTGTTTTAATGTTCATTTTGATTTGTTCCCTGTTACGTCTTTCAGCCATGTTTTCTTAACAACAGATTTATGCTTGGACAACTGCATTTTGTTTAGCTACTGCAACTTTTCGCATATATAGCATGAAATACCTGCTAATAACATGCCTGAGGTGTGCGATGCTGTTCGGTTGTCGAAGGATCAGATGCATGTTTTATTCCAGGAGTGGTCACCAGATTTCGAAGTATACTGTGAGCATTCCGCAATTTCTCGACTTAAGGTTCATTTTCAAATTAAATTAAAATAGCATTCTTCTTTCATTAAATTAAATATCCTTCTGGTGAGAAAATCAGCTATGGAGTGCATATAAAAGGTTGGTTCGTGCTCTAATGGGACATTCCACCGACCTGCAAGCGACGGCCTCCATCTCACGCACTTTTGTATATGCGGGAAGTACTCAATGGATGGTCACCAGCGAAAGTCTGTAGCGAGTCTTCACTTTGCGCCTGCTGATACATTACATGAGGAAATATGGTATCCACCTGCATTTTCACCAATTCTTGTCCTACATTCTGCAAAAGATTCCTCTGCCAGGAACTACATTGCCTCGAAGACTTCCTAGAAATCGCCAGAAGAGCCTGGTCATCCTCTTGAAGAAGATAAATTCGTGCAAATTTTGTAAAAGGAAATGTTTTCTCAAATAGTTTGCTTTCTAGGATGCTCAAGTATCTTTCCTTGAGGTCACTTCAGTGACATTTGTTTTCTGTTTTTTTTTTTTTCCTGAACCGCAGCACATTTGCTTGCAATATAGCTGTGAATATAGTCAGCGTTACAGTGCCGTGAATGACAAGTAGTTCTTCACCGCATTATGCATTTTTGTTGAAATGTTAGGATGTACGCGTCGTCATAATACTATGGAAGTTTTACTGAAGGACATTTTGTTTACATAATCAAGGCGATTTCTACTCTATGTTCTGAATTCGTACACTCTCAAGGCTTCCAGGTATATGTGCAAAGAAGCATGGTACTTAAAATATGCTTATAATGATGGTCCTCTATTTGTAGTTTAGCACTGCGCCATGTTTGGAAGCCACCTGTGTTCTCTCTACTGCCTATTGTACCCCCTGTCTTAAGCTCTTATTTTGGCCACTTGTGTTCACAATATTTCACCCTCTTATTTTATACCGCTTGTATTTTATGTTTGCTTTGTTCGATACCACTGGTAGTTTTTGTTCGCTGTGTTCCTTATACAACCTTCAAGCAGTCTTGGTTTTACATGATAGTGATTTTACGTATTTCGTTTTATTAAACAATATTTATATGCTTACTTTTTATATTGCAACAGAAAAAATGTGAACTTAAAATATTTTGCAGCATGTTTGACTTAATATTCTCTGGATATAACATTCGATCGGTATAATGTGGGACAATAATTTGAACTTCGTTTCGTGCCATTTTTACATTCTTGCAGCGATACCTGTTGGAAACATACATTATACTAAAATAATCACTTATGTAATATTTCATGTAGCCAAAACAGAAGATATGTGTATTTGTGTCTAAACTGTTCAGTTAGTGAATGTTTTGGCTGTCAAGTGATTTTTCTCGGTTGTTGTCTTCCTACACCATAAACCTCGTTAATCAATTTTGTACCGTTGAAATCGATACGAAGCAGTTTTGGATTCATACTTTCAACACGCTCAAAGGACATGTTTGATAAATGAACTTCTTATGCCGGTCATTAGAGCGCACAAAGGTTATACGTGTTACAGCAAGTAAACTATGACATTTTGAGGGCTGTACACCTTTGAAAAGGTTCATCATCATCATCATCAGCCTGACTATACCCACTGCAGGGCGAAGACTTCTTCTATATTCCTCCAAATGACCCGGTCTTGTGCTAGGTACATCCACTTGACTACTGTGAACGTCTTAACCTCATCTGCCCACCTAACTTTCTGCCGTCCCCTGCTACGCTTTCCTTCCCTTGGAATTCAGTTTGTTACCTTAAGCGACCATCGGTCATCCTCTCTTCGCACTACATGTCCCGCCCATCCGGATATTTTTTTTCACCATTTTCACTAGAATGTCAGTAATTTCAGTTATTTCTCCGACCCACTCTGCACGCTTCCTACCTGTTGCAATGGTTGCACCGATTCAAATACATGTACCATATGAATAAAATCGAAGTAACCTTTGCATGTTGCTTTTACAATGGTTAATATGACAAAGGTAACATTTTGTAACTTTTATATTGTACCTGAATATACTTGAATTATGCTTGAAATGTGTACTTTTACATGAGTTACTCAAAGGTTACCGCGTTAAGAGTGTAGCCTGAATACAAAAGCGCTTATGACCTCGACTTACAGCTCACATTGTAAACGTTACGTTATCGAACATAGCCTTGAATTCTCCAACGTGGCGCCGCTTATAGACCATCATGTCACTCAGCACCTAACGATTCAAACACAGTTTCACTACAGTGCATCGAGAAGCCACTTCTGCATCATGAAAAAATGAGAAGCTCTCGTGTTTCCTGGCATGAAAATGTAAAATAGTGAAAAGCTAGAATAAAACAACAGTAATGTTTACAGAGCAATTTTTTCGGGTCGAAATATTGCTTTTCACGAATAGCAATACCACTGGTGGCGGACGTCAGGCAAGAGCGCATTCGTGTTAAGCTCGAAGTTCGTATGCTAATCTCTAAGGTTTAGTTTCTTAACTAATATAAGTAGGTGCTTAGTTGCAGTGACCGATCCGCAGCTATCTCCTAACAAGAACAATATTAGGTTTTAGAATTCAAGGAAGCGACTGTCCTTCGCGCTGTAGATTAAGAAACTGTTTTTTCTTGCTCAGTCAGGAAATCGCAATTGTTTGGTGCGTGCGTACTACCACGACGACTGTTTAACGTCATTCGATGGCACGCAGCCATGGGACCCTTTTTGGCCCCACCCTAGCCGTGGTGCTATGGTGCTATTTGCTGGCCGATGGCCCATGCAGGAAATGATAGAGAAGGTCCGTGCGCACATGCGCCTTCACTCGAGGGCAAAGTTTTGGGAGCAAAAAAAGGGCTCAGTGTTCATTTGCGCTAGAAGCTACCAACTTTCTTCAACCCCGGAGCAAAAGGTATTCGTACATTGTAAATTGTAATAACTGATGCGTCTGCTAATATTCAGCTGCGAAAACGTAAAGACAGCCAGACGCTTATATGCTACGCATAAAAATAAACTACTCCTTTAATGTGATGTGCCATTGGTCCGCCGGACGCACTTGACATGCACTGCACATAACACTCGTGCAGATGTCTGGGTGGAAGACGTGCAGCAGTGCCGGGGCGAGGAGTGACCCGGTTTGCACATCATGCGGGACTGTGCCTGGTTCCCGACCGAAGCTTTATCCATGACATACCTGCCCGAACTTCAAAGTGATTTGCGAAGTACAGACAAGGACATTCAACTATGTATGGGCCGTCCAGCAGGCCCGGGGTGCGCTCGAAAAGCACAAGCCTCACTACCCACCACAAACGGGCCAAAATTAGGTAATGCAGAGTAGAGCATAACTCCGGGCCGACGCTTAGCCAGCATCTCAATATAGTTCACACATACGTACTATTTGAATTTACTTGAGAGAGCTCTTATTAAAAATATGTCGACTGTTTTCTTCTTGCAACAAACACAACTGCAACAAAGGTAAAGAGGCACTATTTTTACCCCATAAAGCCGCTTTTGAAGAATAATGGTGGGCGTACCTTAAACACATTTTAAATAAGCGGTTCGTCTCGCCCAATATATGAACTGTAGAAATAATCTAATGACTACTACATAGACGCAGCGCACTGCTAATTGCAGAGACGGGTCAAGTCGTTACTTCTTGCTGTGGTCGCATGTTGCGGCAGAAGAAAATGAGCCTGCTTAAAATAAAAGGAGGTGCTAAGCGCGCGTCGTGTCGTTAAGCACCCCTAAAATGAGCCAGCACTCATTTCGCTGCTGAGACACCTATTCTAAATTTGCTTATAGAGATCGTGCTGGAGGTAAAAATAATTTCTCCATGCCCAGAAACGAACCAGGTGTTTTAGGAACTTTTTCGCTATCATAAACTAAGCTTTGAAGCCTCTGTAGTCGTCATCACTGCCTTCAACACTGGTAATTCAAACACTCCCTTATGAAGGAGAACTGAACAATGGTTGACGGAGAGCCTCAGTTTGCAGTTATGATCACGCTATCCAAATGAAGACAAGTCCATTTTTCAAAACATTCGCTGTCGATGGTGTACATCTCTCATTTTGAGCTTACAACCTAAAGTAGAGCAGTAGAAATGCTAGACTAGAACACTTTCTTTTTGTACTCTGAAGGATATTTGATCAGCCTTTGTTCCATTTCTTCTAACTTGCGCTCCAACTTTGGACGTGACCTGACGTGTTTCTTCCCTCTTCGATATAACGACAAATACGGAATTGCCGAGTCAATACCTGCTAAACTAACAATAACTACAAGTATGCTTTTACTGTGTAAAACAACCCTGAAAGCATCAGACTACAATTTAGCTTGGCCATTTAGCATGGATGAGTTCGTGATAATTGAAGTGAAGAAAAAGGCTGAGAAATGCGTATGCTCGACGCACAGCTCAATACAAGGCCCGGCAAACATGGAGAAATAAAAAGGTTCAGTGAGTTGGCGATCGCCGGAACTGACAAGACTTCACCCATCATTTTTATTGTGCCTGCAGTCTGCCGTGTTTGCACTGCTTTACATATAAGCTGCGTAAACATTTTCGAAAGCGGAGGAGACGTAGGAAATTATGATGATCAGCCTGGCAGTATCACGAGGCGGAGTATGAAGACACGCACGAAGTTCCACGCATTATTCAGGTTTCTTACTACATCGGCGTGATACGAAGGCCTCTGAAGGAATATGCAATTTATTTTCACAGTCTACAAAAACACGATGAAGCGAGTTTGTTGACATTGCTTCAGGAAATAAATCTCGTTGGAATGAAGAAGCAAACACTTGGAATGAAGACAGTGCGCTTCTGTCGAATTTAGGAGCAAGGCAGCTACAAGTAAATACAACATGCAAGGTCTAGGATGTTTATTCTGCCAAGATGGTCGTGCCTTCCTTTTCCTTACTGCACGTTATTGGTTGATTACCTACAAAAAAACAAAAAAACTAAAAAACACCTCGCAAACGAGGAAACGCAAAATACAGAAAATGAACGCATTCGGGCCTCTTTCCCACTCAACATTAAACAGAACTTCCTCGTCATGTTCCTGCAATATGTTTATGGTAACATCTGAGGAGCCGTCTACGACTGCACAGACCGAGAGCAGTTTCAAACATGAAATTCTGTTACTCCTTTTGCTGTTCATTTTTGGGGTTCGCAGTACTTGGTTATTGCAGACCAAAGCGTTCAGCTTATACTTAGTGGGGAGTGAACATTAAAATTAATTAATTTATTTATAAATAATGCGGTCCTAAATACAAGACCATAGCAGGTGGGTACATACATATTCACGATAACAATGAAAAAAAAAAAGACAAAACGAAGAGAGATACAGCAGGCAGGGCATTACCAACAACAAAATTCCAGCCCCACACTTTATCATTGTTGGAAAGACGCAGTCAATGGGAACGCAACTGTTGGAAAGGCGTAGTCAATGGGAACGCCGCTCCCGAGTGATGCATCTGACAGCATAGCCCGGCCAAAAGTACGACGGTTTATTTCCAGATCAAGGGGTATTATATAGTCAGAGGGATGAGGAGAAAGAAGGAAAGAAAGAATGAAAAGGTTGGTGCCGTTGCCGGTTCATAGATGGCGATAGCAATCATAATTACATAAGAATGCCACACATGCTCACACACTACATCATTATTAGACTAGAATACCAAATATGTTCATTACGCCGAAACGTATAATGGATTTTATTGGAGCATGAAACCAGTTCAAATCCCTTAGCAGATGGGTACTAAGATGATTGCCGATTATGTAAGCTGCGCTTCAAATAGAAATTCTGACTTACTGCATGATCAGGGAGGGCATTCCATTCGGTGATAGTTCTAGAAAAATACGTACCAGTTTGTTCTCGTTAGCAAACAATATTATGAAATGAGAGGGTTGCATGCGTGTAGCATAAACACTAGAGTAACTAATTACTTGTGTCGTGTTGATATCATATTGTCCAATAATCAAATGGCAAAGCAATTTCAACCGACCAATTTGATTCCTTTCAGGAATTGACGGTAAGCCACCTTTTCTGAGTTGGTTAGTAATGGAGGTGTGGCCATAAGAGTTATAGGTGAATGTGGAAACATTTTGAGCAAACATGCAGTGAAACGTTACGCAACATAAAAACGCGAATAAATACGGTCTATGACAAAATTCTATTACAATCGTGTGAAAAGGCAGCATAGCAGGTAACAAGACAGAAGAAGCCCACACAGACATAACGACAATGCTGTGTCTGTTTGTGTTTCTTCTGTCTTGTTGACTGCTCTGCTGACTTTTTGCAAGATGTTCGAGGAACTAGTTCAAAATGATTTTAAAGTTTCGTCGCACAGAAAAAATATAAAACCCGAATTTATGGATGAGGCAAGTGGGCTTAGTTTATTTTTTTCTGATGGTTTTCACGAGCATTGGCCAGACCTGGTGCGTTGTTCGGATTAGTATGCATGCGTAGAGTTGTTGAGGAGACAGTAATTCATGGGCACCAGAAGAGTCAGTGATGCGAGCTTTTTTAAGAAACGCTGGGAGTTCAGTGAGCGATTTGGCTTTGTACTCACTTTATCAAACATTTACTTCTTCTATCTTACGCTGCCCAGAAAGTACGTCCGGCCGACTACGTAGATATCAAGAAAAAGATAGCCACTACGCTAACGTTTGAGGTCGTCACTAAAAAACATATGTGGTACATTCCTATTTATTTTCTCACTCGTGGATGCTAAAGCGGTCGAAAGACATGTCATGACGCTGTCTCTACCTGTTAGGAGATGCAGCGCTCTATAAATTATGATTTCCAAAGCCTTTAGTCCTATTGCCGATTAGCTGATTGTAGAAGGCGGTGCTTCAGTTCACCGCCAGGAGAGCCGTTGCGATGTGCGGAGGGGCTGCGTGGGTTATCCTTAAGACGCCGGAATGGTATCTCTAAAACCGTGCAATAAACATGGCGCTGAGGGTTCCCTAAAGAGGTAAAGAATCTGTCTGATTTGAAAAGGCGCGAAAATCTTGACGTTAGTGGATAATATTACATGAAAAAATATTTCTGTCGTTGATATTACTAACGGATACGTAATTGCTGATTCAAAAATTTGCTCTTGGTCTGCCGCATGCGAAGCACTACGGCGGTGGCTGAATGCAAATGAAGGCCGGCCTCTTGAGGAGAAAATCTGCCGTCCCTCACTTCAGCGCTTCATCTAGCCGTGCTCTGTTTTGGTGCGTCTTTGAATCAAACTAGTTCGGGATCAGTCTCCCCTTTTCTAGACTAAAGCATGAACACTTGCGGTAAAAGTCCAAGCCAAATCGATCTCAAATGACCTGAAGAGTAATGAAGTGTTTGCTGATATTGGGTCATGGGAAATGTTAAATTCCTGCTGAATTTGTCAGATACCTTGTCTCATACTTGAGGTCTGATTTGCGCTCCATTTTAGCAGCTACATGCGCCCCCAGAGCTTGTATTTTAGCGCTGAGTTAGCAGCAATCACTAGTTTGGTCTCCAATAAGCTGTAGGTTTGAAGTAAACTATTCGTTTCGGTCGATGAGTTTTGCGGTTAGGCAGGGAATGGATTTTGAGGGAACTGGAAAGGAGAGAACTGGAACTAGAAAAGTGGAGGTGACCGCGAGTAGATGCTTCTAGCTGAGCCGGAAGGGTTATTTGAAGGGGGGGGGGGGAAAGTGGATGGAATAGCCTCGCGGATGTATATGTTTAGCATGCGAAGGAGGGCCGATTAAAAGGGCCATTAAGTGGGCAAATCTGGAGTTAAGTACTTGTCGCCGCCTATCCCGAGCAGAATTTTGTGGTATTATAAGAGGCTCTACATAACCAGGTCGCCTTTTTTACTGGTCCAGTAGCCGGGTGTCGGGGTTCCGGTGCTATAGGTGAGGACTGAGAAGGACTGTCTTCAGTTGTGCTCTGACCGAAGAAAGCGCAGTGCTAAAGTTCGTTGCGATTCCGAGGGGTCGGCGGAGTTCGGCACTTCGACATCTGTAACGGTGCTGCTGGACGATTTTCACAGTAAGCGCTGTTCGCTGAACTGTTGGAGCGGCAGGAGATTGGCACCGGCGCTTGCATTATGGTGATCACGTATGTATGGTATTATCTGGAACATGTGTATGAAGATGGGATTACAGTTGAGATTGTCTTTTGGATCCCCTATGAAGCATTCTGACAGCATCCTGTACAGGGGTGAACAGCCTCTTCTAGAGCTCGCCGACGGTGATTCGCGGAGCAAGTCAGCGCCATCTACCTTTAGGCCCTGGGTTTGAGTTATGCGTCCGGGGCGCATGCGCGGCTAAAATGAAGCAATGCCTGCTCGTGGATTTTCGGCTTCATTTCCGCTCAATGTTCGCGCTGCATGCCATCAGGCATGCTCTTAAGGATATGTATCACCGGTCGAAAAACGAAAGCGTTTCGCGCGAATCACGAAGCGGCTAGGCAAGTGCTGTGTGATATCGGATGATTGCTCGGTTCAGAAACCAATTGCAAGTGATAGCGGATGATCGCACGTTTAAAACAAGCACCAGGCTAAGAGTTCGATAAGTTGGGCTAGTTGGCGTTTCCTATCCGTAGAAGGTTAAGACCAGGCACCATGCGTTGCAGGCGCATTTTTGATGGCGTGGTTTGCGCCTGGTTATTAGCTATAAGGTACACAGCATTTGACATCAGTGTAGGTCTAGGGTACTTGACTACATTCACACGAAAGCACAGGGGCGGCGATTGGTGCGTATGCAGGAACGCGTGTTAATCTGTTATCACTCGAGCTTGCTCGCCAGGCAGTCTTGTTACACTCGAGAAACTCGGCGGCATCGCGACACCCTGGCGACCGTCACAGCCTCACAAATGCAGGCGACCCTAGCGACACGAAAGGTAGTCCTAGCATGACGGGGGGTGGATAAGGAAGCTATGAGCAGCCATCCATTTGATTTACCACGCATGCGCACGGGACGCATTGTTCAAACCCAGAACCTAACGTTAGACGTCATTTACTTGCTCCGCAGAGCGCCGTCGGCGCCCTCTAGACAAGGCTGCTCACCACAGTACTGGGTCACAGCTGTGGAAGGCCTTAACATAGTTACGAACCAACCCTGCATCCAGTCAGTTCCTGGCCGTGTCAGTTTCCAGCTACCACCTGCCAGAGCCAAGCCAAATTTGTTGATGTTGAATTTTTGGTGAACAGGGCCATTAAGAATACGTAGCTGCCGAAAAGGCCCCTGTTCCACTTTACATAGTGGGAATTCTTGGAACATGCGAAATTAATAAGAAAAGAGCAGGCCTATATGAGGCGCCGGTCGTTCTGAATTTAGTTCCGAGGGCTGAAGAGGAGGACCTCTTCAAGAATCTTTCGACGTTTCATCGATCCACTCCTGGCGGATAAGGATCTAGCATATTCACCAAGTGGTGCGACATAAGGGACGAGAGAGTATGGTTGATAACCCAGGGTTAGAAATTGTAGCTTATTATAATACGTTGCTGGGCCGTATTCCGAAACTCAGGGGTGATTGTACACGTAGCTGCTACACATAGTGTCCATACCCAAGGTAAACAGTGGGAGAGGTGCCCCGTAAGTATGGCGCTAAAAAGAGGCTCATCGTCCCGAAATTTGAGACTGAGTACTCGAGAATTACCTTGAGTCTGTCTCCAGAGAAGCGGGGAATCGGCTCCTTTGCTCACTGCAACTGCTTTGATGACGTGTTCTCGGGTAGCTGCTGGGTAGGACTGCGTGCCGACGTCGCAGGATGCGGAGGCGCCGTCAAGGTCCTGGAGGGTAATGTACATCGATGCTTGGTCAGCAGGCATGTCGTTGATGTAATATCCAGTAGCAAAGGGCCACTTTATAGGCACTACTTCCTCCGGGGAAATGTCTTCGTAGGCTTTGACATCCCTGGCGAGGCCGCAAAATTGGGGTTAGGCCTCACACCAGAGGGAGTAGCACGCAAAAGAGGTTTCAGAGACAAAATAACAGGACTAAAGAATTTTACAATGCTCGACGTAGCCTGTGATTGGTTGCGATGGTGCCCCGTGCTATTGTGAATATCTGAATCACAAACCCACAGATGTTATAGCCGGTCGAAATACAAGGCCAACAAGAGTCTAAATGCAGAGAGTATGCAATTCAGTGATATGAATTTGTGAAAAGATTCCTGAAAACTCTATTTCTTCCTGTAAAGGCAACGTTATAGGTTGTCTTTTGAAGTTCTTTTCTTAGGTCCTGTTTTCCAATGAGTGAACGTTCAACTGCTTTCATAATAAGTAAGTTACCCTTAAATGTCATATTTTTAGGACTTAATTACTGCTCGCGGAACAATTCAGGCCGCTGTGGTCGCAATTCAATGTACACTACGGGAAAACAAGAAGCCTGTGTGCCGTGAGAAGTTTACAAGAAGCCAAACCTCACCTCATATAATATAACATATCATAACAAAACAATAATTTTGTCAAAGACTGCATGAGTGTTGTCCGATTTGCTGCTGCTCACGTCATTTAATGCTTTCTATCTTGCCCCTTGTATGGCAACAAAACACCTGCATAACATATTGCATTAAAGTCACTCGTGATGCAAATTCAAATAGAGAGGGTCCTAAAAGGATAGTAAAAACTAAATAAAAAAAATGGTACATATAAAATTTCGGTCGTATAACAGGATTATGTGCGTCACCAACGGCAGCGGTCGAAACATAACGAAGAGGTTTCAGGCTGAGCTTGAAACAATAGCACGCAACTGGGGGACGGGAGAATATAACGAAAGGATTCACCAAGACGTCTTCTTGAGAGCGTGCTCACGCCTGTCGTTTTGCTGCCTTCCGAGGTCTTCGTAGAAGAATACTGTTTTTTTTTTTACTCTCGTGTGCCTGATTTTGCACTCTTTGACATGACTTCGACATCAGAAGGAGAAATAGTAGTTAAATACTACTGCTAGCTAAAATACTCTACACATCAGTTCAGTTCAGTCGTTCAGTCGTGTCCGACTCTTCGTGACCCTATTGACCATGTCACGCCACGCTTTCCGGTCTCTCACTATCTTCCTAACATCACATAACTTCATCTGCAGTGCCTCGAGCATGCCATCTAACCATCGCGTTCGCTGCCTACCCCTTCTCCGGCAACCCTCAACCTTTCCCAACATCAAATCTTTCTCCAGCGACTCCTCTCTTCTCATCAGATGACCAAAGTAGCTGAGCTTTAACTTTAGAATTTGACCCTCCAATGAGCAGTCAGGGTTTATGGTCGACAATATTGACTGATTTGACCTTCTGGCAGTCCAAGGAACTCTCAAGAGTCTTCGCCAGCACCACAATTCAAACGCGTCAATTCTTCGGCGGTCAGCCTTTTTCACAGTCCAACTCTCGCATCCATACATCACAACTGGAAAGACCATAGACACATAGCAAGACACAAATCGTGTGTTACAGTTAAAAATTATTTTGCGAAGTCTGCAAACCACAAGCCTGATTAAAATAAAAAAATACGAACCGTTGACGTATATTAACTTGTATAGTGTGTGAATTAATGCGCTGGTAAATATTCAGCATGTTTGCTCTGAGATCAAAATCTATCTACCCCGCTTTTTCTAGCGTTCACGTGCTAAGCGCGGCGCAATGACAACGCTTGGTTGGCGTTCCCTCTGCTAATTTTACGAGCTGTAGTTCATCTCAGATTATCTGTCGAGAGAAACCGAAGTAGATGCAGATGCTTAAGTGCGGCTTACTCTAGGAGTGACAGAGGGCTTTGTGGGGGCTTAGTCGTGATGATCTATGGTGTAGGAAGTGCAAGCATTATGCAGCCGCTGCGAACAGACCAGCGACCACAGGGTTCCTGCAAAGTTTATGAAGTCGCCGCACGATTTCCCCGCCTAATGAGCGTTTTCGGATTACGAGGCAAGGATTTAAACCAAAGCTGGAAAGCTTCGCACCCTGGGTACAGCAAAGCCGTGACGACGACGATGTTCTGGTGCACGAACTTTGGCCTTTCTCCAAGCGTCGTCGTCTGACTAATGACGCAGTCAGGTGCCGAGACACGACTGCGACACAGGCACGACCTCTGGCTTGCAATTAATGTTCGTCGCTTGAAGCTCCACGACAGGACCAAACACAACAACTTCGCCTTTAGCCTTCATTTGAGTGTTTGATTGTGAGAACACCTTACCGTCGTGCACGCGAAAGCACGCGAAGTTTTTGTTACTTTAACCATATATTTATTGAAATTAGCATTGAGTAAGCACTCTTAAAGCTCCTCCATACTTCCTAATTCTCCGCCGTAAACTAAAGTTTTCATGTTCAAAATAAACTGCATCCTGCTCGAAATAAGGTTCATCGACTAAAAGCGGCTATCGACATTGGCCTTACTTGCGCATGCCAATTCTCTTATGCGATATTTTGTCAGGAGCAGGATGACACTGTGCTGGTCAGTATATCCAGGCAAACTATTTTAGACATTAACACGCCGAACACAAGCGTCATATGAAAAGAGTGAACTTAGCCTCAATACATTCCACATTACGTCAGCTATCAATGTAATCAATGTAAGTGATAGTCACCAAAAATTCACAGAGAAGCCGCATTGCCTCGTCAATCCTTCAAGTTTCTCTAGGGACATTACTACCGTGATTTGTTCACAAAGCGATATTTATTTATTGACTGATTTGTTTATTTTCTCATTAATTTGCTTATTTCCGGACTCTCAAATTCCGGAGTCCTTGCAAAGTGGAGGGGCATAAAAATCGTAGGCACGCAGCTTGAAACCATCAACATAGGTTGTGGTGGCCATGGAGGCGGGAAGGTAATTCCACTCCGTTCAGGTGCGAGGAATGGACGAATTTATGCAAGTATCTGGCCGACTTTGCGAAACACCTACATTTAACTGATGATCCATGCGGGATGATACGTAGGAAGGCGGGACAATCAACTTGCGTTTAAGATTGGTGTTATAGTATATTTTATGAAACAACCAAAATTGAAAGTATTTGCGGCGGAGAACGAGATCCAGCAGATTAATGGTTGTTTTCATGCAAGACGTTGCAGGTATAGGGATTCTCCGAGGGCAGAATTGAAATAAAGAGGATTGGCGATCGTTGCCAATTTGGATAGAAAAAAATTCCTGTCGTTGGCTGTTCGTATGAAAAGAAAAATACAGCTGATAAATTACCGTTCGATTTCGTTCGTAGAAGACGGTTTTATGGCGGGAATAGCGGGGTATCTGATAAGCCCGCGTGAGAGCGGCCGCATCGCTGTTATTAGGATACAATAACTTGGGTTTTGCTCTTTTGCTCTAACAGGGTAGCTGGAAAGATGTAACTGAGAGTTCAGTGCAGAAACACTATTGTGATTAAATATAATTAGAATAAATAAATATTGCAGCACGGTTCTGGACATAGTCGAATGCGGCGCTGCACTAGTGGCGGAGATAGAGAAACATGCAATAAAGGATCAATATAGCGTTACTATTGATCCCAAATCAGATTCGCCAGTGTTGTACTAGAAAACACCTGTGCGCATTTAACAAAGCAGATGATAATGCTATTGTGACCTACCTTGCTCACGAATACTATGATTTCTTGATCTATTTACTGAAAGCTCCGCCAGAATTGATGAAATCTGGTTACAGTTCAAGGCTCATATCATGCACTGCTTGAGCAACTTTGTACCACGAGTAAAAAACTATAAGTAAGCACATCGTATTCAGATATGTGGCGCAAGCAAACACAAACACAGGAGAAGATACACTACACACGCGCACACTACCAACTGTAAGAAGAACCGGAAAACACTTCCTCTAATACTCTCAGGCACGTCTCAACTTCCCCTTCTTCTCATCTTCCTCTTCTTTGCCAAGGGGAAAATGGCACTCTCTTCCTCGCAGACCAAAACCTTGTCCAAACATGGCGTGTGTAGTGTATCTTCTCCTGTGTTTGTGTTTGTTTGCGCCACATATCTGAATACGATGATGCACCAACTCGCCCCTCAAGCCGTTATTTTGATAAGTAAGCACAATCCGTGGATTACTGGCGAATTCAAACGTTTAAAACGCAGAATTAAAAGGTTAAGGAAACGCAACAAACTATGCCCACTTCCAGACTACTGCCAAAGAAAAATGAACTCATTAAAAAGACTGACAAAGAGAAAAAAACAAAAGTAGCCAAGCAGCGCTTTTGCAGTACAACACTCAGCAATTTTATCAAGCACTCGAGCACAGAAATTCTAGCGGTATATCAGACACAAAGACAACCTCCCAAAACCGTTATCAGCCCCGCCGGGGTGGCACAGTGGCAAGACGCCCGACTACTGTCCGGAATTCCCGGGTTCGAACCCGACCTCGGCGGCTGCGTTTCGATGGAGGCGAAACAAAGAGGCGTCCGTGTGCTGTGCGATGTCAGCGCACGTTAAAGATCCCCAGGTGGTTGAAATTACTCCGTAGCCCTCCACTACGGCTCCTCTTTCTCGCTTTCCACTTTAACTCCCACCTTCCTCCCTTCCCTCACGGCGCGGTTCAGGTGTCCACAGAAAACGAGCGCGACAGTTACCGCCTTTCCCTTCCAGTGAACCAATTATTATCATTATTATGAAGAAAAAAAAAAAAACAAGCGGAAGCGTTTAACACGCACTTCTGTTCCGTATTTACACCTGATAATGGCACCACGCATGATTTCAGGCCGGATAATATGGAGCAAAATGATGCTCTGGGAGCGCCAGTTATAACCGAAGCAAATGTGTTCTCGCTGCTGTTAAATTTAGACGCCAAAACGTGCAGTGGCCCAGATGAAATCCCCAATTGCTTTATCAGACGTTATGCTGAACCTATAAGTAAACACTTATGCTTACATTACAATAAATGTCTGCGAAAAGTGCCTCCCAGCTGAATGGAAAACTGCGAAAATCGTGACACTTTACAAGTCGGGCGATTCGTCTTGCCAGTCAAACTATAGGCCAATTTCTCTGACATGTACTTCTTGCAAATTCTTATAGCATATGCTCCTAAAATCTATCACAGAATTTATTGAAAAAGCAATATCCCGCATCCCTATCAACACGGCTTCAGGAGAGGTCTGTCTATCGTTACCCAACTGGTTGAGATCCTGCCTGATTTCGCTAAAGCAATTAACGATCAAACACAAATAGATGTAATTTATCTAAACGCTTCTAAGGTCTTTGATCGTGTCTGCCATGCAAAAGTGCTATTAAAGCTTAAATACATTTTAGGGGCTGGGCCAATTGTTCAATGGATAAGCTGTTACTTATCTGATCGCCACCAGTTTGTTCAGTACGGTGCCCACACTTGCCAAATTGCTCCCGTCCTTTCGGGTTTACCTCAGGGCTCTGTTTTAGCCTCTATCCTGTTCCTTCTGTTTATAAACGACATAACTAGCAAGCTGGAATTTAAGATTAGGTTATTCGCAGGCGACTGCGTCATATATAAAGAAGTGCAAAAGCGCTAAGATCAAATTGCTCTTAACAAGGATTTTAATTTGATAGTCAATGGCGCACAAACTGGCAAATAGCAGTCAACCTTAAAAAATCAATATCAATGTCAATTACAAAAAAGAAATCCAAGCTTTGTTTTTCCTTCAGTTGCGACAACACCATCCTGAACTCTGTCACTGAGTATAAGTATTTGGACATCGTGATATAATCAGATCTCGATGGGCGGCTCATGTGGAACATACGCGAACCTGGCGTGGTTTTCATTCGCCCAAAATCAAATATCTACGCTCGAACCTGTCCAGCGAAAAGCCCCGGGTTTTATCTGTAACAGATATAGGCGAACCGACTCGCCGACGCAGATGCTGACCGAGACCGGTAATACAATCAAATCAAATAAAATCAAAATACATTAACTAGCCGTGCCATGCTACAACGTCTCAAATTTCTGTACCTCATCCTGCATAACAAGATTAAAGTAAATCCTCACACCTACATTTATTTTAATACTTCTAGAGAAACCCGTCATAAGCATCAACTCACACTTCAAGAATATTTTTGTGCCCTTCATGGATCGCTGCCTTGTCGCGGCCGAGGGGCTTACGAAACTCGCTGAAGTCGTGAGCTCTGCTTTGTAGAGCCACTCATGATAGACAGGTCACGGCAGAGAGTTCTGACAAAATGTGATTCACTGGAGAAGGTAATGGCAACCCACTCCAGTATTTCCTGCCAAGAAAACCCTATGGCCAGTCACAATACCATTAATGATATGGCACCGGAAGATGAGCCCCCCAGGTTGGAAGGCGTCCCACATGTTACTGGGGATGAAAAAAGGGCGATTCTTAGTAGCTCCAGGACGAATGAAGCGGCTGGGCTAAAGCCAAAAGAACGCTCAGTTGTGGATGTGTCGGGAAGCGACCGGAAATTCCGATGTTGCAACGAGATATATCACATAGCAACATGGAATGTAAGATCTATGACGCAAGGTAAACTGGATGTCGTCAAGCGAGAAATGGACAGATTGAACATTGATATCTTGGGTAAGGCCTGTCTGGACGAGTCTTCAGCTGGAGTGAAGATTGCTGGAAAACATATCAACAACCTTAGATATGCGGATGATACCACTTTAATGACAGAAAGTGAACTGGAACTCAAAAGTCTTCTGATGCGCGTACAAGAAGAGAGTGATAAGTTTGGGCTTAAACTGAACATTAAAAGATAAAGATCATGGCGTCTTGCCCTATCAAGTCCTGGAGCATCAAGGGACAAGACGTGGAAGCTGTGACAGATTTTCTCTTCTTGGGCTCCAAGATTACCTCGGAAGGAGACTGCAGCCATGAAATTAGGAGACGCCTGCTTCTGGGAAAGAGAGCAATGGTTAGCCTTGATCGCCTAGTATGCCAGAAGATCAAATCAGTCGATATTGTCGACCATAAACCCTGACTGCTCATTGGAGGGTCAAATTCTGAAGTTAAAGCTCAGCTACTTTGGTCATCTGATGAGAAGAGAGGAGTCGCTGGAGAAAGATTTCATGTTGGGAAAGGGTGAGGGTCCTCGGAGAAGGGCTAGGCAGCGAACGCGATGTTTAGATGGCATCCTCGAGGCACTGCAGATGATGTTATGTGATGTTAGGAAGATAGTGAGAGACCGCAAAGCGTGGCGTGACATGGTCCATAGGGTTACGAAGAGTAGGACACGACTCAACGACTGAACTGAACTGAATAACACATATAGTTTCTCGTTTTTCCCGCGAGCTGTGTGGGACTGGAACTTCTTTAGATCAGGAAGAGGTCTCACAGTTCACTATCGACAAATTTGAGCTTGCCAGAAATTTCGTATTGTCAATCAAGTGACGACATGATTAATGTGTTTGTTTTATTTTCTATGCATAATGCGAACCTGTGATGACGTCAACCTGTGAATGACTGTATCTTTCATTTTATATTTCATATGCTTGCCTCCTTTTATTTTTTATTTCCTTGTAAAAGTTTTTGATTTTACGTTTCTGTACATGTATGTGTGAATTCTAACATGAGCAAATGAACCCACTCCTGTAAAAATTCTTGATTGGGATTGACAGTATCTCAAAATAAAAATAAAAACAAATAAAATAAAAAAGGGAGCAGTGTGGTGGGAAAAGGGTGGTCGTAATCATACGTTGCGGATGCAAACTCATGATTTAACGCATATGTAATATATAAGCAACAAAGTCAATGAAACGGGAGCCAAAGGCGGTTGCGCCGTTAATGCCCAAGGACTTGATTTGCTGAATTTGAACCATGGTAAATGTGGTGGGACCAGGTTAAATTTTCAATTTCGAAAACCATATGATGCTAATATGAACACGAAAATAATGTGTAAATGGCATAAAGGAATAGCAAGAATTGTGTAATATACTGGTGGTTGCGCTAGCGGTGGAATGAAATAAGGGTTGTCTTGGGGCTATAGAAGTTACACAAACCAAGTGTTCCACCAGTCTTCGATACAGAGAAAAGGTTCTTGGAAGGTGTTGGTGCAATATTCTTCTCAGAAACAGCAGCTATTTCCTTTAAATTTACTGCTTAACGATGCCATATGCTGCTTGTCTTTAAAGAGACCCAAGGTTACAATAAAAGGTCATTATTGTTTGTTTTTTTTTCGGAAGAAAAAGTCCAAATGCGATGGCCGCGCTTGATGTCACGGTGCTCCATAGAAATAAGATACCAATCGTAAAAGCACATTATTTCTCAGGGCTTGGTTTTCGGCATCGTACAGGTAATCAGTGAATTTGCAACCTCAACCGTAAATGCGGCGGTTGTAAATATTTAATTTTCAGCTCCGTATTTTTAATGCCAAAGAATATCTTGTCGCATGAATTGCGTCATCAGCGTGGGTCGGCAGAGCCTCTAGACACAGGCTGTCATCAGAGGGCGTCAGCATAAACAGACACTTAAGAAAACGAATTCTCTCCGTGCCAGGAATCGAACCACCATCCTTCAGAGTTCGTGCCGAGTGCGCTGATGACAATTTTTATTTATTTATATGAGTACGCATAACCGCACCAATGGGCCTTAGTGTACGGCGAATATGCAAAATGAAAGGCAAACGCACTGTGAACAGATTAATATGCAATGAAAAGATCTAGAACAATGCAGCTAAAACAATAACAAAAACTTGAGAAATGCTGTAAAAGTGTTAAAAATGTTAATTATATATAAAGCGATGTAGAAGCATGCAAAAAATTTCTGATAAGGAGAGCAGTCAATATATAGCTGATGGTGCATGGCAAAATGACGCACTAGGTATTCCCCGCAATTGTGTTTTAAGAGCGGCTGAAGCTTTTGTCATCTAATGAAACTATTGAGTTTGGAAGGCTGTTGCATTCGCTTATTGTGCGTGAGGAAACAGCTGTTTTAAATACGAATGTGCGACAGCCAATCTCTCGTGTTTTACGGCTATAGTCTTTTTTACGAGAAATGTATGTGTGGTGTGCAAGGTAAGCGTCATGGTCAATGCCAATATTTTTCTTCATAACGTCGTCCAAGAAGACTAGTCTGAAGAAGGTACCACGGAGCTCTTTGGAATGCCCATCCTAAATGCTTTTTTTAATGCGTTGACACTGCTGTGATGGGGACAACTGCCTAAAAACAAACGTGCTGCATGATTCTGCATCTCTTCAGGTCTCTTGATAAGGATTTTAGTAGCCGGATACTACCATTGCAAATTCTAAAATTGAGCGCACGTTTGAGATATACAGAACTTCTATCACGTCCCTTGGTACATTACGAAAATTGCTTATGATGAAGATAGGTTCGCGACCAACCTACACTGCTTTGTAGTCGACGTGCGCGTTCCAGGTTAAATTATGAGAAAATAAACGCCTAGGTACTTAACATCCTTATATGTAGCTATTTGATGACTATTTAAAAAGTAACTATTCGAGTATTTACCATTTCTCAGCTGAAACAAATATGGCAGCAATTTTTAGTATAGAGTCTGTGGGGGTTTTGTACGGGGCTTTCAGAGCCAAACACCTCGCTGCTAGCTTTGTCCACACCTGAAGGCGTGAAGAGCGACACACCGAGGAATAGCCAGCGGCCAAACTTTTTATAGGCAGCTCCCAATGTTCCCTAGTTGCGATTTAGACGGTGAGCAGTATAGGCCTCTCTCCTTCACATAGGCGTCTATAGTGTTCAGGGCGGGTCTGAGGGGGGTGTTTATGGTGGCGTAACAACCTCGGCATGCTCAGACAGTGATGTCATCTTCGCAGAGAGCGGAATGTATGGGAGGAAATTCAGAAAGCTGTTTGGGGAGATGAATAAAATGGGTGAATGGACCACTGTTTGAGGTGTTCTCCGAGCACCGAGCTTGATGTTTGGAAGCGTATGAGTTCGTAGTGTGAGAGTCGCTGATCGGTTGCTCAGGAAGGTCCTTATGTAGTTATGCATATGGCTGCCTTCTTGTAGTGTTTGTAGATTATGAAGAATGCAGAGTGTGTTACATTATCCAATGCTTTGGTGAGGTCGACTCCAAGAATGGCTCGGGTATCGCCACTGTTTGAATCGAGGATATAGTGATTTAGCTGTAGGAATACATTTTGAGTGTCCGGACCCGAATGGAAACCAATCATGTAGTTAGGCAGGAGCTCTGTTTCTCCAGAAAGAGGCTTAGTCGTGCATGAATCACATGCTCCATTAATTTTCCTACACAAAAAGGGAGGAAAATAGGTCGGATATTGGTGGGGAGAAGCTGTTTGCCTGGTTTTGGTATGAAGGCTACTTTTGCCTCCGTCCGCTGGGGCAGCAAGGTTCCTTGTTGCCAGCATTCATACAGTAGTCGGTTAAGGCACTAATGAAGTGCGTGCCTAAGTTGTGCAGAGCTTTATTGGTGATACCGTCTAAACCGGGAGCTGAGGAGGTATTCAGGTCGGCGCCGCCTCCTCTCATGCTATCCGTCGAGATGAGAGGGGAGGGAAGGAGGGGCAGCCCTGCTCGCTACGCGAGTCCCTCTCCGGGGAAAGAGGCCAGTAGCGGAATGATGAAAATTTCCGTGAAAGAAAGGGAAAGGGTGTTGCTGCGTCATGGGGGTGATGGGAATGTTGAATCCACACAAGTCATATTCAGTTTACAGCAACATTATGTGATCCGGTTAACGTATGTTTGTAGAGCATCTGTATCTTCCGCATGTTCTATATTTCGTTAAAGTACGCAATCACCTGCCGGCCAACGGCCGGCAAATGTGTCTGTAATTGCACTTGTCTTTTGTAAGGAGGATTGAGAGCGTTGAGAGAACTAACCAAATTATCATCATCATCATCATCATCAGCCTGACTACACCCACTGCAGGGCGAAGGCCTCTCCCATATTTCTCCACTTAACCCGGTTCTGTGCTAGCTGCATCCACTTGACCCCCGCGAACGTTTTAACCGCATCCACCCACCTAACTTTCTGCCGCCCCCTGCTACGCTTTCCTTCTCTTGGAATCCAGTTTGTTACCTTAAGCGACCATCGGCTATCCTCTCTTCGCACTACATGTCCTGCCCATGCCCATTTCTTCTTCTTAATTTCAATGTCGGTAACTTGAGTTATTTCTCTGACCCACTCTGCACGCTTTCTATCTCTTAATGTTACCCCTACCATTTTTCGTTCCATAGCCCTTTGGGTTGTCTTTAACCTAAGTAGAACTCTCTTGGTTAGCCTCCACGTTTCAGCCTGTTACGTTTCTCCACCAAGAAGTGGGACAGCTGGCGCGGCCACCGCATAGCAACAGGCAGAATCGCGAGCGGATCGGCCATTTCGACGCCGTTCTTCGGCCGCGCAACGCTTCCTCCCGCCGACAAGTCTCAGCGTGTTCCTGCCACGCGCCAAATGTGTGTGCGTGCGTGTGTGTGCAAAAGCTGGCCAAGCCTGGAGCTCGAGGGAAAGTGCGTCGCCCTCTCCTGTCTGCAGGAGGTGGAGGAGATGAGGTCGGAACACCTGCGATTGAGCCATTCGTCGTGAACCAACATGTTTGGCTCTCCCTTTCCTGTGAGAGTTTACCCTTTCCCTGTGAACGGGAAAACCTATAAAATGCAGCGGCCGACTCCGCTGGGACAGAGACTACTTTGACGCGCCGTTGACACGACGCTAGACACCAGCTGTGTGAGAGTGTCTGTAATCTCTCCGGGTCAGCTTCACTGCCCGTTTCTTCCTGATGTTACAGTAAAGGTTGTTTCGTTAGAAGACGCCTCGTCTTTGCTGGTACCTTTGATGCCGTCCGCCGTCCACGGAGCCGCAAGGCCAACGCTACCGAGGGGCAGCGCAAACCAAAAAATGTAACAATTGGTGGCAGCGGTGGGATGACGACGACCAAGCCGTAACCGTGGTTGGAGGGACGAGCCAGGCGATACCGTCGTCCAACAACTGGTAAACAGCGGAGGAACGAGGACGACCAAGCAGTGACCGTGGTCGGTGAAACGAGACAGGCCTGACCGAGGTGCAACATCTGGTGGGAAGAGCGGAGATGTCCCAGGCGTGACCCGTGAATCAAAGCAGCTCAGCGGAAAGTCGGGAGCAGTGCAACGAGCCCTGTGTGATAACTGGTTGCCTGCAGCGGAACGACTGCGTTGGATTCTTGGCTGCGAGGTTTGCTGAGTGCGGGACTTTCTTCTACTGAGTTTTGCCAGGCTTTTGTTAAGTAGAGAACAGAGCTGGTAATTGTGTTGTCGTTGTTGCTGGGTTAATTGCAGCAAGGCAATAGTGGGCAGTAGAGAAGGCAGCACTCGGAACAGCCATGAATTTGGATTTGGAGTCGTTGCGCAAACCGAAATTGTTGGAGCTTGCGAAGGAGTTGGGTCTGAATTTGTCAGGCAAACTCAAAAAACCAGAAGTGTTAAAGGCTATTCTTGCGTTGGAAGCTGAAGATGACGAGCTTTCGGAATGCCTTGAGATCATTGATGAACGTCAAGAGGAACGTGAACGTAGAAAACGTCACGAGAAAGATGAACGTGAACGTCACGAGAAAGAGGAACGTGAACGTCACGAGAAAGAGGAACGTGAACGTAGAGAACGTCACGAGAAAGAGATGCGTGAACGTAGAGAACGTTACGAGAAAGAGATGCGTGAACGTAGGGAACGTTTCGAGAAAGAGGACGCCCGCGTAAGGAAACTGATGCAGCTGGAGATATCAGCACATAGAATGAGCGTGGAAAGGATTAAAGCTTGCAATGCCATTCAGCGTAACGGTTCAATACCGCGAGATGGTCCGCCAGCGTTCCTCATTGCCGAGGATGTGGCCGAGTATTTGGCAGACTTCGAGAATGTCTGCAGAAGTAAACGTTTCAAGCGAGATAGTTGGGCGCAGATGTTGGTAGCTCTTCTCTCCGCTGAAGCGTCGGAAGAAATCAAGCGATTGGTTGGCGACCGCTTGAAAAATTACGATGAACTAAAAGAGTCATTGCTGATACGATATCAGATAACGCCTCAGGATCTTCGGAAGAGATATGAGAGCGAGAAACATTGTAACGAGGCATACTTTGATTTGGCCTATCAGTTGAAAGCCGCTGTAAGCGAATGGCTAGACAGTGCGGAAGTTCCGGAGCAAATCGAATTTGCACCGGAGTGTGAGAAACAGCTTGGGGAAACGGCCGAGCAATGTGACCGCAGTAGTAAGCCGACCGATTCTCGAACAGAAGAGCATCGTGTTACCTTGGTCGAGCCACTAGCTGAGAAGGTTAGCGCCGGCTCCAACGGCGAGAAATCCGCAGGGACGCTGTCCAGCGAGGTGAACTGCATGCCGACCCAAGTAGCTGTAGGAGATACAGTTCCATCAAATGAGTGTGGGGAACTGATAATAGCTGAACCGCCTCTCGAGTTAAATGCAGAAGCTGGTCTAGAGCGTGGCGGAGATGGAAATCAGCTAGGAAATGAGAAAATCAGCTGTGTCGTAGAGCAGGGCACGCAGAAAAACGAAGTGCCGATCAGGGAAACTGCGCAGCCCGCGAGTTGTGATCAGCCAGGGCAGACCGACGAGGAGTGCGCGTCCGCTGTAGAGAGCGAGACTTGCGAAGGCGACAGCGAGCGACCAGAGCTGAGTCAGAATCGTTCGTGCCCTGATACCACGCTAGGTTGTATTCGCGAAAGCAACCCCAGTGCGAACGCGGACGTAGCACACATGACCCTCACGCTATCCGAAGTGCCCCAGCTGTCGAATGAGCTTGATCGTGCACCGGTTACCGCTGAGCAATGCGGCTTATCGGAGGACCCGTGTAACGTGAGTGGCGAGCCAGAGGAAATGCCTAGCTTGAGGGCTGGCATAAGCGGTTGTTCGGATTTGACTGAAAGTGAGTCATGCGATGCAGCCGCGGCGCCGCCAGAGGAAATGCCTAGCTTGAGGGCTGGCGTGAGCAGTTGTCGTTCGGACTTGACGGAAAGTGAGTCATGCGCTGCTGGCCGCGATGCAGACGCAGCGCCGCACTTTGACTGCTTTGACCACTCAGACGACACCGGTGTCCTACTAGCTCCGGTAACCGCTAGCTTGCCAGAGCTCGCGCCGAAAGAAAGTAGGACTAGAGTATTCAAGTGCTGCCACCGAAAAACGCGGAAAGGCAGGCGCGAGAAAGAATGCTGCCATCGTAAGGAGAGCAAACGATTGCAGAAAGAAAGCGGAAGGCTAGTATTCCCGTGCTGCCGACGAAAAACGCGAAAGGGCAGGCGCGATAAAGAATGCTGCCATCGTAAGGAGAGGACACTCAAACGATTGCGAAAAGAAAGCAAAACGCCTGTGTTCCAGTGCTGCCGTAGAAAAAAACGGAAAGGCAGGCGCGAGAAAGAATGAAGCAAGTTGAGGCTATCGCGAAAAAGAAAGCGATTATCCCGAAGGCACAAATGCGCCCGTGCCGAGAAAATGCGTGACTGGTGCGTCAAGCGTAAAGAGAGGGATAGGTTGTTTAGGAAAGCGAGTGACTCGTGCTCGTCTGTTTCTTTGCATAGAAACAGGAAGGTAAGGTTGTTCCTTGAAACGGACAACCGAAGCTTTAGTGAAAAGGGTGATCTCAACGGTAATGCCGATGGCTTAAGTCGAAGCCCATGACGTGAGAAGAAGCCTCAGTTTTCACTTTTTGGTGTTTTTTTCCTGGCATAGGATTTTGAACTATTTTTGTTTGAGAATGGTGTTTTTGAAAGCACGATTTTCAAATTTGTGGATGCGTTCCAAGTGCTGCTAAGCTGCCCTTTAATATTGATGGGGGCATAAGAGGGAAATAGTCTGGCAGAACTTAGTGAAGTTTGTGCCGTGCTTGCTGGCTGACCAGTTGAGTTTTTAGCGTGGTTGTGATGTTGTGGGTTGTCAGAAATCTCTCCTGAAGACAAGTTGCAGAGTGCCTTGGAAACCCGGACTTGCCAAGGACTTCTTCAGGCTGTTTGAGCTCAAGAGAAGCTGAGTCGGACGACCCCGGCTAGCAGCAACATCCCGATCCCTCCGGACAGCGGATGCAGTCCCCTGCCCTTCGGGATCTCCCTCCCCCGGCGGGGCAGTCTGTTACGTTTCTCCACCAAGAAGTGGGACAGCTGACGCGGCCACCGCATAGCAATAGGCAGAATCGCGAGCGGATCGGCCATTTCGACGCCGTTCTTCGGCCGCGCAACGCTTCCTCCCGCCGACAAGTCTCAGCGTGTTCCTGCCACGCGCCAAATGTGTGTGCGTGCGTGTGTGTGCAAAAGCTGGCCAAGCCTGGAGCTCGAGGGAAAGTGCGTCGTCCTCTCCTGTCTGCAGGAGGTGGAGGAGATGAGGTCGGAACACCTGCGATTGAGTCATTCGTCGTGAACCAACATGTTTGGCTCTCCCTTTCCTGTGAGAGTTTACCCTTTCCCTGTGAACGGGAAAACCTATAAAATGCAGCGGCCGACTCCGCTGGGACAGAGACTACTTTGACGCGCCGTTGACACGACGCTAGACACCAGCTGTGTGAGAGTGTCTGTAATCTCTCCGGGTCAGCTTCACTGCCCGTTTCTTCCTGATGTTACAGTAAAGGTGTTTCGTTAGAAGACGCCTCGTCTTTGCTGGTACCTTTGATGCTGTCCGCCGTCCACGGAGCCGCCAGGCCAACGCTACCGAGGGCCGCGCGACCCCCAAACCTAACAAGCCCCATAGGTGAGTACAGGTAAGATGCAACTGTTGTATACTTTCCTCTTGAGCGATACCGCTAAGCTGCTAGTCATAATCTGCGAGTGCTTGCCAAATGCGCTCCATCCCAATCTTATTCTTCTTGGTATTTCCTTTTCATGGACCGGATCTGCGCTTACTACCTGTCATAAGTAGACATAATCGCATACTACTTCCAGTACTTCGCTACCTAATGTAAACTGCTGTTCCTTCCCGAGGCTGTTGAAGATTACCTTAGTCTTCTGCATATTGATTTTCATGCCTACCTTTCTACTTTTCCTGTCTAGGTCATCAATCATTATTTGCAGTTCGTTCCCCGAGTTACTTAGCAAGGCAATGTCATCAGCAAATTGCAGATTACTGGGGTATTCTCCACCTACCGTTATCCCTGACTGCTCCCATTCCAAGGCTCCGAATGCCTCCTCTAAGCAAGCTGTGAATATTACTGGGGAGATCGTGTCTCCTTGCCTAACACCTTTCTTTATGGGAATTTTGTTTCTTTGTGCAGAACTATGGTTGCTGTGCAGCCACTATATATATCTTACAGCACTTTCACGTATGGCTCGTCTACCCCCGGATTTCGCAATGCCTGCATCACCGCCGAGGTTTCAACTCAGTCAAATTCTTTTTCGTAATCAGTGAATGCTATGTATGAAGGCTGATTATATTCCGAGCATTTTTCTATCATTTATGGTATGGATATGATCCGAAAACCGAAAACTGAAGGTTTCCGAAAACCTGCTTGATCCTTTGCTTGATTGCAGTCTAAGGTTGTCCTGATTCTATTAGCGATTACCTTAGTAAAAAACCTTATTCGTAACAGACAAAAAGGTGATTGGTCTGTAATTTTTAAGGTCCTTAGATTCCCCTTTCTGATGAATGAGGACAACGTTTGGATTCTTCCATGGTTCCGGTACCGTCGATGACACCAGGCACTGCGTATACAGGGTGGCCAGTTTCTCTAGCACGATATCCTCCCCCCGTCCTTTAGCAAATCTGTAGTTATCTGATCCTCTCCAGCTGATTTCCCCCTTTTCATAGTTTCTAGTGCTTTCTTGACCTCGTCCTTCGTCACTGGTGGAACGTCTGACTGTTTTTCCCTGCCGCCAAT
Organism: Amblyomma maculatum; assembly: GCF_055883805.1. Taxonomy (NCBI): domain Eukaryota; kingdom Metazoa; phylum Arthropoda; class Arachnida; order Ixodida; family Ixodidae; genus Amblyomma; species Amblyomma maculatum. The sequence goes on from NC_139352.1 coordinate 103,696,359, forward strand.
CTCGTTACGATCCTGACTACTTTGGCTGCTGTAGAGATCTGTATAGAACCCCTCGGCTACTTTGATTATCTTGTCCATATTCGTGATGACGTTACCCGTCTTGTCCCTTATCGCATACATCTGGTTTTTGCCTGTGCCCAATTTCTTCCTTACCGCTTTAAGGCTTCCCCCGTTCTTTAAAGCATGTTCAATTTTCTCCATGTTATACTTTCTTATATCAGCCACCTTGCGCTTATTGATTAGCTTTGATATCTCGGCCAATTTGATCTGGTCTGTTCACTTGGAAGCTTTCATACTCTGGCGTTTCTTAATCAAATCTTTCGTCTCCTTAGACAGCTTACCGGTATCCTCTCTAACTATCCTACCGCCTACTTCTACCGCACACTCAGTAATGATATCTCTGAAATTATTGTTCCTTGCTTCTAGGGTAATGTCGCCATCCTCGTTTAGAGCTGAATATCTATTCTGTAGCGAGATCCTGAACTCTTCTGCCCTCCCCCTTTCTTACTATGGGTTTCTTTCTTACTAATTTGTTGCGTTCCTTCTTCAGATTTAGGCCAATTAGGGACCTCACCATCCTGTGATCACTGCATCGCACTTTCCCGATTACCTCTACATCTTGCATAATGGCGGGGGTTGAACACATTATGAAGTCAATTTCATTTTTAGTCTCCCGTTAGGACTTTTCCATGTCCATTTCCGGTTCTTGCGTTTGCTGAAGAAGGTATTCGTGATTCTTAAGTTATTGCGCTCTGCAAACTCAACTAGTAACTCTCCCCTGCTAATCCCAGAACCGACGCCATAGTCACCTGCCTGGTCTCCTGCCTGCTTTTTTCCTACCTTGGCATTGGAGTCACCCATTATTACAGTATACTGCGTCTTTATTTTCCGCATTGCCGATTCTACATCTTCGTAGAAGCTTTCAACTGCCTGGTCATCATAACTACCTGTAGGTGCATAGACCTGTACAACCTTCAGTTTATACCGCTTATTAAGCCTAATTACGATGACCGCCACCCTCTCATTAATACTATAGAATTCATCTATATTACCTGCTATATACTTATTGACAATGAAACCTACTCCTAGTTTTCGCCTCTCTGGTAAGCCTCGATAACACAGTACATGCCCATCCTTCAGTTCCGTATATGCCTCATTCGGCCTCCTAACCTCACTAAGCCCTATGACATCCCATTTCATACCTTCTAGTTCCTCTAACAGCACTGCTAAGCTAGCTTCACTAGTTAGAGTTCTGACGTTAAACGTACTAACCAAATAAAACACTGCAAAAACAACAAATAAAATTCAACAGGAAAATAAAAACAAAGAATGCATATAAAATTAGACATGATGCCGCGTATATGCTTGGTTATTTCAACTCCTAACCGAACTGAAGCGTACTCTGCCATTTTATTGAAGAGAATTTGCTGCGATTTGCTTAAATTGTGAAAAGGCGGTAAATAATTTTGCCGTGTTTCCGAGATTGATCAGATTCTTTTATTTGAGCTCTTCAAGAGCAGTGAACTGTTCTTGAGAAGCCGGAATAGACGGCTAGGACGGCTTTAAGTAGATCGTACGCAGAAGATAATAAGAGCCAGAATCAAACCTAGTTTATTCGACTTCTCAACAGAAGTCAGGGGCACATGCAAAAAGGTATGCAAAGAAAGCATAGCTTGGCGCGGTCTCTCCTCACTGACAGTACATACCTATGTATATGTGTATAGATGTAACGTTAGCATTGAAACTAAAATCGCTTCGGCAACGAATTCAATACACAACAGGAAGGCAAATATGAGGAACAAAATATTGTGATAGTAAAGCTGTGAATTGCTATTGGTAGCTACGTAGCAAGACTAAGGGATAATAATAGAGATATAATATGACCCGGTAGGCCCTTGATTGGTTTCGATATCGTCAGCCATCGTGAGCAAGTCAAATATAACACAGCCATATTCGTACACAGCATTGCAAGTGCAACATGGGCTTAGCAGCGTGATTGGAAAGCTTTTAGTTCGGCGTTTTACATACTACATGAATTGACAATTGCTAACCTGCACAAGGAACACGCGAAAGATTCGCAGGTAACTGTGGCCCCTCCTTTCCGTACCGACAAGCCAAGTTTTACTCTGATGTTAGCACAGGTCGAGTCGTTTAATATCAGAACTCTTGCTGGTAGAACACTGCCACCCTCAGCTGTGAATCAGACAATTATTACCTAGCTTCTTGTTGGAGTCCGGAAAGAACAGCATAGTGGCGCCGCGAAGGCTTAGTCCTTAAGGTTCTCGAGTTCTGAATCCAAAGTGACATTTCAATCCTCACCGCGGCGGCCAATTTTTTGTGGGGTGAGAGTCTAGGCACCCTTACACTTTGCCACCTCTATGCTCGGTAAACAAACGGACGTGGCCGAAACCTCGCCTGCTCTCTCGCGCTCTATCTCTGTCTTCGTGAGCTTCAGACGCGAAGGAGACGGTGGCGACGCTGCTAGTCGAGATGGCGTTGCACCGCCTTACGCGTCTTAGCCAATGAGAATATGGATGGATGGATAAAATTTTTTTTTCTTCAGAGAGCATGTGTGGACGATTCCGTGTTAGATGGCCATCAACCCATGGCTGACGGCGACCTCTGTGGCCCACCCCACGGCCCTGGTCTGGACGACAGGGTCTGAGCTGGCCAACACGGCCTCCCACTGCTCGAGGGAAGGATCGCGCATAATATCCCCCGGTGGCGGTGCTATGCTGCAGCTCCATAATATGTGGTCACAGGTTGCCAATTCCTGACACCATTTGCACTCCGGCTGAACGTCCGGGCAGCGGCCTCAAGCTGCAGCAAGTCGGTGAGTGAACCAGTTGGTGACCAAAAACTGGCCCATTGCTACGCCGACACGGAAGCTACAGCGCTGATATAAGACACAGCGGCGAAAATACAGCATATCTGGCCGCACAAATGATTGCGAACTCTTCTTTGCTCGAGCATTTAAAGAAATAATTTTTTCAACACTCAGCAAGTAGATTGTACTCAACAGGGAATTAAAATTCGCTTCGACAACCACCTGAGTATACTTTTCAACTTTTGGTTCTGTTTCTTAATCAGCTCGACAGACAAAGTTTCGTGAAGTGAGTTTGTGGCGAGAGCTACACTGACCATAGTCTCGCCATATCGCCGTGCCTGTCCGAAGAGCGAAGAAAGAAGAACACAAAGTCGTGGGGAGGCGGTTTCAGTATCAGTAACCTCTTTAGTACAAGTTAACCGCCGGCGGCCTGATACTATAATCTCATTTGATGACACCCTCCCAGAGAATGCTAAGCATTTGTCTGCCAATATATTAAATGCCCTTATAGAGGATTATCTAGACAATTTTCCGAGCCATATTGCCATTTTTACAGATGCCTCTCAGCAGGATGAAAAAGCAGCTATTGGCATATACGCCCAGGCTCTTGACTGGAGTTATTCATTTCGGGTCCCAGACTATACGCAATATTTTGGCTGCTGAGTTTCTGGCCATTGAGTTGGCCTTGACTAATATCTCTAGTAATACTTCTAAGGTTATTCTTCTTTCTGAAAGCCTATCCGTGCTTTCATCGCTCGAAAATTCGCAGAACACTCTGCTTTGCTGTTTCCTTTATTTTTTTCTTCCTCCTCACATTTCAGATTTGAAGTTTTCAATGGGTCTCTGGCAACTGTGGTATTACATATAATGAAAGGGCAGATTTATTAGCAAAATCCACTCTTAGTGGACCTCTTGTTCCAATCATACCTAATGCCATTTCCTTAACTTTAGCACGATTTAAAAATTTCCAACATCTCCATCACCTCAGTAACGAGCCTCTCCTTTCTGCACCAGATTACCAACACCTCAGATGGCCTTGGCGTGGCCGCATGTGTGTTTCAAGGCTATGTGAAGTGTCTGTGACTGTCTTGCGCTGCAGATTACCGAAAGTAAATCTATTTATGTCGTTCGGGGCTATCCGCTACCAACCTCTGTGAGTCTTGCAAAGAAATTGAATCCATCGATCATTTTTTTCTCTTCTGCCGGGGGTTCGCATCTCTCCTCAAAATTTACTTAGCAACTCCCCTTTCGAGAGTAGGCCTTCCACTAACAATTCGAGTTCTCCTCTCCTTCGCGGCAGGCGTCAAGGGATATGCCTTAAAATCAGTGTGCGATGCTATTCATGATTACATAATTTCAACTGATAGATTCCTATGCTAGGTATGATTTCATTACCTTTTCTTTTCCTTTTTATTTTTTCCAAATTCTAGTTAATCATCCTTATTTATCTGAATACTCCAGCCCTTGAACATATATATTTACAATCTACAATGCACTCTAGCCAATCCCCCGCCGTGGGTACGTGTCATTTTGTCGGAGGTCATCATCATCATAACAGCTGACATGACCGAGCGCTATCAGGACATAGGACTTCCTGACATTACGTTTCACAGGAACTGCCAACTCCGGCTTCTTTCATATGGGAGGGTGATATCAAAATCAGCTTGCCAAAATCCTTGCTTTCACGTTATCCCTAGGACGACTCGGTTAAAGCTGGGGTTTATGTCGGCTGGTAGCTTACGCTATCGCGTCATCACGAAGGTGAGAGTGAAAACAGAGAGACAAAGGTGCCGTAGAGGAGGGCTTCGGAACGCCGCGCGATGGAGGCTTTCGCCTCATCACGATTTAGTGGTCGAAAGTGCCCCTTATCGCATAAGTAAAGCTGAATGATAGAGTAAACTGCTATGTGCAAAAGCCATGTCTACTTCCAAGCCGAAACTAAACGTAGCCATGCAGGTAGCTCGCGTAACTCCACGTTTAACTACAAGCTAAACCACTGTTAATTTTTTAGGGACGCAGTAGCACAATGATCGTTTATTCATTACTGGTTGCAGAGAATCGCCACCATATTTGATGTTAGTGAAACAATATGCACGAGCAGCACCGGCATTAATTCAGGAAGTGATCACCTAATCATTTATGACTGAAAATCTGGAAACCATCGGGTAAAGCCAAACTACTGGACTGGAACAATGTTAGAGAGATCAGGACTACCGAAGACAGAAACGGGTGGTCCAGTCTGCGTTTCTGCGTTCCTGCGTCCAGTCTGAAAGACTGGACGCAGGAACGCAAATCCAGTGCTTGTGTAACATATAGTTGACGCATAACTATTCTATAAAACACAGGCGAAGTGTTTTCTATGGTTTTCTATCCACCCGGTGTGAGCATAGAAAAAATTGAAATGTAATTTATCTAGACATCGAAATGTTAGACCGTTCCCGCCAACATGTGAATTTACATAACAATAACTTTACAGCTGCCTCAATCGTAAAAATTAAAGCGTCTCTTAGACGACTCTTAAGAAGAGAAGGGCGAAAGCGTGCCTTTCTCCTATCACTTGCCTCTCACCGTTTGCCTCTTATCGGCGTTTGTTGCAGTGCTAAATATTATTATAATTGATTTAAAGCAAAGGGAAGGCGCAGTGTTTGTCACACTTTCTCTGGCAATTGTATTTCGACGGTACACCGCTCTGCCCTGATGGGGCTGGTGCAGATGGGCCACCGCTGCTTGCGGCGGGGGCTGGCCTGGCACCAAATTTTTATCTGTTGTAGGCCGTCATTGCACACGCCACCGCTGGTGGTGGACGACGGCTGTTGTTGCGGCGCGCGTCTTTCTTTCCCTCCGCTTTTCTTTCTTCTCTATATTCTCTTCTATCTGCACGAGGCAGCGGAGGTGGCTCAGCTACAGAGCCAGTAACAGGCCCGTGCATTATCTTTTCCTTCTTCCTACAGCCACAACAACAACAACGCGCCTGTCCCATGGTGATTAATTTTATAGGAAGGGAAAGGGCGCTGCAACTGTCTCACTTGTTTTTGTGCGGACACCTCAACCGCGCCGTAAGGGAAGGAAGGACGGTTGGAGTGAAGGTGGAAAGAGAGAAAGAGGAGCCGTAGTGGAGGGCTACGGAGTAATTTCGACCACCTGGGGATGTTTAACGTGCGCTAACATCGCACAGCACACGGACGCCTCTTCGTTTCACCTCCATCAAAACGCAGCCGCCGAGGTCGGGTTCGAACTCGGGTACTCCGGCACAGTAGTCGGGCGTCTTACCACTGCACCACCCCGGCGGGGCGCCTGTCCCATGGAGTTCTTTGGTGCGCGTTCGTGGGTATTGTGCGCCGATGCATGAGTCATCCCACGCAGCGCCGAACCTCTCCGACACCTGCGCCCAGTTACAGTGACATCATGCGTGTGCGGTAATCAGGAGGCGCACACCTGCGCCTAGCGACAGTGACGTCACGACACGGAGGAGACCAATCAGGAGGCCGGAAAGCTGTGACAGTTTCTGCTAGCGGCAGATGACGACGACAATGAGCCAATAAAGGCTTCCGCCTTAAAATATGTCCCTCAGAGTTGGACGTGGATTATACCGTATAAACGCACGTAAGGAAAGGCTGCACTTTTTTTCCAGATTCGAGGGCCAATATTCGGGGTGCGCCCCCATACACGTGATATACGAAAAAAAAGTTTTCTGACTACGAGCTGGTGCTGTGCTCTAATGCGCGTTCACCCCACAAGTCGTGGTCTTCAGTCTCGTCTTAACTGTTTAAAATCCCGCTCACCTTGAAACTTGAGACACGGAGTTACATGTGGACGACAAAACTTTCTGCCTGCTGCACGCTGGCCGTGTTCGAGGGCACACTCTAATATTTTCAGTTTAAAGCCTTTCGTGTAGCTACCAATAAGATTTCCCACCGTGCTGGAATGGGAATGCTCGACGACAATTCATGAAAAATAAAGCCGAGAGCACATACCAGCCACAACTACTGCGTGCAACCACCTCAACTACGCTACCACTACTCACGTGCGTTTGGGAGTCACAAGAGTCACAAAACAAAGCCAGCACCGCCGGGGTGTACAGTGGTAGGACGCCCGACTACTGTGCCGGAGTACCCGGGTTCGAACCCGACCTCGGCGGTTGCGTTTGGATGGAGGTGAAGCGAAGAGCCCTCCGTGTGCTGTGCGATGTCAGCGTACGTTCAAGATAGCAAGATAGCGCAGATAGCAAGATCCCCAGGTGGTCGAAATTACTCCATAGGCCTCCACTACGGCTCCTCTTTTTCTCTTTCCACTTCCCTCCCACCTTCCTCCCTTCCCTTACGGCGCGGTTGAAGTGTCCACAGCAAACAAGTGAGACAGTTACCGCGCCTTTCTCTTCCTATAAATCAATCAGTCAAAACAAAGCCAGGGTTGTGGAGTCAGGGGCTAGTGATACCGATGCCGATATGAATTGCGGAAACCCGCGACAGCGTGAAAGTATGATAATGATGATGACTCCCGACTTCGGGCGCCATTCGTTGGCGGCATTTGGAAGCTCTTGTGCGTGCATATTGAATGCCATTGCCGCGTGGATCGTGGAAAGTTTGCATGCGACCCTTACAGGGTGGTATTTTAGAATATCGGTTTTGGGAAATAGGAGATGCGGCCCTTAAACGCGTTTATATGGTATGTGCACGGTCCAATCACATCTCTAAATAGCGAGACCGTTTGCAGCATCAGGGCCAATGACGTTTTTCACCTGTTATATGTTATATGTTGTATGGCAGCCCGAGTTCAGCGGAAGTGCTTCCCAATCACAGAACGTCCCAAAACTGAACGCAGTTCTGTATTACTGGAGCAGTCAGCATGGAATCCGTGTTTTATGCGACAAAATATGGATGCTATCGGACTGGTTCGTCATGAGCGGACGTGTGATGCGTGAGCTCCTTTGAAATTATCAGTTTTGGCGGATTGGAGCAGTGCATCATCAGATATTCATGATCAGCGGGCTCCCTTCTGCACTCGGCATCGCCAGGAACCTCCATCGAGTGTGTGAGTGACTTTATTTTCGGCGTTGAACCTGTTGGACGCCTCGTAAAGCGGGACAAGTGCTAACCCTAACAGCCGTGGAGACGCAGGGTAGCGACAGCGGATGCGCGGTGTGGCGTTCGCGCAAAGCTGAGCAGCGCTCGCTCAAAGCCAGCCTGTAGCTCTGCCAATGGAGCCTTCCTGGGCGTCTCGCGGCAGGGCTCGCAAAAGCAAGGCTGAGGTCACCACAGCCAGGAGAGCCCTGAGCGCGTGCCGCCCGGCGATTGAAGAGTGCTCCGATCTGCTTCAGCAGTTCCTTGTCGCTGCACAACGGAAGATGCTGGCGACCCATTCAGCGGAGGCCGCCAAGAACGCACTCCGCTCTTTGCGCTCGTCCAACATCCCGTCTGCTATCGTCCCGCGACACGGGCTCAGTGTATGCGCCCCCGATCAAGCCTCGCGCGACGCACCAGAAACAGAAAAGGCACTACCAGACACTGTAGTTCCCACTTCAGTGCTCAACATGGCGTCCCAAGACGAAGACGCAGGTTTCGCAATGGATACTTTCGTGTTGCGCAAGAGGCGGCGTTCGCCCAGCCCCAGACGAAGCGGCACTGACAGTCTATAGGCAGCAGGTGGCAAGGAGGAGGCCCACTGGCCCCCTGATTCTGGCTCCTTCTCCCGCTTTACCCCACCGGAGGGAATTGCAGGCCCAGTAGAAGCCGCTCCAGTCATGGTGTGAGGTTCTTTTCTTTAAATCTTCTGGCCACCTTAGTCTGTGGCTTATTCAGAAACAGCAATATAAATAGACGACCAGACTGACCAAGCTAACAACGAATACATTTATGTAAAGACATGGACGGGACGAGAGTAGAACGCGCAAGGGGGAAAACACAAATTGTCAAAAAGTCACCAAGTTGCTGGATGGAGAAGCCGGTGCAGACGCTCCGGGTAGTCAGAGTTTTGAAGAGTCGGTGCAGTAGGGCCTCGGTAAGCCCAGCGGAAGGCTAGACCACCGGACGGGGCCCAGTAGAGGCAAGAGGCCTCGAGTTGCCTTTCCACGGCCGATGCGTCAGGCCTCCCCGACGTGCCTGGACCCAGCACGGCGCCGAACGCTCGTGCCAGTGAAGAGCTAGCGCTGTGGCACTCCCGGGCCCGACCACCGTTCCGAGCTTCGTGGACAACAGGAGAACAGGACAGGATACGGCCGGCAGGCCCCAGGTCTGGATCCCCGGGTCAGGCCTTGCAGAAGACGCACCGCTCCGAGCTCCTTGGACAGTCGATCGGCTCCGCTGCTCGCCTGTTCTCCCCTGCTCGTGCCTCGCGCTCCTCGAACCAACCTCCACGTTTTTCTCCTCTTCTTTTTCCCAACGTGATTTTCTTTCTCCGTCTTTTCTCAAATTATATGTTCTTCACACATGGGCATATCCAGCACCCTGCCTGCTGGAGCGATGCCTTTGGCGCAGCAGGAGCGACCGGCAACCTCCAGCACCTGCTCCACGGTGGAGACCAGCACAAAACGGCAGCTGCCTAGCGCGTGTGTCCAGGCAGCAGTGGACCCCAGCAACCTGGTGCCTTGGACAATCAAGACAACCAAGGCCCAGCGGCGCCGTCAGGCGGCCCTCCGTAGGGCTGCGTCGGCTGTGGTGGCCCCCACCGCGCTGCCACACAAGACGGCGCTTTTCCGCCCTGCAGTCCTGGGTACTGGGTTCACCAGAGAACAAGGCTGGGACCTGACGGAGGAGCTTCATCCACGTCCTGGCGTGCTAGCAGTGCGCGTGAACACGCGTCGCAACGTAGTGGCCGTGGACATGGCCGACGAGGGCAATTTCAATGCCCTCTTGGCCCCAACGGTCATCCGTGGCCTGCCCGTGCGGGCCAAGGAACCAGCCCCGCTCAACGAGTGCAGAGGGCTGGTATTTGGTGTCGACACCCGCCGCACGGCCGAACAGCTCCTTGCAGCGGTGGACTCTGCTATGACAGTGAAAGCGGTCTCATTGGACGGCAGCACCCTGAGGCTCAGGTTCGCCGCTACTGCCCCGCCGCCACATATATCCATCCACGGCCGGGTCTTGCTGGTCCGACCATGTCGTCCTCGCCCACTACAGTGTGCTCGGTGTTCTAGCCTGGTCCACGCAACCGAAGCCTGTCTCACCATGGAGCGTTGTGCCCGTTGCGGCGGGCCACATCCGAGTGCGGAATGTACCAGAGCCAAGCCGCGGTGCTCAGACTGTGGAGGCCGCCATGCTGCCACGAATCCAGTCTGCCCTGCGCGGCAGAGAGAGGCACGTGGCCACTTTCCTCGCGACGTCAGAAGTGCCTCTCTCCCGGCGGGCCGTTCGCGTGGTTGTCTGTGAGGGAACTATTCCTTCGGGTGGCCAGCAGCACCAGCGTGCTCCCAGCTATGCGCAAATGGCCTCCCGCGGCGCGCACCAGCGCCCGCCCCAGCAGCCCCGACAGGACCAGGGCCAGTTGCAGGGACCGCGCCAGCAGCAGGGGCGTCAGCAGCGGCTATGCCAGCAGCACCCCGGGGGCTCCCAGGCCACAGCTCGCACCGCACAACCCATTTTCGGTGCGGGCAAAATCCACACCACCTCTCCGGACGAGCGAGACAAAAAGATCGAGCAGCTGATGGCTCCAATTCGCGTCCTCGCCCGGTATATTCCGGAGGACTCTCCCGACAGGCGCGTCTGCTTAGAAGCAGCAGGCGCCTCCTTACAGGATGTCCAACATCATGGCTAGTCGCCGGACACCTCCCCGAATTCCTTCTATCCTGCAGTGGAACGTACGTTCTCTTGCAGCGCGCTATTCAGAGCTGCGCTTACGAGTGTCTAACGAATCTCCTGAGGTTGTAGCGCTGCAGGAGACGTACGTTCGTGCACAAGAGGGGGACCCTCAAATGCGGCCGCCCGGCTACGTCGGATACCACTCCCCGACAACCTGTGAGGAGGTTACATGTGCTGCAGTGCCGTGCAGTGATCCCCACCACAAACCAGGGAAATCTCGGTGCGCGGTTTCTGTGCGGCGCGATGTCCAACATGTCCTCGTTGACTCGGCGGCGGCGACGAGTGATGTGCAGGAGTGTGTTGTTACAGTCCGCATACGTGGTGTGGACACGTCTGTGGCTAGTGTTTACGTGCGCCCAGCTGTGCAGTGGAATGCCCAGTGGTTCAGTGCAGTCTCTTCGTGTTGTGCCTCCCGACAAATCATCCTCGGAGATTTCAATACCCATCATTGTGCGTGGGGAAGTGCCCGAAACACCGCGCGAGGAGACGACCTACACGCCATGGCAACACAGCTGGGACTCACACCGCTGAACACCGGCGAGCCAACCTTCCGGCGACGCGGCACACCCGGCTCCTGCATAGACGTTGCGTTCGCGTCCAGCGGCATCGAGGCGACCTGGAATCGCGCACCATCACTTTGGGGCTCTGATCACTTCTCTATCCTCATTGAGCCCACTGCCAAGGAAGCTCGCGCCACGCGCACTTACTCCATTGTCAACTGGTACCGCTTCCGCAGCGAAGTAGAAGCCGCAGCTACGTCCGGCGCGGATTTCTTCTCCAGTCTCGTCCGTAGCTCGTTCGCAGCCGCTCGCCGCGTAGAGGTTCGGGCAGGGCAACCAACGCCCGACTACAAGCTGCTCGACCTGAAATAAAAATTACCGACGATTATGTTACTTCCTAATGCGAAATTTGATCGCAGCAAATAAGCTGTTTCACCTTTTCGATAGATTGAGGCAAAGAAATCGAGCAACACATGTATGCGCTATCACAGAATTTTTTTTATTTTTCACACGTATTCCTTTAACAGACTCCCTTCACCGATGAGCTTCTGCTTCAGCCTCGCTTACACCTAGTTGCTCTTGACGGTGGCGATGAGCCTCCGCTTCGGCGGTGCGAACGGCAGGGTCTTCTCGACGGCGGCGATGAGCTTCTGCTTCAGCCTCGCTTACTGCTCTGGATTCTGGCGGCGACGGCGCTGGGCCTCTGCTCTGGCAGCTTGTTTAGCAGCAGCAGCAGACGGAGGACTTCCACCGGTCGTCTCGCTCATGGGTCAGAAAGAACTGGCAGATAATTTCGCAGTGGCGAACGGCAGCGGCAATTTCGGCTCGGGCGGTGCACATATACAGATCCGCCGCCACCGATCTGGCTCTCTGTTTGCCACCGCACAGGGGTTGCATTGGAGGAGGAGCGAAGAAAGGAATTTAGTTCGAGCCGGCGCTTTGACAACCGGAGACTCGCAGGAAGAGGGGGAAGGGGGCGGCGTGTACACCCAGCGGCAAACGATGGGGGCAGAAGCGCGCGCAGCAAGCGGACAACGCGATAAAGGGAGGAGGGAAGAGATAGCAGCGACTGACTGATGCTGCTGACGCCGATAGTGAGTCAACCCCAGCTGCGGAGTTGGTTTCAGGGACAACGCCGCCGATGCCGACGCAAACAATATGATACCCTCGCTTCCGCAGCGCCAATAACCAGGTCTAGCCGTGGGAAGGTGGTCACGTATTCGTCGACGTGCCGGGGCCTACGTGAAATAACCGGCGCGTCGGCAACTGAAGAGCACCATATCCGCCACGCAGGAACAGGTGGGGGGGGGGGACTCTCCCCTCCTCGTTCTGCATGGCGGCGAGGGTGTTCTATGCAGTCACGTTATCTTGACTCTCTAGCGGCGTCTGCGGCATCCAGCGGTATCAGTCGGTCGCTGCTAGCGCTGGGGGGATGAAAGGGGGGCGGAGCTGGTTACGAGGCCGACGACGACGCTGACGCCGACGCGAAACCCAGGAACGGACGCCAAAGAGCTGCGCTCTAAAAGTAATCGCCTACGCTAGCAGGTCCCTCACAAAAGCCGAAGTCAATTACTCGACGACCGAGAAGGAGTGCCTTGCCATCATCTGGGATACTTCTAAGTTTCGTCCATACCTATACGGCCGACCATTAAAGGTTGTTAGCGACCATCATGCACTCTGCTGGCTGGCTCATTTGAAAGATCCCTCCGGCCGCCTTGCCAGATGGAGCCTACGACTGCAAGAATTTGGCTTGACTGTATTCTATAAGTCGGGCCGGTAGCACTCCGACGCAGACTGCCTATCACGCGCTCCCGTCGACGCTCCCCCGAAGGACGATGACGACGACGCCTTTTTGGGACCGGTAAGCGCCAGCAGTTTCGCAGAACAACAGCGATCAGACCCTGAGCTGAAAGCGCTAGCCGATAACTTAGAGGGAAAGACCACTTCTCGTCCTGGTGTGTTCAGGCGACAGTTATCATCGTTCGCGTTAAGCAATGGCCTCCTCGTGAATAAGAACTTCGCACCCAACAAGACCGCGCAGCTTCTCGTAGTGCCTGAAACCCTTCGGCAAAAAATTCAGCAGGCGTGGCACGGTGAGGCCACAGCAGGCCACCTCGGACTTGCGCGCACGTTGCGTCCAATCCAGGAGAAGTATTACTGGCCGCGACTGCCTGCCGAAGTTGCCCACTACGTGAAGACGTGTCGTGAGTGCCAACGACGCAATGCGTTGCCGATCAGACCAGCAGGACTACTAAACCCGATTCCGCCCCCAATCCTGCCCTTTCAACAAATTGGGATGGATCTCCTCGGCCCCTTTCTATCTTCGTCTGTGGGTAACAAGTGGATCATCGTGGCCGACTACCTTACACGTTACGCCGGAGCAAGAGCACTACCAAATGGTACCGCGGCAGAAGTCGCCAAATTTTTTGTCGAACAAATTATCTTGCGACACGGCGCCCCAGAAGTGCTCATCACGGACAGGGGAACGGCGTTTACGGCAGCGTTGAAGCAAGCCATCCTGGAATACAGTCACACAAGCCATCGATGAGCAACTGCGTACCATCCTCAGAGCAATGGCCTTACGGAGCGCCTGAACAAAACGATCGCGGACATGATCGCTATGTACGTCGACGCTGAACACAAGACCTGGGACGCCATCTTGCCGTACGTGATATTCGCGTATAACACGGCAGTCCAAGAGACGACCAGAGCGACCCCGTTTAAGCTTGTGTACGGCAGGGAGCCCACGACGACGCTCGGCGCAATGCTGCCGCACGTAACCAGCGAAGACAACCTTGATGTCGCCGCCTGCCTGCAGCGTGCAGAGGAAGCCCGACGACTCGCACGCCTGCGTATTAAAGACCAACAGCGCACCGACAGCCGACGATACAATTTACGACGACGCCACGCAGAGTACAATCCAGGAGACCAAGTGTGGGTTTGGACACCAATTCGATTAAGTGAAAAGTTGTTGCGTCGATATTTTGGGCCATACAAAATCCTTCGCCGCGTCGGACCACTGGACTATGAAGTCATTCCCGACGGAACGTTAGCATCATAACGGCGACGCGCACGCCTAGAAATTGTGCTTACATGTTGTACGACTGAAGCCATATTACGCGCGTTAAAGAATCTGTGGTGTTTAAACATTGCAGTGTTTATGTTTAAGTTTCTTTGTTTTGGAACATCGAGGCGATGTTTTTTTAAGGGCGGAGTAATGCCGCGAAACCTTCAAAACAGTATTTGTTGTTTTTTTAACAGCCGCCGGCATACAGGCTTATCACTCTGATTCTGGACCGCGTATCAGTTCCGTAATCTTTGTTTGTTAATGCTCGATGTCGCGAATCCCACCTTTATCAGCTTTGTTGTAGCGCAAGATGCACCGAGATCTGTCTCGAAGGGTGCGGCCATTCGGGTGTCTTTCCACAATTTTCCAGCCCGTGCTGGTAGCTGTTTGCGACGTTATCTAGATTGTTCTCTGCAGCCTTTAAATTGAACGTTGCCGAGTTTGACGAGCATTCTTTGTTCGACGACCGCCGAGCGCGTTTGTTGCTATCGCCGCCAACGAGTTGCTTAGTTCTTTTGCGGGCGCAAGTCAGCCCAAATAAAGGTTTCTTTAGTGCAATCATCGACCCCTTCATTTGTGCCGTCGACCTCGTCACCACTACGTGACAATATAATAGCAGATTATGTTGGCTTGCTTCTGAGTGAGACTGCAAAATGCTGCAAACAGTGGCCACATTTGAAAGCAGCATTTACAGCAACCGTTCGATTTTTATATTCCCCATGAGCCACTCTTTGCCGAGGCTGTGTAAAGGTGAACGTGCAACTAGAAAATCTAGGTTTGGCAGTGCTACAAGGACCTCCACTTTGTAGTACATTTTTGTATTCTCTAATGTTACCAAATGAGTGTTAGAGACATGTTGCTTTCAAAATAATTTATTAGTTGGCCACAGGTTCATCAGTGCATTAAAAATGTTTAGGCTAGCAGGCAGTTGACCTAGTGCAAGACATCTTTTATTCATGCTTCTTCGCTGTCTTCCTCTCTCCTAAATATACAAATGGGTATATACAACTTCACAATCATGATGTGTGGAGGTCAGTGCTAAAAAAAATGCACCTGACAAAGGTATCGGTAGGGAATGAGTACACAAACTTCAGTATAAATGAGCCTATCTATGTCTTGTAGATTCTAAAGGAAGACAAGTATAGCAGGAGGCCACAGACACTCAGGCAGTCAGGTGAGAGTAGGAAGTTGGCGGGCATCCGATGAATGCTGCTGACAAAGGATCGGATTATTTGAATAGATATGGGAGAGACATTTATACTAACAGGTATATACATGCGCAGTTATGCATTTGCGGTCAGTGTTAAACATTGCACCTATCAAAGGTATAGGTAGGATTTGTGTACATAAAATTCATTCTAATTGAGCCTATGTCTTGTAGATTCCAAGCGAAGGCAAGTATAGCAGTGGGAGGCAGAAAGTCAGGCAAGGAGTTCAGATTAGGAAGTTTGCGGGGATCAGATGGATGCAGCTTACAGAGGATCAGGTTATTTGGATGGATATTGGAGAGACATCTATACAAACAGGTATATATATTCAGCTGCGCAAATTATGATGCATTTGCGGTCAGTGCTAAAAAAACATTGCACCCGTCAAAGGTATAGGTACGATTTGTGTACACAGAATTCATTCTAAGTGAGCCTATTTATGACTTGTAGATTCCAAGGGGAGGCAAATATAGCAGTGGGCGGCAGAAACGCAGGCAAGCAGGTCAGATTAGGACGTTTACGGGGATCAGATGGATGCAACTGACAGAGGATCGCGTTATTTGCGTAGATATTGGAGAGGCCTCTATACAAACAGGTATATATAGCTGCGCAATTATGATGTATTTGCGGTCAGTGTTAAAAGAAGAAGTATTCCATCCGTCAAAGGTATAGGTGGGGAGTGAGTACACAAAATTCATTCTAACGAGCCTATATATGTCTTGCAGATTCCAAGGGAAGGCAAATGTAGCAGGGGGAAGCAGAAAGTCGGGCAGGCAGATGAAAATAGGAAGTTTGCGGGAATCTGCACCTTGCACAGGATCAGGTTATTCGGATGGATATTGGAGAGGCGTTTGCCAAGCAGCGGGTGTAGTCAGGCTAGTGATATCATCAAGAATAACAACTGGATGAGTTGGTACTGATTCACCTTAAAACGAGCCAGAAGACGAAACACATGAGAAGAGAGGAGCACAAGACAAAGTTTGACTAACAGCTGAAATATTACGGAAGGAAAGAGGCAAAAGAACATTCGCACAGAAATGCACGTGCACGAAAAACCCCAAGGCAGTGAAAGCGTGGAAAGAGGAAAGGGTGAAAACAACCAAAAGTCACCATTGTGCTAATGAACCATCTAAAAAAGCAAATTCGTCATGGTCAAGGACCACTCGTTACAAAAGGGAAGCCACAGATAAAAATCCAAAGGTACACTATATTGAAAAGGCTAAGGACATGTCAGTGGCTAAGCAGTCGGTCAACAAACAGACTTTTGGGGCCTTTTTTACATGCGCTTCTCTGTGCAAGTCTTCTTGTGCCTCTATCCTTTAGTAAAATTTAAGTTGTTAGTCCAGCTGTCCTACAGTTCTCTCTTCGCATGTCTTCTGGCTTGTTTCAGAATGAATAAGGGGATGATTCTACAAACCTTGTGCAAACTAGAAAGCAGTGTAACTGTCAGATGAAAACCTTTCCCTTACTTGGCTTGCATCACAAATACGGAGGACTTTACTGTGATGTCTGCCCAGGCGTCCCCAAAGTCAGTGTGAAAGCTGGCTGTAGCTGATGTAGCGGTGCCTCCTAATGACAAGAGAAAAAGCCATATTCACTTTTCAGCATTGCAAAACAAAATGTAGTTTGGGTCTTTGACAAATCTGCAAGTTATTCATGCATCCGTACAATTAATTCCCGCCTAACAGAACCTGTACAGTGTAACTTTCCCTGTCAATTTATTCTCCCTGGAAGTATGGCAAACTGAAGTCTGCTGCAGATGATTGAGAGAGAATGACACCCACCAAATATTAGACCTGCAGTGCAATCACAATTTACTACTGCAGCAAAATAATGCATGAAGGCAATGCAGCTTTTGACTGACAAAACCTGGTAGTCGTCTTACACCCTGTATACTAGTGTTGTGGCCAATGTCAATGTGCACGATGATATCATCCGCATAGCACGAAGATTTTAAGTGTGCGATCTATGAGTTAAGCAGCTGTGTGCATGGAGTCATTATATTTAATAATAATAACTTTATTTACCATCGACGTTTACATGATGGCGGAGCTTGGAGTAAAAGCTGCCTTAAGCAGCTTAACAAGCCTCAGGCTCCCCACTTTGGCAATGGTACATCAGCGGTCACATCACAGTTGCTAAAAACATTTGGGAAGCAATTATTCAATCTATTATAAATATTATCGGGAAGAAATAAAAAAAAAGCAAAACACTGCCTGATGTATGCAATGCATTGTTTTGGATTGCGGAATACGGGAAATAAATACATAAGACAAGCAATACATTCACAGCAATACATACCACAGAAATAGATAGCGGAAGCATGTGAAAGAAGACAAAAACCGTTGGCAGAAATGTTCACATTTGAAAGCAGTTATTGTTTCAAACAAACAAATAAACAAAAAACATCATGGGATGAACCTGTGTTTTAAGAAAAAAGTATGAAAGTAATTCCTGGAAAGATGCCTCTGAAAGGAGAATGTTTCCTTGCGATAACTGATTAAGTAGGCGGGGCAATCTATTTTTCAATGTGTGCCGGCCGCATGTGGTCTGGTATGCGTTAAGGTACCAGGGGTCTAGATTGCGGATTGCGTATGCTTGTTCTCGGTTTTGTAGATTAGCCAGTGAGCGAAGAAAACATGTATTTTGGGAAATTTCTCTTTTGTAAGCACGACATAGCGCGTAGTCAGGTAGCTTTATTACTGAGATTATTTTGAAGGAGCCATAAACAACACGTCCACTTCTGTCAACTGTTTTCAGTTGTTTCCCTGCAAACGCCGCACTGACTTGATAAGACAGTATAACCAGCACCTAAAGAGGCAGCAGTGAAACTTTGTATTTGGTGTCAAAATTTCTGTAAGTGCCGCAAAACTACTCTATAACACAATCTTTTTGTCAACTTCATTTGCTAACTAAAATTTCCAACACTTACTCAAGCTGTGGAAGTTTCGGTGTACTTGCCTTTGGAAGAACGTCTTCCTTTTTTTTGGTTGCCACATTTCAGCACATGTAACACGTCAGTGTCAAAGCATTTTCGAGAGGGTTACTGTGTGGAGGTGTTGGTGATGGTATCAGTGAAGGCAGATAATTTTTTAAATTATATTTGCACACTGTACAACACTGCCACCAAATGCAAGTGGGTAAAAAAAAACAAAAAAAACTACCAAATAAAGCTTTCAGTGCTGGTATATGGTGATTATTCTGGCAGCGAGTGGGGACAGGCTGTAACAAGAGTTGTCGGGTTAGTTAGTGATAATATGCAGAAGCCAGTCCTGCTTTGTGTGTTTTTCTCTTCTGTGTCGTTTTTTAGTGCATTTTCCTACTGCTTCTGCAGGGGACAGGTTACTTCACTACATGCAATTTCACTTAGCACAGGCTCCTTCGAAATGAGACTGCTTTTATACTTATCAGAAGCCTCCTAAATGAGATTGCTTTTGTACTTGTTTACTGTATTTCTTGTGGCCTTCAATTATGTATACATGTTTTGAAAAGCTGCATTTGTTGAAGGTCGTACCTGGACAATGAAACACAAAATGTGTCTGGATAGCAATTTTTGCCATTATTTCTCATCAATGTGCATGCCCTTTCCATTTAGCAAGTTCACACTGTCAGATGATTCGTGTTTTCTCGTTTACTCGTACGTAGAATTAGGCAAACCAGTAATCTGCATGGTGAAACGTCGGGATCATGCGCACCTTCTACGAAAACAAGAAAAATATGAAAACCAGCGATGCTGCGTTCGCGTTAACGTGGCGCAATGTCGACTCGACACTGAATTAGCGCAAAAACATCAGTGTTTTTTTTATTTTCACATTTTACTAAGAGACAGTGTAGATGATCGCAAGTAGGTACGTTAAAGGGGAACATTTCTTTTATTAGCGCTGCCTTCCGCAATAGATTTCATCGCAGCATTTCTTGCTAGAGTAAATGAAAAACAGGTGGCCGCTTGTTCAAGTTTTGTCGCCTTTAGTTCAAGGTTCTTACTTTGTGTTCTCAGCTAGCAGTGCATGATTAAGAAGCATTTTAAGTTCTAAATGGCTATTTTATATGGCTGCTTTATTATCAATTGGTATCTCTGAAGTTTTAAATTAATTTCCCAGTAAAATTGGCATTCTAAAAGCTTCAGTTCTAAATTAAAAACCTTTCATTTTCTAGTTTACTTTTTATTTGAAATACCGAACCTAAATTTCTGATTACCAATTGGAATCCAAAATCCAGATGGTCAGTATCATGTTGCAATTGTAATTTGCCAATTCTCATTTGTAGTGCCAGCTCAAATTGTTTTGGAGTGTTTAGTGACCAGTTGGTTTCTCAATGCTAAGTAGTAGTTTCCTGCTGATTCCCCAACAAAAGATAGCATATATTTCAACTTTGTGGGTTGGTTTTTATTTCAAATGAACCTCAGACATTTATTTGCCCATGCAGATCAGGTTTTGTAAACACTAAACTGAATATTATTTGTAAAAGGGCTGTGCATATGCCAGCTGTGGCTGGGTTAAGGAATTAATCCAATCAAACTACATATCGACCTCATTCGAGATTTATTTGCATGATGAATCCTATCTGCACATCAAATCAGGTACACAACAATGCAAAAGAAAACTATTTGTAAAAAACATATTTGAATATTAAAGCTTGCATATACCCATCAAATGCACAGTATGGAAACTAAAAGGCAATTTGCCTGTGAGAAAAAAAAACTAAATTTCAGTTTGGTAAGAAGTGACAAAAAGCAAAAGAAACAAAAGCATAATTTACATCTTCAAACTTACGTCACAACTTATTCATGATTGATCGCAAGTATAAAAAGAATGTCTTGCTACATATTAAATTATCTACAATAACAATTGTAGAGGTTGCACTGAACACAAAGTTGCTGATTCTTACAAAAATAATTCTTTAATTTAGTGCCCTATGTCACCATGAAAGTGCTTGAAGCCTGACGAAAATAGACCTTGCAAGTCAGCCTTATTGAACAGTTCTGGACATACATACCAATGTATTATAGCAAACATTATATTCTCTGACATCAGTGACTGCATCAGGATAACAAACATTGACTACTTGTTCTTCCTTGTTATGTAATTTGTATAACATACCTGCCAACCTAGCCACATTAAAATTTGGGAGACTGCTGGAAGGGGGGGTTAATTTAGCAATTCGGTAATTATTGAGGCTGACCACACTAAAATGAGGCGAGAGTGGCCGCCCACTGGTTTATTTTGAACTATCTCTGTGTTGCATCATCAGAAACTTGAAGAAACTGTTCATTCTAGCCTTTGTCTAACTTTAAATCTGGTAACCTGTGTAAGATATACTCGCTCGACAAGGAGCAGCCTTACGGCAATAAACACCAGTCGTCCTTTATAAGTGAAACAATGGTGTCGTCATTTGTGTGCGTCTCTAAGTTTGCACAAAATTATGGTGCCGAAACCTGGGACTAAAACGCTGCAACGTTCCGTAAACATCGAGGCCATCTAGCGTCGGCGAGACAACGAATCCTGAGTCATTACCGCAACGATCCTTGGAGGTGAAACCGCCTTGGACTGAAAGGTTCCATGAACGAGGCCTAGCACGCTCTAACACGAGGCCTGGAGACGCCATACCCGAAGTCAAGCTTGGCTTTACGAGGACGATCGACACTACATCGATACAGAAATGGATCGGCTGAAGAAGAAACGAGGAGCTCTGAGATCCCAGGTGACAAGGTCGATTCTTCGTTAGAGACGCATGCGGACGAAAAGGCTCTGAACGTACTGTCAGCGAGGCTTAGCGCCCTCCAAACACTGCTTAACGAGGTGGACACTGCTATCGAGCCACTTGTGCCTGATGAAGAAGCCGAGAACTACACGCGTACAGTCGCTTACATCGACAGAATCGTCACCTATGCCGCAAAACTCAGCCAGCAAGCCGAAGCTCAGCGAGCGACCGTCGGTCCAGGAGCGGATGCTACACGGGCACCTCTCGACGGTAACCGGAGCGCTGCCGGTTCAAAGGTCAGGTTGCCGAAACTCGAGCTGCAGCGATTTAGCGGCGCCGCCACGGAGTGGCAGCCTTTTTGGGAGCAGTACCAGCAGGCGATCCACAGCAACGACTCCCTTTCCAATGGCGAGAAGTTTTTTTATTTGCAGTCGGCGCTCACTGGGAAGGCTGCGTCAGCGGTGGCCGGGATTCAAGCTACAGGATCTAATTACAACACAGTCATCGAGCTTCTGAAGGGGCGTTTCGGACGCACGGATGTGCTAATCCAGGAACACCTCAACCAACTGCTGGACTTACCGACAGTACGAAGCGAGCAGGAGGTAACAGACCTACGTCGACTCTATGACCACATGCAGCGCAGCATATCCGCTCTCAAGGCGCTTGGCGTCAAAACAGACGGCTACGGCGGAATGCTCAGCTCCGCGTTGCTGCGAATGCTGCCAAGCGACCTTGTCATAAATTATCACAAGCGTTGTTCAGCAGAAAGGCAGGAAGACATTCTTTGCATTGCAAGTCTGCAAGAATTTGTGAAACATGAAGTGGAGAGTAGGGAGAAGGCGGTGCAGGGTGGTCAACGGGAAAGCAAGAACCTTAAACCCAGATTCAAGAATGGAAAGTACACAGTTTCAAAGGCTTCAGCGGCTTCGCTCTTTTTCGCCAGTGATATGAAACAGAATGAGTCCTGTGCATTTTGCGCCGCTGGGGATCATGTAACTAAAGAGTGCCAGACCTCGCTTTCTCTCGACGAAAAGAAAAGGGCACTGTGTCGGGCAAGTCGATGCTTCCGCTGTTTTGTTAAAGGACACATCGAAACAATGTCGCAACAAGGGAGTCAAGTGCAAGAAATGCGGCAAAAGGCATTTGACTCAGATGTGTGATCCTGCGTGGCAGCCAGCAAACTGCACATCAGCCGAACTGCATGCTGCTACAAGAAAGAAGAGCGACAAAGCTCCCACTGTGCTGCTCCAGACTGCCCAAGTATGGGCAGAGGGACCGCAAAGAAGAACGCTAACTCGTCTTCTGTTTGACGGAGGCAGCCAGCGCAGCTTTGTGACTGAAGAGCTCTCACACCAACTACAGTTAGAAGGTCTGGGTGAAGAAGACATGACCATTTACCCCTTTGGAGGAGCCGGAAACGTTATTAGGCAGAAACGAAACCGTGTACGAGTTTGGTTGAGAAGTTAGTACAACCGAAAGGAGCATTCTATCGAAGCTTTAGAGATACCTGAGATCTGCTGTGATCAGTTGAGTCTTCCCGAAAAGTGATTCAAGCAGTGCAGGCAGAGATAACGGAGCTTGCAGATGCAACCGTACCACCAGGTCATCTAACAAGAAAAGGCATCAGCATCCTTATTGGTTTATTGGTTCTGATTATTATTGGAACCTCTTATCTGGTGACGTGCGGAAATTGCATGATTCATTAGTGGCACTGAAGACGGAATTCGGCTGGACATTGCAAGGTCCTATCCCTTTCAGCAGTTGGTCCGCCAGCTGCTCGTCCGTGGCTGTGCTGCGAGCCAGCGTAGGTGACGAGACTCACTGCCTTGCTGCTGACCTTAAGTAATATTGGGAGCTCGAAAGCATGGGCATTGTCGAGCCTGTTGCCCAACAAAACGAAGACAAAGCAGTCGTCCAAGCATTTGCATCATCTGTCAAGCTCGTTGACAGACGCTACGGAGTCGCCTTACCGTGGAAGCAGGTCAAACTCAGCCTAGGCGATAACAAGGCAGTTGCAGAGAAGCGTTTGAACAACCTCACAAAGAAGCTAACGAGAAATGAGGATATGATGCACCAATATGATGCTGCAATACGTCAGTACCTCCATCAAGGCTTTGCCGAACGACTCCCAGTAGAGGAAGGCACCAGCTCAGAAAACAGAATTTATTACATACCGCATCGAGCAGTTATTAGACCAGACAGTCTTTCCACCAAACTCAGAATTGTCTTTGACGCATCATCCAGCGAACCAGGATGTGCCTCTCTAAATCAGGTTCTCGATGCCGGACCTAACTTGAACCCTGATCTCCTGAAAATCCTGTTAAAGTTTAGGATTCATCGCATTGGCATTACCGCCGACATCCAAAAGGCATTGTAAGGTCGTCAATAGTGCATGTTTTCTCGAGTTCTCTTTTTGTGTGTGTTTGCGTTTCCTGCTGTTTCGGGGAGCCGGCCCGCGAGGCGCGCGGGCGGAGCGGCGCCCGTACCCAGGGAGGGGGGACCTTTTTCTTGTTTTTGGGTTACAGTGTGAAGTGTCCCTGCTTGTGCGCGTTGTCTGTTTTATGTCTTTCTTGAGATGCGGGGGGGTCTCGTGCATTGAAAGGCGTTCGGCCGTTCTGTGTTTGGCCTGTTGGTTAGCGCTCGAGGCGCCAAACGCCGCCGGCGACCCCGTCGAGCGCCCTCTGGGTGTTTGTACGCTGTTCTTTTATTTTGTGTGTGTAAGAAGCGGTCGTAAATCTCGTGCGCGTCCTCGAGAGTGGAGTGCCAGTGGTGGAAAGGCCGGGGTTGGGACGCTTCGGCGAACTGGACCTCGGCTACGATTTTCCACGAATCTGTGTGAACGGGGGGGACACCAAGGACGTTTTCACGGAAACGTGGGACCGCGCGAAGACGACGAGGTGCGATGGGTAGCCCGGAGAGTTGCGGCCCGAGCGAGGGAGAAGACGGACGTTCTCCTATACGCTCGCTTGGGACGACGGACTGTCCTAAGCTGGAGGGCGACCCAACTCTGTGTTTTATTTGTTCTTTCTCTCAACTGTGCTGTGTTTGTTTATCCATCCGACCTATTAGTGTAATTAAATCAGTTTGTCAATTTAATTCGGCCCATTGAAATTCTTTCGGCGAAGCAAGGAGACGGGACCATAACGAACGAGAAGAAGAAAAAAGAAACTTCAAGAAACATCGAAAAGAAGTTTACTGGCATTCCTTCAGATATCGGTCCGTCGTGAAGATCGAGATGCGTTGAGATTCTTGTGGTATGAACAGATGCCGACAAAGGAAGAACCAAGGCCGCTTGTAGAGACGTGGAGAATGATAAGGGTGCCCTTTGGAGCTACTAGCAGTCCATTTCTTCTCACCGCTACCTAGCGTCACCACTTGGCGACAACAGTTCACCCCAAGACAGCGGCAATTATGGCAGAAACCCACTACGTGGATGACTTAATCACTGGAGCAGACTCGGAGCAAGAGGCGGAAGACTTTTACCGCGAAGCACAGCAGGTTATGAGCCTAGCGAGCATGTCCCTCCGTAAATGAAACTCGAATTAAAAAAAAAATGCTCCAATTGTTTGACGACGACGGGACAGGAGGTGCCCTGCGCCGAGTGGACTTGTCTGGAACAGGCACGATGACTGTTTGGGATTTTCTTTAGAGGCCGTATTGAACCTACTGAACCAAAACAGCAACACAAAGCAGTTCATTCTTCAGGCGTCGGCTCGAATATATGATCCACTTGGGCTTATCTCACCAGTAACAGTTACAGCTAAGTTGATCTTCTAAACACTCTGGGAGTTGGGAGTTGAGTGGGATGCACCCCTGCCTGAGAAGGTGCAGTCATCGTGGAAGGAGTGGCATTTACAGCTCCACCAATTGACTGAGGTAACCGTACCCAGAAGATACGACGGACTTCACAACGACGGAAGCATGGAGATTCACATTTTCACCGATGCTAGTCCGAAAGCTTACGGGGCGGTTGCCTACCTGCGCACTTCAGGAATCACTGCACCAGCCGTGACTCTGATCTTATCGAAATCGCGGGTGTCACCGATTAAGAAGCTCACTTTTCCGAGATTGGAGTTGATGGGAATGCTGGTAGGCGCGAGATTGATGGAATATTTGATGCAGTCACTAAACCTACCAATTGTCAAAAGGCATCTCTGGAGTGATTCTACAATTGCACTTCATTGGGTTCGCGGGTCAGCGCAACAGTGGAAGCCCTTTGTGGCCAATCGGGAGCTGGAAATTCAACAGCGGACGGATCCTGAAATCTGGAATCACTGCCCAGGAGCCGAGAACCCTGCCGACCGTCGGACAAGAGGAGTGAGCCCCAAAGCCCTCAAGACAAACACAGTTTGGTGAAATGGACCTACCTGGCTCAAGGAGCCACCCATCGCCTGGCCAAGGCGCGAAGATGACTTCGATATGGCCGCAGCAGAGGAAGAGAGAAGATCAGTGCAAGTGCACAACGTCGCAATAGAGGAAACTGTCTTACCGCTGCACCGGCACAGCTCCCTCTCCAGACTTGTTCGTGTTGTTGCATGGATGCAGCGATTCTTGCACAACTCAAGAAGGCCTAATCGGAAAATCAATGGATATCAGACGACAGAAGAGGTCACTCAAGCACAAACTTGTCTTATAGGTCAGGTGCAAAGAGAGGCTTTCCGTGAAGAGCTGGAGTGCGTGCGTCGCGCATCACGCTTGCCCTGCAGCTCTCCTTTGTGGGATTTGCAAGTTTACTGCGATGAAGACGGAGTGCTAAGAGGGGAGGGACGTTTGAGCAATACTGGCCTCTCCTATAGCACCACGCATCCGAAAATCCTGCCTGCCGGTCACCATTTCACTGAACTCTTGATAGTCGCCACCCATCGCTGCCTTCTACACACAGGCGCACTTGAGACTCTCACAGAACTAAGGGAGCAGATTTGAATAGTTCGGGGAAGGCAGATGGTGAAAAAGATCCTGAAGAAATGCTTTACCTGCAATCGTTTCAACAGCCGCGCTGCTACTGATCCAGTCGCCCCTTTACCTCGAGACAGGGTAACCCAGGCTCAACCATTCGAGGTGACGGGTATCGATTTTGCCGGGCCGTTGAACACAAGGGATCAAGGCAGCAAGAAGTCATACCTCGTCATCTTCACATGCGCAGTTACCCGCGCAGTGCACCATGAGCTGGTGGCTGACATGTCTACTTCTAATTTTCTAATGCCATTTAAGAGGTTCATTTCTAGAAGAGGAGTCAGTCGAGTCATATTTTTGGACAACGCTGAGACGTTCCAACGCGCTTCAAGAGACCTGAAACGGCTATGGACAATGCTACGTGGAACAGAAATCCAAAATTATTTCTTAAACCACCAGATAAAATGGAAGTTTATCGTCGAGAGAGCCGCCTGGTGGGGCGGATTCTAGGAGCGAATGGTTCGTTCTGTGAAGACGTCTCTGAAGAAAGTTCTAGGCAACATCTTGTGTACTTTCGAGGGGCTGACTACAATCTTGGCCGAAATTGAGGCTGTGATCAACTCAAGGCCTCTAACCTACGTGTACACAGAAGCTGACGAGCCGGAGCCACTGACTCCATCCCATTTTATCGTGGGAAAGCGTTTGACGACATTGCCCCCGGGCAGCAGCGTGGAGTCAGTGTTTCCATCACCGGGTCAGCTGACTCGTCGCTGGCGATACCGCCAAATTTTGGCTGACCACTTCTGGCGTAGGTGGCAGGCGAGTACCTAATAAGTCTTCGCTCCGCTTACTTTGATGTGCCAAACCCATCTAGCGCCTTGAAAAAAGGAACTCTCGCGCTAGTTCATCAGCCTCATCTGCCAAGGCAGCTGTGGAAAACCGGACAAGTTATTGATGTGCTTGTCGGACGTGATGGACACATAAGAGCCTGCATGGTGCGCCTACCTGGTGGGACCATCCTAAGAAGACCGATCCAGTTGCTCTACCCCATGGAGACTACCTGCGAATGATCTGAAGCTCATTCCGGGGGGAGTATGAAGAAACTGTTCAATCTAGCCTTTTTCTAACTTTAAATCTGGCAACCTGTGTAAGATATACTCGCTCGACAAGGAGCAGCCTTACGGCAATAAACACCAGTCGTCCTTTATAAGTGAAACAATGGTGTCGTCATTTGTGCACGTCTCTATGTTTACACAAAACTCTTCCAAGTATTGAGCGCGAGGACATACTGTGGCGTCACATTTCAGAAGTGCCTACATGACGAACTAAGTGGGATAACACATGTTTAACTGCTGGTGTAGGATGCTTTCCTATGCAGGTCAGTTGAGCATTAGCATTACATTCATTCATTTATTTTCTATACACCTTGGTCTGGGCCAGTATAAGTTTATATTGATTTATTAGACTAACTCATTCACCAAAAAAATGCTTCACCGAATCAGAGTTATCGAAGTAGGCGACTGCTACGACGACGCGCACTGGCTGCAGCATTGCTGCTGCTATGAAAATAAGAAAACAACTTAAGCTTGCACACAACCAGTCAGATGCATGCAGTCACTGACAAGTAATAGGATTCCTCTGCAAGAGCAGAGGACTGTCAGGAGCCTGAAAGATGCTGAGCGCCTTCACATAGCGCCGGCGCAAGCAGCATCGTTCGCTTGTTCTCTTGAACGTGGTAGAACAGACAAATTTGGCTGTGGGGAGGACATGGATTAATTTTTAGCAAGTGTGAAGACGTGCTTCCTATGCTGAGAATTCTTGTGCAGTGACTACCGTCATTGGCTCCCTTGGTTAGACCAGATATTTGTTTTCTCCGCAGTTTTTGTTTTGCCTTCACTCACATTTAGTGAAAAGGAACTCTGCATCGATAACACTGTCTTCGCCGTTGTGTTGGAAGAAACTGCAGATTGTGCCCTGCAGGTCTGCAGCACGAACCTAGTTCATATATGCCTTTGTGAAGCGATGTGTATCTTGATGTCGTTCTTGCCGCCGTGTGAAACTTATATCACAGGCATATGTGGTACAGAATCTGTACTAGTTATATTCTTGCAAACTATCAAAACATGGAAACTAAGTCATGTACGATTACCGAAATAGTTGCAAGTACTATTTCTTAGCTTTCGAAAGTGCCATCGATCGTTCCAACTCGGGGAAGCACAAAGAGAAGTTCGGTGTTCCACACTCCACTCGACGACCTGAGAAAGCCAACTGGAGCCTAGCGCGGCTAACGCACCCACAATCATATAACGACTGGATTGCTAAATGCACGAGCCAGACTGAGACGAGCCAATTAAAAAAAATCAAAGTGGCAGCGACCGCCGGTTGCTTGTGTTCGTGGCGGTGCCGGTGCCCGCTACCTCGATTCAAGGTGCATGCTGGTGACTAACTGCTTCTGCGCTGCTTTCTGGCATGGTTATGATAGGATAGTGCACAAAAAAGCATTTAAAAATGGAAATACGCTGCGCTGTGGCAAGCACTTTTAAGGAGATTTGAGGTTGCGTCTGTACAATCGCGACATGTAATCAAAATTCAGTAGACTCCCGGACAATTCGGGAGAGTTGGCAGGTATGGATTATAACACTCTTGGTGGCTGCAATAAACAACCTGAGATTAATTACTCGCTGTTAGGCAATTCATGTCACCATCACAATTACCACATAATCCATATCAAACTATGCTTTTCAGCCTCGTTAAAATGCCCAGAATATACAAACCAAAACACTGATACAAATGTAACTGACATTCACGTCAGTCACTGCATCAGGATACAAAACAGATTTAGTACTTGATCTCTTGGTTTATAACAAAATGCACGATGTGAAATAAGCAACCCCACCCAATGATGTAGCTCACCTTCAATGTACAAGATCAGCCGAGTTAACAGACATACTACACAATGGTCTTTAAGCAAAGTGCTGCAGGATATAAAACAAACACAATCACCTACTGCACTGCAGTGGCTGCGGTATTCAACTATTGGCAGTGGACCGGTGAAATTGACATAGACCTATATACAATATGAGACTGCTGCTATATGCCTGGCTTGTTTCATACGTGCATTTGTTCACATGTAGCTACTCATACAATCCACTGAACTGACCCAGTAGTTGTGTAGCATTTGGATGCCGGAATCAAATGTGGGCTGCAGCAGGTGCATTTTAATGAAGGCAGAATGCAAAAGAAGCCCTTGTGCTGCGCAGAATGTGCAGTTAAGAAACCTAGGCAGTCAAAATTATTCTTGGGTCTTCTGCTGTGGTTTCATATAACCATCGCACCTCACCGCAGGGTCTCGGCGATTACAACGATGCGAGATCAATCCCAGCTGCCGTGGCCAACTTTAGTGGAGGCGAGAAGCATGATTACAGTGTGATGTCAGTGCATGTTAAATAACTCCAGATAGTTGAAATTGTCTGATGCCTCCACTATGGCACCCCTCATAGCATGAGTCTTTATGAGATGTTTACCGTATAAGCTACAACAAAACAGATTTGTTTACTGACCGAAAAAATGCATTTTTAGAACCAACCTAAGGCTGCCTGTGAATAATGAATTCACTGCATTTTCAAATTGATGTTGCCTAGACACTGCGGTGACTCCTGCATTCAACACCTGATCCAAATGTTTTTAGAAGGTATCTTGCGATGGAGGTGAAATGCAGACATGCCCATGTGCCGTGCTATGTCGACATGTGTCTAATGGCCAACTGTAATTTCAATCCCTCCGCTATAATACCTGTCACAGTCTGCTCAGGACATCAAATGCCAAAATTTTATCCACCAGATAACACTTGTGATAAACTGCTTTCTCAGCTGGACTGCAAGCCCAGTTCCCTCCCTTCCTTTCGGTGTGTTACATGTTGCCGCTTTGATAATGAATATAGTACCGTTTTTACTATTTTTGTACTTCCACACATGCATTTTATGAAGAATTTAAAACACAAGGTAAATAGCTAGACATGAAACCATCACAAGCAGTGCCGTATGAATGTACACTTAAAGTGAAAATGTACTTGGTAAAGATGAAATAAATGTTTTGTCCAGTTTCATAAACACACAAAGCTTACTGACATAATGAAAGGGGACAACTAAAGGCTCTTGGGATAAAGAAATAACTCTATACAGATGAGTGAGCTTGACTTAGCCATATTTAACAGCTGTGCACTGCAAAGGTTGAAGAAGGGCAAATGCCGAGCCTGTGCTAATAAGGTTCAAAATGACTGCAAATGTGCCATCTAACAGCTGCACAACAGAGTTTTTGGCTTTACGGTTCAGAGCATATGTCTTGCCAGCAAATATGCTACTGTTGTAGCACAAGCGTGCATATTCAACACAACTTTCTGTAAGCAGCTCTGGTTGCCTGCCGGGTTGGGTGCCACCCCATATGGTGTGCCACGGCCAAAAAAACGCAACCTATCTGAGCTGGCAACACCTTTTTGAGTGCATGCTGCTGCATCCAGCGATGCACAGTACTGGATGGCACTTTGGAGTGTGGCATGCTCAAGACCGTCTTTGACAACACTGTCAATCTGCAGTATGCGACATACTTCATAGGGGATGCCATTGGCAGCCTTCACTGCTTCCTTCAAAGTGTCATTTCCTGCCTCAAAGGGAAATGCTGAATGAGCCCACAGTGGACCCCAGTGTCTCACACTCTTTCCAATATGAAGGAGCTGGTGCATATTAAATGTCATGCAATCTTTCCTATAAAGGGTTTGAGCGTGGACATAGAAGTCCAAAAGAAGGCTTTCTGCAGTAGCAAGGTCAGGAAGTGACAGTTTGGACTCGAGCAATATGTGCACAGCCTGTATTAAGCATGCCCAATGCCGAAGGTATCTTCCCTCCAGAATACCATCCAGGACTGGCAGGCTGTAAAAAAGCACCCAATTCTCAAATTCGTTTGCCTTCCAAAATTTCCTCTTCTTGCTTGGTCTAGGCATGCGCCTCACATCTTTGGGTGGTGCAATGGTCATCAACTTCTGATCAATAGGAGGTTGGCACCGACCTATGTAGAATGGAAAACCTGCTGAACCTAATCACATTTCCAAGAACTGGCGTCCCACACCCAACAGTACACAATGCATATAATCTGGTACAAAACTCCAGACTATATTAAACTGGTGCATATTGATCAGTGGGGACACAGCCTTAACGCCATTCACAGGCTTGCCGTTCATAATTGCCTCTTCCATGTCTAATACCATTTGTCCTTCGCTTCTCTAAATAACATCCCCAGCCACGACCGGATACTTATTTGCCCTGCCGACTCTTTCCCCCTTCTTAAGGCACCAATTGCAGCCATAATATATATTAAATTGAGTAAGACCCTGCGTGGGGGCCCTGGCCACAGAATTTACAGCAGAGCAAATGGAGAAGGCGTTAAAGTTTTTTCTGTGCCCTTATGGTGAACACGAAAACCTTTTTCCGATAATTCATTCATAGCCTCCACAAAGGCACCTTGAAAGATGCCCATATGAGGCTTGTCTCGTCCAATCCAGAGACTGGCCAATATTAACTTCTTCATTCTCTTTGTCGGGGGTCTCTCATTTATAATCAATAGAGTTGGCCAGATCGAGGTGCCACTAGACTTAAAGATGGGAGTGCCATCTGCATTGAGTGAAAAACTGATCCTATGACTAGTTTTTCGGTGACAACAACGAAGTCCCTGTACATTGGGCCATATTGAATATCGCACAAGGTGCCATTGGGCTGGGGCAAAGTCTCTGCCAAATCAACAAATTCACATCTTTCCAGCACTTTGCTTACTTGTGAGGGTACATGCAGGAGGGCAAAGAAAGATGTATCTGCTAACCCAGATGATCCATATGCTTGCTGGCACTTAGGACACTGCACAGATTTGCCTTGAGCAGCAGTATCAATGTACACTTCGCACTCTGGACAAAAAAATGAAATGTATTGAGGCACCGCTACCCTGAAAACCTTATTCAACATATACTTCGAGTAGGGCAGAACAGGGCACACACACAAAGAAGAATTGATCATTGCAGTGAGGCTGACAAGGGCACTGAAGGTTAATTTCACACGAAATGCATACTCCAGCATCATCATCAGCATGTCGGCTTTTGACACTACTGATTCAGATATGATGGCTTGAAACATGCTGGCAAGTCCTGCATCATCAGTGTCTGCTTCTCCAGTGGAGCGACGGTCCTACATAACAAATGTTTGTTTATTACTTTTACCTGGTACTTCAAAGAAATCACCATTCTCTCCTCTTACCAGGCCCCTATATCCTCCTCTCAATCTCTGACAACTGAGCTAAGGTATCATACGTCCACTCCTAACACAGAAGTAATATTAAATAATCCAAAGCATTTTGTCAACCTGAACCGGCTATGGCTGTTCATTTGCCGACCTGAAGAATTAGCTCAGCATCAATACATGACAGGAGTGATGCAGCTTGAGAAACTGCCAGATATTTAGACTAAGCTGCAAGTTTTGTAAACTTGGTACTGATGAAATTGACCCTTTAATATAAGGTTTTCAGCACTTTGTTTACAATTGCCACATTTACTTCTTTAAATATCTCCTTAAAGCACCTATTTTTACCAGTCCAATGTCGGCAGTGTTATTCTCAAGTGCACCAGGCTGGGGACTTAGGGGCTGCACAGAAGCATCAATTTCGGCGCACTGGGTAAATGATCCTTCACCAGCTGTGAGTGACCATTCCGCTAAGGCATCGAGAAGGCAGTTCACGTCTTCAGAAGCAACCTACAATAAAGTAAATTCACAATTTACTCACCGTACAGGCACCTATCAGCAAGCCTGAGAACAAATTAACTCTAGCCGCCGACACAATTTGCGCGCACGAAATGCATTATTATATAGTCAAAAAGTGTTGCTTCTCTACGCAAACTTTAAGTTATATTTACGAAAGTAATACACATCCGTTTCAATGAAACACCACTGCGGTTGATGCTGCGAGGCGCATGCATGGAGTCATTCTTGCTGGTTCGGCGTTAGGGAATCTCTGCAGATGCGTACTAATTCCAGGCTGGTGGACATCGCCGGACGCGTCAGCTCGACTGCCGTCAGCTGCCCACATGCTGGGCAGCGTCGGCCTTGATGGCTTTTGGTCTCGATCTGTGAGCTCTACAGAGGCTTGTCCTTCAGTTGTTCCAGATGTCTATAATCAACATTAGGCTAGCAAATTAAAAAAAAAGGCCACAGCAAGCTATATCACACACAAACGATATTCGGCGCCTACCTGAAGTTGTTTTAGTCTGCTCGCTGTACGCCGCGGTATCAACCTTCGAGCTGGGGTCGAAATACATCCTGTATGCGCCTCGTTTTTTTTTCTTTTTTGAACTATCCATTGTGGTAGAACGATTGCAGGATACGACGTGGTTTCGGCGATCGAGAAGTAAACAGGGACCACCAAAACACACTAGCAAGATGGAGTCTTGGGTGAAGGAAGAGATGGATTGGCTTCGATCATCTCGCGCGGTGGATTTGAACGACTGCGCGAAACGTGGGCGCAAGACGGCGCGCAAGACACGTCGCTACGTGTGTCCCAGAAAATTAGTGCGATCTGTTAACAAATTGTAGCCACTGTGTCAAAAGTATCGCGCCCGGGTTTTGCGAAGATTTCCAGCGGCGTAATATCCAGTGCGCAGGCCGCAGGCCGCTACGGTCATGTAACCGGCCAAGCCGCAAGTGCAGCCAAGCCGAGCTCACGACCGTTTACGACTCTCCTTCTCGTCCCTATTGGTTAGATGGTGATAAATCAGTCTTGGGTGATGCACGTGCGTCTGGTTGGTGGCTAAGGAACTTTTGACGCCCTGTCTTTCCTAGACACGTGCGAGCTAGAAACAATGATTATTCATGCTTATGTCAGGTATGAAGACGACAAAAGACATGCGATCGTCTCAGTGAGCGACAAAAAGAACTATTCTCCCGACGAGGACTTCTCGTCGGCGTTTTTTATGGTGAAGTGGACGGACGACAGAGGTGGGTCGGACTACTATCGCGCCCGCATTTTGCTTGTGGAATGTAAGTGAAGTGCTCGAAATTGAATAATTTGGTAGCCACAAATGCTGGATGTGCATACGAATGCTTTGGGCTAGCTGTCAGTGCCGTTTCGAATGTGCGGTCGTGGGTTTATTGTGTAAAATCTCCATATGCATGCAAGTGTGATCTACTGTGTGAGAATTGTGCACAATCACGCATGCGTGTAAACATTCTAGGACTTCAGCTACGTACGTGTACTATAAAATGCCTATAAAGTGTACTATAACTGCGTGCATTATGAAAATATATCGCGAGTAGGGCTCGCGCGAGTCCTCGCGCGCGATAATACGGAGCAAACGTACATGATTATAAGCTTGATCGAGCCATCGAACTCGCAGTCCCACTTATGTGAACAGCAAAACATGCCACGGGTTGCTTATGTGAGGAACCATCATGTTTCTTTTTTTTTATGGAACTCGTGGAAGAAGCGTGCTCAATGTCAGTGCAGTTCTGTCAGTGTATCCCCTTTTTCTCTTCTGCCAGCGCTGCGATTTCGTGGCACTCCGCGCATTTCATATATTATACTCAAGTGTTTTAACTGCTAAATTTTGACTAGGACATCACTTTTTGCCAGCCAGCTCCTGCTGGGAGGTGTGCATGTAAAAATAGTTTGCGCAATCTTTATTAATGAATATGGTTAGCCTTTATGAACTACCTGAATACTTCAGGCTGTTTAGCTCACCTACAGGAAAATAATGGAATACTTAATGAATCGTATAGTGTTCATGTAGGTTCTTGCATGATAATTGGGTTATTGCCATGCATCCTTGGCCTGTTATGCATGATTTCTTTACAGGGCAATGCTTATATAAACTAACCTCCTGAACTTAAACTGAAATTGCATTTCAGGCTCCGAAGAAGACATCCAGAAAAAATATCACGCCGTATCAGGGTGCGACGCATTTTTGACTCTGATGAGTCGGGAAGTGAAGAGGACGGTCCTGTAGAGGTGTGTCGATCATTTTTGTGTGCATGTGCCTCCTGTTCATTTTCTTTTAAACAGCTGCGGCCAAACGACAGCATGTTTGTAAAAGACCTGCTGGTAGCTGTGTGGGGTACAGCGAGCTTGGAAGGCCAGTCACTGTAGGGTAAATAAAACTTGTATTTTATTCCTTTCAGTATTCCTTTAAAACTATTGCTTCCTTGTCATCATTTAGAGGAAAGCACTGCCCCAGGTTTCCCGACCGGCCAAGGAAGCTGCCGCTCACACATGAGAAAGGGGCAGCAATGCGTGGTAACTGTACTGCAGATAGGATCATTAGTTCTCCTACAGTGCCTCAACTACATTGATCCCGATTTGTTTTATGTTGTTGCTGCTTTTATTGCCAAGAGCTCAGTTATTTAAATACAGGGTGCTAAAGTAAACCCATTAATGACCTCTGAAAAATTGAAATTCATATTGGAAATTACGTGAAATAATGATGCTCATGGTGAATTAATAAGAACTGTTTGTTAACTTTACTGCTTCTGAGCACATGCATGCTAAAGCTGTGATTATCAGTAACTAGCTGTCATGTAAAATTTGAATTTGATTTGTTAAAAATTTCTGTGGTTCAGAATTAACAGCTTTCAAGTAAAATGCCAGAAGGCATACTTTCTAAACACTTCACCTATGCTGAGTGATTGCGAGCCTAGGATATATTTAGCGCCCTCTCAGCTATTATGCAGTCCTGCCAAAATATATTGTCATGTTCCACTGCTTTCGCTTTAATCTCATGCCTTTTACAGAGTGCTTGAAGGAGCATCTGAGGAAGAGAGGTGTTCCTTCGTTCATGTTGGAGCCATCGCTTCAGCAGTTTAACCACTAAGTGGTAGAGAAGCTGGCAGACATCGATAGGATGTACAAGAGGTATGTATTTGAATTCACATACCTGTATGAATAAAAATGCGTGAACCCTGTATCACAACTAAAGCTAACACAACTCTGTAACCGTAGCATAATGTAAATAAAGCTAGTCATATGTATTGTCAGTGCAGAATGTTGAACTAAGAGAAATAAATTTTCATTGGTTTCAGCAGTTAGTTGTAGCTGTTTGCTCCTACTATTCTGTTTGTTAAACAGTTGCACCAAAAGACCTGACAGAGCTATCTTCTTGCCTTGTGTCATCACATGTATCTTTTCCTATCTTTTCAGGCCAGGAAACAAGTAGAAGGCAGCGGAGTTTATTTGCTCATATATTTATGCAATAAAATCTGTATATGTACCTCAATCAAGCAACTAGTATTTGTCTCTACTGCCTGGCCCCTTCAGATAAAATTTTGTCTGGGTTAGTCCTGTTGGGTCAAACTCAATCCTTTTCATTCTTTTTTGGCAGGGTCATGGCAACCTACTGATTGCAACACGAATTTCCAACTGGGTATTTTTCTCATTGGGCCAATTGGACAATTCAAATTGCTCAATTGGATATGTCCTAATTGAGCCAATTGGATATTTTCCAAATGGGGACTAATTTCAAATTGGAAAATTCAATCGTTTCCAATTGTTTTTTTTTGCCTGGGGATGATTCGACAAAGAATTAGCTAGTGTGCGAAGCCATCAATGAGACCATTTACAGACGCTGTATTAACGACTGCCGCAAAACAAGATTCACGTTGAGGGCCTCACTACGGTTAAAAATGCATTCTCTCATGTAATAAAGTACACTTTGCACTCCGTTAATGCGAGGAGTTGGAAACTGACATTGCGATTTATTCGAAAGGTTTTAGAATGCGGTCGAATATATAATGCTTGTAACGAAGCAATTTTATGAACACATTAACAGCACCTATTCACAGCAAAGAACCTGGCATTAGAACGAGGCGCTCCCTCCCGCTTTGTGGCTAATGCATTTGAAATTGCGGTGACGGATATGCGACCAACTGGCTCCCAGTTTAGTTCTCTTTCTCCTAAAACGACGATATGCCTTGTCTCACGGAGAAACTGTAGAATTGTTTGCAATGAAACAAATTCTGGCGTACTTTAGAATCTTTAAGAATCTAGCAGTACCAGATCAGCAGGAGTGAAGAAGTAAAAGGGAGAACGTTTTTGCGAGATTCAAGGTTGTTGATGCCGGTGGTTTATCTCATGATAACTAAAGAATATCGACATTGTGTTCCGAAACCCTCCATGACCCTTGCTTCACCTACGCAGTTTTCACAACGCTATGAAAGGCCTATACAAAGCGATGAGATTAAATTGTGCGTTCTCGTGAAACTCCACTTTCGCCAGCGATGTTGCTGTTGTAAAAATCAGCAGCATAGCTCTGCCGCCAGTGGAGGTGGAAAGTGATATGGTCTGTCCACTGATTGGTCAAGGGGTTGTGCAACGTCATGACGTCAAAAACATTGCATTGAGCTGCCCCCTGTTGTAGCGCCTTTGAGATGGAAATTGAACTCTACGGAATCATCGAAGACAAAGTTAAGCTCTCCGCTTATAGGCCTCGCAGGTTAAATCGAGGCTTTATATCTCTGTCATGTAGTCTTTTCCATATGATAGCTTGCGAGTCTATGCTAACCGCATGTGCGATGTAAAAGATGCATAAATTAACGGATCAGTGACTGTGTGTGCTAAGCGCGATCTGTATGCAACCTCTGCAACACGCCCTGTATACCCCTATCTGTCTGACTGTTATCCGTAAATGCACAATCTCAACTCGAAACGCAATAAATTTTGGTACTAAGCACGACTGAAGGCAAAAAACACGAAACAAAACACACTGTCTTAGCAACATTATCTCTTCTACAGTGTCGGACTACGGGAGTATTAGAAATAGGCCTACATAAACCTGACTCTGACGTTCTTGATCCATAAGACAAAAGAACTAAAAAAAGGCGTAGGAAAGGCTGCAGCTTGATTTTTATTATAGTTCAGCCTATTGTTCTGGAAATCGACGTGATTTTTTTTAGAAGACCTGGATGGATGGATGGACTAAACTTTAATGTCCAACAGATAAGGTGATCTACCCACCCCCCGACACGCAGGTCAAGGGGCGGGTGCCGCCGCCACAGAGGCAGGCCGGGAGGTCTTCGGTCCCAGCAGCCTCTTCAGCCAGTTGGACGAGTAGGAGCTGGAGCTCAGGGTCCGAGCTGCGCAGCAGGGTCTCCCAGGTATCTCTACAGCCTATATTGTTCGTCCTCCTGGGAGAATACGGGCATTCCCATATTATGTGGTCGAGGGTCCCTCTCGCCCCACAAAGATTGCACTTGTCACTCCTAGCCTCAGGGAACACGTGATTCGCCATAACCGGGTGCGGATATGTATAAGTTTGCAGTCGCCTCCACGCCACTGCTTGTCTGCTGTTTAATTTCGTGTCTGGTGGGGGTACCAGTCTACGATCCAATCTGTAGTGCTGCGTGATCTCCCCATATTTTAGCAAGCGCTCTCCGCTTCCTCGGTCATCAAGTGGCCCTGTAGCGGCTCGGCGGTAGAGATCTCGAGCCAACTTGTGGGCCGCCTCGTTGCCGGGGACGGCTTCGTGCGCAGGAGTCCAAATTATTTGAATTTTCCTATCCAACTTTTTCTGGCCTAGGATTCTGGCTGCTAAGGGCGAGATCCTGCCCTTGCTAAAATTTTGTATGGCAGTTTTGCTGTCACTGATGACAAACTTCGCTTCCGTTCCGACGCAAGCTAACGCGATCGCAGTTTCCTCGGCTATTTCTATGCTCCGCCCGCGCAAAGTGGCAGCTGTCACGGGATTGCTCCGGCCACTGACGACCGTTGCTACCGTGAAACTGCCACCACCTCCCGCCGCGTCTACATAGCCACTTCATGTTCCGAAATTTCCCCGAATCTAATTTCTAATGCTTCGGCTTGTTTTTTCCTCCTGTCTTTGTTATATTCCGGGTGCATGTTTTTTGGCAGCGGGGGAATCACCAAATTTTGTCTGACTTCTCTAGCTACCGGATGGATGGATGGAATATAGGAGCGTCCCCTTTGAAACGGGGTGGTAGCAGTAGCTATCATGCTCATTTTTCTCCATATATCTTAATTATTGATTTAGAATTGTTCACTAAACCATCATTCTATTTATTAAATTTTGCTCCTACATTACTAACATTATGTCACTTCTCTGCTTTTAAGCCACCAATCTTCCAGCCGTTTTTTGCTAGTTTCCACCGCCGGTTTAATCACCCGGCCACTGTTATCTCTAAACCCCAGAGCTTCAGGAACAGTGATTGCGCCTGCATCAACTTCCGGATGGATACCATTGCATTCGAGTATAATATGGTCAATTGTTTCACTGGAGTTTCCACATACAGCACATGCGTCATCTCCATTGTTAAACTTCTTTTTGTAGCTGCGTGTTCTAAGGCACCCTTATCTAGCTTCAAAAAGTAGGGCACTGCCTCTTGAGTTATCAATGAAATCTTCCTTCCTGATCTGCATTTTCCACTTTCGGTATAATTCCACACTCTGTTTTTTTTCCATCAAATTTATCCAATTTTTACCTTCTGTGTTTTTCACCTGTTGCTTAATACCTGCACCTTGACCGTGGGTCCCCTATCCGGATTTATTCCAACTTTCGTCAAAATGACTCTTCCTGTCTTCGTGGTGCTAAGTCTCTCATTTTGAGAGGTTCGCACCGCTTCCGCAAGTTCTGCCCATGTGTTGTGTACCCCTAGAGCCATCCATCTCTCTGTGGATGTGCATATGGGCAGTCCCAGCGCTCTTTTTACGCAATTTCTCATTAGTGACTCAATTTTTTCTTTTTCCACCACTTTCAAATCTAGATACGGCGTTGCGTAGCTGACTCGGCTGAAGATGTAGGCCTGTATCAGTTTCATCAAATTTTTTCCTTTAACCCTCGGCCTCTGTTGGCCACCCGCCTAATTAGGCTCAGGGTCTGCACCGCGTGATTCTCCAGCCTCTTGATGGTCTCGCCATTATGTCCGTGTGACTGGAGAATCAAGCCCAAGATTCTGATTTGCTCGACTATTGGTACCTCGTTACCCGCCACTTTAATTTTGATCTCCGACGGTGCCGTGCACCTTAAGTGCTTCGGATTGTATATAAACAATTCTGATTTCTGCGGCAAGCACGCTAGGCCTCTCTCTGCCGCGTATTCGACTATAATGTCGGTGGCGGCTTGGAGCAGGTTTTCGACGCACGAATCACTTCCCCGGTTGACCCAAAGGGTGATATCATCCGCATATATACTAAATTTTAATCCTTCGAGCTTTGCCAATTGCTCGGAGAGTTCCCTCATAGCCACGTTGAAGAGTAGGGGGGACAGCGCTGATCCCTGGGGCGTACCCTTACTCCCTAGCTCTATTGCGGGGGATTCCAGCGTCTGGAACTTCATGCAGGCCGTTCTACCCATCAGAAAGTCCCTGATGTACCGATATGTCCTGGTACCTACATTAATCTTGTTCAGCCCTTCCAGGACCGCCTCATGTTTTACGTTGTCGAAAGCCTTCGTGAGGTCGAGCCCCAAAATTGATTTCGCATCTTTAGACTTTGAGTCTATTATGCCATGTTTGATTTGGAGCATGACGTCCTGCGTACACAAGTGAGGACGGAACCCGACCATCTCATGTGGCCACAGATCACCCTGCTCCATGAAACTCCTCAGTCTGGTCTGGACGAAGTGCTCCATCAATTTCCCCACGCATGAGGTTAAGGAAATTGGTCGTAAATTTGCCAGTTGAGGACGCTTCCCTGGTTTCGGTATTAAAATAATGCTTGCCGTCTTCCACAGTTGTGGGAGCTCGCCTTTTTCCCAACATTCCTGCATATACTCCGTTAGATACCTAATGGAGTCATCATCTAGGTTCCTGAGCATTTTGTTCGTTACTCCGTCAGGGCCTGGAGCCGACTTCGTTTTAAGTCTTACAATCTCCGCCCTCACTTCCGCTTCTTTGATGGGAGCGTCCAGCGCCTCATTAGGCGCTCCACCATAGTCAGGAAGTGCGGTTCGTGAAGTTTCCCCCCCATACATCTCAATTAATTTGTTCATGAAATCATCATCGTTTCCTTCCAAAGCGTGCCTCACTTTTGCCAATCTTATACCAGATTGCGTCTTCGAGCTGTCTGGGTCCAACAAGTGCCGGAGGAAGATCCACGTCTTAGAGAGGTTCATGCTCCCCTCTATTTCGTCACACTTGTTGTCCCAATTTTGTTCGCATAATTTGAAAGTATAGTCTTCGATTTCCTTATTATGTCGCGCAATCCTTCTTCTGAGGTTGCGGTTCCATGTCTGCTTTTTGAGACGACGCTCCATGCTTTGCTTAGCTTCCCACATATGCAGAAGACGGCTGTCCGCAATCTCCGGGGCGTTATCACCTTCAAGCAATTTTGTTGCCTCTCTAACGTCCGATTTGAGCGCCGTCGCCCATTCCTCGATGCTTCTGACGGGCTCTAGTTCCTGAGCCCTCCTGATATCTCTAAATTCATCCCACTCAACGACGGCCGGCGCGCGAGCCCGGCGTGTTTTAACGCCTTTCCTCAGTGTGGAGACAATTATGTAGTGGTCGCTGCCAAAATTTTGATCCGAATTTTTCGAGAATGTTAGGTCTGGGGATGTATCCTTACTGACGCTATTGCCCACTCTCGTTGGGCTCTCGGGGTCCGTGTGCAAAGTGAGCCATAGGTCATGCGTATCCTCCCACAGCTGTCTACCTTTTGGGCACGGGT
Organism: Amblyomma maculatum; assembly: GCF_055883805.1. Lineage (NCBI taxonomy): Eukaryota > Metazoa > Arthropoda > Arachnida > Ixodida > Ixodidae > Amblyomma > Amblyomma maculatum. The sequence continues at coordinate 103,738,046 of NC_139352.1, forward strand.
GCGGGTACCCCCATTCCTGGTGAAGTGCATTAAAGTCCCCCACTATCAACAGTGGCTGGTTGTTTGAAATTTTGAGGGCCTTGCGAAGTAGAGCTCTGAACCTCACCTTCCTTTGCCTGGGTGAGCTGTATAAATTTAGAATGAATAGACTAGGGTCTTTCTGTTTTCCGGTTAAAACTTCTACAAACACGTTCTCGATCTCTCCGACTCTAGATCGTGTTCAATGGCTGCAATGTTTCTTTTCACGAGTGTTGTGACCGAGGATTTCTCTCCCCTGCCACTATGAAATGCCTGATATCCCGACAATTTTGCGGGCCCCCCAGTTTCTTCGAGAGCAATTGCCAATGGAGTCTCATCTAATAGCAAAAGGTACTGTTGCAGAATCGGCCGCTTCCGCCGGAAGCCGCGACAGTTCCACTGCCAGATTTGATTTTCATTTGCGCGCCTGGCCATTTTGCAATTGCGAGACGACCTGTTCTATATTTTGTTGCCACCCGTATATGGCGGCCATCTCATTCCTTAACCTTTGGCATTCCTCGGCCTGTTTCTGAACTGCCCCGAGGACAGCTTGAATTTGGATGTTGATATGATTCATAAATTCACTCATCTTGGCATCTAACCTTTCCAAATTTTCCATCCTTTTCTCCATAGCCTGAATAGGGTCGGTGTCTTGAATTTTGCGTTTCATCGGTGGTGGGAGGGACGGCTCTGTGACCATCTTATCCTGTCCCTGCGGCTGTTGACGTACCGCTTGGGATGTCGTTTGTCTAATGGGTTGTTGCGGAGGAGGTGTTGCCTGCCTCTGTGATTTCTTTAAGTTTTGGATCTCGGAACGCTGCGATTCGACTATCCCCGTTAAGTTTTCGATCATTTGCTTTAATTTCTCAATTTCCTCGTCTCGTTTACCCCTGTGATTATTTTCCTGGGAGACCTTGCACGCAAAACTCACACCCTTACGTTCCTTGCTCCTACCTCGTCTCCATGCGTTGGCAGTATCCCTTGAGCTTGAGCGCCCCCTGGACTGGCTCCTGGCACCAGAATCGGAGCGGTCTCTGGGCGGCGGCGGTGGTCTGCCTTGTTTCGTTTCCAGAATCGGGAAGAAGTCCTCGCGGAATTCGATGTCTTCTTTTACTTTCGGTTCGCTTTTCCGACTCTGATGTCCCCCACCAGTCGTCGCTGCATGTTCCATCTTCTCCCAATGTCGCTTCTTCACCTCGTAGGGAGTGCGGAAAAGTTCTCGACACTTGGGGTCTCGTAGTGCATGGCCTTTGCCGTAGAGCTGGCATGTTGGTTCACATTTGTGTTCTCTTGACGGGTTCTCGAGGCCGCAGCCACGGCACTTGACGTTCGTCGGATCCGGGCACACGTCCTCGCGATGACCGAGTCGGCCACAGGCGACGCATACTTCGTATTTTTTGTGGCACAGCTGGCACCTGTGCGGCGTCCCGTTGAGATAAATCCATCTTGGCACTTCTTTCTCCTTGAAGAGAATGAAGATCGACTTGGAATCTTTGCCCAGCCTGCGGACGCCTCGAATCTCGGGATTGTCCTTGCGATCTAGGCGGTATAGAATTTCTTCGACAGAATATCCGAGCGGAAACCCGTGGGTGACTCCTTTGCCGCAAGGCTCGGGGGTGGCCACGTAGGTAGAAGTGTCCACTTTTCACCGTCGAACATGAGGTGTTTCACGCTCACGTACTTCAGCTTCCTCTCCGCACTTGTAGTGATGACCAGAACGGAGTGCTGCTTCATATTTGGAATTATTATATCTTCCTTCTCTTCGCGTGGATTGATCCCCGCCGACATTTTGATGATGTCAGTGAGATGTGCTGTTTCATATTTGGTAAGCCTAAGTAGGCCTCCACGAGGTCGGAGAACAATTTTCTCGGCGCCATCTGGAATGCGCGTCTGCTGACGCTCGATCGACTTGGCCGCCATTTTCCTGCTTGCTTGCTTGCTTGCTTTTCCTGGGCTCGCTGTTTCGCAGTTTTCTGCCCGCTCTTCTCTAGCGGCACGTACCTTCCTCCTTCGCTCGTGAACCATTGTCCTGGTTCCGAAAATTCCTCCGGTGTAATTGGGGTTCCTTCCCCAATATCCATGATTCACAGCTTTCGCACGACCACGAGCGGCAAACGATCCCCCGGTAGGGACGCCGTGGGCCCGGTCGGCCGTTTTAGGCTTAGCGCCGTTAAGCTCAACTCAGCTACGTGCTGCGTCGAACAAACAGTCAAAAAATGGCAAAATAAAGTCCCACTTGCCGAAAATATCCTCGTGGTCCTCTTCCCTTCTGCCGTCAATTGAGCACAAAAGCCAGGAAAGCAAGATCGACAGGCTGCCGAAAAAGCCAAAATTCGCGGAGCACATGTGAAGCGACACGATTTCTACTACGATGCCACGTCGTTCTTTCGGACAGTGACCTCAAATGAGCAAGCACCCGCCCCGACCACCGTGACTGTAGTGGGACCAGATTACATCACAAATGCCTTTTACAAAAGTTTAGGGCTTTAAATAAAACAACGCGTCTCGAGTTCGACCTTATAGACTTCCACCAAAGGCATGTTTGTCGGCGAGCTCCTTCAGTTTTCCCATCCACCGTTGCAGGCAGGCTTGTATCGATCGGTGGACTCCGTTGCACGTAGGGCGCTCACGAGAAGTCGGGCGAACGCTCAGGGGGCATCTGCTCTCTAGTACGAATAATTAATCTCCGCAGTATCACCCAGACGGATCTACTTTACATCTGCCCACCGTTATTGCGCGCTGTCGCTGATAGTCCCTATGACATTATGCAGCAGCTTGGTAGGTCAGCATAGCGGTCGTTCCTTATTACGGTTGTGCTTATGCATGCTGGAAATAAATTCCTTGATATTCCGTCATTTTCTTATCAAACATGAATATAAATAAATAAAGACCTCACCCATTTAGGCGACATCTTTGACGAAAAGTAGGACGGTTAGATGCATTGCATGAAATGATCGAGATTCGCCAATCAGCAGTAATTCAGCTGCGTTACTGCAAGTTTTCTCGCTCAAAGCTGTTGGACGGAGGCGCTTTAATGCGCCACTCTTTCTTTTCAGGCCATGCAAATCTGCATATTAGAATAATATAGCTGGAACATATTTAGATGGCGGAGCCTTAAGCTGCAAGGAGCGTAGGAAGCTTCCTTTTGATTGCCCCGTCAAACAGCCATCTTTTGAACTCTCGGAGCCTCGGACACTATGGTGAGTCTACCTGCCACTTGTGTTTGACGCTTCTTCGTTATTGATACTCGCGATTCATATTGCTTCGTGTGTATAATATAAAAGGGGTGTTCAAAAACTGGTTTGGTTCGGTTTGTGGGGTTTAACGTCCCAAAGCAACTAAGGCTATGAGAGACGCCGTAGTGGAGGGCTCCGGAAATTTCGACCGCCTGGGGTTCTCTAACGTGCACTGACATAGTACAGCACACGGACGCCACTCCGTTTCGCCTCCATCGAAACGCAGCCGCCGAAGTCGGGTTCGAACCTGGGTACTCCAGCACAGTAGTCAGGCGTTTTACCACTGCACCAACTAACACCCTCCTTATTTTTTTCTCGAACAATGTGTGCAATAATATTCTTAAATTGACAAATAATACAGCCGCATATATCTCAAAGATATGTTAATTTTCATTGCAACCTCAGTCCACATGTTTGGCCTTGCGCCACTGGTGAACGAGGGCTTACATACCCCCTTTGTACCAGTAATTGTCCTTCTGGTGCTGCAACTCGAGGTGGCTCGACTCGCAATATCTAGTAAAAAATGCCTACTCAGTTGTTATAGCTTTAATAATTCAGCAAAATGTGTCACTTGCACATTGCATCCAAATGCCTTTCATGACGTTCAAGAGAAGGTTAAGGCACTAGTAATGTGGTCTCGTTTAGCAACTTAACTTCTTGGCAGCATCAATTTCTAGTATTGAAAGACAGGCTGTAGCACAACTGAAACGAACAACAGAGGCTTTCAAAGCTACGAAACCAACTGGACAGGGAAAGCGGCTTCGGAACTGCAGTACCCGGGAACGTCCACAGCGGCCTTTAAATGGAGGCGAAATGAAGTGGCTTCCCTTAGCTGTGCGATGTCAGTGCACGTTAAAGGTCTACAGGTGGTTGGTTGGTTGGTTGGTTGGTTCATAGGAAGGGAAAGGCGCAGTATCTGTCACACTTGCTCTGTGGACACCTGAACCGCGCCGTAAGGGAAGGGATGAAGGTGGGAGTGAAAGTGGATAGAGAGAAAGGGGGGTCGTAGTGGAGGGCTACGGAGTAATTTCGACCACCTGGGGATCTTTAACGTGCGCTGACATCGCACAGCACACGGACGCCACTTCGTTTCGCCTCCAACGAAACGCAGCCGCCGAGGCCAGGATTCGATCCCGGGAACTCCGGCACAGTAGTCGGGCGTCTTACCACTGCACCACCCCGGCGGGGCACAGGTGGTAGGCTACGCATGCTCGCGCCGCCGCGGAGAGCGGACCGAGTTGAGCAGGAAGCATCTGCTGGCATCGCATGTGCAGGACATGAAAGCAGATTCTGCCTACAGGTGGTAGGCAGAATCTGCTTTCATGTCCTGCACATGCGATGCCAGCAGATGCTTCCTGCTCAACTCGGTCCGCTCTCCGCGGCGGCGCGAGCATGCGTAGTGCGGAAACTATCCTTATTTTCCTCTCCGCGCAGGTTGGCGCATCTTCCGGAGTACCGCTATTCAGTTCAACCTCTCTGTGGCGAACGCCGCGGCCGAATACCTTCGGAGCGGCGCGGCTGGTCGCCATGTTTACGGCGCATGCTCAGTAGTGACTTGAGCCATGCACGGCGATCCTGGCATTGCATGGCGTTGTAAAGCTTTCGCCTCAAAATAAATTAAACGTATTTGTGCTGTGCTGCTTTTCTTTTGCCATATTGCGCCCAAACTGAGCTTTCGAGTGATCGTAGCGAACGAAATGAGAGGCCACCTTATGCAAGTAAATAAAAAGAAGGCTGCATTATTTGACAGTCTCTCTTCTTCGCAGATTTGATCCGTGGTGTCATAAATAAAGTTTCCACAGAATAGGTTTTGTTGTCCTGAGTATCCTTTAAGGGCCTGTCACACTAGCGCGACACGACACCGACGCAGACCCGACAACGACACCGACAGTCGGCCAACTCGTCGGCCGACCGTGTCTGCGGCCGACCAAGCTGTCACACTAGGCCGACGACGACACCAACACGACCGAAAACCAAATGTCTTCCCAGTGTGACAGGCTTTGAGGCCGGGGACACCGACAAAACCAGTCTGCCGACTGTCGGTGGCCGAGTCTTCGTGAGATCGGCCGCTGAGCAAAAATATGCCGAAGACAAGATCCAGTTCCAGCGGAGAATACATTTTGAATGTGTTGCGGCACTCATAAAACACTAAATTATCGTGACAGCCGCATTGACATCGCGTCAACATTGCTCCGCTCTCCATGCCTACCTTGCGTGAGGCCTGCGAAAGCGTGCACTTGATCACAACACTTCGGGTGTGCGATGTCGGCGGCTGTATTTTCAACGCAGACGGAGGCGGAGCTGATCTCCCTTGTAGAAGAACGCCGTATAATATGGGATATCAGAGATCAACATTATCACCGCCGAGAGCTCAAAGAAGCGGCATATGCTGAGATATGCGAGGCGCTGGGAGGCCAATACACAGGTATGTACGAAAACTTTGCGCTGAGATCCGGCGTTCATTTCGGGTGCGGTATCTGATGCTGTGATGTCTGTTTTTTATTTTTTCCTCTACCCACACCCTATAATTTAGCACTGCTTGTGTGGTTGCTGTGGCGTCGTGACGAGCCGACCGTCAATTGCATTAATTGACTGGGCGCCGTGCGTACGAGAAGCCAAACACAAGTCGCCAACTTTATCGCTGTCTCCCAATACCCACTGCGCATTTTCTTACTTTTCAGTTGCCCAAGTGCGCTCGCGCTTCGCGAATTTGCGGACCCAGTTTATGCGCGAAAGGCGGAAAATTAAAGCCCGCTCCGGTGCCAGCCCGGACGACATATATGAACCGAGGTGGGCACACTACAAGAGGCTGCTCTTTTTATCAAGCTCCCTGTACCTCGCAGCCCAGTATGTCAACGTTGGACACGCAGGAAGAGGAGGAGGTATGTTGTATTCATCCCTTGCTAGCCGGGGGCCATGCAAGCGTCATTTATAAATGTAGTTTGTCTGGTCCCTTCATTGAAAGCTGCAGTTTATGTTTATAACATTCAGCTAATTTTTCAGGTATCTATGAAAATCCCATATCACTGAAGCTGATTTTTGTGAAGCAGATAATGAAATCTGGCTTGCTTTTTTGAAAAGAAAAAAAATGATAATCTTTTCTTCTGTCAAACTGCCCTGAAAGAAGTAGTAGTGGTCGACACAGACTATGTGAACTCAGATTTGCTCTGGGCCACAATACACTTTTCATATGCTGATATAGTTTTGCCCCTTCAAGCAGTATTTTTATATGCGTGGCTCTAATTGTGACCATTTTTTTAGAGACTAAGCTTCCCTATGGATTTTAACCGTGAACTATTTCCAGACAGTGGACTTGGTGCAAATATACAGCGGTTATTTAACATGTCACATAAATATAGCCACCAAACAAAACATTGACTTCCTCAACGAAATATTTCCATTGAATTTTGAGAGCCGGACACCAGTGCAAAATCCCGTATGATGACTGTTTTGTGGTTTCTTGCTTTTCTGTGCCGTGTTGCCATGTTGACTGGCGTTACCATTTGTCATATGGCATGAACAGTTGCTTTTTCTGCTGCTTTGCTATATTGTAACATTGGCAAAAAGACGTGTGAAAGCCGCAGAGCCAGTAACACAAAGAGCTGGTGTTGACGAAGTCCAGGGACGTACAGTCCGAGCGCGAGAGGAAACTTTGTTGTCTTCTGCTTGTCTTCATCAGACTGGCATAAATATTAGCGCTTTAAACTGTACGTCGTTATTTCAAAAGTAATGAATAGCACAATACCATGGTTGCAGCTGCCCGCCACTGTGCATTAAAACAGATATTAGTCATAAACGTTTTTTTCTTAATCTTTTTTTTTTTCATAATTACTTCACGCTGAAAATACTGAAATGGACAAGAGTTTTTCTCACTGCTGTCGACATTCAGTGAGACAAGGTTACTTGAATCCGTATACACAGATGACATTCTTTATGGACCGTTTAGCTTGAGAACCAAAGTAGATATAAATGAAGCACAACTGCTTTGCCTGATGTCACTTTACCTGTGGTGTCAAAAACTGTGTAGGTAATTTATGGAACTGTAGTGGTAATTTATGGAAGATTTGCAAAACATTCAGTTGAATAACAAAAATGTTTATTATTTAATGTTATTTCTCAAAACAAGTGTCAAAACATGTATTGCTTAATATGAGCAGAAGCTTATTCAACATATTGATAGTTGCTTATGGCATTATGCCATATAACATTCATCATATGATAAGCAGTCAGCATATGCATTGACAGCCTGCACTGGTGTTTCCACCTGTGTTCAGTGGCACAGAAGTTTTTCAATTTTTTTTATTCATGCTGTGTAGCTGTTCAAAGCCCTTGCACTGTGCTTTGCATTTTCATGTCTCATTGAAGCTAGCAGAAAGTATCACTTTGTTTATTGCAATTATGGCTTGCACACTTCTTATTCACAAACGAGCAAGTTAATGGGCGTACCAACAACAGGTTTGTACCTTGCATTATGATGTAGCTAACTTTATTAATGAAAGAAATACTCTGGATGCCTTTAGGTTGGTCACACAGATAATATACAGTAGGGCCTCCATCACAAAGCATTAACAAAAGACACAAAAGGACTGATATGCATGAGTTATTCGAAGGAAACAAGCAAAAGAAATTGGGCGCCAAAAACAAAAAAGAGCGCATAATGCCCCCGAATGCACGCTTTGCGATGCCAAAAAGGCCGACCTAACTCATATCTTACACATGTGCCCTAAGCTCCAATCCGAAGCCGAATGGCTATTATCTAACCCACTACAATGGGAGGCTGCGGTGACCAGCTCCGAACCTGTGGTACAACTGCGGGCGGTGAGCTGGGCTTTGGAAGTCGCCGAAAGACACGGTCTGACGGCCACATCACGAAGCCAACGGAAAGAAGCCCATTGATCATTTGACAAATGTCTTTCTTTTTTTTTCTCTCTCTCTCTTTACGGAAATAAAGTTTTCACCACCATCCACCTATGAGCCTAGTATAATTTAGGCCTGCACATTTTGATTTCTATACTTCTGTTATAAATTAACCCCATTTTTTTTTCCTTTCCATGTTGTCAGTAAAGGTGTTTGCTTTATCACCAATAATTTTGAAGTGCAATTGGTTGACATGTTCTTTTCTTGCATACTGCAGTAATACAGAAACTAATAACATCCATCACAACATTCATCTTGTAGCTCATTGTCTGAACAGGTTGCATTATTGCAGATCATTTTTTTCCTGGCATCATTTAGTTTTCCAAAACCGTGTCCGCAGTATTCACCGCAATATTTCAACGAGTGGCTATGACCTTTTGCTCATAAGCCAAAGAGTGCAGAATTAAGTTCTGGTCTTAGCTGCTGCATGTTGATGAAGACAACACATGAATTGCCCGCGTACTGTGCAAAGCCAGTACAGTGTAGGCCCAGGTAGTCAAAGTTATTTAGAAGCTGTACACTACACTATTTCTCATACTCTGTGTGCAGTTTTGGGTTTTGAGAAATACTGTATGGGATAAAATAATGACTAAATCTTAGCAGAAGTGTGGTTTCAGTTGTGGTCTCATACCTTAAATAAAAAACACAGTGAAAAACAGTTCAGCCTGTGTTGCTTTGTCTCAAGCTTTTGTGTCCTTTTTTTCAGGATATTGAACGCCAGTGTGACATCTGGAATTCTGAAGCTCTTGTTCCGGAAGCCAGTCACGAGGTGGAAGATTCGCCACCAATGTGTGCTGAGTCGTCGGCTGTGACCGCATCAAGACCTGCACAAAAGAGGAAGGCCTATGATGAAGAAAAAGAGCAGAGAAAAGTTCTGCTGACGTCGGCGGTTGAAACTTTGCAGAGGAGTCAGCAACGTCTCGCAGCTGCCGATGAGTGCGATGCATTTGGCAGCATGATTGCCCATGCTGTGCGGCAAATACCGGCAGGACCAGAGCGCCAATTGGCAATGTTAAATGCCCATCAGGCTATTGTTAAAGTAAGCCTATCGAAGCATACTACAGCAGTGGAGTACCTTGATGTAATTGACATGCAAGATTAAATGCATCTTTCTACTTACCTGGAGACAAGTCTCCATTGCCAGCTGACTTGGCCTTCATTGCAGAAATAGTGCTTAAACTGTTCTCTGACTTCTCGAGCACTTCTGCTTGAGTTCCCACCAGTCTTTGGCAGGGGCTGCATGGCACCACAAGGGCCGGCTTGATCTCTCCACGTTCCTTGGCGGATATGACCTGCATGTGAGCAAGCAATATGCAGCAGCAGTATGAAGCATGTGTTTTAGCACATGAACACAACAAAACCTTGTCATGGCTAAGATCCTTCCACATCCAATTCTTTTGCAAGAGCTGACAGTGCATGATTTATTTTGAGGTATCCAGCTTAAAAATATCCTTACAATACCTCATAACTGAACCATGTACTTTCCTGTTTTAGCTAAAGGTTACAGATCAGCATCCACCAGTAAAAAAAATTGTGGCACTGCTGAAAACTAAAAAACACCGGTTTCTGGTATGTTCGTGCTAGCCTATGACTTACTCTTGACATAAAGCTTCCCATTTCCCTTCCCTTCAGAGTACAGAGAGTGGCTAGCAAGCATTCAAAAAGCAAGAAGTCAGGGAAGGGGGGGGGGGGGGGGTTCCAGAGGTTACACCCTGCTGGCTGCCTAAACACTTGCTAGCATCTCCAGTTATCAATAAGTCAGATTCTCCCCCAGGCCTGTTTTCTGACCGCAAGGACTAGTTCCCAGACAATACTCCCACATTCATTCTGGAATAGTAGTAGGAGAGCTGCTAGATGAATTCAGTAGGTACAAAAAGTTTGGCACATGAAAGTGTTACCACCAGTACACAGTGTGCGTTGTTGTCTAGCCTTCTTTGTTTTGGAAACTGCATGTGACTGGCCAGTATATTAGCCCAAGTATTTTTACGTTTTCCTACGTCATGCACTAATGCTGAGCGAGTACTCTCAAAATTTCATGCTTTCAATACAAAGATGCACGACAGTCTGTCTAGGTATGCTTGTGTCTATTACAATAAGCTCCAATAGCAGTTACTCCAAAGTCAGCAAATTGTCTTCGTTATGTAAAGCTGCATGCTTTGAGAATTACTTTTCACCAATAATTGCCATGTTTTACAGTTTTGCACCATGAAACTAGTTTAAAACCACTGATTTCAAGAAAGCATATAAATTTTGAAAAATATCCAACAAATTTTCGAAAAACTTCAGAAAGTATATGGCATACACATAATCGCTATTGAAAAGCACTGAACCTAGCTTATCCTGTTATAAGGTGGTGTAGTGGCGCGTCGAAGAGAGAAGTATTCTGCATTTTGAATGAAAGCGTCACCCTCCTATCTTTATCCATGTTATATGATGGGCAGAAATGTACATTGTTCCTGTTGTAGGAAAACTTCTACCAGGCAACATGGACAGAAAGGTTGTGCGGTTGTGCCTCATAACTATGGGCAGGCCAGTCTGCAAAAAACGAATAGTGAAGGGGAAAATGTTTAGGAAAAGGACAGCAACTTTGTGATTAAGATCCCTGGACCGCCCGGTGCATTATCCGCGTAGCCAATGGCTGAATTTCACCATTGCACTTGCAAAACGATAAAGTGCTACCTTTGATGACATCTGGCCCTGTGCATGCTCCAGCAATCAGTACTGCAAGCAGATGGCTGTGTTAAGTCAGGTCATCAGCGACCTGTATGTTTATGCAGCCTAGGAGTGCAAAACTTTAAGGCAGACATTTTAAAATATTCACAGCACTAAAAAAAAAAAAACTAAGGGTCAAAACATCGGTGTTGTTTCAAGACAGACAGACCAAGGTTTCTGCAAATATTACAAGGTAGAAGAAACTGGCATCTTGCCTGTAAGGACATCTTCAACGTCAAGGCTCTCAGGTGGCGTATACAGCTGCCTAGATGTCCTCTTCGACCGCAGGAAATTGTGCAAGGCTACAGTTGCTAGCACAAGCTGCATGGCCTTGATAGGCTTATGCCTCATTGGCGCGCGATATATCTGCCAGCAGCTGGCAAGAATGCCGAAGGCGTTCTCGGAGGTGCGTCTGGCACGAGATAGCCTGTAATGAATAGGTTCGAGCATGAGGACAAATGTAAAACAAATGAGCCCTCATAGCTGCTTTATGCGTTCGTGACTGAGCAGTAAATGCTCTCGTAAAGTGCATAACATTCCAGGGCAATGCTGAAAGCATGGTTTAACTGCACTATAAGACAGTCTGAATGAAAGAAAATGAGCTATAATGCAAACTAAGTAAGTTGCAACACCACTGTGCCTAAACTGCATCCAAAAACTGGGAAATCAACTACCTGAGGGTAAATTCAGTTAATGTGCAACCTGCTCCCTGGCCCTCATCATCCTCAGCTCAAGACACAAACATAGCTCCCACCACCAAAAAGCTTGTTGCCATGAAACTAATAATTTTTTTGCACTAATTTCAGAAATAACTGCAAAGGCTGAAAAAAAAAAAACGAACAGTTGAAAACAGTGAAATAATTTTTTATTAATATTACGTAGACCATACCTGTAGTTAAATATCCTTTTGTCTTGCTGCAGCTCAGCAACAGGATAAGGCCGCATAAGGTACGGCTTCAGGCCAAATCCTTCATCCCCCACTATTACATAGGGTGCAGTGCTGTTTGAGTTGGGCAGGTGATCTGGAGGTGGAAGGCATGTTGGGTCTGACTCGATTCGCAACCGCAGCTTTCCTTCGGTCCAGACCCCACTGTCATTTAGGCGTCCGTTTTTGCCAACGTCAACAAATATGAAGTTGAGGTCAGCATCCACAAGTGCCATGAGAACTATACTAAATGTTCCCTTGTAGTTTCGATAGGCAGCTCCACTTCTGGCGGGTGGAGCGACAACAACATGCTTCCCGTCGAGCGCCCCCAAGCAGTGTGGAAATTGCCACATTTCTTCAAACCCTTTCGCAATTACTTGCCATTCTTCATGACTCTCAGGTGTCTGTAAAAAAAAAAAGTGCAATATTGTTAGATACTGTGCTCAACTATATTAGTACCGGTGCACAATTTCAGTGTAAAAATACTGTGCTGTAAGTCTCCATGATAACGTTTTCAGTGTACTAGTTCATAGATAATATATGCACACATTTTGTTACTGCTAATCAAGGAACCTTGGCAAAATATGTATGCTTATATGAGCTTTTCTAGTGACGCACATATTTTTGTGCGGCAGTTTTGACCAGACTTGTACACCTGTGGACCGGGTCCAACATTACCTAAACTACAGGCAACACATTAAACTATTGATATGCATCATTGATTACATGTGAACTGCAGAAAATGGCAGTGACAGATACACACCTTCAGCACCTTTGGCTTCAAAACTTTGTACACTGCTCTGCACACTTCAAACACTATTCCAGCAATAGTGTTGTGGGCTACATAAAAGGCGAACTGGAGCGACATTTCGCTGTTTCCTGAAAAAGAAAATGTGGGCATTAGTGTACTCTGGTCACCTGCATTTCCTCTAGCGATAAGATATGTGGACGCAGTCCCACCAATGAAGCTGTGCTGCTTTTACAGTGTGTCCGATGCCAAAAAATGTACCTGAGGCGCCATGCACGCTCACCTGTTGCAAGGTACCGGAGAGTGATCGCGAGCCTCTCTCCAGCCTGGATCGCTTCACGAAATGGTGTATCCTGCTTCGTGATAAGCGGCGAAACTGCACTCAGCAGGGACTCAAACGTAGCCGTGTCCATTCTTATCCAACGGCGGTAGTTTTCGCCATCTTCGAGGGCTAGCTCCCGCATAAGGTTCTCGTATGCGCCCTGTTGCTTCCTGCGCTGTAGCCACGACGACACCCAGGAAGTACGCGGCTTCTTTGCCGGTGGCTCGTCGAGTAGCTCTAGAACTACTAAAGCTGCGGTAGCAGCAGCCGCCGCCGATTCAATGGCTTCCATATTCGCGGAGAGCGGAGTCTGTGGCCGGTGCCGAGCAGCGCAATGACAAAGTGAGAAAGAAAATCTCGGAACTAACACTGTAGTGCGCCCCGCTCGTGAGAAGGAGAGGGCGTGAAGTCGGCGAGAGGTTTTCGAGGGCTGTCTGGCTAGTGTGACATGGGAGTTTGCAGACCGTCGGCCGACAGCCGTCTTGCGACCGACACGAGGAGGACGCCGACAGTCGGCCGACTGTTTCCGTCGGCGCAGTGTGACATAGACGCAGACATCAGGAAGACGCTCTGTTGGCAGACCAAATCGGCCTCGTGTCGCGCTAGTGTGACAGGCCCTTTACTAGAACTTTAAATCGCCCACAAAACTGGGGCCCCGCGTTGGGCGCCATTTTGTGGGTTATTCCTCTGCCCGAGGGAGACCGCAAGCTATGCATACACATCTTTATCTCACATGTCCGGAGGTCAGGGGTGTCGTGATCGGGAGCGAGCAGCAGGCGCCCCCACTCTCACGACGATCGGGCAAGAAAGAGAGAGAGGCGACTGCGTGCGCTTCTTTTTATAGCCCCCGTGCCGGGACCGGTTATCCCGGGACGAGCGGGAAAAGGGAAGGGGAAAAGGGGCGGTGCATCGGTAGCCGCGGGAAAGGCGCTCCCTTCAATTGTGGCTGGCGTGGTCCCCACAGGTGCTGCGGAAATGTAGACCATGTAGCAATCTTTAACGACCTCTAAATCACGAAATCATAGTGTATATGAGCTTTATGTGACATGTCATAGTACTAGAAGATATCCGTAGTGACTGAATACAACCACAGTTCTGCACCGAAAAAGAATAAAATTCTCATAAATAAAGATATTAGACAAGGAGGCACAATCTCCCTAGTACTATTCACAGCTTTTCTAGAGGAAGTAGTAAAACACGGCATGGGAGCAGTTAAAAATGAAAGATCGTATAAAATAGCACAGTAATGTGCAATTCGCTGCTGTGGTTGCCTTCCTTGTAGCTCATAGAATGAATTGATGCAATAATGACCTAGGTACGAGAAGCGCGAAGCTAGGCCAGAAATTAATATGTAGAAGACTAAGCTAATGGCCAGCAAGCTAGCTCTCAAAGGAAAAGCAGTTTGCAATAGGTAGCCAAGCATGGGAAGTGGTCGGTCAACATGCCTAGTTAGGCAGGTTCGATAGAAATCACAAATAACTAGAAGACTAATATTTCGATGGAGCGCATTTTTCAAGTGCATGTAGATCATGAGTAGCAGTTTACCAGTATCACTCACGAGGAAAGCTTATAACAGTTAGTTGCATGTTTGCATTTTTCCGGTCTCAGCTATTGGATTGCAATGCGGACGCTAAGGAAAATGGTTTTACTTAGTTTGAGGATAACGCACAGAGATATATGGAACGGAAAATAGTAGGTGTAAAGTTAAGAGATAGGAAGCGAGAAGAATGGTAAGAGAAAAAAGCTTAAAGTGGGACATTCTAATAGAAATCCAGAAAAAAAAAGAAAAAAAAGGAGGTGTAATGCGAAGGAAGGATAACCGATGGTGGCTAAAGGTAATAAATTGCATTTCGAGGGAAGGAATCCGAAGCAGAAAACTAGATGAAAGGAGGAGGTTAGGAACTTTGCAGGGGCAAAACGGACGCAGCTAGCACAGGACCTGCTTAATAAGAGATATGGGAGGAGCCTTCCCCCCGTTGTGGGTATATAGTCAGGCTGATGATATTAATATTGGTGACATCGTACAGTAGAAGGGCGATTATCTTTTTGCTTTTATCGAAACATTGCCGCCGTTTCTGGTATTTGATCCCGTGCCCTTTGGCTTAGTAGTCGAGCGCCGTAAATACTAAACCATGGCGGCGGGACTGGGCCGTACCTTGAAGAAATGTACTAATTACGTGGCTAACGAAACAGATTTAGCAAAAGAGAAAACGTTTACATTTGCTATTCGCAAGAGATCGAGCATATTATCATGCACAACGACGTCACGTTGTATTAAAACCTCAAGAAGGCTTAGCGGAAGTTATTGCTGACGTCTTTCGGATGGGGAGAGCGATGGTAATTGAAAGGACTTGTTGAACGCTAATTAATGCCGTTATTTTATTACAAAAGCCTCTTGTTGGATAGTCCTACTCTGGATCATACATGATTGGCAAAGTCATATCAAAATAAGATAGACTGCCCTGTGGAAATTGAAATGGGTTTTACTGAGGGTTCAACCGGGAATATAGCCATCTGTAAGCTGCACGGTTAACAGCACAGGGACACAGTCCGTCTACGCACAAACCAGCGAGCTCGAGCAGCGCAGCGGCACTTCGTTGTTCTCTTCCTCGTGTTTCGTGACATCCGCTCTTCGTTCACTACAAGTTTCCCGGGAGCGAAGAGGAGCCACCCTGACGACCTATGGCGAGGGCAAGACAAGCGGATCGTAGTACGTTTTAAAGCGGCTCACGTGCACAGTTTCGCGGCCGCGATGACGTATGTCTGAAGAGGGAGTGAGTGGCTCCATGATATAATTTACAGGGGAGGTTTGGTGAACGATGCGGTAGGCGCCGTGGTATTCAGTTCGAAATTTCGATGACAATCCCGGTGGGGTGCCAGGAACCCAGAGCCAGGAACCCAGAACCCAGGGACCCTGTAGGGAAAAGATGTGGCGTCCGATCTTTGTCGTGACGATGCTTTTCGCGGCCTTGAGATTCCGATGTTAAACTGCGGGCCAGCTGGCGACATTCCTCCGCATGCTTTGCAGCTTCAGAAAGTGGAGTCTACTCGGAGGAGTCGGGACGATATGGTAATATAGTGTCCATCGTGGACGACGCCTCACGCCCATAAAGGAGGAAGAAAGGGCTAAATCCGGTGGTTGACTGCGTGGCGGTGTTGTAAGCGTACGTCATGAAAGGAAGAACAGCGTCCCAGTTAGTCTGATCGGCAGCAACGTACATCGTGAGCATATTTCCGAGAGTGCGATTGAGGCACTCAGTCAGCCCGTTAGTTTGAGGGTGACAGGCTGTGGTGGTCCGATGTATGATGCGACATTCGGCCAGTAGAGCTTCAACGACATTGGAAAGGAAGACTCGGCCTCTGTCACTGAGCAGCGCACGCGGCGCGCCGTGGCGAAGAACAAAATGATGAAGCAAGAACAGGGCAACCTCACGGGCAGTAGCGGCAGGTAGTGCAGCGATCTCCGCATATCGGGTGAGGTGGTCGATGCCGACGATAATCCAGCGGTTCCCAGAGACCATGCACGGAAGTGGCCCGTAAAGATCAACACCAATGCGATCAAAATGACGGGCCGGGCATTGAAAGGGGTTGTAAGGGGCCAGAAGCACAATGTGTGGATGGCTTGCGGTGCTTACAGGCGATGCAGGAGCGGGCGTATTTACGAATATAACCGTACATGCTGCGCCAATAGTAGCGTTGAGAAATTCTTTGAAACGTCTTGACTACACCATGATGGGCACACTGTGGGTCGGCATGGAAAGAGGCGCAAATTTCATGTCGTAAATGGCGGGGAATGACGAGAAGCCACCGTCGACCATCAGTCTTATAATTGCGGCGGTAGAGAAGACCAACTCGCAGGGCAAAGTGTGGTGCTTGACGGCGTAAAGTCCGAGAAGGCGCAGCGTTGGGAGAAGTGGACACGATGTCGATAATAGATGCGAGTCATGGGTCTTTGCGCTGCTCCGCAAGCATATCAGCGATGGTTAGAGACGAGAGGACGGTATCAGCCGCCGTGGAGCAAGCAGGTTCGCTGGATAGGGGAGAACGAGACAGAGCGTCGGCGTCCATGTGTTTGCCGCCAGAACGATATACAACGCGGATGTCAAATTCCTGAAGGCGGAGAACCCATCTTGCGATGCGGCCGGACGGGTTTTTAAGAGAGAACAGCCAACATAGCGCGTGGTGGTCGGTGACGACGTCAAACTGGCGACCGTACAGGTAAGGTCGGAATTTCGTTAGTGCCCACACAATTGAATAATAATAATAATTGGTTTACAGGAAAGGAAAGGCGCAGTATCTGTCACACTAGCTCGGTGGACACCTGAACCGCGCCGTAAGGGAAGGGATGAAGGCGGGAGTGAAAGTGGAAAGAGAGAAAGGGAGCCTTAGTGGAGGGCTACGGAGTAATTTCGACCACCTGGGGATCTTTAACGTGCTGTGCGACATAACGTGCGCTATCGCCCAGCTGGGGGTTGGTACAACCGCCGCTTGCAGCGGGGGGCTAGCCTGGCGCCGAATGTTTATCTGTTCCAGGCCGTCATTGCACACGCCACCGCTGGTGGTGAACGACGGCTGTTGTTGCGGCGCGCGTCTTTCTTTCCCTCTTCTTTTTATTTCTTCTCTATATTCTCTTCTATCTGCACGAGGCAGCGGAGGTGGCTCAGCTACAGAGCCAGTAGCAGGCCCGTGCATTTTCTTTTCCTGCTTCCTACAGCCACAACAACAACGACATCGCACAGCATACGGACGACACTTCGTTTCGCCTCCATCGAAACGCAGCCGCCGTGGTCGGGTTCGAACCCGGGAACTCCGGACAGTAGTCGGGCGTCTTACCACTGCACCACTCCGGCGGGGCATTGCCAAACTTCTTTTCCGTAACTGAGTAGTTGCATTCAGCTTTAGAGAGAACACGACTCACGTAGGCGACGACCTATTCGTGAAAGCTGTTTTTCCGTTGAGCCAAGACAGCTCCGAGGCCAACGCCACTCGCATCAGTATGGACTTCGGTGGGTGCTGTCGGGTCGTAGTGGCGAAGGATTGGTGGCGATGTCAAAAAATGGCGCAATGAGGTGAACGCTTCATCGCACTCGGCCGACCAGTCACTTAGCTCACTGTTTCCCCCGAGTAGCTTCGTCAGGGGTGCAATAAAAGTTCCGTACGAAGCGCCGAAAATACGACCCCAGACCTATGAAGCTTTGAAGTTGCTTGAGTGAGACCGGTTTAGGAAACTCTGCGACTGCGCGCAGCTTGGCCGGACCAGGACGAACACCTTCCTTAGAGACGATGGTAACACAAAATTGCCAACTGCTGGGCACCGAAGTCACATTTCTTAAGACTCAGTTGCAGGCCAGCGTCAGTAAGACAAACCATAACTTGCAAGCGCTCTAGGTGCGTAGCGAAGTCGGTGGAAAAGACAACAATGTCGTCCAAGTAGCAGAGGTAGATATGCCACTTGAACTTCCGCAAGATGTTATCCATCATCCTCTCGAATGTGGCAGGCGCATTGCACAGACCGAAGGGCATAACATTAAATTCATAAAGGCCATCCGGCGTCACAAATGCGGTCTTCTCTCTGTCACAGGCGGCCATTGGTACTTGCCAGTAACCGGAACGTAAATCAAGAGACGAAAAGTACTCGCCACCTTGGAGGCAATCAAAAGCATCGTCTATACGCGGAAGGAGATAATCCTTCCGGGTAATTTTGTTGAGACGCCGGTTCTCGATACAAAAGCGAAACGAACCATCTTCCTTCTTTACTAGCACCACTGGTGAAGACCAGGGGCTTTGAGATGGACGGATCACACAACGTTGTAGCATGCCCTCAACTTGCTCATTGATCACGCGACGCTTTGTCGCTGACACACGATAGGGGCGCTGTCGAAAAGGCGTGTTAGAGCCGGTCTGAATGTGATGCGCGACTGTGGAAGTGCGGCCGAGAGGTGTGTGGGCGGCGTCGAGAGCGGAGCGAAACGTCTGTAAAAGGGCCTCAAGCAGCGTCCGCTAGGTGGAAGGAAGGGCGTTATCGATGGCGGTTCGGAAGAAGTTGTCTGGCAACGAATCAGGCGTCGGATCGGACTGCAGAGCATCGATGTAGTTACCACGGTTGGTCTCGGAGGCATCCAGGTCAGAGAGAAGGTGTGCTGGTTCAATAGAACCGGGAGATTCCCCACGTAGCAGAGTAATCGGGCGCGGAGACTGATTGTAGTTGAGTAGCTTCGTGAGGCCACCGTGAACATCGAGAACAGCAGACGGCAGCGGCAAGTGCTTGCGGTGGATGAAGGATGCAGACGGCGTAAATAGAACACTAACGGCTGACATGGCAGGACACGAAAGAGGCACAAGGGCACAAGCCTCTGGAGCTACGTCGACATCTTCAGCGATGGTGAGCTCATCAGCAGGGGGTGGTCGCCGGCGCATTGGTGACAGAGACCTGCGACATGGAGAAAGAGAACGGTGGGTCGTATACGAACGCTGTTCGGCGGTGTATGCAGACGAGGAGGAAGCAGAACAAAGCAGCGGTGGGGAGTACTCCGAAGACGCAGGCTCGAGACGCGCAGCCATGCGGCGACGGCACTGACGGGCAACATGTCCAGGGAAAGCACAGTAGTAACAAATTGGGCGATTGTCCGATGTGCGCCACGGGTTGTAATAGCGCGGAGTCGCCGGATGAAGCGGAGCTGTTTGAGGAAGCGGTGCATGGTGGAGGACAGGCTGCATGGGTGGTAACGGCTCAGGCGGAGGCCGCGCAGCCACTGTTGCGTAGGTCAAAGGGGCTGAGACAGAAGGTTGGCTATATTGTACTGGTCCTCCGACGTATGTCAAGGGAGCGACAGCAGGAGCTTCAGGAAGCGTGGGAAGTGCTTCTGCGACTTGTTCGCGGATGACTTGCGGCAACTTTGGCACCAAAGGAGAGGAAGCGTCAGGACGTCGGGGAACGAGGGGCAGTTGACGGCAAACTTTTTCTCGAACGAACTGCTTGATTTGTTGCAGCAAGGGGGACTGTTCTGCGTCAGCTGTTAAAGCTGCAAGAGGCTCCTGATGTCAGAGCGAAGAATGAGTGATTTGACGGCGCTTGCGTAATTCCTCAAAGTGGTGGCATGCATTGATTACGTCGAACACGGTTGCTGGGTTTGTGGCCAGAAGCATCTGGAACGCGTTATCGTCGATTCTTTGGAAGAAATGACCAATCTTGGCTTGTTCTGTCATTGAAGCGTCCACGCGCTTGCACAGGAGTACAACATCTTCAATACAACTTGTAAAAGTTTCGCCGGGTAGCTGTGCACGGCCGAGCAAGCGTTGCTCAGCGCGCAGCTTGCGCACTGCAGGCCTGCCAAAGATATCGGAAAAAGTGGTCTTGAAAACAGACCACGTGGAGATATCGGCCTCGTGGCTGCGGAATCACAGGTTGGCAACGTCCATTAAGTAGAATACCACGTTATTTAATTTCAGACCGTCGTCCCATTTGTTGTGCGTACTGACCCGCTCATATAAGGACAGCCAATCTTCCACGTCGTGGTCGCCTGTTCCGCTGAAGATAGGAGGGTCCCGTTGGCGCAAAGCTCCAGCACAGAAGACGGGGGACGAGGAGGCGGTTGGACTAGGAGTGGTAGCAGCGGTCATGGCTGTTGTCGGTAGTGTGCGGCTGCGAAGCTCCAGGGCGGACGGAACTCCTCGCCTCCACCTCCACCAAGTGAAATGGGTTTTACTGAGGGTTCAACGGGGAATATAGCCTTCTGTAAGCTGCACGGTGAACAGCACAGGAACACAGTCCATCTAGGCACAAACCAGTGAGCTCGAGCAGCGCAGCGGCACTTCGTTGTTCTCTTCCTCGTGTTTCGTGACATCCGCTCTTCGTTCACTACAAAATATTTAGTTGGCAGTGTAAAATATTGCGTAGTAGGATTGTAGAAATGGAAAATATAGGCCTAGGTGCAAAACACTACTAATGGATGCGCAAAGCTTTTGCCAGCACTTAAGCAGAATGCTTTTGAAAACAGAGGATATATATATATATATATATATATATATATATATATATATATATATATATATATATATATATATATATATATATATATATATATATATATATATATATATTGTCACCAACACACGTAGCAAGCAGCACAACAACCGAGCTGGCCCTTTTTAATCAAGCGAAAACTCGAGAGAGACGAGGAAGACGCTTAGCCACGTGCCAAGACATTCGGCCACTTGGTGGCGCCAGAAGATGGTCAGTGGTGTGGTATTGCCCCCCTTCGAAGGGGCATCGACCCGATGCCGCAAGCGTAGGGGAATAGTCGAAAAGCGGGGCAAGTTATAGGGGAAAGTCTCTGGCTCTGGTTTGGACCCTGAAATAGTTTAACGATTGTAGTATGGCTTCATTCTTGCAACGTGAACTATTTCAGATTTCGGCTGCCGAGAGGAGTGTACAGTGCCTTGTGGTAGCACCTCGTAGTTCACCGCGCTGAGGCGGCGGAGCACCTCATAAGGTCCGAAGTATCGCCGCAGAAGCTTTTCAGAGCGCCCTCGCAACCGTATTGGGCTCCATACCCAGACTTGGTCGCCGGGCGTGTAAGTCACCTCTCGGTGTCGCAGGTTGTAGCGCTGGGCGTCGTGTACTTTTTGGTGCCGAATTCGCTGTCGGGCAAGCTGGCGTGCAGCTTCTGCGTCACGAATAAATTCGTCAGCCCCCACGACAGTGGAGGGAGCAGAATCTGGAAGAAGCATAGCATCCAGCATAGTCAAGGGTTCGCGTCCATGAACCAAATGAAATGGAGTGAAGCGTGTTGTTTCCTGGAGTGCAGTGTTGTATGCGAACGTGATGTACGGCAAAATTCGGTCCCAGTTCCCATGATCGTCGTCTACATACATAGAAATCATATCGGCAATTGTCTTGTTAAGCCGCTCAGTCAGTCCATTAGTTTGAGGATGATAGGCTGTTGTCTTGCGGTGGGTGGTGCCACTTAGTCGAAGTACCTCACTCGTGAGTGCCGACGTAAACGAGGTTCCTCTGTCAGTTAAGACGACTGTTGGCGCACCATGACGGAGTACAATGTTGTGAATGAAGAAATGCGCAACTTCATCTGCGGTACCGCGGGGAATGGCCTTCGTCTCACAGTAGCGGCTAAGGTAGTCAGTGGCAACCGCTATATACCTGTTACCCATGGAGGACTTCGGAAATGGGCCAGTAAGTCCATGTCGACCTGTTGAAATGGGAATTTCGGGGGATCGATAGGCTGTAAGAGCCCAGCTGGTTTAATGGGTGGTGTTTTTCGCCGCTGGCACTCACGACAGGTACGGACGTAGCGGTGCACAACGGCAGCTAGCCTGGGCCAGTAGTACTTTCGGCGTATCCGTGCCAATGTGCGAGAAAACCCGAGATGGCCGGAAGAAAGGTCATCGTGGCACGCACGAAGAACTTCGTCATGTAGCGTTGTGGGTACTACAAGCAGATAAGCAGTTTCTGTTGGACCGTGGTTCTTCTTGTAGAGCACACCATCACGCAGGCAAAATGACGACAGTCCGCGCCTGAAGAGCTGAGGAGGAGATGACACGGTTCCTTCGAGGTATTCAATGAGGGGCAAAAGTTCAGAGTCAGCCCGCTGCTTTCGGGATAAGGTGGACGTCGCGATAACACCGAGGAAAACGGAATCGTCGTCGGACCCGTCCGCGTGGCAGGGAGTAGGGGCGCGGGACAGACAGTCAGCATCACTGTGTTTCTTGCCGGACTTGTGCACGATTGTAACGTCAAATTCTTGCAACCGAAGGCTCCATCGAGCAAGCCGACCCGATGGATCTTTCAGGTTTGCCAGCCAACACAGAGAGTGATGGTCGCTCACGACACGAAACGGACGACCGTACAAATACGGACGAAATTTCATGACTGCCCACACAACAGCGAGGCACTCCTTTTCGGTAGTTGAATAATTAACTTCTGAACGGGACAAAGTGCGACTGGCGTAAGCAATGACACGTTCTGCACCGTCCTGCCACTGAACAAGGACCGCACCGAGGCCAACGTTACTGGCATCCGTGTGCAGTTCCGTGTCGGCCTCTTCGTCGAAGTGGCCAAGTATTGGCGTACATTGGAGACGGGACTTGAGTTCCGTGAAAGCATTTTCCTGGTCGGGGCCCCAAAAGAACGGCTCGGCGTCTTTTGTCAGGCGGGTCAGGGGCTCAGCGATCTTGGAGAAATTGTTAACAAAACGACGATAGTACGCGCAGAGGCCGAGAAATCGACGCAAACTTCGTTTATCCGCTGGTTTGGGGAATGAAGAGACAGCGGCCGTCTTCTCTGGATCTGGGCTAACACCTCGAGCGCTGACAATGTGGCCGAGAAATTTCAGCTCGTTAAAAGCAAAGTGGCATTTTTCGGGTTTTAGAGAGAGACCGGCAGATCGGATGGCCTCGAAGACAGCGCGCAAACGTTTCAGGTGCTCGTCGAACGTGTCCGAGAAAATCACAACGTCGTCGAGATATACGAGGCATGACTGCCACTTCAGACCAGAGAGTACAGTGTCCATCATTCGCTGAAATGTGGCAGGGGCCGAACACAGGCCAAACGGGAGCACTTTAAATTCATACAAACCGTCCGGCGTAATAAAAGCGGTCTTCTCACGGTCTCGCTCGTCAACCTCTATTTGCCAATATCCACTGCGCAGGTCAAGGGACGAAAAGTAAGTGGCATGGCGAAGGCGATCGAGGGAATCGTCTATGCATGGCAGGGGGTACACATCCTTTTTCGTGACGTTGTTGAGGCGTCTGTAATCCACGCAAAACCTCAAGGTTCCATCCTTCTTTGCGACGAGGACAACAGGCGAAGCCCAGGGGCTCGTCGACGGTTGGATAACGTCGTCCTGGAGCATTTCTGTTACTTGGCGGCGGATGGCATCACGTTCTTTTGAAGACACCCGGTAAGGACGCTGACATAGTGGACGTTGGTCATCGGGAACTATAATTCGGTGCTTCGTTAGTGGCGTCTGTCGGACCTTGGAGGTTGATGCAAAACAATGTCGAAACGAATTGACAAGATTTTTTATGCAGCGTTTCTCACTGGGCAAGAGGTTCGGGTTCACATCAGTCTGAATGGCTGTAGGCGTCGCATTGCCGGGGTCTGACGTGTTGGATAAAGCGTACTGGCCTGTACATTCTCTAAGTTCTTCAAAATAAGCGACCGTCGTGTTCGCCGTCAAATGTTGGGGTTCACATGTGAAGTTTGTCACTAGCACGTTGGCTTGGCCACGGACAAGTTCGACAAGGCCCCGAGCTACACAAACTTGTCGAGTTAGAAGCAGTGACATGTTAGCTTCAGCAATGCCACACGTGCCAGTGCTGTGATCACATTCGACTGTGACGAACTTGCTCGCACGCGGAGGGATCGTTATGTGGTCGTCACAGACGCGCAACATCGTTTTAAGGCAGTCCGTGTTGCTATCAACGGCTCGCTTGGTTGAAAACGATACCATGAGCTGCTCCCGAAGGTCTATAACAGCACCATACTCTTGAAGAAAATCCATGCCGAGAATCAGATCTTTGCAGCACTCTTGTAATACGGCAAATGTGCCAGTGAAAGTAAAACCGCAGATCTCTATGCGGCAAGTGCACATGCCAATCGGCGACATTACATGACCACCGGCGGTACGCATCATTGGCCCAGACCAAGGCGTTAGAACCTTACGGAGTGCCGTGGCTAGCTGGCTGCTCATGACGGAGAAATCGGCGCCGGTATCCACAAGTGCGGTCACATCACAACTGTCAGCGGTTACAAAAATTTCCCCGGAAACAATGCGTTCGCAGCACGTCGGTAAGTTAATCGGATCGGGTCGTCGCCGCTCGGGCCGTCGCGTCAAATCGTCGGGTGGAGGCTGTTTAATCTAAAACGTAGCGGCGGCCCCACCCCCGGAGGTCGCCGTGTTTAGTTTTCCCGGTGAGGGGACGTGCCTCTGAATTGCCCAGAGGAAGAGTACCGACTGGGCGA
The DNA here is from genome assembly GCF_055883805.1 of Amblyomma maculatum. Taxonomy (NCBI): domain Eukaryota; kingdom Metazoa; phylum Arthropoda; class Arachnida; order Ixodida; family Ixodidae; genus Amblyomma; species Amblyomma maculatum. The sequence goes on from NC_139352.1 coordinate 103,762,904, forward strand.
AGCAAAACGCTTCGGAGATGTCGATCGCGACCGCCGTTGTGGTGACGTTGGCTGCATCTCGTTAGCAGCCAGGTACTCCTCAATCTCCTGTGGCCTTTCGCCATAGCGCGGTCGAGGCGCGTTTGGTGGGAATCCTCTCAAGCCCATTCTCCGGTATGGGCAATTGCGAAGAATGTGACCAGGTTCGCCGCAGTGATAACAGAGCGGCCGTCTGTTGGGCGTGCGCCACAAGTGCGCCTTGCTAATAGCGGGACGCTGGTATTGCTGTGGCTCGACGGGGCGCAGATCTTGTTGCTGCTCGACGGGGCGCATGTAGCGAGGCGGTGGTCCGACAACGGGACGGAATGGATTTGGCTCGGGAGCAGGTTGTCGTAAGCCATCACTATAAGTCATGATGCATGACTCCAGTTGTGGTGCTGGTGGTGGTGGTGGCTGCACCGCTCGCCGAATTTCATCACGGATGACGTCCACGGTAGAATAATTATTTGCAGAGGGAGCATTCAAATGGAGGTTTTGCAGCTCTTCGCGAACAATGCTCCTCACAAGCTCCCGCAATGCCTCGTCCCTGGCTGCTGGCACGGACGCGCAGCAGGGTGTGGCCGCTACGCTTGCCTGGCGGCCGTATTGGGTACTCCGTTCCTGCAGGGAACGTTCCATGCTGGTAGCTTCTCTTGCGAAATCAGCGACAGTTCTTGGGGGGTCGCGAATGAGGCCAGCGAACAACTGCTCCTTCACCCCGCGCATGAGGTGCCGTACCTTCGCTGCCTCAGGCATGGTAGGGTCGGCCCGATTGAAAAGCCGCGTCATGTACTCGACAAACATGGCCACACTCTCATTTGACTGTTGAGACCTTGAACGAATCGCAATCTCTGCATTTTCTTTGCGCGCACTCGAGCTGAATGTTGTAACTCACGGCGAAAGGCTGCCCAGTTGACAAAGGACGCCTCGTGGTTCTCGAACCACGTCTTGGCCGAGTCTTGCAGCGCGAAGTACACATTCATTAGTTTTCGCTCGTCGTCCCATTGGTTAAATGCAGCCACACGGTCAAAACTGGCCAACCAGTCTTCCACATCCTCTAACCGGTCACCATGAAATGATGGCGGTGATCGCGGTGCGAGAAGGACGAACGGTGGGGCGTTGCTGGAAGGCTGGCTTGTCTGGCTGCTCGTCGTGGATGTCATGGTTCGTAGCGGGGTGGACAGCGGTTCAAACTCAGGTTGTAGGCCTCGCAGGCGACGGCTGGCTTTATGGACAGGAGTCGCGTCCACGCGTTGATGAGCAGCGTCACTGACGTCCTCGGGGGCAACGTACATGGGATCTTATCCTGCGCAATCCACCAAATGTCACCAACACACGTAGCAAGCAGCACAACAACCGAGCTGGCCCTTTTTAAACAAGCGAAAACTCGAGAGAGACGAGGAAGACGCTTAGCCACGTGCCAAGACATTCGGCCACTTGGTGGCGCCAGAAGATGGTCAGTGGTGTGGCAATATATATATATATATATATATATATATATATATATATATATATATATATATATATATATATATATATATATATATATATATATATATATATATATATATATATATGTATAGGCACATCTCGCACAAAAAGCTGCTGGTTTTGGCAAGCTTCGAATAATATGCTTATTGCCTACTTGCCTATAGTCGTTTGCTCTTCTATACACTTCGCCCACTTTACGTTCAGCGACTCCACCGCTATTACCGGACCCCACCAAACATCTGCAGAAGAGAAAAATTGAGAGAAAGTTTGTTCTATAGTTCAAAAAGAGACCGAAAGCGCCTCCGCGACGTGCAAAAAAAAACTTAATATAAGTACAGCGGCGTGTTCCGAAGAATGGCGTATATAACAAAAAAGGACAGCCACCATAGCCGGGAAGGAAACTCGAACACCCATATTGGATTCCTTTGTGTACCTGTCGAGCACGCTCGCACAAAAGCTAGCGCATTTGTTGCCCCTTCGTCGTCGGGCACCCGTTCGTGTCTCCGCTCCAGGAAAATCTTTTCTAAAGTATTTTGCTCAGCCCAACAATGCTTTTTTGCTCCCGCTGTCGGCTTGGTCCGTTTTACAAATTTCAGCTCCACGCAACTGGAAATGATGGCTGTCGGGGCCTTCGCTTGGAAAGAAAAAACGTTACTACCCAATCTTGTTCGATGATATATTTTCTTGTTTCTTTCCCCCATTCCTTTTAAAGGCCGCAATAAGAAACCTGGCTGTGGTCCTTTTGGTGCTGCTTTTCATACTACTCAGAACGTTGTGTGATTTCCAGTGGTAATGAAAACTCTGGAGGAAGATATGCGGGAAACGTTTTAGCAGCATATTGTGCGTACATTGGACACCAAAACTTGCTTATATCATCCAATGAGTTGTTTTGGTTCGCAATCGTGGCTGATTTTTTAAATGGTCGCAGTACGTCACGCAGATTATTGAGCACCAGGTGTGGCACGGCAAAACCTTTTATTCCCACTGTTATGAAAGCAGCGTGGTACTAAACCTACCTTTGAGGTAAAAAGAAGGAGTGGCACATGAACTGCATGTTTATTTAAGCCTTACCATATAAGCGTAATCAGAGGCAGGGCGCTTTGCTGAGCGGAATGGCGAGTATAGAGAAAAAGAAGAGGTGTGAGGCATCATTATGAATGTCGAGCCATCGCCACCTTGCCATGGATGTCTCGTGACCGCCTGAAAAAAGGAAGATCTCAAATTAGGGATATGAAAGAACCCAAATCTATAGTCACTTGAGAGCTGACGCATGTGGCTTTCAGTGTAAATTGTCCTCAATGAAGGAGAACAGTTAACTTCGATGCCAAGTTTGACTTCATTAGAAGAAGATCGCCAACTTACCTTTTTTCAAGACATCAGGTGGCAATCGTGGTTTAGACATGCGAAACCGCGGCACCCGAAAGTGAAACGCAAATTGGAAAGTCGTGTTCTCTGCACCAACTTCTGTCGTGTATGAATAAAAAAAAACATCTATACGGAGAAATATTGAAGATTGCAGGGCCTGAAATTAGCCTTAATCTCAGAACACAAAGTGGAACCTTTTCCAAGGCGCATGTTCCTCAGACCGCGTAGGCATGATGACTGAGCCTGGAAAAAAAAGCATAGCCAGAGTTTCGTCGCGATTTCCATTTTAAATGAGGAGACCCAGCCGGCGAAAGTTCGTTGGCGTGGCTACATTCGCGACTTGGAAAGTTTTGAGATGAGATTGAAGACAACTAAACTGCATATGAAGAAAGGAATGGTGAGCACAACATTCCTACAGTGAGGCTTGGGCTTTAATATAGAGATTGAATGCAGGGATAGAAAGAATGACTAGTAGTTGTAGACTTTGAATTAATTTGAGGAAACTGGCATCTTCAACATGCTGTTACCTACATAAACGCTCAGCGACGTTTTTAGTTTCGCCTCCATCAAAATACGCCCCTCGTGACAACAATTTAGATGCTGCTGTCGTGCTCGTCAGGCTCTTTGAGGCTGAAGCTGCTGCTTGCTGTGCTTCCTTTGCGCTTCCTGACAGTTGAGAAAGAGTCTCAGGTTTTAACCATCTCAGTCTACTTCACGAACAGAACTTATATTTATCATAGGCTGCGTGAAAGGACTCTTGTAGTACTGAGTACTTCACTTTCACGAACTGACACAATCAACATTGCCTACACTCTGAAACGTGGTGGCTTATAGGATCTGGTTGTTGATTCGACAGACTGCATGAATATAACGTGCTCTCTGTTGTCCTACAACACGACTCGTATCAACGCGTGCCTTTCGGAAACACTTCTTGTCACTGCGTGACATCTCCATTCATTTTTCGCTGCATTTAACAGCTCGTTGCGAACTGCGATGATGTGCCGATCATAACAGCTTCTTTTCCGACTTGAAGACACTCTCGCAAGGAGGCAGTCCTTAACCGTCATCTGAAAAAGCGAAGTCCACGCTGTCGGTATAGATTGGTAGATACATTACAGTAATTATTGAGACTGCTGTTTCTTGTTTTTTTTTTCTCTTGCTTGCTCTGTAGAGTTGCCACGGGAACTTAAAAGGCTCGGAAGAAAAGAATCAGCAAGTGCTTAATCCGCCGTCCGAAGACTCAACCATTTCTTTTTATTTATATATTTATTTATTTTTTATTGTTACCCTCAGGGTAAGAACATTACACAGGGGAGTGGGTGGAGTAAAAGAATAAAAAAAAATGCACAGCATAAAAAGTAAACAAGTAAAAGAAGATGTCAGCATAGTTAAGAATTGCGTAAATCAAGGGTAGAAGGAGGCAGAGGATAACAAAAATCCTGCTCCGTTCAAACTTTTCATGAACGCAATGTCCACGCAAGCTGACGCATGCTTCCTCACCGTTTTAAGTTGAGAAAAGCTCATAATTTCTTCATCTGCTTATTCCTTAGTAGTCGCCTAGAAGCCGGTATCCGGGGTCGAGGGCCGACAGACGTTCGTTGCGGGGTTTTAAATGCTGTGGTCGGAGATGTTTCTCCTGGACCTGTTATCTATGTTCAACAAGTGCTCACTTCCTCTCAATGAAGCAGCTTCACGACTTGACATTGATTTCTTCCCACGTCCCCAGCTGCTCTCATGTTCCTTGTCCACAGCTGCTTTAATCCCATTTCCCCTCTAACTTCATAATAAAGGCGCCAACGTCCTCAGCCGTCTGAAAAGGCTGCATCAGTTCAGAAAAACGAGCGCACCACAAACTGTACCAAGATCAGAACACGCATTGGTCTGCTCTTTGGCCTGTTTGTAGTGCGATGTGTTTTAAAAGCCATATACTAACTGGCCCCACCACTTTCGTAATACTGCATCAATTTTTTCGTTTTGATATCACGCCCAGCTTTATGCTGATTGACTGAGGAGCAGCAAATAGTACACCAGATTTCAAAGGGAAAGAACACTGGGCAAAATATGTCATTGGAGTATGATGGAAGTAAAAAAATCAAATATCAAAGAAACGAGGCTTCACAACTTTAACTTGACATTGAAAATTTCGTAAAAGCAACTGAGATGGAATCTTGCAGAGAAAAGCTGTTACTATCACTGTAGTACCCCACGTGAATATATCTCCAGAAAAAGTCACTGATTTTCATGAGAGCTCACTGCTATTTGTTTCTTTTATGTGTGCTTGTCATATTTAATTGTACTTTGCGCTCTCTCTAGAACGCCCTTAAAGAAAGCAAACTTCCTTTCGTAGTCCGAGGGGCGTCCTTCCGCTTTTGTCCCTAGTTGACCCCAAAGTGTTTTGAATTCCTAGGATGAAGTGGTTATAGTGCCCACTAAAACTTTCGTCGATGTGGAGTCAAGTCATCCTTATCAATAAAGATTTATGAACTAATGAATAAGGCGTACATAATTACTATGCCGTAGCATCCCTGATGGGGAAACTTAAATGTACTCTACTAAAAACTCAATATTTATAAATATGGATTAGTGAATAAAATGTATTTGATTCCGGTAGGTTTTTTTGTCAGCCATCAGTCGTAATTACGGTTGCTCTCATGATTTTCAGCTCGGGATACACAAAAACTACCGTATGCACTGCTGGAAACATTCTCGATAAATCTTTTTTACGGCGCTTCTACCAAAACCGTCATTGGATAGAACACTTAGACAGCAATAGTTTCATTGCGCCGATAATATTTGATGGTTGATCTCTAGCTGGGTTCTGTCTTGCTAACGTGGTAGCGTTAGAGGCCCTGTCCTTAAGGAGATCCGGATTTTTCGTTGTTGTGAGCGAAACATCATTGACATGTCCAACAGGTGGCAATTGCCAAGCATTATGATTGGGCAATGACGGTTCGATGGGTTATTTGGTGCCATAAGGACACATGACATGGCTTAATTTGTAAAAACTGTCTTATTGGGAGGTTCCTTTGAAATAGGGGGGCTTGAGATGGAATTCACGGGAATCCTATCTACAGGTGCATTAGATCTCACGCAGGCACGCTACCCGTTGACGACGTAGCCACTCTGGCAGGGCTTGGTTAATGCAGAAGTCCGTATTTACGTCGCATACCGTTTCACATAATGTGGTAGCTTACGAATTCATGGCTACTCTTGAGATATATTACGGGACGAAATAAAGGGAATCCTAGTCAAGCAATCAACAAAGTACTTGCATGCGCAGGAGGATCAGTAATGAAAACTGTAGACTGGTTTGGTTAATAATGTGCCGTGCCCTGAAAAACCGATTTTAGGGCCTCCATTTTTTATATATCAACGGCTAATTGCTTCATTTCATAACACACTTGCGGCGCCTAATTTTGCACGTGCAACGTTTCTCATCATCTGCATGAAATTGTACTTCGTCCTCTCTTTTCACGCTTTTTAATTAGCTCCCAACATTCAATGTTCACTATCGTCTGGCTTCAGTGCGAGCCTAGAATTGATATTCTGAGGCTTGTGCATGGTCGTTCCCATTTCCGCCCTTAGTTCATTGCAGATCAACCACAAGTCAGGTCGCAGTAAAACATTTGAGGTCCATGAGCGGCCGGCACTAGAATTCCGCTGATTGTTCCTTATAGTGACAGGTTACAAACACCCATGGTCTGTCACCGAAATGGGCCGCATTAGCCAACCCCAACACGTACTTCGAGAGTAGCGGCACAACTCCAAGGAAATAAGACGATTACACAGCCTTAACGATATATGACTCCGATGCAGGGTGATCCCGCAAGTGCAGCCAGTTTGGCAAGCTCGCAATCGTTCTGGACAAAAGACAGGTGTAGAAAATATCACGCAGCTATCATGAGCAGCCGGCCCAGACGCGAACGCCAGTTTCTCCAGTAGCGGCCGGAGGAAGCCAAATGGAGCGTCACCTGAAAACTGCAAGGCGCCATCAGGCTCTGCCTGGTGTGAGGTGAGGGTGGTCGAAAAAACAGAGTGCGATTGTAGTACGTGGTCTGCTTGTGGAAAATGCACTTCGTTTAACTCTTTTTCTCCCTTCACGCTGATGCTGACTAGCGATGTTTTTATTGCTTTAGGCCCGCAAATTTATCCGCGAAAAGCGCTTGAGCTTAAGCAACTGCCTCTGAGCAGCACATGGGAACATTTTCCGACTGCACAGAACTATTGCACTGGTTTTGGTGAAAAGAAAAACAATTAAACAATGAACGCGCTTGCGGTGTCGTTTTTCGCATCCCTATTATCATAGACTAAATACAATGAAACGCTTTAATGTTGACTGTACGCACTGAAATAAACTTAGGCGACTCAGTACGTTTTTGCGATATATGTATTCGCATGTAATGTGCCAAGATCCATAATTTATTTATTCGTGCATTTATGAAATACTGCCGGCCACCAAACGACGGCCAACAGTGTACAATTACAAAACGAATACTGCTAGTGAAACAGAAAAATAAAAAACGGTGAGGCAGCGCCATGTCAATCTGGGTCGGCATCGTAGCGTAGCTATTCGGAAAAAAGAACTCAGAAACTGCCCCCAGCAAAAACACAACATGCATGTTTCCTACGCAATACGGGCCACACAATTCTCACTGCGGTGAAATACCCATACTGTGTCATATGATATAGACATGCTATATAAAAAAAGGATACATTGAATTCCCCTTCGAATAAAGGACAGTGCGAGATTGAGCTGCCCAGCTCCGACTCAGCTCGGCTGATCAAGCTGTTCGAAAGCGTTTGAGAGCCAGCAAGAACCAACAGGGACCTGAAATGAGGACACTGCCCACATGACCTGGTTGTGTACAGTTCTAGCCCTCCAATACATTTGTATCGTTTTAAAAACTGACACAAGTTTTTACATTATTTGTTCGTGCACCACGGGACTCCAAAGGGAGAACCGCTAAAGCTGTAGGCTTTTCTTGCGCGCTCTAAAAGCGAACCTCCTATTATTGCGCCACCGGACTAGCGCCTCAACTTTTTCCATGCTGTTTAGGAGCAGTCTCGTACCCTCCTTTTCTGTACTTATCCTTTTTCAATATACGCCAGCCGTAGCACTAAAGACAAAAAAAAACTTCAATAACGTCAAAAAACAAACTGCGCACACCGCATGACTCTGTTTCTTCACCCCCAGAACCAGACGTGATCGTTACGGAACGGGGCTGTGCTTCGTCATACCGAGATGATCTCCGGAGAAATGACTCTGGGGCCGCACAAGCAGAAAATGATGCAAGGCTCAGTGAAACTCACAATGGATCTTTATATCTTGCGGCTGCCGATCTGGACGGGTAATTCCGCTGAAAACGAAAGGAAAAAAAACCGTATAATCTTTTTTGTAACCTTTGGTTCCTCTGCTTTATTTGAGATAGTTGTTTGTGGTTACAAATTTGTTTTTCATTGTTTTGTACGAGAAGCATGGTTGTATTTTCGGGAAAAAGATGACTGAGGGGTTGGCAAGGTCTTTCTACACAAGGTGATCACTCTTGCTTGGCCCTCTACACTTTGGACGGCGATTCAGCCACTTGATTGGAAGGGCCACTCCTCCCAATTGCGGATTTTAAATGTAACTCTTCGTTTGTTTGCAGCGAAAATTATGTCACTCAACCAGGGAGTATATTTACGGAGTCGAAGTTCAGTTATGTCGCCCTCAATACATACAGCGTAAGAGGTATTATCTCTTCGGTACAATTCATTGCAGGCCGTAAATCAGAAAAGTGCGCGAAGCGTAAAATGAATAATTACAGCTGAAAAACCTAAAACCATGGTGGCGATTATGAGGGAAGGCAGTTATTTGCGTTCCTGAAAACGAGTGAACAAAGCAGCTGTGCCTTTAGTTGGCCCCACTGTACTTTACTGCGAAGTGCAGTGTCTTCTCCCAGAATACTGGTCTCCGCAAGCACTGAGACGCTTCACACTCCCACACCAAATTATTTGCTTTTTGTTGCGAGATGATGTTCAGTCATCATTCGGGCCCCATCTCGCGCAACTACCTGATGACGCATTGTTGGGAACTGCAGTTATCTAAGTCGGTAATGGCATGTTGCCAGCGCCGCCTAGTGATAGAGTTTGAGCTTTTTTACTGTGTGTTTTTACTTCGCGTCCGTGTTTTGATGCTGTGTTTACGTAGGCAAGTGCCCAAGCAGGCTCGTGGTTTGTTGGGTTAAACGTCCCAAAGAGACTCAGGCTATGAGAGACGCCGTAGTGGAGGGCTCCGAAAATTTTGACCACTTGGGGTTCTTTATTCGCGTCCATGAAAAAGCGGCCACCTTCGAAGCCGGGGCGCGATCCCGCATCCTTGGGACAGTCGAGTGCCGTAACCACTGCGCCATCCTGGCGGGTTGCAAGCAGGCTTGTATCGTCCACTTTGTTTACACTGTTTGTTCCAGAAATACTCCCGAGTGTGCATGAGGCCGAAATCAGATAATGCGGCAAATCTACCTTAAGGCTGGTTCACACTGGCGACTCGCAGATGTCGCGCGGCTCGACTCGTCACGGAGGGGGCGACCCGCGACAAGCGCCGATCGACAACGAGTGTTCACATCGGCATGCGACTCGCTTCACGACAACCCCTTCACTGAACGAGATTTGAACGAAGAGCCGACTTTCGCGCCTTTACGGACTCTGCTACTGCGTTAGTGGTAGATCAATTCGGACTCATTTCGGGTATGAATATGTGCAATTATCAGCGAGGAAGTAGATCTTATGCTTATGCCCATGTTTAGGGCTGTTTCGACAGTCAAAAGCGCTCTGGTTCAACGAAGGCGGAAGCGGCGGTGGTGTGCGCGCTGTTGTTTGCGGTCTCGCGCAATAGCAGATGACGAAATCACCTCATGCGAGCGTCGAGCACATGGTAAAGAGTACGAGTACAAACCCGAATTAGTATGTTTCACTCTCCCAGTGATCCTTGACATGTGTGCCCAACAACAGCGAGCGCAGTAATTCGTGCACATGCGCGCATACACACTTGAATTTTCCCGCCCAAGGAAGAAGGCAGAAGCGCCGCGGGTTGGCTGAGGAGTTCTGCGACTTCAAGTCGCGTCGCAAGAAATCGGTCAGTGAGCGACTCTCTCAAACTACCGGAAACGGGTCGCTGGCGACTCGTTCGGGTCTCCCCCTCCGTGACTAATCGCCCCGTCGGTGACGAATCGTGTCGCGCGACCTATCGCGAGTCGCCAGTGTGAACCAGCCTTTATGCCTATAAACCCATGGACGCGTCGGGGCATTCGTGCATGTGCTTGAGTGTGGGTCTGTGTGGCTGTGTAAGGAATACCTACTTGTTTGGTGCATACCTCGACAAAATCGCGTAATACATCGTTTAAGAAGTTTAAAGTGCAAACATGCAAAATTTATTTTCTCTGAAATGCGGCATCGGATGTAACATATAGAAAACAGAACGTCTCTTTGTGAGTTCATCGTGTTTTGCGTTGGACTAATACATTTGTGACCTCACTTCGACATTTTTGAGATTTCATTTTATCTTGTTTTACTGGCACTTCTGTGCAAACTATCCACCGAGAAAAATGGAGCGTTAAATTATTTCGTTATGAATTTTGAGAAGTTCGTATAATTTCCAATCAGAAACGATGTTCTCAGCGGCGTACTCTATGTCGTTTTCCATAAATGCATTACTTCGGCAAATAATAAATTGAAGCAATGTCTTCGGGGTACATTAACTGTGTTTGTGATAGTACTGCGAAGTTGTTCAACAACGATGCTTTTGCTCCTTCGTTATAAGTGCCGTATATGTGTAGTATATATGTGTAGTATATTCCCTAATAAGCAGTCAAAATTATTACCGCAGTGAAACTCCTTCACTACACTCAGTGAATCAATGTAGATAATACGTTTTTATAAGATACCATTTATTACTTTCTACGGCTACCCAGACGACATATTTTGCATTAAAATATACGTATATTGCGGCAATCGCATCACTTTTTGTCCTTTGTTATGGACTGCCACACTCCCGTAAAATATTTGATTTACAGGCTTAAGAAGAGCATTTTGTATATTTCGCGTATTTTTTTTTTTATTTTCAGTAGGAAATACTCTTCTAAACTGTGCTAATGTGAACTCTCACACAGCGGGGAATGCTTTGTCACGGCGCAGTGAATTTTTCTTCCGGTTAAATTAAGTAAAACAGAACGAAATGATTTTAACCCGTGATATTTCTTGTTCAACAGTGTTCTTCAATATATGGTCGTGATAACAAGACGAGAGATATGTTTCCATAGCGAGCTAACTGTTTAGTATATACGTGCGCAAGCGTGGCACCTGTATATCGTATATAGTGGAGGCTCATTTTTTTCCACAGAAGGATGGCCGTCGGGCGATATATTTTACGTGGCGGAGGACAGTATCTGCACCTATTAATAATGCCGAAACATTGCACGGTTACATTAGCTGTTTCGTGTCATAACGAGCTTGACCTGATGATACGTTCAAACGAATGAGTTTATAAGAAAAAAAAAATGGTAGCATCATATAGATCATCAAAATATCTCGTATTGTCAGGTGGAAGTGCGTTAGTTTGTTAAAAGTATTACAGCCAATAAAACTAATCAGACGTCGAGATAGCCGGGAGGGGTAATATCGACGTCCAAAAAGGTGACGTGGTACTCGACTTCCTGTGGCGTAGGCCTAACATCCGGTGGCGGGCAATTTGTAAGGTTTGAACGTTAACGAGCAGGAAAGGGCATGATTTGTGTGCAGAAATGAGTGGAAACGGTTAGAAAGTGTAAAGAGAGGTAATCAACAGACTGCAGCCTGAAATTTTTCAAGAACACTGCAGAATCTGCAGTGCAGAAATGCGAAAGCTTGAACGTTGAAACTGCGCACGGTAAATCGTGCGCCCCTTTGTCGAAGACAACCAGCGTTCCGTTGAACGCATCAAAGTTCACCGGCGTTCTATAATTGGTTTACAGGAAATGAAAGGCGCAGTATCTGTGTCTCATGGAATAGCGCTGACACATCTCGCAGACAACACAGCAACGCTCAGGCTTACGCATTTCTCCAGTGCAGATTCTGCAGTGATGTCGAACAATTTATATATAGTTTTAGAGTGCCATAGATATGCAAATCTAAGCCCTCTTCGATACTGAGTGTTTTTAGAAAGGCAGCCTGGGAACGTTGAACATTCATCTCACCTCATCATACTACTACACCCCCGAAGACACTTCCCCAGAAGCTGTAGAGAAAGCCGCTATTGCAATAGCCGTAAACCCCAGCGTATTTTAACAGATTCGAAAAATGCGATTGTAAATTTTGCACGAGACCGAGTGCATGTCCCTGATTAGCATAGTGGGCTCTCCAATCGCACCCCCCATCCTGCTATGTGGAGCTGATATGATTGCCTGCGCACTTAAGGAATTCTGGAAACGATGCTGCAGCAGCCAAACTTTTAGCACGAAGTTTTTTAAACCGTGCTAAGGTGGCCTCTAATCCGTGATTAACTGAAGAGCGCATCCACTATATCAGTGAGCTATAGCAGGCTACAGAGCCTCGCGTCATTTTAACGCTAGTCAACCCTTCCCTATAAAATAAACACACAACAGCGGGGCAAAATGCAAACACACACTTTTCCCTCAACCGTTATCTTATCCCTTATTCCCCATTCCTCACTGTATGTCCAGAACTCTTTGCCTCTTCCCTCCACATCGTCACCCCGCGGGGCTTAGAGTACTTCAAGTTCTTGGAGGACTGAGGGAACCTGCTGTGTTCGGAGGACCCGGCCGTGCAGACTATCGCCATTGGCCGGGCTGCAAGTTTTTTTGGTTGGTAACAACTTTATTTGTAGTCATGCAGAGCATTCGCTGACGGGCCTTAGGTCTCCCACGTGGGGTCGTCGAGGTGTTGCCTCGCCGTCGCCTCACAAGCCTGCTGGACGGCCCAGAGTAGGTAACCGAGGTTACCTACTCGAGAGCCTCGAGAGCCACCACACAATGTGGTGGCTTTGTCTTATTCCCCCCTTTGCTGAAGTGAAAAATCCAGACAAAATAAAAGCTTGTAAACCGTCGAAGTTCTAATTCATAACACTATAGTATATGCAACAGGAAGGTGAGACAGACTTTCTACAGATTTGAAAAAGCAGCAGGAAAAGGTAGCTGAGCATAAATACACAAACACACGATTCAATGGCACAGTGGTCAATAGAAGCAAGAATTTTGCATGAAAGAGGAGATTTCATTTTGAACTAGAATGATGACTTACCATACAAATGGCAAGTAGCATTTTCACAAGTGTTATTAATCGCATTCTTTCATAATTAACATAATTGGAAATTAGTGCAAAATTGAAAAAATTGGATCAAATAAAACACTTAACTGTACTCATTAGTTATCATGCAGGGAAATGAAACTTAGGAGGGTGCTTAAATTAGATGTATTCAATTGCTTATTTTTTAAAACACGTTTCTGGATTACGGTTTTCTATCCTGTGACACAATCACGTTTTGGCTGAATGTTCCGAATACACTATCCCATAATATTGCGCACAGCAGACATTCACAAAATGTCTGTTATTAAAGGTTGAAAATTATGCTCAATATAAGCGATATTCAGGTAACAAAGACTGCATGACTTCCTATAGGTAAAAAAAAGCCTCATTCTATGCCAAATGGCAAGCCTTCGAATAAAAAGAAAGGCACATCCGTGAGCATAAAGCTACCTTAATGCACCACTATGCATGTTTAAGAAGCAATTAAAATTATGACAAATCAAATGCTTTCGCAGCAAACAATCATGCATTACAAGCACTCGATGCACATTTCAGCCCAGCTATGGCGGTGCAGTGGTTAGGGCACTCGGCTACTGTGATCAAGGATGCAGGATCGCAACCCGGCCGCAGCGGCTGCTTTTCGATGGAGGCAATGGCTATCTCTTCTGCTTCTGTTATGTCAGACACCCTGGTCGTGACACTTGCGATGTGTTCCCCTTCGTGGTTTACCACAGCTACTGCGTTTCCTTTGTGTGTTTGTGGATATCTAGAGAAGGATATAGGACAGGGAGACCTCTCCACATCCTAACAGGCTCACAAGAGGCGTGCCGGAATTACACTAGGGGCAGGATTAGCAGTGCGGCACTCAAGATCCTCAAAGAGGGTGCGCCCTCGGAGGAGACACCAAAGCAAAACATAATCTGGATACCGAGCCACGCGGGAATCAGGGGCAACGAGGGGGCAGACAACCTAGCTCGAGGGATGACCAGCCGAGCGGGAGCGTCGCACACCCCGGAGGACCCCCAGATCAGATGCGGAGAGAGCTATTCAGACCTACTAAACCTATATAAGGGGCTGAGGTTCCACTACCCCCCGCCACACAAACAACTAACCAAGGAAGAAGCCACGGGATGGAGGAGACTACAAACGGGCTCCTTCCCAAACCTACACATTCTAAACAAGATTTTTCCAACACAATATAGCGCCAGCTGCCCATGGTGCGGATCAAAACCAACACTATATCACATCACGTGGGAATGCGAAAGAAATCATGCATTTCACAAACAGAAAACACCAAGTGCGGAGCAATGGAAGAGCCGGCTCACCAGCTGCGAGCTAGAGGCCCAGAGGGCACTCATAGCACACGCAAGCGAGGTGGCCCGACTCAGTGGAGCCCTGGACTAGGGGCCCAACCACGGCCAGGGAGGTGACGGACTTCCAGAAGAAGCCTCGACCTCCACCGCTAACAAACTTCCAAAAGACAAATAAAGTTTTCAATCAATCAATCGATGGAGGCGAGAAGCAAGGCGCCCGTGTGCTGTACGATGTCAGTGCACGTGAAAGAACGACAGGCGGTCGAAATTTCCGGAGTCCTCCACTACAGCGTCTCTCATACTCCGAGTTGCTTTGGGACGTTAAAACCCCCTAAACCAAACAATCAACCAATCAATGCTCGCATTCATCATTCATATATCCCCACGCTGTTAACTGTTAGCACCCCCCCCCCCGTCCCCACTCATTTTTTTTTTCTTTTGACTGAATCCGCCACCGGTGCTGCTCCCTTTTCCTTTTATTTTCACGTAAAGATACACAAAATCTGTTCTCGCACAGTGGCCCTTCAAGCAGGGATAGCGTGCGAAGGGTGGACCTAATATATAGACGCCAGCACTTCATTTAAATTAAGTATGGGCTTAGTTTATGGGGTATCGCCCCAGTCAAGAAAAGAAACGGGCAGTGGAGGGGGGAAGAGCGATATATGAATGCGCACTGAGAGGTTGGTTTTTTGGTTTACGGGGTCTAACTTGCAAATCTACTATGGATATGTGAGATACCGTAGAGTAGGACTCCGGAAAGTCGGACCACCTGGGGTTCTTTAATATGCGCGACATCGCGCAACACATGGGCGCATTTCTCATCGCCGCCATCGAGAAGCGGCCTACGCGGCCGGGATTCCAGTTCTCATATGTATGTATGTATATATATATATATAACAAGAGTTGGTAGCGCGTGCCACGTCGGCCATATCGGTTTCCCTGCTAACTTGGGCCAAGATTTTTATAAACACGGTTAGCCCCAGTGCTACGAAACCAATTCAGAGCTGTTCAGAGTCGCCTCTAACCTCCAGTATTTTTTCGTTCACTAAAATTGATTAACTAGTGAAGACTGATTACCTATTTTGTAATTATTGACTTCAGAGCAAAACTACCCATGCAAAAATTGTAGACCTTTTCGAAAAACTGGTAGCTAAGTTGTTTATCACGATACGACTTACGCCGCTCTATTTATAGGCCTTCAAAAAATACTGTCATGTGACCAGCTGTTACTTTAAATATTTCACCAAGTGCGCACAACCAGCTTCATCGCAGAGAGCACGACCCAGAAAAGCAGATTTTGTTATCTCGGGCACGACTTGAGGCTTTAAAGTGACGCCACAGTCACGAGGAAGGTCTTTATGTTTTCTTTTTTTTTGCGCCAGGAGTCGTTTTCGGCTAGTAAAAATATCACTTTGCATGAATGCTAATCGATGAAACCACGTAGCTACCTGTTTTTCTAGAAGATCAACTTTTTCATCGACACTTTTTTTCTCACGCCAATACTTCAAATAATATTAATTATTCGCTAATTATTCAACTTTAGTGAACGAAAAAAAAATACTGGAGGTTATCATGGCGACTCTGAACAGCTCTGAATCGGTTTTACTGTGCTAGGGCTAGCCGTCTGTTTTTTAATACTGGTCCAAGTTTGATGGGACACCCTATATATAAATGTCATGTGGTCTCGTGACGCGCCACCAGGCATGCTCACATTTCGCTCGCGACTCCGACAAAGGTGACGCCGGATTTTATGCCATCGCGTTATATGGAAACAAAACAAAACAATCCCCACGCGCGAATTAAGCGCGTGCATGTTGTCGAAATTGTACGTTGTATCTTGGAGCTCCTCCTCATAAATCTACGACTACCCAGGTAGCACAGAATGTGGGGCCCCAGTAGGTCCGATGTAGGCAAGTGGGGCTGGGGCAACTATCATAAAACCTGCATCGGTCCCCGATGGGGCAAAAGTGGGCAAGCCCGCCTGCTCCTCCTGCATGGGTCCCATAGCGGCGTTTCTTTGGCTAATGCAGGGCACATTCCTGCACCCAGACCACAAGGGTTCCTGCCGGATATTTGAGGGCAATCCAACCTAAATGTGGGCTTTTTATGGGAAAGCCCTCATAAGTCCGAAGTGAGGCCGCCCCCATTAAATCTTTGTGGGACCAACATCGGCCGTAGTGGGGCAAGCAAACGGACATACCCACATGCTGCCCCAATCGGCCCCTTGTAGGTTACTTGAGGGCAGGTGAAATATTAATAAGGGCTCAATTTGGGCAAGCCCTCGAGAAGCCCGAATGAGGCAGCCTTAGCTAAACCGCTTTAGATCCCACATAGGCTGTAATGGGGCTGAAAAGCGGGCATGCCCGCATGGTACCAAAATCGGTCCTTTGTGGGAACTTTGAAGGCCCGTGCAACAGCTGGTGGGCTCTAGGTTCAAAAAGAACGTCCAGCCCATTTTGGGCCCCGCCGGGGTGGTGCAGTGGTAAGACGCCCGACTACTGTGCCGGAGTTCCCGGGTTCGAACCCGACCACGGCGGCTGCGTTTCGATGGAGGCGAAACGAAGAGGCGTCGTGTGCTGTGCGATGTCAGCGCACGTTAAAGATCCCCAGGTGGTCGAAATTACTCCGTAGCCCTCCACTACGGCTCCTCTTTCTCTCTTTCCACTTTCACTCCCACCTTCCTCCCTTCCCTTACGGCGCGGTTCGGGTGTCCACAGAGCAAGTGTGACAGTTACTGCGCCTTTCCTTTCCTGTGAACCAATTTAACTTTAATTTATTTAACTTTGGGCTGCCCACATAAAACTGCTTTATATCCCACATGGGCCGTAGTGGGGCTGGAAGGCGGGATGGCCCGCATGATACCAAAATTGGTCCCTTGTGGGGAATTTGAAGGCACGTGCAACAGCAAGTGGGCTTTAGGTTCAAAACCAACACCCAGCCCAATTGGGGCTGCCCACACAAAACCGCTGTAGGTACCACATCGGCCGTAATGGGGCTAGAAGGCGTGCGTGCAATTGAGTAGTAATCATTGTTTCCAACCTTTCTTTGCACTAGATGTTGCCCTAAATTATTATTATACATAATTTGTATAACAGTTGTTGCCATGTTTAGTCGATTAGAAATTTACATGGCTTTAGTTCTCACGCTCATGCAAATTGCGCTACAAATACTAAAACAAACTGATTGCTAACTGTTGCCTCTTATGTGGTTGCGTTGGACAGCCTGCAACTCCCAGCACAATATTACTGTTCAGAACACACATCTCCATAGCCTGAACAAGATGTACATGAAATATTTCGTCTAGATGAATGTTATGAATTATTGCAAAATTTAATATTGTGGCTGTTTAGAAAGTGCAGACGTATAAAATAATTACTTAAATATGTGCATAAATATTGATTGGGAAAACTTGGACTAGGGCTTTCTATCAATTTCCTGCGTCGGACCCCTATAAGAATTATGTGGGCAAGCCCAAGTGCGGCTAGCGCTATAGAACCCGCATTGGTCCTACGTCATTATCTGGGGGCTAACTGAAATAAAAAAAATGTTCCTCCAAAGCGGCTGCCCAAATCGGTCCAAAGTAAGACCATCACGGGGAGTTGGCGGGATGTGCCCGTTTAACAATGCCGGAAAAATGTGGGCAGCCCCGCAAGGGCTGCATGCATCGGCCCCTAGTGGGGCCAATTGGGGCTTTGTCAACAGCCCCCTTCGGGCCTACGTCGGCCCCTCTTGCAGCGCCCACATTGAGCCCACCGGGGCTGTCCTGCATTGCCTACATCGGGCCCACCGGGGCCCACCCTTCAGAGCCCACTTTGTGCTACCTGGGTAAGCTACAACAGGGGATGTGGCGCCAGCTTCAGTCCCGTACATTCCCATCCCCTGCTTTCTTAGCTTTGATCCACTCAGGACTGATCTCGCCGCAGTGCACCCTGTGTGGGGCACCTAAAGCTGATTTTGAACACATCATGATGAAGTGCTCGGAAATCCACCCTCCAGCCACTTGGCAATTCTCCGACCTTGAGCAATGGGAGGCTGCATGTCCAGCTCTGACCCGGCCGTTCAAAAGCGGCTGACGGACTGGGCTTTGGGTGTCGCTGGGAAGCACCAGCTTCCGGCCACAACACGCAGCCAAGAGCCGACCCGTCATTAGGAGGTAATCCCTTAAGGCTCCCAACATTGCATAAAGTTTTTCACCACCACTACCACGGAGAACAGTGAGACACATGGTAATCAGAACGAACACTATGCTCCTAGATGGCTACACTATCATATTACACCCGCATAATAAGAGCGCAGCGAATGAATGGCAAAGAGAAAGATATCACCCAGAGAAATTCAATACCTATCTGTGCAGTGCATATACGAGTTGAGTACTCTACACGGAGTCTGAAGGACCCAAGTGCTAGCACGTATATCAATTGTCTTTGTCATCTTCAAATGCAACCTTCATGCAGGGCTTTTGGAAATATGGAGCAAAAAGAGTGGACAAAAATGTAAAATATGCGGTTATTAAGCACTTACCCAGCTCTCCTGTAGCGCTCCATCGTCAGGAAGAGACCTCGTAAGCGCGGGAAATACAACGTTCCACCAGCGCCGTCCGACAGTGATAACGTAGCGCTGTCAGTGGTGCCTTGCGCGGGAATAGGCGGCGGCGCGTCACCGGCGAGGTATGTGCGGCCGGCGCTAGCCGACGCGGCGCCCACACGGCGTCGGATATTCGGCGGCGGCGTAGTCGGCGAGGTGGAATCGGAAACAAGAAACCTCAAGCGCTGTCTCTCTACTACTTCGTTGTTGTTTCTGTTGTTGTTGTTGTTGTTGTTGAAGGACGAAGGAAACGAAAATCCAGGAGCCTGTAAACTTTCTGAGCGTCCACCGCTGCTTCGTGCGGACTAGTGAGAATTAAAAGAGCAAAAAGACATACTACGCGCCTGAACCGCCGTCGTATGTCCCCGAAGCAACGATCAAGTACGACAACGACGTGCATATAACAGCTAGCCATATATTACCTGGCTCTAAGGGTCCTCCGCACCAGTCACTAATAACGTACACTTTGCTAAAATTCGGGGCTTTTTATACGATGGTCTGAGAGCACATAACCATAGGTCGGTAGTAAATGAGAAACTCAAAACTTTTGTAAAATATTTGTCGTCTACAAGCAGCTCTGCCGACTTCCTCTCAGCCGATCAATTACAGTAAATGATATAACCAAACATTTCCGAGGGATGGGATAGTGGTCACGACTTATGCTAACCTGTACGAGCGGTGGCACTCTTGGCAACCAGGGGAATGGGTTAGGGACGAGTGGGGGGGGGTGAATATGCAGTTCTATTACATGCCCATGCGTAAGTCCCCCCCTCCCCCTTCCCTTTCCCTTTCCGGCCGCCTCCGCCTGACCTTCGAGGCACGCATCGAATGTCTTGCTCTGGTGTTATCCAAAACCTTCCTCGATCCGCCTTCGAGCTCCGTTCCCATGCGCGCATCCGGTGAGTCCGATCTCCTCCCTCTCTTCCCGGTATCGTTCAGGTGCCGTTTTCGTTTGTGCTGTTTTTGGCCGAGCACGTCTGCGCCCGCGATGGTATGAACGTCAGAACTGAAGTGAGCCCGACGCATAACGGGAATTGTACAATATCCTTTCCATAGAGAAATGCATTACTCATCGTACATGTAACTATATGGACACCGCGTTTCTTTTTCCCCTTCTCCTTATATAAGTACCTTATAAAGCACATACACAGTTAAGCCCACATATATAATGGTCACAGTTATAACTAGCCGTAGGCTGATTATGAAATAGGCCGCTGCTACAGCCAAAACATCCTTTCTTCCATGTATTAGAACTGTATGGCACTGTATATGACACTGCCTCTCAGTTGAAACGAATTCTGTAGCCTCACCAATCGGTTATAGCGAACAGGGATAGAGGTCCGGGGGCTCGCCATCGCAGTCGAAATACTCGCTGTTCTCGTCAAAGTAGGATCATCTTCCAATCCGTGGGACCCCCCCCCCCCCCTCCCGCCTCCCCTTTCGTCTTGAGAAAAAAAAAGAAATGGTTAACCCTACCTTAAGATAGGTTGAAAGGTCATCCGATACGTTGAAGGGGAAACTACTGCATACACAGCTAGTGATCAAATACAATCTCATTTGAAGTGTACAAAAGGGAATTAAATATTAGAGTGATGGTCGAGGGGTGCCTTGCTGACCTACCAGGTCCACTGCGTGCGTCGCCGGTCTAGTTGGATCGCCGTCTTCTGCTTTTTTGCCGCGTGGAGGCAGCGTATACAGACTCCAGACGTACACCCTCCCACGTTTTTAACCTGAACGCACGAGCGTCGACCGCCGAGCTGATAAGCGCCGTACGATGGAACAGAGCGGCGTAATGAGCGAGAATACGTGCTTGCGCGCAGTGAGCACTCTGGTGCAGCTGTCCTCTGCCAGTCTGTTACGGGAACAAAATCCAACCCCACCTGCTTTTTTTGTGTGTTATCGCATTTCCTTCTGTTTTCTGCATGTTGCTGGGAAAAGATTAGAAAAGGCTACGTGCTACCGCCTGCATTCCTCCATGAGAGGAAGGTGTGAATTGATAAGCGAAGTAATCGAAGTGAATTGATAATCGAATAATGTTTAATTTGCCGCAGGAAAGTGGCACGTGACCAATAGCAAAAAGAAACAAAATGCTGATACTATTGTAGCATAATCAGCGGTTGTATATCGCATTCCATCCAGCGCTAGCGCTGCCATCTGAACGCCTATTTATAACTTGATGGAAGCGTTCTGAAAAGAAAAAAAAGATGATGACAATAACGGTGCTCAAAAGAAGCAGGGGTGAGATCCCGTTCCCAGAACAGCCTGGCAGAGGACAGCTGCACCGCAGAGCTCAATGCGCGCACGCGCGTTTTCTCGCTCATTTCACCGCTGTGCTCCGTCATACGGCGCTTATCGACTCGACAGTCGACGCTCGTGAATTCAGGTGAAAAAAATGGGAGGTTGTACAGTATAGTTTCTGCAAACAACTAAACATCGATAATAATGATTTCTTTTCAATCCGAGAGCTGGATGGCTACCTTCCATCAGATGCGGTAAATGCCTCAATCGCTGTCGTCGTTCTCGCGTTCGTGAAGCGGCTGGTCTCCCGAAAGTATCCGCAATAAATTTGGTCCAGGATATATTGAACTCGAAGGGGACCGCGAAATAGTTCAACATATCGATATTTCGATATATAAAACATTCTAACAGATGAGGTTCTCAAGCGAAAAGACTGCGTACGGTTTATCTAAGCTAGAAGCGGGCTTTGTGCTGCGATACGCGTCCCTTTTCGTGAGGTGCGCGCGCTCGCAGACCCGGGCGTCGAGCGCCACTTCGAAACAGGGGTTAAAAAGGGGGCGCATCTCTACGCGCCGTTCCGTTTGCGCGAGCGTGCCTCCTCAGTATTTCACAGTAACCGATCTAGGTGCCATGGCTCGCGCCTGGCGCTACGTTGCACAGATGCCTTCAGGGTTGGGGCTGCCCTTTACAGGGCCACTGTCCAGGGAAGCCCCTTTTAAGCAAAGGAGCCCAGTGTTTCGATCAGGTACCGGAGATAGTCTGTGCAAAATGCTACAGTGACACGCGCGCCGCAAAGCATCGAAAATACAATTCAAAGCTGTCTCATGCTCTCGTTTGGGAAGCCAGCTTCCCCGTTTCCTGGGCTGGCCCGACGGGCCCCAGTAATGACGTACGTACCGCGAACGGCGTCCATTGGTCCGTCTCGCTGACTGACGGGAGAAGGATGGGTGTCTACCGCTCGCTGCGCGCTTTTCCCTCGCCATGCTTAGACTGAATCCAGCGGCGCGCGCTCCCTCGGCAGTTTTTTTTTTTTCGCGCTCGCGGAGTGCCACGCCCCACCTCCCGCCAAACGCGGAGGAGGAAGGGGAATTTGTCTTGCGGAGGCTAGACGACCTCGGACAGGAGAGTGAAAAACCTTTGCGAGGGAACGGAAGGAGAGAAGCATGACAGAATCGGGTGATTGCGGTGGCTGTAACTGCGTTTTTAGTTACTCTTTTCAAAAACATTTTGCGGCCTTGCGTTCTGGGGGCGAAGTCTCACAGTCACCGGGGAAGAAAATATTTTCGACCGGAGGGTGGACAGTGGGCCTTTAAGGCAGTGCAGACAGTGCTTCGGGAAAACCCACTTCTTATTACATGCGGTCTAATTTTGCTAACTGTATACTATATCCGTCGGAATAATTGCGGACGAGGCCATGCGAGCCCTAACGCATGCCCTCGGTCAGCGAGGCTGGCTTCAACGCACAAAACGTGCACAACCCCAGCTTCCCCAAATGACAGCGGTATTGCAATGAAAATAGTCATACCATACAGAATTTCCCTTTCAATCGGACTTGATGTTCATCGCGTCCAGCGGTTTTACGACGAAAATGCTGCCAGCAGGCGGCGACCGCTTCGCGCGCCATAGTGACAGTGCACTACCACTAGGAGCAGAGCCCCTTGCAAGGGTACAACACGCAGTCAGATAGATCTAAGGTTCCCGTGAAAGGCAGTTCGACATAGGCAAACATCACTCTTATACGTTTGCATGGGAATTTCAAGGGGATATTCTGAGATTTTGATATAGCAATAATTCGATATATTTGGGTTCGATATATCCATGATCGTCTATAACCATACCAATAGCGTAAAGAGTGTCTGCTTAGAAAAGACGTGCACAGACAACTTTTTAAATGATCAAGTGCCCATTTTGTCAAGCTGTATTTTTCCTGACTGAAATAGAGCGTCCACTTAAAGAACTGCGCTTACAAGGAATGGAATTCATGTGACTGCCCAATTTGTTATAAGTGGTCTCGACTGTATATAATGCACTGTCAGGAACTGAAATAACTTGAAGTGCCCATACTAAACATATAATAAGGTGCGGGAAGTTGGGGTTTTGTTTTTAATGAACTGCAGCATTAGTTTGGTACTTGAAGTAGGGGTAGCGATGGTTCTGTCTTCGTGCTTCATTTATAACAAGCAAGCAAAATAACACATTTTCAAAAAAAAAAAAAACGAACAACTTTGCCCACCCGCCGTGCCAGATGTCGGTGGCTTCTACGACCGGCAGGGTACGTGCTGACCGTTTCGGCTGCACACCTTGCCTATCCGAAAACCGTACGTGTTAGTGGGTGACCAACTTTTCATTAAATACGAATAATGCAAGCCTACCAAACAATGTTTCTCGAAGAACATAGTCTACATAACGTACTTTCTAAATATGTCTGTGGACACGCTGCCTTGTCCTTGCCTAATGCCGCTCATTTTTATCTCTATGTGCACTTTATGCATAATTTTATTTCCGTCATTATGATAAAACTAAATACGCTATTATCGTATTTCCATTCTTGCCGATGGGCGTGTTTCTGAGCTAGTTGGCTCATGGTACAATCCGCCAACACAAAAGATACTGCACAGTGCGGAAAAATTCACGAAGTACATACGGATGTGCACGTGAATTACGCACTGTGTAGTGTCTTCTTTGTTGGCTATTTGTACCATCTCCCATATTCTTCCCAATCACAGTTCTCCGAGATAGGAAGTGCACACCTACTTTACAGTGGCGGCCATTTTGTAGTGCATGAAGCATGGCAAATGGCTGCAGCCATATTTAATCGGATTATTGTTATCTGGTTCGGCTGGCCCTGCTGAAGCTAGCTGTGCTCTGCACTACAATATGGCGCCTGTCTCTTAACTTGTAAAGCTCCTATAACTCCAGCCTTCATTATTACACAATTGAGAATGCGATGAAAAAATGCGCACAACCAAACGGACACGCAAGGAAGCAAATAAGTTTAGCTTCTCAACTGCGTTTGCCTGTTTCGTTGTGCACTATAGTTATTACAAGAGCTTTTTCAGATGCTTAATAAAATTTAGCACGAAGTTGTGCTTTTAAAACCAATTTTTAGGCGCTAAAATTATGGGTGGCACTTAATTATTGCGCCTTGGAAAGGCATACAGTTGCAATTCTATGTAACGAACCTTCATGTAGCTAATTGCTCGATATTACAACGTTTTCTTATCCCCCGACTCCGCACCCATTGAAGTGCGTGTTTGAAACTCCGTGTAATGATCTCACGGCAGACCTTGATATAAACGCCACCGTCTCTTAGCTGGCACTCAATTACTGGAAATTTAGCAGAGCCCCATAAGTTTCAGGATGATACAACACGAACTGACGTGAGAGGAACGTCTGATAGCTACGAGCGGCCGCAGTTGATACGTGTCGTTCTTCAGTGCCAACGGCGCATCTAAGAGGCAAATGCTACAGTCCCCGCTTCTCTCGCTTTTGGAACGTGGAACTACAATAGTTCAAGCAGGGAAAAATAACAGCACAAAGAGAAAAAATGCCCACGATTATGCTACTTCCTAATGCGAAATTTGAGCGCAGCTCATCAGCTGTTTCATCTTTTCGATAAATTGAGGCAAAACGAAGAGGCTTCCGTGTGCTGTGCGATGTCGGGGCACGTTAAAGATCCCCAGGGGGTCGAAATTACTCCGAAGCCCTCCACTACGGCTCCCCTTTCTGTCTTTCCAATTTCACTCCCACCTTCCTCCCTTCCCTTACGGCGCGGTTCAGGTGTCCATAGAGCAAATGGGACAAATACTGCGCCTTTCCTTTCCCGTGAACCAATAGAGAAAAAAAAAAGAGGCAAGGATTTCGAGCAAGGCGCATAAGCACAATTACATACCTCTTTTTTTTTTAATTTTTCACACGTATTCCTTCAAGAAACACTCCACTAACAGTTCTTGGCTGTCATGAAAGAAGCTTTGTGGTCCGAGAAATGAAGAGAGCAATTGAGTTATCGGGAGGTTGCGGGAGGCAGCGCGTGGGTCCATAGGAACGTTGCGCAACGAACAGATAGCAGCGACTCGCTGACGCCGCTAGCGAGTGAAGCGAGCCTGGAAGCGAGTGAGAACGGGATGCACGCAGCGTGATCCGCCGCTGTACGGTTGCTTTCTGCTGATGAAGGATGCGAGCGCTATTGTATCCCCCTCCGGACCGGTCGTCTCGATGCGCCCGCATACTTGCGGAGCGGGTCGGCGTTTCCGCAACCGGAGAGCACCCTCGCCTCCACTCAGGAAGAGGGGAGGGGGGGGGGAGGTCTCCTCTTTCTGCATGGCGGCGACGGTGTTCTACGCAGCCCGTTGTGTTGCTAGCTAGCGACGGCAGTCAGTCGCTGCTAGCGCTGCCTCCGGCTACCGCCTTTTTTTTCCTCGTGTGCTCCCGTAGCTGCGCGCGCTCCTGCCCCCATCATTCGCCGCTGAGTGTACCCCCCCGCCCTCCTCCTACGAGGCTCCGGTGGCCAAAGCGCCGGCTCGAACGGGGGGCGGAACTGGTTACGAGGCCGACGGCGACGCCGCCGCGAAACCGAGGAACGGCCGCCAAAGAGCTGCGCTTTAAAAAGTTCGCAGCAGTAGTTTAGCTCTGGTTAATACATTGCGCAAGCAATACTGCAATATTCCGCATAAGGTTCGGCATGCAGTGTAGCATCGCCGATGTTTCTCCTTGTAAGACTGCATAGCAACTTAATTACTCCGACGCAAACTTCTAATTCTCTTTGTCCACTTTCACTTCCGTTAGCGATCGTCTTTTATTGCGTATTTTATTACTGCGTAATTCCTTACCCTGGGCGGCGGCCGTCCGCCCCTTGGACCCTGAGTGGTGCGTCCCGACCACCGCTTTGGCACACATGCCTGGATTTGGACGCACGAATGCGACATCGGACCTTGCTTGCATCGCATGCGGTGAGAGAGTGCGTTCCGGGGAACGCCAGGAGTGCGAAGTGCGAGAGGATGGTTTGGTTTGTGGGGTTTTAACGTCCCAAAGCGACTAAGGCTATGAGAGACGCCGTAGTGGTGGATTCCGGAAATTTCGACCACCTGGGGTTGTTTAACGTGCACTGACATAGCACAGCACACGGACGCCTCTTCGTTTCGCCTCCATCGAAACGCAGTCGCCGAGGTCGGTTTCGAACCCGGGTACTCCGGCACAGTAGTCGGGCGTCTTACCACTGCACCACCCCGGCGGGGCGAAGTGCGAGAGGACAGGAGAGAGCTTTCGGTCTAATGCAATATTCTAGAGGGCGCTGCTAATGCTAACACTCCCCCCTTCGTCCCTTCCCTTCCTTTACGACGCGGTTCCGGTGTCGATGCAGCTGCGGCTCAAAGTCATACGTATGCGACGGCTCGAAACCTGGCGCAGTATTGCTTACGCAATAAAAACATAAGGAGAGCAGTGCGCGTTCATTGCTGTTACGCGGTTGTTTGCGGGAACAGCGGAGCTAGCCGGCGGCACGAGGTTGGTTGGTTGGTTCATAGGAAGTTAAAGGCGCAGTATCTGTCACACTTGGTCTGTGGACACCTGAACCGCGCCGTAAGGGAAGGGATGAAGGTAGGAGTGAAAGTGGATAGAGAGAAAGGAGGCCGTAGTGGAGGGCTACGGAGTAATTTAAACCACCTGGGGATCTTTAACGTGCGCTGACATCGCACAGCACACGGACGCCACGTGGAGGGGGGGCTTCCTCAAAATTTTACGCTATAGAATTAAGCCTGGTTATCACGAAATTGTAAAAAGCCCGCATTTTGTTGGTAAATACTTACCAACAAAATGCGGGCTTTTTACAATTTCGTTAGCCAGGTTTAATTGTATAGCGTAAAATTTTGATTAAGTACCAAAGAAATGCGGGCTTTTTACAATTTCGTGATAACCACGTTTAATTGTAAAGCGTAAAATTTTGATGCCCTCCCTCCGCCCACCGCCCCCGTTTTACGGCCGAAATTACAGGAAACGTGGAAGAAAGGGGCGCTCTCCTGGAAATGAACCTGATGACGAAAAGAGCGTAACATCGGCACGCCGATGCAGTGTGTTCTCGCTACGTCGCGCTGCTCTTCGGCGCCAGCTCCCGCAATCTGCTCTCTGGCTCACGCGTTTCTGGTGTCTCGATCGCGGTGCGCGGTCAACCGACGCTACCGTTCACCTGTGGGCTCTTGCGCATGCGGGCGAGTCGGCGCCCTATGGGTACTGCTTTTGTTTGTGACGTTTATGAAAGTTCAGATTGAATTAAATGCTTCTAATGGGGGCTGGCATTGTTCCCTTGGTGTGGTGCGGGCTTATAGCTAGCAGAGAGCGGGGAGGTGCGACGATTACTTGGAGCACTTTACTGGATGGAAATGGGAATTGGCCGTATAGTCACAAGTGCCACAAGCCTGCTCCTCTCTTTTCCACCACCAGCCAGTTCCACTGAACCTAAAAGTTAACAAAGATGCTAAGTTCAAGTCTATCTGCTCGCTAGACTAAGCAATCATGCGTGCAGTGAAGTTTGTCAAGCTGCTGCTGACTTGACAGCCTTCAGCGCGAGCCACCTTCCGTGCAAGCAATAGAGGAATTGCCGTTCCCGTCAGGAATATACAGCAAGTGGCAAAAGTACCGGCGGCTCATCCGCGAATTGGACGACTTTTTTCGGGATATTTCTGTCCACTCGGACGAGCCTCATAGGTCTCTCAAGACGACGCGCGAAGGCCGTCATACGAGTGCCGAGAGTGCAAGGCGTCATGGAAACCTCGACAGGATGACTCAGCTCTCCTATGACATCCAGTCATAATGAGGACTCAGATTCTACCTCCTCTGAGGAATCCCTGGGCGGTTCTGAGGACTCATGGGCATCTGAGGAGCATTTGGATGACTTTTAACACCAAGCATTCGAGGAGCTTTTGATGACCATCAATACAGAAGGAATCCCCTCGATGACAGATGCTGTTCGAGAGCTAGCAGAAATAGCTCGCAAACACTGTCTTACACATGTGGCGATAAATGACCTGTGCTTGCTTTTGCGACGACTGGGCCATTCAGTGACTCGTGACGCTGGCACTTTACTCAATACCGAGAGGAGAGTGAATGTGCAGAACAATAGTGTGCATTTTGGCTTGAGAGGTCAATTGATTGAAATAGTTCAAAAAAGTGGCAGTAGTTTGGTTCTGGTTAAACCTGGTAAGTTGCGAAAGCAATACTGCAATGGTTACGCTTAAGGTTCGGCATGTAGTGTAGCTGCGGGTTTAGCTTCACGCATCTGGCCACGATTAAAGACACGATACACAATGAATGACTAGTGTTCTTTGTCTAGCAGCGGCTTGCTCTCGCCGTTTTGCTAGCCGTTGTTCACGTTCTTCAGCAGTCTCTTGAGCCAGTTGCCGTTTTCTGGCTTCGGCGCATCGCCGATGCCTTGTAAGACTGCATAGCAACTGATTTACCCCTACGCGAGCTCCTATTTCTCTCTTTCCAATTGCACTCCTGTTAGCGGTCGTCTTGTTTTTTTACTGCGCAATTCCTTGCCCTGGGCGGCGGGCATCCGCCCCTTGGACCATGAGTGGTGCGTCCCGACCACCGCTTTGGCACACATGCCTGGATTTCGACGCGCGCATGCAACATCGGACGTTGCTCGCATCGCATGTCGTGGGAAAGTGCGATCCAGGGAACGCCAGGAGTGCGAAGTGCGTGAGGACGGGAGTGAGCGGTGCGTCAGCTTTTGTTCTAATTCTAACACTCCCCCCTTCCTCCCTTTCCTAACGACGCGGTTTCAAAGTCAAGAGTGGCGTCCGCCGGGGATACGCGAGGACTCGAAATCTGGAATAGTATTTCTTACGCAATAAAAGGTACTCGGGATCCTACATGGCGCCAAAGTGAATGTACACATCAACATCGATGGACTGCCTATATTCAAAAGCTCTTCGTTGAGGTTCTGGGTTTTGCTTTGTGCAATAGCGAATGAAGTTGACAGTAGGCTCTTTGTTGTCCCCATTTATTGCGAAAAAAAAAACCAACTAATATTGGAGATTTTCTGAGGCCATTTATACTTTAAACAAAAATCCTGGAGGCCTCTTGTGTGGTCATCAATGGCGTGCGCCACTCTGTTCGTCACGCTGCTATAACATGCGATGCTCCCGCACACTCATATGTCAAGAATGTGAAGGGACACGGTGGCTACTATGGATTCGATCGCTGTACTCAAAAAGATGAAAGGGTCGAGCGGGGACAAACATTTGCAGTGTGTGTTGGTTTTGTAAGCCGCCCTGATAAGTCTTTCCGCACAATGGCTGAAGCAGGCCATCATCATGCCACAAGTCCGCTGTTGTAGTTGCGTCTTGACATTATTAAACACATTCCTTGCATATACATATACATATAGATATAGATATACATATAGATATGCATATACATATACATATACATATACATATACATATACATGGGTACATAAAGCTCTCGAGCAGTTGTCATAAACGTTCGTCCATTATAGCTATAGTTGGCTGAATGCCTACAGTGCCACAAATGGCTGTCTTTAAGTACCGACGGATATTGCTTCACTGACACGCGCTTTTTTTTTAACTATATAATTGTATCATAACGAGTCCCTCATTCCCCTTCAATTTTATGCTTAGCGGCGCGTCTGAAGGCGACGCGACGTACATATGTATATCTACCTAACATATATCAAGAATAGCTTTCGTTTCGTGCACTTAGTAAGCGAGCTACTCCTAGCATTTGCGCTATTTACAATCCTACACGAACCATCGAAGATCAAGCGTCGGCACAACACGCATCTCTCCGCGCCCTTCCATAATAATTGTTAAAATGCGCGGCCGTCTAAAATGACATGATTTAGTCCTTTAGAAGCTTACGTGTGCGCGTGCATGTATATGCATATGTGTGTGCGCGGTAAGTGAGTGGGCGTGTGCTGTGGGGGTGAAAAGACGGGAGGTTAATATACGCACTCAACGCACCTACCATCGGTGCGTTGCCTTTCCTTCCGCTTTGCATTTGATATTCTTTATGCCTAAAAATTATCATACGACTAATTCTTGTCAACAGTAACAACAAAACATTAACATCAATATCTCCAACGTTTGCATTGGACTCGTAGACTGTTGGCTCTTTTAAATCCTGTAATAACAAGCACTTCATTTCCCCTTACACACACACACACACACACACACACACACACACACACACACACACACACACACACACACACACACACACACACACACACACACACACACACACACACACACACACACACACACACACACACACACACACACACACACACACACACACACACACACACACACACACACACACACACACACACACACACACACACACACACACACACACACACACACACACACACACACACACACACACACACACACACACACACACACACACACACACACACACACACACACACACACACACACACACACACACACACACACACACACACACACACACACATATATGTATATATATATTTGCCCACACATATGCCTCCTCTATCGGCGGCGAATAATATAAATGTGCCCGTCCCCAGCCCCTGCGGGGTCACCGTCGCAGATGTTGCTCAGAACAGCCCAAACTGCGTGCCTACGCTTCGCCACCGTGACGCCCAACGTTCAGCCCCTGTACTTTCTAAGCAGGTCCCATGCAGGCTGCAGGCGGTAATGCTAGCTCCTTGCCCGCACACAGCCTTCTTGGCTCCGTCAGGGGGCTGTACGGGCTGCCTTGATAGGGATGCCAGCGTCTATACCCAAATTTTTTATGCACATGAACTGTGTGAAGCCCATGTCTAACCATAACATACCCGGTGTAGGATAAAGGCAGTCAAAATGTGGGAATGCGAACTGTGTCCACGTTCATGCCAATGTGGGACCATCGCAAGTGTTGTGCAGACAGCCCAAAGTTTGTTCATGCCCACGCTTTGCCACTGTGAAGCCGAAAACGTCGCCCTTGCATTTTCTATTCAGGTCCCATGTAGGACGAAGGCGGGCATACAAGAATCTTGCCCACACAGAACCCACATGGCTCTCTTACGGTGCTGCACGGGCAGTCCCTTTTAGGGCTTCCTGCACTTTACCATTAAATAGCCCGCATCTTTGCCCGCATGTACCTTTTTGAGGGACCCGCGTAGGCTGTCCGGTATGTTTTAGCCCACGCATAGCCGATGAAGGGCCCACGCAAGCATAAAACGGGCAGCCCAATTTTTTTTGCCAGCCTATACCCACGTGGGGCCAACGTAGGTTTATTGTGGGGAGCCTCTTGCCCTGCCTGTATCGGACTCGCATAGACCTGACACCTTTTGCTACTGGGGATATCTGTAAGCGTACGGTTGAGGCGTTCTGTGAGGCCGTTGTTCTGGTAATGATAGAGGGTGGTAAATGTGTGGCGGACGGTGCACACATGAAGTATCTCGTCAACCGCTCTGGAGAGGAAGCAGCGACCACGATCCGTGAGTAGTTCACGAAGGGCACCGTGTTGTAGTATCATATCGTGGAGGAGGAAATCAGCGACGTCGGTAGCGCAGCTAGTCGTGATTGCGCGGGTAAATTTTTTTAAATTTAAAAATACTGCCAGTCCCTTCAGGGATTTTTTCAGGAGTGAGTTTGTTTTTTGTTGCAGGCATGTAGTCGACAAGGCATAGCATTGTGAAAAAAAAATATAAGCACACTGGGAAATATTCAGACAATGTGACAATGCACTGAAAATAGGGATACAAAAATACAAAAACGCATCAAACACCATCGCCCTTTTACATTGTACATGTTCATGAGATTGTAAAAATACAAAAAGCCCTCGGAATGGAGGAAAAAAAGAACATTATTATTTGTTTTCTGACAACACACTTTTGCCAACCATTTCTAAGAATTTCTCGACTGTTGGCTGTGCAGTCACCGTACCGCCTAAGGAGTTCCACTCTCGTACAGCTCGCAGGAAAAAGCAAAACATAAACGTGTTATTGGCACACAAATATTCTTCTAGTGTGAGTGTATTTTTGTGACGCGTTTCTCTGGCAGTGTTGAAGGTAATGTAGTGTCAAAACCAACTTTAAACTTGTTATGCAAGAGCATATACAGAACCCTCAGCCTGTGAAACGTCGCACGACTAGCTAGCGTATCAAGCACGATTTCAGACAGCATCTGCGTCGGTGAGTCAGTACGCCTCTATCTGTTGTAGATAAAACGCACACCTTTTCGCTGGACAGCCTCAAGCGTGGTTATGTGATCTTGCGTATGCGGGAACCATGCAACGTTTGCGTATTCTAGAATTGGGCGAATGATTGTTATGTAGGCCAAAAGCTTGTCTTCCTTTGTGGAATACCTTGATTACTTGATTTGTGGAATTTACTTGATTTATGAACTGGTATTTTATTGCAACTTTTCATACCATGGGGAGGCAGCGCTCGCGGATAGACTTATTGAACACAAGGCATAAGTACTTGCTCATAGGATCGGCATATCGTTTGAAGAAGACATCAGGTATTCCGTCAGGACCGCTGCACTTCTTGTCGTCTAGGTTTAACAACAGTGATAATACTCCCTCTTCGGTTACGATTGGGGCACCTATCACGGCGTATTGGTTTCTGTTTTCTTGCTGAAAGGGATGGATAATACCATTGTCAGGTGTAAATACGGATTGAAAAAGTACATTAAACGCTTCTGCGTGCTTTTCTCTTCAAGAGGAGGCAAAGGGTCTGGACAATTTTCATTGTCGCTAATATAGCGCCAGAATTTGTGTGGCGATTCTTTTATAAAATGACTAAGTGTTGTACTGAAATAACGCTGCTTTGCTTCTTTTGTATTTTCTTTCAGCTATTTGTTTAAAGTAATAATCTTTTGGCAAAAGTCTGAGGCCTGGCTTGATTTGTTAGATTTTCTCAACCTTTTAGTTTCGCGTTTTAAGTGAATCAGTCCACGTGTTATCCATGGATTGAGGCTTTTTGTGTTCTTTTTTATTTGTGGGACGAACTGCCTCATGCAGTGCATAGCATGTGCCTTCAACCGCAGCCATATTTCATTGATGTCTGCGGAACCTTCTGTGCATAGTTCATTAAAGTCAAGGTACTCATGCGCAAGGTAAGTCATGATAGCGGCATCATCTGCTTTGTTAAAGGCATATACACTCTTTGCAGACACATGTTGGCAGATTCTTCCCGGAAACGATAGTGTGCAAAAAACCATATCATGACCAGATAAGCCATCAAGAATATTCACACTAGCCTTTTAATTCAGAAAATGATCGCTTACAAAAATAAGATCTAAAACAGAGCTTGAAGCACCCTGCACACGAGTAGCCTTGCAAATGATTTGTGTTAGATGTAAAATGAACATGAAGTTTACTAGAATGTTGTTTGTTACCGTGGATGGGCTTAATAAGTTCCAATTAACGTTTGGAAGGTTAAAATCACCTGCCATTATTATGGCGCTTTCAAGCATATATTTTTGCATGTACTCAAGAAGCGGCTCAAGATAAGAGACCTCTGCATTTTGGGGTCTGTATACTGCACCAACGTAGACAGAGCTCTGATATAGCTGAATCTTACACCAAACTGCTTCTACGCCTGGAACGTCTGACATTAATGAATAGCATATTCCTTGCCTCAGGAGCACAGCCACGTCCCCGCCTCTAGTTAGTCTGTCTTTCCGAACCATGGTGTAGCCAGGTGGAACAAATTCATGGCTCTTGATGCCAACATACAGCCATGTTTCCGTAATGCAAACTATATCAAAGTTTAGGGCAATCAAAACTGCGTCTAGCTCTTCAACTTTGTCCGTTAGCCTACGCGCATTAACATTAATCACAGTCAAGGGTGTCGGCGGCTTCAAGTTACTCGAGTTGGAGCAACGTCCAGGCTTTCGTTTCTTTTTAACTTCAACAATGTCGTTGCTCCCCTCGTCCCATCTGTACAACCGTTTATTTATCTTTATTTTATAGTAATTCAGGTACACCTTTTCTTTTTGGTCACGGTTTACTTTCGTTCGCTCCCAAAGCTTCTTTCTAACTTCTCGTACACCCCGGGAAACGTCTTGACAAATTGAGTACCCAGTTTGTTTAAGCTTTGTGCAGTTTCCGAGTATATTAGCTTTATCTCTGTAGTCAAATAATTTCAAGATAACTGGCCGATGCTTCGAATCGTCAGAGGTTTAATCTTTTCGACCAAGACGATGGATTCTTTCGAAGCCTGCAGTTTTACATTCTAATTTTTTTTTTTGGTAACGTTTCTCTACAGCATCTTGCAAGCCTTGGGGGGTCTCATCCTCTTGCTCCTTAACACCATAAATAATGAGATTCGACCTGCGGCTCCTATTATCAAGATCATCAGCTGTTTTAATCAAGGAAACAACCATTTTCTCAAGTTTGTCCACCCTCTCCATGCATTCCAAGACCTGTGTTTCTATCTTGCCTATTTTTTCTAGTTTTTTTGTCAATCAATCCTAGTTTTTGGTTGGTCACTGTTTTCTCTTGCTTTATCTCCTGGATGTCTTTCGCAATCGCTTTCGGTTGCTCTTCAAGCGTTTCGGTTAAGGGACCAGGGTTAGTCTCGACGTCCTCCGCCAGTAACAAGAGGGATCGTAAAGAAACCAACATATTAACTTAACGTTCAAACTGCAGGAGTGGGCACGGCAGCAAGAGCAGGCAGAGGTTGTTGCTACTAAACGTTTTTCCGAAGCGTTTTCTCACCTGAATCACAAAAAGGAACGGATTTGAATTCTGCATCTTGGCAATGCTGCCGCGCCCACTGATGGGTTCCCCGCCGAAGATCTCGCTTATATTTCAGTCCACTGACGTCACAGTCATCGTCCGTGATGCTACCGTTGCTGATAGCTTGGCGCTGCTGGGATTATAGTTGACGCTGTCACCGTCTGATGCGCGATGGAAGGGCCAGTCATATTCCCAGATCTCAAGTAGCCGGAACAATTCAGTGGAAGCGTAGGATGTTGTCGCATTCGTCTCTGAACAGGGTCCGGAAGATGACAGCAGCAATCCAAGCAAAACGTGAATCACGAAAAGGAACGGATTTGAATTCCGCATCTTGGCAATGCTGCCGCGCCCACTCATGGCTTAACACGTAGTATAGTCGGTCGCTACGGCGATCCATTTGTTGCCCGAGGCAAACACCGGCAAGGGTCCAAGCAAATCAACACCAACACGGAGAAGCGGGTCAATCGGGATGTAGATTGGCTGCAGGTGTCCTGATGGCAATACGGATGGTTTTTTTTTCGACGCTCGCACAGCTCCAATGCGGCCACATAATGCTGAACTGAGCGATAGAGACCCGGCCAGTAAAAATGTCGGCGCACGCTGTCATACGTGTGGGACACGCCAAGATGTCCAGCGGTGGGAGCATCATTAAATCGTTCCAGGATGGTGTAGCGCAGATATTTCGGAACGACGAGCAAGAGCTCAGCACATCAGGTCGCATACTGCGGCGGAATAGCGCTTCCCTTTGCAATACGAACATGGAGGGCAGGATGGCACTGGCCGGTAGTCAGACGATCGATGATAGACCAGAGCGCGGAGTCCGAGCGCTGCTCTACGGCTTTGTGGGGAAAGGCTGATAAAGACAGGAAACATACGTCAATGTCACATGCCGTAGAGTTGGGAGGATCGACAGGATGCCGGAAACAGCAGTCTGCATCTTGGTGAAGCCAACCAGACTTACAAACCACGGAAAGGTGTATTCTTGAAACTTTAACGCCCATTGTCCCAAACGTCCCGTAGGGTCTTTGAGTGAAGATAGCCAGCACAAGGCATGGCGGTCCGTGATAACAGTAAAGGGTCGCCCAAACAAATAAGGGCGGAATTTCGCAATAGCCCAAACAAGAGCTAGGCACTCCCTCTCTGATAGAGTAATTTTGTTTTGCCCTAGATAGTAGGCGGCTGGCACACGCAAACACTGAGGTGCGGCCGTGGTGTCGCTAAACGAGGATAGCTCCAATGCCGTAACCACTTGCGTCAGTGCGGAGTTCAGTAGGGGCTGAAGGGTCGAAATGGGCCAAGACGGGTGGATTGGTGGGAGCAGCGATATGTCCGGAGAAAGCTGCAGCTTGGTCAGGGCCCCAAGAAAAAGGTGCATCTTTTTTAAGTCGGGTGGTGAGAGGGCGAGGACGGCTGCGAAGTTCTGGACGAAACGATGGAAATACAAACACAAGCCGAGAACACTTCGAACATCACTAGATGAACGTGGCGTGGGAAAAGTACGAACGGCGCGAATCTTATCGGGGTCATGCTGAACACCAGCACCATTCGAGTGCCCAAGAACTTTGATTTACCTATGGTCGAAAATGCATTTATTGGAGTTGAGTTGAAGGCCGGCGTGGCCAAATAGCTTGAGAATGATAGAAAGGCAAGAGAGGTGGCTGTAAAAAGTGGACAAGAAAACAATGACGTTGTTCAAGTAACAAAGACGACTCGTCCACTTGAAGCCGCGCAGCTACAAGTCCATCATCCGTTAGAAAGTTGCAGGGGCGTTACATAGGCCAAAAGGCATGACTTTAAAATGGGAGAGCCCGTCGGGAGTGACAAATTCCATTTTTTCGCGAGCTGCTTCATGGACGGAGATTTGCCAGTAGCCAGAGCGAAGGTCGATGGAAGAAATGTAGCTGGCTCCATGCAAGCAATCAAGTGCATCGTCGATGCGCGGAAGAGGGTAGGCGTATTTCCTGGTCAACTTGTTGAAGTACTGGTAATCGACGCAGAATCTCTAGCTCCCATCTTTCTTCTGGACTAGTCCAACAGGTGACGCCCAAGGACTGTTTGAAGGATCAATGATGTCTTCGGCCAGCATCTTGTCGACTTCACATTGAATCACCTGGCGCTCGGAAAGAGAGACACAGTACGGTCGCTTGTGAACCGGAGTAGCATTGCCGGTGTGGATGGGGTGGGCTGCAACAGACGTTTGGTAAAGAAGTCGGGCCCCAAAATAACATATGTCGGTTTATGAAAGCCACAGCTTGTAGAGCATGTCGACAGAATCGGGTTTTAGCTCTGCCGCAATCATGCTTGAAACAGGATCACGGTGGAATGGAGAAGACATGGGAGTGGTAGGTGCTGTGCAAGGTGGAGAGGGAGGGTCGGCAGTTAGGGCTGAAATTTCACAGTCAGTCAGCGGGGAAAGTTCAGCTAATGAACATCCGTCGGAGAAGACTTGGGTCGACAAATTGAAGTTGAGGAGTGGGAGAGGGGTGCGATTCTGAGATACGTGTACGAAGTGTGAGAGGATTACGTGACGATGCAGAGCGACATCTGTAATTGGGCACGCCAGGTAGTCTCCATTGGGAACTGGTGGGGAAAGGGCAGATAGGAATGTAAAAAACGGCTTCAGGAGGGAGGCGGGAATATTTTGCTGAGCGGAGGCGAGGTGGCGTGGGGAAGTCTTCAGAGCAGAGGGGATGGTCCAGGCGTAGAA
This sequence comes from Amblyomma maculatum, assembly GCF_055883805.1. Lineage (NCBI taxonomy): Eukaryota > Metazoa > Arthropoda > Arachnida > Ixodida > Ixodidae > Amblyomma > Amblyomma maculatum. Next base: position 103,800,638 of record NC_139352.1, read on the forward strand.
TTCTGGTTGAGCAGTCAATAAGGTCTGAATGAGCGGTCAAAAAGTCAAAACCAAGGAGCAGGTCAAGGGGGCATTCCTGAAGCACGGTGAATAATACTGGTTTGTGACGACCCGCAATGGTAACGCGGGCGGTACACATGTCCAGCACGGCAGCAGGGCTGCCACTGGCGACACGAACGGTGGGCGAAACTGCTAGCGTCAGGAATTTCCTCTGGCGATGATGAAACGATGAACTCGGAACAGAGAGTTGGGCACCAGGGACAATAAAGGCAGAGACAGGTACGCCATCCAAAAGGACTTCAATGAGGTTAAATTGTTGAGCAAAGGTCAACAAAGGTTTTTCAGCCCGGGTCTCGAATGCAGCATCAACGTCGGGAGCTGCGTTGTATAGTTTTCCGTGAAGCGGCCGTAATACGACGGTGAAGAACTACGCTGAGGAAGAGGAGAGCGGGAACGTACGGTTAGTGGGGAAGGCGACCGGCTGGAAACAAGAAGAGGTGGAACAAAATCGGCACAGAGCGGGTCAGGTCAGGGCGAAGTACGACGCGATGCAGACTCCACTGCGATTGACATTGTGGATTGTGCGGGACGGCAAGTACCAGCGGTTGCAACAGTGATGGGAGATATCGTCACGACTGAAGTCACAGGGAGCCGTGAAGGTACACGTAGCCGAGGACCCGAGAATAAGGTCGGCTTGTAGTTCCGAACACAGAGTCACAGAGTCCAGCACCAGCGCGCCGCTCGTGCCAACCACCGCTTCGTCGTCGTCGGCACCAAACACGGCGGTCGCGAGGCGCTAGGCACGTGGCAATATGACCAACACGGGAACAAGTGAAGCAGATTGGGCGATCGTCAGGGGTAATAAGGCATAAAGCTGGGGTTAGAGGCAGCAGCGATCACAGGAGAGGATGAGTTGGAGTCGATGGTCGCGCTCACTATTGGTGCCAGACATGCCCGCTTCGGTTATTATCAGACGACGACAAGGGGCAGCAAGTCGAAGAAATGCTGCAGAAAACTGTAAAAGCGGTGTAGCCATAAGTGCTAGGAGAACGGAAGAGAAGAGCCAGCTGCCAAGGCACAAGCCTGTAGAGCACCACGGATCAAGCATATAGGTAGGGCCGTCCAGCGTGCAGCACCTGAAAAATTGAAGATAGTGTCTTGATATGCTTGTGAACGTAGTACCTGCTGCTGCTGCTAGAGTGTGAATATATGTTTCGTTCGTACGGCTGCAGGTAAGCGATAGTCCTGGTGGCGCTCACTGTGGGTGCCAGACACGCCCGCCTCGGTTATCCTCAGACGATTACATGGGGCAGCAAGTCGAGGAAATGCTGCAGAAAATTGTTAACGCGGCGTAGCGATGAGTGCCGGGAGAACGGGAGAGGCAAGGCAGCTGTCAACGCAACCACCGGTAGAGCCGCACTGGTAGAGAACAACCGGCAAAGCGTACAGGTAGAGCTGTCCAGCATCACTGAAAAATTGAAGACCGTATCTCAATATGCTTGTGTGCGTGTCTGCTGCTCGTACCAGATTTGGGTGGGATAACAGCTGAAAAATTGTGTCAGTTTGCTTGGGATAGTTTCAACAAATGCAGAGTTGCTCTTTTTGATAAAGTGAGAAACTAACAAACTTTCTCATTGTTGTAGGGAAATCAATGTTTAGGTAGTCTTTTTCCCAATAAATGTCATTTAGAAATTCAGCGCTTAAGTATCCTCTTATCTTAGTCGTTTCTTTTGCAGTGTTGCGCTGGAATTATTACATAATAGGACAACTGGCCCGCACTCTTACCCTGCAGTGCAATCAGCTTTTGCGACATAGACACTTCATTTGCAGTGGTGTCGTGCGGAAGTCTGGAGGCGTATGTGCCCTGAGTTACTGCGTGTTAACAGTTTTGTTATTCCCTCAAGCCACTCTTCGAGAAAAAAACACCGGGGGTTCACGGCTTGAGCCTAGGAATGGGGCGAAAGCTGTGAGTGTTGCCGCCATAGCGTCTGTAACACAGTCGTTCATATTGTTACGAGTGCAAATCACGCACCGATGGGTAACAGCACTCTGAAATCAATGGGTACGGCTTAGCCGCACAACTCAACACTGAGCGTCGTCTTCGTCCACACGCCCAGACAATCCTTCTTTCACTTGCTGAATGCCTGCTTGGGACACCACATAACATTACCTCCCGCCGCAGAAGCACAGTCCCGGTGCGTTCTAGGTAAAAAAAGCGGGGCGTGAATAGTACGGCTTGAGTCGTGTCACATGCACAATGTTGGAAGCTTGTGGTGTAGAAGACTTCGGGTTCAAAGGTTCGATTTCGTATGAGACGTCGGTGAATCGGCGCAAGATACGGTAGGGGCCTGTGTACCGTGGTAGACGTTTTTCGCACAAGCCCACCCAGCGTGATGGGAGCCAGAGCAGAACGAGAGAGCCTGGGGCGTAGTGCACATCACGATGGCGACTGTTATAACGGGATTTCTGTGAGCCTTGGGAGGCAAAGACCCTGTTGCGAGCAATGTGGCGAGCAACTTTGGCGCGGGATATGACATCACGAGCGTAAGTAATAGTGGCGGCGTCAGTAGTGGGTAGCGATGTATCAAGGGGAGTAATGGGTGTCAGCCAAAGATCAGATAAAAGGGAGAGTAGCCAGCGGTATCATGACGAGAAGGGTTATAGGCAAATGTTACAAAGGGTACATTAGTGTCCCAATCCCGATGGTCGCCGGAGACATCATGGATAACATATCTGTGAGCGTACGGTTGAGGCGGTCTTTCAGGCCGTTGGTCTGAGGATGACAGGCGGTGATAAATTTGTGGCAGACGGTGCACACACGAAGTAGCTCGTCAACCACTCTGGAGAGGAAGCAGCGGCAACGATCCGTGAGTAGTTCGCGAGGGGCACCGTGTTGTAGTATCATGTCGTGGAGGAGGAAATCAGCGACGCCGGTGGCGCAGCTAGTCGGGATCGCTCGGGTAATGGCGTAACGCGTAGCAATATTTTTTTCTTTTTTGGGGGGGAAAAGAAGACGCATTATACTTTTGAGCGGACACCAGCAAACGGTGGACAGCGACACCTACCAAGTCAAAGTCATGTTTCATATTTTTCTTTGTACATTGTACATCAGTTTATAAGAATTTATTTATTTATAAGAAGGGAAAGGCGCGGTAACTGTCTCACTTGTTTTCTGTGGACACCGCAATCGCGCCGTAAGGGAAGGAAGGAAGGTGGGAGTGAAAGTGGAAAGAGAGAAAGAGGAGCCGTAGTGGAGGTATAGTGTTCTAGAATTGGGAAGTGTGCCGGCCCCGCCGGGGTGGCGCAGTGGTAAGACGCCCGACTACTGCGCCGGTTCGAACCCGACCTCGGCGGCTGCGTTTCGATGGAGGCGAAACGAAGTGGCGTCCGTGTGCTGTGCGATGTCAGCGCACGTTAAAGATCCCCAGGTAATCGAAATTACTCCGTAGCCCTCCACTACGGCTCCCCTTTCTCTCTTTCCACTTTCACTCCCACCTTCCTCCCTTCCCTTACGGCGCGGTTCAGGTGTCCACAGAGCAAGTGTGACAGATACTGCGCCTTTCCCTTCCTGTGAACCAACCAACCAACCAACCAACCAACCGTCTTCGGCGCGCGGCAATGGGAGCGACGTGGTCGCCGGAGCGATGAAAAGCGTAGGTGGTGCTGTCAGCCGTAGGAGCGCATCACAAGCGCGCGCGCCGCAGAGGAAACGCTTGGGGCGTCTGCTTCTGCGGCTCGTTTCCTGCGTGAATTTTGTTGCATCGCGTTGCTTCTCTGGCTGTTGTACTATGGCGCGTTGTTGAGCGAGGAGCGATGATTGGTCAAGCAGGAAAACACATGTTTGCCGAGAGCACAGTAACAGTTCCGTCCGTCTCGTATGACTTTCGCCCCCCCCCCCCTTTTTTTACTGAATGCTCTTTTCCTTCCTTTCGTTCTTTCTTCTTGCTCATTGCGCGCTCTTTCTGCTGCCTTCCCTATTCGAACCCTTCCCTTCTCGAAATACGCTCAAAGCATGGTTGACTCAAAGCATGGTTTCCTAAGCAACAACACCGCGGAAGGCCTTCGGGTAACTTTGCAGTCCACAGTCGACCTCGTTGACTACTTATCTGCAAAATGCGGTTTTACATACATTATCACATCGAGACTATGCCAAGACAAACTAGAAAACCTCTTCGGCATCGTGAGGCAATTTAATGGCTGCAACGATCATCCCACGCCGGCTCTATTTTTAGTGACAGTTAATGCCCTGGCATTTTACAACTTAGCGAAGCCCCCAAAGACAGGAAATTGTAATGCTGAAATTGTAAATGCCTTACTTGGAATTAGCCGTACAAGCTAGAAACCTATCCAGCTTCTTTTAAATCCTATTGATGAGCTGGACCGTTTAGTTGACGAGGGAAGGCTTGAGGACGTCGAAGCTAATTTGAATTCCCTTCCTTCAGATGACCACAGATACGTCACTAGGCACAGTTCTAGCCGTCTCATAGCTTATATTGCAGGATATGTCGCTAGAAAGTTCATGAAGAAGTCAAAATGCAGTACTTGCTCCGCTTATCTCATTTCAAGCCAATCGTGCGCGCCACAAACAGAAGAAAATAGATTTATCTCAAACTTCAACCACGGAGGTCTTCTTTATCCGTCCTTGGAGCTTGCAAAGCTCGTGCACACGCTGGAACAGCCTTTCACGTTTTTTTTTTAGTTCAAGAAAGATTAACGCAAATAGCATGCGTGATTTTGCTTTGTTTTTGCAAAGCGCAGAGGTTTCCAAGTTTGGTTGCCCTACTCATGACAAAGAAATGACACTTAACATAGTGAAGTTCTACGTCCTCATGTGATTGCGTTTTTATGCCAAGTCGTTAAACCAAGAGCAGACCTCTAAAGCAAAACAGAGCTGAGGAGGTGCAAGTAATCGTGTTTGAGGACTTTAATTATTCTGCCTTTCTCTTGTGTGTTTTCAAATTTAGCAGCTTAATTTACTCACGGCCTAGTACAGTTCATTAATATTATCCTATAGTTCTGTACAGTTTTATACGTTTGTACGATATTCTTGCACTAAGTCGCGATTTTTTTTTCACGTCGTCCATTATGTGGTTTCGTTCATTGCTATGTGCTCTCATACATTCATTTCGTTTTGAGTAGGACTGCCAGTTCATATGTATTCGCCCACATTTAAATAAAGTCATCAGTAAGCGCTGGCATAATTTCTGTCTTCAAGGAATCTTCGCATACCTCTATTTACATGTGGCGCAAAAAGTACGCTAACCTAGCCTAAAACCCCATTCACTGCGTTTTCAGAACGTGCTAGCGTCGATGGAAGACTTCAGTCTAGCCCGCATAAACCGGTGCATCCAATATTAAAAATTTACGTGATCATAGAAATACGTTAGACATTCGTCATTGAACCTCCCGCTAGCGTTCGAGAAATAAAGCACCCAATACGTTCAGGAAATATATCTTGCCATTGTTTGTCAGTTCGTCGGCAATGTGTATTTTACATTGCCTGTAAATATTATCTTCCTAGTTTTAATTAATAATAATAATAATGATTGGTTCACAGGAAGGGAAAGGCGCAGTATCTGTCACACTTGCGTCTGTGGACACCAAGGGATGAAGGTGTCCACAGGCACAAGTCTGACAGATACTGCGCCTTTCCCTTCCTGTTAACCAATCATTATTATTATTAATAATAAAAGCTGTGAAGATAATTTTAGCCAGTTAATTCGGCCGTTAACTAGACAATTCAGTGCCAACTTCATGAAACGAGTCTTTCTCTATACTACTACTACTAATGATAATAATAATAATATTAATAATAATAGTTAGCAGAGAACTATTACTGCGTATTATTATTATTATTATTTAGTAGTAGTAGTAGTAGTAGTAGTAGTAGTAGTAGTAGTAGTAGTAGTAGTAGTATAGGCTCTCTCAAGCTAGTGCCGCGTCCAACGCGACGCCCACTGAAAAAGCATGGGCTGCTAATCGCTAGGCTTCTCGGCTCCTGGGGGCGGTAGATGCTAGTCGGAACAGCCCGTTTTCTTCATCTCTTCTATTGCTTTGTCCCTTGCGGAGCCACCGTACCGAGCAAACCCAAATACGCCGCCGGGGTGGTGCAGTGGTAAGACGCCCGACTACTGTGCCGGAGTACCCGGGTTCGAATCCGACCTCGGCGGCTGCGTTTCGATGGAGGCGAAACGAAGAGGCATCCGTGTGCTGTGCGATGTCAGCGCACGTTAAAGATCCCCAGGTGGTCTAAATTACTCCGTAGCCCTCCACTACGGCTCCTCTTTCTCTCTTTCCACTTTCACTCCCACCTTCCTCTCTTCCCTTAGGGCACGGTTGCGCTGTCCACGTAAAACTAGTGAGACAGTTACCGCGCCTTTTCTTGCTATAAATAAATCAGTTTTGTTTTTAAATCAGGCAGCGGAAGTGGCTCAGCTAGAGCCAGAAACAGGCTCGTGCATTTTCTTTTCCTTCTTCCTACAGCCACAACAACAACAACCGTTAACCTACCGTTCCAACCCCAGAGGACGTGGCCCTACGGGGCTCGGACGGTAGGTCAACGCCGCTTGCGGCGGGGGCTAGCCAGGCACCAAATTGTATCTGTTCTAGGCCGTCGTTCCACACGCCACTGCTTCTGTGGTGGATGACGGCTGTTGCGGCGCGCGTCTTTCTCTCCCTCTTCTTTTTCCTTTCTTCTCTATTTTCTCTTCTGTCAGCACGAGGCAGCGGGGGTGGCTAAGCTATAGGGCCAGTAGCAAGCCCGTGTATGTTATTTTCCTTCTTCCTACAGCCACATCAACAACGCCGCCGGGCAGCGCTTTTTGCCTTCCGCGAGTGACAGATGCTGCGCCTTTCCTTTCCTGTAAACGAATTATAGAACGTCGGTGAACTTACGCGTTAGACATGGAAGCCAAGGAGAGTTTAGCTGCTGGCGAACAGCCCGGAAGACTCGAAAAATTAAGTTCTGATCCCGAGGTAGTTAGTCACTGCTTTTCGCTACGTATATCCAGGGGGGAGGAGGTGGTGAAGGGCGGCTGTTCCTGGCCCTACGGGGCTGAAACAGTAGATCAAGGCCGCATGCGGCGCGCGCTAGCCAGCCACCAAATGTTTATCTGTTGTAGACCGTCATTGCACCCGCCACCGCTTAGGTTGGAGAGGACGGCTGTTCCGGCACGCGTCTTTCTCTCCCTCTTCTTTTTCTTCTCTACTATCTCTCTTCTGTCCGCACGAGCAGCAAGGTGGCTCAGCTACAGAGCCAGTAGCCGGCCCGTGCATTTTTTTCTTTCTTCCTACAGCCACAACAGCAACAATAACTGATATCCAGGCATAGCAGAGCTAAGCCATCTTTCATTTTTATTGCGATCTGCATTTTGGCGTCTCGGATCGGCAAGGCGTTCTCCTCTATTCGGGCGTCCAGGCTGCTCTGCATCTTTGCATTCGGAGCGGCGGTGAGGCGAGCTCTGAGTCTAGCGCCAGCTGCGCACTGTGACGTCACTCGTCTGTAGGGGTCGCTAGGAAACGGCTCAATATCACGGTACAACCACGGCGAAACTGGTGCCAAGGCGAAACGGCGAGACATGGGCTTATTGTAGCTCATGCTACATCGTAGGTCTTGAACCCAGACGGAACAGGAGGCCCTGAAGCACAGGAGTTCGACCTAAGCGAAGAGGTGGCGGACGAGTTTATGCGCTCTCTGCGCGAACCTTTCCTTCTTTCCCGATCTACCCGAGCAAGCAGCTGCAAGGCATGCCACGTACGACAGTATGACGCACACTACGGGCGTCGTCTCACCGAGAGATGCAAGCGGCACTCTAAACCCACATCTAACAGCAGGCACTCCGGCCCCATTCTCCCCGAAAGAAATATTTAACAAGCTTTGACATCAAAATTTGTACATAAAATCGGATGTTGGCCTTTGCTTCGTTGGATAGCTTAGAGCTTCCGCCGAAAGCACGACATTAATAATTGGTGATCAAAGGGAACACGCAATATCTGTCAAACTCGTTTGGTGGAGACTTGAACTGTGCTTAAGAAAAGGGAGCAGATGGGAGAGTAAAGCAGAAAGACTGAAATGTATGCCTTAGTGGAGGGATCTGTAGTAATTTCGACCACCTGGAGATCTTTAGTTTGATTTGATTGATTGATTTATAGGGAATGGAAAGGCGCGGTAACTGTCTCACTTGTCTTTCTGTGGACGCCTCAACCGCGCCGTAAGCGAAGAGATGAAGGTGGGAGGGAAATTGGAAAGAGACTGAGGAGCCGTAGTGGAGGGCTTCGGACCAATTTCGACCACCTGGGGATCTTTAACGTGCGCTGACATCGCACAGCACACGGACGCCTCTTCGTTTCGCCTCCATCGAAACGCAGCCGCCGAGGTCGGGTTCGAACCCGGGTACTTCGGTACAGTAGTCGGGCGTCTTACCACTGCACCACCCCGGCGGGGCGATCTTTAGAGTGTTGTTGTTGCGGCTGTAGGAAGAAGGAAGCGGTGGCGGGTACAATGACGGACAACAACACATAAAAATTGCGGCTTTCTAGCCCCCGCCCGCTAGCGGCGTTGACCTACCGTCCCAGCCCCGTAGGGCCAGGAACTGCCATCTTTAGAGTGCACTGACATCGCTTCGCATACGTTGTTGTTGTTGTGGGTGTAGGAAGAAGGAAAAAAAAATGCACGATCCTGCTATGGCCTCTGTAGCTGAGCCGCCTCAGCTGCCTCGTGCAGGCAGAAGAAAAAATAGAGAAAAAAGAAAAGGAAGAGGGAAAGAAAGACGCGCGCCGCAACCACAGCCATCGTCCACCACCAGCGATGGCGTGTGCAATGACGGCCTACAACAGATAAACAATTACCGACGATTACGTTACTTCCTAATGCGAAATTTGAGCGCAGCAAATAAGCTGTTTCACCTTTTCGATAGATTGAGGCAAAGAAATCGAGCAACACATGTATGCGCTATCACAGATTTTTTTTTTTATTTTTCACACGTATTCCTTTAACAAAGACTCCACTAACAGTTCTTGACAGTCATGAAGGAAGCTTTGTGGTCGGAGAAATAGACTGATATATTTTCGACTTGGTACACCAATGCTTGATTCTCAAAGACGAGATCTATACAAGTGCCTCGCGAGGTTGTCACAGCCGTGGGACGCGTTATGAGCGAGAGGAACGGGATGTTCTCCCGCATAAGTGTGAAGAAATTCCTGTTTGTCTTTATGTCAACATTAAAGTGCTCCACTACTAACATCGATGTGGATCGATGGACGGGTAATGCGAGTTGCAGGAAGTGCAGGACGTCTTTCGTGAGTGCCGTAGGGGCGAAGTAGGCAGCTACTACCAGCAAGCCGTTGGGCAACTTTGCGGCGCACAGTTCGCCAACTTCATGTGACGTGCGAAACATTTCGACTGGTATTGCAGAGAGACCTGTGCGCAAGTAGATAGCGACTCCCGCCGCTCTGTTGTCACCGCACAGGGGTAGCATTGGAGGAGGAGCGAAGAAAGCAATAAGTTCGAGCCGGCGCTTTGACAACCGGAGACTCGCAGGAAGAGGGGGGAGGGGGCGGCCTGTACATCCAGCGGAAAACGATGGGGGCAGAAGCGCGCGCAGCAAGCGGACAACACGATATTGGGAGGAGGGAAGAGATAGCAGCGACTGACTGATGCTGCTGACGCCGATAGTGAGTCAACCCCAGCTGCAGAGTTGGTTTCAGGGACAACGCCGCCGATGCCGACGCAAACAATATGATACCCTCGCTTCCGCAGCGCCAAGAACCAGGTCTAGCCGTGGGAAGGTGGTCACCTATTCGTCGACGTGCCGGGGCCTACGTGAAATAACCGGCGCGTCGGCAACTGAAGAGCACCCTATCCGCCACACAGGAACAGGGGGGGGGGGGACCCTCCCCTCCTCTTTCTGCGTGGCGGCGACGGTGTTCTATACAGTCACGTTATCTTGACTCTCTAGCGGCGTCAGCGGCATCCAGCGGTATCAGTCGGTCGCTGCTAGCGCTGGGGGGATGAAAGGGGGGCGGAGGTGGTTACGAGGCCGACGACGACGCCGACGTGAAACCCAGGAACGGACGCCAAAGAGCTGCGCTCTAAAACTCGGTGCCAGGCTAGCCCCCGCCACAAGCGGCGGTGACCCACCTGTACCAGCCCCATCAGGGGAAATCCTCCGCTTTCTACGCGGAGGCGAAAGGTCGTAAAGGGTGGCTGTTCCTGTCCCTACGGGCTTGGACCGGTAAGTCAACGCCACTTGCGGCAGGGACCAACGTGTCATCGGAGTTTTATTTGTTGTAGGCCATTATTCCACCCACCACCACTTAGGTTGTGGACGATGGCTATAGTGAACTAGAATACTAATCTTGTGGCGCGAACGGAGGCGCGCGCCCGCGGGACGGCTGATGCAAAACGACTCGCCTCCCGCAAAGGGCGCTGCCGCGCCTTTTACTAGCCTCGCACCACTTTCTGCGTGCTGCTGAGGGCAGTCGGAACGGCTCTCGGACAACGTCCACCGAACGGTCACTCACTCAGCGTTTCAGTGTGGCTAGACGTGGCCTGCTTGCGTACGCGGACTGTGTACGCGGCCTGCAGACGAGGTCTGCGAACAGACATCTGTGATCATAACGAAGTAATGCTTTCACAATAATTAATCGTCTCATGTGTGCTGTCGGTCTGATTGTAGTGCTATGTAGTCCGTATTGAGTGGCACGATGTGGAAGAGGAAGACGGACTCTCATTGCTATGCGCCGGGCAGTCGGAGCGGTTACCCGGGCACTTCTGAGGCGTCTTTGTTGACCGCTCAAGAGAAGGTGACCCCAGGAAAAAGTGGGAGCGCAATCTTCATAGGGAGGAGAAACCACTGACAGAATCTTCAGCGGTCTGCGAGTGCCACTTTGATGCCGAATGCATATTGCGAGACTACGGGGACGTGATAAACGGCTCCGAAGTGCGACTTCCTCATGGAAAACCGTCTCTGGCACCTGGTGCGGTGCCTACACTCCTGCCTGTCTGCCCCTCATCTTTCTGTGCGAAGCGCTAAACAGAGACCGGGAAGAAAAAGGCCAGCAAAAGCAGGCTTGTCGGCGACCAGCAAGAAGTCACGACGTAGGGCACACATATCGAAACAGATGAGGTTTGTCTGCCTCGAAGCAATATTTCTGTTTCTGAGCTGCACGCTTTAAACGAATCTGAAGCTGCAGGCTTCACCGAGGGTGAGCCTTTCATTCCCAGTTAATGTGCTTCAACAAGTGACGCTTCCTTCAAAGCTCTGGCGTCGGCTGAATTGCAACAGTGACGCCAGCATGCTCTTCGCAACAACTATAAAGATAGACACGTGACTTGAAATTCTCCATGAGAATTGCGTGCTCTGCTGTGCGAATGAAAACAAAACATCCAGCAACAAATAAAGGATTTCGCACCGCCCCTTTATGGTAGCAGACAACACAGGACGACGCAAATTTTCACCATTGCTGAACTGCTCAGAAAGCCAAGATACGAAAACAAAATGCTTAGATAATTACACTGAAGCTAGTTAAAGCAGTGGCATGCAAGATTATTTACTAAAAAAGCATAAATGCATCACAATGGGGGGACACAGAGAAACGCGCACAAGTGTCTGAAGCGGCTGCAATGTACCCCGCTAGAAGTTGCAGCGGCGCCATCTCGGAGTTTCTATGCCCACGAGCACGCGTGCGCCTCTCCGTTCGCGCCACTAGGAGAATATTTTAGCGGCGCGCGTCTTTCTCGCCCTCTTCTTTTTTCTTTCTTCCCTATTTTCTCTTCTGTCCGCACGAGGCAGCGGAGGTGGCTCAGCTACAGAGCCAGTACCAGGCCCGTGCATTTTCTTTTCCTTCTTCCTACAGTCACAACAACAACAACAACAACGTATGCGAAGCTAACACGCCCGACTACTGTGCCGGAGTACCCGGGTTCGAACCCGACACTCGGCGGCTCCGTTTCGATGGAGGCGAAACGAAGAAGCGTCGGGTGCTGTGCGATGTCAGCGCACGTTAAAGATCCCCAGGTGGTCGAAATTACTCCGTAGCCCTCCACTACGGCTCCTCCTTCTCTCTTTTCACTTTCACTCCCATCTTCCTTCCCTTACGGCGCGGTTGCGGTGTCCACAGAAAAAACAAGTGAGACAGTTACCGCGCCTTTCCCTTCCTATAAATAAATCAGTATGCGAAGCGATGTCAGTGTACTCTAAAGATGGCAGTTCCTGGCCCTACTGGGCTGGGACGGTAGGTCAACGCCGCGTGCGGCGGGGGCTAGCCAGCCCCCGAATTTTTGTGTTGTAGGCCGTCATTGCAGCGCCACCGCTTCGGTGGTGGCGGATGACGGCCGTTGTTGCGGCGCGCGTCTTTCTCGCCCTCTTCTTTTTTCTTTCTTCCCTATTTTCTCTGCTGTCCGCACGAGGTATCGGAGGTGGCTCAGCTACAGAGCCAGTCGCAGGCCCGTGCATTTTCTTTTCCTTCCTCCTACTGCCACAACAACAATATAGGAAGCGAAAAGCGCGGTATCTGTCACACTTGCTTTGAACTTTAACGTGCACTGACATTGCATAGCGCACGGTCGTCTTTCCGTTTCGCCTCCATCGAAACGCAGCCGCCAGCTGAGCGTAAAAAGCGGCACATATAGTTTCGGCAAACCTAGAATGAGAGTAATAAGGCGAAGAGAATAGCGGAGATGTCCGAGCAGAGAGAAGAACGGCTTGCGAAACACTGATGCCAGACTGCCGAGCGTAATATACACGGAGCGTAGCCGCTGAGATGGAGCGTATGGAACACAGTTATGTCAATGGGTATTCAACAGAACAGGATCTGACTCTCATTGGTAAATATAGATGACCAGGAGAAGTTCAGCGATAGAAAAGTACCTTTCGCTTCGTATATCCTGGCATGTATCCGAGTTAAGCCACGGCTTTTTTATTTTTTGCCGGCTTTCTGGTTTGGTTTGCGGGGTTTAACGTCCCAAAGCGACTCAGGCTATGAGAGACGCCGTAGTGAAGGACTCCGGAAATTTCGACCACCTGGGGTTCTTTAACGTGCACTGACATCGCAGGTCACACGGGCGCCTTGCTTTTCGCCTCCACCGAAAAGCGGCCGTCGAGGCCGGGATTTGATACCGCGTCCTTGGCACAGTAGTCGAGCGCCGTAACTACTGAGCCACCCCGGCGGGGCTTTTGCCGGCTTTCTGTCCGGCCGCCGGCGGCTGCATTTTAACGCCGTAGCGTTAAGGGCCCCGTGTCGCAGAAAAGTCGGTGTCGTCGGCGGCGGTCGCCGTCCCGCGTCATCCGGCGGTGGCCGTGAGCGAAAAATATTAGAAGCATTAATAAATAAGAACGAGCAGGAAAAATCTCCGACATAAGGAATCGAACGTGGGCCTCTGGGGTGCGAGACGAGCACACTAACCACTTCACCACGACAGCTAGATGGTTTGAAATTTACAAAGCTGCGCCTGTTGATTGCGGTGTTGTCTCAGAAATGTCCCTTAGAGAAGTATATTGTGGCGTATAATAATAATAATTAGGAGCCTGTAAATTACATAATTACAGAACACACAATTAAGCGAGTGGCAATTTACTTTTCCTCTGTACTTCCTCTTCGCTTGGCGTGCACGTAGCGCCATCACACGTGTGGCGCACGGAATGAGATAGGGCATGGCCTCGGAGATCATCGCGCCGGCTCGGATCGGAAAGGATGTTGGCGATGAACTACGACTGCATCTTGAGGCCCGCGCATTTCGGCAAGGTGGCTGGCAGCGCTTCTACGTCCTTGAAGGAATAATAAATAAAAATGAGTATAGCAAGTTGCTCTACGTTGGTTGGTTGGTTGGTTCATAGGAAGGGAAAGGCGCAGTATCTGTCACACTTGCTCTGTGGACACCTGAACTGCGCCGTAAGGGAAGGGATGAAGGTGGGAGTGAAAGTGGATAGAGAGAAAGGGGGGCCGTAGTGGAGGGCTACGGAGTAATTTCGACCACCTGGGGATCTTTAACGTGCGCTGACATCGCACAGCACACGGACGCCACTTCGTTTCGCCTCCATCGAAACGCAGCCGCCGAGGCCGGGATTCGAGTTGCTCTACGTAGGAATTCGAAACAGGGCCTCTTTTCACAGTGCACGCCTCAGCCGCGTTGTAAGCGAAGGAACGCTTGTACGCGCGCACTGGAGCCGAAAGGTTCTCCCGCAGAGGCCGCTAGGGGAAGCGATGACGTCACCGCTAGGGCATGAAGCATCGGAACATGAGCTCGCTCTTGAAAGACGTCTAATGAAAGCGGTTTCCTCTACAAGTGGGTGTCTCTTGTGCTATCGCGTTCCATTCTTAAAGGCGTAGCTTGTGTCCTCCAAAATTTCTTCCCACAGGACAAGATTGGCTTTCGACCATCTATAGGCACAGAAGACGGATTGGCTGTATTGGCGTCATCCGTATTATCATCAACACGCAGCCACAATGTACGCACCGTCCTCGCCATGGATGTAGAAAAGGCTTACGATAATATCAGTCATGCTGCCATTCTGGATTCAATTGACATGCTTCATTTACCACTTAGAGTACGCAATTTTGTAAAATCTTTCCTTGAAAGGAGACAATTTGTAATACGCCTCAATAACGAGGCCAAAGGATCATTTGTCCCTCTTCGCGGCGTGCCCCAGGGATCGGTGTTGTCACCAACATTATTTAATATTGCGTTTATCTCACTTGCATGGCGGTTACATGAAATTTCTGATGTTAAATTCTTAATATATGCTGATGACATCACGGTGTGGAGCACACACAACGACCTACTGACTCGATCATCGGCCCTGCAATCAGCTTTAGATATTACGTGCACATATGCATCTCCCATTGGCCTTGAACTTTCCGCCAGTAAAACTACGTTCATATCAGTCGCCAACCGCTGGGGCCGCCGTAAACTATCGGCAACTCCTATTCGTCTACATCTATCCGGAACCCCACTTCAGGAAAGTCCAACAGTAAAAATATTGGGCTTAACAATTCATGAGTCAGGAACTGGAACTACATGGCTGTCTGGCGCTAAAAAACAGGTATTACAGACACTGGGTTTAATTAGACGCATTGCTAAAAAAATGGGCGGCGCTCGCTCAGATGTTGCGAGACAGTTGGTGCGGGCAGTTGTGCAACCGCGCCTTGTTTATCAAGCCCAATTTCAGCATTTGACAAGGGCACAATGGGATCGACTTGAGGCTATAAATCGAGAGGCAATGAGGGTCATCACCTGCCTCCCTCGCATTACACCAGTCGTGGCGCTCCAAGAAAACGCACAACTAAACACAATAGATGAACTGGTGCAACAACGACGTGATGCACGCAAGCTTAAGGCCACACTCTCTCACGCAACGTGCGCTCTGAAGGCTTATGCTTCGAAACATTCAATACTACCACCGCCACTGCCAGTTCTTCCTCCTTGGCGTTTTGTACAGCTGAGCAATAACAAGCCAACTGATTTACGCCGACCAAGAACACAGGAAACGGCGTCGTCACTTCGCGACCGAATTATGGAACAAGACGCCCGCTTGCCACATGGTTCCATTATAATTTACGTCGACGCAAGCATCAAAACCTGTGAAGTGATAACAGCAGTTTACTGTCCTAACAAATCTTCATTGAACAAGACGTCAACATTTCAATTACCGGAACCTCCATCTTCTTTTTGTGCGGAACTGCTTGCAGTGCAAGAGGCGCTTCGCTCTGTGACCGCCATTCCCATGCTTCCCACGGCCCATATTATCATACGTAGAGATGCTCTCCAGGTGACAAAGCTACTTAGACGAGTTAGTAGTAGCCCGGAAATCTGCCAGAACATACACAGTCTAGCGGCTTGCATACCAAATCCAATTCGTATTGAATAGACTCCACGTGACCTTTTAAGTGCTCAAAGCCAAGTAGATTCTGCTACCCGCCTTTCAAACTCAACATCGACATCGCCAAACCTCCTAAAATTGGACAATGCCACCCTGCTTTTAACAAGAAAGGAGCACCTCCGGCGCCGTACACGTGCTCTTATACCTCCGTGTACGGTAAGCCTCTCCCGCGGTCTAACCCGTGCAGAGGAGGTGGCGCTTCGGAGGATTCGAGTTGGGGTGGCCCTAACACCAGCAGTGATCCGAAAGTGGCCACAATTTCGGTATTTATATCCACACCCTGGGTGCCCCACCTGCAAGTCAAGAAATATAGAAGCTGACATCCATCACCTACTGTGGGATTGTCCAGCGTTGAAGCCAACGCGGATCCGGCACCTGGTGGCAGCTGGCCTCTCCCCCCATAATCCGTAGTCATATGCTGTTTGGACACTGGGACCGCATCATCGTTCACTCCTCGATTTCATTGCATCAGCCAACCTTTTTTCATTTATTTGACCACACCCTTCATCCATCATAACATTCCTTTTATGCCCTGAGGCAATAAACTTCGCAAAAAAAAAAAAAACCCTACAGCTTAATCAATTCAGCTGATCTTTGTTCCCAGAACTCTTTCCCGAGTGAATACCGCCTTTCCGCATCCACTGAAAATATAATGTTATATGTGTATTTGGAAAAACATTAAGCTCGGGGGGCAATAGTGTCTGCAGTGTTAGCACCGAAGTTAATTTCTCGCTGAAAAATTTGAAACTTCTTTTGTCCATTTACGTGTTTTTTGTAACATGGTAATGAAAAAAAAATCTGCAGCAGCTATTCAGCTCGTAATGCGGTCCATGTTTTATACAGAACAATTTTGAAATTGGGAGCGCAGCTCCACTCAAAGAGAATTACGCACTCCGCTTAGTTCAGTTCAGGAACCCTTTAGCCGCCAACATACCGTTTATGGACGTAGTGCGTGTATTTAACGTGCTTTTTGAGCCAAGTGGGGTTTTTCCTCGCACCTGGGACGTAGTTCTCTCGCGAGCAATGCACGCCCTTTCTGACGCCGCGCGTTTCAACCTCACGCTCAATGCGTAAGTCAGTGTCATCAATACACGAGCTTCCGCTTTCACCCCATATGTGGCGCGCATCGCGGCAATCCCGCGCCGTGTGACAGACTCGCGTCCCTTACAGGTACTTTTGTTTGGGATGGCAGGACAGCGTTAGTCGCCCGTCACATCCTACACCCTCCGAAGAGCAAAGGAGGCCTTGGCCTGCAGTGCATCCAAACAGTGGCTCGAGTACTCGCGTTAACGCTGCTGAAGAGGCTATTGGTTGACGAGTCTCACACTGGTCGTTCGCTCATCCTGTACCGGATGTCGTGTGTCGTGTGTACTGGCGTCGTGTGCTTACACCCGAACATTATTTCTGTCCACAGGCGGACATACCTGTGCCTTTTTACCGCGAGGTTGCCGAGAAAATGTCAGCTGTCGATCCAGACCTCTCAAATGTTACGGTAGGTGACCTACCAGCCAAACGTATCGGCGAACTAGTTGCCGTTCGCAGGCTTTCAGCTGATGAGCAACGAGAGACCGCTGTCCCCAAATGGCGAGCGAGGGCAGCTTCTCGGCTGCCAAACGAAGTGCGAGATTTTGACTGGCTTAGGCGTTGGGGCGTCCTCCCCACGAGACAGCGTCTTGCCAGATGGGGTATTGTACCCAATGACCAGTGTGCCAACTGCGGTGCTCCCAAGAGCCTTTCACAGGTGATTTTTTTTTTTTTCGAATGTGTAGTTGTGAGAACATGTGGCGGCTTGCATATAGGATGTTTAACGTCCGCATAAACCCCGGCGTCAGGCGCCGGCGCAACCCTTTTGAACACCTTGTGTTCACTTTAGTTCTGTGTGTATTGAGGCGTCGCACGGGCCTCATTCAGGCGCGCCGCATTTCCGCCAGCGCAATGTACCCAGCCTTGCAGAAGCGGCGCCTCGTCGCCTGGAACTATCGGTCTGGACAGTTAGAAACAGACGGCGAGACGCGGTTTCTGTAGCGCTGGCACACGCGCTTCTATGTTGTACGGGGTAGCAGACTTGAGGTACCTGTCGTCCTTTATTAGAATCCTCCCTTATATGGTTTTCCTCTCTGTGGGGAATCATGTTTTTCAGTTTAATATGTATATGTACCATATAGTGTTTTGTATAGTGCTTTGGTCTGAGTAATGTGCGTTTTTGTATGTATGTATGTATGTATGTATGTATGTATGTATGTATGTATGTATGTATGTATGTATGTATGTATGTATGTATGTATGTATGTATGTATGTATGTATGTATGTATGTATGTATGTATGTATGTATGTATGTATGTATGTATGTATGTATGTATGTATGTATGTATGTATGTATGTATGTATGTATGTATGTATGTATGTATGTATGTATGTATGTATGTATCCAATAAATTCTCTTTACACTTAGCGCATCAAGCAGCATGAGGCTATTCGAATTTGATGTCAATATGTATGCAGTAATCGAAGGTTTGGTCCTAGGTTAAAAGCGTGGTTTCCTTATTTTGCTAACGGTCTCGCATCCTGCGTGGGAAAACAATTGGAGCATGTAATTTAGACACGTGTTCGTTACCTAGAAGAACATGACCTGCTCCCAGACACTATGTTTGATTTTCGACCGCACCTTGCGGCCCCATACATCATGCTCTTGATCAAGCATCAGGTGCTGACACACACTTTGGACACCAAAGTCGTAGTTGGTCTAGACGTCGCGAATGCCTTTGACATTGTCCGGCCCAAAGCCATTCTCCAGAACCTTCACACCCTAGGGTGGGACAACAACGTATGCATATATACGCGACTTTCTCACGAACCACCCAGTGCAACTTGACATTGGCCCAGGAGATCCTTCGATCATCTCTCCTGGGAGCCGGGGTAAACCCCAAGGCTCGGTGCTTTCACCACTCCTGTTCAATATTGTGCTGCTTGGCCTACCCAATCTTTTGGCAGACATCCCCCACTTGCACCACAGCCTCTGTGTATTACACATGGCATTGACGGCCAGATCGAGGAGACTCCGCAGACAGCCATTGATCGCTTTGGTACCTACCTGGCCAAAGTCAGCCTATCCTGCGCGACCACCAAGTCTGAATACATTATTGTCCCGACCCCGGGTAGGCGCCTCAGATCACCTCCGGCATCCTTCAATCTGCAAGTATAGGGCAGCCCCATACCCCGTACCGACCGAATCCGCATCCTGGGCCTTCATATACAAGATAATTAAGGAAACGCCACTACTATTCAGCGAATAGATCAATCCATAATCCAGATCAGCCGCCTGCTCAAGAGAGTCGTCAAAAAGCATAAGGGCATGCGCGAATCCAACCTTTTGCGCCTCGTACAAGCCTTCGTTTGTACGCGCATTGACTACATAGCCCTTACCTTCGCCTCACGCAAACAGATCGGGAGCGACTGGAGGCATCACGACGTATGGCATACAAGACAGCCTTGGGTCTACCCATGTCCCCTTCCACCACCAAACTAATGATTATCGGGATCTCCAACACAGAGTACGAGCTGATTGAAGCGACTCTACTTCTCAATATGAGCGCCTTTAGCTGACACATGCGGACCGCGCAGTGCTGCGCCAGGTAGGAATCACCCTTCTGAGAGCGACTTCTGCATGTATCGACCTCACGCCTCAGCAGACTCAGTCTTCGTATACCTCCGCTTACCAAACGTATGTATCCAGAGTATCACACAGAGCGCAGAGCCCGCCAACTCCGAGCCCGAGCATACAGAGACCAAGCCCGCCAATTCCAGAAACGTTTTGCCGGTCGCCCCGACATTACATACACAGATGCCTCTCACCAACCCATTTGCCCTGCTACGGTTACGGGTGCTTCGGCGCCGCACCAAAACTGGCACAATGTCTGCAGGATCCTCAACGCCGCACCTCTTACCACCGCGGAAGAGGTTGCCATCGCCTTAGCTCTGACCGACCCCTTCACCAAAGCAGTCGTTAGAGATTCCCAACAAGTAATTCGTAACTTCGATGCAGGTCGTATATCCCGACAGGCACACACTATCCTGGTCTACACCTAGTTTTCTCATATGGGCCCTAGTCCGTGAGACGCTCCGCGGGAACGCACAGGTGGATGCTCTAGCCCGAGAACTCAACTACCGGGCGAGCACCCTCCTCAGCCAGCCGCTTCCTCTGACACTACCCAAGGCACTCATTCACGCCTTATTACGTACACTGACATCCTCCTGCATTATCGGCACGAACGGGGTCTATACCCCCGGCACACCAGGAACTATCCAGGCGCGAGGTCGTTCATTGGCGAAAAATAAAAACAGGAACCTTTCCAAAGACGAGGCTATAAAGCAAACGTTTCCCAAATCTTATTATACCTACGTGCAAACACTGCTCACAGCCGGTCACATTCATTCACATCATGTGGACATGTACACAAACGACGCAGACACTTTAGCTCCAGTTGACGCGGGGGGGGGGGGGGGGGGGGTCCGTCCTGCGTATCACCAATTGCTCATTTTGCGTTCATTGGAGGCCGCAGAGTCCCAAGGGATTTCTACCCAACTCCTCTAAGCAGTACAACCAGTCTTTCGGCTTGTTCCCCTATATTGTGAGTAAATAAAGAGCTTACCATCATCATGCCTCCTCTGTCCCAGAGCAAATGTGTAGAGGAGTCTATACTCGTGAGCGGGAGAATAAGGACAGTCCCAGATGATGTGCTTGAGGGTCCCTCTCGAATCACAGTTTATACAGTGTTGTGATCGCTCTCCTGGGAGCATATGGCTCACCAGGAGCGGGTGTGGGAATGTCCCTGTCTAAAGGCGACGTCGGGCAACGGTCTGCCTGCAATTTAGGGTAGGAGCTGGTGGAGCAGCCAACTACCTACTCAGTCGATAGTGCTGTAGAATTGCGGTGTAAGATTTGGCACACTAAGCTCCCCGCTCCAAGCCCCCTCTCTATGCCGCACGCTCGGTGGTGGAGCCCTCGAGCCATGACATGGGCGGATTCGTTGCCGGGAACGCCAGTGTGGGCTCGAGTCCAAATCGATTTTGCAGTTCGCGGGATTGAATTTTGGCGTAATATTCGATTCGCCTGGGGGGCAACTTTCTTATGACCGATTTGCTGTCGCAAACCACGAAACACGCCTTAGCCTGGCCGCACGCTAGAGCTACAGGCATTTCCGCAGCTACCTCCGGAGATCTAGTATTCAAGGTGACCGCGATGATCGGTCAACCGGACCCGCTAGTTACCACTGCAACCATAAAGGTGTTTGTCCCTCCGGCAGCATCTACGAAGGCTACTTCCTCTGTCAGCAGGCGGCAAAATTTAAATTCTTACTGAAAATTTCAGTTCTCTTTTCCCGACGCTCCTTATAGCGTTCGGTATACATGTCTTTTCACAGTGGGTTTGGCAGAGTTTAGCCGGGTGCCTCCGCATGTGTTGATCCCAAGTTTTTCTGGCATAGATCTGCCTGTGGCGGTTAGGCGCAGCCGCTTTGCCTGTGAAGTGCGCACCGCTTCCGCGATCTCATTCCAAGTGTTATGGATGCCCAGTTGCAGGAGGCTATCAGTGAAAGTACAGCGAGGGAAACCAAGGGCTCTTTTGAAACTTGTGCGGATGAGGCTCTCTTATTTTTCTCGCTCTGCTGCCTTACGGGGTAAGCATGGCGTAGAATAGGCGATTCGACCAGTTATAAATGCCTGGATTATGCGCAAATATTTTTTTCCTTAAATCCTCAGGCTTTGCTCTAAACTTGCCAGATGAGACTAACTGTTTGAGGTACACGTCGCTCATTCCTATTAATAGTTTCTCCGTTACAGCCATTATCTTGGAGAAGGAGACCCAGTATACAAATATGCGATACCCGGGGAGCTTGTTGTCTTTGCACTGAATTCTGCATATTCACTTTAGGATCGTTCCGCAGGTACCGTGGATAAAGAGCTCTGATTCTTCCGGCAAGCATGCAAGACCACATTCTGCTACAAATTTCACGATCGTGTCCCCCACCTCTTGAAGCGTGTGATCAGTTTCGGTATCACTGCCCCCGCTCATCAATAGTGTAATGTCGTCAGCCTAAATACTAAAATATAGATAAGGGTAACGTTGTAGTTGTAGTAATTTTGCCATTGCTACGTTGAAGAGATGAGGTGCGTGTACCTAGCCCTGGGTGTACCCCTACTGTCCAGAGGGAAGAGTGATGATGTGCTATCGCGGAATTTAAAGCGGGCACTACGTCCACTCAAAACGTCTTCATTTCGTAAGCAATACTGCGCCAGGTTTCATGCCATCGCGTATTATCGGCGGGCGCCGTGCTTGACCTAGAACCGCAGCTGCGTGCGCGCGTCAAAATCCAGGCACGTGCGCCGAAGCAGTGGTCGGAACGCACAACTCAGGGACCAAGAGGCGGACGGCCGCCACCCAGGGTAAGGAATTGAGCATTAAAAGACGATCGCTAACAGGAGTGAAAGTGGAAACAGAGAAATAGGAGTTCGCGTCGGGGTAAATCAGTTGCTATGCAGTCTTACAAGGAGAAGCATCAGCGATGCACCGAAGCCAGAAAGCGGCAAATGGCTCAAGAGTCTGCTAAAGAACGTGAACAACGGCTAGCAAAACAGCGAGCGCAAGCCGCTGTTAGACGAGCGCGTCGTGCACCTCTAGACACTTAAGCGCAACCACTTCAGTATTGCTTGTGGAACTAACCAGGCTTAACCAGAGCTAAACTACGGCACTTATTTGACATACATATATGTTTTTGCCCTTACATTCAATGCGGACAGCCCGTTCATGATTCCTTTGTGCGAGATATTATCAAATGTCCAAGGATGGCATTAGCATCTTTACACTTGGACCGGATAATGTGATGTTCCAGTTAGACCATGAGGGCCTGTGTCAATAGATGGGAGCGGAGGCCTGTCATTTCCAGCGGTAAAAGGTCGTGTCTGTCGATGTATTTGGTGAGCCTGGTTAGGATGACATACTTCATTACCTTTCCCAAGCATAATGTTAGAGATATCTGAAGCGGTGTACCAGGCTTGAGCATGAGAATAATGCCAGACGTTTTTCATTGCTGAGGTATTTTCCCTTTATTCCAGCCTTCCTGCATAAGCTGAATTAGTGCGGCTACCGAATTTTCATCTACGTTTCAAGTAATCAAATAGTGACACCATCCGGGCCCTGCGCCGTGTTTGTTCTCAGCCGAAGAATCTCTGCTCTCACTTCTGCTCCGCTAATGGGGGCATCAAGCTCATCATTGGTGTTCCTTAAGTAATCTTGAGTACTCACCTATGGGGCTGAAACGTGGAGGCTAACCAAGAGAGTTCTACTTAAGTTGAGGACAACCCAGAGGGCTATGTAACGAAAAATGGTAGAGGTAACATTAAGAGATAGAAAGCGTGCAGAGTGGGTCAGAGAAATAATTCAAGTTACCGACATTCTAGTGGAAATTAAGAAGAGGAAATGGACATGGGCAGGACATGTAGTGCGAAGAGAGGATAACCGATGGTCGCTGAGGGTAACAAACTGAATTCCAAGGGAAGGAAAGCGTAGCAGTGGGTGGCAGAAAGTTAGGTGGGCGGATGAGATTAAGAAGTTCGCAGGGGTCAAGTGGATGCAGCTCGCTCAGAACCGGGTTAAGTGGAGAAATATGGGAGAGGTCTTCGCCCTGCAGTGGGTATAATCAGGATGATGATGATGATGATGATGAAGTAATCTTGAAGGGCTCTCCTTGTATCGCCAACGTGTAAGTCTTTTAACTGTCAAAAGCTGTAATGCCCTAGTGGCGCTGCGGCTATCGCATGAATAAAGAATAAAGAAAAAGATCTTTTCTTCATCTCCTGGGAATGAGTGGTTAATTTATATGAGGTTAGGGCCTGCTTGAGCTTTCAAACGGGAGGGGTCCAGGATGTGACGACGAAGTCGCCGGGTCTTAGGCATGCTCATAATATTCTACATGGGTTCGCATCAATTCTCCCAGTTTTGCTCGCATAGCTTGAAAGCGTAATCTTCAATGGCCTTATTATGCCGAGCTATCTTCGCCTTAGGTTGAGATGCCACAGCTGCCCCTTAAGTCTCCGCTCCATTCGTTACTTTTCCTCCAACACGCGGAGAAGAGCGTTAGCCTCATCGAGATATTTAGCCGTAACCCGGAGGTCGGACTGTAGTTGTGCAACCCGCTTGTTGAGGTCGGTTATTTTGGTTTTTGCTGTTATTTTGCCTGCCCTGTTGTCCCGGAATTTATCCCGTTCCCCTATCGCCGGTTTTGCACAACGCTTGGGTCCAGGGCCACTTCCGAGTTTCGAGTTTAAGCGCGACTATGTAGTGATCGCTACTGATGTTAGGCTGCATGTTGCTCCACTTTGGACTGAGGGCGCCTCTAGAAAGTGGGAGGTCGGGGGATGTATCGATGCTAACACTGTTCCCAATTCGTGTCGGACAGGTAGGATCTGTATGTTTAGTGCACCCTAGGTCATGTATATTATTGCATAACTGCCTTTCTTTCGGGCAAGGCAGGCAGAATACTCACGCAGGGTGGCTTGCACTGAAATCTCCCATATTCACTAACGGATGTTGCTCGCTGAGTTGCACAGCAAAAAAAGTAGTGACTGTTTAACACTTGTTTTAACAGGCAGCGGGGATAGCTAGGTTGTCTAATGGAGCGCCCTGAAAAGCGCACCTGCGCGGTTCTCCGTGAGGTCGAATCATGTTCGTGGCTGCAAGTTAGTTTATGCATGAAATGATTTAGCCACGGCTACCGGTGACCTTGATGCGATATCGCGCAGCAGGAGAGCGAGAAGATATCCGGGTTCGATTTCCAGTAATCCGAGTAAGGAACGAGTTTAATGAGACAAATTTGCTCTCAGCCCTTGTGTAGGGCATAAAAGCGTTAGGTTCTGTACAAGGGAGTAGCCCCGCCGCGGTGGTGTAATGTTTAGGGCACTTGTCTAAAGTGCTCAAGGATGCGGGCTCGAATCCCGGCCGCGGCCCCACCGCAGTCGCGAAAGGGTTAAGATGCCTCACTACTGTTCCGGAGTACCCGTAGTCGAACCGAAGCGCCGTGCGACTCAACACAGAAACTATCCTAAAACTTTCCTGAACCACCACCCATCAAACTATCAGACTCGTCAAACTAATAGCGAACAGGCACCGAGGCATGCGAGAGCACGCTCTCCGGCGGCTTGTACAGGCATTTGTCATCAGCCGAATGGTCTATTCACTCCCGCATCTCTATCTTACAAAGGCAGAAACTGAGAAAGTGGTACGCACTCATTCGCCAGGCATACAAAACAGAACTTCACCTCCCGAAACATATTCCTACCACACGCCTCCTAAACATGGGAGTGCACAACACAATCCAAGAACTAGTGGAAGCTCATCGTACTGCCCAGATCAACAGACTTTCCTCCACAGAGACGGGCAGGTTCATTCTGGCAGCGCTAAAACTCCAACCAATTGGTCCACCCATTGAACACAGCCACCTAGTCCCCCAACACATCCGCGACAACCTTACCGTGCAAGCCCTACCTAAAAATATGCACTCTGCTCACCACAAGGCACAACGAGAAGCTCGAGCTAAGGCGTTAGACAAAGCACACGCGACTGACACAGAAGCGGCCTACGTAGAGGCGCCAGAATAGTCACCCCACGTCATATGTCATCAGTGTGATTTCTTATAACTTCAATCACATAGTTTCTGCCTCTGTCAAAGTAAAAACGTCGACCGAAGCCGAAGAGACAGCCGGGGTGGCGCAGTGGTTACGGCGCTCGACTACTGTTCCCAAGGAAGCGGGATCGAATCCCGGCCTCGGCGGCCGCTTTTCGATGGAGGCGAGAAGCAAGGCGCCCGTGTGCTGTGCGTTGTCAGTGCACGTTAAAGAACTCCAGGTGGTCGATATTTCCGGGGTCCTCCACTACGGCGTCTCTCATAGCCTGAGTTGCTTTGGGACGTTAAAACCAACAAACCGAGCAAACTAAACCTAAAGCGTGGAAACCTGGACTAAATACCGAGCTTCTTAACATGATTAAACAAAAGCATTTCTTGTATGTACGATTTGTGCAAGCTCGATATGGCGCGCTGCTAGCGGAGTTTAAAGAATTGGGATATAAAGAGAATTTATTGGGTACGTACATACATATAAAAACGCTCATTAATCACAGACCAAAGGATTATACAAAACACTCTATGGCACATTACATAATCAAAAACATGATTCCCCAGAGAGGGGAAAACAATGAAAACACCATACAAACACGCTTAGAGCAAAACTATTATTTTCAGTATATTTGACGACCCTGATAATGAACGATGGGATATAATCTGGCACGAAATAAATACATTATTGCAGCCCACCTCCACTCCAGCTATTCCAGATATTTTGTATCATGATGGACAGCGACTTTCCGAGAATGCAATTCCACAAGCGTTTAATTAGGTTGGTGCATGATGGAATTGAACGGCGGCGCAACACGGAAACGGACACAGACAAGAAGGGGACACCACATGTGGTGTCCCCTTCTTGTGTGTGGTTTAATTAAGTTTTCACCATAGAACGCAGCCAGTACGGAGATTTTAGCTTGAACTATCTATAGTTTCTACTAGTAAACAGGGATGTACCACCACGTTTTCGTTTTTTGCTCTAACTAGCTCACCTGAAGTTTTTTCCTGTACCAGTACCACAAAAAATAGTAGGTCATCGGATTCCGGTGGTACCCAGATTCGGCCTACAAAGTATGTGCCCGACTTTATCAGACCATATTAATAACAATAATCTCTACTGGTATATTTTCGCAGAAAATAGGGATCGCCCGCAGTTTTCCTGCCGTTGAACGTGGGTATAAGACTTGCCGAATTATCGGCCTATTTCAATCATTGCAGTATTTTCGAAGGCTACCGAGAAAATAATGAACGATTGTTTACTGTCATTTTTTGATCGCTACAATCTGCTTTATGACTTTCAACGTGGGTTTAGAAAGCTCAGTTCTACCGAAACAACCATTTTCAGTCAAAAAGAAATTATAATAGCAGCATTCAGTCGTAAACACATGGCATTAGGTATATACATCGATTTGTTTAATCATTCTATTCTTCTCTACCAATGAGAAACTTAAGGTGTGCGTGCAACAGCCCATACGTCTGTTAAACCTTATCTTTCTTTCAGAATGCAATCTTTTTGGCCAACTATACCACTTCATCAGTGAAGCCGGTAGTCGTTGGTGTGCCTTAAGGAACCGTTTTGGAGCCATTTTTATTTTTTATCTATATAAATGACATTGTATATTGCACAGATAATTGTTCAGTTATTTCATATGCTGATGAAACGACAGTTTTTATTACACGATGTTTGTGCAGATACTGAAACCAAGGCTAACAAGACGTGGGCGAATCTAAAGGTATGGGGTGAGGTTACTTGTTTGAAGAAGAAAAAAAAAAAAAAAACATTAACACGAAGGTAATTTTGTACATGCCTAGAGTTAAAGTGTTGAGAGAACAGATGAGTCTGATGCCTCCCAACCGTTAGAGATGGTGGATTCTCTTAATAGACTTGGAGTACATTTTTAAAGCATCTTACCTGGAATGAACACATTGACAACATACTGACAATCCAAGTTGTCATCTGCTATTGTTGTCATTGCTCGAGTGCGGCGTATTCTACCTGCTAAAGTGAAGCACATGCGTTACAATGCTTTAGTGTTATCGCTCATGCAGTACTGCAGCATGATGATAGGCACAACCAGTGCGGCCAGTTTGCGCAAGCTACATTTGCTGCAGAGTCGTGCGTTTATATTGCTGACGTTCGTTATTCTTTCTCCACGAAGCCTCTTTTTTCAAAGTACGAACTTCTTTCTTTGGTTTGCTTGTACTATTACAGGTTCATAAAACGTTATGAAGCTTTTGTTAAGTTACACAAAGATTATGCAATTCGTTTTGCAAAACTACAGGTGAACACAAGCGATCGTCCAATCAGATGCAAAGAAATATAGGCCGTGCGCATCCCTAGAACATTCCATGATGAACAATCTTTATATGATAAGCTACCCTCGCTGCTAAACGTACTAAACCGAAAAGAGTTTGATCCTACCTGTAACCAAAGGCATATCATCAAACGCTTTTGCCAACTCGTTATTTTTTGCAAGGCTAAAATATGATTTCCATCTTGTTCGCGTTCTTATTGACAGCTTCTGTTTTAGTAACTAAAAATGATTTGTGTCATTTTTTTATTTGTATCTCTTGTATTTTCCACTTACAGTGTGTATTGTTTCCATACTCCTTGATTCTTGTCTTTTTTTTTGTAACGTTTATGTATAACTGGCCATCATATTGCGGTTTGCGGATATGTAAAAGGTCGGGATCTCATCAAGCCCTCCGACCTTTTAGTCCCATGCTGTTCCTTTTCGAAGGAAATAAAAAGGTGATTGATTGATTGATTTATTAGTAATGAGGAGACATTGGGCATCCCACATCCTTTTTATTTCATGTACAGAAACAAAGGCGGCCCGGTAATCAGCATAGTAACCGCAGTCCTTCACATACATTGCACATGTGTCCTAAAGTATTGTCCACGAAGTCTGCTTCAAATGTTCTAGTCAAAGACGGACTTTCTGACAATCGAATAGTATATCTTCTTCTGTCGCTGTTGTCGGATTCCCCTTGACCTTCCGAAGACTCGATCTAAGCATTTATGCGCCGCCTGCCATGCTCTGCATCCTGGCCTCTCCGCTTGGCGAGACGTTCCTCTTTCTGTTCAGACATCTCTGCTGCTAGCTGGGCGTTTCAGTATACATTCTTTCTCTGCTGAATGGCCAATTGTCACGAGATAACTGCTGGATCCGAGTAATTGAGTCTCTCCTGTCAATACCGCCGCTGAGCAGCGGCCCGATTCTCCTCCATGCGAAACGACCGTGCTGCTGCCGCCGTGTCTCGCTCCGTTTATACACGCAGTTGCGTATGATCAAATCCAGCGGAATACTCCGGCATAATAGCCTGGCATCTTAACCACTGCTCCACCGCAACGGAGCCTTTGGCGCGCTTTTGTTGCAGTGCTCCTTGAAGTGTGAGGTTGGCTGTACGCTGTCCAATTGCGCGGCGTTCTCATAGGCCCTTGACATTCTGAATGCAAATTACGAGCGCTGCGACGGAGAACAACGAGAGAGCAAAGACAAGGACAGGCGCTAACTATCAACTGAAAGTTTATTCGAAGAACACAGATTAAATACTCGCAGAAGACAACCAAAGGCACATGCGCTTCACAGATTTTCCCTAGGTATCCAGATATAAAATCTCACAATCTTGGATGCTTACAGATGATGTGCTCACGCACGTGTCACTGTTCTTATGGATGTGATATGACTCTGACAGTTCTCTAGAGTCATATCATATTCATAAGAACAGTGACACGTGCGTGAGCTCACCATCTGTAAGCATCCAAGATTGTGAGATTTTATATCTGGATACCTAGGGAAAATATGTGAAGCGCATGTGCTATTGGTTGTCTTCTGCGAGTATTTAATCTGTGTTTTTAATCTGTGTTCTTCGAATAAACTTTCAGTTGATAGTTAGCGCCTGTCCTTGTCTTTACTCTCTCGTTGTTGTTCTCCGTCGCAGCGCTCGTAATTTGCAATCATTTACCAATTAGCTCAACTTTTCGTATTACTGACATTCTGAAATAAGCCGGAAATGCCTGAAGCGGAGGCGGCACAAACGAACTTTCAAGGTTTTTGAAGCGAAAGCTTTACTACGGCAGACAGTTCGAGCATTTAGCGTAGCGCCGGTTTTTACTTTCAAATGACCTTGACAGATACTGCGCCTTTACTTTCTTATACACCTGCTTACAATTGAAGCGAAACCCTCACTACGATAGTTGCAGCAGCATAAGAATGCTGAATTGGGCGAGTTGGTGCGTTCCCATTTTAGGAACGTAGCGCAAAGAAGACAAGGACGCAAAATAAGGAAATAGGTGCAGCAGGTCTTCGTATGACACCAGATTTGGCCTCCAGATGGTCTTGACCTAGTTAAGTGAGGGTGTCCACAATTTAGTGGTGTTCACTCGAATAATAATAATAATAATATAATTGGTTTACAGGAAAGGAAAGGCGCAGTATCTGTCACACTTGTTTCTGTGGACACCTGACCGTGCCGTAAGGGAAGGAAGGAAGGTGGGAGTTGAAGTGGAAAGCGAGAAAGAGGAGCCTTAGTGGAGGACTACGGAGTAATTTCGACCACCTGGGGATTTTAACGAGGGCTGACATCGCACCTTAATGGCAGAACGTGAAGTGGAACTCAAGAGACGTCTGATGCTCGTACAAGAAGAGAGTGAGAAGTTTGGGCTTAAACTGAACATTAAAAAGACAAAGATCATGGCGTCTTGCCCTATCAAGTCCTGGAGCATCACGGACAAGAAGTGGAAGCTGTGACAGATTTTCTCTTCTTGCGCTCCAAGATTACCTCAGAAGGAGACTGCAGCCATGAAATTAGGAGACGCCTGCTTCTGGGAAAGTGAGCAATGGTTAGCCTTGACCGCCTGGTAAAGAGCACAGACATTACACTGCCAACCAAGATCCGTATACCTCATGGTATGATATTTCCAGTTGTGATGTATGGATGCGAAAATTGGACTGTGAAGACGGCTGACCGCCGAAGAATTGACGCGTTTGAATTGTGGTGCTGGCGGAGACTCTTGAGGGTTCCTTGAACTGCCAGAAGATCAAATCAGTCGATATTGTCGACCGTAAACCCTGACTGCTCATTGGAGGGTCAAATTCTAAAGTTAAAGCTCAGCTACTTTGGTCATCTGATGAGAAGAGAGGAGTCGCTGAAGAAAGATTTGGTGTTGGGAAAGGTTGAGGGTCGCCGGGGAAGGGGTAGGCAGCGAACGTTAGATGGTATCATCGAGGCGCTGCAGATGAAGTTATGTGATCTTAGGAAGATAGAGACCGCAAAGCGTGGCGTGAAATGGTCTATAGGGTCACGAAAAGTCGGACACGACTGAACGACTGAACTGAACTGAACTGACATCGCACAACACACGGACGCCTCTTCGTTTCGCCTCCATTGAAACGCAGCCGACGGCGGTCGGGATCCCACCTGGGTATCTCGGCACAGCAGCCTGGCATCTTACTCACTGCACCACCGCGGCAGGCCGCGTTTGGAAACATATACAGCGTAACGTTTTCAATATGCCTCTCTGTTTGATGCGTTAAGTGCTAAGTACATTCACTTTATGTTTCCTATGTTCTACTGTTCTGCACACCGCTGGCGTTGCGGTCTCTTACAGGCTTTTGAAGCGCTCACCACCTTTTTGAAAGTCATGCGGTGGACATGTTGACCTTAGTGTACTGAAGCTTTAATTAATCATGGTGTACTGAAGATTCCGCTTCAAAACGACGCCTATTTTGGTCACTTAAATGAAGTCAAGCATGCAACTTACACGTTTGAGTCACCTAGAAAATAATATTTCAACAAAATTCTCACGTGCATGACGACAAACAAATATAAAAGAATGGCGTAGAAAGGAACACTCTTATTTGTTAATAAGAGTGATGCAACGAAATATATACATATATCTCATAAGCAAAGCTCGAAAAGGGGGCATAAATGTTATTTACAGCAAGTATTGTATATAAACTATTCTTTTTATAATGCACACTCCACAGACCTCATACAACAATGTATGGTTTTTGTGATGACGTTGCGCGCCCCAAGAAAGTTCTGTACATTCGCTCAACGATCGCTGGATTGACCTAATGAAAAGTCCTTGCTTATCGCGTTAAGACATCATGTAGGTCGCCCAGAAAATGCTGCGCACGGTTATTACCAAGCGAGAAAAACAAGGCGACATGACCAGTCAGGCGTAGGAGTTGTCTATCTCTATTGCGCTTATTCGACAGATTGCAAACTACAATAACGTTTCTCTCTGTCTCTCTGTTGGGCTTATGCACTGACTGCGAAATATAAAAACATGCATTTAGTTCCTTCTAAAGAGCCAGCCAGACAGGTTGGAAATACAAAACAGTTATGCGGACGATAAATATGCTGCCTGTAGTTCTCATGGCATAGCGATGAGAATATTTTTTCAGTCAGTGGCGCACTCATTTACTATACGAACACCCTGCCTCAATGGCTCGGTGGTTTGGCACTCGACTTCTAAACACGAGGACGCGGGTTTGATCTCGGCTACGGCGGCTGCTTTTCGGTGGTCAGGAAAACAAGCTTAACCCAATGTGGTCGAAAATTTCGGAGGCCTCTACTATATTGTCTTTCATAGCTTAGCTTGCTGCAGGTCGTCATACCCCATAAACTAAATAAACTGACGAAATGCGCAACAACTGAATATGATTGTGACAGAACTGTATAATAACCAGACCATGCATGAAGATAAAAATAACGACTATAAGAGCATTGGTCGAAATCCTGAAGGTGAGCAGAAGAATGCGGTAGATAGTTGGGCCTATGGGTAATCTGTGACATAAGCGCAGACGCCAATTACAGATGCTGTGATGTTTCTGCATCTGTATATTTTTTGGTTCTGCCGTTTTACGATATGATGGAGATATATTGTGTTTAATGTTTAGCACAAGACGAGTGCATGAAGTTGTCTTATGTGAAATGGCTAGCAAATAAATTATGTTTCACTCTTCCGCTCACTACACAGCGTATGTTTTGCGCGTACTACGCTGCTGCATACATACTCAACGCGGAAATAAATCTGCGTTTATGGAGGTTAGAAGAAGAGGAGGAATTGCAGGGAGGTTAACCGGGAGTAGAAACCGGTTTCCTACCCTACACTGGGGGAAGGGATTGAGTGCGTATAAAGGTGACGGGTAAGAGATGGTTTTTGTTAAACGTCCGTTTTACATTTTCATCCACGTCTTGGCCGACTGCCCTTTAAGAGTATAAATTAATCAGCTTGACATTTCTCACGCCTAGCAAGCGTCACGTTGGCACGTGCTGCCGTCCCGTAATTGTGGGGACGCTGCGCCGCAAGCTGCAATCAGCGCGTGCCGAGGAAACGGATGAATGCGACGCCATCATGCATGAAGTTGCAGTAAACACTTCCTCGGGGTCAGCGCACGTTAAAGATCCCCAGGTGGTCGAAATTACTCCGTAGCCCTCCACTACGGCTCCTCTTTCTCTCTTTCCACTTTCATTCCCACCTTCCTCCCTTCCCTTACGGCGCGGTTCGGGTGTGCACAGAGCAAGTGCGACAGTTACTGCGCCTTTCCCTTCCTGTGAACCAATTATTAACAAGCACACACGAACATCTAGGTATTTGCATATGAATGAGCGGGTATGCCCACACGATTTCACCTTGGTGCATGAAAGCACGCCTCTGGGCACGCGAATGCAAGTCAAGTAAATAACCAATGCCAAAGAAGCAAACATGCGAGCACTTTGTTACATCATACTCAATTAGGCTCTCGCCCTTCTCACTCACTTGTGTTTGTGCTGGTAGTTTGATCAGCTGCGCTTGCTTTTGCATGCCTAGAACATATATGCAAGAGCGCATTGCCTTTTATTTTACTACTGGTGCAGACTATAGAGAACGCGCCCTGTCAGGTCATTCACGAAGTTCTCGTTTATGTTTTTAGGAACCTTCTATACACAATCGGTTAGCCAAGTCAAAGCAATGCCTTCATGACTACATATTTCTAGCTCTGATGCAGCAAGACAGGGCATAAAAAAGGGCTGTAAATTAATTTTAACCACTTGGCGAAACACACGCAAAATTAAATAAACGGCGAGTAGGTTTTCTGTGACTGTATAGTGTCATTATCTATATTAAGCACCATCTGTCCTGTTGCCTAGATACAGAGATCGCACGTACAGTCTTTGAAAAACGTTTAGAGCCCAGGGGTCTGAGCCACTTCGTGCGGCTTGTAACGCATTTCCAGTGCTTCTAAACTATTGATGGTAAGAAGATTTTTTTTACCCTTTCCAATGGAAAGGACCTCCACTACTGCTAAATCAGCACCACTGCATCAGCACTAAATCAGCAGACCCCCTGGGCTCTACGTTTTTCGAAAAGGCTGTGCATGAGCACTGCACATTGTGAACGAAACGAAAAAAATAAGATGCATATTTTCTTATAATCCTCAACGTTTACCATCGTCCGTGTCACCTAATGTTTTTTAGCGTTTGAGAAACAGTGAGAATTCCCATAGTTGGCCTGCCACCAACCGATAAAAAGTGAAGGCCTCCATTCATCGGTCATCCATAATTTATTATCCCCTCAAAACGAACAACATTCAGGGATTTAGTCCAACCGGCGTGCAGGTTGTCTGAGAAGCGGTGCACACTGCGACGGTGAGCTGCGGTGAGAAAAATCTCAACATTTATCTCGTTTATTTCCTTTGTTAGGAATATTAAATAATAAAACTTGAAATTATTTCTCTGTATAAAAAATATCTCACACACAACCAAAACGTGCATGCAGACCTGTGCTGTGAATAGGTCGGCATGCTATATGCTGACCGAAGCTGCACATTTATTGCAATCGCAATAAACCTCGTGGAATTGATTGGGGACAAATGACTAGCTTTATTGTCAAATGGTAACAATCCGTAGGGGGTCTTAATTCACCCTAACCTCTTGATGTCCCCGTCGAGAGGCTGGTGAAAAACATGGTGTTCTTTGGCACTGGAATATCGTGCCTGTTAGAAGAAATTTTTCGTACCTTCCTGACTTTCGGCAAGTGTGCAGGGCAGTCCGGAAACCTTGTTGGCGTTGCATCTTTTCCGAAGGCACGTTCACCGCAGCGTACGTACAACCTTGGCGCTTGTACATGGCTTGCCTCATTTTCGACACGAGGTGAGGCTCACAATCTTCCTCGTATAAAACGTGTGAAGGTTACAGCACAAGGTCCTTACGTGCAGTTCAAGCGTTATTCCTCCTTTAGCGCCGAAAACAGCGGCTTTTCTTTGCAGAACTATACATCTGTCGTGCATTGCGAATGAAAGCACTTTCGTCCCACAGTTGAAGCACCGAAGCACCGGTGACAGCACCATACACCGCCATAATTAAAATGCACTCAGGTTTAAGCCACAGAACTACAACATACACCGAATTCGAATCTATGCCTAAAGAAATGTAGGTTGTTTGGTGCATTCACTGCAAGCAAACGACGACGACGCTCGCCCGCGTTTCTGCGTCACCATCTGCTGGCAAGTAACGGACCTGCGAGACTTAATGTGAAACGTTCGGAGCACAAGACACGCGGAGCCGTCGGTAAACCTTTCTTTTCTTAGACTGTGGGTTGACCGAGAAGGGGCATGGTGGCCGCCATATTGGATGGCTAGGCTGGCAACCAGCCATGGTGAACACTGCTGCGGACTTAAATTCTAACTCGTTTTTAGTGGCCACGTAACAGACCCTGACAAACCTACGCGAAATCGCCAAACGTGAGAAGTAATATCTAACGCTTTCAAAGCACTTCCCCTTTGCGAGGTAATGTTTACGCCATAGCATATTAATATGATCATTTCATTCAAGATTTCTGTGAATAGCGATCTGTTTTTGTTGTGTTTAATAATGAAATGTAGGTATGTGAGCTTCCGATTGGTATTTCCTATCGCCTTAGTTTTAAAAGTGTAATAGATTGCACCCAAAAACAATCCCTAAACTTAAGCAAGTGAGCCAGACGTGCAGGACTTGTTTCAAAAATATTGCGCAGATGGGCTACAGATTCGTTTCGCTATCGGACAACCATATGTCCACCTCGTGCGGGAGAAGCCGATATGTGGCCCATCGGCATAACGTTTTTGGTCGATGACCCCTTTCCTAAGCATTTCACCGACGTAGAGCCAAGTGTCAGGCCAAGGAAAAGCTTGCACTCAACGAAAACCGGTCGGTTTCTGGTGGTATCTATCGGGATCGGACTTGGCACCTCCCGATTGCGAGGCGGATGCTGTCCCGCTGTTGAAATCGCTGCCTTACACAGAAACTGAAGGAAGCATAAAATGATAAACTGCAGACAACTAAGACTGCATCCCACGCAGTATGGACTGTGAAACATACTTTCTGAGGATTTGACTGCATATTTAAACTTCCTTTAGCGGAAAGGTGCAGCGTTATGCACAAGATACCTCAGCATTGTTCTCATATACAACTCCAATGTTCTCGGAATCATTGTTTACGGCAAGAAGCGGCAGTTCTTGTAATGAGGTTTTGCCGAAAGCTGAGGTAATGTGTCAGACATTCAACACTGCAATATAAACTAAAACTTATGCCATAAAAATGTCGAAACGTACGTGTGCCTAATTTTGAATCATATCTGCAGAACCTGGAAGACGCTTGTTGTTACGACTTCCAAACAGTATTCCGCCGGTGCCTTTCTTTGGGTTTAATGTTTTCCAGCATACATCATCATCATCATCATCATCAGCCTGATTATACCCACTGCAGGGCGAAGGCCTCTCCCATATCTCTCCACTTAACCCGGTTCTGTGCTAGCTGCATCCACTTGACCCCTGCGAACTTCTTAATCTCATCCGCCCACCTAACTTTCTGCCGCCCCCTGCTACGCTTTCCTTCCCTTGGAATCCAGTTTGTTACCCTCAGCGACCATCGGTTATCCTCTCTTCGCACTACATGTCCTGCCCATGTCCATTTCTTTTTCTTAATTTCCACTAGAATGTCGTTAACTTGAGTTATTTCTCTGACCCACTCTGCACGCTTTCTATCTCTTAATATGGAGCTTATCATAGGAGGTTGTGGCCAATTACTGCACCAGGGTGGCCAACTCCTGTTCTGGTGAGGGAGTGCGTTGCCGGAGGTGTTCACCGGCATCAGGTCGCACCCCAAACCTGTATATGCAACTCCATCGACACGCGGATTTTTTTTTTTTTTTTTTTTTTTTTTTTTTTTTTTTTTTTTTTTTTGTCATCCGGTGGAGAATTGCGCGGCACCGGGATTTGAACCCCGGTCCTCTTGCATGCGAGGCGGATGTTCTACCGCTACGCCACCGATACCGATACGCCTCACCTAAAATCGGCATTTGTGACTAGAAACACTCAAGAAAGGCTTTGGATGCTTTGAAATTACCATAGAAGCTGGTAAATCGATATAAATTAAAGCAACTGAAACAAAGTTGCTAGTTCGAATTAATTGTTTTCAATATATTCTAAAAGACATCGTATATATTTATGCGGAATGCTCTTTTAGCAAAACCCCCTCCAATCTAATTAATTTTGTTTTGCAGCAATGAGGGTACCTTCGCTTAAGGATGGGCACTGAATACTCTCTTAACTAGCTGGCAAGAAAGCATCCGCTTATATCAACTCTCCCCTCACAACTACATTACCTTATATAATACATATTTATAACCCATGGGCTACGATGCAATGCGATGTGCGCCTTTTTCACAGGTACAGTCTTTGTCAAAAGTATAGAGCGCGAGGGGTCTGCTTTTGAGCCGCGTAGCGGCACTGATTTAGCGGAATGGAAGTCCTTCCATTGGAAAGGGTACGACAAAAAATCTTATCGTCAAGAGATTCGGAACACTGGACATGCATTACAAGCCGCACGAAGCGGCTCAGAAGCATACCCCCTGGGTGCTACACTTTTGACAAAGACTGTACGTCTGTGAGTGCATAGCTGTAAATATTTGGCGGGATTTTGTGCTGAGGAGGGATCGCTTGCCGCTTAAAATACATTGAAAATACTATTTTTCTATCAAATCCGGAATTCACAAAATAATCAAGTAATGCCACTTATATCTACATTTACAAGTGCCAGGTTTAAAATGTTGGATGGATGTACGGAGTTAGGCTAACTGCCTTGTTCTTTGGCAAAACCTTGATTCCCTTGAGCACTGAACCATTAACATTCTTTCGAACACGCGGACGGGACCGGAAAGTCTAAACCAAAATCAAATTCGAAAAGCAGATGCCCCTAGACTTTTTTCTCAAAATTTCGGAGAAAGTTAGATGAGGACACGTTGGAAGAGAGTTTTTTTAGATCTTCAATGCTTGCTGTCCTCACATAGCACGAAGCGTATCAGAACACCGTGACATTATGTAAACTCACTCCCTTCATAGGTTTGTTTCCTGGCCACAATGTGCGTAGAAAATGGCAATTATTCATGGCAGAATGGTTAATAATTTTTTTGTCTTGCAATTCGCGCACGGCCGCCAGTCACAGAGCGAAAGCATGCGACGTAACTGTAAGAACTACTTATAAAACGGGAAGTAAATTGTAAGGGAAACAAACTGGAACAGCGCAAGGCTGTCGTATATCTCACAGTCTGCACTTTCAGTAATGAGCAAATTATGGTGTGTTGAGCGCCCTGTGCAAAGAAGACTGGCTGAAGATTTCGTCTTCACCTACTCATAAGTCATACATTGCGTCTGCGAGAAGGGCACTGACTTGCTTTGATTTTGCTTTTGGTACTCTGCGAGAAAAGTGCCTAAGCAGACAAGAAGCGTTGCTATATCGAGAGATTATTTTGCTTCCGCGGCAACGTCTCCCCGTGCTAAGACGCTTGCGCCGCAGTTTCGAAGAGACTTGTAATTTATATTTGATTCTGTCAGCCACTTCTGTTCTCGTAGATATAAGCCAGAGGAATATCCACTGCACATTCTCCAAGAATAGTGCGACGAAACCAGTCACGATGACATTTAAGTTCTTTTTTTATTTTTGTACGCCCCCGTCCTTTGTTTCCGACAGCTTTCGCACTCCGAAGCGGGTCCTAATTCCCAGCTCATTTCGTCCCGCAAAGCCGTCGATCGCAGCTCGCCTGTCGACTTCGATTACAGGGAAAGAAACTCCCGCTGGAGCGTGAACTTCCGAGATTTGCCTCAGCAGTTTCGAAATAGCGCACCAGGAAACAAAAGAAGGGAAGGGAATGCAAGAGTAGGTGCGTGAAGAAAATGAGTTTCCTCAAGTACCTGCACAAGGTCCTCGCCGAGTTCGCGCTTCTCTAGGTTTCAGTCCTTGTCTTTCTTTGCGGAACAACTTTCTTAATGACAAAATCGGAAGGAGAAGCGACCTGAATTGCTACGTTTATGCTACATACATGTTTAGAAAGTTTTGCCCCTGCCCCATATAATGAGCTCTTGGTGCACAGGAACGCGTACAGACTGCTGCGAGGTTTTTCACCAAGTCGGTCTGCTCTTCTGATGGGAAAAAAAATAGCAGCTAGCATGTTCCGCGTTATTTCTAACTCCGCTATCACCGGAAGCGAAATAATGCTTTTTCATTGCCCTCAGCTGTATTGGGTGCAAGGAAATGCCGCGGTGCCAACTCTGGGCAGCCCCGCGTGACGCACTAAGTGGGATAGCGGGCATTGAAGTGCTGCTGTGCGATCGTTTGCTATGCAGTTTAGTTGCTCGCGAATGCTGCGTTCACATACTTATTCATTTATTTATACTTCGGTACGGGCCTGCTGAAGCCTAATTTGTGGTATTACGCACAGATATTCAGCAAAATAGCGCTTCCTCGAATCAGCTAGGTTCCCAAGCCTGGGCCGGCCAGGCCTATAAGTTTACTTGGACTAAGACGCGGAATGGCCGGCGTTGTTGTTGTCATTATGGAAGGAATTGAAGTTTCCACACAACCAGTCCTTAGCAAGCCCCAAGTTAATCTCAATTATAAGGATTCTTTGCTAGAGGAACCAGAGCTGCCAGGCACATGATAGATGTTGAGCGCCTTCAAATAGCAACTGCGAAAGCGTTATCGTTTACCTGCTCTCTTCAAAATAGTATAACCGGCAAGTTAGAGCTTAGGGAAGAAGTGGTTTAATCTTTATAGCAAGAGTGAAGAAGTGCTTCCATCGAACGAATTCTTGCGCACTGACTTCCGTCATTGGCACTATTCGTTAGGGCGCGCATATTTGCTCTCCCACGCAGAGTACCTTTGCTGACGCACACCTAAGTATATTAACATGTAATGCTCTATTCCCCATTTCTTCATGTACTCTGACAGTTTGAAATTACATCAGCACTGCAGACCCGATCTGAGACATTTCATCATGCAGACCGGTTCCCGTGGCTGCAAAATCTTTAGTTCGACTACTTAAATTTATTTCTGTATCAACGCTTTCATTTAGAAAGAAACCATTCTTTTGGACAATACTTCCTTGTTCTGGACGCGTACTGCTCCGAGAAGGCAGCATTGTTCCCATCTTGCCAGCAATGGGTTTTCTTTAGCTTAAACAAGTGATAAGCGAAAATTAAAAACCGCGCGCCGCTCTTTCTGCCGTCACGCACCGAACTGTTTAGCGCGAACTCCTTGGACGAAATCCTGCTCGCTGAAACGTCT
The DNA here is from genome assembly GCF_055883805.1 of Amblyomma maculatum. Lineage (NCBI taxonomy): Eukaryota > Metazoa > Arthropoda > Arachnida > Ixodida > Ixodidae > Amblyomma > Amblyomma maculatum. Next base: position 103,840,783 of record NC_139352.1, read on the forward strand.
GCTGCATACACGAGAATGACCACTCTCTTCTTTGCAGGTTTAAATCTTGAATAAGGAAGATTCCCTGAGCTTATTTTTCTAGTAGTAATGGGAGCTTGCGCTAGGTTCCGTCGCTTACGTCCGGATACAGGGCAACAATGCACCCTGAAAATAGCCTAATAAACATCAACCACCTCAGCAGCAATGAAAGATCAAAACGTGCAATGATCTTGCTATTAGTCAAAACAACAAAACAAAAACGCAACTATAGCGTTTCAAACGCACACATTAAAACGAGCGTCTGCTTCAGCAGGAGAAAAAGGAGTCGCGTGATCCCACGGGCTCCCCTAGGTCGACGCTAGTGCCGTTCGCTGTAGTGGTGGCACTCGCGACCAATAGAAACCAAGGCAGTAGAGTATGGACCATAGTGTAACACTGGAGCGCCGATTAGAGAACGGCCAAATGGATTTAAACACTCCAGTAATGCCACCCAGCGTCTTGGGGATCATGCCGCTCTGCTCTTCGCTAATGTCTGCTTTCCGGCGCACGTTCATTCGTGCTGTCCTGTTTTTGAAAATCTCCTCGAAGATACGAATTAAAGAAAGCATCAAAGGATCGCATTGTTGCCAATCAAGTTTGGCGGCGAGCGCCAAAAGGATACGATTCACTTTTCCGGAAGCTCATCTTATCACGCCGCGGTATTTTATATTGAGTAAACTATCTCAACTAAGGAGTAGCAGCATAGTCATAGTAGCATAAATGGCTGCCATTACTATTTGAGAGCTGTCAGTAGTGTAATTTACTTCTTATAAAGAAATGTCATCCTTATTGTTAATAAGGACCATGAAGAGGAGCAGGCGCCATAATTTCTTCCTGCTGATTCGTTCCTCCCTGAAAGGCTAAGATATAATTTTAAGCAGCAACTGGTGACGAGTAGAGGTTCTCTCGCATAACCGACATCGACATTTGTGCCAAGGCTTGTTGCAGGCGTTAATTGCTACGCGGACTGACGCAGACAGTACCTTCCCCATGCAGGTGATGCCTTAGTACTTTTTTTCCTATATGGACGTAAGCAGCAGTAGGTAGGTAAGCGAATGTGCAGAATGGGCAATTGCAAAGTATGAGAGTTCAAGCTGATGCTAGCATCCGTCGGGAGGCTCGCATGTCATGGGAATGCGCCCTGAACAGTGGCAATGCGAAATGTCAACGCGAGCGACGAGGTAGCAGTGTGGCGCCAATTTAGTAGAATAGATGCTTGGTCAGCAGTTAGCTGGCGCTAAAATCCAACAGTGCCAAAGTATGTATGCTCAATGGTCGTTAACATTGCCAGAAGAAGTAAAGTGCTTTCAGCCCACACAAGTTTTGCCACACTTACAGTGTTCTTGGAGGGGGAAGTGGTCTCACACTGCCCTATCTCTGCGCCGCTCCGTCGTAGCGCACTCGGAATTGACGTTCCCGACACCGGCCAGAGGCGTTTCTGCCTCCCTGTTAAGAAATTAGGTACCCGAGCTTGCTTTCGGAATTGCGGTTTTGTGCCTAAAATCACTCAACATTGGAAATAAATCAGAGAGCTGACGGACGATTAGCACTGGGTGCCCACGGCAAATATTAAACCACAAATGAGGCGGTGCAGGGAGATATGGGCTGGACGTCTTTCGAAGCATGGGAAGCTCAGAGTAAAATACTATATGAGGAACACCTGAGGAAATTGGACAGTAACAGATGGGCAGCAAAAGTATTTAAATACCTATACCTAAAAAGCGTTGACTCACAATGGAGGAAAAGAAATAGGAAACTAACCAGTGAGTATACTGGTCACAAGGGCGAAGAAATAAAGAGCGTTAAGCAACAGGTGAAAAGCACTGAAGGTAAAATTTAGATAAATTCGATGGAAAAAAAAACTATGCAGTTATACCGAAAGTGGAAAAGGTGGGTAAGGAAGGAAGCTTTTTTTGATAACTGAAGAGGCAGTGCCCTACTTTCTGAATCTGAATCAGGGTGCCTTAGAACACACAGCTAGAAAAAGAAATTTAACAATGAAGATGACGCATGTGCAGTATGTGGTAACTACGCTGAAATAATTGACCATATTTTACTCGAATGTAACGGTATTTATTCGGAAGTCGATGCCGACGCAGTCACTCTTCCTCAAGCTCTGGGGTTTAGAGATAAAAGTTGCCGGGTGAATAAACCTGCGGTAGAAGCTAGGAAAAAACGACTGGAAAATTGGTGGCTTAAAAGCAGAAAAGGAACATAACGTTAGTAATATAGAAATAAAAATTCAATAAATAGAATGATCGCATACTTAACAAATCAAAAACAATAATTAAGATATAGGGGGGAAAATGAGCATGATAGCAACTGCGACCACCCCGTTTCAAAGGGGACGCTCCTATATTCCATCCCTCCATCCACAAGAGCTCCTATTCCACCTACAAAAGCTTCTCTCGTTTCGTGGCGGCAGTGCGCGCTGCACAACTTGTTCGCATCAGCTTTGTTAGCTCTCGACTGCATATTCCGCCGACGCTGTATGCGTATATAGCAATATCTCTGTGTGCTTCCGGGCTTAACGATTACGTTAAAGTGCACTGAGGGAAAAAATACCTAGCCACTGTCGCAATTACTGGTAAGTATTCGGAGCAGCTTCATGGTCTATGGGGTAACGTTCCAGCGTGACTCAGACTATCAGGAACACTTTCGTAGAGAGCTCCAAAAAGGTTTAACACATGGGGTCTTGCTAATCGCCTCCATTGAAAAGCCGCCGCCGCGGCGAGGATGTGATCCCGGGCTCAGCAGTCAAACGACTCGCAACCGTGGTGAGTTTGGTAGATGCTCTGATTGCTGCAGATAACTTGCCTAACGCTGCAGGATGTCTTCAGCGCATCAGGATAAGCACATAGAAATGAAGAACTCTTTACTCTCTGTATAATGTGGCGTGAAATTGAATAATGAAAACGAACCGCCGGAGTTGCATCAATGCTGTGACCGTATATCCTCTGAAGATGAGCGTTGTGTTTGCTTCAGTGATATGATACAGGGATATAGGAGAGTCTTTTCACCAGCATAGCGCACTTGTTTTTTTTTTTTTTTTTTTGTGGCGAAAATGATTTAAGTCTTGTTCACAGAATGATTAAACAAAAGAAACATGAATGCTCATAGCATATCTTGGAGGAGGAGGAAACAACTTTATTTAACGCATTACATTAAGCGTTAAGAATGTCCTGGGACAGGGTCACCAAGGCCAACTGATCTTGCAGCTGGTCAGAGGCTAACCAAGCCCGCCACGTTGGGGGAGGAGGGTGTGGAAAGTGAGGAGTTTGGAGGGCGACAGGGCATAAAAAGATGCAATGCTCCAAGTTTGCATAGTGTTCTGGGCAATTTGGGCATGCAGGGGAATGTATGATTCTGTATAGAAAAGATCGGGCAGGAGTAAGCAGTGTATTTAGTTGTATGCGTCTAAGAATGCGGATTTGCGTGGTAGTGAGAGATTTATCAGGATGAGGAAGTGTACGGAGAGTTTCTGTAATGTTGTCATAGTGAACGTTGATTTCTTTTTTGTAGTGAAGAGTAGTGTCCCACGTTGGTGGATAAGGCCAGGGAATCCCAGGCGCCCGGTGTTGAAGTTCGCAGGCGAGGCGATGCACTACCTCATTGCCTGGGATTCCAGCGTGACCAAGAATACACCTTAGTGTTACAGTGTGGGGACGTAGTTTGGTAAGAGCTCTGTGTAGATCATCGTGTAGTTCTTCAGGAATGCGACCCGTGTGAATGGCGCGTATATCTTGTATTGAATCAGTGTATATGGTATATCCTGAAGGGTTAGCGGGTGCTTGTGATGTGCTGAGCTTAGTGAAGGCAAAGTTCTCGTACAAATTGTAACAGTGAGCATTTATTTGAGCATGCTAATTAGTAATAACAAGTTTTTCCTTCGTACTGTGCCTTTACTTTTTGCGCAGTGAGCTATGAAAAACACCACAAATGATCATCATCGTCAAGAGGCATCTCGTCAATGATCGTCAGGAGGCATCTCTGTGCAGTGCGCGTTTTCGCCACTATGTAAATGTCTCCATTTGTAAATATTCTGCATTTTCGATTCGATTCTTCATGTGCACGTGTTCTTTATTATTTTTATATAAATGCTGGTATTGCGTGAGTGTGCCTTGAATTTCTTTCATTTTCATGTAATGCAGATCCATGAACGATGCGATCCCCATATTAATAATCTGCTTAACTCGATAAACAGCAGTGCTCCAATGTGTAGAATATCGTGAGGGCTTGGGAAAACGCTTGATTTATAACATACTTTCCCGCTTGAGGCCGATGGTTCGGAAAAAGTATAGTGCTAGCTGGAGTAGAAAAGATTCTTGTACAAAAATGGCATATATATGGGGTTAGGGACGGGTTTGGTCCCTTAGTCGATTAGGGGCAAGGTCGGTTGGGTCTTCGTACCGCGACCCCGTTGCCTGAAGCCCCTTCCCGAGCGCTCTCAATAAAAAAAGACCTTTGCTCCGCGAGGTGGGAGCTTGACAGGGTCACCTCCCGATCCGCCCATGTTTGCTTTATGGGGTGTAGGGTTTGATTTTGTCGGCCTGCACATATCCTGTTTTATTGTTCAGCATTTCGGCACAAACTTAGGTTTAGTTGAAAATGAGTGTCGGCTAACAATGTTGAGTCTAGCTTTTTGTTTTTAAATGCTTAGCTGATGTGATGTGCCTCTGCAGGATTTATCGAGCCATTTACCCGGCATCGAAAATGCTTGTCTCGCTAAGCAGTCGTATTAAAATTATTTCCTGTTGTAGGCGCCGGAACGACGTCACCATGATTGTGACATTATCAAAACCACACTGCAATTTCTGAAAACATCCTTAGTGTTCATGGTAAACGAGCGCGAAAATACGAACACGGCAGGTAAGACAACAGGACGTGTCCGCGTAAAGACGAACACGGCAGAAGAAAACACGACGTGTTATGTTGTCTTTTCTTCCGCGTTCGTCTTTTCGCACACTTTACCAACTCGCCTAACTTCTCACGTTAACATATTTAGTGCCCGGATGGCGAGCCCTTATCAGAACTGCGTGAATGACTAGGTTTGTTCATGCATGTTTACGGTGCAAAACTTTGCTAGTGACACGCAGGTCACCCATAACGTTGGTAATTTTTTTATGCACCCTGATATGGTACAGCAAAACTAGTATAGGGCATTACACCTCACAAATATTGCGTTTTGTTCGGTAAATGTAGCAGTGCGCGGTGCCCGCCTAACTTCTTAGTGGAGTCTAGCTTCAGAATACGTTACTATATTTGCCAGAAATCCGCGTTCTTTTTCTTCCGCTGCGAGCAACCGTGAAGCCTAGCCGACGGGCACCCCGGCTGCATAACACAACCAGTCATGAGGACGGCGTGTCGCGCTGTGCGCGAGCTGTAGCGACGGTGATTTATTTATATTAGGAGAGCCAAAGTAATCACTTCTCAACGGCTTTCCAGTCTGGCTGCTCGACTCCTGCAAAGACAACGTATGGCTTTGCTGCACAACTTGGTTGCTTATACGGCCTCTACGCGCAAGTTTGCAAAGCCTATGTAAAGAGACTCTAAGGTGACGCTGGAACCAGAGTCATCTTTCGGGGTCGACATAAGCTGTGTCAAGCGCAGCCACCATGTGAGCGCATTAAAAATATTCTATGACACTATAGCCACAACATAAGCAACCATTATACAATGAGTTCCTTGATTGCGAGAAAGCACTTGCTATGGTCGAACCACGGAATTTATGTATGCATCGTGAGCTCTGGTATAAATGAGCCATATGCGAAAGTACTGGAAGGTATGAATAGGTGCTGCAGAGCAAACGTACTTGTTATAAAGAAAGTAATGAAACATCTATAAAGGAAGGCGTTTGATAAGTAGACGCGATCTCTCCACTACTGTTCACTGCTTGCTTAGAGGTATAATTCAGGGATCTGGAATTAGAGAACTTATGGATAAGTGTTGATGGATAATAACACAGTAAGCTAAGTTTTGCTACGACATTTCCTCGCTAAGTAACACAATGGACAAATTGCAGTGCAGGAAGGTGCACTGTAAACAACAATTGGTCAAAATGACGGTAACTTCTTGGCAGCTCTATTTCCAAGCTTTATCCATCATTTCATGTGATGGTTCTTTTAGTCATTTTTATGTTTACTTGTCACACTGGAATACATTTAAGCCGTCAATATGATAGTTGACCATCAATTCCAAAGGATGGTGCATTTGATCATTTTGATATAATGTACTGAAGTTTTAAATATGACAGTTGATTGTCATTCTCAAATGACGGTTCATTTTATGTTTTGGTATCATACACTTAGGCCATCAGTATGACGACTGGCTGTCATTTTTACGTGATGGTGTTGATAATCATTTTGACGTACTGTTGTGAACCAGGAATACATTGGAGTCATCAATATAATGTTGTACAATGTGCCGTCATATTTACGGTTGTTGGGTCAGTTTCAAATACATTTAGAGCGTCAATGTGACAACTTGCCATGTTTTCTCTTCACGGTCCAATTGCATTAATCACTCCTTTGCACAGTACAGCATCAGTTAAACATTTTTTATCATTCCTCAGAAAGCATATTTAGGCCATCAATATATAGCTATTTGAATCCATCAATATCATTTAAGGTTTGTGAATCTGAAATACATTTAAAATTTCCTAGATCCTAGGTTGTAAGACGTTGAGCAAAATTTAAGTTAAACGTTTTGCCGCTCTGAAATCGAGTCTCAAGAGCAAAGTTTAACTGCTTCTCTTTGTCATTTGGATCTGTTCTTTTTATTTTTAATCATGACTTCCACTGCTGCTGCTAAGAAGCTGCAGTCTGACTCGCACAATATCTGTGAAGAAGTCACAAACATTAGAACTTTTAAAAAGGCCTTTATTGTTATAAATGCTCTAAAATGTAATACAAATACACTTTGAGCTTGCAGCTTGCTCCTCGCAGATCCTTCCCAAAATCATGCATGGTGTATCTAGAAAACAGAATATGATGTATACTCATAAGATACAAGATCATATTAAGGGTATTTAAACAGAACAATATGGGACCATAAGAAAAGCATCCAACATAGGCTGAAACTAACTTCAGATGTAAAAAATATAAACACTCAAAACGTGGCAAATTCTGTTACCATTAATGCATACCATTAATTTCTGTTACCATTAAGAAGGCTGACCGCCGAAGAATTGACGCGTTTGAATTGTGGTGAATTGTGGCGGTTAAGGAACTCTTGAGAGTTCCTTGGACAGCCAGAAGATCAAATCAGTCGATATTGTGGACCATAAATCCTGACTGCTGATTGGAGGGTCAAATTCTAAAGTTAAAGTTCAGCTACTTTGGTCATCTGGTGAGAAGAGAGGAGTCGCTGCAGAAAGATTTAATGTTGGGAAAGGTTGAGGGTCACCGGAGAAGGGGTAGGCAGCGAACGCGATGGTTTGATGGCATCCTCGAGGCACTGCAGATGAAGTTATGTGATGTTATGAAGATAGTGAGAGACCGGAAAGCGTGGCGTGATATGGTCTACAGGGTTACGAAGAGTCGGACACGACTGAACGACTGAACTGAACTGAATTTCTGTAAAATGTGACAACAAAAATCACTTCAACTCGTATTCATGAACTTTGAGTCATCCCTAGTGAAAAAGGCCATATGAGTCACAATAACCTCATAGAAAGTTCTCATACTAAACTCATACAAATGTTATACAATCTCATATATTTCTCATACGTTGAAGGAGATTTGTTTGATATGATATGAGATTTGTACGAGTTCAGTATGAGTTTAGTATGAGAATATGTATGAGGTTATTGTGACTCATATAGATTTTTTCACTAGGGATTCTGTCTAGCCTCTACACTGACTCTGCGAGAGAGTCTCTACCCTGACTTGTCCATTTTGAAACTAAAACTCGTTGGGCCGGGCTCGGCCGCCCAGCTCTGGCCGAGATCGGGGATAGGCATTCGCCTTAGAACGACCGGTAGCCAGCGGCCAGCGACGAGTGTGGCCGACTTAGCCAGCCTTGTTGTCGCCGGGTGGGTAATGTACAGGCCATGGCCTACTCAATCATGTTCTAAGTGCGGCCGCAGTTTGGCCACGGCGGTGGTACTCGCTTCCCTGTGGTTTATTCACACCATGTCAGAGGTTTGCTCGTCAATAGCGCGTGAGTTAGCCAAGCCACGTCTTGAGTTCTGTTGTGCACCAGAACGACTGATGCGGTAGCATTTCAAGATAGTTGCCACCCTAAAGAGGTCTGTAAGAAGTCTGTGAGCGTACTGAGCACAGTTTCGCTTCCCCAAAATTCCTCAGAAGTCCTTTTGCTTGTTTACTCAGTCAGAGTTTGAGTTTATTGAGGTGTTTCTGCCATACTTGAAATGTTAATCCACCATGTTTTCATGTGGCACTGGAAGAAGAAAAAGAATGCATTTTATTATTGAGATGGCATAACTCTTGATCAGTAATCTATGGGAAATATCACAACTCGGATACAAAAATAGGCTTTTTAAACTACGCACGAATAATATTGAGAAGTAATCACAGGGAGCAACATTGGTACCATATTGCGTAAAAAATGCTGTATATGCCTGCCGTTCTTTTCATTTCTCAAATTTCAAGCACATTGAATAAATAGACGTGCTTTACTTCTAAATATAATTTCAATGGAGAAATGGGCGTCAAATTTTCCGATACAAAATATACTCCAGCAATAATGTCTGTTGCTAGCGCATTGAGATGCTTTTATGTCAGAAACACAGGCATACACTGAGAGAAGCAAGAAACTGTCCAAGTCTACCTTCTAGCCTCACTCTTTGTTCGACGCCATCGAGAGCCATTCGATAGGTCTGAACAATCCGTACACATTTTGTTGTGAGGGCCATGTCAAGCCTCAAAGTCTATGTTTTTGGGCGTCTGGTGTGAACGCAAAGAAAAAATAAATATGCGAACTGTTCTTGCCTCCGAGATGTCGCTCACCTATCTCCCTCGTAAAATATCAGTCAACTCCACTATTCTCATTCTGCTGCATAAAGGTCACACAAATTCTTGGCGACATGCAGCACGCCATCTACAGACATTGAATTCTTAAGGCACTCAGCTGAGATGTGTTTTGTTTTGGGGGGGCTGGCGCGGGATGCTCTTTTAAAGTGTCTCCTCAAAATCATGCACTGCCGTTGCCATGAAGAAGAGGTTATTTTAGTCGAGATGGCATTGCATCTAAGCAAATATGCGTGGGTCGACCGCAGCGCACTGGCGTCACCACTTTAGCCCGGAAGAGCTTGAATACTCACTCCTACAGGCTATTCGAGCTCGAGACTCTTTGGTATAAGAAGCACGCTCATAGGTCTTAGGATAAAGAGTACTATTCTTAAAGACAGCTGAGAAAACATCACGTCTAGGACACCATCGACCGCCAGGCCTTAGAGACAAACTCCTGTATTATATCTTCTCCTCACGTCAATCTGCCCTCGCTCAGAGCTACCGTCGCCGTCTAGTGTACATACTTTTGTTGAGTATAAATGCATGCTCCCCACGTGTGCCGGCCTTGGGACAAAAAATTAGTGAATCGGGAATTCGTGGCGGACGGGACGAGTTGAAAACTGCCAAATGGCAGAGCATCTCGAACGTCGACGCAGTTCTCGTCGCGCCACATCCGGAGCGAAAATATTCCCTCGGCTTTATCAAAGACTCAAACAATCTCGCCATTTTAGTCATTGCGCTTCGCTACCCACTATTCTCATTTCCTGTTGTTTGTTTTAGTATTTAGGGGCTTGCATACAATTTAGCCTGTCATACCTCGCCTACTCTGTTAAAGAATTAGGACTACGTTAGCAGTGCTTGCTTGTCCAATACATTTGACGGGAACAAAATGTCTCAGTAGCTACACTGAGAGGAGGTTTTCAACAAACGAGGATTTAGAGACGCAAATGCATCGCAAGAAAAATTAATATCTTTACACCCGCTTTGGAACGTTTTCCATATTTTTATCAGCTTCAAATCTCTGCCTATAGGTAAGCGCGATATTTGCGAAAGTTAACAAATGCAAAGTGATGAAAATTTCATGAATATTCAAACACCATCGCGCTCATACCTTCTTAATGAGCCCTTACTGACCCAAGTTAGCAAGTATATGTATTTTGGCATTCAAATAACAGCTGCTATGGCCTGTGAAGAGCATATTGAATATATCACTGAATATATCGCATCCTTTGTTTCATTCTGTTGTGGGCGCCACTGACGACAGCGCCCCAAGCGGCAAGCTAACCAGGTGGACCGCCGGGAGAACCCGGCATGGGTGACCGCGCCAAGCAGAGCGAAACCGGGCGCCATTACCTGATGTTAACTAAACAGTTTTCTTATTATACCGGCTACGTCTATCACATGGTGGCAGCGGTGGGGTAACCAACTCAGCGTGACACCCAGAAGAACAGCGAGCCCAACGTAAGCGGCCGCAGCGTCATGCCAGACATTCGCGGCGCGAACGAAGAGCGCGCGAGCGGCACTCCAAAATCACGTTCAACCCGCTCGCCGTGGAACTGCCGACAAAGCTCGATTTCCGCAAGCCCGAAGATATGACACGATGGCACCGCAGGTGGGAACGCTACCGACTCATCTCCGGTCTGACAGGACAGGACGAGACGACGCAAATCAACACATTACTCTACGCCATGGGCGAAGAAGCGCAGGACGTGTTCGCTGCTTTGAAACTGACAGACGAACAGATGGCATCATACTCCGCCGTGGTGAGTACTTTTAAAAAGCATTTCATACCTCGAAAGAATGTAATCTATGAGAGAGTGCGATTTAACTCTCGGAAACAAGAGCAGCATGAAAACGTCGACGCACTTGCGGCTGAACTGTTCAAGATGACCGAACGATGCGATTACCGAACTCTCCAAGACGAACTGATTCGGGACAGGTTCGTGGTCGGCTTGCGAGACGTAAAACTCAGCGAGAGCCTGCAGCTTGACGCAGAACTTACTCTCGAAAAAGCAATCACAGCTGCCCGAAATTCAGAGAGCGTGAAACTTCAACACAAAAAAATTCGTTCCATCGAACAGCCAGCTCTCGACATGGGAGGAGTTCGCGGCAGACAAACGTCAAAACTCGCTGGAACGAAGCGAAGGTGCCTTTACAATCGCGCCCTCAACGTACACACAAGACGGGAGACGAACGCTGCAAGTGGTGTGGTGGCGTGCGTGACCACACGAAGACACAGTGTCCCGCGATAGACAAGACGTGCAACCAGTGTGGGAAAAAAGGCCACTACGCCCGCGTCTGCATGTCTAAGACGAAGGCCGAGACCTTGAGTATTCGACAACGACCAAAAGATCTCGGAGACCTATATTTAGGTGAAATCAGAGTGGGAGTGAACACGCCGTGGATGATTACTGCTACCGTGACCAACTTGCCTTTTACCTTCAAGGTCGACACCGGCGCGGATGTGACTGCAATCGCACACGACCAGTACGATAAAACCGTCATGAGACCCATCAAGTCAACGCAACAGCTGTTGATAGGCCCAGGCCAGACAGTGACAGCCACTGTTGGCTACATCGATGCAACAGTCACCTGGCGCAACACGGAAGTCCAAGAAGCAGTCTTCATCATCAAAGGATTAAAAGAACTGCTGCTCAGTCGACCATCTATAGAATCACTTGGGATTCTAAAGCGCCCTCTTGAGCTAGACGAAACCCTCGCACAATCAACTGATGTCCCCAACTTCTTGGCGTCATACCCAAAGCTAACGTCTGGGCTTGGAGTCATGAAGGCTGAGTATACCGCATCAAAGTCAAAAAGGATGCTGAGCCATACGCAGTCAGTTGTCCTAGGCGCGTGCCTCTTCCACTGCTTCCACTTGTGAAGAAAGAACTAGAAAGGATGGAAGACTTGGGAGTCATCCAGAAGATCGAGCGAGCAACCGAGTGGTGTTTTCAATGGTTGTCGCACGAAAAAAGAACAATGAGCTGCGCATCTGCCTGGACTATGGTCAACTCAACCAACAAATAATACGCGAATGTGTGCTCATGCCTACGGTAATGAGTCTTGCAAAATTAGCAGGTTCAACAGTGTTCAGCCGCCTAGATGCACGAGCAGGCTACTGGCAGGTGTCACTGTCCAAGAACTCTCGCGAATACACAACTTTCATCACACCAGTTGGCAGGTTCCAGTTCCTGAGGCTTCCCTTCGGAAACTCCACAGCGCCAGAGTTCTACCAACGAGAAATGCTTCGAGTGCTTGAAGGACTAGAGGGCGTGAGTTGTCTACAAGATGACATCATTGCCTCAGCGAAGACAAGTGCTCCTTTCGACAAACAGAAGTAACATTCTTAGGACACTTCGTAAACTCAACAGGAGTCAGCGCCGACCCGGAAAAGGTCAGGGCCATAGTCCAGCTCGGCCCACCGTGTGATGTGTCAGAAGTCAGGTCTCTGTTGGGCTCTGCAAACAACCTAGCGAAATTTCCTCCAGAGCTAGCAGACTTTACGAAGCCTCTCAGAGACTTGCTCCACCAAGAAGCCGACTGGCACTGGGGCCCAGCTCAGCAGCAAAGTTCTGACAAACTAAAGCAAGCTTTAAGCAGGACGCCGATTCTCACTCACTACGATGCTCAGTCGCCTCACACAGTGTCTGTGGATGCTTCCTCATATAGTCTTGGGGCTGTACTTCTACAGCAGTTGCACGAAAAGCGCCTACCTGTGGCATATGCATCACGCTCCCTTACAGGTACAGAACAAAGGTATACCCAAATCGAAAAGGAGGCACTGGCAATCACATGGGCTTGCGAACATTTCCGCAAATACCTGCTGGGATCAACCTTTCACGTGGAAACAGACCACAAGCCGTAAATACCGCTGCTGATGACTAAACGACTTGAAGAGCTGAGTCCTCGCCGTTAAACGTTTCAGAATGCGCCTTTTGGAGTATGACTACACCATGTCCCACACTCCCGGCAAAAAGCTGTACACAGCTGACCTTCTGTCCCGGAAGCCATCTGGGAAACCAGCAGACAAAGAAAGGACCCTCGAGAGTGCAGTGCGCGAGTTTGAAGAATTAGCACTTGAACAGCTCCTTGCTTCAAACCAAATGCTGGATAGAATCAGGGCAAGCATCCAGTCAGACGAAACACTTTCCAGGGTGGCTACCTTCTGCACTACATCATGGCCAACTGTGTATGGGCTGTCACCTGACCTGGAAAGGTACGTCGAGGTGGCTAATGATATTTTGCTCGTTGATGGTCTGCTATTCAAAGGCGACAGAATAATCATCCCGCCAGCAAAGCAGCTTTTGAGGAAGTCTTCCAACATACACGAAGCGCTGCTTGCCTACAGGGCCACACCCAGCGTGGAAGGGTTTTCACCAGGAGAACTCTTAATGGGTCGTCGTCTGAACACCACAGTACCAACCACATCGAAGCTGCTAGTCCCGAAGTGGGACGACAGCGAATTCAGACAAAATAATGAAGCCTACATAGCTCGTGCAAAACGATCATACGACACCCGGCACAAGGTACGGAGCCGAGAGCGCTTACCACCAAGCACAGCGGTGCGCATCCTCGCTGGAGCTGCATCACACGGCGTGGTAACACAGCCAACATCAGAACCAAGGTCCTACGTTGTACAAACCGACAGAGGACAAGCAAGACGTACAGCAAGACACCTGCAACCGTTGCAGGACACGAGCACCACAAGAAGTGGACGTGTTTGTAAGCGACCAGAACGCCCGGACCTGTGAGATCAAATCTTTCAAGAAAAGGGGGTGTTGTGGGCGCCACTGACGACAGCGCCTCAAGCGGCAAGCTAACCAGGCGGACCGCCGGGAGACCCCGGCATGGGCGACCGCGCCAAGCAGAGCGAAAACGGGCGCCATTACCTGATGTAAAACTAAACAATTTTGCTTTTTATACCGGCTACGTCTACCACACATTCGTTGTAACTTTTCCATGCCTTCTATCCCCTTAAACCTAGTGCTGTATAAAACTCTAGTGCGCTCGAAGACTGGCTACGCTGCGTCAGATTGGGATCCATACACTAACTTTCTAATTTCTCTGCTTGAATCAAAATAATATCTCTCTGGCAGATTTATAATGTGTAATTGATCACTTCACGCTACTGTTTCACAAATGAAAAGAACGCCGCTTAATCTTCCAGGTCTTGCCTTACAACGTCGAATGTTTCACATGTGCACTTCGTATAATATATATTACACCAAGAATATCCTGTTTACTCCTTCAATACCTTGATCGTCTTAAAGAGATTACCACTTAAAGTTTTATGTTCCACTGTGCCGGAATGACCAGTTCATAAAATTATTCGTCCCCAAAACTGCCTCGGAATGGAACCACCTGCCGTCCTTCGTCGTCACCATTAAGGATCATGTCAAATTCAAAGATGCTTTTTCTGCATACGTGCTGTAACAACTTGTTTACCTTTTGTGATTTCTGTTTTTATTTTTATTTGCGGTTTTTCTCCACTCCTCTCTGTAACGCCTGACTGGCCTTGATAATAATAAATTGAGATGAAATACTGGCCATGGAGGTCGCCTTTCGATGGAGACATAAAGAAAGGCGCCGATGTAGTTTTTGATGCCAGTAGGACGAAGCCTTTCGTAGTGTCCCTGCCGCTCGTCAACGTCCTCGTAAGGTGTTCCAAAAAAATGTCCGGGGTTTCAATAATATGGCCAGTCGTTCACTGTCAATGATCCCAGTTGCTCGGTATTTCCGTCTTCAGTCATGTTCGACTGCATTGGTAGAAAGCCAGCGAGCCTACGGCTTCTTTGGTTGATGGAAATCTCCGTGTTCGATACCCAGCACTTCCACCACAACTGTTACGTGCTTAGTACGCAGAGGAGTGTTTGTTTACTCAGAGATCGTGGAAGCAGTACCGCGACTACAAACGTCATTCTGACCCTCAGTTTTCTTCTTCCTCTACTGATCGTCCGATCTCCCGACTGTTCATCTTCTTCCGTCAATATTTTGTAAAGGTGCGTCAAAATGTATTGACTAGACAGGAAACTATCCAGGAAGGAGCATTATAAAAATATTTGTAGACATGATTTATTTGTGGAAAAATATTATATAACCGTCTTTCCTGTAAACATTCTTGAAGGACATCAGCTAGTGACACTAGCATGTCCTAAGGTCGCATGTTATTATTCTTTCATAACCATGTTCGGCTTCTGTTCTCAAGCTGCCAATTGTTTCATGTATACTTGAGAACAGTTCGAGTGTTCAGCAATATTACACGCAATATTAAAAATTTAGAGCGTACATTTTCAGGAGACCATACACAAAGACAGAACAAATGGACTCCAGGACGAGAGAAAAGATAGCGGACATAACTTGAGGCGCTGCAGACTTGCCACATCTTAATAAAGAACGAGTTACAGAAAATAATGTTCGCCTAAAAATCACAATATACCAGGTGTCCCAGCTAACATGAACCAAAGGATACAAAATAATATATTTGAGGTCGGTCAGTGAAACCAATTGCATACAACTGGCAGTCTCCTTGCACACTACAGGCAATTTTTTTGTTTTGGTATTACTTAATTAGGTAATTATGTTATTTTTCCAATTTATTAAATATCGGCTTTAGACCAAAAATGTCAATTGGAAAGTTGTAGAGCACCTTCAGCAACCCCCATTCCATTAATTGCCATAAACAGAGTCTTACGCGTATCTTTTTTTCCGGGCTCAAAATAAAGCCCGCGAAATACAAATAATACCACGTGACTAGCACATTTGAGCGCCGCAATTGCTGCGCTCTCAGTCGTGGTCTGAGCGAACGAAATTAGCTGCGGCCGTGTCTCCTTGGCCCCGTAAAAGCGGCAGGCCGATATGACTGCGATGGCTTCTTCGCCCGCGTCAGACAGCCGGCCCACGTGACGGTGCAAGTAGCAGCGAGAGCGGCGAGCTGACAGCACCGAGATTCTAACAAGGCCTCCTTCTCTCCGATCAGCGAACGTCACGACAAGCAGATGAGCGATAAAGTATAAGCCACTGAATCTGCGCATACAGGCTTGGGTAAAGGGGCGTGATGACATCATATGACTCGACTAAAATTAGCGCTGCACCTTCTTTGTCGTGTTAGCCCAGGCAGGGGGGGCGCCGTTGCACCCGCGCCGGAACGCTGCCAGAGAAAGCCGTCCAGACGCCCAGCTCCCAAGCGACGAAATGAACCCCCGTTTATTCTCGCACTCCGCTTTTATACACTTGCGCCACACTTGCACCACAGATACACTAGCGCCACTATCGCAGTCGCAGCTGCCAGCCAAGCCAAGCCAAACCAAAACAGATGATAACAGCACATCCCCCTTTTCAAGCACTATTAACTTTACATGCATACACTTCAAAATAAAATTGGAACACACCCAAGAAAACACGACAGAACACAGTCACTCCAGCATCAGTCGTCCACGCCCAGCGTTATGGGTTTGCGAACAACTCTTCCAAATCTGGTCGTAGTTACAATTCTAACTTGAGAATTGCCACCGTCAGTCTCCGTCTGAGTTAGAGGCACCAAAGCTTCCGGAGCTTCGTCAAATTGGTTGTCTACTCCAGTTACCAATCCGGCCATGCTGGGCTGTCCCTGACTATCCGGAAATTCGTAGTTCCCGCTATCTACCCGGTCTTTTGGGAGACGGTTAAGCATTCTCCTGTTTCGACGGACTTCAACCCCATTTTCCGTTTGAACACGGTATGAACGCGGCTGTGGTGCTGCTCCGAGCACTGTACCTTTGGTACGGAGATCAGTCACCCACACCACATCACCTGCTTCCAGCTTTGGGAGATTTTTAGACCGGTGACGTCGGTCGAAGTGGCGGCTTTGCTCCTTTCTGACTTTACGGTCCTTGGCTGCCGCTTCTTGCAGACAGCATTGTCCCGGATTGCGGTGCGAAGGCAGCATTGGGACTCTCGTCCTAAGCCTTCTACCCATCAGTATCTCCGCTGGGCTGACGTTCAAAACACCAGGCGTGGCCCTATAAGCCAGCAAGGCTAAGTAAGGGTCGTCCGAGTTTAGAATGAGATTCTTAACCGTCTTTACCATACGTTCGACTTCCCCGTTTCCCTGGGGGTGCCTTGGACTCGAGGTGACATGACGGAAGCCATACAGTTTTGCAAATTTCTCGAACTCGGCACTGACAAATTGGGGACAATGTCGGTCACCACACACTCGGGAATGCCATGTCTCGCAAAAATGCTTTTCATTCGGCTTATCACGGTAGCAGACTTTGTTGACGGAAGAATGGCAAGAGAGCGTTGGCGATGCAATCATCGGTTCGATCTGTTCTGGCGTATGTCTCCCGCAAACGCTGCACTGTTTCACGAATGACGCTATCTCAGTGCTAAGTCCCGGCCACCAGACAGAACCTTTAGCCACACTGCGGCATCGCGAGATGTCTTGGTGACCGTCATGCAGTTTGCTTAGCGCTTCCTTGCGAAGGGTCTGAGGAATGATAAGCCTCATACCTTTGAGCAGAAACCCGTTCACCAAAGTAATGCATGCACGTTCCTGCCAGTATGACAGAAGATAACAGGGAACATTTTGTTTCCTGGGCCACCCTTTTTTGCACACTGTGCGCAAGCTTCGAAACGCTTCGTCTTTTGCTTGACCTTCTTTTACTCTTTTCAAGAAATCGTCGCCTGTTTCTAAACCCAGTAAACAAGCTTTCGAGTAAGCGGTTACCTCTGAGACAGTTAACCAGCTTTCCACTTTCGTACGAGCTAACGGCGAACGTGAAAGAGTATCAGCAGTGGTTAGCGATTTGCCTGGTACATATAATACAGAAAAACTGTATCGCATCAGGCGCAGACGAAAACGTTGAATTCTTGGGGGCATAGCGTCGATTGCCATGTGACCCAACAGCGACACCAAGGGCTTGTGGTCAGTTTCAAAAACAACTTCCAGACCACGTATATACTCATCAAACCTTTCCGCTGCCCCCGTCAACGCCAGCGCCTCCTTTTCGATCTGGGAGTACCGTTGCTCGGTTTTGGTGAGCGAACGAGAAGCGAATGCAACAGGTCTACGTTGCCCGTCTTTTTGCTTTTGAAACAAAACTGCTCCCAGACCGAAAGACGATGCGTCAGCTGAAAGAGTGGTTTGTAGCGAAGCATCGTACAAAGCCATGCATTGCGCTGAACAAATGAGCTCTTTGAGTTCTTGGAACGCTTTTTCCTGATTGCTGTCCCAGACCCAGTCCCTATCCTTGTGCAAAAGAACACCAATGGGAGCAGTCACTTGGGCTAAATGTGGCAGGAAGCGGCCCAAATGATTCGCCATGCCCAAAATGCTTCTAAGCTCGGTAACGTTTCTGGGTGCTCTCAAATCTTTTATAGCACTGACCTTCGCTGGATCAGGATGAATACCTTCCTCATTCAAAATGTGACCCAAAAAACGCACTTGTCTAACCCCGAATAAGCATTTCTCTTTGTTTAATGTCACATTTGCCCTTGCTAGGCGTGTGATCACGTTACTTAAACGCTCATCGTGTTGAGCTTTGCTTTCGCCAAACACTAGGACATCGTCCATAAAATTAACGACCCCCGGCAGGCCACCTAGTATCTCAGACATTCTCTTTTGGAAGTATTCCAGAGCGGAGGTAATTCCAAAGGGTAGTCGCGTGAAACAGTATCTACCGAAGGGTGTTAAGAACGTGGTTAGCTCTTCCGAGTCTTTACTGAGTCGCACCTGGTGGAAGCCTGAGTTGGCATCGAGCTTTGAAAACCATTTCGCTCCCGACAGTGACCCTAGAGCTTGATCCACAGTTGGTAACGTAAATCGCTCTCGAACTACGCATTTGTTCAATTTAGTGAGGTCTACGCAAACTCTCACGTCGCCTGAGGGTTTCACTACCGGAACTATTCCGGCGCACCATTCGGTGGGCCCATCCACTTTCCTGATTATGCCTAACCGCTCCATTTTATCTATTTCGCGCTTCAGAGACTCTCTCAGGGGAATTGGTACCCTGCGTGGAGCGCTTATGGCATGCGGGATAGCGCCAGCTTGTAGCCTGATGGTGTACTGCCCTGGCATCGTACCTAGACCGCGGAACATTTCTGGAAAGCGCGTCTCGTACTGCAGGTTTCCCGAGTCGACCGCGTCTGCAAATTTCACGATACCTAAGACCTCAAGTGCAGGTAATCCTAGAAGGACGTCGCGTAACGGACTGACAACGTAGCATGTTTGATACACAGTTTTCTCTTTCCATGCGATCTCTGCTACGAATTTGCCTAGTACGTTAAGCTTACTGCCTCCTGCACCTAGCAAGGTTTCATCGGTTTTTACCAGTCGGGACGGTAATCCCGGAAACGTTGCTGGTAATACTGACACTTCAGCACCTGAGTCAACCTTTGCAAAAATGGGCACAGAATTAATGCCCACCTGAACAAATCGCGCTTTTCTGCATGCATCTATTGATCCCACGAAAGTCTCTCCAGTTTCCTGGTTGACCGCTGAGACGCGTACCTTTCGTTGAGCGGAAGCCGTTGCTTTCTTCAAGCAGGCCTTTGCGAAATGTCCCTTCTTGCCACAGTGAAGACACTTGGCAGCTCTGGCTGGGCACATTGTCCTGGGGTGGGCGTCACCACTGCAGAAAGGACACCGCACCTCCGGCATTCGTTGCCCATGCTGCCGCACCTCCGGCGTTCGTTGCCCATGCAGACGTCCCTTGTGCCTCTGTTGAACCACCGCGTCCACATTGGGGTCCTGGTCACGAATTTTCGATGACTGATTGCTGTGCTGTCCTCGTAGAGTACTTTGCTGCTGTTGGACGCTTTCCTTTAAGCGAGCCTTCGACAGTGCCGAAGCCAGCGTTAGCTGAGAATCCATTTGCAAAGCTTCCGAGAGCTTTGCGTCGCGGAGCCCGACAACCAGTCTGTCTCGGATCATTCGTTCTTTTAGTTCACCGTAGTCGCAACGGTCCGCCAAGCCGTGTAGCGCAGTGACGAACTGGTCTACCGACTCTCCTGGCATTTGTACGCGTCTGTGAAAACAGGCGATTTCGTACACGATGTTCCTCTCTTTTACGAAGTGCCCGTCGAACTTTTTCTTTACGGTTTCATAGTTCTTGGCGTCTTCGTCAGATAGTGAAAACGTCTTGAACATGTCACGAGCTTGCCTCCCCATTGTGTAAAACAGCGTTCGTACCTGAGCCTCCCCGGAGCATTCGTTGAGTCCCGTTGCATATCGGAAGTCGTCGAAATGTTCGATCCACGCCGGCCACTCTGACGTGCGGTCAAAGTCCAGCGGTGGCGGTTGCTGCTGTCCATGCAGCCGCATTGAAGGCGTCTTCGACATCGTGGATGTAAGGTGCCTGGCTCAGTGCGAAGATTCTTGACCATCTGACATCATGTCGTCGACAGCCACTTCTGACACCATGTCGTGTAAGCCCAGGCAGGGGGGGCGCCGTTGCACCCGCGCCGGAACGCTGCCAGAGAAAGCCGTCCAGACGCCGAGCTCCCAAGCGACGAAATGAACCCCCCGTTTATTCTCGCACTCCGCTTTTATACACTTGCGCCACAGATACACTAGCGCCACTATCGCAGTCGCAGCTGCCAGCCAAGCCAAGCCAACCCAAAACAGATGATAACAGCACATTCTTTTGCTGGTTCTTTATCGTCATCCGCCTGTCGTGACGTAGGCTGCTGCGGTGCGCAGGGCTGGTCAAAATCGCGGTGGCGACGGGCGAGTTCGAGCTCGCTCGAATCATCGCCAACATTTCTGCCTGCCGCTGAAACGGGACCATCGTGTCACGGCCGCAGCAGATTTCGTTCGCTCAAACCACGACTGAGCGCACCACAATCGTGGCGCTCAAATGCGCTAGACACGTGGTATTATTTGTATTTCGCGGGCTTTCTTTTGTGCCCGGAAAAAAAGATACACGTGAGACTCTCTTTATCGCAATTAATGGAATTGGGGTTTCTGAAGGGGCTCTGCAATTTTCCAATTCACATTTTTGGTCTAAGGTGAAAATTTATTAAATTAGAAAAATTAACATAATTAGCCAATTAGGTAATTGCAAAACAAAAATCGACTGTAGTGCGCAAACAGGCTGGTAGTTGTATGCAACTGGTTTCACTGATCTACCTCAAATATATTATTTTGTAACCCTTGGTTCAAGTTAGCTGGGACACCCGGTATATGTAATAAATTTGTACAAATTGTTTACAATATCTGTTCTAGTTAAGTGTTGGCACAGAAAAAAAATACTTTTCAGGAAAAACCAGTTTTGAGCATCATTGGAGTAATCCATATTACACTACATTTTGGTGAAATATTTTCCTGCAATTGCTGCTCGGGCCGGACGTTTCACTGTGCCGTTGTTGATATTTTCCTGTTCAATTTTCCCTTCACCTATTTATTCGTGATGGTTTAACTTAGCGGCAGGTCAGTTTACATAACTATGCCTGACTGAGAGATTGCGAGCTAGGGTTTCATAGGGAGCAGTGCTGGCCAAAATTTATTTATTGTTGTGCTAATTGGTCTCGTGAGTGAACTGTCCGCTAGCATCCATATCAGTGTCCGTGGTGATCCAATCTGAATTTTGACTTTTGGTTCGACGTGCTCAAAGCTGCGTTCGGAATTGCAACGAGCTCTGTCATAGCATCAGGATACCTTTGAAACCAGCAACAAGATGTGCACTTGTCTCATTTAGGAGCAAATCTGACATTCGTTATCCAATAACAGCTTCAGGAGGAGCTGTAGAGAATGTCTCAGACAACGAATCCTAAGGTATTGTCACTGACCGCAGTATGTCATGGCGCAGCCAAGGCTCTGCGGTGAAGATAAGATTTAATATTCCTTCGCTACGGAGCTGTCAGAAAATGAGGCTTAACTGAGCACACCTCACTATAATTTTTTCGGATTGTTAGTAGGTTATACAGTCTCTCAATACATTTCAATACAAGCACTTAAGCACTTCTTTCTTGCTGACCTTAGGGAGCACGAGAGTGCAGGCGTTATGTAGGATTGCCACTAGGCATGTCTAACAAAGACACATTTGAATTGGCACGTGCCACACAATACTTTAAAGCAGAAAGTTGGACGAATTCATGTTTAGATTCAACAGACATAGTTCGAAGGCTTTAGACAAGGACGAAGGGAGAACACAGACACCACAAACGCTAGACATCAAATTAATTTATTGACAGCAATCACGAAATTATATAGGCGAACACGCTCGTGCTTCAAAAGTATCAATGGATAAACCGCATAAGCGACGGCACACTCCCCTCCAAAAACTTCACTTCCTTTTTCGCCAGAACAGCGTACTTACGCATGACAGCCTTTCCACGCGTATAAAGAAGGCTTCAAGTATCTTGCGCTCTTTTTGATCCGCGCTTACAGATATGACTCGCGTCAGCTCATACAGGAGGATTAATTGTTTTCGTCGTGTTTTCACCGTTTGCAATGCGCCGCCAAGTGTCCCGATCCTGATACTGCGATTTCAAGCCTCTTGTGCTCAATGAACACTGATGTTAATGCCCCTGCCAGTTTAGCTGATGTACGATTGTCCGCATGATAACGAGATCCTGTATACCACGTTGGTTTTGCACACTATATGCGGGTCTTTATGTTATCTGGGGCGAGACACATTTTTATTGGCGCCATCATTAACAACCCTGCAGAGTTTGCCGAGCTTGTTCGGTGCTGTAAGCGCGACTTTGACGTCGCATTTCCCTGCCACTTCTTTTAGGCGGTGCGTCAACTGCTGAAAGCAGGGCACTGCAAAGCATCTAGCCCGTTCTCCCTCAACCGTCGTCTTTTTTTAGCATTTTTCATCTTTTTTTATCAGGGTTTCAGCCACCGCAGCTACTAGTTCCATAGGAAAACCTGCCTTCGTCATGCAGACTTGCCTGCATTTTTACACTTTCATGAACCTTTTGTGGACAAGATTTGTCAAGGATAGCAAGAAGGCATGCCATTGCGATGCTTCTTTTAACCGATTTGGAGTGGGCCGAATCATCATCCAAATTTCTTTTTTGGACTTTAGCTAGTACATGTAGCAAAAATGTGAACCACTAAAGAACCTGATGTCAAGAAACGGTTGGGTACCTTCATGAGCCAGTTGATTTTTAAAATTAAAATTATGGGCTCTAGACCTAAACACTTCTAGAGCAGACGGGAGAAGATACTCATTTCTGTCTTATTGAGACGCTTTTGCAACCACCAGAAAATTGTGTACATATCTAAAAACATTTAACATAGTGTTATCAATGCGCGCTTCAATTCGTTTGCCCAAACTCGCTAAAAGCGGTTCACTTACTACAGGGCTGATGCATGATGCTATGCAGACGCCTTCGCGCTGCACAAAGTTTCTGCCCTCAAAATTTATAACTGTGTTAGAGGGGTAAATGTATAAACGCGATAAAAAGCTGTCCATGCAAAACCCTACATCATTTTTAAAACCTACAGCCTTTTTTGTTCCAGTGCTCTCCTTCACTCTGGTCAAAATATCTTGTTGTGGGATAGAATAGAACAAAAATTCAGTGAGAATCGAAAACGCAAGATTAGCCCCCGATGAAAGCCCTTAATGCGAGAAAAAGTCAAATTCTTTTTCGAATCAGCTACTCTAAACGGATCAGTCACAAGAAGAAGCTTCAAGCTTTTTTGAAAGAATCTGGAAAGGGCCCCGGCCAAGACCCTGCTTCAGTTGCAATTACGAGCAGTGGCACATCCTTCTTACTTGCTTTTGCTGAGGAGAATACCGTGAGCGCTTGGTTTTCCGCCCCTGCTATTTTTTTTTCGGAGTGTGTTCAGGTTGAACTGATCACACAGTGCAAGAGCACTCTTCTTTAAACTCGCACTTATTGATTGCATTTACACAAAATTCTTCCTGATTGCGTCATTCTCCTTTTCTAGATAGTCTTCTCTCGGCAAAACCACAAACCCGCCTTCCTTGTTTTATACAAGCGAGCGAGTTCCTTAGATCGCAGGTAGTCAACAGTGGCCCTTACTTTGAGATCAGTTTTTTCGGAACTGAATCGGAACTGGTGTCGATTTGTTTGGCGGGTCTGATGTGTCTGTGGCGTTTATGGTGTCTGTGTTCTCCATTCGTCCGGACCCTGTCTAAAGCGCTAGAACTATGTCCGTTGAATCTAAACACCAACTCGCCCAACTTTCTGGGTTGAAATCCTTACTTTCTAGTACATTGGGATCAGTCCTCCCTCCGTTTTTAAGTACGAATACTCTCTTTACCCTCATCAATTTAATCGCTTTGAAGACGTGCCGTGAAATGAACCTCAGCTTTTCACTGAACAATAACCTCGTACCGGCTGGTATCCGAGCATTGTTTTCGCCATGCCTGCCATCCTGAGACATACCAAGAGAATCACCAAGGTCCAGCGCTCAGAACTCTGCGGGCAAGTGCATCATTTTCAGTTCAGCCGACTGCTGCTCGCCGCAACTATTACGGCTACCAGAGGGAACAATGACGCAGTGTTCAGGATTTGGAACAGGTAAGTTGTGCGTGTGACTGAATGCCTGTGAAAAACTGATTTATATAGGCTATGTATTTGGAAAAATTCATCTGAGATGTACTATCTAAGCTATGTACTTGGAAAAATCCATCTGAGATGTGCTATCTAAGCTATGTACTTGGAAAAATCCATCTGAGATTTACACTGAGCGCGGCGCGGTTACCTGCTTTGGAGGGGTGTGACGTTCCTGGGGATGCAAAACGTGTTCTGTGTCTTGGACTAAAGTTTCGTACAGAAACTAGAGAGACTGCAACGGGCCTTGTTTCAATGGTTAAGAAGATTGCCAACTTAGCGGATGAAGAGGACAGAAGTCGTTGCACATCTGAAGGTGTAGAATGTCTTCTGAGGATAAATTCAGTTCCGGAAAAAACTGATCTAAAAGTAAAGGCTATTGTTCACTATCTGAGATCGAATGAATTCGCTCTGCTTGCATCAGACAAGGAAGGCGGGATTGTGGTTTTGCCGCGAGAAGACTACAAAGCCAATGGGAATGACGCAATCCGGAAGAATGTTGCGCAAACGCTATCAACAGGTGCGGGTTGAAAGAAGAGTCCTCCTGCACTGTGTGATCAAATGAACCTGAAACAAGATTGCAGGGGCGGAAAACAAAGCGCTCACGTTATTTTTCTCAGCAAGAACGCATAAGAAGGATGTGCCACTGCGCGTGATTGTACCTGAAGCAGAGCCTTGGCAAGGTGCCCTTTCCAGGTTCCTTCAAAAAAGCTTGGAGCTCCTTCCTGTGACTGAACCATTTAGGGTAGGTTATTCGAAAGAAGTAAAATAATTTTTCGCGCATGAAGGGCTGTCATCGGGGGCTAATCTTGCGTCTTCGATCGACATTGAAAGGTTGTTCTATTCTATTCCACAAGACATTTTGACGAGAGTGAAGGAAATATTGGACCAAAAAGGAACTGTAGGTTTTCAACATGACTTAGGGATTTATATGGGCAGATTTTCTCGCTTTTAGACTTTTACCTCTCTAGCAGTGTTATAAAGTTTGTGGGCAGTAACTTTGTGCAGCGGGACGACGTCGGCATAGGATCATGCATCTCCACAGTATTAAGTGAACAGCTTTTAGCGAGTTAGACAAACGCATTGAAGCGCTCACTGATAACACGATTTGAAAGGTTTTTAGATATGTACGCAATTTTCTGGCGGTCTCAAAAGAATCTCAAGAAAATACAGAAATGAGTATCTTCTCCCATCTACCGTAGAAGTGTTTAGGTCTAGCCCCCATAATTACAATTTTAAAATTGAACTGGCCAATGAAGGTGCCCTGTAGTTTCTTAACATCAGGTTGTTCTTTTGTGGTTCACTCCTTGCTACGTGTACCAGCCAAGGTCCAAAAAAGACATTTTGAATTATGAGTCGGTCCACTTCAATTTGGCTACTAGAGGCATCGCAGAGGCATGCCTTCTTGCTGTCCTTAATAAATCCTGTCCGCACAAAGTGCAAAAATGCAGGCAAGTCTCATGACGAAGGCGGGTTTTCCTATGGAACTAGTGGCTTTGGTGCCTGAGACCGTGATCACAAAAGTTAAAAATTGGTAAAGAAAAAAGGCGACGGTTGAGCGAGAATAAGCTAGATGCGTTGCACTGCACTACGTTCACCAGCTCACGAACCACCTAAAAAGGGTGGAAGGGAAATGAGATGTCAAAGTCACATTTAAAGCACCGAACAAGCTCGGCAAACTCTGCAAGGTTGTTAATGATGCCACCAACAAAAATGTGTCTTGTCCCAGAAAACATAAAGACCTGCATATGACCTGCAAGACCAACGTGGTATACAGAATGTTGTTACCATGCGGACAATCGCACTTCAGACAGACTGGCCGATGTATTAACATCAGTGTTCATTGAACGCAAAAGGCTTGTAGACGCTGTATCAGGATCGGGACACTTGGCGGCGCATTGCACACGGTGAAACCACGACGAAAATAATTGCTCCCCCTTTATGAGCTGTCATACCTCTCTAAACGCTTACAAAAAAGAGCGCGATATATTTGATGCCTTCCTTAAACACATGGAAAGGCATTCACGTGTATGCAAGCCTAACGCTGCTTTGACGAAAAAGGTAGGGAAGTGTTTGGAGGGGAGGGCGCCGTTGCAGATGGGGTTAAGCCATTAAAACTTTCGAAGCAGGAGTATGTTTGCCTGTATAAATTCGTGATTACTGTCAATAAACTGAGTTGATGTCTAGCGTTTGTGCTCTCTGTGTTATCCGTTCGTCCTTGTCTAAAGCGCTAGAGCTGTGTCGGTTGAACCACGCAATACTGATGTGTATTTGTTACGCAACCATTTGGTGTGTTTGTTTTTGCCGTAGCCTCTGAGTGCGAGCTAGCTTTGTAAACCGCAATTTTACAAGCGCTCTTTACGTGCCTATGTCAGCAACTAAATAATCTTGGATACGCATATACCTATATTTGGGAAAACCTTGACTGCGCAGAAATTGTAAAATATACAGCACACTTCAAGATCATTGCCGGATTAACAGTGATAAAATATTAAGAGGGCCCCTATATCCCCCCTTCCCCCCGCCCACACACACACTACTCTACCCCACCGCTTGCTGTTTTGTTCTAGATTTCGCGCGTTTTAGAATTTCCTACAAAAAAACACACGCCATGTTTAGTCGGAGAATTTCTGGGCTGTTTATGAACGCCACTTGAGCACATACTTCCCCGCACAGCACACAGACAGACTGGCATCTAGACTGAGCGCTTCTCAGAAATTACAGGACACTTTAAATCTCCTTCAGAAATCAGACGCGAATCCCCGCAAAATAAATTTCTCGGTTGATTGGCTGCGTGTGAGCGCAGACAAAATTTAGAGATGGACCTTGTTCATAAAATGTTGGCAAATCCTTACCGTAAATACGCTCCCTATAATCCAATAGTTTTGTGAATTCATACAGAACGACGAATTCGAGCTCACCTAAAGCAGTGTTTCCTATTGAATAGCGCTATATACAGCAAATTACGGTTATTTCTCCAATAACTGTCATTATGCGTGGAGCTAATTCTTTTTGAAATAGTTGCGTATATAGAAATTACATCGCTGTTAAACTGGTACAAGAAGTTTATACATTTTTACAGATTGCCCAGATTTGCAAAAAGAGCTTACTTAAATCTTGCGCATTACTTCTATCTTTAAAACAGAAGAAAGGAGTTCTGCATGTGTAGCACCCTTCCTGGTTTAAGTTTACTAAATAAATGTAGATTTTACGAGATGGCGTATGCAGCTCGTTCTACTAAAAGCCGCCGCCGCCGTAGATGGCGGTCGGCAAAAATAGGGTGGAAAGTTAAGCTCCGCTTTAAGTGTATTACGGGATAGCGTTAATGGCTCCCGTATTTCCCGGCCCCCCACGTTGTACGTCGCTCGCTTTTATGCACTTTCCTTTAAAATAGAGTTAACACTTTAACCGTGTGATCGCGTCTACTCTTGAACGAAGCTTAAGCGCCCTCTTAATGTTTTAGAAAAGCATCGCATGTTTATACAATGAAGAAATATGTTCAAATATATTAAAGATACCCAACTTTTAAATGGGGCGTGTGTTCGTACACTTCTGCTCAGCTTTCAAGCAAGTAAATAAAAGTATTTAGCAGCAATTTTGTGCCTCTTGCTTGAAGAGTTTGTTATTGAGATCTTCAGCGCTGACCCGCCTGAGAATATGCCTCCGCTCACAGTAGCAGATAATTACTGAGGTGGCTGTCAGCTATCAGTAGTCGTAATCCCTAACGAATAATGTATTGCCTTTGTCACAGCTTTCACTGCTAACGCTGAAATTAATCAAACACACAACAGTCGCAACAGCGATTAATGCCACAGGTCAGTTAGTTTACTAGCTGGCACCAGCTGACTCCCAACTGAAAGCCAGCCATAGAACTCTTTCATTGCACTTGACCGCAAACTAGAGCCCGCTGACTTCCAGCTTGTAAGCATCTGGAACTAGCTAATGCCGGTTGGACAACCCTGCAGTGGCCACAGGATTGAAGGAGGTCAGTTTACATCCCCATTCCAAAGAAAGGCAGTGCCAAAGATTGTTCCAACTACCGCACGATCGCGCTTATTTCGCATCCTAGCAAGGTGATGTTGAAAATCCTCCAAGGTAGGCTGCAGCAGTATGTGGATCGGGAGCTTCCGGACGTGCAAGCTGGGTTTCGCAAGGGCAGAGGAACAAGAGACCAAATTGCCAACCTTGGCTGGATCATGGAAAAAGCAAGAGAGTTCCAGAAACCCATCTACTTCTGCTTTATTGATTATGCGAAAGCGTTTGACTGCGTAAATCACAGCAGATTGTGGCAAGCTCTCCAAGATATGGGAGTTCCAATTCACCTCATCTGTCTCCTCAGGAACCTGTATGAAGGGCAAGAGGCCACAGTCAGAACTGGACATGGTCTTACTGATTAGTTTCCGATTGAGAAAGGAGTGAGGCAAGGCTGCATACTGTCGCCCTGCCTATTTAACCTATATGCAGAGTGCATCATGAGGAAGGCCGGTCTGGACGAGTCTTCAGCTGGAGTGAAGATTGCTGGAAAACGTATCAACAACCTTAGATATGCGGATGATACCACTTTAATGGCAGAAAGTGAAGTGGAACTCAAGAGACTTCTGATGCGCGTACAAGAAGCGAGTGAGAAGTTTGGGCTTAAACTGAACATTAAAAAGACCAAGATCATGGCGTCTTGCCCTATCAAGTCCTGGAGCATCAAGGGACAAGAAGTGGAAGCTGTGACAGATTTTCTCTTCTTGGGCTCCAAGATTACATCGGAAGGAGACTGCAGTCATGAAATTAGGAGACGCCTGCTTCTGGGAAAGAGAGCAATGGTTAGCCTTGACCGCCTAGTAAAGAGCAGAGACATTAGTCTGCCAACCAAGATCCGTATAACTCGTGCTATGGTCTTTCCAGTTGTGATGTATGGATGCAAGAGTTGGACTGTGAAGAAGGCTGACCGCCGAAGAATTGACGCGTTTGAATTGTGGTGCTGGCGAAGACTCTTGAGAGTTCCTTGGACTGCCAGAAGATCAAATCAGTCGATATTGTCTACCATAAACCCTGACTGCTCATTGGAGGGTCAAATTCTAAAGTTAAAGCTCAGCTACTTTGGTCATCTGATGGGAAGCGAGGAGTCGCTGGAGAAAGATTTGATGTTGGGAAAGGTTGAGGGTCACAGGAGAAGGTGTAGGCAGCGAACGCGATGGTTAGATGGCATCCTCGAGGCACTGCAGATGACGTTATGTGATGTTAGGAAGATAGTGAGAGACCGGAAAGCGTGGCGTGACATGGTCCATAGGGTCACGAAGAGTCGGACACGACTGAACGACTGAACTGACTGACTGAATGCCGGTTGAGTATCAGCTGAAGCCAGCTGAAACCGGCTAGAACCAGATACAGCCGTTTGGATTCTTTTCTTTATCTATTTGGGCAACTAGAAAGGTTTGTACATTTCCGAAATATAAGGCTCACTTTGGGAATAATCGTACGATGCGAAGAGCAGCTTTTGAAGCATTCGGCATTTCAATACATAAGCTCTAATACAATCATGGGAAATCAGGAGCAAGATGATTTGACTATTTACCATACAAAACCTAGAAATTTGTCTGTTTTCCATCTCTCGAGGGCCCCCTTAGAACGGAGGGCCCGGCAGATAATTCGGCCCTGTTCAAGATCCGAAATAGGAAATCATAATAACGACTTTAAACTTTAGCATTTACTGAACTAAATTGCCGAAACGGATGGATAAAGTGCCGAACTGCATCATGAAAAATGCACTGCATTTGACATTTTCCAAAACCAAAACCCTTGCCATAACTGCGCTTTGCACGCAGTTGTTCCTTGGCGACTGCCAGGAGCATTTCTGTAATTTCCCGGCTTTTAGGAGCAACACAGCAACGCCTAAAGCAGAAAAGGAAGCTTATGATGTCTACGCCAATAAAATAGTCGAGGCAAATATTCTGTCGTGATGATATGCTATGCGGAACTAGTGGCGACGAAGGCGATACGCAATGATTTTTGTGCAGCGCACAAAGCATTCTTGTTACAGGTGGGTCATCTCGAGCCACCATGTACTTTCTCAGCTTGTGCGAGCCGCTCTCCTCTGGTGGATGCGCACTTTTTAGTCCTGGTATATGTATACCTATGTTATGAAGCCTGAGCTGTCCGCGGACGAAGCGGGATCAGCTACATCGCTTCCCGTGTTGCTGCGTCCGCAAGGGTAATCGGTAATTGTTTACCTTTTGCGAATACTCTTAGCGTAATGAGCACTGCGCCATGTTTCATATGATTACTTTTGGACCTGCAGCAGGTGAGTTCATCTCGTAATCCTAACGCCAAAGTTTTCGCGGTCTCGACAAGCTTGAGTATGCAAACTTCTTACACGGTGGACGATCAGCTTGCTCAAGATTACTTTTCAAAAATGCATGTCCCCTTAGAGCTAGCATTGCTACGAAAAGAGTGAGAACAGGTAGAATGTCTCGCGCCCCAGATGGAACATAAACTTTTTTTCTATCTTGGGCCCTTGGCGATTTCCGCAGGAGCGGGCTATCCGGAACGACCGCTGTGAGTTGTGCTTCCTCCCGACGACATCATCCGTAGTGCGTGCAGCCAAAGTGAATACTCATGTTGACGGTTCCTCAAATATGAATGCTGTCTGCGGCGCAATCGCTCTGCAAGCGCGTTGTGAGTCGAAATGAGTGCCGGCAGGAATTACGCTTTTGAGGAACGCAAGGGTTCACTGACGCCTGATTCCGTGTTCGTAGTAAGGCGACGCCCACGTGCCATTTTGTTCTAAATCATGAACAGTACAACAGGTTGGGGACAAAATTTTTAGTTTCAGGGCGACATTCTTCAGATAGAAAGAGAGGTATTATTTTCGCCTTGTTTGTGCAGGTGTACGATTAAATCGGGTCATCTGCATTGCGCGAAAAGTGTTCGTATTTCTGTCATGTTTAGTGGGCATTGCTTTGAGCCCTCGCCTCTTCGCAGTGTTTACTACATTATAATTTATTCACGCATGCTACAGCTTTTTCAGGGTGTATTTTAGGAGCGCGTAAGGCAAATCTATTGTAAACGTCATACACAAATTAATAAACAAAAAATTAAAAAAAGCACGAGACTTAAAGCAGAGGACCAAACTATAACTCATAATTTAAAATATGATCCCAAGCAGCTGTCTAAAGAAGGCACCTATACAACAGGATGCCAAATCCAGTCCGTCTAGTGCAGACACCTCAAGTGGGAAGTACTGTTCACGTTTCATGGGAATTTATGTGATGCACGAAAAATTACGTCGGCAGCGGCAAAGCGCTCGGGAAGATCTGCTTCAGAAACCACGGGACTATGGCAGACTGAATGGCCCAAAGGGTTTGGTAATGTATAACGAAAGCCTACTCAAGACGCATTACAGCACTTAAGAGACTTATGCGCACACTTTGAATTTGTCCCAGATTATACCATTCACATGAACCTTTTTCGCATGATTGTCATTAAAACTATTAGAAAACATTTTGGAGCAAAAATTTGAAATTTCGGGCCGTTTACCAGACGCTTTAGTTATGTAAATTTCATATTGAGTCTACCGAAAGTAGGAACTCTTTATAGAACATAACTTCTGAGACTACATAATGATTCAGCAAAGCGCAATTCAGCACCGTTTTTCGTCAGCAACAGAGCGCGGATGCACTCAAAAAGCAACGCCACAACGAAGACGTGCGCGAATACTCAAGACTAATGATAAAGATTAATTTCGGATACAGTGTGCATACCGTCCCCGCCTTTTAGTCAATGGGAACGTGTCCTTTGATTACAAAGAAGGCAACAATAATTCATTCAGCATGTGTCATTCAAGTTTGTGCATCAGTAGCTCGCAAGCAGGAGTCATTTATTAGCGATAGTAGAGTTTCCGTAATTATGAACCCCTACCAAAAAATCAGTTTAGATGAGGTGAAGAAATCGCATAAAAGAGAGTATTCACCAGGATAGGGGGAGGTGGATTGGATGTTTAAAAAATGACGGTCAAACACTTTCGCAGAGTATTGGTCAAACGCAACTTAAGTACAAAAATATACAAAGCCTTTATTGTCTATGTAAACTCACAGGATGCTCCCGCAACAGGGAATCATGAATACAACTAAATAGCAGGCTTAGGCGGGACAGCTACGGCCTGTCACTGCCTGCCTTTTGCTGTGCAGCTATGAACGTTTAAGAGAAATTATTTTAGCTTGTTTATCGGGTAAAACATAATAAAGGGAAATAAGCTACGAAAGACGCTGCACAGGAGTGCGCTGAAATTCTCAAATAATTTGAGCTGTTTAACAAGCACTGACATTACACAATAGACGAGCGCCTTGAATGTTTCCGCCATCAAAAGCGGCCGCCGAGGCAAGAATTCGACCCTATTAGATGCGAGTCTGGTACACACCCTGATGTGAGGCAGACGTCTATGCTTAGTCTCAGACGATTAAAGCGAAACATTTACTATCTGATCAGTGGCGTGCGCAAACGGAGACACCGCGGAACGTGTGCTCAACAAGCAGGTTCAGAGCCAAACAAACACGATCGAAATAATACGCAAAAAAATGCAAAATAACGAATCGAGACATGATTAGTTGGCTATAATGCCTCATTACAAACTGACTATTAAATCAGTCAAAGCCCGAATCTAAGTCAAAATAAAGTAAGTCCACAATCTAAATAACAGGCCAGTACCAAAAGCAGACATGATTAATTTGCATTAAAGCCTTAACGACATTGCATATTGACTAACCAAATTACTCATAGCCGGAATCAGGCCATAGCCAAGCGTTCAATCCAGAGCCTACCTAGCAAGCTAATGCCGAATTCAGTCACGATTAATTGCCTATAATGCATTACTGACAATGCATAATGACTTGCAACTCTAGTCATATTTCGAACAAGTCATAGCTAAGAATAAAACCTGGAAACCTCATAAGATCAAATACCAAATACAGTCACAAATAATTCGCTATAACGCCTTAATGACAACGCATACTGCTTTTGCATTAGTGATAGCCTAGAAGTAATCTCCGGCGGCTTTTTGATGCTCACAGATATCAACGAAAGTTGCATCAGACGTTCTTCTTAACGTCAACATTGCGTGTTCAAAAAAGCACAGTTGTGGACGCTATAGTTTTACCCAAAAGTAATTTTAAAAGCGCCCGGGACTTGCAACTCGCGTTGCCTGACAGGAAATTTTTACGGCCAACTGTGTGCTTGATGCCATTAAAGTCGTGTAGGCGATTCCGAGCAGACGACGGCGACAATGCAACGCCCCGTATTGAGCATGGCTTGTGCCGTGTGGCGTCGCCTGCACGATCCTATGAGTTGCTGCTGACACGGGGCAGGGCGACGGTGGTGCTACTCAGAAACAGTCTGCCACGACGCAGGCATGACCAACAGCTTGCTTGCAAACAGCAAAAGATCTTGGAATCACTGTCTTGTATAGTCAGCTCGAACTTTAATCCATTCTTTTGCATCGATGGGTGGAAGCTAGTGTTGTGTTGGCTGCATGAGTTATTCTACGAAAAACAACACACTGGTTTACTGCCCATTTTCCGGTAAGAAAAAAAAAAGCTTTTCGACAAATTGAATCACGCAATACGTCGCCGCGCTTTACACCTCAGAACGAATGTACGCTCGTAATATTTCATGAGGGCCTGTTATCAATAGAAAATGGTTGTGATAGAAGAGTTGGGTCCTACGAGCATTACGTGATTATTTAAATCGTAAGCTGTGTTGAAGAACTTTACACACACGACATAAGATAAACCGCCTGCCGAAGTCCGCCAGTGCCAGCACAGCGGATTGTTAGCGAGCCACCATCGCAAGGAAAAGGATGCTAAAATCTGTTGATCTCTAAAATAATACGCGAACAGGTAAATTAATGTAAAAAAACCCTTACTGAGGATAGTTAATTTGAAACGAGATTCTGGCGATAAATGCGATACACGTAATTTCTGCTTGAAGCTCACAGCTTCCGATGTGTCGTTCAGCTCATGCGATCTCGTACTCTAGCTTCGCTGATAAGGCGTCACCGAGATTACATCTTTCTTTTACTCTGAGACAGTTGGGCTGACAGTAAGGTTGTTCCGCGAACAGACCATTTGCTATAGCGCTGATCAATTCCTAAGTGCCATCCGCGGCGGCTTCGGTGTGAAACAATTTAAGCCGAGCGACGAATAGGTTGCAGCCCCAGAGCGCCGTTACCCGCCGCTCTCGCGGACAACACCGTTGCGGTAAGCTCGCTGCATTCAGTGCGGCAGATGCGGCCTACGTTTCTGATGCGCCTGGAGCGATCATATTTTGATGTAGCGCTTAATATTCATTATGCCGAGCTAACTATTCTGTGAGGATGGAATGGGGCCACATGCCGCGCCGTCGGGCGCGTACTCTCTAAAGTTGTATCCGTCGATCGGCACACTATAGGCCATGCCTGTATGCCTTATTGCTCTTGAAACGTGTTTTAATGTATGAAGTGCACGTAGTTGAAACTACATAACCAGCCCGTGCGCTTCAAATTTTTGCATCCAGGGTCAACGCATCTTCCGTACTCTTCCGTATACAAAACGCCGACACAATCACTAAGCTTCGTAATCGATATAGTCATGATCAGCAGGTTGGTTACGCATGGCATGAAAGACGTCAACGGAGTTTGAAAACTGTTTTATTTCAGTGCGCAATCTATTACGTAACATATCGAAGGCCTATTAAATTCTGTGTAAGCTCAAGTTTTATCCATTGCATGATTTGCAACAGGCATTAGTAGTTTTGGTCGCTTAGCGTCACATAGAAAAAATGATATTAAATTGAACGAATGCCTTTTGTTGGGAACGACATAAAGTTTCCTTGTGGTAGGGGTATTGCTGTGTAGACAATACTCTCACTCAGAGCGATGCAGATTTAGGGTAGGTATCGAGAAAACAATGGGACTTCGTTGTAACGATCGGTCGCCCTCATATATGCCGCCACTTGCGTCGAGATTGAGAGTGCATAAATGGCTTAAAAGTTCTAGGGAATTGACGCTTCGTACGGCAATAATTTATTCGCATTCCGGATCACTTTCCCCTTCTACCCTCATTGGTCATGCATGCAAAATATTGCTTTCTTTACTGCATTTGGATGACAATAGTCCTAACTGTTCATGACCGATGACATTGAGGATGACTCACCCACATCACATTTTTCACATGGTGCCGTACGTGACGGCGATTGACATTTGCACACCTCGGCAAAAAGGGCAACGGGTTCGTGCGGCAAGGCTACACGCCTGTGTCGTCATCAACTGACGTCACGGAAAGCACTGCTCTCTGGGCCACGCCTGGGAGTTAAGGTTTTGATTGAAAGGTTTGGCTTATTGATAATTATTTCTTGCGTATTGTAAAAAAAAAAATGCATAGCGAACTCTGATGACTAAGCCTTCAGCAATACAAATCAATAATTAACTCGGTACGGTCGAAAAATCGCCGGAGTTGCCCTTTAATCCATAATTTGCATAACAAGGCAACCAAAGCCAACTCAAGACACCCTGTGTGCTTTCGCATTACCGCTCGTAAGGAGACGAATGCTTTGAATTTTTATTATACTTTTGACGACGCTCTATGCCTTAGTTGTGGGTGGGAATGACGGGAAATTTTGCGCTATGACGAGTGAGGCCAGACCAGTTTGAAATGCCCCTCGTCATAAGCGCCGTCTTTGCAAAGCGCCTACAGAGCAAACCGCGGCAGCAGCCCGACGACAGATACATGACGCCCTAATGAGGCGCTGTCCCAACTGCGGCGCGACGGAAGCAATATACTAAGTGGTGTTTGACTGCTCAGTGGTGCGAGTCATGTGGCGCCTCGTGAGACGTATGTTTTCTGTACACTACGGGTCAGGCGTTCGTCGCCCGTGTGGAGTGTTTGCGCGCATGGTTGTGTGTTGTGTGTTGTGTCATGTTTATTTTGTGGCGTCGCCACTGCCTGGCGGAAGCACGCAAGCAATCGGCACGCGCAATGTATTCAGCGCTTCGAAATCTCCGTCTCCTCCTCTGGAAGTACCTGTCCGAGCGTCTGGAAACAGATGGGGAGGCGCGGTTCCTGCAGCGCTGGCATACACGTTTCTTTGTTGTTCGTCCGGATGCCCCCCCCCCCCCCCCCCGCCTCCATTTTCTGGGGGGAGGTATGTTGAAGTCTTAACGCGTGCATGTTGTGTGCTTTCTAGCTTGGCATTAGTGCATAGGTCGTTGTGCAGGGCGGACCTGCATCTTGTATATCATTGTTTCATATAGTGTTGGACAGAGTGCATAGTATATAGTGTGGATATGAGCATGCATATGAGCATATGAGTTGTAATAAACTTCTATTCAGTGGCTAGTGTTCTGGTCTCGAACTCGACCGCCGACTGCTGCGTTTGGATGGAGGCGAAACGAACATGCGGCGTCCGTTGGCTGTGCGATGTCAACGCACGTTAAAGATCCCCAGGTGGTTGAAATTATTCCGCCGTCCTTCACCACGGTGCCGTCTTCATTTCTTTCCGATTTCACTCCCCCCTTACTCCCTTTTCTTATGAAGTGGTTCAAGTGCCTTACTTAAGGTAACCGCCTTCAGGGACGAAGGTGCCGACAGAGGCAACCAGTCTAGGGAAGCGTTGTAGGGGCGAGCGGGCTAGAGCCAAATCATAGCTAGTGACTCTAGAATAGGCCCCTGGCGATGCCAAGCGCATGATGCGATGTTCCAGGGCGTGTTCCAGGGAGATGTAATGTAGTAATAAAGGCGTTATCTATCGATTATTCAAGAATGAGACAGAACTTTCAATGAGTTAGATACGTTATTGGATATGCACTTGACATGCTATGCTGAACGATACTTAACTAGAGCAAAGGTAACATCGATAGTTTCAATCATGGCATGCGTAGCTATATATACAGTAACGTAATAACAGACCACGGGCTCCTGCAGTTGTCAGTGTTCCAACACCTGCACACATTTATTCGGCTAGCGACATCAGGCTGTATCACATTATAACTAATGATTCTTCCTTTGAGCTCACACATCGAACTGCCACATGTGACATTTCGAACTGCGCCGCTGCTTTTGGGCAAAGTCGCACCAAGATAGCAAAGCGCATATGGCAGTAATATTTGCAAGACACTAATCTTATAAGCAAATCATTATCACGGGTGTACGGAAAGCTTCAGGCAATAAAGTTGATAATAATGCAGTTAGAAGAAGATTGAGGCGTTCCTTCATATAGTGCAAAAACATATTAAATCAGGAACAATATCATCTTCAGCCTAACTATACCCACTGCTGGGCGAAGGCCTCTCCCATAATCCTCCAATTAACCCGGTCCTGTGCTAGCTGAATCCACTTGACCCCTGCGAACTTCTTAAGCTCAACCATCTACCTAGCTCTCTTCCGCCGCTTTCTACGCTTTCCTTCCCTTGGAATCCAGTTTGTTGCCCTAAACGACCATCGGTTATCCTTTCTTCGCGCTACATGTCCTGCCCACTCCCATTTCTTTTTGATTTCCACTGAATGTCAGTGACTTCAGTTATTTTTCTGACCCATTCTGCACGTTTCCTGCCTCTTAACGTTATCCCTACCATTTTTCTTTCCGTAGCCCTCTTCGTTGTCCTCAACTTAAGTCGAACAATCTTTGTTAGCCTCCACGTTTCAGCCCCATAGGTCAGTACAGGTAGGATGCAACTGTTGTATACTCTCCTCATGAGCGATACTCGTAAGCTGCTGGTCATAACCTAGGAGTACTTACCAAATGCGTTCAATTCCTGTCTGATTCTCCTTGTTGTTTGCCTTTCATGGTCTGGATCTGCGGTTACTACCTGTCCTAAGTAGACATATTCGCCTACTATGCAGTGCCTCGCTACCTAACGTAAACTGCTGTTCCTTCCCTACGCTATTGAACATTACCTTAGCCTTCAGAATATTTATTTTCAAGCCTACATCAAACGAAGGATTCGATTAAGAAACAATAATACGATCCGTTGCTAAAGAGAAAATAAAGATGAAACCATTTATCACAAAATCTCTTTTAAAGCCTGTCAGGCACAAAAATGCTATGGTTTGAAAATTATAGAGGCAACCATCAACATGCGCCTGGAAGAAATCTATAGTCTATACCAAAGGCATCTAGCCAACATTAACATGTACCCAATGTAAAATAACTGTCATATATAATATAATAAAACATCAGAATACATATTGTGAGCACTGTGTGGCGCTTCATCTTCCACACTGCTGAACGTGCTGCTTCATCTTCATCCTGCTCCCTCTTGTAGATACCCATCGTCATCGCGGAGTGTGTTTGGCTGCAGTGTGCGACCAAGGCTTCAGGTCTGTAATAAAGCCTGATTCCCCAAGTCCGACCTTCGCGTTACCTTACACGTGGTGGAGGTGCGCCTTGATTTCCCCACCTTACAATATAATAATACAAGCTGCATACAGGAGCACTGCCATTTTAAACGTTATTGGGGAGACTCTGAACAATGACTCCGAATAAAACAAGCTGCTGCCAACCACTGCCGATAATGGCGTAATCACTGAAGAAACAGTAATAGAAAATGAATTTAGCTAGTACTAGTAATAAAGTGCGACGAGGTGTATATCAAATGATTAGAAACACATGCGTCCGTTTCCGAAATATTTCTGGTTGTTCTGTTGTACCTTTTGCGGCTGTATCTAGACGTTTCTTCGCCGACTTCAAATTGAGCGCTGACAATTTCAGAGCCCATCTGTAGTTCGACGACTGACCCGACGAGCACGTTTGTTGCTAAGCCGCCTCCGAGTCCGTTTTATTGCGAAAGCAATACTACTCGCACTTTCAAGCCTTCGCGTGACAAGGCCGTAATTACGTCGTACCCACGTGACACTTTGGCGTCACGCCCCACTTGACATACGGGCTGGCAGGAGCTGCCAACTTGGGTCTCTCGTTTCACGTGGCACG
The DNA here is from genome assembly GCF_055883805.1 of Amblyomma maculatum. Lineage (NCBI taxonomy): Eukaryota > Metazoa > Arthropoda > Arachnida > Ixodida > Ixodidae > Amblyomma > Amblyomma maculatum. Next base: position 103,880,232 of record NC_139352.1, read on the forward strand.
GTTATGCCAGAATTAGCCTGCTAGGACACTGGCATTCCCGTTACCCCTATAGGCCACTAAGGCACGTTCATACGGCTTGGTTAAAGTGGGGCTTTATATGTGGGTTGAGGAAGAAGAAAAAGAGAACAAGAAGAACGCTCGGTCACCCACAGCTAATGCTTTCGCTCAATATTTGGTACAGCAGCGTTGAATCCTTGTAATTGTATTCCTTTGCGGGTGCAAGTAAGACCAATGGAAGCCCTGTACCTCACGTTAGATAGCTGCGCTTCGAATTTAGCTGGCACATTTTTATGCCCGCAACACATGTACTAACAATTCACGCCGAAAGCTCCTTAGGGTTGCCCAGAGTGGTTCCAGCTGCTCAGTGGCATATCACACAGGCGATATAGAGGAGCGATCCTTCTCAGTCGGTTCTATTCTGCGCTCTTGCTGGACGTTGAGACTTTTTCGCACTGCTGCAAGTCTGGGATTGCGCCATTGCTTCAGCCATTTTCGAAAATGTGTGAAGCATATGAAGACGTGTTTGCGTCAAAAGTGTTGTGGGTTGCCAGATTATAAACTGTCTCAGTGTCTTTGTGATAGTCTTGCTTTGTCTATTGAAGCGACATATATACTGGCCGTAAGCATAGGCTACATATGTCATTGTAGCCACATAAAGGGCCACATAATGGGCTTTTGACGCGCGAGGCGGGCTTATTGTTGTCCGATGGCGGAACGAATCACTGCCACATCGGTGCAACTATTTAGGCCGTGACACCTTTTCCCAGGCATTTCACCCCAGAACTGCCGAGCACCAGGCCGGGGGAAAGCTTGTACCCATTTTAAAAACCGGTGGATAACCGGCGGCACCAGGGATCGAACCCGGTACCTCCCGAATGCGAGGCGGATGCTCTACCACAAGCCCATCTTGGCAACTCCCCACTAGAAAACGAGCCGCTGAAAACAGCAGACTTTCTAGACCTCAAATCGCATGGGCAGAGAATACTTACCCTCAAAATTTTGCTGATTAGATTTCCAATTCAAATAGCTAAGGTTTGGCTGTGAAACTTTATTAACATTTAGACGTTACTTACTTGATTATTAACGTTTCATGCGGTGTTGTTGCCGCTAATAATTGATGAAATAATAATACTACTGCAGCCGAGCTTGCGGGACTTCCCCTGGCGGCGGACTACCTGGAGACCGGCCAGACCCCAGGCCCCTATGCCATTCTGTGTGACTCGAGGCCGGCACTGCAGCTATTGCTCATGCCGTCCTGCTCCCAGCTATCAGCTTGCCACATTAAAGCGCGCCTCCAGGCACTGGAGGATGCCGGCTTCGTTCTGTCACTGCACTGGATCCCGGGTCATGCGGGCATGCAGGGCAACGATGAGGCCGACGCACTAGCCAAAGCGGCCCACTCCAATCAGGTAGGTATGTCTAACGATGTATCTGTCTGATTTTTCCAGGCTGCCCCTCAAGAACGCAGTAAAAGCCCTGTACCTTGATTAGCGCATCACCAAGGGGAGGACTTTCCACCGCCTTTCCGACATGCTCACCCGCAGGGAGTGAGCTCTTCTCCTACGCCTCCGCAGCGGAGGCTCCTGGACCCCCACGGGGATGTACGTCCGTGGCCGGGCTCCCTCCCCTGCATGCCTCTCCTGTGGCGACGCAGGAACACTGGGACATCTTCTTTTTATGCGCCCAGCACATTCCCACCACCATCTAAAGATGGAGGCAGGATACCGGGCCCTCGGACTCCCTTCTGCCACGGAAGACCAGGTGCTTTTCCCGCCCCAGGAGCCCCCTGGCAGCCCGCCGGCTCCCGCTGGCCTTCCTGGCGGAGTCCAGCCTGGCTGCTCATCTTTAGTCTCCCGTCGGGCCTGCGGACCATGGCGCTGGCGAAGACGTAGGCGACATCGAGAGGGCATTCATGACGATGACCTCCCCCCTCCCACTACCGACATCCCAACTCCCCATCCCCTGGATGCCAAGGCTGTCGCCAGGACACAGACCGGCATCACCCGCGTCCAGTATCCCCGCCTCAAGAATACCCCAAGAACCTCATCATCATCACTGCCGTTGAAAACAGAGATAAAGAGGTGCCGTAGCGGAAGGTTTCGGACCACTTTGACATATATCGCACTTTAGTAATCCAAAGTATGGCAACCCGCGGGAAATAAAAGAAAAAAAAAGAAGAGGGAACATGGTGCTAGAAGTGCTGCGCAAGCAAGACATATGAAAAGGAAAGTGGATAGGGAAGGACGGAGCTATGTGACTAAAGAAAACATGGCGCCAAACTATTTGAAAATTACAATATATAAAAACGCTTGAATTGGAAACAATGCTTTGAGACAATAATGGTGTCACTATTTTCATATTTGGCACATGTTAATAAAGGTGAAGAAAACTAGAGAGAAGTTCAGAAGCCTATGCGTAAGAAAAACATATACATAAACAAAAATTGCAAAAATTACGGTTCAGATTGCCAAATATATTTTAAAAAAAGTTTGGCATTGACAAGGTTTGCGGCCCGCGGACTCGTAGCGTGGTCTCTGTTCTTATCTGATAAAAGGATGACTAGAGTTATGCTGAGAATAACATGAATGTTGATATGGGGATGGCTGGAAGAGTGGCAAAAATTAACAAAAATAATTATAAAGAACCGGTTGGCTTCCATGTATGTGAACGAGTGGCCGAATTTATTAAGAACAATGCTTAGCGTTCGCGCGTTCTGATAGTATAGCGGCTAGGACCCCTAAATTCATTTCCTTAAGCAGGAAAGCCTCTCAGGAGTAGCGTTGATTCCATGGATGAAAGTGTAAAATGAAGTATGATTCTCTCTGTTCTCTGTAATGTGTGTTAGGGAATCCGGACTATAGAAGAATGACACGAATGTTTTCGAAACTGTGCAGTGGCAGACGCATGTGTTTGGAAAGAGGCAAATCGGGTAAGGATGATGCATGGGCTTTATGATAGTAAAAGCGGAAGCCGAAATGATGCCTTTGTCTGACCGATGTACTTCTGCCCATAAACCTCACTGTGCAGTTTACAAACTGCATTGCTCGAGTCGCAGTCGAGGTCCTCATTTATATGAACTATGAACGTCTCAGACTTTTACTTTGCTGCTTTGTTGTCCAATTGTGCGAAAAGACTTTGCAGCGAGGTTTCTTTTATGGATGACACATAATCCGACCAACAGTCCTTTTAGTTTTGACAGTAAAAAGTAGGTCTCTCTAGTTTCTGTCCCTGCGACAGACAACCCGTGGTGGCTCCTTGAATATTGATGACAGCAGATAACTGGATTTCATTATGTTAAAATGACGGCTTAGTATGTTGTTCACTTCGTGAGCTGTCGAGGAATAGGTAATAATTAGGTTTTTGTCTTACTGCCGTCGTCTCTCATTGATTTCTCTTCTAAGATAGAGACACGGTCAAAGTTTCGGCGCGCTGAATTTGAGCAATGATTAAATTGCTCAAATACTAGAGATTAAATTCTATTTGTTTCCTAGTAACGAAAGGGCTTTATTCTTATAGTAACACCTATGTCTTAAATATGTAACCTGTACAGAAATTATAACCACTTATGAAGAGATTTGTTCCATCATTTCAAACTCATTTACCTGTGCGAAAACACCATAGTAAGAGGGCGCCAGGTGACTGGGAGATATGAACACGAAAAACGCTTGAAGTCGTAGTGCCATTTCTTTCTCCATTTTTGCAATGCTAATGCCCTCTTCATTTACTGTCAGAGATGTCCTCCATGGCTGAGCCTGCATGTGAAAACCAAATTACCTCATGTAAAACATCATCACGGGTGCACAAAACAAATATGAGTTGCAGTATACTTTGCATAAGTACACTGACAAATATGAAATGAATCTGGTGGACCATTATGCTAGTCACTTTTGTTTGTGTGCAATAATAACATACAGGACTATTGTTTCTATAATATATTAAACAGTCGAGTTGTAAGATGAGCAGAAACTCTCAACATGGTGCAACCTGCCTGTCTTGATTTCGAACAAGTTTTTCTAGCAGGAGCGCGGTTTTTTACAAAATGAGGCTATCTATTAACAAGAAAATATAATAATATATGGACACAAAATGGACTCGATTGGGAAATGACTACTGCCAGACCATAAGTATTATAGCTAGAACTTTGCCAGTCTTAAAAAAAAAAACAATTTTACGATATCTTCCAATTCTAGAAACAAAATTATTTAAAAGTAATGGCACTGCGAACTCATGCCATATTTGACTTTGTTTTGGCTGAAGAGAAGATGCCCCTGCGGCCGAAGAAACACAAAATCTTGTTATCGAACACTGCGCATGCGACCATGGTGGCGGGGCTGCCACGCAGGCGGCTCTCTGCGGCTCACTGGGCAAAACAGAGCCGGGGGCCGCTCTACTGTGATGTTGACAGGAGTCGTGTAATGCTTGGCAAGCGGCTTTTTCCGCGCTTACATTCGCTTACTAAAGTACAGAGCAAAGCTGGCTGAGGCTTTAAGCGAACAGCGTCCCAGCAAAAATTAAAAAGAGACGGAAAGTATTGTTATCAAACACCTTTCTCTGCGGACTGCAGACGGCCATGATAGACGAAAGACAAGCTGGGGCGACGTGGCCGCTCTATGGCCCGCTGCGGCGAGTTATATGATAGCTCACAAGAACAGCGCCGAAGGACGCCAGGTGTTTAAGCGGGCGCTAGGCCCGCCACATGAGCAATTCGACCCTTTTAGCGTCAGCAAGACGCCATGTTCAAACCAAATTTTCCGTGCACGCCACACACTCTGCCCTGGCGGCTAGGCTTCAAAGGGAGGTAAAACAAACTTCAAACAGACGGCAGCTCGCCAGCCATCGGATATTAATCCTTTCAATGTCTGCAGTCACAAACAGTAACAAAACACCGAATAGATGCTCCGTGCCTTTTGATTGAAGGAGAACAGCACAAAAAAAAAAAAAGAACAGCCAGCATGGTCATTTGCGTTTAGTAGGCGAATGCACACTTTGAAAATAAGAGCCGCGGGACATCACTCCGCTCCACACGACAATATTTCAGCCTTTTGCTGGGTTTTGTGCTTTTCAACACGCGAGAACCCTCCGTGACTGCTGCTTTTCAATCACCGAGAACAACGTACCATTTAATTTATGCTCCTGTATCGCCCAACGTACGGTCCATGCTCCTTTTAAAATTTACTTGCACAGTGCGCCGTGAGCACCCTGGCCGTGAGTCACGCCATTCGCACAATTATTCAGCAACCCCATCTCCACAGCAACTCCTTCCTAATCAGCTCTTCAAATCGCAACACAGCCGCCGCGCCCCGGCTCGAGTCAGGGAGTAATCCGGCTCGGCGCTCTGAACTTCGGGCCTAGAACCCTACCTTTGTCGAAAACATCTTATTCTACAACAGCGTAAAAGAAATAATGACAACGCTCAGGAAGTTATCGGGAGCGCAACGCACTCGATGCGACAGCCGCAACAGTAACGACCACACTTCGATGGGGACAAAGCGCGCAAGGGGCTTGTGTACTGTACAATGCCAGTGACCGCAGTAATCAACAGCGGGTGGTCAATATTATTCCGAGCTCTCCATACGTACGGCATCTTCAAAATCGCAAGTCGGTTTGTGACGTCAAGCCGCACAAACCAAACCAGACAAACTTTTCACAGACACGCGTGAAAAATTCACGTTCTCTATGCAAATACCTCGCGCCTACAACGTTCTCTAATCGAATTCTAGTGGACATCCTTCTGTCGTCATGTGGAACACGATACGCGCGCACGTCGGCTGCCTTCGGTTGCATGTTTCGCATAAGCTCGGCGCACGCGCTGGTATCCTGCACCACAAGCTCCACAAAGTCTCCAAGTAAATAAAAACACGTAGTACACTTACCGTAATCAGGCGGATTTGGTCGAAGACTGTAGCTTCGTGCGCAGGGGTTGACTGCGAACCACGTCGTCCTTGTGCAAAGGTAAACACAAAATGCAGCAACGCACACAAAGAAACCCGGGAAGCCGACGAAAACGGCGCAGGAGACGTCGAGCAAAACACAACTATAATTGCGATAGGCCAAGTGCGGATCACGGGTTGTGTGACGTATCCCAAACGGCAGCGAATGATCACATCATATCGCTGAAGGCATCGTATTTGTTTTTTGGGACTCCTTGTCTGTTCTCTTTCTCCCACTACTTGGCACCGGGGCGCTGTTTATTCTGTTGGCTTTGGCGCTCCATCAAAACTAAGTCGAGGGTGGCCGTTAAAATGACGAATATTTTTTGCAGTGAGGCCTGAAGTTAATTATGCAGAATGCTAAAACAACGTTTATTAGCGCTGAAAAATCAGCAATTTACAACAGTTAGCCAGACAGTCGATTTGGCAGGGAAATGTCTGATTAGAGCAGGGAGCATCCGTAAATCCAGATCACGACTGGGAAATAGCTTAGGGAATGAAATTGGGATGCAGCGGATTTATCAAGGACTAGCAGATTGTGAGTAGCTCCGTACAGGTATCTCTCAGTTGCAAAGTGAATAACATTTGCATCTTACCGTCACTCACTTATTGGGCTGAAAGCAGACGTTAACGAAGAATATTTAAATTAAGCCCAATATAGAGAGGTATAGAACAGATAATTGTAGGTGGAACGTTAAGGGAAAGGAAGCGTGCAAATTGGTTCAAGGAACTAACTCGACCTAATCAAATTCTATTGAAATTAAGGACTGGGAATCTGCTGCACATGTAATGCGAAGAGAGGATAACCGATGGAACCTAAGCGTAGCAAATTGAATTCCCAAGGAAGATAAGCATAGCAGGGGAGACAGAAAGTAATTTGCGTCAGTGTGGTTAAGAAGTTTGCAGTGGTCAAGTGTATGCAGGTAGCTCAGGGCCGGTCGGTCTGACCGGCTCAAAATGATAGTGATGCGTTTACCCGGCTTACGACGCACGAGTACGCAGTTTGACTAAGTGATCATTACGTCACCGGTGACGTCACAGGCATGTTATGTAAGCAAGCACAAAGAGAAGGGAATATAAGACTGGGGATGCCACTGTAACCATCGACCAAACAGCGCCCGACTATGCTCCCGGCCAACTATCACCTGCCGGTTGCACACTCATCAGGAGGCCAGTAATGTATTTTGCCAAACGTTACAAAAGTGGCGCCGGTATAAAGTCTCGTTTTAACTACATCATATGCACATGAGTTTGTGGCCTAAAGGCAGCGTGTGTATCTCGGGATACAAAGCTCCAGCAAATCCGGATTTGGATCTCACCGTAAGATTTCAGTTTTAGAGCAGGAGTTTGCAGCACCGGTCATTCCGACCATATACTAGTCGTGTTGCGACAACGCAGGAAATAATGAGTCAATTAGACTTCGCGAGACAGTCCAAGCGGCAAGCCTATGGTCGGCCTGTGCTCGGTTCTTGTCCATATGCAAACTAAAACCCATCGGGCCGGGCTCGGCCGCCCAGCTCTGGCCGAGATCGGGGACAGGCATTGGCCTTTTAACGGTCGATAGCGAGGGGCCAGCGACGAGCATGGCCGACTTGGCCAGCCTACTCGTCTTCGGGTGGGTGATTCATGGCATATCAAACATGTTCTAAGTATGGCCGCAGTCGCGATCACGTCGGCGGTACCCGCTTCCCTGTGGTGTATTCACGCCAGGTCAGAGGTCTACTCGTTAATGGCCCGTGAGGTAGCCAAGCCACGTCTTGAGTTCTGTTGTGCATAAGAACGGCTGATGCGGCAGCATTTCAAGATAGTTGTCACCCTAGAGAGGTCTGCAAGAAGTCTGTGCGCGTACTGCGCTTCCTCAGAATTCCTCAGAACTCCTTTTGCTTGTTTACTCAGTCAGAGTTTGAATTTATTGAGGTGTTTCTGCCATACCTGAAATGTTAATCCACCATGTTTTCATGAGGCACACAAAGAAGTAAAGGAATATGTTTTATTTGGAGATGGCATCACTCTTGATCAGTAATCTGTAAGAAATATCACTACTCTGGTAAAAAAGAGGCTTTTTAAACTCAGCAGTAATATTATTGAGGAGTAATCCCAGGGTGCAACATTGGTACCATATTAAGTAAAAAATGCTGAGTATGCCTGCCGTTCTTTTTATTTCTTAAAATTTCAAGCGCACTGAATAAGAGATGCGCTTTACTTTTAAATATAATTTCAATGAAGAAATGGGCGTCCAGTTTTTCGACACAAAACATCCTCCAGCCATATTGTCTGTTGCTAGCCCATTGAGATGCTTTTTTGTCAGAAACACAGGAATACATTGAGAAAAGCCAGAAACTGTTCAAGTCTACCTTCTAGCCACACTCTATGTTCGACGCCTTCGAGAGCCATTCGATAGGTCTGAATAACCCGTATACATTTTGAAGTGAGGGCCATGCTAAGCCTCAAAGTCTGTTTTTTGGCGTCTGGTGTGAACGCAAACAGAAAAATAAGTATGCGAACTGTTCTTGCCTCTGAGAGGTCGCTCACCTATCTCCCCCGTAAAATATCAGTCACCTCCAGTATTCTCATTCTGCTGCATAAATGTCACACAAATTCTTGGCGACATGCAGCACGCCATCTACAGACATTGAATTCTTAAGGCACTCAGCTGAGATGTGTTTTGTTTTTTGGGGGGCTGACGCGGGAGTCTCTGTTAAAGTGTCTTCTCAAAGTCATGCGCTGCCGTTGCCACGAAGAAGCGGTTATTTTAGTCGAGATGGCATCGCATCTAAGCAAATATGCGTGGGTCGACCGCAGCGCACTGGCGTCACCACTTCAGCCCGGAAGAGCTTGAATACTCACTCCTACAGGCTATTTGAGCCCGAGACTCCTTGGTATAAGGAGCACGCTCATAGGCCTTAGGATAAAGAGCACTATTCTTAAAGACAGCTGACAAAACATCACGCCTGGGACACCGTCGACCGGCAGGCCTTAGAGACCGCCTCCTGTTTTATAACTTCTCCTCACGTCAATCTGCCGTCGCTCAGAGCTACCGTCGCTGTCTAGTGTATATACTTTTGTTGACTATAAATGCATGCTCCCCACGTATGCGACCTTGGGACAAAAACTAAGTGGATCGTGGATTCGCGGCGGGCGTGACGAGTTGAAAACTGCCAAATAGCGGAGCGTCTCGAACGTCGACGCTGTTCTTCTCGTCGCGCCAGATCCGGAACGAAAATATTCCATAGGTTTTATCTGAGACGCACACAATCTCGTCACTTTGGTCATCGCGCTTCGCTGCCCACTATTCTCATTCCCTGTAGTTTGTTTTAGTAATTAGGGGCTTGTATACAATTACGCACGTCATACCCCACATACTCTGTGAAAGAATTAAGACTGCGTTTGCAGTGCTTGCTTGTCCAGTACATTTGATGGGAACCAAATGAATCAGTAGCTTAACTCAGATGTAGTTTTCGACAAACGAGGATCTGGAGACGCAAATGCATTGGGAGCAAAACTCATATCTTTACACCCGCTTTGGAATGTTTTCCATATTTTTATCAGATTCGAATCTGTGCCTATGGTGTGCGAACAATAACAAATGTAAAGTGACAAGAATTTCATGAATATTTAAACAAAATCGTGCTCATACCTTCTTAATGACCCCTTCCTGACCCAAGTTAGCAAGTATCTGTATTTTGACGTTCAAATAACAGCTGCTATGTCCTGTAAACCGCACATTGAATATATCACTATTGATCGCAATCGCATGCTTTGTTTCATTCGTTGCAAGTTTTCCATGGCTTCTATCCCCTTACACCTAGCGCTGTATAAAACTCTAGTGCGCTCGAGGATTGGCTACGCAGCGTCAGTATGGGATCCATAGCTAACATTCTTATTTCTCTGCTTGAATCAATATATTTCTGGCAGATTTATAATGTCTAATTGCTCGCTTCACGCTAGTGTTTCACGAATGAAAGAAACACAGCTTAATCTTCCAGGTCTTGCCTTAAAACGTCGAAGGTTTCACCTGTGCACTTTTTATAAAATATATTGCACTAAGAATATCCTTTTTACTCCTCCAATACATTGATCGTATCGTAGAGATTAGCACTTAAAGGTTCATGTTCCACTGTGCCGGAATGACCTGTTCACAAAATCCTTCCTCCCCAAAATTGCCTCGGAATGGAACCAACTGCCGTCCTTCGTCGTCACCTTTATGGATCATGTCAAATTCAAAGACGCTTTTTCTGCATACGTGCTGTAAGAACTTCTTTACCTTTTGTGGTTTCTGTTTTTATTTTTGTCTGCCTTGTTTCCCCAGTCCTCTCTGTAACACCTAAATGGCCTTGAGAATAATAAAATTGACTGAAATACTGGCCATTGAGGTCACCTTTCGATGGAGGTATAAAAAAAGGCGTCGATGTAGTGTTTGATGCCAGAAGGACGAAGCTTTTGAAGACATCCACAGCATTGTCCCTCGTAGCATGAGTCGCTTCGGGGGCCTTAAATATGATATACCAAACCACACAAAACCCAATACATCCAACGAGTGTATCCACATTTCGACATAAGTGTTTGCAACGTAACTGAAAATGACATGGCAGGTGTGTTCTCGAGAACGTAATCATGCAGTGGTCAGCTTTAGGTACTTTGTTTTGCAAACAGCTGTATGGAAGATCTGCATTCCATAAACCCATAGGTCATAAGATGAGTGTTCTTGCTCTAGGTATTATCCGATGCCTAACGGCAACCTATCTCTACAAACAGTTTCCAAAGCCTAAGGGTACGCACAATGCATACAACCTTATTTACAGTACTTACCTGATTGCTAGGATCTAGCGCTTTGGCAACATACGTTATTGAGATCAACAGATAATGATCGGAACCATGGATAAGCATTTCTCATGTGCTAGCTCATAACAACTTGGCGCACACTTAACCTCCGTGTTTAAGGATTTAGTCGAGCGTAGGCGGCCAACATGAAGCCGTATGAACATGCCTGCGCCAAGTATAGCATGCCTGGCTCGGCATGAAAGAGCGCCGAAAGGCTCCACCTTCCCAACTAAAATCAGCAACTCGAGTTGTCAGTTCCTCCCACATTCGGTTGTAATGTGGTTTTCTTTGGCAGCGTACGTAATCGAGGAATCGGTGCCCGACCATGTAGGTCACAGCCTGCTACTGCCCTCACTTTGATGTCCCGCATGTAAAGCCGACGCCAAGGCCGACATTGTTGCCGCGGCATTTACATCGTACTGCGCCCTTTAACGCCATCGCGTTAACATAAAACAGGCTTCTACTATAGTTTTAGGAATCCCGACAAAAACCTTCCGGAGTAAATTGAAGATATACATGAATATGTACAAAGCTATCTTAAAAAAGGCAACAAACAACAATAGGCGCATTTTTTGCGATGCGGACAAGCACCCCAAAAGCCTGACTATACCCACTGCAGGGCGAAGGCCTCTCCCATATTCCTCCAATCAACCCGGTCCTTTGCGAGCTGCATCCACTTGACCCCTGCGAACTTCTTAACCTCATCCGCCCACGTAATTTTCTGCCGCCCCCTCATACGGTTTTCTTCCCTTGGAATCCAGTTTGTTACCCTAAGCGACCATCGGTTATCCTCCCTTCGCACTACATGTCCTGCCCATGCCCATTTCTCCTTGATTTGGACTAGAATATCAGTGGCTTGAGTTATTTCTCAGACCCAATCTGCAAGCTTCCTATCTCTTAATGTTACCCCTACCATTTTTCGTTCCATAACCCTCTGAGTTGTCCCTAACTTAAGTAGAACCCTCTTGGTTAGGCTCCACGTTTCAGCCCAGTAGGTGAGTACAGGTAGATTTAACTGTTGTATACTTTCCTCTTGAGCGATACCGGTAAGCTCCTAGTAATAATATGGGAGTGCTTGTCAAATGCGCTTCATCCCAATCTTATTTTCCTTGTTATTTCCCTTTTATGGTCCGGATCTGCGCTTACTGCCTGTCCTAAGTAGACATATTCGCCTACTAATTCCAGTGCTTGCCTAACGTAAACTGCTGTTCCTTCCCTAGGATATTGAACATTACCTTAGTCTTCTGCATATTGATTTTCAAGCCTACCTTTCTACGTTTCCTGTCTAGGTCGTCAATCATTCATTGCAATTCATCCCCTCAGTTACTTAGCAAGGCAATGTCATCAGCAAATCGCAGATTACTGAGGTATTCTCCATCTACCTTGCCATTTCTTTATGGGAATTTTGTTATTTTCTTTATGCAGAACTATGGTACTGTGCAGCCACTATATATATCTTCCACTAATTTCACGCACGGCTCGTCTTCACCCCGATTTCGCAATGCCTGCATGACCGTCGAGGTTTCTATTCAGTCAAATGCTTTTTCGTAATCAATGAATACTATGTATAAGGGCTGGTTATATTTCGAGCATTTTTCTATCACCTGGTAAATGGTATCGATATGATCAATAGTAGAGTATTCTTTACGAAAACCTGCTTGATATTTTGCTTGGTTGCAGTCTAGAGTTGTTCTGATTCTATTAGCGATTACTTTTGTAAATACCTTATACATAACAGACAGTAAGCTGATTGGTCTGTATTTTTTCAAGGCCTTAGTTTCCCTTTCCTATGAATTAAGATAATGTTCTATGGTTCCGGTACCATTTATGACACCAGACACTGCGTATAAAGGGTAGCCAGTTTTTCTAGCACGATATATCCCCCCTTCCTTCAACAAATCTATGGTCACTTGCTCCTCTCCAACAGCTTGCTTTCTCGATTTTCAAATATTCTAATGCTTTCTTAATTTCCTCTTACGTCACTGGCTGCATTTCCATACCGCCAATCTCATTATTTTCCTGACTTCTTTGGCTACTGTAGAGATCAGTATAGAGCTCCTTGGCTACTTTGACTATCTTGTACATATTCGTGATGACATTGCCCGCCTTATTCCTTAGCGCATACATCTGATTTTTGCCTATGCCCAATTTCTTCTTCATCGCTTTAAGGCTTCCTCCTTTCTTTACAACATGCTTCATTTTCTCCATGGTATACTTCCTTATATTAGCCAATTTGCGCTTATTGATTAGCTTTGTTATCTATGCAATTCTATATGGTCTATTGGATTGGAAATTTTCATACTTTGGCGGTCCCAATTAAATCCTTCGTCTCCATAGACAGCTTTCCGGCATCCTTTCTAACTATCCTACCGCCTACTTCTACTACGCATTCAGTAATAATATTTCTGAAATTATTGTTCATTGTGTCTAGGCTAATGCCGTCATCCTCGGTTAGAGCTAAATATCTATTCTGTAGCGAGATCATGAACTCTTCTGCCCGCCCCTTCACCGCTAATTCTTTGATGAATTTCTTTCTTACTAATCTGTTTCGCTCCCTTATCATGTTTAAACTAATTCCAGACCTTACCACCCTGTGGTCACTGCACCGAACCTTCCCGATTAACATTACGTCGTGCACAATGACGTGGTTAGAACACATGCACATAAATATGAAACTGTGAGCGCGAACTCTCGGAGGAAGAAGATTGGCCCTATCACAACTTCTACGGACCTACTTCTCGGTCAGAGGGTGCTTTGCACATTCCGGGAGCTCCGAGAGACCCATATCATTACCCAAAATACATACGCTTGGCGCAGCCGAGGCTATTCTTGGCTCCGTCAGCGAAATTCACCGTATCCCCGAGGATTGGTGACACAAGCTACGGGCGGACTCCGTCACACGCATTATGAATCCGGACTTCTACGAACGCCGTAGCTTATCTCGAGCGCTAGCGCTGCACTCTAAACATGGCTCCAAGCCAGAGGTCTACTATGTCGATGTGGCTGGTTCAGCCCGTTCGGGCCACTACACGGTGGCGGTAGTGCACCACAACACACAGACCAATGGGCTTTCTTTTCGAGCCGAGAATGCTCAGCGGGCTAAGGAAGTCCCAATTGCCCTCGCTGATTCTGACCCCAAATGCTGAACTGTCATAACAGACTGTGATGACAGTTATATGCGCTGTGAGGTGGGAACACTGGATCAACTCTTGCTTTAGAATGTGGTCCATGACTTGGAACCAAAGCCAAGGCATATCGTGTGGGCGCCGGCCCGTCAGGAACTACCAGAGAACGAAGGAGCAAACGCCGCTGCCCGCGTTGTTATCCTTAGGGCACCCACCCTCAGATCCTCCCATGACGAGCTAGGCCAAACGCTGTTGCGGTCCGCTAGGTTCGTGATTGACTACTACAAAGCTCCACCATTACCATTAAAGAAACGCACGGGTACTCTCGTACGACATCCTTATATAGTATGCTGGGGAAAAGAAAAGAAAACATGAGAAGCGAAGCTTAGGGAAACAAAAATACTGAGCAGGAGCAAAGACACCGCAGCCCGTAAACTTGTCGAGGCTTATCACATAAAAAAAAAGCGGAAACAATTGTATAAGTACTCCCTCGGTTGAGATATAATGATATAAAAAAAGGTGTTTTTTGGACAAGTTATGAGCCATGTTCTTATTTATATTTTTCTGAGATACGTTTTTATGATGCCTTTTTTTCTCTTTTTATTTCTTTATATTGTTTTGGTCGTGTGCATGTGGGATTTTTCACTTTACCCTTACCCTCTTTGATCTATATACTCACTCGACCGTAATTGAATAAACTGTTGCGAGTTGCGCATGTTCTTCTTCCTTCCGTGTCGTCTTTTTTGCGCACTGTCTTTTTTTTCTATTACCTTACAATCAGCGGCTGAGACTGGGCTTATAGCGTATCGGAGGTACGGACCCGGTGTTGATCGTGTGACGAATTTGACTGGTTGGCTGCAGTATTGAGCCATCCTTAACAAAGTCGAACACTGCCTCGTGCTTTAGAAGTAGTTGCATTAGAATGAGACGCTCGATTGTGGAAATGTCTAAAGATACTTATTAATCACAGCCTTCACTTCGGTCGCCATACCTGGTTACACGTGCTGCTGAATAACAACTGTTTTAACGCTGCGCGACAGAACCTGGCATGTCTTCCTCGAAACGGGCGAGGTTTAGGCCTCGAGGGAACACAACTGGCTCTTCAGAGGGGTTGACTGTCCACAGCTCAGTGCGGCCTTTGGTCACGAGAACGACGCAACGAGGCACTGGGATACTTTTCTTAGAGCAAGTGAGTGACGGTTCTACGACCACTTCAAACGATTCGCGTTGATTGCGAATAGAGAAAGCCCGTACAAATGCTGCAGATAAAGCTGGTACAATTGTATCTTCTTCCACCGCTAATGTTCAAAATCGAATCGTCCACAAGAGCCGAAAGTAGTGAAGAATATACATCAATCTCTCCCGTACAACAGTCTAAAGTTGCGCCACACTCTTGCAGAAAATCAGTCCTCAGAATCACATAGTACGTTGGCCGAGGCAACACTCGAAATATGTTAGGCCACCAATTACAAAATCTGATGCAAATACACTAAGTGGAAACGAAGGTTCACGGACGACACCACAGAATAACATCTGCACAGCCACCACTAAACAATACTTTCCTAGATAAACGGTTTTTAAAACTGAAACTCATAAAAGATATTGTAGTTTCAATACCCACAAGAGCCATTGTTCGCACATCATCAATAAACACTTCCAATTAGTTCTTTGGCACAAACACGGGTAGAGGTATGGACGTCGTCGACTCGCCAGTGTCGTCACCTCCATTGGCGTGCCTCCTAGCTTCCCTAGGCTGAGGGGAAGAACGTAGTCGAGGAAAAGGTGGGCGCCGCTGGCGCTGGTGTGGCAGCGTCACACTGCGATCAGATCCAGGTGATGAACATCGCAAATGTGTCGAACAGTATCTGTCCCAAGCAAATATATATATTCGGTTACACCGCGAGCAGAGTTGTAGCTGAGGTGCACAACTGTGCCGCAGATATTTTTCACGGCAGAAGGTGCCAAGACCTGGATAATTCCTCACGCACAATGTCTCGTATGATATCAGCCATTGGAAGTGGAGACCAGGCTTAAACACCAACTACAGAGGATACATTGGCCAGTCTTCCGAATTTTGGGGTGATTCGACGCAGCCTGAAAGCTTCAAATGTTCTACAATGTTTTATAACGTCAGCGTGGTGTTTAGGCTCTTTTTGCTAATCGGGAAATATAAACGTCATATGCTATTCTTTTTAGGTGGCTGACTCTGTGTTTTTCAAGCAAAGCGGGATTCACTAGCTTGCATAGCTTTAATATATCCTAGATGTAAGCAGTGCAGGTTTCTCTGAGAATTTGCATCCGGTGAAGCAATATCTGTTGAGCACGCTTCTTTGCAGGTTCGTCCATAAAACTTTTATCGATCTGGCTTGTAAAGGTAAATAATGTGCTTATCGAATCCTCATGATTGTCGAACTGGTCGACGGCAGTGACAGCAAGAAAGAGCCAGTTTACTAGCCGCGTTCCAGCAATTAGATTAGCTAAACCTTTCCTAGTGTCTTTGCCGCTCGTAAACGTCCTCCTCAGGTTTTCCAAAAAATGTCCGGGGCTCTCAACAATGTGGCCAGTTGTTCGCCGTCAAAGGTCCCAGTTGCTCGGTATTGCCGTCCTCTGTCATGTTCAATGGCTTTGGTAGTAAGCTAGCGAGTCTACGGCTTCTTTGATTGATAGAAAGCTCCGTGTTCGATACCCATCACTTCCACGACAACTGTTACGTGCTTAGTACGCAGAGGAGTGTTTGTTTACTCAGAGATCGTGGAAGCAGGACCGCGACTACAAACGTCCTTTTGACCCTCGTTCTTCTTCTCCCTCTACCAATCGTCCGATCTTCCGACCGTTCATCTTTCACCAATATTTTGCGGAGGTGCATGAAAATATATTGACTAGACAGGAAACTATTAGAAAGGAGCATTACAAAATCTTTGCAGACGTGATTTATTTGTCGGAAAAAATTTTTATAACAACCGTTTTTTCTGTAAACGTTCTTTTAGGGCATCAGCTAGTGACACAACCATGCCCTAAGGCCGCATGTTAATATTCTTTCAAAACCACGTTCGGCTTCTGTTCTCGAGCTGCCAATGTTTGCATGTATATTTCAGAACAGCTCAAGTTTTTAGCAATATTACACGCTGGGTACCGCATAAATTTACAGCGTAAACATTCGGGAGGCCATGCATAAAGACAGAACAAACGGACTCCAGGACGAGAGGAATGATAGCGGGCATAACTTGAGGCGCTGCAGACTAGGCACACCTTAAAAAAGAACGAGTTAAGGAAAACAATTTTCGCCTATATATAATAATATATATCTAAAAAATTTGTAGAAATCGTTTAAATATCTTATTTACGTGTTGGCACAGAAAAAATACTTTCCCGGGAAAACCGGTTTTGCGTATCATTGGAGTAATCCATATTTCACTACATTTTGGTGAAATGTTTTCATGCAATTACTGCTCGGACTGGACCTTTCACTCTGCAGTTCTTGATATTTGTCTGTTCAATTTTCCCTTCGCCTATTTATTCATGATGGTTTAACTTAGTGGCAGGTGAGTTTACATAACTATGCCTGACTGAGAGATTGCTAGCTAGGGTTTCATAGGGAGCAGTGCTGGCCAAAATGTATTTATTGTTGTACTAATTGGTCTCGTGAGTGAACTGTCCGCTAACATCCACATCAGTGACCGTGGTGATACAATCTGAATTTTGACTTTTGGTTCGACGCGCCCAAAGCTGCGTTCGAAATTGCAACGATCTCTGTCATAGCATCAGGACACTTTTGAAACTAGCAACAAGATGTGCGGTTGTCTCATTTTAGAGCAAATCTGACATTCGTTATCCAATAACAGCTTCATGAGGAGCCATAGAGTATGTCTCAGACAACCAATCCTTAGGTATTGTCACTGACCGCAGTATGTCCATGGCGCAGCCAAGGCTGTGCGGTGAAGATAAGATTTAATAATTCCTTCACTACGGAGCTGTCAGAAAATGGGGCTTAACTGAGCACTCCTCACTATAATTTTTCCGGACTGTTGGTAGGTTATACAGTCTCCCAATACATTTGAATACGAGCATTTCTTTCTTGCTGGCCCTAGAGAGCGTGAAAGTGCAGGCGTTATGTCGGATTCCCAAGTGGCATGTCTAACAAAGGCACACTTGAATTGGCACGTGCCACACAATGCTTTAACGCAGAAAGTTGGATGAATTGGTGTTTAGATTCAACAGTCATAGTTCTAGACATTTAGACAAGGACGAAGGGAGAACACGAACACCACAAACGCTAGACATCAAATGAATTTATTGACAGTAATCACGAAATTATAAAGGCGAACACTCTCGTGCTTCAAAAGTGTCAATGGATAAACGGTATGCGCGACGGCACCCTCCCCTCCAAAAACATCACTTCCTTTTTCGTCAAAACAGCGTTAGGCTTACATACGCATGACTGCCTTTCCACGCGTATAAAGAAGGCTTCAGGTACATTGCGCTCTTTTTGATCCGTGCTTACAGATATGACACGCGTCAGCTCGTACAGGGGGACCAATTGTTTTCGTCGTGTTTGCACCGTTTGCAATGCGCCGCCAAGTGTCCCGATCCTGATAATGCGATTACAAACCCCTTGTGCTCAATAACACTGATGTTAATACAACGGCCAATTTGGCTGATGTAGGATTGTCCGCATGATAACGAGATCCTGTATACCACGTTAGTCTTGCCGGCATTATGATGGTTTCTGGGGTAAGACAAATTCTTATTGGTGCATCATATAAAATCTTGCAGAGTTTGCTGAGCTTGTTCGGGTCTGTAAGCGCGACTTTGACGTCGCATTTCCCTGCCACCTTTTTTTAGGTGGCCTGTGAGCTGGTGAACGTAGGGTAGTGGAACGCATCTAATCCGTTCTCGCTCAATCATCGCCTTTTTTTTCAGCAGTTTTCATCTTTTTTATCAGGGTTTCAGCCACCGAAGCTACTAGTTTCATAGGAAAACCTGCCTTCGTCATGCAACTTGTCAGCCTTTTTCAACTTTCATGGGCCTTTTGTGGACAACATTTATCAAGGGCAGCAAGAAGGCATGAATTTGCGCTTCCTCTTTTAACCGATTCGGAGTGAGCCGAACCATCATCCAAATTTCTTTTTTCGACCTGGCTAGTACATGCGAGTACATGGATGCGAGAGTTGGACTGTGAAAAAGGCTGACCGCCGAAGAATTGACGCGTTTGAATTGTGGTGCTGGCGAAGACTCTTGAGAGTTCCTTGGACTGCCAGAAGATCAAATCAGTCAATATTGTCGACCATAAACCCTGACTGCTCATTGGAGGGTCAAATTCTAAAGTTAAAGCTCAGCTACTTTGGTCATCTGATGAGAAGAGAGGAGTCGCTGGAGAAAGATTTGATGTTGGGAAAGGTTGAGGGTTGCCGGAGAAGGGGTAGGCAGCGAACGCGATGGTTAGATGGCATCCTCGAGGCACTGCAGATGAAGTTATGTGATGTTAGGAAGATAGTGAGAGACCGGAAAGCGTGGCGTGACATGGTCAATAGGGTCACGAAGAGTCGGACACGACTGAACGACTGAACTGAACTGAGTACATGCAGAAAGCATGTGAACCTCAAAAGAACCTGATGTCAAGAAGCTGTAGGGTGTCTTCATTGGCCAGTTAATTTATAAATTCAAATTATGGGCGCTCAACCTAAACACTTCTAGGGTAGACGGGAGAAGATACTCATTCCTGACTTCTTGAGATGCTTTTGCGACCGCCAGAAAATCATGTAAATATCTAAAAAATTTTCAAATTGTGTTATCTATGCACGCTTCGATGCGCTTGTCCAAACTCGCTAAAAGCGGCTCACTTAATACTGGGCCGATCCATGATCCTATGCAGACGAAAGCAACGCGAGGTACTTTCACGTCAATGTAACCGGTCCCGAAGGGTCGCCGTTTGAAGGCGGCGTGTTCAAATTGGTGCTGTTCCTTCCTGAAGAATACCCCATGCTGGCCCCCAAAGTGCCCTTCATGACCAAGATCTACCACCCTAACATTGACAAGCTGGGTCGCATATGCCTGGACATCCTCAAAGACAAGTGGAGTCCGGCGCTCCAGATCCGCACGGTGCTGCTGTCCATCCAGGCTCTGCTGAGTGCCCAAAATCCGGATGATCCGCTGGCGAATGATGTGGCTGAGCAGTGGAAGGTCAACGAAGCGGAAGCCATCAAAACAGCGAGAGAATGGACAAGGCTATATGTGATGAATGGTTGAGGCATAGCAAGTGGAGGTCTAGCACTGTTGGTGGCGTCGTCATGCTTTGAAGGTGTTTTTTTTTCTTCTTCTTAAAGGGGAGTGAAAATAAGAGACAGACATACAGCAACTCATGGTACTAGGTACACAAATGGAGGAGGAAGAAGAAGAGGACACAAGCACCGCAGATGATGTGTGGCCCAAGCACGGCGGCACGGATGCTGCCATGTCTCTGCCACCGTGATTGTGTTTTTACTTTTTTTTTCGCCGTGTTTTCATCATCCATAGCTTGTGGATGATGGTTTGGGCGCCCGTCTCCGCTGCGGGAGGTGGTCAGTTCGAAACCCGCCGCCGGACACCCACCGGTAAAATTGGGTACAAGCGTTCCCCGGCCTGGCGCCCGGCTCTTTCAGGGGTGTGCGTTTGGAAGAGGCTCTACTAAACCTGCTGTTGTGCTCCCTCGGGAGCTTCGTTTCGAACAACCAGTATCTTTGTGCAGCGCGCTGCACAAAGGTACTGCCCTCAAAATTTATACAGTGTTAGAGGGGTAAAAGTATAAAAGCGATAAAAAGCTGTCCCTGGAAAACCCTACATCATTTTTAAAACCTATATCCTCTTTTGTTTCAATGTTCCCCTTCACTCTGGTCAAAATATCTTGTTGTTGGAGAGAATAGAACAAATTTTCAATGACAATCGAATACTCAAGATTAGTCCCCGATGAAAGCCCTTAATTCGAGAACAAGTCAAATACTTCTTTCGAATTAGCTACTCTAAACGGGTCACTCGCAGGAAGAAGCTTCAAGCTTTTTTGAAAGAGTCTGGAAAGGGCACTTTGCCAAGACCCTGCTTCAGTTACAATCACGAGCAGTGGCACATCCTTCTTATTTGTTTTTGCTGTGACGAATACCGTAAGCGCTTGTTTTTCCGCCCCTGCTATTTGTGTTTTTCGGAGGGTGTTCAGGTTCATATGATCTCACAGTGCAAGAGCACTCTTCTTTAAACCCGCACGTGCGTTTCCACAACATTCTTCCTGATTGCGTCATTCTCCTTTTCTGGGTAGTCTTCTCTCGGCAAAGCCACAAACCAGTCTTCCTTGATTTATACAAGCGAGCGAGTTGCTTAGATCTCAGGTAGTCCCTGATGCCTTTACTTTGAGATCAATGTTTTCGGAACTTAATCAGTTTGTGGTGTCGATTTGCTTGTGGGGTCTGGTGTGTTTGTAGCGTTTGTGGTGTATGTGTTCTCTCTTCGTCCCTGTCTATAGCTAGAACTATGTCTGTTAAATCTAAACACCAACTCGCCCAACTTTCTGCGTAGAGTTCCTTACTTTCTAGTATATTGGCATCTGTCCTTCCTCAGTCTTTAAGTACCAATATTCTCTTTACCATCATAAATTTAATCGCTTTGTCGACGTGCTGTGCAAGTACCCGCAGCTTTTTATTCAACAATAACCTCGTACTGGCTGGTATCTGAGCATTGTTTTCGGCGTACCTGCCTTATTGAGCCATACCAAGAGGATGACCAAGATCCAGCGCTCAGAACTCTGGGGGCAAGTGCATCATCATCAGTTCAGCCGACTTCTGCTCGCTGCAACTATTACGGCTACCAGAGCGAACGGTGACGCAGTGTTCAGGATTTGGAACAGGAAAGTTGTGCATGTGACTAAATTCCTGTGAAAAACGGGTCTATCTAAGCTGTGTACTTGGAAAAATTCATTCTGAGATTTACACTGAGCGCGGCGCAGTTACCTGCCTTGGGGGGTGTGATGTTTCTGGGGATGCAAGACGTGTGCTGTGTTGTGTTAGCCCAGGCAGGGGGGGGGCGGGGGCCGCTGCACCCGCGCCGAAACGCTGCCCGAGAAAGCAGTCCAGACACCGCGCTCCCAAGCGACGAAAATGACCCCCAGTTTATTCTCGCACTCCGCTTTTATACACTTGCGCCGCAGATCCACTATAGCAGTCGCAGCTGCCAGCCAAGCCAAGCCAAGCCGAAACAGATGATAACAGCACATCCCCCTTTTCAAGCACTATTAACTTTACATGCACACACTTCAAAATAACATTGGAACACACCTAAGAAAACAAGACAGAACACAGTCACTCCAAGCATCAGTCGTCTACGCCCAGCCTTATGGGTTTGCGAACAACTCTGCCAAATCTGGTCGTAGTTACAATTCTAGCTTGAGAATTGCCACCGTCAGTCTCCGTCCGAGTTAGAGGTACCAAAGCTTCCGGAGCTTCGTCAGATTGGTTGTCTACTCCAGTTACCAATCCGGTCCTGCTGGGCTGTTCCTGCCTATCCGGAAATTCGTAGTTCCCGCTATCTACCTGGTCTTTTGGGAGACGGTTAAGCATTCTCCTTTTTCGACGGACTTCAACCCCGTTTTCCGTTTGAACACGGTATGAACGCGGCTGTGGTGCTGCTCCGAGCACTGTACCTTTGGTACGGAGATCAGTCACCCACACCACATCACCTGCTTCCAGCTTTGGGAGATTTTTAGACCGGTGACGTCGGTCGAAGAGGCGGCTTTGCTCCTTTCTGACTTTACGGTCCTTGGCTGCCGATTCTTGCAGACAGCATTGTCCCGGATTGCGGTGCGAAGGCAGCATTGGGACTCTCGTCCTAAGCCTCCTACCCATCAGTATCTCCGCTGGGCTGACGTTCAAAACACCAGGCGTGGCCCTATAAGCCAGCAAGGCTAAGTAAGGGTCGTCCGATTTTAGAATGAGATTCTTAACCGTCTTTACCATACGTTCGACTTCCCTGTTTCCCTGGGGGTGCCTCGGACTCGAGGTGACATGACGGAAGCCATACAGTTTTGCAAATTTCTCGAACTCGGCACTGACAAATTGGGGACCATTGTCGGTCACCACACACTCGGGAATGCCATGCCTCTCAAAAATGCTTTTTATTTGGCTTATCACGGTACCAGACTTTGTTGACGGAAGAATGGCAATCTCTGGGTATCGCGAAAGGTAGTCTACTACGACAAGATATTGCCGTCCCTGAATTTGAAAGAGATCGACCCCCACTCTCTCCCATGGAAAAGAGAGCGTTGGCGATGCAATCATCGGTTCGATCTGTTCTGGCGCATGCATCGCGCAAACGCTGCACTGTTTCACGAATGACGCTATCTCAGTGCTAAGTCCCGGCCACCAGACAGAACCTTTAGCCGCACTGCGGCATCGCGAGATGCCTTGGTGACCGTCATGCAGTTTGCTTAGCGCTTCCTTGCGAAGGGTCTGAGGAATGATAAGCCTCATACCTTTGAGCAGAAACCCGTTCACCAACGTAATGCATGCACGTTCCTGCCAGTATGGCAGAAGATAACAGGGAACATTTTGTTTCCTGGGCCACCCTTTTTTGCACACTGCGCGCTAGCTTCGACACACTTCGTCTTTTGCTTGACCTTCTTTTACTCTTTTCAAGAAATCGTCGCCTGTTTCTAAACCCCGTAAACAAGCTTTCGAGTAAGCGGTTACCTCTGAGACAGTTAATCAGCTTTCCACTTTTGTACGAGCTAACGGCGAACGTGCCTGGTACATATAATAACAGAAAAACTGTATCGCATCAGGCGCAGACGAAAACGTTGAATTCTTGGCGGCATAGCATCGATTGCCATGTGACCCAACAGCGACACCAAGGGCTTGTGGTCAGTTTCAAAAACAACTTCCAGACCACGTATATACTCATCAAACCTTTCCGCTGCCCACGCCAACGCCAGCGCCTCCTTTTCGATCTGGGAGTACCGTTGCTCGGTTTTGGTGAGCGAACGAGAAGCGAATGCAACTGGTCTACGTTGCCCGTCTTTTTGCTTTTGAAACAAAACTGCTCCCAGACCGAAAGACGATGCGTCAGCTGAAAGAGTGGTTTGTAGCGAAGCGTCATACAAAGCCATGCATTGCGCTGAACAAATGAGCTCTTTGATTTCTTGAAACGCTTTTTCCTGATTGCTGTCCCAGACCCAGTCCCTATCCTTGTGCAAAAGAACACGCATGGGAGCAGTCACTTGGGCTAAATGTGGCAGGAAGCGGCCCACATGATTCGCCATGCCCAAAATGCTTCTAAGCTCAGTAACGTTTCTGGGTGCTCTCAAATCTTTTATAGCACTGACTTTCGCTGGATCAGGATGAACACCTTCCTCATTCAGAATGTGACCCAAAAAACGCACTTGCCTAACCCCGAATAAGCATTTCTCTTTGTTTAATGTCACATTTGCCCTTGCTAGGTGTGTGATCACATTACTTAAGCGCTCATCGTGTTGAGCTTTGCTTTCGCCAAACACTAGGACATCGTCCATGAGATTAACGACCCCCGGCAGGCCACCTAGTATCTCAGACATTCTCTTTTGGAAGTACTCCGGAGCGGAGGTAATTCCAAAGGGTAGTCGCGTGAAACAGTATCTACCGAAGGGTGTTAAGAACGTGGTTAGCTCTTCCGAGTCTTTACTGAGTCGCACCTGGTGGAAGCCTGAGTTGGCATCGAGCCTTGAAAACCATTTCCCTCCCGACAGTGACCCTAGAGCTTGATCCACAGTTGGTAACGTAAATCGCTTTCGAACTACGCATTTGTTGAATTTAGTGAGGTCTACGCAAACTCTCAGGTCTCCTGAGGGCTTCACTACCGGAATTATTCCGGCGCACCATTCGGTGGGCCCATCCACTTTTCTGATTATGCCTAAACGCTCCATTTTATCTATTTCGCTCTTCAGAGACTCCCTCAGGGGAATTGGTACCGTGCGTGGAGCGCTTATGGCATGCGGGATAGCGCCAGCTTGTAGCCTGATGGTGTACTGCCCTGGCATCGTACCTAGACCGCGGAACATTTCTGGAAAACGCGTCTCGTACTGCAGGTTTCCCGACTCGACCGCGTCTACAAATTTCACGATACCTAAGACCTCAAGTGCAGGTAATCCTAGAAGAACGTCGGGTAACGGACTGACAACGTAGCATGTTTGATACACTGTTTTCTATTTCCATGCGATCTCTGCTACGAATTTGCCTAGTACGTTGAGCTTACTGCCTCCTGCACCTTGCAAGATTTCATCGGTTTTTACCAGTCGGGACGGTAATCCCGGAAACGTTGATGGTAATACTGACACTTCAGCACCTGAGACAACCTTTGCAAAAATGGGCACAGAATTTATGCGCACCTGAACAAATCGCGCTTTTCTGCATGCATCTATTGATCCCACGAAAGTCTCTCCAGTTTCCTGGTTGACCGCTGAAACGCGTACCTTTCGTTGAGCGGAAGCCGTTGCTTTCTTCAAGCAGGCCTTTGCGAAATGTCCCTTCTTGCCACAGTGAAGACACTTGGCAGCTCTGGCTGGGCACATTGTCCTGGGGTGGGCGTTGCCACTGCAGAAAGGACACCGCACCTCCGGCGTTCGTTCCCTATGCTAAATGTCCCTTGTGCCTCTGTTAAACCACCGCGTTCACATTGGGGTCCTGGTCACGAATTTCCGACGACTGATGGCTGTGTTGCCCTCGTAGAGTAATTTGCTGCTGTTGGACGCTTTCCTTTAAGCGAGCCTTCGACAGCGCCGAAGCCAGCGTGAGCTGAGAATCCATTTGCAAAGCTTCCGAGAACTTTGCGTCGCGGAGCCCGACAACCAGTCTGTCTCGAATCATCCGTTCTTTTAGTTCACCGTAGTCGCAACGTTCCGCCAAGCCGTGTAGGGCAGTGACGAACTGGTCTACCGACTCTCCTGGCATTTGTACGCGTCTGTGAAAACAGGCGCTTTCGTACACGATGTTCCTCTCTTTTAAAAAGTGCCCGTCGAACTTTTTCTTTACGGTTTCATAGTTCTTGGCGTCTTCGTCAGATAGTGAAAACGTCTTGAATATGTCACGAGCTTTCCTCCCCATTGTGTACAACAGCGTGCGTACCTGAGCCTCCCCGGAGCATTCGTTGAGTCCCGTTGCATATGGGAAGTCGTGTTCGATCCACGCCGGCCACTCTGACGTGCGGTCAAAGTCCAGCGGTGGCGGTTGCTGCAGTCCATGCAGCCGCATTGAAGGCGTCTTCGACATCGTGGATGCAAGGTGCCTGGCTCAGTGGGAAGATTCTTGACCATCTGACATCATGTCGTAGACGGCCACTTCTGACACCATGTCGTGTTAGCCCAGGCAGGGAGGGGGGGGGGGCGCCGCTGCACCCGCGCCGGAACGCTGCCCGAGAAAGCAGTCCAGACACCGCGCTCCCAAGCGAGGAAAATGACCCCCAGTTTATTCTCGCACTCCGCTTTTATACACTGGCGCCGCAGATCCACTATCGCAGTCGCAGCTGCCAGCCAAGCCAAGCCAAGCCGAAAAAGATGATAACAGCACATGCTGTGTCTTGGAACGAAGTTTTGCACAGAACCTAGAGAGACTGCAACGGGCCTTGTTTCAATCGTTAAGAAGATTGCCAACTTAGCTGATGTACAACTTAGTGGTGTCCCTTTGCGCAGCATCTCAAACATGCATCTGCGTTTAGCATATGTCTTCGTGAAAGCAGTGGAAGACTGCTATCAGCCAGCATAGACAGCATCGACGAAATCAAGGCGAAGACGAGACCGACGTGCTCCAGACATCGACTTCCAACCGCTAGCCTTGATTCTTGCGGCGACAGAGGGCGCCACTTCTGCTGGGCTTAAAGAAACCGACGATTTAATCCTTACGGCAGTTAAGCAGCGGTGTACCTTTGCGCAGCATCTCAAACATTTATCTGCTTTTTTCAGGTAAGCAAA
The DNA here is from genome assembly GCF_055883805.1 of Amblyomma maculatum. Lineage (NCBI taxonomy): Eukaryota > Metazoa > Arthropoda > Arachnida > Ixodida > Ixodidae > Amblyomma > Amblyomma maculatum. The sequence goes on from NC_139352.1 coordinate 103,907,063, forward strand.
GTTCTTTGCTACAGTAAAGAGTACTTCTGTTAACTGTGCACCGCTACCGAACGCACCTGCGAACCACATGCGGTCTAGGCTGTTCCTGCTTCATATTTTGTAACCTGGATTATCTTTTTCTATGCATTCCTGCAATATCCCAGGGGAAATGGCTAAAGCTATTGATGACTTAAGGCGGGAGTTGAGAGCTGAGCTCAGGTCAATCAAAGACAGCTTGCAGGATGTTAAGACACTGAAGGATGACATTCAAGACTTAAAGACACTAAAAGATGATAGGCAGACTCTGCTTCAAGAAAATAAAGCTATGAAGGCTGACAATGCACGACTGTCACGCCGCATCGAGGAGTTGGAACAATACCAGAGGGGAAATAATCTGGAAATCAAGAGAGTGCCACTTCATGGTGAGCCAGTGACCATAAATAAAACGATTGGAGCGCTTGCCGAAGAAGAAATTACCGATGCGGACCTTGATGTGTGCCACAGAATACTGACTTCAAAGAAAAGAAGAGACAAATTTTATTGTCCTTTTTGTCCGACGCGCAAAGCGCAACGCTGTCCTACAGAAGGCCTGAAAAATCAGTATTGACACCAAAAACTGGGCTTTGAAGCATCGGAGCCAGTGTTTGTGAACGAGCACTTTACTCGTCACGGTAAACAACTTCTCAGCGCGGCGACAACGAAAAAGCGTGAAGTAGGATGGAAAAATCTTTTCTCGGAAGGATGAACAGTCTTCAACTTTGCGGATAGGTGCTTTTACTGATCTAGAAAATATGTCCCGGAAAAGTGAGTGAAACTGATTGCCCACATACCAAACAGCAGACCATTCAGGATGGCTGCTTTCCACTCTTCTGATTACATAAACACCTTCAATCCCAGGCAAAGGCTGCTTATAACCAGTTGCGAGTGTTCCGCCTAAACGTGTGCAGTATACGAAATAAACAAGAAGAATTACATGACTTATTTACTCCACTGCCCGTTAAATTTGATTTGTTGTTATTCACAGAAACCTGGTTCAGAGCACATGAACAGCCCCCCTTCTTTGAAAACTATGCTTATCAAGGTATTGTCAGGCCGCCTGAAAGAGGCGGCGGTGTAGCTGCGTACACCAAAAGGCCTATGTCGCATGAAGTTTATTCTGATTTTTTTGTTATTTATAACAACGTTGATTACGGTACGTGTGGAAAATACTGTGGCTGCTGTTATATATAGGATACCCGCTGGTAGCGAAACGAATTTCTTTGAGTTCCTAGACGGTTTACTGCGGAATCTTATCGGCACTGGTCTGCCGTTCGTAATCATGGGCGACGTCAAGATAGACATGTTATCGCACAATGCTCCTTCGAGACAACTCGCAGAATTAGTCACGTCTTACGCGTGCAGAAACACCACTGTCGAAGCAACAAGAGTGACGCCCAAAACTGCATCTTTGCTTGATGTATGCATCACAAACGTACACCCACAAAATTGTACCGCTGGATTGCTGCCGTCAGAAATTAGTGATCACCTTCCAACATTTTGCTTTATCCCTTCTCTACATGTCACACTTTGTTATGAACCTAAGAGGATCATCCGTATAATAAATGATCAGTCTTTGGAACGTTTTCGCAATCTTGTTGCTGCAGTTGACTGAGCATGCGTATTAACAGAAGACGATTCTAACAGGGCGTATGATATTTTCCTTGATAAACTTAGCATATGCTACAATCTAGCGTTTCATACGGAGATACGTAGGCCGCGGTGCATACGAATACGAAAGCCATGGATTAACAGTTATTATTAAAGAAAATACAAAAAAAAATAGAATCCATTTCATAAATTTTTGAAAACGCGTTAAGATATTTTCGTCGCTTTCAAAAGGTATAGAAACAAGCTGAATAGTGAAATTAAAAATGCCAGAACCGAATATTATGAACAAGTTTCTGTCAAGATAGGCAAGGCACCCGGAAAGTATGGAATGAAGTAAAAAATTTAACTGGGAAGAAAGAACAAAGTTTCATTCTCAAAATAGTTACACCCACAGGAACACTAACCGGGCTTGAAGCAGCCACTGCCCTCGACGACTATTTCACTGCAAGCGCTGTGTATGATCATGAAAATGATGTAGGAAAATAATGCGGTTGATAACAGCGCAACGATAGTGAACTTCATAGTATTAGCACCAGTTACCCCTCACGAAATTATTGATCTGATTAACGGGATTAGAAATGACGTTTCTTCTGGCTTTGATTCCATTAAAGCGATGCCAATAAATCATGTGTCTGAAATCTTATGCCCTGTAATAACAGATATAATTAATAAAATGTTTGAGGCGGGGATCTTTCCTGACTCGCTCAAGATAGCTCGCATCTGTCCTATTCACAAGGATGGCGCGGATGGAGATGTCAACAACTATATGTCGATTTAGGTCCTGCCTGTTTTACCTAAAGTATTAGAAGGCACCATTAATATACGACTTGAAAAATTATTCGCCAAATATGGGGTCATAAGTGACATGCAGTTCGGATTCCGAAAAAGTAAATCCACAGAAGACGCGCTTCTTCGTATCAAGCATGCCATTCTATAAACTTTTAAACACAGGTTTTACACGTTAGGATTGTTTCTCGATTTATGGAAGGCTTTCGATTCAGTGTGCCACGAAGTGCTGTTAGTTAAACCAAAAATTATGGTGTTCGCGGTGTCACCCTTAAACGTATAGAAAGCTACTCAAGAAACAGGCTCCAATATGTTTGCGTAAACCAAGAAACGTCCGCAAAAACAGTAATAAAACAAGGTGTTCCTCAAGGCTCTATTTGGACCGCTATTATCCCTAGTCTACATTAATGACCTCTGTAGCATCCATAACTCTCCCAAACTAATAATGTAGGCAGATGACACCAACATTTTCTTCACGGCACGCACCCTTTCCAAGTTGCAGGCGATCGTTAATGAATATATGGAGTCACTGTCCGCCTGACTACGTACAAGTTGCAGTTGAATACTAATAAATCCAAATACATTATATTCGCGCCAATAAGCCCATGAACAAAGATATTCTTATCACCTTCCGTAGGACTCAGCCTAAACAAGACAAGAAGCAAAACTTTCTGGAAGTATGGTTCCAGGAAAACTTGTCTTGGGACACCCAGATTGACAATATCGCTCTAGAACTAAGTAAACTCTCGGGTACCTATACAGACTTATACCTTTGTGGTTGAAAATTTCTCTCTATTATCCTCTCTTTTAATGCAGACTTTCGTACTGCATTTTGGTTTGGGGCACAACTAATACTACAAATTACCTCCGCTTGCTAAACTTACAGAAGCGTGTACTTTACTTCAGTTACTAGAAAGGAATGTTGGACACCCACAAGACTTGTCAACAGGTCCCCTGTTTGCGAAGTACTCTTTACTAAGAGCTGATGAAGTTTGTTATTTCAGGTTATTTTAGTATGTGCAAAAACATAAACTCCACGTAACTGATAATCCTGCCCATACACACACGCTCACCCTTCGCAGACAAGTGCACAGAAAGCCTCGAACGCGCAAAATTATGGTAAACAACATTTAGGTTACCAAATTCCACTACTTTTGAATAAACTGCCACATGATGTCGATTTGAGCAAAAGAATGAAGAAAAAACTGTAAAAGCACTGGTTATGGAGAACGAAATTCGACACCAGCGACTTTTGCTTGCAATTCTTGCATGGTCTCTGTAAAGCCGTGATTATTTTTTCCTGGGTTTTGGTGTTACCTTTTTTTTACTTTTTTTTTATCTGCACAGGTATGTCCAATATGACTGAGGTTTTAGTCTGTGTTCATCCTTTTGTTGCTGTTTTTTTTGACACCTTGACACCTGTACGGCAATAAGTCTTGTATGTATTTGTATTATACCTATGACGAAAGTTTGCATGACAGAGAAGTGTTTTTGATTGTATTTTAAAAGTGTCTCACAGTAATGCTGGCAAAACTGTATGCGGAGGGAAGGCCTCGTCAGACTAGCAGCCTTTAGCCTTCCCTTCGCTTTTTCCTGTATAGAAAAGAAACCAAATAAACTATCAAGAGGACAGAAGTCGCTGCACATCTGAAGATGTAGAATGTCCTCTGAGGATAAATTCAGTTCCGGAAAACCTGATCTAAAAATAAAGGCCATTGTTCACTACCTGAGATCTAATGAACTCTCTCTGCTTGTATCAGACAAGGAAGGCGGGATTGTGGTTTCGCCGAGAGACGACTACCAAGCCAGTGGGAATGAAGCAATGCGGAAGACGTTTGTGCAAGCGCAATCAACAGGTGCGGGTTGAAAGAAGAGTACTCTTGCACTGTGTGATCAAATGAACCTGCAATAAGATTGCAGAAGCGGAAAACGAAGCGATCACGAAGCGCATTGCAAACGGTGCAAACACGAAGAAAACAATTGCTCCACCCTGTATGAGCTGTTATATCTGTAAACGCGGAACAAAAAGAGCGCGAGATATTTGATGCCTTCCTAATACACATGGAAATGGACTCACGCGTATGCAAACCTATTCTGTAAACGCGGATCAAAAAAGCGCAAAATATTTGGTGCCTTCCTTATACACATGGAAAGGCATTCATGCATGTGCAAGCCTAACGCTGTTTTGACGAAAAAGGAAGTGAAGTTTTTGGAGTTTCATGCGGTTTAGCCATTGACACTTTCGAAGCAGGAGTGTGTTTGCCTATATGAATTCGTGATTACTGGCAATAAACTCAGTTGATGTCTAGAGTTTGTGGTGTCTGTGTTCTACCTTCGTCTCTGTCTAAAGCGCTAGCTGTGTGTGCTGAACCACACAATACTGATATGTATTTGTCGCACAACCACTTGGTGCGTGTTTTTTTCGCCGTAGCCTCCGCGTGCGAGCTAGCTTCGTAAACAGCAATTTTACAAGTGCTCTTTGCGTACCTATGTCAGCAAGTAAATAATCTTGGATACGCATATACCTATATTTTGGAAAACCTTGACTGCGCAGAAATTGTAAAATGTACAGCATACTTCAAGACCAGGGCCGGATTAACAGTGATGAGGGCCCGGTTCAAAAAATTAGGAGGGCCCCTATATCTCCTCTCTCCCCCCGCCCACACACACACTACCCTACCTCACCTAGACTTCGCGCGTTTTAGAATTTCCTACAAAAAACACACGCCATGTTTAGTCGGAGAATTTGTGGACTGTTTATGAACACCGCTCGAGCATATACTGGTCGGCACAGCACACGGACAGACTGGCATCTAGACTGAGCTCTTCTCGGAAGTGACAGGACACATAACATCTCCTTCAGAAATCAGACGCGCATTTCCGCAAAATAAAATTCTCGAGTGATTGGCTGCACGTGAGCGCAGACAAGGTTTAGAGATGGGCTTTGTTCATAAGATGTTAGCAAATCTCGCGTATGCCGTATGTCGTATGCCGTGACGTCACAGTTAAGGCATGCTGCGCAGCCCCCTCACCAAGCTCTGCCGGCGTCACCTGGCAACGCTTAAGAGGTGTGGGGTCTCCTCGTCATTAAAAAAAATTCGCCTCCATCCGGGAATCGAATTTTCATCCTTTGGACGAGAGGCTGCAAACGTATAAGGAAATCTCAGAACACTGCAGTCTAAGCAGAAGGTCCCTGCCACAACCGGACCGAACGGTAAATAACAAGGAGGCCGTCGTTTGGCGGCGCCTGCAAGCTGGAAATTTTCCGAGTCCCGTCTAGCTTTTCCACACGCAAGTGGAGGAAAAGGCGGACCACTGACGGCCAGATAATCCGCGTCCACAAAAAAGTTCAACGCGAGAATATTGCAAAGTATTGCTTCTGCAGCCCCTCTTCAAAAAAAGAACATATGCGGCTGCCGTAGTTGAATCGTTTCAGTTCTCTCGCACGAGCACGCGCCTTGACGCGTCCCCGCAGGCGCACCTCGACATGCCACATGCATTCCGTCTTGATTGGGAAACCTGACGCGTATTTTCATGAAGGATACTTAATCATAGGCGGGAAACGTTTTATTCACGTCTGCACTGTAGGGCAGACAACAGACGGCGATCAGTAAATATTGATTGTGAATGCGCCCCACGTTAGCAAAAACGTAGGAAGTGCATCTCGAGGTAAGTCCGCTATGTAATTATATTGTCGTATATAATATGTTTAAAAACTGCTACAGTATCATCAATACTGTGAAATAAAGGGGCCCGCTCGTTGACCATCGTTTCGCAGCCAGCCGTGCAACCCCCTATGCCGCTTGCCGCTCCTCAATGCAGCTACCCTTGAACATGGCGGACACGCGCGCGGCGGCCGATAGATGGCAGCAATTTTGCATAAGGTCTATTGGTGCTACCGTATGCGTCCACCCCCTGGAGTACTCACCGCTTACATCAAGGCGGTGAGTAGGAAGAAAGGAGCTGTCTATCGAAAAACACAACAAAACAAGGGGAAGCCGGCGGCCGTTGAACGGTGCACGTGCGAACCTTAAGGTTACCGTAAATGCGCTACCTATAATATAATAGTTTAGTGAATTCGTACAGAACGACGAATTCGAGCTCGCCTAATGCAGTGTTTCCACAGGAATAGCGCTATACAGCAAAAACCGCTTATTTCTCCAATCACTGTCACAATACGGGGAGCTAATTCTTTTCGAAATAGTTGCGCCTATATAAAAATCACATCGCTACTAAACTGGTACAAGAAGTTATAAAGCGTACAACTAATCAGTAATATATATATATACATTTTTACAGATTGTCCAAATGTGCAAAGAAAGCGTATTGAAAAGTTGCGAATTAATTCCACCTTTAAAACAGAAGGAAGGAGTTCTGCAAGTGTAGCACCCTTTCTGCTTTAAGTTTACTAAATAAATGTCTATTTTACGAGATACCGTACGCAGCTAGTTCCTCGAAAAGCCGCCGCCGCCGTAGACGGCGGTCGGCAAAAATAGGGTGGAAAGTTAAGCTCCGCTTTAAGCGTATTATAGAATAGCGTTAATGGCTCCCATATTTGCCGGCTATCCCGTAGTTCGTCGTTTGCTTACATGCACGTTCCTTTAAAATAGAGTTAACACTCAAACCGTGCGATCGCGTCTACTCATGAAGCGAAGCCTAAGCGTCCTCTTAATGTTTTACAAAAGCATCACATGTGTACACAATGAAGAAAATATGTTTATATATATTAAAAATATGCAATTTTTAAATGGGCTGTGTATTCCAAAACATTTGTGCAGCTTTTAAGCAAGTAAATAAAAGTATTTAGCAGCATTTTTGAGTCTTTTGCTTGGAGAGTTCCTTAATGAGATCTTCAGCGCTGACCTGCCTGAGAATATGTCTCCGCTCACAGCAGCAGCATATTACTGAGGTGGCTGTCAGCTCAGCTATGAGTAGTCGTAATCCCTAACTAATATTTTATTGCCTTTGTCACAGCTTTCACTGCTTACGCTCAAATTAATCAAACACACAACTCTCTCAACAGCAGTTATGACAAAGGTGGGCCGGTTTACCAGCTGGCACCAGCTGACTCCCAACTGAAAGCCAGTTAGAACTCGTTGATTGCACTTGACCGCAAACTAGAGCCCGCAGACTTCCAGCTTGTAAGCATCTGGAACCAGCTAACGCCGGTTGAGTACTAGCCGAAACCAGCTCAAACCGGCTAGAACCAGATACAACTATTTGGATTCTTTTCTTTATCTATTTGGGTAACTATAGAAAGCTTTCTACATTTCCGAAATATAAGGGTCACTTTGGGATTAATCGTACGATGCGAAGAACAGTTTTTGAAGCATTCGGCATTTCAATACATAAGATCTAATTCATCATGGGAAATCAGGAGTAAGATGATTTGACTATTTACTGTACAAAACCTAGATATTCGTCATTGTTTTTTATCTCTCGAGGGCCCCCTTAGAACGGAGAGCCCGGTTCATTTGAACCCTTTGAACCCTGGAAAATCCGGCCCTGTTTAAGATCAGAACTAGGAAATCATAATAACGACTTTATACTTTAACATTTACTGCACTAAATTGCCGAAACGCCTTGATAAAATCACGAACTGCATCATGAAAAATTCACTGCATTTGACATTTTCCAAAAACGAAAACCTTGCGATAACTGTGCTTTGCACGCAGTTAATCCTTGGCGATACTAGGACATTTCTGTAATTTCCCGGCCTTTAGGAGCAACACAGCAATGCCTAAAGCAGCAAATGAAGCTTATGCAGTCTGCGCCAATAAAATATTCAAGGCAACTATTTTGCCGGGATGACATGCTATGCGGAACTAGTGGCGACGAAGGCAATACGCAATGATTTTTGCGCTACGCACAAAGCCTTCTTCTTACAGGTGGGTCATCTCGAGCCACCATGTACTTTCTCAGCTTGTGCGAGCCGCTCTCCTCTGGTGGATGCGCCCTTTTTAGTCCTGGTATATGTATACCTATGTTATGAAGCCTGAGCTGTCCGCGGACGAAGCGGGATCAGTTACATCGCTTCCCGTGTTGCTGCGTCCGCAAGGGCAATCGGCACTTTTTTTTTTACCTTTTGCGAATACTCTTAGCATAAAGATTACTGCGCCATGTTTCATATGGTTACTTTTGGACTTGAAGCGGGTGAGTTCATCTCGTAATCGTAACACGAAAGCTTTCGCGATCTCGACAAGCTTGAATATTCAAAATTCTTACACGGCGGACCATCAGCTTGCTCAAGATTACTTTTCAAAAATGCATGTCACCTTAGAGTAAGCATTGCTACGAAAAGAATGAGAACAGGTAGAATGTCTCGCGCCCCAGATGGAACATAAACTTTTTTTCTATCTTGGGCCCTTGGCGATTTCCGCAGGAGCGGGCTATCCGGAACGACCGCTGTGAGTTGTGCTTCCTCCCGACGACATCATCCGTAGTGCGTGCAGCCAAAGTGAATACTGATGGTGACGGTTCCTCAAATATGAATGCTGTCTGCGGCGCAATCGCTCTGCAAGCACGTTGTGAGGAGAAATGAATGCCGGCAAGAAATACGCTTTTGAGGAACGCAAGGGTTCACTGACGCCTGATTCCGTGTTCGTAGTAAGGCGACGCCCACGTGCCATTTCGTTCTAAATCATGAACAGTACAACAGGTTGGGGACAAAAGTTTTTGTTTCAGGGCGACATTCTTCAGATAGAAAGAGAGCTATTATTTTCGCCTTGTTTCTGCAGGTGTACGATTAAATCGGGTCATCTGCATTGCGCGAAAAGTTTTCGTATTTCTGTCATGTTTAGTGGGCATTGCTTTGAGCCCTCGCCTCTTCGCAGTATTTACTACATTATAATTTATTTACACATGCTACAGCTTTTTCAGGGTGTATTTTAGGAGCGCGTAAGGCAAATCTATTGTAAACGTCCTACACAAATTAATAAACCAAAAATTAAAAAAAAGCACGAGACTTAAAGCAGAGGACCAAACCATAACTCATAATTTAAAATATGATCCCAAGCAGCTGCCTAAAGAAGGCACCTATACAACAGGACGCCAAATCCAGTCCGTCTAGTGCAGACACCTCAAGTGGGAAGTACTCTTCACGTTTCATGGGAATTTACGCGATGCACGAAAAATTACGTCGGCAGCGACAAAGCGCTCGGGAAGATCTGCTTCAGAAATCCTGGGACTATTGAAGACTGAATGGCCCAAAGGGTTTGGTAATGTATTACGAAATCGTACTCAAGACGCATTACCGCACTTAGGGAGACTTATGCGCACACTTTGAATTTGTCCCAGATTATACCATTGGCATGAACCTTTTTCGCGTGATTGTCATTAAAACAATAAGAAAACATTTTGGAGCAAAAATTAGTCATGTCGTGACGTTTACCAGATGCTTTAGTTGTGTAAATTTCAGATGGAGTCTACTGGAAGTAGGAACTCTTTATTGAACACAACTCCTGAGACTACATAGTGATTCAACAAAGCGCAATTCAACACAGTTTTTTGTCAGCGACAGAGGGCGGATGCACTCGAAAAGCAACGCCACAACGAAGACAGTGCGCGAATACACAAGGCTAATGATAAAGATCGATTTCGGGTACACAGTGTGCATGCTGTCACCGCTTTTGAGTGAATGGGAACATGCCCTTTGATTACGAAGAAGGCAACAATAATTCATTCAGCATGTGTCATCCAAGTGCGTGCATCAGTAGCTCGCAAGTAGGAGTCATTTATTAACGATAATAGAGTTTCCGTAATTATGAACCATTACCAGAAATTCAATTTAGATGAGATGAAGAAATCGTATAAAGGAGTGTATTCGCCAGATTAGGTGGCGGTGGATTGGATTTTATAAAAAACGACGTTCAAACATTCTGATAGAGTATTGTTCAAACGTTATCTAAGTACAAATATATACAAACTCTTTATCGTCGGTTAGACTCAAATGATGCTTTCTTAACAAGAAATCATGAATACAACTAAATAGCAGGCTTAGGCGGGACAGCTACGGCCTGCCACTGTCTGCCATTTACTGTGCAGCTATGAATTTTTTAGGGAAATTATTTTAGCTAGTTTATCGGGTAAAACGTACCAAAGGGAAATAAGCTACGAAAGACGATGCACAAATATGCGCTGAAATTTTAAAATAATTCGAGCTGTTTAACAAGCACCGGCATTACCCAATAGACGAGCGCCTTGAATTTTTCCTCCATCAAAAAGCGGCTGCCGCGGCAAGAATTCAACCCTATTACATGCGAGTCTGGTGCACACCCTGATGTGAGGCAGACGTCTATGCTTGGTCTCAGACGGTTAAAGCGATAAATTTACTATTTGATCAGTGCCGTGTGCAGGAGACACCGCGGAACAGACAGGTTCACAGCCAACCAAACACAATTCACATAACAAGCCAAAAACAGGCCAAATAACAATCGAGGCATAATATAGTTAGCTATAATGCCTCATTATAAACTGACTATCAAAATCAGTGAGTCAGAATCTAAGTGATAACAAAAATAAGTCCGCAATCTAAATAACTAGCAAATACCGAAAGCAGACATGATTAATTTGCATTAAAGCCTTAACGACATTGCATAATGACTAGCCACATTAGTCATAGCCAGAATCAGGCCATAGCCAAGCGTTCAATTCAGAACCTACCTAACAAGCTAATGCCAAATCCAGTCACGATTAATTGCCTATAATGTGTTATTGACAATGTATAATGACTTGCAACTCTAGTCATATGCCGAATCGAAGTCATATCTAAGAATAAAATCCGGAATCCTCATAAGAACAAATACCAAATACAGTCACAATTAATTCGCTATAACGCCTTAATGACAATGCATGCTGATGTTTGCATTAGGGATAGCCTAGAAGCAATCTCCGGCGGCTTTTTGATGCTCACAGATATCACCGAAATTTGCATCAGACGTTCTTCTTAACGTCAACATTGCGTGTTCCAAAAAGCACAGTTGTGGACGCTTTAGCTTTACCCCAAAGTAATTTTAAAAGCTCCCGGGACTTGCGACTCGCGTTGCCTGACAGGAAATTTTTACGGCCAACTGTGTGCTTGATGCCATTAAAGTCGTGTAGGCGATTCCGAGCAGACGACGGCGACAATGCAACGCCCCGTATTGAGCATGGCTTGTGCCGTGTGGCGTCGCCTGCACGATTCTATGAGGTGCTGCTGACACGGGGCAGGGCGACGGTGGTGCTACTCAGAAACAGTCTGCCACGACGCAGGCATGACCAACAGCTTGCTTGCAAACAGCAAAAGATCTTGGAATCACTGTCTTGTATAGTCAGCTCGAACTTTAATCCATTCTTTTGCATCGATGGGTGGAAGCTAGTGTTGTGTTGGCTGCATGAGTTATTCTACGAAAAACAACACACTGGTTTACTGCCCATTTTCCGGTAAGAAAAAAAAAAGCTTCGCGACAAATTGAATCATGCCATCCGTCGCCCCGCTTTACACCTCAGAACGCATGTATGCTCGTAACATTTCACGAGGGCCTGTTACCAATACAGGATGGTTCTAATAGAAGAGTTAGGTCTTGCAAGCACTACGTGATTATTTAAATCGGAAGCTGTGTCAAAGACCCGTGTCAGTGCCGAAGCTGTGTAAGTGCCGGCACAGTGGATTGTTAGCGAGCTGCCATCACAAAGAAAAGCATGCTAAAATCTGTTGGTCTCCTAAATAACACGCGAACAGGTAAATTAATGTAAAAAAACCCTTACTGAGGACTGCTAATTTGCAACGAGATTCTGGCGATAAATGCGATACACGTAATTTCTGCTTGAAGCTCACAGCTTCCGATGTGTCGTTCAGCTCATGCGATCTCGTACTCTAGCTTCGCTGCTAAGGCGTCACCGAGATTACATCTTTCTTTTACTCTGAGACAGTTGGGCTGACAGTAAGGTTGTTCCGCGAACAGACCATTTGCTATAGCGCTCATCTATTCCGAAGTGACATCCGGTGCGGCTTCAATGTGAAACAATTTAAGCATAGCGACGATTAAGGAGCAGCACCAGAGTGCCGTTGCCCGCGGGCAGCAACGTTGCGGTAAGCTCGCTGCATTCAGTGCGGCAGATGCTGCAAATTTGTTGTCTACTTTCTGATGCGACTGGGGCGGTCATATTTTGATGTACTTTCTGATGCGATTGGAGCGGTCATATTTTGGTGTAGCGCTTAACATTCATTACGCCGAGCTAACAATTCTGTGAGGACGGAATGGGGCCACATGCCGCGCCCTCGGGCGCGTACACTCGAAGACAATGCCTGTATGTCTTATTGCTCTTTAAACGTGCTTTAGTGTACGAACTGCACGTAGTTCAAACTACTAACCAGCCCGCGCGCTTTAAAGTTTTGCATCCAGGCTCGGCGCACCTTTCGTGCCCTTCCGTATACAAAACGCCGACACCATCGCCGAGCTTCGTAATCGATATAGTCATGATCAGCAGGTTGGTTACGTATGGCATGAAAGACGTCTACGGAGTTTAAAAACTGTTTTATTTCAGTGCGCAATCTTTTTCGTAACATATCGAAGGCGTATTAAATTATGTGTAAGCTCAAGTTTTATCCATTGCATGATTTGCAACAGGCATTAGCAGTTTTGGTCGCTTAGCATCACAAAGCAAAAATGATATTAAATTGAACGAATGTCTTCTGTTGGGAACGACATAAAGTTTAATTGTGGTAGGGGTATTGCTGTGTAGACAATACTCTTACTCAGAGCGATGCAGATTTAGGGTCGGTATCGAGATCCCCCTTCATGGATCACTGCCTTGTCGTGGCGGAGGGGCTTGCGATGAAGAGAAGCAGAGCTCACGACTCGATGAAGTCGTGAGCTCTGCTGTGTAGGGCCACCCAAGATAGACAGGTCACGGCAGAGAGTTCTGACAAAATATGATTCACTGGAGAAGGTAATGGCAACCCGCTCCAGTATTTCCTGCCAAGAAAACCCTATGACCAGTCACAATAGCATTAATGATATGGCACCGGAAGATGAGCCCCCCAGGTTGGAAGGCGTCCCACATGTTACTGGGGATGAACAAAGGGCGATTCCTAGTAGCTCCAGGACGAATGAAGCGGCTGGGCTAAAGCCAAAAGGGCGCTCAGTTGTGGATGTGTCGGGAAGCGACTGGAAAGTCCGATGTTGTAAGGAGATATATCACATATCAACATGGAATATGTAAGATCTATGACTCAAGGTAATTTGGATGTCGTCAAGCGAGAAATGGACACATTGAACATTGATATCTTGGGTATCAGCGAGCTCAAGTAGACCGGAATGGGAGAATTTAATTCCGGCGACAATTATGTCTTTTATTGTGGGCACGAATCCAGGAGAAGGAATGGGGTCGCTCTCATAGTAAACAGAAGAATGGGCAAAGCAGTTCTAGGGTACAACCCCAAAAACGACCGAATGGTTTCATTTCGTATCCAAGGTCAGCCTTTCAACATAACAGTTATCCAAGTCTATGCACCAACCACTACTGCTGAAGAAGCTGACGTTGAGAGATTTTATGCTGACCTGCAATGCCTATTAGACCGCACTCCCTCATCAGACGTCCTTTTTTTCATTGGAGACTGGAATGCTAAGGTGGGGAGTGAAGAAATATCCGGAATTACAGGCAAGTTCGGTCTCAGTGAGGCAAATGAAGCTGTGCAGAGGCTAGTAGAGTTTTGTCAAAAAAAATAACCTGACCATAGCGAATACTCATTTTCAACAGCACAAGAGGAGCCTGTACACATGGACTTCACCGGACGGTCTGTACAGGAATCAGATTGATTATATTCTTTGCCGGCAGAGATGGAGAAGCGCTATACAAACAGTAAAAACAAGGCCTGGGGCCGATTGTGGCACCGATCATCAGCTTCTTGTTGCCAAATTTAAGTTTCGACTGAGGAGAACGCAGAAACCTAGAAGGCCTTTCAGGTATGATCTGGATCAAATTCCATCAGCATAAGCTGTTAAAGTGAGGAATCGATTTCAAGAATTAGATCTAGAAAACGGAGAGCCTGAAGAGATGTGGACTGATGTTCGCGATATAATACAAGAAGTTGCTACTAAGGCAGTTCCAAAGCAAAAGAAATGCAAGAAAGCTAACTGGTTATCTGAAGAGGCTTTGCAAATAGCTGAGGAAAAGAGGATGGCAAAAGGTATGGGGGAAAAGAAAGATACAAGGCTCTCAATGCGGATTTTCAGAAAATAGCAAGAAGAGATAAGAATGCCTTCCTGAACATACAGTGCCAAGCAGTTGAGGACAACAGCCAATTGAGGAACACAAGAGCTCTGTATAAGACAATGAAAGATATCAAAGGAAGCTTTTGTGCTAAGCTGGGCGTGATAAAGGACAAACGAGACAGGGACCTCACGGAAGCCTCAGAGATAAAAAAGAGGTGGCAGGAATACACAGAAGAACTGTACAAGAAGGACCCGGATGTGCAAACCCAACATAAGACGGCTGTAATGACTGATCTCGAGCCGGGCATCCTGAAGAGAGAAGTTGAATGGGCCTTAGCCAACCTTGCTACGAACAAAGCTAGCGGAATTGATGGCATTCCAGCTGAGGTGCTTCAAAACCTCAATGATGACGACGCTGTTAACGTTCTGTACACATTATGTCAGCAAATTTGGACAGCCCTGTAGTGGCCACAGGATTGGAGGAGGTCAGTTTATATCCCTATTCCAAAGAAACGCAGTGCCAAAGATTGTTCCAACTACTGCACGATTGCGCTTATTTCGCATGCTAGCAAGGTGATGTTGAAAATCCTCCTAGGTAGGCTGCAGCAGTATGTGGATCGGGAGTTTCCGGACGTGCAAGCTGGGCTTCGGAAAGGCAGAGGAACTAGAGACCAGATTTCCAACCTTCACTGGATCATGGAAAAAGCAAGAGAGTTCCAAAAACCCATCTACTTCTGCTTTATTGATAATGCGAATGCGTTTGACTGCGTAGATCACAGCAGATTGTGGCAAGCTCTCCAAGAGATGGGAGTTTCAAATCCCCTCATCTATCTCCCCAGGAACCTGTATGAAGGGCAAGAGGCCATAGTCAGAACTGGGCATGGTCTTATTGATTGGTTTCCGATTGAGAAAGGAGTGAGACAAGGCTGCATACTGTCGCCCTGCCTATTTAACCTGTATGATGAGTGCATCATGAGGAAGGCCGGTCTGGACGAGTCTTCAGCTGGAGTGAAGATTGCTGGGAAACGTATCAACAACCTTAGATATGCGGATGATACCACTTTAATGGCAGAAAGTGAAGTGGAACTCAAGAGACTTCTGATGCGCGTACAAGAAGAGAGTGAGAAGTTCGGGCTTAAACTGAACATTAAAAAGACAAAGATCATGGACGCTTCGACCGGCAATAATTTAGTCGCATTCCAGATCACTTTCCCGTTCTACCCTCATTGGTCATGTATGCCAAATATTACTTTCTTTATGGCATTTGGATGACAATAGTCCTAGCTGTTCATGTCCGATGACATCGAGGATGACTCACCCACATCACATGTTTCACATGGTGCCGTACGTGACGACGATTGAAATTTGCACACCTCAGCAAAAAGGGGAACGGGTTCGTGCGGCAAGGCTACACCCCTGTGTCGTCATCATCTGACGTCACGGAAAGCACTGCTCTCTGGGCCACGCCCGGGAGTTTCGGGTTTGATTCAAAGTTTTGGCTTATTGAAAATTATTGCTTGCGTATGGTGAAAAAATGCATAGCGCACTGTGATGACTAAGCCTTCAAAAATACAAATCAATCATCACCTCGGTACTGTCGAAAAATCGCCGTAGTTGCCCTTTAATCCATAATTTACATAACAAGGCGACCAAAGCCAACTCAAGTCACCCTGTGTGCTTTCGCATTACCGCTCGTAAGGAGACGAATGCTTTGAATTTTCATTATACTTTTGTTGGGTGATGACGCTCTATGCCTTAGTTGTGGGTGGGAAAGACGGGGAATTGTGCGCTATGACGAGTGAGGCCAGACCAGTTCGAAATGCCCCTCGTCATAAGCTCCGTCTTGGCAAAGCGCCTACAGAGCAAACCGCTGCAGCAGTTCGATAAGAGATACATGACGCCCTAATGAGGCGCTGTCCCAACTGCGGCGCGACGGAAACAATCTATGAAGTAGTGTTTGACTGCTCAGTGGCGCGAGTCATGTGGCGCCTCGTGAGACGTATGTTTTCTGTACACTACGGGTCAGGCGTTCGTCGCCCGTATGGAGTGTTTGCGCGCATTTTTGTGTGTTGTGTCATGTTTATTTTGTGGCGTCGCCACTGCCTGGCGGAAGCACGCAGGCAACCGGCACGCGCACTGTATCCAGCGCTTCGAAATCTCCGTCTCCTCCTCTGGAAGTACCTATCCGAGCGCCTGGAAACAGATGGGGAGGCGCGGTTCCTGCAGCGCTGGCATACACGTTTCTTTGTTGTTCGTCCGGATGCCCCCCCCCCCCCCCCCAATTGTTTTAGGGGAGGTATGTTGAAGTCTTAACGCGTGCATGTTGTGTGCTTTCTAGCTTGGCATTAGTGCATAGGTCGTTGTGCAGGTCGGACCTGCATCTTGTATATCATTGTTTCATATAGTGTTAGACAGAGTGTATAGTATATAGTATAACCTTCAAAACTGTATTTGTTGTTTTTCAACAGCCGCCGGCATACAGGCTTATCACTCTGATTCTGGATCGCGTATCAGTTCCGTAATCTTTGTTTGTTAATGCTCGATGTCGCGAGCCACACCTTTATCAGTTTCGTTGTAACGCAAGATGCACCGAGATCTATCTCGAAGATTCCGGCCTTTCTTGTGTCTTTCCGGAATGTTCCAGCCCGTGCTGGTAGTTGTTTGCGACGTTATCTAGATTGTTCTGTGCAGCCTTTAAATTGAGCGTTGACGAGTGTGAGGGGCATTCTTTGTACGACGACCGACGAGCACGTTTGTTGCTATCGCCGCCGCAGAGCTGCTTAGTTCTTTTGCGGATTCAAGTCAGCCCTAATAAAGAGTTAATTTCAGTACCACCAAGCCTGCGTCTTCTTCTGGGGTCAACGGCCTTGTCACCACTACGTGACAATATATTGTGGATATGAGCATGTATATGAGTATATGAGTTGTAATAAACTTCTATTCAGTGGCTAGTGAGCTGGTTTCAAACTCGACCGCCGGCTGCTGCGTTTGGATGGAGGCGAAACGAACATGCGGCGTCCGTTGGCTGTGCGATGTCAACGCACGTTAAAGATCCCCAGGTGGTTGAAATTATTCCGCCGTCCTTCACCACGGTGCCGTCTTCGTTGCTTTCCGATTTCACTCCCCCCTTACTCCCTTTTCTTATGAAGTGGTTCAAGTGTCTTACTTAAGGTAACCGCCTTCAGGGACGAAGGTGCCGACCGAGGCAACCAGTCTAGGGAAGCGTTGCAGGGGCGAACGGGCTATAGTCAAATCTTAGCTAGTGCCTCTAGAATGGGCCCCTGGCGATGCCAAGCGCATGATGCGAGGTTCCACGGTGTGTTCCAGGGAGATGTAATGTAGTAATAAAGGCGTTATCTAACGATTATTGAAGAATGAGGCAGAACTTTCAATGCGTTAGATAGGTTATCGGATATGCACTTGACATGCTATACTGAGCGATACTTAACTAGAGAAAAGGTAACATCGATAGTTTCAATCATGGCATGCGTAGCTATATACACAGTAACGTAATAACAGACCACGTCTCCTGCAGTTGTCAATGTTCCAACACCTGCACACTTTTATTTGACTAGCGAAATGTATCACAATATAAGTAATGATTCTTCATTTGAGCTCAGACATCGAACTGCCACGTGTGACATTTCGGACTGCGCCGCTGCTTTTGGGCCAAGTCGCACCAAGATAGCAAAATGCATATGACAGTAATATTTGCAAGACACTAATCTTATAAGCGAATCATTATTACGGGTGTACGGAAAGCTTCAGGCAATAAAGTTGACAATAATGCAGTTAGAACAAGTTTGAGGCGTTCCTTCATATACTGCAAACACATATTAAATCAGGAACAATAATGTCATCTTCAGCCTGACTATACCCACTGCAGGGCGAAGGCCTCTCCCATAATCCTCCAATTAACCCGGTCCTGTGCTAGCTGCATCCACTTGACCCCTGCGAACTTGTTAAGCTCATCCATCTACTTAGCTCTCTGCCGCCTCCTTCTACGCTTTCCTTCTACGCTTTCCTTCTACGCTTTCCTTCTCTTGGAATCCAGTTTGTTGCCCTAAACGACCATCGGTTATCCTTTCTTCGCGCTGCATGTCCTGCCCATTCCCATTTCTTCTTGATTTCCACTAGAATGTCAGTGACTTCAGTTATTTCTCTGACCCATTCAGCACGTTTCCTGCCTCTTAACGTTATCCCTACCATTTTTCTTTCCGTAGCCCTCTTCGTTGTCCTCAACCTTAGTAGAACAATCTTTGTTAGCCTCCACGTTTCAGCCCCATAGGTGAGTACAGGTAGGATGCAACTGTTCTATACTCTTCTCATGAGCGATACCGGTAGGCTGCTAGTCATAACCTAGGAGTACTTACCAAATGCACTCAATCCCAGTCTCATTCTCCTTGTTGTTTGCCTTTCATGGTCTGAATCTGCGGTTACTACCTGTCCTAAGTAGACATATTCGCCTACTACTTGCAGTGCCTCGTTACCTAACGTAAACTGCTGTTCCTTCCCTACGCTATTGAACATTACTTTAGCCTTTTGCATATTTATTTCCAAGCCTACATCAAACGAAAGATTTGATTAAGAAACAATAATACGATCCGTTGCTAAAGAGAAAATAAAGATGAAACCATTTATCACAAAATCTCTTTTAAAGCCTGTCAGGCACAAAAATGCTATGGTTTGAAAATTATAGAGGCAACCATCAACACGTGCCTAGAAGAACTCTACAATCTATACCGAAGGCATCTAGCCAACTTTAACATGTACCCAATGTAAAATAACTGTCACATATAATATAATAATACATAAGAATACATATAATAATACAAGCTGCATACAGGAGCACTGCCACTTGAAACGTCATTGGGGAGACTGTGAACAATGACTCCGAATAAAACAAGCTGCTGCCAACCACTGCCGATAATGACGTAATCACTGAAGAAACAGTAATAGAAAATGAATTTAGCTAGTACTAGTAATAAAGTGCGACGAGGTGTATATCAAATGATTAGAAACACAAGCGTCCGTTTCCGAAATATTTCTGGTTGTTCTGCTGGACCTTTTGCGGCTGTATCTAGATGTTGCTTCGCCGACTTCAAATTGAGCGCTGACAATTTCAAAGCCCATCTGTAGTTCGACGACTGACCCGACGAGCACGTTTGTTGCTAAGCCGCCTCCGAGTCCGTTTTATTGCGAAAGCAATTCTACTCGCACTTTCAAGCCTTCGCGTGACAAGGCCGCAGTTACGTCGTACCCACGCGACACTGTGGCGTCACACCCCACGTGACATACGGGCTGGCATGAGCTGCCAACATGGGTCTCTCGTTTCACGTGGCACGGTTATGCCACAATTAGCCTGCTAGGACCCTGGAATTCCCGTTACCCCTATAGGCCACTAAGGCACGTTCATACGGCTTGGTTAAAATGGGGCTTTATATGTGGGTTAAGGAAGATGCAAAAGAGAACAAGAAGAACGCTCGGTCACCCACAGCTAATGCTTTCGCTCAGTATTTGGTTCAGCAGCGTTGAATCCTTGTAATTTTATTCCTTTGCGGGCGCAAGTAAGATCAATGGAATCCCAGTACCTCACGTGAGATAGCTGCGCTTCGAATTGAGCTGGCACGTTTTTATGCCCGCAACACATGTACTAACAACAATTCACGCCGAAAGCTCTTAGGGTTGCCCGGAGTGGCTCCAGCTGCTCAGTGGCATATCACACAGGCGATATAGCGGAGCGATCCTTCTCAGTCGGTTCTATTCAGCGCTCTCGCTGGACGTTGAGATTTCTTCGCACTGCTGCAGGTCTGGGAATGAGCCATTGCTTCAGCCATTTTCGAAAATGTGTGAAATATATAAAAATGTGTTTGCGTCAAAAGTGTAGTGGGTTGCCAGATTATAAACTGCCTCAGTGTATTTCCTATAATCTTGCCGTGTCTATTCAAGCGACATATAGAATGGCCGTAAGCACAGGCTACACATATCTTTGTTGGAATTGCGAGCTCAGCCCCTCTTCGCAACTCCGCACTAGAAAACGAACCGCTAAAAGCAGCAGACTTTCTAGACCTCGAATTGCATGGACAGCGAATACCCAACCTACAAATCTTGCTGATCAGCTTTCCAATTGAAATAGCTAAGGTTCAGACTGTGAAACTTTATTATGCTTTAGACGTTACTTGATTAATTAATGTTTCTTGCGGCGTTGTTGCCGCTAATCATTGATGGAATAAAAATACTACTCCAGGCGAGGTTGCGGGACTCCACCTGGCGGCGGACTACCTGGAGACAGGCCTGTGTGACTCGAGGCCGGCACTGTAGCTCTTGCTCAAGCCGTCCTTCTCCCAGCTATCAGCTTGCCACAATAGAGCGCGCCTCCAGGCCCTGGAGGATGCCGGCTTCGTTCTGTCACTGCACTGGATCCCGGGTCATGCGGGCATCCAGGGCAACGATGCGGCTGACGCACTGGCCAAAGCGGCCCACTCCAATCAGGTAGGTATGTCTAACGATGTGTCTGTCTTTGATTTTCCAGGCTCCCCCTCAAGAAGGCAGTAAAGGCCCTGCAACCTAATTGGCGCATCGCCAAGGGGAGGACTTTCCACCGCCTTTCCGACAAGCTCGCCGGCAGGGAGCGTGCTCTTCTCCTACGCCTCCGCACCGGAAGCTCCTGGACTCCCACGGGTACACTGTAAAAAGAAAACCGTAATTTTACGCAGACAACCTCCTTAAAAGAACGTCAAACGGTTCTGTTTTCCTCAATACGTATTGAACATCCGAGAATTGGCGCACGGATGAAGGAGAATGTCCTTATAAGCATTTCAGACACTTCCGTTTTACTCAATAATTATTGAACATCCGTGAATCGAATTTCAAGCGCTTCCGTTTCATTCAATACGTATTGAAAATCCGTGAACCGGGCATGGATGAAGGAGGAGTTCACGCCACTGCGACGCCCGCATGCCCAAGTATGGAAGATCCCCAAGCATGCACACTGTACATGCTCCCACGCCTTCCCACCGGGCTGGGCTTCTCGAACCACCTGCACAAGAGCAACATTCCAAAGCCGCGCATCGTTTCTCCTCTGGCCGGATGCTGCTGCTGTCAAGCATAGTACACACGGCAGCATCATCTAACGCGCAAAGCAATGCGCTCTCGGCCGGCGATCGGAGAAGCGCTTTCATCGCGGCCGCGGCGGCGGTATTGCAATTGAGTCAAAATACAGGTGGGCCTGTCTGCTATGCGGTCTCAGTGTAAGTTGAGATCGAAACCTCCGCTGGCGTACTCTTTTTTTTTTTTTTCATTCTTTCGTTCACCTCTTCCCTCCCGGCGCTGCGCCCACCGACAAGTGAGAGGTACTGTACATAGACCTTGGGTACTGCGCCATTTACTATAAAAACAAATAGAAAACTGCTCTAGAAGTCGGCGTTCCCAGGCTCTTCGGTTGTCGCCGTGTTGGCCGATTCGATGTAAGCCAATTTTTTTTTTTTAATCACGCCTTCTACGTGTCATCTCCCAGCGGAAAACAACGTTCTCACGCCTTCGCGCTTATACTCCGTACCGTTTGCTGCATAAAGCAGCCCGCGCCCGCGCCGACGACTGCTTCGTTCCCTCGTCGCTAGGGCAATGACGCATGCGCCGTAGCGGTTGCGCACTGCATTCTCGCGCCTTTTTCAAGTCAGCACAGGGCGTGGACGTGTGGGGCTGAACGTCTGGACTGCGATACTGCATTGCAACTTTTTATCTTTGACGACCCAGCCATCTTGTGCGCTTGCAAATACATCTGGATCACCGACGAGCAAAAAGAGACGACGTGTTCGCCTAACAGGTGAGAACAATCTTACAATTGTCTTTCAAGGTGCAACTAGTGACTGGCTTCGTACGGGTGTCTAAGAGCAGTGCTGCGCGCTTCGCAAAGGCGCCATTCAGACAGTGCAAACGTTTTATTCAGTGAACAATTTCGATACAGGGCGTGCTCTATTTACAAACTTGTTTATTTGCATTGCTCATATGATTTTCGTTTCTCCGCATGATGAGTCCAGACAGAGGAACTACTCGGACCATATCGAAACTATTTTATAGCACTGTCCGACTAAACGAACGTCCGGTGTTGAGCGGTACTTAAGCAGCACACAGCAGCACCTTGGCTTGTATTTTGGTCAGCTGCGGTGATCAGATTTAAGGAGGCATAAACCACTTGTCAATCGCGAACTAAGCCGCTCGTTTGTACCGTGGAAGTTTGTTTTCAACTGGAGCTGTTCGACCGCAGTATGCAATATTAATGCGATAGCGTTAAAGTTGCCGATTAGCAGAAAATCCGGCTAATTGTCAGCGAAAAATCACGGGCGTGGCTTTGGCAGGTGACAAGACATGGTGCTGATTGTTCAGAGGGTTGTGCGAGGGGTGGTCTTCGTATGACAGCTTGTTTGTAAATTAGATGACAACTTATTTTTTATTATAGCGTTATTACCGGATGGTGCTGAAAGATGAACAGATGCCCGAGATGTGCGCAGAGCTTTTCTACATGGCTGGCCTACTTTGAGCCTTTTTCTTATCATAGTAGTGTACTCGGTGGAGCCTTATGTCCAATCAGTCCGTGCGGTGCTACGTTCAAGAACTACCGAACCTTCAGAAGCCATGTCTTCAGGCACCACAGAAACAATGCTGAAACAGAAAACATTACCTTCCTGTGTACTGTGCCATCCTGCGGGAGATACGAGTCATTACGGATGAAGCTTGTGTCACATATTGTGGACCATTTCAAATAGAGAACAGAGTAGAAAATTAGCATCGTGAAACACAGGCACTGCAGCAGACCAAAAAACAAGTTAAGAAAAGTAAAATCAGCAGCTATGGCTGTCAGAACTGGCAGCCTGTTCAAAAGCCAATTGCCGAAAATGACCATGAAAAAATTGCTTTTTTGAAAAAGGAAGGAAGGAAAACATTCAGAGATATAGACGTGCCGCTTGCAATGGCGTACATGAAAGAAACATATTTTTACCAAAGAATGTTCATCAACTCGGCTAACCCTGTGCATACCACAGCCCAAGTGAAATGAGAATGGCCATTGTTATTTCATAGACCATTCTTCTACAGTCACGCACATAACTTTCTTGGGAAAGATGTTCAGGTAAGATAAGGAGAATGGCTGTAGTGTACAAGTTGGAGTTGTGAATATTCAGTTCTGCTGACTGATATGTGAAGAAACCAAGCTATTCTGTGAAAGATCTTGCTTTTGCGAATGAAAAATTTGAGCGTTACAAGCATAGACCTTGTGCAGAGCAGCGAAAGTTGTGTAAATCCTAGGGTGGGGAATATCTGCAGCTAAAATTAATCAGTAAGATGTAAAGGGGCATCATTTTATGAGAACTTTTATATGTTTATTTTTTTTCCGATAATTTGTTTCTTTGGTTTAGGACTGCCAGACCCGCATCACATTCAATGGTGATACTGTGATAGCCGTAGAAAATTGGTAGCATACTGCAGTGTTTCTTGCTGCAAATTTAAATTTCTGCATACATGTCAAAGCAAACATTTGCCTTTTGCCATTGAAGCCTACCAATAATCTTTGCTTGCCAATGATGAAAAAAAAAATGTTTTAATTTATTCCAGGCCACATTTCAGGACAGTATTGCAATATGCGCTCCACTCCTTGTGAAGTACCTTGACAGTGCACTTTCAAGGAAATCATGTACCTGCTTGCAGAGCGGCAGCTCGAAGAAACAAAAAGCAACATCAGAGCTGAGGCAGATGTGGTAATGCATCTCCTTGCCGCATACTTCAGGGACGACCCTCGTGCTCTCTACCGTACCTTTGAGGTGAGTTATAAACCCCACTGTACCTCAGTAGTGAATCCTGAGCAATCCATTTTGAAGATTGCAAAATAATGTGAAACTATTGTGGTGTCAGGTATAACCTAACAGCCTTCATGGCCTTATTCATTGAAACTTGGAACTATATAAGAAAGAACTATAATTATTAGAAGCCTTGATTATTGCAGTTTGACTTCCCTTACGTCTTTTCAGTATGTTTGTTAGGTTCGGTAGCTACCATATGCTGGCACCACTCTTCTCTACTTGCAAGACTGATGCTTATGGCTATACGGAATAAGAACGTGGAACCCATCAAAGAAAGGAAAATTCTTAGTTGTAAAAAGAAAAGGTACACCTGTCACCGCCGTTTTATTTTTGTTGAAATGCTTAGCATCTGTAGTATGGAATAGAGAGCTGCACCATTGAAGTTAAATCTGCAGGTGACTGTCGGAATATCCGCAGCTGTATTGTTTGCCGCGTATATGTTCCTAGAAACCAAAAGATTCGGTGCATCGGCTGAGTAAAGAAACATGGCTATAAAGTTAGTCAGTTATCACTGTTTTGGAGCACTATAAACTGTTCTTGTTTGTTACCACATGAATTTGACTTTACTCCCGTCTCTTATCAGGAACGCACGAGCATTACATCCAGGATCTCCGATTTGCCGTCCAAGCCAGTTATATTTGTACTCGGTAAGCTTGATGATGGTATTTATTATCGTGCTTTGTACATATGGATGCGGCAGCAGATTGTGTGGTTGGACTAATTGTAGTGATCCATGCCTTTTCCTGGATTCCTTAGCTCTTCATTCACAAAAAGGCTAACTAATCAAATTAAATTACGGTTTAAATTTTGGGAAGCTGTCTTCATAGGTTACGAGATATTGTCATATATCTAACCAATGAGTATGGGTATATGTTCTTGTAAACTGTAGATATGCGAGCATTATACAAGACCACTGTGTGTTCCTATTTCAGTCAAAATGACCATTTGAAGGCATAGACTTCCGAAAAAGAATGGGACAAAGTTGCCACTTCGAATATTCAAATAATGATTACTATATAATTTGGCGCGACAGGCACATCTTTCTTTTTTTTTTGTTACTAGCATTTTTTTATGGCTTACAATACTGAAGTCAATATTTATGTTATTAAAAATTAACCAAAAAATTGTCTTCATTTTCTTTTTGCAAATTACCTGCTCCTTTCATATCGACAGCACCAGTGCGTATGATGCCTTCACTTCTTAGGCTACCTTAAATAAAGCACTGGCACTGTGTTGCATTAGAAGCAAAACAAAAATGTTTATTCTATTTCAGGTACCATATATGGAAAGCAGTGCGTGTTTTGTGAACAGGAGGCTGTATTTATAGAGCCAGCATCATTCAGTGAGGCAGCTTGCCTGCTTTTTGTGCTGTAATAAGTCCTGAATCTTGAGTATGCAGAGCCAGCGGCAACGAAGCTGGAATTTATCCAGAGGTGAGGCTCTTATCGTTTTTTTATTTTCTGGTTGTATCGTATATATGGGATGAATGTCATTTCTCCATTTAACACTTGATTCTTTGTTTATTGTACTTGTTGAGGCGAAGCATTTCAGGATAGTGCCTTTAAAGGACCATTTGAAAATATCTTTCCTCCTG
This sequence comes from Amblyomma maculatum, assembly GCF_055883805.1. Classification (NCBI taxonomy): domain Eukaryota; kingdom Metazoa; phylum Arthropoda; class Arachnida; order Ixodida; family Ixodidae; genus Amblyomma; species Amblyomma maculatum. The sequence goes on from NC_139352.1 coordinate 103,933,117, forward strand.
GCCTTACTTTTCTTGCTGCTTTTAGAACTGATTTATAATTATGTGCTGTATATACTAATGCATGTAACGCTACTTTTATATTCTTGTTTCCAGTACTCAACTTTTTCTATAAAAAAATAGTATTCCCTATCTTGTCAAATTCAGCAGTGGTGCAGGCAAGAAAACATAATTTCTGTGCACTTCTGTGAGCTGGCTTACTACTAGCTTGCCTGCTCTATTGTAAACCGGGTGCTGAGGCTCCTATGGACGAGCCCACCGAGGGTGAATGCAGACGGTGTATAAAGCGATAGGCTATGAATAATGCACGCACCAGTGATTTGACTCAGCTAACTTGCCACTTAGGGCGCCCACCCTTGTCGATCTGTGAAAAGTGCATCCTTCAGCAATTCCGTCTTCACACAGCAGCCAAACTTTATTTGTACAAACACTCTTCCATGTCACAGTGCCCTAGCTGTTCACATGCATATATAAGCAGATATAGAACATTGCCTCACACAACGCCATACAGACTTTCTCCCACTTATTCTTTGCCTCGAACCCCACCATGGCTCATTTTGCTTGCCTCGCGGGACTACGCCGCACAACGTGCCCTTGTCACTTTCGTCAAGAGCCTTCTAAACACCTAGCCCAAGGGCTTTTTAATAGACACGTTACTGAGATACACCGATGTGATGGCCAGATCTGTTCCTTACTGTAAGAAAAATCTACGAAATATTTTTGCACATAATTTAAGCTCTATTAGTGTGCAACCTCTCGTAGCTCCAACAAAATATACACCTGTGACTTTGAGCGCGTTTGCAATTCCCTTTTGTTGGGGGTATTGCAGAATACGTGAATCTATGCCACTGTACATTACGATTTTATTTACTTTCCAGAGATATATAAATAACTAAAAGAATTTTTACAGGTTGTTTAGCCACTATTTCACCTTTTTCTGCAGCCGAAGTTTTTGGAATAGTAAGCAATCAGCGATACACATCAGCCAGTGTTCGAGAATTGCATGAATGTTAAATAGTTGCACTGAAAACGTTTGTTCGCCTTTGAATATTCTAGCAGAACTACTTAGCCAACTATTCAGTGTTTCATACGGTTTATGAAATACTAAGCAACAAACATAACAAGCATGTTACAATGTATTCTTTGGTAAAACAAACATAACTAAAACAAGTCATTTCTGTTTTACAGGCAAATATTTTTCATCTGTCCCTTGTCAGGGAGCAAGTGGCGAGGCGGAAAGAAGTCACTCACCAGCGTCTATTCGACAGTTATGAAGTTGGCGCAGAAGCTTCGTTCCATCTCCTGATACACTAAGCATGTATGTCAATTTTCTCATGGTTCTTGACTGCATGCCTTCATGGCTCTCTTCATCTTTTTTGATGAATTCTTGCTACGTTAAAAAAAACTGATGTCTCCTCATTTAAATATATATATATATATATATGTGTGTGTGTGTGTGTGTGTGTGTGTGTGTGTGTGTGTGTGTGTGTGTGTGTGTGTGTGTGTGTGTGTGTGTGTGTGTGTGTGTGTGTGTGTGTGTGTGTGTGTGTGTGTGTGTGTGTGTGTGTGTGTGTGTGTGTGTGTGTGTGTGTGTGTGTGTGTGTGTGTGTGTGTGTGTGTGTGTGTGTGTGTGTGTGTGTGTGTGTGTGTGTGTGTGTGTGTGTGTGTGTGTGTGTGTGTGTGTGTGTGTGTGTGTGTGTGTGTGTGTGTGTGTGTGTGTGTGTGTGTGTGTGTGTGTGTGTGTGTGTGTGTGTGTGTGTGTGTGTGTGTGTGTGTGTGTGTGTGTGTGTGTGTGTGTGTGTGTGTGTGTGTGTGTGTGTGTCTTTAACCCTGATCCTGGAAACAGTGTAATAATTGAAAATTCTGCGTTTCCGCATCACTTAAGCTTTTTTCCCATTTCATCTCGTGCATGACTTTCAACAAATATTTTACCTTTTTTACATAGAGAAAGTAAAAGACATGGCAGATTTAGCATGTAGTAATACATTCGAAACATGTGCCACTTGGTTTCCAATATTGAGTACAGAGAAAAATGAACGTCCAGGGGTAACAGAAATGCCAGCGTCCCATTTGTCGAAAGTTTGCTCATGGAAAAACTGAAACAGCTGACCTACCAAAAATGGTTCTGACTTCTGCAATAATTTTGCCCTTGTACAGTGGTACATTTAAGATCACTGATAGTCACTCAGTTTTTTTTAAAGTTTAAACTCGTCCTTTACCCTATCTAAGCGTGCAAATTATCAGTAAAAGGTTTTTATATGTCCGACATCCCTTCTTTGCATGTTAGTTTCTACAATATATCCATATTTTTCATAATTTATTTTATTTCTTGTGTCGAATTCCAGAAACTCGGGTGTTAATTTTATCACTGCCTTAGAAGTGCTGAGAACAACATTTTGCGTCTTTTCGTTAAAGCTGAAAAGCAAGGCGCCCGTGTGTTGTGCTATGTCAGTGCACGTTAAAGAACCCCAGGTGGTCTAAATTTCCGGAGTCACCCACTACGGCGGCTCTCGTAGCCTGAGTCGCTTTGGGACGTTAAACTCCACAAACCAAACCAATTCTCCATCTTTTTCCAGTGCCTAGAATCTTATGGTTCTGACGAACTATCTTTTTTTGTGCTTTTCAGAGGATCTCAAACAGAATGGCAGATTACAAAAGAGGATGCATGCCCCAAAGGCAGTTTAATGTACGAAGGGAAATAAACCGTATGTACGTGTTCCATTGAATGGGTGTTAAATATATTTGCATACAAAGTCCTACACAATTTGCATGCGTGCATGTTTCTTCTCTAGATAAATCGCAAAATTCACATGTGGTCATTGACGCTACTCTCACTTCAACTGCATGCTGAAAGCACACCAACATTCTTCCTAAAAAGAAATCAACAATCATATCCGATCGGCTGGTACAAACTGTACCAGACGATGCTGTACTGTCGGTAAAAGAACAGATTTCATTTTTTGTTGATTGTGCGCGTGACTCAGAAAGCAGACAGCTTCATAATTGCAAAACAAGGTCTGTGTAACAGGTTGCTTAACGTAATTAGAAAAAGGAAAATTCGGTCATGCAGAAATGGACTTGATGCTGTATTCAGAAGGCATAAATTCTGTAAAGCAGAAATGAACTAAATGCTGTATTCAGAAAACAGAAATTCTGTAAAGCCGAAATAAACTCAATGCTGTATTCAGAAAACGGAAACCCTATAATGGAAATTTGTACTTGATGCTGTATTGAGAAAACAGAAGTTCTGTAAAGCAGAAATGAACTCAATGCTGTATTTAGAAAACGGAAACCTTATAATGAAGAAATAATCATTATGCTGTAATCAGGAAACAGAGATTCTGTAACCAATTAACAGAGTCCGTTTTACGGTTTTACGTTATATTAGGAACGTCCGTTATATAAAATACGGAAACAGCTCGGCAATAAATTACCTCCATGTTTCTACGTAAATCGGCGAAATTTTTTTTACAGTGTATCTACGTCCGTGGCCGGGCTCCCTCCGCTGCATGCTCCTCCTGTGGTGACGCAGGAACACTGGGACATCTCCTTTGTGTGTGCCCAGTCATGCCCACCACCGTCTAAAGATGGAGGCAGGATACCGGGCCCTCGGACTCCCTTCTGCCAATGAGGACCAGGTGCTTTTCCCGGCCAGGAGCCCCCTGGCAGCCCGCCGGCTCCTGCTGGCCTTCCTGGAGAACTCCGGCCTGGCTGCTCATCTTTAGTCTCCCGCCGGGTCTGCGGACCATGGCGCTGGCGAAGAAGTAGACGACATCGAGAGGGCCTTCATGACGATGACCTCCCCTCTCCTCCTCCCGACATCCCAACTCCCCATCCCCTGGACGCCAAGGGTGCCGCCTCGAAGTAAGCCGGCATAACCCGCGTCCAGTATCCCCGCCCCAAGAATACCCCAAAGACCTCATCATCATCACCGCCGTTGAAAACAGAAAGAAAGAGGTGCCGTAGTGGAAGGTTTCTGACCACTTTGCCATAGATGCTTTCGCCTCATCGCACTTTAGTAATCCAAAGTGGCCCTAAAATGTTTTTCACAGAAAACGGCAACCCCTGTAAAATAAAAGAAAAGAAGAGGGAACATGGTGCTAGAAGTGCTGCGCAAGCAAGACATATGAAAAAGAAAGAGGATAGGGAAGGACGGAGATATGTGACTAAAGAAAACATGGCGCCAACCGATTTGAATGTTACAATATATGAAAAGGCTTTACTTGGAAACAATGCTTTGAGACAATTATGGTGTCACTATTTTCATATTTGGCACATGTTGATAAAGGTGAAGAGAACTAGAGAGACGTTCAGAAGCCTAAGCGTAAGAAAAACGTATACATAAACGACAGGAAGAAAGAAAATGAAAAAAAAATAGTTTACCGATAGCCAAATATAATTTTAAAAAAAGCTTGGCATTGACAAGGTTTGCGGCCCGCGGACTCGCAGCGTGTTCTCTGTGTTCTTAGCTGATAGAAGGATGACTAGCGTTTTGCTGAGAATAACATGGATGTTGATAAGGGGATGGCTGGAAGAGTGGCAAAAAAAATAATTATCAAAAGCTGGTTGGCTTTCATGTATGTGAACGAGTGCCCGAATTTATTAAGAACAATGCTTAGCGTTCGCGCGTTCTGATAGCCTATAGTGGCTAGGACACCTAAATTGTGCGGAAAGACTATGCAGCGAGGTTTCTTTTATGGAAGACACATAATCCGACCAACAGTCCTTTTAGTTTTGGCATTAAAAAATAATTTCGGTCCCTGCGACAGACAACCCGTTGTGGCTCCTTGAATATTGATGACAGCCGATAACTGGTTTATTATGTTAAAATGACGGCTTAGTATGTTGTTCACTTCGGGAGCTCTCGAGGAATAGGTAAGAATTAGGTTTTTGTCTTACTACCGTCGTCTCTCATTGATTTCTCTTCTAGGATAGAGACACGGTCAAAGTCTCTGCGCGCTGAATCGCGTCATCGACTATCTCTTCCGTGTATTTTTGTCGTGACGGTGCGGTTTTTATGGTCTCAGCATGTTGATGAAATTCATCTGTGTTGGAGCCTATCCTTCGGTACCTGTGCGCCTGGGAGTACGGGATACTTGTGTTGCAGTGTGTCGGGTAGCTGCTCGGAAAATGAAAATAATGCTATCTATATTTAGGTTTTTCAATAGGGTAGTCACAAGGCAGTTACCGGCTACTGATATTCTCCACGTTGAGAAAGTTAATCCTTGATTGAGAAATACTGTAGGCAGATTTGATTGAATGATACAGGGAATTAAAGTCCGCCTTAAAATCCAAGGGGCTCGCTCTGTCAGGTTCCCACAGAAGAAAAATATCAAGCAAACTCTTGCTGAAAAGTAGTCTGTTCACCCGATTTTCCAGGAAGGACATTTCAAGTGACGCCATGCGTAATTCGGAGCCAATTTTGTCCCCATCGCAGTGCTGCGTATTTGTAGATAGTTCTCACTTATTCAGTTAACCGGTCTAATTAAACCTACTGGACATCTCTCTCTCTCTCTCTGTCTACACACACACACACACACACACACACACACACACACACACACACACACACACACACACACACACACACACACACACACACACACACACACACACACACACACACACACACACACACACACACACACACACACACATATATATATATATATATATATATATATATATATATATATATATATATATATATATATATATATATACTTAAAATTTAGAGAAGCCATCAGCCCACGAATCAAACACAAACATTGTGAATATATTTTATGGTTTGTTTTTGGCATTGGCAGGAATTAGTATGATGATGATTTCAGAGATAATGAATATTAAATGCAAACCCGAAAGAAAACCAACGCGTCATTGGTGGGAGTCGAATCTACGACCTCCGAATATCACGTCCAGTGCTCTTCCAACTGAACTACATCGACGGCTGTCCAACCTTCCTTTGAGCGTTCACCAGCGCCACCCTCATCCCTAGCGGCTGATGTGGAGGAGGAGGAAGAACATTTATTTCCGTCGAATATGGTGCAGCAGCCACCTACGTGTCCGCACGCAGGCGTCCGGGGAGGCAGTCTTTCACACCGCGGCCAGAGGACACCCGGCCTCGTCTAGGAGAAGAGGTCTTCAGCCTCGGCCGCCAGGCGGACGGCGAATCGCTGTGTTTTTTCGTCGGAGCTTCTTAGCGTGGTCTCCCATTCATCGCTAGTTTTAATCGCGTTGCGCCCTGGGGCACGAACGCATCTCCATATTATATGATCTAATGTTGCCATGTGGCCGCAAAATTTACAAATTTCGGTTTCTGCACCGTCCCTCTTCCGCCCTCTGGCACCCGTCCAACTCCTCCATAGGGGCGAAAAGAAATTTCGAGCTTGGAGTCTTCTCCAGTCGTACGATTCCTTTTTACTCAGGGATCTAACCGGTGGCGGATATATCCTCCGGTCTTTCTTCAAGTTGTCGGTTACATCCCTAAAGGTACCTATACATTCTTTGGTTTTAGATGTTGTGGAGGCATCCGCAGCACCCCGAGGTAGCGAGGAGCGGGCGAGCATGTGGGCAGCCTTGTTGCCGGCGAGACCGGCGTGTGCTGGGGTCCAGATTATGGTCACGCTTTCGGCGAGAGACGACTCGTTCAGAAGTTTTGCAGCATGATTGCTGACTCTACCCTTGCTAAAATTTCTAACCGCCGCTTTGCTATCGCTAATGACGTGTTTCACGCCTGGTCGTGCAATGGCAATGGCTATTGCAATCTCCTCCGCCTCTACCGGCGGCAGATCTCGATTTCTTTCTATTCCTATGGCGATCCCAGTGTCCAATAGGGCGACCGAGGTTACGTCGCCTTCTTTCCCGATCGCTGCATCGGTGTAGGCGACCGATCCCGGCGGGAGTTTGTCCAATTTGTTAGCGAGGTGCTTAGCTCTGCTTTTCCTCCGCGAGCGTCACGCAGCACGTGATCATTAGGGAGGGCGGCAGCTGTGCGAGAACCCTCTTACGCTACCTTTACGACCTTACAACCTCAAGACTGCCAGAACGGAGACCCTCGCAAGCTAATAAGCAAACAATTGAAAGGCAAAATGAGGGACTTGTTGCCATAGAATTTAAAAGAGCCAACAGTCCATGAGTCAAATTAATTGTTGGGGATAGTTCTTGTTGTGTTGTTAGTAATGACAGGAATTAGTTTTATAATGACAGAAATTGATTATAGGGACAAAGAATAATGAATGCAGAGCATAAGGAAAAACAACGCGCCAATGGTGGACGTAAAACCTATGACCTCCAAGAAGATAGTGTTGTTACACTCAAGGAACATATGATCGATTGTTTCTGTTTTGTTACACATAACACAGTTTGTCCTCCATGCTACAGATATGCCTTTTTCAGATAACCAAGCTTTAACAGGTAGGGTGCCAGTGTGTATAAGGTAAAAGAAGGTCTTGGTTGCGGGCATCTGCGGCTGTTCAACCTATGGAGCTGGCAGCAAATCTTCGGGTGGAGGATAGCCCGGGTACCCCCATGTAATGTGGTCTAACGTGGCGCCGACGCCACACTATTATGTCTTTGGGTCAACCTGTTCATTGAATATATACGAACATACATTGGAACCCGGGAAGGAGCAGGTTTGTAGCTGACACCAGAGTATCGCCTGGGCCTGGCTTAATGAATTACATGGGGGAGGAAAGACGCGCTTTCCCAGTCTCAAATGGCGAATTATATTATGAAACAAAAGCAAGCCCTCCCTTGCTCCCGCGGGCCACGATGTACTCTACCAGGGACTGGACGGTAGCTATTAAGGATATTCCTCGCGGCAGCCGACAGATGGCCCCTCCCGAAATTCCGTATGGCTGTTTTGGAGAACTGACTATGACATTTGCTTCGGTAGAAGCGATGGCCAGCGCAATGGCTGTTTTCTCTGCAGCGTGGGAGGGTCTGCATAGTAGCTGCATCTAAGGTTTTCGAAGGCTCTACTCACTGGCCTCAGTCATCGCACAAATCGCGAGACCTCGGTCCGTCTCTTCATATTCGGCCGCATCTACGTAAGCAACCGACTGGTTTCGTTCGTATTTGGTGTGTAGTGCACGTGCGCGTGTTAGTCGCCTGCCTTCGTGGTGAATTGGGTGCATATTCTTAGGGAAGGGCTTGATAACAAGCTCCTTCCTGATTGCTGTGGATATTTGCATGGGATCGTCTGCCATGGGTTTGGAATTGATGCCTTGCCTTAGCAAAACAAGCCTCCCGGCTTTGGTACGTGTCAGTCTGGAGTACTGCGATAGGAGCCGAAGACTCTCAGTTAAGGTGTTCCTTGACACTCTTAGTGCTGTCTTGTAAGCTTGCCGATTAAGACATTCAGCCTTTTTCTTTTCGTCTTCGTAATTGTGCAGATAGGGCAGGGTGCAGACTAGCCTGGTGATGAATGCCTGAATCGACAGGTGCCGCGTTCTTACATGCCCCTCCTCTTTTTGACTATTTGCTTGATTAGTCTGGCTGTTTGGTTGACTGTTGTGGTCAGTTGCTGTTTCTGCGGTTACTCTAAATGAAAAAGCCTAGTATTCCGATGGTGTCTACTTCTTTGATGGGTAGTCCTTTGAACTCTACACTGAACGCAGGAGGCGGGGTCTGTTCTTTTGATTGGGAATATTACGCTTTCTGCAGGGTATCGCGGCGGCCCAAACGTTGCGTATCTTCACTCGCTTCTAACTAACATCAATGATCCGCGGCCTTCTGGACTGCCGAAACCAGGTGCCGCGGTCGACATAGTTCATTTTACCTGTGCTTTTAAATCTGTGAGGTTTCGTCTGGTTTGGTAGCGACGCGGAGGAATAGTGCTGAGGAGCGCAACAAAACGAAGCTGTATGACTGATAAGGCGCTGTGATTCGTGGTCATCGGCAAATGTGTCCATGACCTATCGCGATTAAGCACTTCGCGCCGCTTTCGTTGTGCCGCATGTAGACAGGAAGCTTTGTGCTCCTGCTGTAGCTTACTGCATGCGAACTTTCTTGTTCCGAGTTTCTTTCGCTATCTTGCAATATTCAGTGAGGATTGGGCTCGGCATTGCGGAAGAAAGTGCACTGTCAGGTCTGCCTGATATTGACAGGCATACTGCATGTTTAATTTACTTAGGAACAGCGAACTCTCTGTGTCTACTTGGTGCATGACACAATAGCAAGCGTCGTTCAGAGCTCCTTTAATGCGACACTCACGTACGATCGATGAGGTGGCTGGCGTCTATGGTTGCCCAAACTTGTTCGCAAGCTATGATTCGCACGGTGTTGTGTGCGTGAACTTGCAGAATAAAGCATTTGCATGTTTTTGCCGGCAATTTGCGCAAATTAAAATTTTTTGTTCTGGTTTATGAGGTTCAGCAATAAAGCAGCTTGGCCAATAAAATAGAGGGCTCCATTTTCATACACGCACGAAGGGGGAAGGGGGGGGGGGCTTGCATTTCGCCTTCATCGATGTGGAGGAAGGCTGCCGCCGCTGGGAATGTGATATCGAGGGTATCGTACACAACTTAGAGTGCCTCAACCGCAGTGCCAATAATGTTCGAACCCGACCGCGCCGGCAGCGTTTGCATATATGGGCGAAATGTTAAGGGCGCCGGTGGGCTGTGTCATTGCCCCCGCGGTTTGCTCCAGCAGTGTGCTTGTAGCTGATCGTAGCTGCCACGGTTCTACACTGTCCACACGTATATATACCGACCCCAGGCGCTGATATGATAGGCGCCCATGGAATTCTGCGGTTCTTCATCATTTTATTTGATAAACATAACAAACCATGCATGCATGCAGAATATGTACGCGGAAAATGTCGTCCGGGAGGTCTACCTGCACCCTAAAAGTTGTGCCGCCTGGACACCATAAATTTCACCTCGTTCGAATTTACCCACGATTGATGTCCAACCTAATCTGAATACAAGTAATTCAATGGCGATCTTCACAATTTGGTGACTCACCCGCAATATTTGACCTCATAAATTTAACGAGAGCAAGCTCAGGACGAGCTAATTTTCACTTAAACTACAGCTAGAAAGTGGATAATAAAGCAAAAAATCACAGCATAAAGAAGGGAAACAAGCAAAAAATGGTTGGTTGGTTGGTTTGTGGGGTTTAACGTCCCAAAGCGACTCAGGCTATGAGAGACGCCGTAGTGGAGGACTCCGGAAATTTCGACCACCTGGGGTTCTTTAACGTGCACTGACATCGCACAGCACACGGGCGCCTTGCTTTTCGCCTCCATCGAAAAGCTGCCGCCGAGGCCGGGATTCGATCCCGCGTCCTTGGGAACAGTAGTCGAGCGCCGTAACCACTGCGCCACCCCGGCGGGTTAAAGCGGAGAAAATATAGTTAAAGGGTATTTTTTATGCTTATGTCTAGAATAGTGCGGTGTTGAAAAATCAATACTGTACAAGTAAAAAGGATAGATCGAATTTTATTAGAAACACAGATAGCGCTTTTATGTGTGAGATGTTCATAAAACAGTGCACTCGTTAAGAAGTACCGTATGATCTTGACGGTCATATTATATCGTGTGTATGGTAACTACCACGGTGTTGCTTTCTCTGCGTCATTAACGATGTGACTTAGTTCGATATCATAAAACTGCTTTAAAACTGATTTATTTATAGGAAGAGAAAGGCGCGGTAACTGTCTCACTTGTTTTTCTGTGGACACTGCAACCGCGCCGTGAGGGAAAGGAGGAAGATGGAAGTGGAAGTGGAAAGAGAGGAAGAGCAGCCGTAGTGGAGGGCTATGGACTAATTTCGACCACCTGAGGATCTTTAACGTGCGCTGACATCGCACAGCACACGGACGCCTCTTCGTTTCGCCTCCATCGAAACGCAGCCGCCGAGGTCGGGTTCGAACCCGGGTAGTTCGGCACAGTAGTCGGGCGTCTTGCCTAACTTAGGTTAAAAAAACTGATTTGTTTATAGGAAGGGAAAGGCGCGGTAACTGTCTCACTTGTTTTTCTGTGAACACCGCAACCGCGCCGTAAGGGAAGGGAGGAAGGTGGGAGTGAAAGTGGAAAGAAAGAAAGAAAGAAAGAAAGGAAGAAAGAGGAGCCGTAGTGGAGGGCTGCGGAGTAATTTCGACCACCTGGGGATCTTTAACGTGCGATGACATCGCACAGCACACGACGCCTCTTCGTTTCGCCTCCATCGAAACGCAGCCGCCTAGGTCGGGTTGAAACCCGGGTACTCCGACACAGTAGTCGGGCGTCTTACCACTGCACCAGCCCGGGCGGGGCCTTAACTTAGTTTCTTAGTTTCATACTGATTTATTTATAGGAAGGAAAAGGCGCGGTAACTGTCTCACTTGTTTTCTGTGGACACCGCAACCGCGCCGTAAGGGAAGGGAGGAAGGTGGGAGTGAAAGTAGAAAGAGAGAAAGATGAGCCGTAGTGGAGGGCTGCGGAGTTATTTCGACAACCTGGGGATCTTTAACGTGCACTGGAATCGTGTTTTTTATTTTTTTATTGATTTATTTATAGGAAGGAAAAGGCGCGGTAACACTCTCACTTTGTTTTTCTGTGGACACCGCAACCGCGCCGTAAGGGAAGGGAGGAAGATGGGAGTGAAAGTGGAAAGAGAGAAAGAGAAGCCGTAGTGGAGGGCTTCGGAGAAATTTCGACCACCTGGGGATCTTTAACGTGCGCTGACATCGCACAGCACACGACGCCTCTTCGTTTCGCCTCCATCGAAACGCAGCCACCGAGGTCGGGTTCGAACCTGGAATCATGTTCTATGTTTCATACCGCCGAGGTAGAGGGTGAGGAGGTGATACTTTACTTGGTGGAATCGTGTCGTCATGGGGAGAGCTAAAATGAAGCAACGGCGACGGGATGAAGCTAGAAAGAGAGAAAGCAATCAACAGACAGCAGAACGCGCTTCACGACTCGGGAAGTAGTTTAGACTTTGTGCTATCAGTGCCTCGGCGGAAACCGAGCACATCATTGGTCAAGTCGAGACAAAAGGCACTTTTAGTTGGACGTGCGTAGTGAACGTGCGTACGTATTAATATTCTAGTTCAATGTAGTATCGTTGTGAGCGCTGCAAACGTCGCGAACACGAAACTTTTTGTTGGCCGGGCCGCAGCGTCCGCCTCAAGCGATATGCATAGTGGCGCCATCTCGTGACAATAAGCCAGAGTTAAAGAAAAAAAAACTTTCAGCCGTAATTTCTGATGAGATGAAAAGTCGACTACGAACCTTTTTATTACAAGAAGAAGAACTAAGCAAAGTGAAGAAAATGAAAGCCACAAGCCAAAGCGACAAGAAGATTGAGAATAAATGTCGTTGCTATGACGACCACATACACAGTTTATAATAGGCCTAGCAGCTTGAAATTCGCAATGCTATCTGGAAAATCAAAGATGTTTGTAGCTACTGTCTGGTGATTTGGGCGAGGGTGAGTGGAATACAAGGGAATTCCACCATTTAGAGAAGCTGTCACGTCGGAGAAAAGAGTGGCGAGGTGTATTTGTTCCCAAATGGGTAGCCAGCGAGCCGCCATGTTGTCAACGCATCCCGCAACGCACGCAGCAACGGGCGTACGCCGGGATTTGATACATGGGTGCGTTACGTACGGATCTGCGCATGCGCATTTGTTATCGTCGCTGTGTACGCATCGTCACTGTGTACGCTCAACTAAATTGTCTTAAGTCTCACTACTTTACAGATCACCCTAGCGTATACATTGGAATGTTAAACATTATGACTTGCCATATCATTATTATATAGCCGAACACCAAGTCACACCACAAGCCGCAACTACAAGTGTAGCCGTGCAGCTGTCGGTAACGCAACTAACCAGGCTTAGCCAGAGCTAAACCACGTCTAAGTTTTTTCTTTCTTTCTTCTTTATTTTCTATCCTGTCCGCATGAAGCAGTTGAGATGGCGCAGCTACAGAGCCACTAGCAGGCCCATGCATTTTCGTTTCCTTACAGTCGCAACAACTGACAGCACACGGCCGCCTTTCCGTTTTGCTGCCGTCGAAACGCATCCACTGCCAGCGGTTTCTGGCCCTGATGGGGCTAGGACAGGTAAGTCACCGCCGCTTGCGGCGGGCCTGCCACTGAAATTTTATCTGTTGTAGGCCGTCATTGCCCCTGTCATCGCTTCGGTGGTGGTGGACGACGGCTGTTGTACGGCACGCGTCTTTCTTCCCTCTCCTGTTTTCTTTCTTCTCTATTTTTCCTTCTGTCCGCACGAGACACAAAGACGCCCGAATACTGTGCCGGAGTACCCGGGTTCGAACCCGACCTCGGCGGCTGCGTTTCGATGGAGGCGAAACGAAGAGGCGTCCGTGTGCTGTGCGATGTCAGCGCACGTTAAAGATCCCCAGGTGGTCGAAATTACTCCGTAGCCATCCACTACGGCTCTTCTTTCTCTCTTTCCACTTTCACTCCCACCTTCCTTCCTTCTCTTACGGCGCGGTTGCGGTGTCCACAAAAAACAAGCGAGACAGTTACTGCGCCTTTCCCTTCCTATAAATAGATCAGTTTTAATAAATCAGACAGCGGAGGTTGCTCAGCTATGGAGCCAGTAGCAGACCCGTGCATTTTCTTTTCTCTCTTCCTATGTGACAACAACAACCACTGCCATCGCACGTTAAAGCGCACGTTAAAAATCCCCAGGTGGTCGAAATTACTCCGTAGCCCTCCACTACGGCTCCTCTTTCTCTCTTTCCACTTTCACTCCCATCTTCCTCCCTTCCCTTATGGCGCGGTTGCAGTGTCCACAGAAAAAAAAAGTGAGACAGTTACCACGCCTTTCCCTTCCTATAAATAAATTAGTTTAACCACTGCCAGCCGAGTTTCAACACGGGCACTCCTAAAATCAGCCCAACGTCTTACAATTGCGCTACCGTAGCGGGGTAAATTTAATTTCTCAGATGTGCTGGAGCGGAGGGCTGTGGATTAAATCGAACACCTGATATTCACATCCCGCCGTGGTGGCGCAGTGTATGTTTATGTGTATGTATGTATGTATGTATGTATGTATGTATGTATGTATGTATGTATGTATGTATGTATGTATGTATGTATGTATGTATGTATGTATGTATGTATGTATGTATGTATGTATGTATGTATGCATGTACGTATGTATGTATGTATGTATGTATGTATGTATGTATGTATGTATGTATGTATGTATGTATGTATGTATGTATGTATGTATGTATGTGTGTATGTGTGTATGTATGTATGTATGTATGTATGTATGTATGTATGTATGTATGTATGTATGTATGCATGCATGTATGTATGTATGTATGCATGTATGTATGTATGTATGTATGTATGTATGTATGTATGTATGTATGTATGTATGTATGTATGTATGTATGTATGTATGTATGTATGTATGTATGTATGTATGTATGTATGTATAACTTTATTAGGGAGCCTGCAAACGACGGGTTCAAGCGTCGTGACGCTGGCCAAGCGTCTACCCGGGGTTAAGCCCTACTCTGCACTACCTCATTTGGCCCGTTGGTGGTGGGTAGTGAGGCTTGTGCTTTTCGAGCGCACACCGGGCCTGCTGGACGGCCAATAGTTGAATGTCCTTGTCTGTATTCTGCACAGCACTTTGAAGTTCCGGCGGGTATGTCCTGGATGCAGCTTCGGTCGGGAACCTGGCACAGTCCCAAATGATGTGCCATTGGTCCGCCCACTTGACATACACTGCATATATCACTCGTTTAATGTCTGGGGGGAGGACGTGTAGCACTACCGGGGCTAGGAGTGACCCGGTTTGCATTTGCCTTAGGATGACCGCCTCCTCCCGACGAAATGCCGGGTGAGAAGGCGGCTTTGTCCATCGAGCTAGGCGATAAAATTTAGTCACTTCCTCGTAACTGGTCATTCGGTCTTTTGTTTCGAACCACCATTCGAACGGTCCCTGTCGGGGGCGCAGAAGGTAGGCGCTCGCGCCGCCGAAAGGGCCGTCTCGTTGTGATTCGGTGAGGATGCACAATCTCCCACGTGGTCCGGGAACCACTTGATGCGGATAGTTTTGCCGCGGTAAGATGCTCGGATACTGATTCAGAGTACCCACAATCTTACCCGAGCGGCAGCTGCTAAGTTTTCTTGCCACACGACAACCCTGCAACTTCATCTCTTGCGCTGAGCTTTGTTCTCAGACTTCCTTCTAGAGTGAATCCCGTCTCACTCGCGTGCCATTGGGTGTTAAAATTCTGTGTGTTCGGCGCAAAAAAATATAGCAGGGGCAATACTTGCGGGAGTGTTTGCATTGAAACTCATTTCTGATTGAAAAATTCGAATCTCGCTTTGTTCACCTTCGTGGTCTTTGTCACATAGTAACAAAACAATCTCCTGCATTAGTTCGACTCGAAATACGGTGCGTAAGGCTCGGCTATGTTTTATCGTCCGCGTGAACCGCGGCGTCAGGGGCCGGCGCAACACTTTTCCAATACCTTGTGTTCACGATGGTTCTCTTTGTGTTGTGGCGTCGAAGGTGCCTCGCTGATGCGCGCCGCACTCCCGCCTGAGCAATGTACCCAGCCTTGCCGAGGCTGCGTCTCGTCATCTGAAAGTATCTGTCTGGACAGTTAGAAACGGACGGCGAGGCGCGATTTCTGCGCTGGCGGCGAGACGCGGCGCAGGCACATGCGCTTCTATTTTGTACGGGGTAGCAGACTTGAGGTGCCGGTCGTCCTTTGTTAGAACCCTCCCCGTTTATACTGTTTTCCCCTCTCTGTGGAATCATGTCGTTTCAGCTTATTATGTATATGGAACCTATGGTGCTTTGTATAGTGCTTTGGTTTGTGAGTAATGTGCGTTTTTGTATGTATGTATGTATGTATGTATGTATGTATGTATGTATGTATGTATGTATGTATGTATGTATGTATGTATGTATCTATGTATGTATCTATGTATGTATGTATGTATGTATGTATGTATGTATGTATGTATGTATGTATGTATGTATGTATGTATGTATGTATGTATGTATGTATGTATGTATGTATGTATGTATGTATGTATGTATGTATGTATGTATGTATGTATGTATGTATGTATGTATGTATGTATGTACCCAATTAATTCTCTTTTTCGCTTTGTCTCGCGCGATCAGGCGAAAGCATTCGATGGGTCCTTACTCTTTCGCAGCTGCCGAAAGAGTAAGGACGTGTTTTAGCGGAGCTCCTGCAGCTCGAGCTAGCTTGGCTCGCGCCAGCGTTCGCTCGGCCTACAGCCTAAGTCCGGGCTGCGAGGCTTAATTTTCCAGCACAGGTCCGGTCCATTTCCTGCCTGCGGAACTACTCGGGTCCTCCTGCTGCGGTCGCGGACGGCGCCGCGACTTCCGCTTGCGGGCCTGCGGTCCCGCGGGCGGGATTTTTGCCCTCTTTTTGCGGAATAGGACTTTGCCCCTGTGCTGGGACGGTGGCCTTCCATCGGCCACCCATACGCCGCGGACACCTGCCTATCGGCCGTCAGCCCGGTAGGTTTTCACCATCCATCGCGCGGCGCGGGTGCTCGGACCTCGCCCGGAACCTGCGCGGGTCGGTTCCGTCCCTTCGCCCGTTTTTCGCAGGCTCGGGACTTTGCCTGGCCTCGCTGGGCCTAGCGAGGCTTAGGCCTCGAAGCAGCCCTGCCCTTGTGGTGGCCGGGTAGGCGGTCCCCCGCGACCGCACCCATGCCTACCACGAGGTCGTCGCGACCCGCGTCGCCCTCCGGGGCGCCAAATCAACCTGCGGCCGCAGCATCGAGGCCTGGCGATGTGCCGGGCGGGAGCCGGGCGACTGCCTCTGGCGCGGGTGCCGCCGGGACGCATCCGCTGTCGCCGGAATCCGGCTCCGGCCGCTTCTCGCCCGAGACCGCGGCCCGAACGCCGCTGTCGCCATTTTCGGATGGCGGCGACGCGGCAATTGCGGCTCTCCAGGAGCCTCGACTGCGGTCCGCCGGAGACTCCCCGCCGCGGGCTTCCACAGCAGCGGACCAACCTCCCGGGCCGCCCGCTGAGACCGCGGCTTCCCCGGTCGCCGAACCGGGAACTTCACACTCCAGCGACGCCGCTATCGCGGTAACTCCAGATGCGGGGTCCGATCCGGCGGAACCCTCAGTCCCCGCGGACCTTGGCCATGCCCAACACGACGGCCCGCTTGCTGGGCCCGGTGCTTCCCCGACCGGAGGATCGCGGGCGTCGGACTCCGGTGCGGATGTGCCCGGGCTCGTGGCAGCGGGTGAGACAAATGGCACGGAGGGTTCGCCTCCTGCGAAGGGTCCCTCCGGCCACACGGACTCGTTCGAGCCTCTCCCGCGGCTCGACCGCAAAAAAGGAAATCCAGGAGCGCCTCATTAATTACATGAGCGCTCCCGAAAATAAGGTCGGAGTGCAGGCCCGGAAATGCATCTCACAGATGTTCGCGGACGTCGTCATCGCCTGCGCGGACTACGACGCGCTGGCGTCAGACGCACGAGGCCGCTGCGATGTCCTTCGGAGCATGTGGGCGACCGAAAGGAAAGAAAGTGCCGAGTTGCGCGGGAGGGCGGCGACGGCGGAGGTACGACTGCGAGCCTTCGTGCCGCCTGCGGTTCCGGCGACGCCTGCGGCCCAACCGACGTTCGCCCAGATCGTGGGAGCGTCGCCGCGGTCGGCACACACAACATCAACGGTGCCAACTTCGACTACAGCGAACGGGCAAGTGGCCGGCCACTTGGCCTTTATAACAGCGACGTCGCCGGAGGCGACGACCCCAACACAAGTAGTCCAAACGATTAAGTCAAACATCAATCCCGACGAGGCGGGCATCGGCCCGGTAACTATCCGGACAAATCAAACCGGCGTAACCATTCTAGCGAAAGACCGCCAGACAATAAAAAATCTGCGAACCGCTATCAGAAATAACGCGGTAACAAACAATGCGATGACAATACGAATCCCGGAAAAACGACGACCCCACATTCGAATCTGGAGGGTGGACCCAGACGTCGCGGACGACAACCTGATTAGCAACATCATATCAAAAAATTCCGAGTTAAATCTCGACCCTGCCGCGTGCGTGCGCCGATACACGTTTCGGGCGAGGGACGGAACCAAAACACACGTCGTTTCGGTACCGCCCGATGCGTTCCGCAGAATTTTAGACAAGGGACGAATTAATATCGGATGGTCTTAGGCGCAGGTGGCCGAGGACCTCCACGTCCCTATGTGCACCTTCAGCGCGCAGTACGGTCACTCGAGGAGGAATTGTCATTCCGCATCCGACAATTCACGTGCATGCTGCACAAAGTGTGCCGGCAATCACACGGCGGCAGCGTGCACTGTGGCTGCTTCGGATGCTGCGGTCGCTTGCGCGGTCTGCCGCCGTGCGGGCAGACAGTGCCAACCACATAAAACTGGGGACAAGTCTTGTCCCATACTCTTAGAACGAGTGGCACGCATGCGGCAGAGAACTGATTACGCAGAAACTTAAGAAACGTGGTTTGAACGCGGGCGAGAGGGAGGCCGAGTTTCCTTACTTTGTTTCTTTTCATTGCCGTTGCCGCAAATTGCAACGGCAAACGAGCATTACCTTTCTTTTACTTAGTCCCCGCTTAATAGACGAGAGCTGCTTAACACCAATTTCATTTCTTTCCTCCAAATTTAAACACACCTTCCTTTCGGTTCTGGGCAAAGGAGTGCCCTCCGACATCTATCTTACTTTCTGTTCCCAAAAACAAACACAGCTCTCCCCGAAAACCTACATTACACTCGGCCTTCCCTCTCGCCCCCCAAACCACTTAACCACGCACAAAGATGGCGCCTTGACAAAAAATTCCAAATATCAATATTATCATTCTCTAAATTCCTTCCCAATAATGTATACTCGGATCGTCACCCGGATCATGTCGTTTCCCCTCGTTTTCTATCGCCTCTTTTACAATTGGCACTTTTCAATCAACCAATAATTAACACATTATTCAAATTCTTATTCGGCTTCAAAATTTTAAAATGAGTTCACAAATCTCTTTTTCAATTATTCAGGTCAATTTAGACCACTGTAAAAACGCTACACCTATACTAATAGACAGATTAAAAGAGGCCGACATAGATTTCGCATTAATTTCAGAACCATACACGAGGGGAAACGACATACCGGGGATTCCATCAGATTGGTTAGTATTCAAGGCGCCATCCAATCCAAGAACAGCAATTATTGTAAACACAACACGCTACGACATATTTCCATTGTTCGCCTCACCAAACGTAACATCAGTCAAATGCTCACAAGCAACGGCATCATTTACACTTACATCAGCTTATGCTCCACCACACAACCCTATGACTCCTACACTCGACACCATACGACACACACTCATCTCAACGGAGGGGATCCCGGCGGTATTGGCGGGTGATTTTAACGCCAAACATACCGCCTGGGGTCCGGAGCTGTGCGATGCCAGAGGAGGAGAGTTCCTCGGCTTCGCAATGAGCTCCGGCCTGGTCATCTTGAACGACCCACAATCCCCTCCAACATACTCAACAAGTTACACCGACAGTTGGTTAGACCTCACATTAGCTTCACCCACACTCGTCAGGGCAGGTTACACTTGGACAGTTACAGACACCAGAACACTATCCGAACACAAACACATTGAAATTCGGTTTGGTCAACCGACTCACGCAAAACAACGGAGACTAACATACAGAGGCACTACACGATTACTAAATGCACTTTCTACATCACACTACATGGATGCCGTTGTTCGAGCAAATTTGAATTCTCAGGTGGCATTGGACTTAATGATTACTAAATTTCAATTCTTATTCGATCATTTTAGGAAGAAAAATTTAACAACAACTCGTCCGACTTCCCGATTTCAGATTAATAATTCGAACGAATGGTGGACGACCGATCTGACTATCGAGCGTTCTAGGGTGCGCGCCATGAGAAGGCGCTATCAAAGATCTTCGGAATTCCAAATTCGCAAATTTTACGGTGAAATTTATTACACCGAATTGGCAAAGTATCGATCCCAAGTATCGGAAGCCCGTAATTCGTACCTAAGAGAATTGGCAAGACAATCAATCAAATCAGGCATATTCGGGCGACCGTATAAAATTGCTTTCAAAAAACAATCAGCACCCATCGTTTTACCTCCCATCGAAAAACCGGACGGCTCATTAACATCTTCTGTGCTGGAAACAGCACAGACGCTGTTAGATAGGTTGCGTCGGATACACCCCAAATTGATAGCGACGCTCACAGGGCGATGCGTATCAGGGCTGCCAGCCCGTCCCTAGGTGGACCGGACGACGTCCCGTTCACACCTGGCGAGGTAGACATGGCGGTGTCCCGAGTCAGGTTGGGAACGGCGTCCGGGTTGGACGGCATAACACCGCGCGTTGTCCGCGAACTCTGGATGCGTCGTCCAAATTTCTACCTTTTTATTTTTAATGCGTCCCTGAAACTGGATCATTTTCCAATGGCTTGGCGGAAGGGACGCATTATTTTCTTGCCAAAGCCAGGTCGGCCTCCGGAGATATCCACTTCTTATAGGCCAATTGTCATGAATTCGGCACTCGGCAAAGTGCTCGAGCGTTTGCTATACGGTCGTCTATACCACTTCCTATCGCGAGAAAATTTACTCCATCCGCATCAATTCGGCTTCACGCGACAGCGCGGAGCTGTCCAAGCTCTACAGGCGCTCGTCACGAAATTAAGAGACATGCGGAATAGCGGCCTACACACACTGCTGATTTCCATCGATTTCCGCGGCGCGTTCGAGAGCGTGTGGCACCCTTTGGTCCTGAGTTCACTCGGTGACTGGGGGTGCCCGAGAAATCTCTGCGCACTGCTCCGGTCATTCCTATCCGACCGAGAGGCGGTTTTCCGCTCCCATGCGGGAGACGCGGTCGCGCGTCCCACCTTAGGCAGCCCGCAGGGTTCTCCGTTGTCGCCGCTGCTATGGAATATAGTGGTGCGCGGTTTACTCGATCTGCCGATGCCAGAGGGTGTGTCGGTGCAGGCGTACGCGGATGACGTCGTCATCCTTGTGCCTGCATCTGGCCGTAAAGAACTGACAAAATTGGCAGAGAATGCACTCGGTAGAGTGGCAACGTGGGCGGAGAAGGCGAGAGTAACCATTTCAAGGGAGAAGACGGTGTGCGTCCTTATTTCTCCCCCAAGGGGTGGAATGGGGCGCACATTACCTGTGGTACGCCTCGGCGGAGTGCGCTTGCAATTCAAGCTCTCCGTCAGGATACTAGGCGTCGTCTTCGAAAGGACTCTCTCCTTCATACCCCATGGTGACCTTCTCAAGGAGAAATCCGAGCTGCTTGCTGCGCGCCTCAGTGTTTTCATGCGCCTTAGCGGCACACCGGCACCGCAGCACAGAAGAGTATTGTACCAACAGGTCGTTCTTCCGTCGCTCGCATAAGCGTCCCCTGTCTGGTGGACTGATACTCCCCATTCAGGGTTACGTGCTCGGCTGCTTTCTGTGCAGCGTGCCCCGTTATTAGTATTAACGGGAGCATATTCAACGACGAGCACAAGGGCGCTCCAAATTCTAATGCATGCGCCGCCGCTCGCATTGGACCTTGACAGGTTCAATGCAGAGTTCGCGCTGTTCATGCAGAGATTGGACGTCAATTTCGGACGAACCCATCGCGCATCGGAGGTGGAGACACCTTTGGACGATTCGCTCGTGCACCCGGCAGCGTATTTGGGTTTGCTCGGTACGGTGGCTCCGCAAGGGACAAAACAACAGAAGAGACGAAGAAAGCGGGCTGTTCCGACTAGCATCTACCGCCCCCAGGAGCCGAGCAGCCTAGCGATTAGCGGCGCATGCTTTTTCAATGGGCGTCATGTTGGACGCGGCACTAGCTTGAGAAAGCCTATACTACTGCTACTACTGTTACTACTACTACTACTACTACTACTACTACTACTACTACTACTACTACTACTACTACTACTACTACTACTACTACTATTATTATTATTATTATTATTATTATTATTATTATTATTATTATTATTATTATTATTATTATTATTATTATTATTATTATTATTATTATTAGTAGTAGTAGTAGTAGTAGTAGTAGTAGTAGTAGTAGTAGTAGTAGTAGTAGTAGTAGTAGTAGTAGTAGTAGTATAGAGGAAGACTCGTTTCACTAAGTTGGCCCTGAATTGTCTTTAGGTAACGGCCAAATTACCTGGCTAAATATCTTCCCAGTTTTAATTATTAATGATAATAATTTTAATTGGTAAACAGGAAGGGAAAGGCGCAGTATCTGTCACACGCGTGTCTGTGGACACCTTCATCCCTTGGTGTCCACAGACACAAGTGTGACAGATACTGCGCCTTTCCCTTCCTGTGAACCAATCATTATTATTATTATTATTTAAAACTGTGAAGATAATATTTAGCCAGTTCATTCGGCCGTTAACTAGACAATTTAGTGCCAACTTCGTGAAACGAGTCTTCCTCTATACTACTACTACTACTAATGATAATAATAATATTAATAATAATAATTAGCAGAAAAATATTACTGTGCAATATTATTATTATTATTTAGTAGTAGTAATAGTAATAGTAATAGTAGTAGTAGTAGTTGTAGTTGTAGTAGTAGTAGTAGTAGTAGTAGTAGTAGTAGTAGTAGTAGTAGTAGTAGTAGTAGTAGTAGTAGTAGTAATTCTATTATAGGCTCTCTCAAGCTAGTGCTGCGTTCTTCCATGTCTACACGGACGGCGCATACACCTCTGTCTCAGCCGGAGCGGCCTACGTCATATTGTCACCAGCGGGCCGTATAACATCTGTAGGCCGCTTCAGAGTGGAAGGAGCAACTGGTGCATATGGCGTAGAGCAAATAGCGTTTGAGGAAGCCCTCCGCTATGTACAGAGTTTGCAGGGATCGACAGCTGTGCACGTGTACACAGATTCTCTGTCGATTCTTGCGGCTCTAGCCGCCCCTAAAACATCAAATTCCAAAATTCACGAAATTAAACAGTTGCTTAAATCAATTATCACACGAAGGCCGATAAGACTATTTCATGTCCCTGCACATGCAGGAGTGCTTGGCAATGAACTCGCGGACATAGTTGCTTCGCGAGCACACAGATCGGGCCGGACCAGATTGGCCCTAGCTTCTAAAACAGTGGTCCGTGCAGAATTCCGTCGAGTTGTTGCCACGAGATGGGCCAATTGGTGGAGAGAGCACAACGAAAGCACGGGAATTTTTAACTTCATTCCCGATGCAAATAATCTCCCCATCTCGTTTCCACCTGCGAAATCAATTACACAACTCATCACAGGTCATGGCCGATTCCCCCATTATCTTCATCGTTTCGGCCTATCATCCTCATCACACTGTCCATGCGGTGCCCAGGAGGGTACAGTCACTCATTATCTCACTACATGTCCATTAACACAACAACACAGACAACACCTCATTCCACCTGCACCACCACAACACAATCACATAACATGGAGACTCTGGTTAGATAACAAGCAGACCTGTGCGTGGTTAATAAGATTGGTAAATTTCATTAGCTCCCTACTCCCAAATTACACGCGTTAAAATTTCAGAAAATCTACATTAGGTCAACAAAATTCACATTATTCTAACTTTGGCTGAGGGCTCGTCGAGCCAAATGAGGTGAGCATAACACGTGCTCGCCCTCATGCCATTTTTAGATCCTGTGAATTCTAAATTTTATCTGACGATATACATTATTGTTTTTTATATTAATCATGTTAATTTTCTGACCTGTATAAATTGTATAAATTGTAAATATTGTAAATACAGTATATATTGTACATAGTGTAAATATTGCCAATTTGCACATCAATGTAAATAGTGTAAATACAGTACATATTGTAAATATTGCGAATTTACATAGTAAATTTTCAACGATACAACAATTCTTGTAAATTCTCCTTAATTTCCTCTAAACTACTTTCTAATCACTTTATTCCGTCGCCTATTCTGTGTGCTTTTTCCTGTCTTTGTTCTTCTTACCTTCCAGATTACCAGATTACCTGCCTACTACATTTCTCCAGGTCTTACAAGTGATTCGGCTTCCTTGTCATATTAAAACATTACTTTTTTTTCTTTCTTTTTTTTGTGTGTGTTTTTTGTTAGTTGTATGTTACTATGTGTATGTATGTATGTGTCCTCGGGCACATTTATTGTTTATTATCAAAAAAAAAAATATAAATAAACCAGCTCTGCGAGGTGAGCCCACCCTCTGTGCTCGTTGAGCCCTGAGGATGCAGATGTGTTACCGTGCCCACTTTTTATTTTTTCAATTGGCTTTTTCCACTAAATTAAACACTTTGGCCGACTGGGCCCTTTTCATTTATTTTTGATTGGTTTAAGCCTGATATAGCTTAGCTGGTGCAGGCTCTTTCTCATTCCGCTTTATTTTTAAATTTACTTTCCAACATTGTCAGGAATGAGACTTTGGATTGGGGCGGAACACCCGTGCCCGTTCGGTGTCCTCTAGGCCTTCGGCGTTCCACCAGGAATTGTAGACAGGCTGCGCTTACTTTTGCAGACCTCAATGCTCGTCTGTCCGTGAGCGGCCGTTATAGTGCTCCCTATTCAGTCACCCGGGGTATTAGGCAAGGGTGCCCTCTTTCCCCAAAGCTTTTTATGCCTAGATCTACTCGTCCGGCGTATCATGGACAGCACATTACGCGACTTTTCCCTTCCTGGTCAGGGCCAACTCAAAGTTTCGGCTCACGCCGACGACGTGTCGCTATTCCTGAAGGACGAGTATAGTTACAAGCTTTTCACGCCTGTTTCGCGAATACAGCGAAATATCCGGAGCCCTTTTGAACAGGGGAAAAAGCAAAGCGCTGAGGTTTGGCACCTTCACGTCAACCCTTGCGGGCGAAGTGGAGTGGGTGCAGGGAGTGAAAGTCTTTGGAGTACTGTTCCTCGCCAGCGGGGAAGTAACCCGCGAAACGTGGATGAAACTCTGCAGAATCGCTGAGAAACGCCTATCTGAGCGGCGACGTTCCGCCTTTCACTGTCAGAGCGCAGCTACATAATAAAGTCCACAGTCCTATCCGTCGTCAGCGTCGCGAGCCCACCTCGCACGTTTCCACGCAGGCTAAACACGTAATGTTTTTCTTTCTTTTGGGCAGTTGGGACCAAACTTCTGTTACGCTTGTTTGTTCGCCTACCGACAAGCATGGGTGGATTCAGTATACCATGCATCCGCACCATGTGTAACGGGCTCGCCTTGCGAGGAGTACGCGACCTCGTGCGCGACCCAGACTATTCCGAGAGGCAACTTCTCGCATACTTCCTAGGTACATTGCGTAACTTGTGCTTTTCACAACACATGGTTGGCCCTACAGCCGAGCAGCCGCCGGCATTTTTCGTTAATGGGCGTCACACACTGGCGTCGCTGGCTTCCAGCCTGCCTAATCTTGATAAGAAGAAACCCTGCCCTCCCGGGTGTGTGAAGCGCTAGCAAACGCGCAGCTATCCCGCGAACAACTCCAGAAAACGAGACGGGCGTGTTGGCGCCAGCTGACCTCATCTGCTCTTCCGGCAGATATCAGGGACTTCGGATGGCGCGAGGCTGGCGGGCCTTGCCCACGAGATACCGCATCGCTGCGTGGGGTGTGGCGCCCTCCGCGCGATGCCGGCAGTGTGGTGTCTTTGAAACATTACGGCACGCAATGTTCGAGGGCGTAGTGTCACGCACTTGTTGGATTTTAATGTCACGCATGTTTGTAACCCGCCTGGAAGCGCGCAGTAGTTCGCGCGTAGTGTTCACCAATATGCTGTTGTGTGTCGGCATGTTTGCTTTGTGGAGGCAGCGTGGAATGGTGGCCTTGCAAAGAACGATGTTTCCGTTGTTGCAGCGCCTCTGCATGCGCCTCTTTGAGCAGGTGTTTGTGGACGCGGTATCAATGCGCGAAGCTGAATTTTTCTGCAAGTGGTCGACCTACTTCATCGTCCTGCGCGACGGTGTAGTGTCGGCCACATTACTACCATATTGACATGCTTTGTGCTGCGGCACTGCGCGTTGCTCGCCCGTCTCAGACCAGTAAGAAGAGTAGTGTTGTTTTGTATTTTTGTACTTTTTTTGGTACCGTTTCAAAATAACTTCTCTTTACCATTGCTTTTGAAAGGGTTTGATATCGCAGCAAAATTCGGGAACGTAAGTTTTGCGCCTCGATTGTTACAAGCTTATTGGGATTTGACGTCGAAAGCTATGCGCTTGTAAAAGGTTCTAACCTAGAGGCTTAGGAGCGTCGATACTTGGATTCTCTCTCTGTTCCTGCGCTATTCCCACACAGCAATGACAGAGTGTAGGCCGCATTCCTTAGCGCGTGCGACAGTTTCATATTTTCGTTTGTATGAGCAAGAGCCTGCGTGGTCTTGCTTTGGGCTGATTCGCTTGAAGGGAAGTGGCACACGCGAGACACAGCATGAGTAGTGACTGTGTAACATGCCTTGTCAGGCTGGGGCGATGACTTCGTAGTTCAATGCAGCCAGCTTAAAAGTTCATTTGCGCGGTTCACACTGAGTTCAAATCATGTTCCTCTCTGCAGGTTATCAAATTCGTAGGCATTAAGTAAGTTTGTCGGCAGTTTTGTGTAACCAGAATTGTCATCACGGTTACGTTCGAACGAAATGTGTTAAAAAATAATGGATGCGTTAGATGGAGGACCAAGAAATCTCGGTGAGAAAATAATTTAGTGCATCATCATCATCAGCCGTGCTATACCAAAGTGTCCTAGAATACTTTTAAATTCGAGGAAGCCTTAACTATATCCACTGCAGGGCGACGGCCCTTCCCACACTCATCTAATTACCCGGTCCTTTGCTAGCTGCATCCACTTGTCTTGTGATATGGAGGGGAGGGTGCACTGGGTGCAGGCCTCCTGTAAGGGTACTGACCTCGACCAACAACCATCATCATCCTATGGCAATCCAGGGCAAGGCCCCCCACACCACAGGGGTGGGAAGGCTTTTGTTTCCGGGAGCGGGCGTTATCCCAGCCAAGGGGCTCATGCAATCTGGATTCCCTCCCCCGGGGCGGGTACGCAGTGCTAAAGCACCGCCCATGCAACGCCCTGGTGGATAGAAGCCTGACACGAGCAAGACTCCTAATAACAGACTTCTATTCTTCGATTTTCTCCTTTGAATATGACCATTGGGTGTCCCCATCTTCATAAACTTTCTTCGCGCCAAGGTGCCGTACTTCTCGCTGAATGTATAACCAATGCTCTTTTCCGATCTTATTCACTTCCAGGAGACACGGCGTCTTGGGGCTGAAGGCAGCGCATCATCCCACTACCCAGAGTTTGTAAATTTCTGCGAGTGCCAAGACGAATTGTTTCCGTGCATCACTGGGCAGCGGATTGAGGTACCTCACCGTGCAGTACGGGATGCCTGGAAGCTTGAACAAATCTCTCAGTCGATCGAGGAACGCGGTCTCTCGTACTCTACAGAATGGGCAGGTGTCGATTTGTCCCGAGAGTCTTGACACGAAAGCTCGTCGGCGGATGGGACGTATGCCTCGCGCGAATCGCCACATGAACAACGCGCAACGCGCATCGTGGAAATTAACAGTGATGAAACTCCAAATGGGGCGCTCGGTGGGCATTAGTTCTTTCGATAGGTGTTTCGGAAGTGCCGATGTCAGTAGGTCAACTGCACTATTGAGTTCAATACCGAGAGGTACCTCGGCAGACTTTTCCCTTCGGAGCACCAGGTCTTCTGCCGCCATGCGGTAGTTAAGGCTCTTCTATAGAGAAACCTTAGCGGTAGAAATGTAGCGGCGTCCATGCGCGAGGTGCAGCTGTGTGATAGAGGCGTTTGTGTGAAAGCAGCGAGCCTGGTTCAAATGAAGGTTTGTGACCATCCTTGTCAAAGACACTACATGCCCTACCCTTGCCTATTTCGTCTTGGTTGCCACTGGAATGTAAGTCTCTACTTTTAGTTCCCCGCTGCCGCTTACCGCTGCCATCTACTAGAGTGTCTCGATGCGCACGCCCCTCTTCGCCGCTCCGTGGGGCGGCTGTCGCGTGGCGTTCCTTGGCGCACATTCAAGTGTGGGATTGCATATGGCAGGAATGCCCTTGAAGCGCTATGCGAAGTGTGGGATCAAATATGGCAGAGTTGTCTCATAGGCGCGCGCATCGAGGCACGCTACTGCGCACCATCAGCATAGCACACGCTGATCAGTCCCGACGCCACTGGGGTACCGTACTAGGGACTCCACCTAGTGCTTGTTAGGACCAGCCCCTGAAATGTTGATCGAATAAAACCTCATGTCTTCCACCGGAGTGGTGCAGTGGTAAGACTTCCGACTACGGTGACAGAGTTCCCGGGTTCGAACCCGACCACGGCGGCTGCGTTTCGATGGAGGCGAAACGAAGTGGCGTCCGTGTGATGTGCGATGTCAGCGCACGTTAAAGATCCCCAGGTTTTCGAAATTACTCTGTAGCCATCCACTACGACTCCCCTTTCTTTCTTTCCACCTTCACACCCACCTTCCTCCCTTCCCTTACGGCGCGGTTCAGGTGTCCACAGAGCAAGTGTGACAGATACTGCACCTTTCCCTTCCTGTGAACCAATTATTATTATTATTATAAAACCTCATGTAATATTTATTTAGAGTTATAAATGTATTTATCCTCCTCTTCGTCGTGCTCCTTCTCTTCCTTCTCCTCCTCCTCCCCTTAAAGCGAACACAACCAGCGTTTCGTCGAAAGTTGACCGGCGTTCTAATAATAGTAATATTAACTGATTCACATGAAAGGAAAGGTGGAGTATGTCACACTGCTTCTGTGGACACTTGACTGATTGATTGATTTATAGGAAAGGAAGGGCGCGGTAACTGTCTCGTTTTCTGTTTACACAACTGCGTCGTAAGGGAGTGGGCGTGAAAGTGGAAAGAGAGAAAGAGGAGCCGTAGTGGAGGGCTACGGAGAAATTTCGACCACATGGGATCTTTAACGTGCGCTGACATCGCACAGGACACGGCGCGCAGTAATCGGAAAACACGCGCAGTAGCCGCCATGGAGAAAGAGGGAAGAGGGGGAAAAGCACGCGCAGCGGAGCTTGTTACGAACAACAACGCCGACGGCGACATGAAACGGAGGAATGAGAGACAAAGAGCTGCGCTGTAAAAACGTTAAAATATTTTCGTTAGGCGTTCATTACACGTTAGCATGTAATGAACGCCTCAAGAAAATATTTCCGGAGGCACCAAGGGTGACATACAAACGTAACGCGAACCTCAGATATATTCTAGTACATTCTAAACTCGACAACAAGCACTCAACACAACCACACCCTTGCTCTGGACCTAGATGTAAGACGTGCAGTCATATACAAAAAGACACCACGGTTAAAAGCATTGCAAGCGATTTCACTTTTCACATAACATCAGGCTTTAACTGCACATCTTCAAACGTTATCTACCTTCTAGAATGCTCCTTTTGTCATAAACAGTACATCGGAGAGACAGGACAACCAATGAACATGCGGCTTAATGGACATCGGGCAGACGTAGGCAAAAACCTCGCGAAAGCAGTTTCCCAGCATTTCAATCAGAAAGGCCATAAGTTCGAAGAAATTAAATTATATATTCTCCAGTCAGGCTTTAAATCTGCAGGGGACAGAAAATATAGAGAGGCGTATCTAATTCATAAATTTAGAACATTGGAACCAGCAGGAATAAATATATCTAAGGGAACGTTAGAATCCCTTAGGTATATTCCCTCTCCATCATAACTATTCGGAAAAACAATCTCATATAGCCTTAATTGTACAGTTTATTCACAACGCACGTACACCCTATTCCGTTCCGCAATAGCATAACCCTACACGTTCCTCTAAACACATTTGCTCCTTATCACTTGTTGCTTGAGTTTGTCCTCACATATTTTTTTTATTATTATCATTATTATTTTTCTCTTTTTTATTTTCTCATGTCAGTGTTGGTTCCCTGTGCGCTTATTATCCTGTGACTGTATCCCCCCGCCCCCCTTTGCAGAAAGTTTTAAGAATTGTCCTCCTTAGATATATGCCTTATCAGGGCCCTTCGCAAGCCCTCCCTTTGTAAGGTGTATCTGCACCAAACCCGCCTAAGTGGTGACTAGTCATCTACCTGGTACTATGGTTTTTTTTTTTTTTCTGGCACTGCCGCTTTTACTTCTTTGTAGGCCACAGGATCTGCGGTTCCAGGTTGAGATACACACTTAAGGTTATTATTATTTTTTACTATGCGGTTATTACCCTGTGACCATGTACTCCCCGCCCTACCCCCTCCTTTTAAGAATTGTCCCCCTAGATATATGCCTTATCAGGGCCCTTTGCATAGCCTCCCTTTGTAAGGTGTATCTTCACCAAACCGTCTTTAGTGGTGACTAATCACTTAACTGGCATAGTAGTCCTTTTTTTCCTGGTACAGCCGCTTTTACTTCTTTTGCAGGCTACAGAATCCCTGGTTCCATGGCTGAAAAGTACATACTCAAGATTGTTTTTTTTTTCCCTTTTTTTTCCCCACTTCATGACCCACTTTCTTCTCACCCATATTCTCCTCCCCACTCTTTCGCACCCACTTTCCCCTCCCCAGCTTTTCTTGTTCAGAAGCAAAAGCGTATTTAAACCCCTGCCAGTGATGATCGCTATGCCAGACGAAGACAAGTAAACTTGTCGAAACGTTGGCTCATCTGCGACCTGAGGCGCACCCTATTTACCCTTGTTCGGTTCTTCTTTTTTATTACGTAGTGTCGTTGTCATTCTTTTTAGTCGTTTAATGGCAGCTAAGGGTTAGGTATAAATTTGGGCTTCTGATATAGATTCGTGTGCTGTGCGATGTCAGTGCACGTTAAAGAACCCCCAGGTGGTCGAAATTTCCGGAGTCCTCCACTGCGGCGTCTCTCATAGCCTGAGTTGCTTTGGGACGTTAAACCCCACAAACCAACCAACCAACCAGATTGATTGATTGAATGTCCTTTATTGAATGGGAAGGCTCATGGCCATGAATGGGGATAAAGGGGAGCATACATAATCTTCATTGTTTAGGTCGTCACTCGAATCACATTGCTCTAACCAGGCCACTAAGCGAGCCATACTTGGCAAATATCATCTGTGTGTTAGCATCAGTTTCTAGAAGGGAACGGTAGTTCAGGCGGTAGGGTTTGATCTCGGGGCGTCCAGTAGAAAAAGCAGGGCAATCCCAAAGTAAATGAGAATGCCGCCGCAGGTTAGAGTCGTACAGTGGGGGCACGTAATCATTTTCTCCGTATACTGACGCTAGCGGGCCATAATACGTGGCGTGTAAGCCGCATGGGCGATGAGCTTATTCAAAAATACTTCTTGACTTCGGGTGAGGTGGGTTCTTCTGGTAAAAGGTGGGTCTGGTGTGGCCACCTGCATGCGATGCTGACTGAGGCTACGAAGACTGGTCCGAGTATAGTGCATAAGGGCAAGAGAAGGGGTGAGTTGCCCGCCCAAGGTCGAATAAGGATGAAGCAAGGGGGGTGGGGAAGTAAATGTGGACATCCCACCTGCCAAGGCAGCCGCGGCGTGTGCCGCCGCATTGCCCCCTGATTCGTCCGAGTGACCTGGGGTCCAGTGAATAGCGACAGTTCTGGTCGCGAGTTGGTGGCGTTTAAGGAGGCGCTGTATAGCCGTAGCTGTTGCATCTTGTGAACCCGGAGTAGCGATTTCCTTGTAAGCTTCAAAGGAATCAGTAAGAATACGTATTGACTCAGTTCCGGTGCAAGGCACTCCTGACAAGGCTCCCCAAATTGCGAGGAGTTCAGCGTGAAGAGGGGTACCTTGAGGTAGATGGCAGGCATAAGCGCCTGAAAGGGAAGGGTTGTCATCGCATACCCAGGTCATAGTTGCGAATTCGCTTGTAATCGATGCGTAGGTGTATATGTAAGTCGTATCAGGGATTTGCTGTTGTCGGTGATGGGCAGCGAGGAGCTCCCGGGGAATGACAAAATCGCGGTTTATAGGTCGGCGATGGACGCGTGTGACTACTGGCATCTCCCAAGGGGGAAGTGATGCATATAGGGCTGGTGTTTTGTCGTTACGCTGTTCATCCCAGGCCAGCAGGCGACGCCCCTGGACAGTGTTCTCTAGACGTATTCGATGACGCGTCTGTGACTCGGTAACGATGGTAGTGAGCGGTGGAAGAGTGGCTAAACGCTCAAGTTCGGCTATAGGAGTGTGCTTAGGTAGACCGGTAATAGTGCGTAGTGTTGCGAGATGAAGGCGTTCGACCTTAGCGAAGTCAGTCTTCGACAGTTGGAGGACGGGTGTGCCATAGAGGATTTTTCCGACCGCCGCTGCTCTGGCCGTCGCACGGCAGGCATGCTGCCGCGCACCGCCGTGCCGGTTGGACCGGCGACGAATAGTATGTAGCAGTGCTGGCCAAAGGCGTTGTAACTGATGAACCCATTTCTGGGGGCCGTTGCAGCTTGATATGGGCAGGCAAAGAGTGCGGATTTGCCCATTTGAGGAGGTGATGGTGTTGCCTCCGATGTGATGATGGATCTGCATACTGAGGTTGGTTTTATGTTTTCCGTCGATACTAATCAATTCTGTTTTATGTGGTGCGAGTTCGAGGCCAATTTTGGTTAGTGTATCTTCAAGACAAAGAAGGGCCGCCTGAAGTTCAGTCTCCATATATTATTTGTCTACGTAATCAGCTGCCTCAGTCCAGATGGTAATATCATCGGCATATATAGCGAATCTTGCGCTTGTGCTGATTTCCAGATTCTCGGCGACGCGTGTCATGGCCAAGTTGAACAATATGGGTCCGAGAATGGAGCCCTGAGGCACACCCCTATCCAAGTAATAGGTTTTGGGCACCCATCCCGGAGCTTTGCCGTGTAGCTGAATGGGTCTAGATGTCAAAAAATTGCGGATCCAGGTTTGGGCACGAGTGCTGGGCTAAAGCCAAAAGGACGCTCAGTTGTGGATGTGTCGGGAAGCGACCGGAAAGTCCGATGTTGCAAGGAGATATATCACATAGCAACATGGAATGTAAGATCTATGACGCAAGGTAAACTGGATAACGTCAAGCGAGAAATGGACAGATTGAACATTGATATCTTGGGTATCAGCGAGCTCAAGTGGACCGGAATGGGAGAATTTAACTCCGGCGACCATTATGTCTTTTATTGTGGGCACGAATCCAAGAGAAGGAATGGGGTCGATCTCATAGTAAGCAGAAGAATGGGCAAAGCAGTGCTAGGGTACAACCCCAAAAACGACCGAATGTTTTCACTTCGGATCCAAGGTCACCCTTTCAACATAACAGTTATCCAAGTCTATGCACCGACCACTGCTGCTGAAGAAGCTGACGTTGAGAGATTTTATGCGGACCTACAATGCCTTTTAGACCGCACCCCATCATCAGACGTCGTTTTTCTCATAGGAGACTGGAATGCTAAGGTCGGGAGTGAAGAAATATCCGGAATTACAGGCAAGTTCGGTCTTGGTGAGCCAAATGAAGCTGGGCAGAGGCTAGTACAGTTCTGTCAAGAAAACAACCTGACCATAGCAAATACTCATTTTCAACAGCACAAGAGGCGCCTGTACACATGGATTTCACCGGACGGTCTGTGCAGGAATCAGATCGATTATATTATTTGCCGGCAGAGATGGAGAAGCGCTATACAATCAGTAAAAACAAGACCTGGGGCCTATTGTGGCACTGATCATCAGCTTCTTGTTGCCAAAATTAAGCTTCGATTGAGAAAAACGCAGAAAACTAGAAGGCCTTTCAGGTATGATCTGGATCAGATTCCATTAGAATATGCTGTGGAAGTGAGGAATCGATTTCAAGAATTAGATCTAGAAGACAAAGAGCCCGAAGAGATGTGGACTGATGTTCGTGATATAATACAAGAAGTTGCTACTAAGGTAGTTCCAA
Source organism: Amblyomma maculatum (assembly GCF_055883805.1). Classification (NCBI taxonomy): domain Eukaryota; kingdom Metazoa; phylum Arthropoda; class Arachnida; order Ixodida; family Ixodidae; genus Amblyomma; species Amblyomma maculatum. Next base: position 103,967,017 of record NC_139352.1, read on the forward strand.
AACAAAAGAAATGCAAAAAAGCAAACTGGTTATCGAAGAGGCTTTGCAAATAGCTGAGGAAAGGAGGATGGCAAAAGGTATGGGGGAAAGAGAAAGATACAAGGTTCTCAATGCGGATTTTCAGAAAAAAGCAAGGAGAGATAAGAATGCCTTCCTGAACATACAGTGTCAAGCAGTTGAGGACAACAGCCAATTAAGGAACACAAGAGCTCTGTATAAGACAATCAAAGATATCAAAGGAAGCTTCTGTGCTAAGCTGGGCGTGATAAAGGACAAACGAGGCAAGGACCTCACTGAAGCCTGAGAGATAACTAAGAGGTGGCAGGAATACACAGAAGAACTGTACAAGAAGGACCCGGATGTGCAAAACCAACATAGGACGGTTGTGATTACTGATCTCGAGCGGGGCATCCTAAATAGTGAAGTTGAATGGGCCTTAGCCAGCCTTGCTAAGAACAAAGCTAGCGGAATTGACGGTATTCCAGCTGAGTTGCTTCAAAACCTCAACCACGACGCTGTTAACACACTGCATACATTATGTCAGAAGATTTGGACAACCCTGCAGTGGCCACAGGATTGGAGGAGGTCAGTGTACATCCCCATTCCAAAGAAAGGCAGTGCCAAAGATTGTTCCAACTACCGCACGATCGCGCTTATTTCGCATGCTAGCAAGGTGATGTTAAAAATCCTGCAAGGTAGGCTGCAGCAGTATGTGGATCGGGAGCTTCCGGACGTGCAAGCTGGGTTTCGCAAGGGCAGAGGAGCTAGAGACCAAATTGCCAACCTTCGCTGGATCATGGAAAAAGCAAGAGAGTTCCAGAAACCCATTTACTTCTGCTTTATTGATTATGCGAAAGCGTTTGACTGCGTAGATCACAGCAGATTGTGGCAAGCTCTCCAAGAGATGGGAGTTCCAATTCACCTCATCTGTCTCCTCAGGAACCTTTATGAAGGGCAAGAGGCCACAGTCAGAACTGGGCATGGTCTTACTGATTGGTTTCCGATTGAGAAAGGGGTGAGGCAAGGCTGCATACTGTCGCCCTGCCTATTTAACCTATATGCAGAGTGCATCATGAGGAAGGCCGGCCTGGACGAGTCTTCAGCTGGAGTGAAGATTGCTGGAAAACGTATCAACAACCTTAGATATGCGGATGATACCACTTTAATGGCAGAAAGTGAAGCGGAACTCAAGAGACTTCTGATGCGCGTACAAGAAGAGAGTGAGAAGTTTGGGCTTAAACTGAACATTATAAAGACAAAGATCATGGCGTCTTGCCCTATCAAGTCCTGGAGCATCAAGGGACAAGAAGTGGAAGCTGTGACAGATTTTCTCTTCTTGGGCTCCAAGATTACCTCGGAAGGAGACTGCAGCCATGAAATTAGGAGACGCCTGCTTCTGGGAAAGAGAGCAATGGTTAGCCTTGACCGCCTAGTAAAGAGCAGAGACATTAGTCTGCCAACCAAGATCCGTGTAACTCGTGCTATGGTCTTTCCAGTTGTGATATATGGATGCGAGAGTTGGACTGTGAAAAAGGCTGAGCCCCGCCGGGGTGGTGCAGTGGTAAGACGCCCCACTACTGTGCCGGAGTTCCCGGGATCGAATCCCGGCCTCGGGGGCTGCGTTTCGATGGAGGCGAAACGAAGTGGCGTCGTGTGATGTGCGATGTCAGTGCACGTTAAAGATCCCCAGGTGGTCGAAATTACTCCGTAGCCCTCCACTACGGCCCCCCTTTCTCTCTATCCACTTTCACTCCCACCCTCATCCCTTCCCTTACGGCGCGGTTCAGGTGTCCACAGAGCAAGTGTGACAGATACTGCGCCTTTCCCTTCCTATGAACCAACCAACCAACCAACCAAAAAGGCTGACCGCCGAAGAATTGACGCGTTTGAATTGTGGTGCTGGCGAAGACTCTTAAGAGTTCCTTGGACTACCAGAAGATCAAATCAGTCGATATTGTCGACCATAAACCCTGCCTGCTCATTGGAGGGTCAAATTCTAAAGTTAAAGCTCAGCTACTTTGGTCATCTGATGAGAAGAGAGGAGTCGCTGGAGAAAGATTTGATTTTGGGAAAGGTTGAGGGTCGCCGGAGAAGGGGTAGGCAGCGAACGCGATGGTTAGATGGCATTCTCGAGGCATTGCAGATGAAGCTATGTGATGTTAAGAAGATAGTGAGAGACCGGAAAGCGTGGGGTGACATGGTCCGTAGGGTCACGAAGAGTCGGACACGACTGAACGCCTGAACTGAACTGAACTGACTAGGAAAGCGTTTCGCGAGTTCCTCCAGGATAACCTCATGGAGAACATTGTCAAAAGCTTTGTGTATATCGACAGCCAGGAGATAGTCAGGTAGCGTTTTACGATGAGCTCTATTCAGAACTCTTCGCAAAAGCCAAAGGCAGTTATGCGTTCCGAGGATAGGGCGGAAGCCGGCTTGAGCTGGATAAAATCCAGGACTGACGTATTCAATGTAGGGACTAATCCGGGTATGCAGCAGGCGCTCGATGAGTTTACAGAGATGTGAAGTCAGTGCAATTGGACGCAAATTACTAGAAAGTCGAGGGTTTTTGCCAGGTTTAGGGATAGGAAGAATAAGAGAAAGCTTGAGGTTATCCGGTACCGTTCCGGTCTCCCAGTAAGAATTAATGATGTCGAGAAGGGCATCCTGGGCTGCCGAGTTGAGATTGCGAAGCTCCTGCCAACTGACTCGGTCATGCCCGGGTGTGGCGCGAGCTCGGCCTCTTCCGAGGGCTGCTTGCAGTTCTCCCTTTGAGAATGGGCGATCCAGGTCTGGATCAGGGTTTCCGACTGGGAAAATGGAAACTGCGGGTGGAGGCGTTAGGCTGGCGTGTGGGAAAAAGGTGCGTATAACTTCATCTTCAACATCAGCCGGGTTGCCATTGAGAAGGAGATCGGCGAGAGGTGGTGCCCCGCGTGCCTTGCCATTTAGGCCACGAAAGATGCGCCAAAGTTGTGATAGGCCCGGTACTTCTCCAAGACGGTCGCATGTAGAGTGCCAAGCCTCACTTTGCAGGTGAAGCTGGTATGCCTGGATAAGCTTGAATTGTCGTCGAAAAAGCACGAGATCTTTGTGACGTTCTCCGCGTGTCCGAAAACGTTGCGTGAGGTGATCTGCGCGACGCCAAAAGTTAGCCAGGTGAGCATCCATGCCAACTGTGGAATCGTCACAGGGGATATATTCGAGAGCTTGAGTGCGGGCATCTCGGAGTACAGACAGGAAGGAGTCAATATCCGAGAAGGGGGTCGTAGTATTAGCACGAAACTTGTCCCAGTTGAAAAACGAAGGTGTTGTCCGAACGCGAAGACATTTACGATTAAGAGTGAGCAAGATGGGCAAGTGATCACTACCCCAAGAATTAGAAAGGACTTCCCAGCGCCGAAGAAGACGCGGTGATGAGAATGTAAGGTCCAGTGTAGTGTCTGCTTGAGAGGGATGGAGACCGATACGGGTCGGCGCGTTAGGTTCGTTGCACAGGGTAAGAAGAGTTTGATCATGGGCGTCATATAGGTGTTTACCACGTTGATTAGGCTTTGATGAGCTCCAGGCTGCGTGATGTGGGTTGAAATCTCCGCCAATAAGAATAGGATAAGGGTGTGCTGCGTTTTCAAGGTCATGGAGCCAGGTACAGGGTTCTGCCATGACGTTACCTGGCCAGAAATAGGCCGATGCTACGACGAAAGGTTTTTGGCCAGGGGGGAAGATTTTTACTGCAACAACCTCAGGAGTGGAAGAGCAAAGGGACTAAAGCGAGAGCTGAGTGGAAGGACAATCGTTTCGGATTAAGACGGCCGCCGGTCCCTCTGAATGGCTATTTTTATGTTGGGTAGTAGGTGTCTGGTAAGTGCAGTAACCAGGAATTTTACAAGGACCGCGCGTTTCTTGAAGAAGTATGAAAAGAGGACGGGGCTGAGGCACAAATGTACGAAGGGTAGGACCGTTCTGATTGAAGCTTCTGCAGTTCCATTGAATCCCATGAGCCATAGTACTCATGAAAGGGGCACAGATTTACGGCGCTTACTATCGTCTGTGAGTGTGGTACATTGGAACTTCTCAAACATAGTCTGCAGATGGCTCTGCATGGAAGTGAGGGCAGCAGTAAGAGTTGCATTAACTTCCTTTCGCAGAGTTTCTTCCAGCTTCTGTGTCTCTTGGGCGCGTTCCTGTCGGATTAGACCGAGCATGTGGGTATAGGCGGCCGGCGGGTAGGCGAACGGCTTTTGCGGCCCTTCTGTGAGCGGCTGCGTTGCGGAGTCTGGGAACGAGTTCGGGTGTCCATTGTTATCTTGTCCTTAGTTATCATCTCCCGGAGACGCTGATTTTCGTGGAGTAGTTCAGATATTTCTGCTCTGAGGCTCTCAATGTCTGCGGCTCTCGATAACTGTCCCCGCATCGGCCATGTAGCCAAATACTGCTCGTTTCCCGCCGTTTGTCGGGATTGCGGTAAGAACCCGCACCCTGAGGACCCCGGCTGCAAGCAGTTTCCTCATTGCATAGCCAGCGGCGCTTCCACGCATATCGCCCTGAGTGCCCAGTGCCCGGCTCGAGCTTATGCAAAGCCTGTCGACAAATCGGCACCTAAGGAGTTGGATGATCCGAATACGCATCAGGTGACATCCTCACATACTGTCTCCAAACATGTATCATATGCAGAAATGACCTCTTCTCCAGGTTTAACCAGATGCTAATTTATTTACTATCTTCATTGCATCGCGGATCGCATAAAGTTCCATCACAAGCGGGTCCGGATGTTCTGTTTGGTATTCATTATGTACGTTTCCCTCTCCGTGACTCAGGCTGGTATACCTGCTGTTCTGCCGCCAATTCCTATGTTCGACGCGCTTGTTTATGCAATACAGTTTCCTAAGAGTACATCAACCAGATGGCGTGACGCCGGCTTATCTTTATGACGTAGCTTAGTCGTTTTATTCGTCTTAATAGTTGTAAAATTCTATGGAGGGGTTCAGCCATTGTCAGTGTTTGCCTTGTCACCGCATTGGTCAGGGATGTCGTGGGTGTAACATATTTTCGTTTCATATTCCTTGTTGCCTTTCGTTGTTCAATGAGTTTTGTCAGTGTGTTGAGCAGCGCATATTACCGACCCATAGGAATTGAGGTCAGTTTTTATAAGGCAGTGATTGTACGCGTTGGTTTGCTATTTATTGATTCCAACTCTGCCCACTGTCGCCTCTTGACAGAACTGAGCCTGTTATAGTATCCTGGGCTGAACCCCCGAGTGTACACAAGTCTTGCCATCTCCATTCGCGCTCTTCCTTTTCTTGACGAAATACGTTTTATCAAGTGCATGGAAGTCGCAGCTACTTTCTCCTTCTTTGAAGCCATTGTGTTCCTTTGCCGGATTCATGAATATCTAGTCCAAGAGCTCTCAACTCGTCCACCTCTTGTAATGCCTGATTTCCAATCTTTAGCATAACTCTTTGTACTGCCAATTGTGTTATTCTATTTTATTTGCAACATGAATGTAGCTCGACGTTTGGGGTGACAGCTCCAGACCTGCACCGCGGACGTATTCACATATTCTCTTTAGGGCTTCTTGCAGATAAAGATTTTGTGTCTCAAGGTGTTCATGAGTTGACCATATTTTGACACGTCTGCGTAAATAATGAACTACACCTCTGGTATTTCAGCTACGTTCAACGCCAAAGGGATGAGTGCGATATTAAATAACAAAGGTACTAAGACTGACCCTGGCGGCACGCCTCTGTTTGATGTGTAATTGCCGATTCGTTGTCCATTTCTCCGGACAGAAAAAATCCCTCAACAGGTTATGCCCCACTTGTATGACCTGTAGCAGAATGTCCATACATACTTTCCATGTGTAAATATATTGGCATGCAAAACGCTAACGCATGCCTTTGCCACATCGGTAGCCACTTCAGTGTGAACAAGGTCGCTATGCGGCGACACATGTACGAACTGTTGGGATAGTATAGCAAACCCAGATTCTGTGCAAGGCTTGCACAGAATCCAATTTTCCGAGCATGGTATTTTTGCTGACGTTTCAACCACCATGATAGACGGGTGGCTATCATTTTTCACTGATCGTGCAAATCGTGAGCGTTAGCGATATTGGCTGCAAAGATTTATTTATTTATTTATTCAATACCCTCATGACCAAAAAGGCGTTAAAGAAGGGGTGGGTACAATGCAAATAAGAGAAAATATACACAAAAGTACAAAAATAGAGATTACTTAACAAAGAATGGCGCAGTTACAAAATATAGTCAATTAGCGCGGCCTTGAAGGATGGTGCGTCCACAACTGAGGCAATGGAGTGGGGAAGGCACTCCATTCTGTGCAGGTTTTCGATAAAAATGAGCTGAAAAGAACGTTGCTGCGGCAGCGGGGTACGGCGACCTTAAGCTGGTGATCAATGCGAGATGATACATATGAAGGCTGCAAGAGAAGTTCGCTTTCAAGTGACAGACAATGAAAGAAAATTTTGTGAAACAGAGATAGGCGAGAAATTGTTCTGCGGGAAAGTAGATCTGGAAGTCCGAGATTTGTTTTCATTAAGGAGACTCTAGCTGTACGATGCTAACGGAGGTGATGAAATGAGCGGAACGGTTCTTTACAGATTCAGTGAGGTCAAATACCTATTTTGAGCAGGATCTCATATTGCCGATGCATATTCAAGTTTGGGCCTTACCAGAGTTTTATACATAATCAGTTTGAGATGTAAAGGTGCTTGAGCGAAGTTACGGCACAAATAGACAAGAATACGTTTAGAATTGGCAGATCGATATGTATGTTCCAAGATAAGTTATTGGTTATGTGAACTCCAAGATACTTATAAGACACTTGCTAGAATTTATCGCTGTTAATATAGTAGATGGAACAATGAGGGTTTTTTTAATGGCGCGAGATTATCATGCTCTTACATGTATTAGTATTTAAAGTCATTAACCATTTATCAAACCAATTGGAGATGCTGTTGAGGTCCGATTTATGGTTATGACAAGCATGTGGACTTGTTATTTTGCGGTAAAGAACACATTCATCTGCAAATAATTTGATAAAAAAGTTAGTACCGTTAGGTAGGTCGTTATCATAAATATGAAATAATAAAGGACCTTACACAGAGTCTTGGGGGACGCCGGATGTTACTGCACAAAAAGGTGAAGCACAATCATAGGCTAAGACAAACTGAGAGCGGTTAGTTAGGAAGGATGTTCTGATCTATATTTAAAGAGCTACTTTTAAAGAGAAGCAGTTGATGTGGAACCTTATAAAATGCCTTGGCAAAGTCCAAAAATATGCATTCAATAAAAGATCCGTTGTCCAATGCAGAGGCAATGCTGTGGGTGAAAGACAGAAGTTGCGTTTCGCAGGAGAAGTATTTACGGAAACCATGTTGGAATGGACTTAAAAAAAGAGTTGCTTTCGAGAAATGACACGAACGCTTTTGTAAATCACATGTTCAAGGCGTTTGCAGGGAACAAATGTTAAATATATTGGCCTGTCGTTAAGAGGAGATTGGGGGTTACCTGATTTGAAAATCGGAACCGCCTTGCCCACTTTCCATTCTAATGGCAATGAGGAAGGCCTAATGGATTGGGTGAAAATTTGCGACAGAACGACAGATGAATACACTGCTGTGTTTTTCAGAAACTTCGAGTTTATTTCATCAACGCCCCAGCAAGACGACAATTTCAATTTTATAATTAAATTTATAACTCCCACTGAATCAACAATGACAGGTTCCATTGGAAAGAAATCACGTTTAAGTACGAGTGGCATCGCAACTGAAGGTGGATGCGAAAAAGACGACGCAAACGCGTTATTTAGCAAGGTGCAGGATTACTCGCTGCTCATGACTTCACCTTTGCGATCTTTACGAGATATGATTGCTTTTCTGATGGGTTTGATAACATTCCAAAACGTTGCCGGCTTGCTGGAGAGAAGTGACCGAAGCGTGTTGTTGAGGAAAGTAACCTTGGCTTCCTTAACAGCAGAGCGATAAAAGGACAAGGCATCCCTATATGCGCACCAACGAGCAGGTATGTTGGAGCGTTTAGCTGACCAAATTAGCCGCTTCTTCTTATTCAGTAATCTTTTCAGGGCAACAGTCAACCATGGCGAGCGCTGGTTGGCGGAAATTATCTGCAGTGGCATATATCTGCTTGTTAGAATAGTTACTTTACTATGGAAAAAGTTCCAGTTTTCTTCCACTCAGCGCCCAGAAATCCCATGCATGAAAACGTCAAGAAACCACTCAAGTTCTTAGTTTGTTGCAGAATAATCTGCCTTAGCGTAGATTCTGATGGTTTTAGGTGTAGACGATAAGAGTCTTGTGCTGCATTGAACTGTAAAGTGTAAAAAATAGTGATCACTGTTACGTTTCTCCACCGACAAGTGGGACAGCTGAAGCGGCCACCGCATAGCAACAGGCAGAACCACGAGCGGATCGGCCATTTCGGCGCCATTCATCGGCCGCGCAACGCTTCCTCCCGCGGGCAAGTCTCGGCGTGCTCTTGCCACGCGCCAAATGTGTGTGCGTGCGTGTGTGTGTGGGCAAACGCCGGCCAAGCCTGGAGCTCGTGAGAGAATGCGCCGCCCTCGCCCGTTTGCAGGAGGTGGAGGAGATGCGGTCGGACCACCTGCGACTGAGTCATCCCATCTTTCCCAGACTTGCCGGGCTCTCCATTTCCTGTGAGGGTTTTCCCTTTCCCTGTAAACAGGAAAACCTATAAAAAGCAGCGGCCGACTCCGCTGAGAGAGAGACTACTTGGACGCGCCGTTGGCACGACGCTAGACACCTGCTGTGTGAGAGTGTCTGTAATCTCTCCGGGTCAGCTTCACTGCCCGTTTCTTCATGATGTTGCAGTAAAGGTTGTTTCGTTAGAAGACGCCTCGTCTTTGCTGGAACCGTTGATGCCATCGGCCGTCCACGGAGCCGCCAGGGCAACGCTACCGAGGGGCCGCGCGCCGCACGTAATAACTGCTGGCAGCGGTACGCTACCCAGGCGCACGCGACCCAAACCTAACTGGTGGCAGCGGTGGGATGACCAAGCCGTAACCGTGGTACGCGGAACGACGACGACCAAGCCGTAACCGTGGTCGGAGGGATGATCCAGGCGATACCGTCGTCCAACAACTGGTGAACAGCGGAGAGACAAGGACGACCAAGCCGTGACCGTGGTCGGTAAAACGAGCCAGGCCTGACCGAGGTGCAACATCTGGTGGGAAGAGTGGAGATGTCCCAGGCGTGACTCGTGAATCAAAGCAGCTCAGCGGAAAGTCGGGAGCAGTGTAACGAGCCCTGTGTGATGACTGGTTGCCTGCAGCGGAACGACTGCGTTGGATTCTTGGCTGCGAGGTTTGGTGAGTGCGGGACTTTCTTCTACTGAGTTTTGCCAGGCTTTTGTTAGTAGAGAACAGAGCTGGTAATTGTGTTGTCGTTGTTGCTGGGTTAATTGCAGCAAGGCAATAGTGGGCAGTAGAGAAGGCAGCACTCAGAACAGCCATGAATTTGGATTTGAAGTCGTTGCGCAAACCGAAATTGCTGGAGCTTGAGGAGGAGTTGGGTCTGAATTTGTCAGACAAACTCAGAAAACCAGAAGTGTTAAAGGCTATTTATGCGTTGTAAGCTGAAGATGACGAGCTTTTGGAATGCCTTGAGATCATTGACGAACGTCACGAGAAAGAAGAACGTGAACGTAGAGAACGTCATGAGAAAGATGAACGTGAACGTCACGAGAAAGAGATTCGTGAACGTAGTGAACGTCACGAGAAAGAGGATCGTGAGCGTAGGGAACGTCACGAGAAAGAGGACGCCCGCGTAAGGACTGACGCAGCTGGAGATTTCAGCACATGGAACGAGCGTGGAAAAGATTAAAGCTTTTAATGCCATTCATTGTAACGGTTCAATACCGCGAGACGGTCCACCACCGTTCCTCATCGCCGAGGATATGGCAGAGTATTTGACAGACTTTGAGAGAGTCTGTAGAAGTAAACGTTTCGAGCGAGATAGTTGGGCGCATATGTTAGTAGCTCTTCTCTCCGCTGAAGCGTCGGAAGAAATGAAGCGATTGGTTGGCGATCGCTTGAAAAATTATGATGAACTAAAAGAGTCATTGCTGATACGATATCAGATAACCCCTCATGATCTTCGGAAAAGATATGAGAGCGAGAAAAAGTGTTACAAGTCGTACTTTGATTTGGCGTATCAGTTGACAGACGCTTTAAGCGATTGGCTAAACAGTGCGGAAGCTCCGGAGCAAATCGAACTTGCACTGGAGTGTGAGAAACAGCTTGGGGAAGCGGCCGAGAAACGTGACCGCAGTAGTGAGCCGACCGATCCTCGAACAGAAGAGCATCGTGTTACCTTGGTCGAGTCACTAGCTGAGACGGTTAGCACAGGCTTGATCGGCGAGAAGTCCGAAGTGATGCCGTTAAGCGAGGTGAACTGCATGCCGACCCAAGTAGCTGTAGGAGATACAGTTCCATCAAATGAGTGTGGGGAACTGGTAGTAACTGAACCGCCTCTCCAGTTAAAAGCAGAAGCTTGTGTAAAGCGCGACGGAGATGGAAACCAGCTAAAAAAATACAAAATTGTGGTTTCTGAAATCAGCTGTGTCGTAGAGCAAGGCACGAAGAAAAACAAAGCGCCGATCAGGGAAACAGCGCAGCCCGCGAGTTGTGATCAGCCAGGGCAGACCGACTAGGAGTACGCGTACGCTGTAGAGAGCGAGACTTGCGAAGGCGACCGGAGCAGAGTCAGAATTGTTCGTGCCCGTTACCACGCTTGGTTGTATTCGCGAAAGCAACCCCAGTGCGAACGCGGACGTAGCACCTATGGCCCTCACACAATCCGAAGCGCCCCAGCTGTCGCTGGAGCTTGATCCTGCTCCGGTTAGCTCTGAGCGAGGCGACGCACTGAGTGGCGAGCCGCCAGATCAAATTCATAGCAAGGGGGAGCGGTTGTCATTCGGACTTGACTGAAAGTGAGTCATGCGCTGCGGGTCGCGATGCAGACGCGGCGCCGCACTTTGACGACACCGGTACCCTACAAGCTCCGGTTACAGCTAGAACGTTGACCACTAGCTTGTCAGAGATGGTTCAGAAAGAAAGCAGAAGGCTAGTATTCCAGTGCTGCCGACGAAAAAAACGGAAGGGCAGGCGCGAGAAAGAATGCTGCCATCGTAAGAAGAGCAAACTCAAACGATTGCAAAAAGAAAGCAGAAAGCCTGTGTTCCAGTGCTGCCGCAGAAAAAAGTGGAAGGGCAGGCGCGAGAAAGGATGCTATCATCGTAAGGAGAGCAAACTCAAACGATTGCGAAAAGAAAGCAGAAAGCCTGTGTTCCAGTGCTGCCGCAGAAAAAAGCGGAAGGGCAGGCGCGAGAAAGGATGCTATCATCGTAAGGAGAGCAAACTCAAACGATTGCGAAAAGAAAGCAGAAAGCCTGTGTTCCAGTGCTGCCGCAGAAAAAAGCTGAAGGGCAGGCGCGAGAAAGGATGCTTTCATCGCAAGGAGAGCAAACTCAAACGATTGCAAAAAGAAAGCAGAAAGCCTGTATTCCAGTGCTGCCGCAGAAAAAAGGGGAAGGGCAGGCGCGAGAAAGGATGCTATCATCGTAAGAAGAGCAAACTCAAACGATTGCGAAAAGAAAGCAGAAAGCCTGTGTTCCAGTGCTGCCGCAGAAAAAAGCGGAAGGGCAGGCGCGAGAAAGGATGCTATCATCGTAAGGAGAGCAAACTCAAACGATTGCGAAAAGAAAGCAGAAAGCCTGTGTTCCAGTGCTGCCGCAGAAAAAAGCGGAAGGGCAGGCGCGAGAAAGGATGCTATCATCGTAAGGAGAGCAAACTCAAAGGATTGCGAAAAGAAAGCAGAAAGCCTGTGTTCCAGTGCTGCCGCAGAAAAAAGCGGAAGGGCAGGCGCGAGAGAGGGTGCTATCATCGTAAGGAGAGCAAACTCAAACGATTGCAAAAAGAAAGCAGAAAGCGTGTGTTCCCTTGCTGCCGTAGAAAAAGGCGGAAAAGCAGGCGCGAGAAAGAATGGAGCAAGTGGAAGCTATTGCGAAAAAGAAAGAGACTATCCCAAACGCACCAATGCGCCCGTGCCGAGAAAATGCGTGACTGGTGCGCAAGGCGTAAGGAGAAGGATAGGTTGTTTAGCAAGGTGAGCGACTCGCGCTCATGTGTTTCTTTGCATAGAAACAGGAAGGTAAGGTTGCTCCGTGAAACGGACAGCCGAAGCTTCAGCAAAAAGGGTGATCTCAACGGTAATGCCTATGGCTTAAGTCAGAGCCCCTAACGTGAGAAGAAGTCCCAGTTTTCACTTCTTGGTGTTTTTCTTCCTGACATAGGATTGTGAACAGATTGCATTGTATTATCTTTGTTTGAAAGTGATGTTTTTGAGAGCGCAATTTTCAAATTTGTGGACGCGTTCCAAGTGCTGCTGAGCTGCCTTTTATTATTGATGGGGGCATAAGAGGGAAATAGTCTGGCAAAATTTAGTGAAGTTTGTGCCGTGCTTGCTGGCTCAACGGTTGATTTTTTAGCGTGGTTGTGACGTTGTGGGTTGTCAGAAACCTCTCCTGAATACAAGTTGCAGAGTGCCTTGGAAACCGGACTTGCCAAGGACTTCTTCAGGCTGTCTGGCTCAAGAGAAGCAGTCGGACTGCCCCGGATAGCAGCAATTACCCGATCCTTCCGGACAGCGGATGCAGTCCTCTGCCCTTAGGGATCTCCCTTCCCCGGCGGGGCAGTCTGTTACGTTTCTCCACCGACAAGTGGGACAGCTGACGCGGCCACGGCATAGCAACAGGCAGAACCGCGAGCGGATCGGCCATTTCGGCGCCGTTCATCGGCCGCGCAACGCTTCCTCCCGCGGGCAAGTCTCGGCGTGCTCTTGCCACGCGCCAAATGTGTGTGCGTGCGTGTGTGTGCAAACGCCGGCCAAGCCTGGAGCTCGTGAGAGAGTGCGCCGCCCTCGCCCGTTTGCAGGAGGTGGAGGAGATGCGGTCGGACCACCTGCGATTGAGCCATCCCATCTTGGCTAGACTTGCCGGGCTCTCCATTTCCTGTGAGGGTTTTCCCTTTCCCTGTAAACTGGAAAACCTATAAAAAGCAGCGGCCGACTCCGCTGAGAGAGAGACTACTTGGACGCGCCGTTGGCACGACGCTAGACACCAGCTGTGTGAGAGTGTCAGTAATCTCTCCGGGTCAGCTTCTCTGCCCGTTTCTTCATGATGTTGCAGTAAAGGTTGTTTCGTTAGAAGACGCCTTGTCCGTCGTCCACGGAACCGCCAGACCAACGCTACCGAGGGGCCGCGCGCCGCACGTAATAACTGCTGGCAGCGGTACGCTACCCAGGCGCACGCGACCCAAACCTAACATCACCTTAACTATGTAAATCTGTTAATTAATGTACAAGAGAAAGTGTAGTGGTAAGCATCAAGTCTAGTGTGTTAGCTGAGGTAGGTCCGGTTTTCGTAGGTTGAGTAACAAGCTGTTTAAAATTGAAGTCTAAGCATAAATTAATAAAAGCCAAGCTTTCACTTGCCGCTTCACTGAGAACAGGTCGGATCGAGACCATATTATTTTTGGAAAATTGAAATCACCTAAAAGGGATAATGGATGTGATGAACACCTTATGGCTAGACTATTCAAAACTTCGTGCAGCTGATTGCAAAAACCCGAAGTTTAGTTTGGTGGGCGGGAACATGTGCACAAAAGCACAGTTTGGTGTCCTAGCTTGACACAGACACAAATAAGTTCAAAAGCAGAGGTTACAGGAACAATATGAGATATCAGGTTGTTTGCCACAGCTATAAGGACACCACCTCCAGACTTTATATCGCGATCGCAACGATAGATATTGTACTTCTTGTCGCAGTCGAACAATTCAGAATCTGCAACCTTTGCTGACAGCCACGTTTCAGTCAGCACGACAATATCAGCCGCACAATCATCACGAACAGAGGATAACGCATCGCGTTTGTTTAATACACTTCTGACATTTGATAATAAAAATGATATACCGTCATGATCTGAATTCCGTCTGGTGCTAGATGTTAGGATGATTGCATATCAGCGTCGGTGAGTACTGAGCGATCAGCATTATCTTCTGCGGTTCGGTTGGTGCCAAGCTCAAGTTCGCATACGCTGTCGGTTACTGGGCAGTAAGCATAACATTTCTTATTTATATACAACTTGTTGTAGCGCACTGAAACTTTCTGGCCTTTTGGCCGCTGGCGTTCCCAAAATCGTGATACTTTTTCCGCAACGATCTCGTTGCCTTAGAGAAATCTTCATTTGCAGATATCTTAGCATCCTTTATTTTTTGCTTCTAGGATAATATCGCGTCGCGAAATTTAGATGCTGAAAAAATCACGATAATTGGTCTGCACTTTCCAGTCGAAAATTTCCCTAGCCTGTGGGCACGAGCTATGCGATCATCACTACTACCCAGATTTAGATTCAAAGCTGAGTTAAGAGCTGTGCAAACCTTTTCTTTAGACTCAGCCCATGTTTCATAGGAGCTATCGCCAGGAATTCTATTAAATATTAAGTTTTCACGGCGAGAATAGTCTTCAAGCTCGTTCAGCCATTTTGAGACTGCGGTCGCTTCTAGGCTGTCGTTATCACGTGCTTGAGCACGAGATAGAACATTTTGTTCAACGAAGGATAACCTGCTGTCAATGTCCGTGATTAGTTGCTCTAAGCCAGTCTAGGCATTTTTTAGTTCATTTAATGAGCTCATGACCTGATCGTGCCTGACGTTCATTTTGGTGTACAATGACCTAACAAGCTCAAGTAGCTTGCTGTGCTGCTTCCCTATTTCATCCTTCGTAGGCCCGGGATTCAGCTCGATATCGCCGGACAATAACAGCAGTCTGACAACGTGGATACACTCCGAGGACAAGGAAAACAAAACTTCGGGGCATGGAAGTAACAGCAGGCAAACATTGTTTGGCCGCTTACAATGAAGGGGAAAATCACAACCCACCTTCACCAAGTAACAGAAGGGGGATTAAGGGGTCTGCATCGTCGCTGTACTTCCATGCCCACTGAAGGGCCGCACGGCCTGCACGGCTGTAGGCTTGTAGGAGGTTTGTAGCAGCCATTAACTCCAATTTGATAAAGGAGATGTTATCGCAGTTTCATCAGCCACGTTCTTTGTCTATGGACAAGTGGGAAACAGAGCGTAATTCGGGAAGAAAAGAACTGCAGCCTAATCAGCAAATTCCTCTGGTCTGATCGAGTTTTAATGCTAGTTGAAAACTTTCTGCGTGATCTTTGATCTATCGTCCTTTTTCAATACTACGAAAATTTTCCAAGAGTGTCCTGTTGATCGCCCCTGAGCCAAAACCACTACAATATCCGTCCCACCTTATACGAGGCAGCTGCTTTTTATAACGGTGTGCCTGTGCCGGTCACTCGGTTACCATTAGTTGTTTTTTTTTGCACGTCTTCAAGATGGCGAGTAGCCTGTATTTCGACCCATTTTCGGCGTGCCCAGAGTTGTAGTTGTAGGTCGGTGGCTGGCCTATCTTCATTCACTGCCGTTTTAATTGTGTGATCCTTAAGTACCGTTTGAAGGGTAGCCACAAGTGAATTCGGGTTAATCGCATGAGTTCTAGAATCCTGCCGTACATCATTCATTGTGTAAAAGAAATATTTCTTCGAATGTCCTTCATGTGTCCGAAATTAAAACCTATGCAAATGGGGGATTGGTCACTACCCCACGCATCTAATTCCGCCTACCAATGATGTGAACCAGAGCCTTTCCACCACATCACTTCTGAAGTGACGCAAGTGACGCAAGTGACTTCTGCAGTGACGCAGAAAGTGGCGCAAACCTTGGATGACAACAGTTCAAACTTCATTTCTGTGAAAACAGAGTGCACTTGATCTCCCCTTTTGGAATCATAATTACATCCCCAATCTATGTGCGGACAATTAAAATCTCCACCTATAAGTATAAGAGTTCCAGGGTAAAACTTAGAATATGTGTAACCCACGAAATATTAATGACTGTATGTGGGACGAGCTGAGCGTACACCGACACTAGTATCAAGGGTGTTCTGTTTGGGCGCGAGACTACCCCAACTACTTCCTTCTGAGTGCTACACACTTGCTCAATAAAGTGGCCTTTGAGGAATGTTAGACCTACCCCAGGTAGCACAGTTAACCGGCCTGATATTGGAAATGTACTGGCACAACAAGACCCAAGGGCGGTACATTGTTGCCAGTATGTTTCTGATATTGATCATGCCATTCTATAAGCTGATTACAACCGGCCAGGTATGTCATTGCTTGCTGACATTAGTACTAAGTCTAGAAACCAGTGATAAAAATTGTCCCGCTATACGTGTAGCTCACCAATATTTCACATATTCTGGTGTGAGCTTGGCAACATCGTCCATCAGATCGATCGGCCTTCCAATATTTCATATACGGTCGTCTGCGTTGGCAAATATTGGTCGCTCGTTTAGATGGGAATGCGAACATTTGACATACGTTCATGTATGTTTGCAAATATTGTTCGCTCATTTTCGTACGACATCCAACATTTGATGTACGTTTATGTAAACCGGCAAGTATTGTTCGCTCATTAAGATAACGCTGAAACATGAGCTATAATTTGACATATACTGATCATCATTACCTGGTTATTTAGACAGACCGCTAGCGAGCGTTGGTCAACATTTTTCTCTTAAACTGTCAACACCTCCCGTATTTTGGCATGCACTTAACAACACTGTTCTGTTGGGTTAAGATAAGAATTTAAGAATGATGTCTTCCTCTACGATCCGAAGTGTTCCAAATTAGTCTCTACAGCTTTTAGAAAAGCAATAAGCAACACTTTGAACTTGCTCGTGAGTGTAGGTTATGAAATGAGGCGTACACGAATTGCAGAAGTAACTTTCGTCCGCCTTATCTGATAGCGGTTCATGAACAGTCAGGCAACATTAGCTACCGGGCATTGTTGTATTATAAATCTTGAGGCAGTCGCATCTCTAGACCACTCCATTCGATTGCATTCTCAGAGTACGTGCGGTTTTCGAGATATACGCACCGAACATTAGCATTATATTCATGTGAATATGCACGCAAGACAAAGACATTCCATGAAAAATAACCTTGACGTGGTTAGCTTTTGATCCGAATGTTTCTTCCAGTCCGGCATCCAAAAACGAAAAGTAGAGTCCTGCCTATAGTATGCGAATGGCACATGGAGAGCCGCTAAACACCTACCCGCAGCTCAAGCCGTTTAGGCGGCCATCGTGACGCGGACGCATGAATACGAGAATAGAAATCAAATATTTATACTTCGTCTCACAAGATGTTTGCAGCACTTCGAAAGGCAGAGGCACCTCCGTCCAATCAGTATCATGCGATCTACAATAGGCAATTGGGCTCCGACGCGCCTCTCCCCCCCCCCAAATTGAGGGGGCGACAGTAGGAGCACAGTTCTCTATTAAGGGTGAGAGGCACATAGGAGCACAATTGCAAGGGCTCCTCTGCCTTTCACAGTGCTGTAGATATCTTGTGAGATGAAGTATAGAGACACGTAACCGTCTTCAAGTTTGCAAACGAATATATAAGAGGCAAAAATATTTTATTACTGCATCGTATTTAAATAGGGGGCTGACAACAGCAATTACTTTTTTTCTGTCCGCCTCTCCACATAGCCACCGCCACTTCCATCGAGCGGCCGTGACATAGCCTACCTGCGAAACGGCTTTGATGTACTAGTGATTATTTATTGTTACAAATCTGTAACCTGTGTAGATGAGCCACGCCAAACTGTTTTACAGATCGATTTGTAATTTTTTCATTCCGAAAGCCACAGCAGCCTACATTTGACGACGCACTTTACATGAATGGCGCTGAACTACATATAGAAAAAAATAACACAATGGGCATAGCTTCAAACAGAAGGAAAGATGACAATGGCAAAGTGGCATTATTAAAGATTAACGCAAGCATCATTGCACACAGTCGAAAATTTGTGACAACAAATCAGATAGAAAATATCGTTACCTCCGTGCTTTGATTTATGTAGAAAGAGAGCACGTTGGCATGGTTAGCGCGGCCAGTTCTTATCGAACAAGCTCACACGTGACGTCAGTTTGACGAAATTTACCAGTGTGGCATTTCAGCTGCACCTCATAAAGAGAAGCGACGCCCCTGTTTTCTCCAGACACAGCGCTGTGTTGTTGTTCCCTTTCTGTGTCTGTGTCTTGAAGTGCGCTGTTTTGCTTTCCAAGGTTTCTCTGGACACATTTGGCTGTGCGCTATCACCTTTTTTTTTCTTTCGCTTGCAAGAAAGGCAGATTATAAATATTGCTAGCTATATCCATGTACCTGGTGCTGGATACGTTATCAAAATACAGGAAATGTGTCCATATTAATAGGCATCAAATTTTTTTATTGCTCACTGCTTCAGCACATAATAAGCCTATTCCCGAGAATTATGTGAGATAATTTTATTCTCGTTATTCGTTAGCAGATAGATGTATGTATAATAAAAAGACAAAGTACACTAAGCAGTTCCCTAGCCCATTCCTTTATATTTAAGCCTCACAAGTTACCCAATTTGTTACCCTAAGCTACCATCGGGTATCCTCTCTTCGCCCTACATGTCCTGCCCATGCCCATTTCTTCTTCTTGATTTCCACTAGAATGTCAGAAACTTGAGTTATTTCTCTTACCCACTCTGCACGCTTCCTATCTCTTAATGTTACCCCTGCCATTATTCGTTCCATAGCCCTCTGCGCTATTCTCAACTTAAGTAGAACCCTCTTGGTTAGCCTCCACGTTTCAGCCCCATAGGTGAGTACAGGTACGATGCAACTGTTGTATACTTCCCTCTTGAGTGATACCGGTAATCTGCTAGTCATAATCTGCGAGTGCCTAGTAGTTGAAGCAATGAAGACACCTGATAGCAGTACTAGTTCCTGAACGCGCTCCGGAACGCGCTAGTTTACGGGACGCGCTTGCCTCGTTCGATGGTTCACTGACCCTTGCTGCATTCTTTGCTCCTTTTACCCCTCTCATCCTCTACGAACGATCTCCAAGCTGCTCGCTGTGCCCAGCGCCAGCTCTTGTGTATGCCGCGGCCGACTGAAAACATGGACGGAGGAACATGGATGCGATTTTTCGGCCCAGGACTTTCCTCTCTGATCGCAACCAAATTTTTACATTCCATCAATACGCTTATCAGCACTAGCTGCCAAATGTGTGCGTATACTTTTGGTTGGTTGGTTTGTTGGGTTTTATGTCCCAAAGCAACTCAGGTTATGAGAGACGAAGTAGTGGAGGACCCCGGAAATTTCCACCACCTGGGGTTCGTTAACGTGCACTGACATCGCACAGCACACGGGTGCCTTCACTTTTCGCCTGCACCGAAAAGCGACCGCCGAGGCCTGGATTTAATCCCACATCCTTCGGAGCAGTAGTCGAGTGCTGTAACCACTGCGCCACCCTGGCGGGGCTGAGTATATTTTTGGTTCTTTTTTAAAAGATGTTTTTCACGCAAATTCGTGGCCTTAGGATTGGCGAGCTGCAGAATGGAAAACAAAAATAATACTTCTTCGCTGCTCAGTCTCCAAGGGTACCCAAAAGTTCGCTTATTATTTCAGCAGAAGAAACTCTCATTTCTAATTATATAGTTTTGCTTTCTATAAAGCCGGTTCCGCGATTGGAACAGGTTTTCATTTTTTTTAGATCCTGAGCCTATCTCTTGTTTTTGCACATACGCGTAGATATGCTCTTAAGCTAAAATAGCTAGAATATTCTCTGTGAAGATGATCATATATATTTGCCTCTGCTAAATTTTCGTGCTGCACGCTTTTGTACACCATGTCTGACGGGCTGCATGCAAAAACGAGCGATTGTAAGTTTACATGGACCAGGTTTTCTTTTTTTACGCCATTACCATACTGGTCATCACTAACGATGGTCGTCAGAGCTGCTTTTCGCTCAGCCTCAACCTACTTAAGTTCGGAGTATTTCCCAAAATTAGGGCTCCATTCGCTGAACACAATAGTATTGTTTGTCGTATTAATTTGCGTTCTTGACAGATGGAGATATAGCTCAAAAATGCGCAGATGTCATTGAGTGAACCATTATGATTTTCTGGAATAAAATGCTGTAGTGTGGCGAGAATTTCCTAGCCTCAAGGCTGTACTGTACAACCTTTGTTTTCATGTCTACTTTGCAAAAGAAAATAACTCTATTCTAATCAGACTCGGAGCGTACAAATACACGGTGATGTGTTACTGCTTCGCACTCTTGATCAATCAGTATTTGATGCACGCATAGAATGCTGTCGGCTTCCACATTTTTTATGACCAGCAATATTTAGACTGATCCGTTTCTGCATGAAGGTTTCATTTCGTTTTGCTTGCAATGCCCATCTTATCCTAAATTCTGCTTTCAGTATCAGCACTATTTTCAGTTACGCTATCCATCTCTCCGGCGACTGCAATACAATACCTTGAGTATCATCAACATCGATGTCGTAATGAAGCATGGAGAAGAAAGAAAACAAGCCTTTAGGCACTTGGAAGCTGTGGAGAGCGGTATCATGGTGATCTTTTCTATAAGCTAGTCATTATTATTATTATTCAGGTTATCCCTAAAGGCCGTTCAAAGGAGGGTATTACATAGGGGGAAATACAATTGTAAAAACCACGCTGCAATTAGCGATGATTACAATAAGAAACATTAAATGTAATACCAAAAAAGAGGAAAGAAAAGCAACAGCGAAATATTCTACACATTTCCATCACAGCTGAGTAGCTCTTGGAAATTTTTTGTTAGTTTCTGTAGCGATGTGCGATGGCAAGTTATTCCATTCAGTGATAGTGCGAGGTATGAATGAATTGGCATAAGATGATAAATGACACTTTGCGCGTTTAACATTGAAGGGACGATCAAGTCGTAGAAATTTGACATCAGGTGACAGACAAATCACTGCGCAGTAGTGGATGGTGATCAAGCTTATGGAAAACTGTTAACCGAGCGTGTTTACGACAACATGATAAGTATTCCAGTTCAGCACGTTGTTTTAATGCTTTCACGCTAGTGAAAGGTATGTAGTCTGAAAAAATAAAACGCACAGCACGGTTCTGCAAGGAGTCGATGTTGGTGATAACATAGGCTTGATCGGGGTCCCAAATACCCGCGGCACATTCAATTTTAGGCTGAAATATACTTCACTTCAGCTTATAACAGTCCTGCTTTCTTTAATGGCCAGCGCTTAATACCTTCCATTATTCCTTTTTCTCTTATTTAACACATAACAGGTGTCCAATGCCTCTTAACAGTCGAGGTTTCTCAGTGTATCTCTTTTCCATAAAACTACGCAATAACTATTTCTTCATGAACCTCTTCACGTGTTGTTTGGCCGTAAATTCCGTTGCTGCACACGAACTTTTCAATCACCCTGAAACAAATTACGTCAACGTGTCCTGCATTTCGTTCCCGCAAATCGTCTGCGGTGGCGCGACGTTCGATACGGCTCGGTCTCAAGCCGGAAAACGCTCCGCGTTTTGCATTAGCGGAAGTAAAGCAGGAATATAACCTGACGCATGTTTACTAAATTCGCACGCGCATGACATTTATATGCAGTGCAAGAGACCATTTTTGCAGGAAAAGAGCTTTCCTTCATGCTTACTGTACTACGAGCTTCACATATTTCAATCATTGTTTCCATTCAGTGCTGGCTTATAACATCAAAACGCCAAAAAGTAGTGTGACTACAAACCTAGAAACTTCGTTGCAAGAGAAAATAATAATGCATATATTACCCGTTCTGCAAAGTTGTGACAGGTACTGCTGAGATCTCCGTGATGGAGCTTTGATATACGATAACTGTGCGTGGGGAGCCGTGCTAGCGGTATAGTTGGATTTTCTCCACTTCCGCAGGTGTCATATCTATTACAAGGGCGACATCGACATCGCTGAAATACAGACGTTCATCATCAGATGGATTCCCAGTGCAATTGACCATGGGGGAGGCTGAAGGAGACACCTGGTTGAGTTTTCTCAGACAGCATCTGGAACTACCCACCATTTAGCCCCTTGCCGTGCACTTGGACAATACTGGCGCCGTCTTTCGGGAACTCTCCCCTCACCAGCTACCTAAATACAGATGCTGCTTCCCCTACATCACCACTGGGCCCTCCAGTGAGCCTGGAGACGGTCAGAACTTCCGCACCCGAAGGAAATACAGTATAGCGGTTGGCGAATTGGATGTGTTGCGCCATCGACAATAATTCTGTGTTTTGCGACAGGCGTCTGGCGTACTCTGGATATCGTGGCAAAACAATCGTTGTATCGATGTAAAAGCTCGAGAAGATAGCGCGTCTCGGACAACTCTAGTCTGTTATCCAGGTTCAGTCGCAATTCCCGTTTTTCTTTTGGTCCGTATGACAAACCTTGCTCAGAAAACGCAACAGGCTCGTGAACGTCACTAATTTCTTCCATGTAAGCTATAACTGCCTCTTTCGTCAAGTGTTGCGGCCGATTCCTAAAGTTGGTCACGATGACGTTGGCCCGCCCTTCGTTAACGTTTCCTATTCCTCTCGCAACGCCGATTCCATTCGTACGCAGCATTTCAACATTTCTTTTTATGACACCTTCGCCCCAAACAGATGTTTTGGCTCTAACAGGCAGAAAAACTATCGACAACGGCGGCAAATTTACGTGTTCGGAGTCTACTCGAAGCTCTGCTCCGCTCGCTACATGAGGCCTGGGCGAAACAGAACGTGATCTGCCCCACGTCGATCACTGCGCCATTCTCGCGAAGAAAGTCCATTCCCAAAATAACAGCTTTAGAGCAATGCTCCAAGATTACAAATTTTGCTGGGCAGGTGTCACCATTGAATTTAGATGCGGGCGGTGCATTTTCCCTTAGCGTATACCAGGTGACCTCCCGCGGTTTGTATTGGAGAGCCATCCCACCGGGTAGTCACTTTTCGCAGTCGGCGTCAAAATGCTCCACTCAACACCGAATAATCAGCACCGGTGGCAGCGAGCGCGGCACTTCGTGACCGTCGATAATTATCTTGACGTTACTGGAAACTGCAGATCCGTTTGTGTCCGTAGGGGTGCAATCGTTCGTTGCGCTACGTTGTGACGTAGTACATGGAGGCTCTTTGTTTCCGTCAACTTCGGTAACGCCACCTCCAGGCGTCGCCGTACTTAGATTTCCCGACGAGGAAGAGCGGACAGGCTCTGACGGCGAGAGCCGCGGTGAGGGGTAACTTGTAGACGTGGTGACGGCGAGCGCAATGGATGTAGGTGAAACTTGCATTGGCGACGATGGAGGAATTCGAAGATACGCTTTGGTCTCCTGTGGCTGTTCACCGTAGTGGGGGCGCGGATCACGTCCGGTGATTCCTCGAAGGCCTAGTTCTCGATAAGGGCAACGACGATACATGCGGACCGGCTCACCGCAGTCAAAGCATAACGGCCGCCTGTCAGCAGTCCTGCAGACGTTGGACTTCCTTCGCCCTCGCGGCTCTGTGGCTGCTTCATACTGCGGCACATATTCGCGACGCCGAGATCCTCAACCCGGGTGTACTGGCGAGGGGCGGGAGACGGCCGACTGGCAATAGGGCATAGCTCACCGTCGGTTGTGTATATTCCGAGCAACAACGGGCACTCCTTCTGAAGCAATTGCGTGTTGCACTTTTTCCCGAACGGCTGTAGTAATAGTTGTTGAGGAACATTGCTCTGAAGCAGGAAAAAGCCTCTTGAGCTCTTCTCGCATGACCTCGCAGAAAATATCGCGAATATCGGCGATGCCAAAACCTCCTACGCCAGGCGAGGTAAGGCGCTCGATACGTTAGTGAAGTAATTGTAAACGATGTGAACGAAGCTTCGTGGTTCTCCAACCAGTAATTCGCTGGTGGCTCCGGCGAGAAGTAAATGTTCTGCAGGCATTGATCCGGTGTCCACCGGTTGTGGCTAGCAACCAGTTCATAATGCTGTACCCAGTCTTCAATCTCATCCAGGCTGTAAGACCGCGGCGGTCCATACTCTAATGTTTCTTCGCGCGCGCCGCAAAAAACGGCGGTGGAAATTCCTACAAGCTTCGAGAACGGGACGCGACTGAATGCGTAATCTCGGCCACCGCGCTGCCCCTCCTCGCCCTTGTCGTCATGGGCGGAGTCACGCGTGCATTCCCCCGCACGGTCCCGGCCCCCCTCCTCGCTTCGCGCGGGAAGGCCGCACGTGCTGACCATGTTCGAGTACATTCGAGACCTCTCGAGAGGGCCGAGGAGGGGAGGCATAGCTTTGGCAGCGCTACGCTGTTTTCCACTCCTCCGCGCCTAGAAGCTTCTGCGCTGGCTGTTTAAGAGCGCGCCGCGCAGCCATCGAGGGTTCTTGTTCTGATTTTGATTTGAAAGAGTAATTTTTTATTTTGGAGAGGTACTGGAGCGGAAGGCTGTGTGATAAATCGAACACCTGGGGATCTTTCCCGTTACGCCGTGGTGATGCAGTGTATAATATGCGCGCCTATTGGTTCAGAGTACCCAGAATCTTTGGCGACCTCCAGCAGCTACATTTTCCTGCCACATGAGAAACCCTGCAGCTGCATCTCTTGCGCTGATCTTCGTTTCCTGATTTCTTTCTTGAGGATCCCGTTTGAACCGCATGCCATTTGCAATTAAAGTTTTGTGTATTTGAAGCAAAAAAATATAGGAGGGGCAATACTAGCGGGAGTGTTTGTACTGAAATTTGTTTCTCAACGCAAAATTTGAATCTCGATTTGTTCACCTTCGTGCTCTTTGTCACATAGCAACGAAACAATCTCCTGCATTTGTTCGCCTCGAAATAAAGTTGTAATATGTCCGCAAACACTGGTGTCCGGTCGGGATATAAGCTTAGCGGCTCAACGGCTGTGAGCTTTCCAAGATTTTGCATCGAAAGGTATGCTCTGGTAAAAGGTTCAAACCTAGGCTCGAAGCCTTGGATACTTTGGATTCGCCCTCTGTTCCTGCTTTATTCCACAGCAATGAAAGATTATTGGCAGCAGTCGTTAGAGCGTGCGACACTGTTTCAAATTTTCGTTTGTATGAGCAACAGCCCACGCGGTCTTGCTTTGGGCTGATCAGCTCGAATGAAAGTAGTACACGGCGAGGCACAGTGCGAGTAGTCACTGTTTAACACGCCTTGTCAGGCTTCGGCGATGAGGTGTTGATCCAATGCAGCGTGTTGGAAAGTTTCATCTACGCGGTTCACACTGAGTTCAAACATGCTCCTTAATGCAGCTCATTAATGTGGAAGCATTAATTAGGTGTATCGCCAGTTTTGTGTAACCAGAACTGTCATCACGATTACCTTCGAACGAAACTATTTAAAAGAATAATGTCTTCATTAGATAGAAGATCAAGAAATCTCGCTGGGAAAAAAATAGTTTAGTGCATCATCATCATTATCATCCGCCGTACTATATCCACTTCGGGGCGAGGCCCTGTTCCACACTCTTCCAAATAATCCGATTCTTTCCTACCGGCGCCCACTTTACCCTCCGAAATTATTAACCTCGTCCGCCCACCTAACTTTCTGCCGCCCGCTGCAACGCTTTCCTTCTCTTGGAACCTAATTTGTTACCCTAAGCGACCATCGGTTGTCCTCTCTGCGCACTACAAGCCCTACCTATGCATCTTTCTTCTTGGTCACCATTATAATGTCATTTTCTACTTTTAGTTTACCGCCGCCGCTTACTGCGGCCGTGCACCACAACCGCGACCGTCAGCATTGCATGCGCTGGTCGGAATCTGCTTACGGAGTCCGCCGGAATTTGACCGGAACATGGTGCCATCTGTCGCCCGCGGGGTGATCTGCGCATGCGTACTGCGTCCTTACATGGCCAGTCTCCGCACCCGCTACACATCTGCTCACCACATTCAGACTTACGAAGACTGGACCGCCCCCCAACAGACGCCATTCCCCTGCTAGACTACTTGTCGGGGTCTGGCGGCCTAAACCTCACCTAACTCACCCCCTTCCCCTCAAGGCCTCATGTAATCGTCATGAATAAAAGGGGTGGTGCAGTGGTAAGACGCCCGACTACTGTGCCGGAGTTCCCGGGTTCGAACCCGACCTCGGCGGCTGCGTTTCGATGGAGGCGAAACGAAGAGGTTTTTGTGTGCTGTGCGATGTCAGCGCACGTTAAAGATACCCAGGTGGTCGAAATTACTCTGTAGACCTCCGCTACGACTCCTCTTTCTCTCTTTCTACTTTCACTCTCATCTTCCTCTCTTCCGTTACGGCGCGGTTGCGGTGTCCACAGAAAAACAAGTGAGACAGTTACCGCGCCTTTCCCTTCCTATAAATAAATCAGTAAAGATTTATGAATGAATGAATTATCTCACGCAAAGCGCAGCAGCGGTAAGCGGTAGCGCTGAACTAAATGTCTCTATTAACTGGAGTTATTTCTCTGGCCCACTCTGTGCACTTCCTGTCAACGTTACACCTACCATTTCTCGTCCCATAGCAATCTGTGATATCCTTAGGTTCCGGGATAAAGTGGTTAATTAACATGTGTATTATTATTTAGATAATAATTGCAATCAATTATGTTAGACGTCGAGATAGCCGGGAGGGGTAATGGCGACGTCTAAATGTGGTCCCGTTTTACTCGACTTCCGGGTATGTAGACCTAACTTCCCGTGGTGGGAAATTTGAAATCTTTGAACGTGAACGATTGGGAAAGGACGTGATATATGCGCACAAACAGTGGCAATGGTTAGAAAGTGTGTAAAAAGAGACGTAAAGCACATTCGGTCTCAAACATTTTGAGAGCTTCGTTTTATTTGTGCGATTTAACGTCCCAAAGCGACTCAGGCTGTCAGAGACACCTTAGTGGAGGACTCCGGAAATTTCGACCAGCTAAGGTTCTCCAAAGTGCAATATTGTGAGAGCACTGTGGAATCAACACTGCAGAAATGCGAAAGCTTGAGCGTTGCTGTTGTAGATGGTAAATCACATATGCTGTCATTACTATTATCAGATAAATGTACCGTGAGTATTACCTCTAATGTCATCATTGACGCCATGTATAGCGTCATTGTCAACGCTACCATCTTCCTCATGGTAGACAATGGTGCGTTTCACGATCCCGAATGTCGCGCAGTTGGGTAAGCGCTCCCCTAGGAATCCGGAGGTTGGAGGCTTGATTCCCGATGGAGATATTATTTTCAATTATTATGAGGTAGTGACCAATTATCAGTACTACGCTGCTAAGTTATGTCTATTACGGCATCAGTTTCATTGACCAGAATCCGGCTAGCCAAATTTTCTAAGTTACCTCTTGAACTATTATCACGTCACATCAGCTGTAGTGTTACATAAGCCTGTGCCAGAATTGTAGCCGACAGAATGAGCCGTTAAATGCGCTCGCCTTAAGATTCCGAGACCACTGCAGAAAACTCAGTACAGAAATTCGAACGCTTCAGCGTTGCTTCTGAACGCGGTAAGTCGCGCGCTCCTTAACGCGAGCACAACCAGTGTTTCCTCGAACGCATCAATGTTCACATGCGTTCTGTAATTCAGTTGCAGGAAAGAAGAGGCGCACTACCTGTCACACGGAGTATTTCACTGACACGTCTCGCAGACAACACAGTGTTGTGACTGGCACTTCGCGGTCGAAGTTTGGAGCAGATTATCCAGCTGCTGGGGACAGAAGGGCGCCTAGCGGACGCGGGGAACGACCGCTGCCAAATGCCAAATGCCAAGGCGGGGAAATGACCCGGTTTCTACTGCAGCGGCGGCCAACCTTCCCAGCCTCCCCCTTAGGGACGGAGATGGTCTTGACCAGAGGCACGTCACCAGGCAGCATTGACCCCGCATACAGAATTCTCGAAACATGCGGGTGACTGGAATTACGCGGAGGAAATGAAAGCCGCTAGCGGACGATTCGCGGGTTGTTCCGCCTTGGTTCCGGATCTCCACCACCAGCACAAGATCGTCATCGACATCGGAGACGTTTGCCTTCGCCACCGAAAGATGTGACCTGAGAGGAGGTTCGAGCCCCACCCTAGGCAGTGGGTGGCACACCGAGCGATTTCTTGTGCCCTACTGATTGGACTGCACCGAATGTTCTTTGTTTCCCCAGCTAGGGAAGTGGAGATAAACAACCGCGTATTTAAGAGCTGAAAATTGCCTCCACCGAGAGCTCCGTTTTCTTGTTCTTACCTCTAAATATCTCATTTTGTAAAACTTTGCTTAAAACACTTTTCCTTGCCTCTCCTCCCTGGCTGATTCTGCCCCTTCATCTCTGTTCCTCATGGTTCGATTGCGGTGAAGCCTACGCCCCGAACCCCGATCACATCAACTAGATGGCAGCTATGGGATCGTCCACGCTTGGTCCTGGCAAAATAGAAGCCTGGGCGAGTTGGTATGTATACATTCTAAAACAGCGCAAAAGAACAGGGACGAGAGAACGAAACGTACAACACGAGCGCTGACTTACAACTGATTTATTGAACATAAGTGAGCAATATATAAGAAGAAAACTGGGCGATAAAACCAGAAGTAGTCGACGTCAAACATGGTGTAGGGGGCCGTAAAAGCGATAAGAGCGTGGTAGGTTGATGAGGGTAAAAGACGATATAATCTAAAAAGAGATGATTGAAGTGAACAGATACATTCGAAAGATGGGAAGCAGTTAATGTGACAAGGTGTAGAGAGCCATAAAAACGATAAAAGCGAAGCATCGAAACATTAAAAATGTGATAAAATATACAAAAGGAGTGGAATGCATGACATTGACAGGTTACTGCTAAAAACTGCTTAAACTTTAACGGCGAGTTAAACGATGGCGATCAATGTTCCGCAGATAGAAACCTTATTTCTTTGTCGGACAGAAGCACAGATGGAGCACTGACACAGGTGTATTTATTAGTTTTTATGTTAAAAGCCTCAATCACTTCCCTAGTCAGTTGATCAGCGTGATGTCCTATGACTCTGCATTGTTGAAAATCTGGTAGACATTCGCTGCAGTTTTTGATATGGTCTGCGATATGTTCTTGTCACCTTTTTGCACATCTTTGTTGTGTTCTCGCAAGCGATCATTCATGCATCTTCCTGTCTGTCCGATGTATTTGTCACCACATGTTAAGGGGATTGAATAGATGACTTCGTTTTCACATGGGATGAATTGCTTTTTATGATTGGTCCTGCAGGTTCTTACGGTCTTGGTAGGATGGTCGACACGATGGCAAATGTTAGCCAACTTTTCTGGTGCGGAAAACGCTACTTTAGCCCGATTCATAATCTTTTTGAGCTTATGGGACAAGGCGTGGCAGTACGAAATGACTGCGACCTTCTGTTTCTGATTATCCTTATTATCACGAACTCCTTCACATTGCCTGCCTTGTATATTTATCTGCTTTAGAAGCTTCTGGGAGACAGATATAATAAGGTGCGTGGGATAGCCTGCCTGAGATAATCTACTGCATTGTTTTTCATAACTTGAAAGCATGCTGTGTGGGCATGATTTTTTGAGCGCATTAGACAAGCACAGGCCAGCAATGGCTCGCTTCACCAATTTTGAATGAGCTGAATGGTAAGGAACAACTGGTTTCTTATTGCGTGGCTCATAGGTCCAACACATGTGGTGGTCTTCGAAATCCAGCTTGATGTCAAGAAATCTGATAGTATGTTCCTCAGGCAACTCATGTGTCAAGAAAAGAGGAAACATAGCTGAAGTGAAAACATTCATAAGATTCTGTACGGTTGACTGTAAAGGCTGGCTGTGACTATTTATGATCACTAGGTAATCGTCAACGTATCTGAATATACGTACCACTGACTGGCTGGGAAGGACTGAGGCCAAAATCCTGTCTATGGAAGCTAGAAATATGTCACTCAATATGGGGGCTATACATGACCCAATGGGCATTCCTGATTTTTGAAGGTAAACGCGATTATTCCATGTACAAAATGTTGAGGATAGATATCCAGACATTAATTCGAGAAAGCCTCCAACGGACATACCCGAAACGTTCTGGAAAGCTATGGCACCATGGTGATCAATGCACTCTTCAACTGCTTTAAGCAATTTATCTGTTGGTATTGAATAATAAAGATCTTTGATGTCGATGGAGAAGGCAATATTATCCTCCCCTTTGTGACCTTTTAAAAACTCTATAACTTCGTAGGAACTTTTGATCATAAAGGGATCATCGATTTGCAGGACTTTGAATAAATCAGTTGTAAGTCAGCGCTCGTGTTGTACGTTTCGTTCTCTCGTCCCTGTTCTTTTGCGCTGTTTTAGAATGAATAAATTGGTCCTGGCATAGGCAATATGGTGAGTGCTTGACGTTCTTTGAGAATCAGCCAGGTTTGATACTTCAGGGACCTTATGAAAACCAGTAGGTGTTGTTTTTGTGTGGTGTGCGTGGTGAAGCGGTTTTCATGCTACAATTTGGCTGAGAGAGTCCTCGTTGATAAGTATTCACTGATCTGAGGAAATTAGAGAAGGCAGAGTTGATTTTGCTATGTGAAGAGTTGGGCATTGAGGTCAGCAAAAGCCTTAGCCGCAATTTGTGAGGACAATTCGGGAGTGTGGAGCTGAGGAGCATGAAAATTTTGAGGTTTGGGATTTCATACAGAAGTTCAGGGAGGCTGAGGATGAAGCGCTTAGTACTAGGAGAGCAAAAAAAGGGAGCCAGAGCTCGAAAGATTAGATTTACTAATCGCAGAAGTAAAATGCTCCGAGAATAATGCAACTAGTAATCAGGCGAACTCAGTAACCGCAAAAATCGATATCACAGATCAGAATCTGCAACAACAGAATCGGAGCAAGAGCGCGTTCGATTTGGATTGAAGGTTGGTAGGGAGAGTCGGCACAGTTTAAAGCAGATGAGGAAGCCACGACTGGCACAAGAAACGCATCGGCAAATATCCCGCATGGAGAGAAAATTGCCGCAGGTAGCACAGAGAAAGAGGCGATAAAGGAGAGGGATTTCAAAGCTAGGAAAACGGTCATCTGTTTCCGTTACTAAGAGGCTGGCCATATAGCGACCGGTCGCCATAAGTCAAAAGTTACCTTTTCGTCTTAGTATAATGGCGACAAGTCGTGAGTGATGCAGCCCTCTCGGGGTAGAGCGAGCTATAAAAGGAAACCCGCTAAATTTCTCCGTAACTTGGCTGCTAAAAAGGACGTCGTTCACCCACCGGACGTTCGGCCTCAAGAATTTACAGGCCAGCATGCCTGCGAAATGCATGTATAACAGGAGAATAGTGTAAGCGTGCCGATATCCGGCATCAAGATCGAGGGGACGTTCGGAGTCCCTCCGACAGACAGAACCCTCTCGCAAAACCTGCCGAAGCATTATCCGTACAGGTCCTCTAATCACTCGGATATGTTGCCTAAAGAAAATGGCCTTTGTTTTAGAGACGACGACGTTCGTGATTTCACCCACTTGAGGCCTCAGGATAGCGCAGTGCATGCATAGCGCAGAGATTAAGAGGTCAGAAAGCAACCTGAAAGCGAAAAGGACTTCCATGGTCACGAGAAAGAGCAGGAGGTGCGAAAAATTGACCCTGCGAGGGAGGCTGGTAGCTTACCCTGTGAGCGCTCTGCGAGAAACACTGACGCGCCAACGGAAGTATCAGGAGGGCGGCTTAACACAGAGAAGGCCACACAGGAGGGTTTCAGGGATAATTGGAAAGTTAGGTCCCTTTCAAAGCCGAGTTGAAAACCAAGAGGCTACGTAAGAGAAAGGGAGCGGCACCTCAGCACTCGTAGTTGCTCACGAGTCGCGTGAGAACGCAGGACATTCGCAGAGCATCGTGTCGAAGAACCCTCAGCATTTCGAGTATGTCTTCGCCTAACAAGAGACACGCAGGTAGCTGTCCTTTGTTGGGTGCCATGTGTCCTTAACTGAGGAGGATAAGTGGCTGTCTCACGCAAGGAGCACGGGATAAGCGTGCGAAAAAGTATCAAACCCAGCTACGGCACTAGCAGAGTCAGGCTGTAAATTCTTTTGTGAAACTAAATGTTCAAAGAAAAGGTCTACTTGTGTGTCCAGGCACCACAGTAGCCTAACTAGAGGTGGCATGAGGAGGCTGCAAAAAAAGGGTGCTTAGCTGTTGCAAGAAAAGAAAGGAAGCTAAGCGTTCGCAGCGGAGGCTAAAGCCAACTGCAGAGCTATCGAAGTCAGGCTGTAGGCGCGTTTATAAGCACTCAAGGCCCCTCAACACTTCTAGCTTTTCTCTAACATCGGATGCTCAGGATGTTGTACCTTGAGAGGAAAAATGTGTCTTCCTACGGCGGGTACGTAGATCCCATATGAAAGGCAAAGCCCGCGCAGCGTCGCCGAAAACTCTATGGCACGATCAGTGTCAGACCATAGATGCCTTCGCAGATCTAAAGGTACAATGCTTCTAGATTCTTCGAGCGTCGCTACGTGTACCGCGTGACACTCAAGTCGTTATCTCTTGGCAGGTTGCATGTATCGCTTGTAATCAGGGCAGACAGAGTTTGCATAAAAGGGGCCCAAGCAAAGCGGGCGCAGCGGAGGCTGAAGTCATATGCGGCACGATCGAGTTCCAGCCGCAAATTATTTAGCAGAATAAAAACTACAAAGTTCCGCGGTATGTGGAAAATTATTTACTTAGTTATATGAGGATTTATGGCACAAGAGCAAGTATCGCAGAAAATGTTTTCATGCATTGGAAAATATCTCCATTTACATCGAAACACCCAGGTAGTTTTTTTCGTGAAGGGTGACACGTGCGGTGAGCTGGGAAGGGACCGTAGCTGTCGCGTGAAAGGGAAACAGGCTAAGCGCGCGCAGAGGTCAAAGCCAGTTACGGCACCGGCAAAGGCAGTCCATCGAGGGTTTCGTAAATACAAATGTTCTAGGCCTTCCTGCCACTCGAGACAATGCAGTAGGGGCCCCGTGACAGGTGACCGGAGTAGCTTGCTACGAAAGGGACGTCGTGGCTGCGTAAAGTGGCACCACAGAATGCGCGGCAGTACGAGAGGGACGCTGCATACGATTGGGACCCAATACAAGATGATTAACAAGCAACGCGGTCGCAGTCACTCGCCCCTATCTCGCGTCCGACTTTCCAAGCGCGGGCTACTCTTCGGAAGTGTACAGTCTGGAATCTGAAAAAAGTCAGGTTAGCGTGTTCAGGCCCTAACGGTTTCCTTAGGTCTCGGCTTCTAGTGCCGCAGTAGGATTGCGGCCGCTAAGGGCGCGGCTGAAGCATTGAGGCTTGAGAGGGGTGAATGGAGTCTGTAAAAAAAAACTTTCTTTGCCTAAAACCTCCCCGAATAGTCAGGCTATTTGAAGGTTCCTGACTACACTCACCTTTCTTGCTGCAGAGAAACAAATTAAGAGTGCAACGCTGCTGAACCAAACATTGTGCAAAAACATTAGCTGCGGGTCACCGAGCGTTCTTCTCTTTTTATTCTTCCTCAGCCCATATATAAAGCCCCGCTTTAAGCAAGCCGTATGCACGTGCCTAAGTGGCCTATAGGAGTAACGTTATAGGCTGATTCTGGCATAACCACCCCATGCGAAACGAAAGACCCAAGTTGGGAGCTCCTGCCAACTGGGCAGCTGATCCGACCGCTTGAGTTGAGAGCCCATCTCTCGCTTTTGTGCCATGTGGGGAGCTTCGTAGGAGTTCGCATCTGGCATGCTATAAAGAAAATGGCCTGATAATGCCAACACTGATAGCCTCAGACAAAGTTTCCCTGAGCAATGCATTATTGTTTGGCCTAAAGACATTTACTCTGTTGGCATATCTCATTTTTCCCTTTTTCTTTGGCATAAGTCTTATTTGTACTGCCCTTTGGTTCCTTGCAGCTCCACCTTGCGATATGTTCTCACAGGAAGTGGCTTTCTACGGCATCGTTCATGTTACGACAGGGGTCGAAATTATAGCTAGTGTATTCGCTTTCGAATTGAAAATACTCTCTGGTTTCTTGTTTTCTCTAACATGGTTTCTTTCGAAAGAATACTTGAAATTATCCGGGCAGTATTTTTTGTTTCTATTCTTTTTTAAAGACATTCTTTGCTAGAAAGCACCTTGGTATTTTTCAAAGTTGCTTTCACGCTTTCTATTTGCTCTATTTTATACCTTGCGTGGCTGAAAATGCTACCGCTGTCCAACGGGGAAGCAACCGGCCAGTGCGGCTCCTGACTTGAGCGGCCAGGCTTCAAGTCTCTTCGGGGAGCAACATATGCTGCAGTCCCCGCGAGTTTTATTCGGGCGGCAGACGTGCTGTTGTGACTGGGACTTCGGTCAAACTTTTGAGCAGATTCTCCAGCAGCTGGGGACAGAAGCGCGTCTAGCGGACGCCGGCGAACGACCGCTGCCAAATGCAACGAAGTGGCGGCGACGGCGAGGAATTGACCTGTTGTCTACTGCTGCAATAGAAAACCCTCCCCTCCTCCCCCATTCGGGACGGAGACGGGCTGCCTTTCGGGCATTAATCTCCCTTGGCATCCACGGTGGCGACAGCAGTGTACCGCGTCACTAGGCAGCATTGACGCTTGAGTGAAACAGCGCAAAAGAAGCCCGAAGGCGAAGCGAAGAAGGGCCACACTAAGGGCACAGAATCGGAATCTGTCTAAAACCCCTAAAAACCACTATGCCAACTGTGCGGTAACCAACTCACCGAGGGAACACACGAGTGTAAGCCTTTGTGGGCCCTGTGCAAGGGTCCCCACAAGGCCTATTCCAAAGACTCCGGAGAGAAGTTTTACTCTCGCAAGCCCAAATTCACAACTTCATCAACCACCACAGCGCACTTAGAGGACCACAGCCAAGACCCAGAAGATCACAACCAATCTCCGCGAGGTAGGCCACGGACAAAGGAGCAGACTTTTGGAAAGAGAGACACCCGCTCCCGCTCCTCAAACAGATTGCGATCCAAATCGAGGTCACGAGACGCAGCGGGGGACCGAGAGTGCCAGGAAGAGCAACAACGGCAGCTCTACGAGAGCACCAAAAACAAGACGTCCTCAGGCCAGCCTCCCGACTCCAGATACCAATTCCAGCTGCCCATCACTTGAGCTACGGGCAAAAAGGTGAGCTAGGTAGAATGGCCTCCTCTCTCTACTTCCTCACCTCACTCGCAGAAAGACAACATTATAGAGTCACTCAGACAGGAGACTTAACAACTACAAGCAATGGTGACTACACTCACCGCACGCCGCAATGCCATAGAGCACGACATGCGCACAAACATAAGCCCGAACCCACAACCCAATTCCGGAGTTAAAAACGCACCCGCAATCCAACCCGTCCTGGGGGAGATATACCAGCAAATTATTCAGGAGCTCAGATCCTTCAGACAATTCCGAGCCTACCAACAATATGTAGAACATCAAACGGCTGAAACAAACGAAAGCATAGTAAACACCAAACACTACAAGGAAACCGCAATTGCAGCCATACGTGACGAACTGCCTGAAGTAAGGTACAAATCTCTATTCATTAGACCTGTGATCTCGGACGACTCGACAGTGAGCAATGATGTCAGCCGATTCAAGAGTAACGCTGTTGTATTGGAACAGCCGGGGATTTAAGCGGAATCAAGCAGCCCTTAGCATGTACATCTCGCAAGCAAAAGAGCCCCCGGCAGTGATCATGCTTCAAGAACCAGTTGCAACCGGGCTGAAGCTGATAAGTTACAAAGCACACCAGCACAATCAATTCTCTGTCAATATTCTAGTTAACAATTCATACACAGCCGATTTGCACGAGCAGATAATCGAGGATATATCACATTGTTACATCACACTCCTGCCGCTAAGGAGGGGTGAGGAAGGCATAAACACAATAAACGTCTACAGCCTACCTGAAGACCAACACCCTAGGCTAGGTCATCTCATTAAAAGGTTCCTAGCGTTCGCGGGCAAAGCTCCGTGCGTGATTGGGGGGGGGGGGGGGACTTCAACGCCCCGCACCCGTTCTGGGGATACCCGAAGGCCATTACTCAAGGGTCGAGGAGCGAAGAGAAAACATTTACTTAAAATGATATGATTTGGGAAGGGAGGTGCGTTTAGTTGTGGAGCTGAGTGGCAGACCCTAAAATGTACCGAAATAATTACCCAAGAAAGACTCACGCTCCTAGCAGACCCTGCGTTCCCAACCAGATTGGCAACAGCATCTCCCGATATACCTGCCCAGACCATGTGCTTATAAAAAACGCAGCTAATCCAAATTGAAGTAATATGGACCAGATCTTGGGTAGCGACCACTATATTCTCCCTACCAGCCTGACTACCGCAGGATACAAAAAGAAGATCAGAACTGCGTGACTCACGGACTGGGGCAAATGGAGGGAATCTCACCCCCCTTCGAGGTGTCCCATCGCAGACATAGACGACTGGACTCGGGGCATCAGGAACGGCTTAACTAAGTTCACAAAACTGGTCCAAACAACAAAAGACTGTCCACCGGTCGACCCACATCTACATCTGTGGGAGGCGCAGCACTATCTCATTAAGAGATGAAAAGAACAGCGACGTAATCGCAAGTTACGGCTCCGCATTGGGCAGAATAAGATCTAAGCTCAAAAGTACGCGTGTACCCTTAGCCGACATGACTGCAATTCACTCTGCGACAGTATCCAAGGAAATCTCATAGTGTCTAAAGCGTGGCACTTAAGATCACTCATCGTTCCTAGCAAAAGCGAAAACAAAACTTGAGATCGGATGAAGGAGATCATTCACTCCATACCGGGCACCAACCAGGAAATAATAAATCAGTTGCAGTAAAGATACTTTTGCGTAAGTCCGCACTTTAACCATTTCGAGTATACTAGCCTACCCAACGAGGCCCTGGATGCCCCAGTCACGCAGGCAGAAGTCAGGGCCGAACTCACTGGCATAAGGAAAAACACCGCTGCATGGCCAGACAAGGTGACGGCCCAGCTTTTATATAATATCGCCGACGACCAGATTACATCAATAATCCAAATTTGCAACGAGAAACACTGGGATACAGGACAACTGCCATCATCCTGGAAGATGGCTGACGTACGTTTCATACCAAAACCCAACCAACACTTGCTGTTAGACAACCTTCGCCCTCAATTCCTAACGTCATGCTTGGGAAAATTCTTTGAAAGGGTCATCACCACCCGGCTTACCCGATACTTGCAGGGCAGCAACCTGCTGCCACCAACGCAGTTCGGATTCCGACCGCATCTCTCAACGTAAGACGTACATACATATACAAAGACCTTCACGAGAAACCTCCAAAAATATAAACCAGAGCCATTTTGGCACTTGAGTTAAAAGGCGCATTTGACATCACCCCAGAAATTTGCGCGGCCTAGCAGATGTCAACTGCGGTCCCAAGACCTACATCTACATCAAAGATTTCCTTACATCGAGACAGGCCATTCTCAATCAGATCTTTCAGATTTGATCCCATCACACTTGGCCCGCGAGGAACCCCACAGGGGCGGTCCTTTTACTCCTGCTATTCAACCTCGCGATGAATGATCTACCATCACAGCTTCAGAAAATCGAAGGCATACAACACGCCATCTACGCAGATAACATTACGATCTGTTGCCGCACTGGGAACGACGCAGAAGTGGAACAACGTCTTCAGGTTCAGCCGGCGTGGTCCACCAGTACGCAAAACCTTTAGGTCTACAATGCACCCCAGAAAAGTCGGAACTGGTCATAATCAATAACCCGAGACCTCTAGCCCAAAACATCTCAATCAATATCGATTGACACGCAATCCCCGTGCCATTCAAAATTGAAATCCTTGGCCAGTACATACCACAAGGCCACAAGGCCACCAAAACACCACGACCGTAAAAAAAGTGGCTACAACTCGCTTGTTGCAAATGCTCAGCCGCATTTGCAACAAGCAAGACGGCATACAAGAAAGGGACGCAATTCGCCTTGTACAAGATTTGGTTGCCTTACGAATAATATTCGGGACTGCCTACCTCCACCTCACCTCGTCAAAATTCGCAAAGGTGGAGTCGCTAATACGGGCGGCCTATAAAACGGCACTGGGACTGCCGAAGACCACATCAACATCGCGCCTCATGTCTCTCGGCATCCACAACACACTCAAAGAAATCTGGGATGAACAAAGACTGTCAAAGCTCAGCCGCCTGACCGAACTCGAACAGGCCAAACCCTTCTGAAAGAGATACACCTCAAAGTACCCTACACAGTGGAGCAAAGGACGCAACTTCCTCTATCAATCCGCAAGAACATCTATGCATTCGACATTTAACCCGGAGAGAAGAAACGACACAGCCGAAAGCCTTCACGGAAAATGGGATGGCCACCCGGACACGGTCTATGTGGATGCAGTAGGTCCATTCCAAGGGCGGATGACCATCGCCATAACGAATCCCAAGGGCATCCTGCGCATCAACTGCGCATCAGCCCGTGCGTCCAACCCCACTCACGCAGAGGAGGCAGCCATTGCAGTAGTGCTAGCTACCAACCTAAAAACTATTTTACTCACAGACTCCCAAAATTCGGGCAGGAATATTACCAGCGGACTAATCTATCAGTCATGTCGGACACTATTAGCAAACCACCCTCCTAATCGGGCCTCAATCATATGGCTTCCGGGACACACGGAACACACGGCAGGGAACGACGCCGATGGCGTCCGTGTGCTGTGCGATGTCAGCGCACGTTAAAGATCCCCAGGTGGTCGAAATTACTCCGTAGCCCTCCACTACGGCTCTTCTTTCTCTCTTTACACTTTAATTCCCTCCTTCCTCCCTTCCCTTACGGCGCGGTTCGGGTGTCCACAGAGCAAGTGTGACAATTACTGCGCCTTTCCCTTCCTGTGAACCAATATAATTTTTTAACGACGCCGCCCACTGGCACACCCGAGCTTTCTTACACCGGGATCCCCCTTATCCGACGAGAAAAAGGAGCATATTATACAACCCGTAATCACCTTTGCTGAACACCTGCAAGCCTACAGACAGGCCAGACAGACATACCCCCCACCTCACAAAACTCTCGATAAGGGGAAAGAACACACCCTCCGCCGGCTACAAATACACTCTCGTTACACCATTTAAACTCCACCAATGGTACCTCTCACTTTACGCACCAGAGTGCCTACACTGTGGAGAAATAGCTGCGGTTTGTAGCAAGGTGTGGGCATGCCAATTATATCCCTTTGTTTATAAACTTCCTAATCCTAGTTTGGAGCAGTGCGAGGCCATTCTGCACAGCGAGGACACCGACCAACAACGAGGACTGGTTCGCAGGGCAAACGCTGCGGCGCAGGCCGCTGTGCTGCCGGAATAGGCGAACCACCCACAACTCCGAGACTTCCCGTTCACTCAATAAAGTTTTCAATCAATCAATCAATCAATCCATCGTGGAAGCGGGGCCGGTCCGGTTTTCGATGGAGGCGAAGAGCAAGGCGCCCATATGCTGTGTGATGTCAGCGCACAATAAAGAACCCTAGGTAGTCGAAATTTCCGAAACCCAACACTACGGCATCTCATAGCCTGAGCTGCTCTGGTGCTTTGGTAAATCCCATAAATCAAATCCTCCAAACCTCACTGGGTTCTTTTTTGACACGCAATGCTGAATGACGCAAAAATACCTCATATATTAAAGGCAACCTTAAACGTGTGGTGAGAGGGGAGTCTGAGATAATAATTGGTTTGCAGGAAAGACACAGCATCTGCGATACTCTGTGGACACCTGATACCAGCCGTTAACGGAACGGTGGAAAGTGGGAGCTAACGTTCACAGAGAAAGAGGTGCCATGGTGGAGGTCTAGGGAGAAATTTTGACTACCTCTAACGTGCCACCAAATTTTTATCTCTTGTAGGCCGTCATTGCACGCGCTACCGCTTAGGTGGTGGACGACGGCTGTTTTTGCGGTGCGCGGCTTTCTCTTCCTTTTTCTTTATTTTCTCGTCTGTCCGCACGAGGCAGCGGAGGTGGCTCAGCTGTAGAGCCAATAGCAGGCCCACGCATTTTCTTTTCCTTCTTCGTACAGCCACAACAACGACTGATTGATTGATTTATAGGAAGGGAAAGGCGCGGTAGCTGTCGCACTTTTTTTTCTGTGGACACCTCAACCGCGCCGTAGGGGAAGGGAGGAAGGTGGAAGCGAAAGTGGAAAGAGAGAACGAGGAGCCGTAGTGGAGAGCTGTGGAGTAATTTCGACCACCTGGGGATCTTTAACGTGCGCTGACATCGCACAGCACGCGGACGCCTCTTCGTTTCGCCTCCATCGAAACGCAGCCGCCGATGTCGGGTTCGAACCGCAGTATTCCGGTACAGTAGCCGGGCGCAACAACAACGACATCGCACAGCACGCGCATGCCGCTTGGTAGAGAGGTGCAATACAGCAGCTAGGCAGATGTTTGGCAAAAACACATGGCTTCTTTTCCGAGCGCTCATAGGTGCAAACCACACGCGCACCGAGACGAAGAAACACCTTCACAATGCAATACACGTATTTCAAGGAAATACGGCCCAGCTTGCACTGAAGCTCCGAGACCAGTACTTGAATACGACCCAAGACCCAAAGGCAGAAGCTTACAGGTACAGGGGAGACGAAAATGTTGAGCTAGATGAACCTTTCAAACTATACTAGCTCAAGGCGGCCCTAGCAAGAAGGAAACGCGAGACCACACCAGGTACACGGCGGTGGTACACGGCGGCAGTGATCCACGAGTCAAAAACGGTGAACGGGCTCACATTTAAAGCCGGAAGCGTTACAGGTCAGAGGTTAAATTAAAGTTAAATTGGTTCACAGGAAGGGAAAGGCGCAGTAACTGTCACACTTGCTCTGTGGACACCCGAACCGCGCCGTAAGGGAAGGGAGGAAGGTGGGAATGAAAGTGGAAAGAGAGAAAGAGGAGCCGTAGTGGAGGGCTACGGAGTAATTTCGACCACCTGGGGATCTTTAACGTGCGCTGACATCGCACAGCACACGACGCCTCGTCGTTTCGCCTCCATCGAAACGCAGCCGCCGTGGTCGGGTTCGAACCCGGGAACTCCGTCCGGCACAGTAGTCGGGCGTCTTACCACTGCACCATTCCGGCGGGGCTTACAGGTCAGAGGAGGTCGCCATCGCGTTAGCAGCGACAAACTATGATTCCAAAACAATCATAACGGACTCGCGAGGGGCGTATAGGAACGTTCAACGGGGCTGGTTCCGTACCTGGCCTACCGGCTACTAAACAAAATCTCGGACGTGGCCTACCGACTACTGCAAAGCAGCCTGTACGTGGGAAGTCCATATCACCACTATAGTCTGGACTCCGACCCACTCGGGGCTAGAAGGAAAAAAGGGAGCAGATGCCGCCGCCCGCGCGCTTAACCGGGCAACCTCGTCCCCTCCTCCTCAGAAGAATTCTCACCAGCCTACACATTCAGAAAAATTACTCAGCTGTACCAAACCAGACACAGTCTTTACCCCCACCCATGTAAATGGTTACCGAGAGCGGACTATCGCGTGTTTCTTCGCCTCCTTACGAGTACCCGGCATCACTTGAACATTTTGACAGTGTCTTCTCCGGGGAGGGCCCGCACTGCGTGGAAATGTTCCCGGACCTCTTCCATATGGTGTGGGAGTGCCTCTTTATCCCTGCTTTTGCGCCTAACCCAAACCCCAACCGGGGGGACTGGGAGTAATTTCTACCAGCTCCGACCTTGCCTGCTCCGGCATGAAAACTCGAAAGGCGTTGGTGAAACTAGCAATGGCGGCAGCGGAAACCACTAGGGTCCCGTACTAGGGCCT
Source organism: Amblyomma maculatum (assembly GCF_055883805.1). Taxonomy (NCBI): domain Eukaryota; kingdom Metazoa; phylum Arthropoda; class Arachnida; order Ixodida; family Ixodidae; genus Amblyomma; species Amblyomma maculatum. The sequence continues at coordinate 104,008,768 of NC_139352.1, forward strand.
CCACTAGTGTTTGTGAGGGGAAGGGCACTAAGCTTGAACTCTGCGCAACCATCATGTAACTATTTTTTATAAACATTTTCACCACCACCATGCCGCTTTTCATCTGTAAAATTATACGCCTCAAGGGTATTCTTAGAACACTTCGTAGGCAGTGCAGAAATCCTATGACCGGCTTTCAAAATATAATACCCGCCACGAAGGTGCAGTGGTAAGATTTCCCGACTGCTATGCCGGAGCACCCGGGTTTAATCCCGACCGCGGCGGCTGCGTTTCGATGGACGCGAAACGAAGAGGCGTCCGAGTACTGTGCGATGTCAGCGCACGTTAAAGATCCCTAGGTGGTCGAAATTACTCTGCAGCCCCCCATTAGAGCTCCTCTTTCTCTCATTCCACTTTCAATCCCACCTTCCTCCCTTTCCCTATAGCGCGGTTCAGGTTTCCACAAAAACATGTGCGACAAATACGGCACCTCTCCTTACCTAGGAACCAATCTGTGGTGGTGGTGGTGTAAAACTATTTGGTAGAGCCGCGAAATACTTGTTACAAGGGCTGGGCCGGCAGGCCATGCCTGACGGCGACCGCTTCAGCCCCGTGGACCATTCTCCCTTGTGAAGCCAGTTCTGAGCTGGAGACCGCGATCTCCCAAGCCTCGTTGTCCTTAAGGCTCCATTCGGCCTGTGGTTGAACGTCTGGGCATCTGAACATAATATGTTCGAATGTGGCTCTCGGGCCTCGCAGAGGGTACATTCGGATTGATGAGTAGAGGGGGAGAAGAGTGCCAGCAGTGCTCGGGAGGGAAAGGTTCGGACTTGAAGGTGTGTCCATGTTATTTGTTGTGGTTTAGTTAAGGAGGGGTGTGGGGGAGGGCAGTGCAGTCTTTCAGACCGGTAATGTAGTGCAATGTCGTTGTATGTGAACAGCCGATCTCTGGCGCTGCCTAGGTCATCGGTATCTGTTGCTCGGTCGACGTATGCTCGAGCAGCAGAATGGGCCGCTTCGTTACCGGGGTTGCTCGAATGGGCTAGTAGCCAGACAAGTTCTATGAGTCGGGTTGTTTGAACGTTGGTAGTTAAGATTTTGTGAGAGGCAGCATGTAGCTGACCGCGGGCAAAAATTTGGATCGCAGTTTTAGAATCGCTGAGAATAAGGGCGACAGTGGAAAAGACTATTGTGATGCCTATATCACTCTAAACAATTTCTCACCCTTAAGAGTGAAAATTGGCTTGTCCCCAGACGCTCACCCTTTCTTACCTAAAGGGTGACACCAATGGGGTACAAAAAATAGGGTGCAGATACCGCACCCTTAAAGAAGGGTGCCCAGCTTAAAATTTTAGAGGGTGCATTTGTTGCACCCTTCTCTAAGGGTGCACTTTTTCCTTTGCACCCTTACGAAATAGGTGGCAAAGGGTGCACCGCAGAGATTCGCCCTGAAGCAGTAGCCTGGGATTGATATGAGGCAGGAATTGTAAGCATAAATATAGAACTCTGGGGGCCCATATTCTTAGTTTGCATCGTTTTCGTTCTCAAGAGATTGGTACAAACACAGGAAATCCTTGTCAATGCTGACTGGCAACCCAACAGACATCTTTGAAATGCTTTAACCATTGCAGGAGAAAGTGAAAATGACACTTCGGACAGGTCAAAAGTGCATGAAAACTCATATTCAAAAGTTTTCATACACCCGTGATCTGTCCGAAGTGTCATTTTCCCTTTCCCCTGCACTGGTTAAAGCATTGCAGAGATGTCTCCTCGGTTGCTAGTCAGCATTGACGAGGTGTTCCTGTGTTTGTATCAATAAGTTGAGGGCAAAAACAATGCAACTAAGAATATGGGGCCAGAGAATTCTATATTTGTGCATGCATTTCCTGCCACACATAAATTCTAGGCTTCTGCTTCAGGGCGAGTCTATGAAGAACATCCTATAAGCATCTAAAACAAATACTTTCCATGTTTAGGTATATGTAATTTTGATGAGGCATAATGACATGTATACTGCTTAATTTGAAGGCCTATCTGTGCATGTCATGGAGATGCTTGGCATCTCCGTGACATGCATGCTGCTGCATGACATGCAGCAGACAAGCATGCTGAGCAAAAACATACCAATCATATGGCATGGAGATTCTTGAAACAATAATGGGGAAAAGTGTGTGCTGCAAAGTTACTCAGAGGCAGCTTTAGAATCATATACAAGTGACACCTACAGTTTTGGTAGCAAAGTTTATTCACACTATCAGCAAGTTATTTGGCTGGTTTATAGGGTTGGACAACTCAAAATTACTTAGGCTGGAGGAATGTCTACAATTTATTACAGTGTAGTATCGCAACATAATGACATGTCAGAGCAAGAGCAAAATATTGCATCACTTATTCAGTGCATGGCACCCTCTCCTACACAAATGGCTAAGAAATGTGTAGATATACAAAAACGGCATGTATATTTATGACAAGACAGCAGAACATACAACTCCTAGCACACGAAAATTGAGATACTTTAGGTGACTTTTCAAGAACTTGGTAGCCACCACTCTAGGTACAATGCATAATGAAAGAAGAGGCACCTAGAACATGTGTTGAATAGCTTGCAGTCATACTGAATGTTGAAGACCATGTTGGCGGACAGAACCGCTCTCAGTCACTCCACCCACTTGTCGCAGAGAACAGCTTTTCACGGTCCACCTGGATGCACAGCAGGTCGACATCTTCAATATTTTCCCCAGAGTATATGCTGACAGGAATAGCTGGTACACGAGTCCTGCAGTGGCAATAAAATATTGCATCAGTGCCGATTGCTGAAGAGGTATTCTTGCAACAAAAGTTGAAAGTGCACAGGAAGACACACTTGAGTAAAGACGACACAGGACACGCACTGTCCCGTGTGTCCTGTGTCGTCTTCACTTGGGTTTGTGTCTTCCTGTGCGCTTTTACCTTTCGTCAAGTTGCAATGCATCATCTAGCCCATCTTCGAGATTTGTTAAAGCATTCCTTCAAACCCACGTCTTTTATAGCTACTCAAATGCTACAAATTATCTCACTATAATACAAAGAATGTTAACAATACAAACGGCTTGTTTGGTATTTATGCACACAAAAGTTGCTTAAGCCAAATATAAATTTGTGGGCAAAGGCCAGCAAACCTGCAATGTCTAAATTGGCAGCTTTCGTTTTTTTTGTAATTATTCCAAATTTACCCATGTCAATGTGTTTGTAATTTAATTAAACACTGATGAAAACACACATGACACAATTTCTTTGCCAACTGTAATCTGCAAGTTATTTAGCGATGTCATTAAAAATTCGTTATGAAACAGAAAAAAAGTGGCACGAGTGCAAGTGGAATGCTGACAATAGGTATGTGCGGGAAGACTGCACATTTTAAAACTTAGCCTTTAGTTGAAAGCAGTTTTTTTTCATGTTGTATGATTGGGAAACTGCTCCACCTGCAGATACAATGTGCCACCTGCTCTTGCTCACAGTTCTAGGGCTCTTTGATGCTTCTGTTGCTCTTTACCATCATAGCTCTAAAGGAATTATTTTCTTCTTCAGAATACAATTTTAAATGCTACATGGTAAAGCTTATAACAAATCCTGAAGACAGTAAGCTATGGAATCAAAATGACATTCAGCAGCTCTTCATAATATGTTTTTAGGCCTTTAGATCACCTTTTATTTATGGTTTTACTTTGCATGTAGATTGACAGGACCATTGTTAGTCTTTCAGATTATAGACTCCCCTTTGGGTGGTAGAGGCCTATAGAACTGTGGCCATTACCTGCACATAAACATACCAGTTGTTATAAGATGATCGAGGGTAGAACAAGAGCAAGGTGGCTACATGGCATGAACGAGAATTGAAGGGTAGCAGAAAAGCTTCAGTTTCGAAGCCAATTCAAAATTTTGAAAAGGCGCTTGTCTATCTGGACACCATGAGCATCACTGGCAGGGAAGAACCTTTTACTTCCCAAGAAGAAAACTGAGAAAGGGAGGGAGGGGAGAGAAAGAGGGGCAGAGCGAGAAGTGAATTGTTTGCCTGGCAGAGCAGCGGACAGTCCGCTTGGCGAGGCGGAGTTCACGATCGTCAGATGTAAACAGTTTTCCGAGACTGCCGAAGTGTAAAACATACCGCGGCGGTACTCGCGTTGAAAAAGGTGATCGTGAATCAGACATCGCTGTCAAAGTTATCCTCCAAGCTGCCTGTGTGTGAAGTTGATCAGTAACTATCTTGGAAACTAATTGGGTTACAGGAAAAAGGACTGCATATTTGAAATCAGCATAAAACATTGAGTAATGCTTTATACTTGCAATACATTGGTCAGAGAAAAACAAAAATAGCTCTAGGACTAATACGTTCCTCCTTAATGCGTAAGTATATCGTCACAATTGTGTAGGCAGAGTTATTATCACGATTCCGTTCGAACAAAACGTGTTATGAGAAGAATAAGAGCGCATTCGACAGAGGACCGAATCTCGCTGGGAAAATAATTTAGTGCATCGTAATCATCATCATCATTATCATCCGCAGGACTATACCCACTGCAGGGCGGAGCCCTGTCCCACTGCCTTCCAATAACCCGGTCTTTTGCTAGCTGCATCCACTTTACTCTCCGAACTTATTAACCTCGACAGCTCACCTAAATTTCTGCCGCCGGCTGCTATGCTTTCCTTCCCTTGGAACTCAATTTGTTACCCTAAGCGACCATTGCGTGTCCTCTCTGCGCATTAGAAACCCAACCATGCCTATTTCTTCTTGGTTGCCACTGTAAAGTGATTCTCTACTTTTAGTTTACCGGGGCCGTCTACCACTGCTGCGAGCCGTCAGCATAGCACGTGCTGGTCGGACCTTGCTTACGGAACCCCACCGGCCCTGACAAAAAAGCTTAATGAGTTTCTGATTAAATGTTAATTACATTTCTCATCACACATTAACATTTCAATACATTTTCTTGATGCATTCTTGATGAGTTTCACAAGAAAGTTGGCCACCATGTTTCAGATGCACTCTTTGTGCATGAATTTTTTTTTGAACTCTTAATCCATGAGCGGCTATTGTCATCATAATGTGTATTATTTGATGTGCTTCTAATGTCCCTAGAGATTCCAGTGCGCACCCTAGTGTAGTGGACTGTTATGGCCACTGACACTGCAATTACCCCAGAAGGCTTTGAAGTAATTCGATTTTCAGATCGTCAGTTGGAGATGAAGTCCGAACTTCACATTTTATTTAATTTTGCATGCAACCATTGATGACACGCTCCTCATTTTTTTCACCACAGTGGTGTTAAAATTGCCACAAGTGTAACCTGAAAAAAGAGAAGAGGCATTTAATTAAATTAGTGTCACATAGATGGATTTTACTGCTCACATGCTCAATTTGCTACAGTGCCGTGCTTACCGGTGATATCATTTATCCGAACAGGGTCCAGAACTTCCTTGCACGTTGCATCTTTATTCAGGTTGCTTCACCTGTCGCAGAGGGACTTTTCTCTCAGTTGTTCGGTGAACATTGCCCGCATCATGCCCTTGAAAACTTTGCCGCTGTTGCTTTTCAGTCCATACGTAACCGATCTAGTGTGGTCTTTTCCACCCGGACAGCATCACCAAGAGGGATCTGCATAGGAATTTACGAAGCAACCAAGGAAACGATGTAACACACATATACAAGTCTCAATATATTTAGCCGAAGCAGTGTCACATGAGATGACTCAAACCTTGTACAAGTATGGCGTTTCATTCAATCAATGGAAATTTTTAATAACAGTAAGTCGCACATTTGCCTGCAATATGCGCACTGTAATGACTAAAGCAGGTAAAAATGCGGCTAAGGATATTATAACCGCTTCATATTGCCACCTGACGGTTCGAGGTAGCGCTTGAACGACGAAGAACAAGGTTGACGACTGGGCAAGTTGGTATAGGTTCATACTTAAGCAGCCAAAAGACGAGACACAGCAAAGAGGAGGACAGGACAAGGCTGGACTAGCAACCGATATACCGCACGCATTAATGAATGCCAGTTCATCATTATCAACAGTGATGCAGTCTTGCACACACCTTAAAAGTCCGTCCTGCAGCAAAGAATAATATAAGTCCTCCACATCAATGCTCATTGCAGAGCACCTACCCGGATTTCTGCCCATTAAAAATTCTAGCACCTTAGAAGAACTCGGAATCAAAAATGGGTCCTTAATTTTTAACATCTTTAGGTGCGTCTTCAAAAATCCCGAAATCTCGCACTGCCATGTTCGACGTTCCGAAACAATGGTCCTAAAAGGTATGTCCGTCTTGTGCGTCTTCGCCGAAAAGAAAACATCCAAGTTGGCGTCGGTAGCTGCCTTCACCTTCGAACTTAAAGCCTTCAGGTTGTGATCGTCTAACCAAGCGATAGCTTGCTTCCTGTAAGACAATGGCTTTGCTTTCACCTTCTTAAAATTCTTAGCAATCGCGGCCGAGGCTTTTTCAGAGAAACAGCTGTCAGGTACAACGACAAAGAAGCCTTCCTTATCAGATACCATTAGACGCATTCGTTTGTCAACCAGGTAGTCACATACTGGTTTCAGATTGTACCGTGGCCTCTGCTTACAATTCCTTGCCGCTATTACGTCCGTTGCTTCACTCAAAAACCGACTCTTCTCATCTTCCGAAACATGACGAGCAATATTTCGAGACACCGCCAGAAGATCAACTGGACTTACATCTGGTTGTAGGCAAAACTTCGGCCCACGCTCGTCATGTTTCGGAAGATGAGAAGAGTCGGTTTTTGAGTGAAGCAACGGACGTAATAGCGGCAAGGAATTGTAAGCAGAGGCCACGGTACAATCTGAAACCAGTATGTGACTACCTGGTTGACAAACGAATGCGTCTAATGGTATCTGATAAGGAAGGCTTCTTTGTCGTTGTACCTGACAGCTGTTTCTCTGAAAAAGCCTCGGCCGCGATTGCCAAGAATTTTAAGAAGGTGAAAGCAAAGCCATCGTCTTACAGGAAGCAAGCTATCGCTTGGTTAGACGATCACAACCTGAGGGCTTTAAGTTCGAAGGTGAAGGCAGCTACCGACGCCAACTTGGATGTTTTCTTTTCGGCGAAGACGCACAAGACGGACATACCTTTTAGGACCATTGTTTCGGAACGTCGAACATGGCAGTGCGAGATTTCGGGATTTTTGAAGACGCACCTAAAGATGTTGAAAATTAAGGACCCATTTTTGATTCCGAGTTCTTCTAAGGTGCTAGAATTTTTAATGGACAGAAATCCGGGTAGGTGCTCTGCAATGAGCATTGATGTGGAGGACTTATATTATTCTTTGCCGCAGGACGGACTTTTAAGGTGTGTGCAAGACTGCATCACTGTTGATTATGATGAACTGGCATTCATTAATGCGTGCGGTATATCGGTTGCTAGTCCAGCCTTGTCCTGTCCTCCTCTTTGCTGTATCTCGTCTTTTGGTTGGTTAAGTATGAACCTATACCAACTTGCCCAGTCGTCAACCTTGTTGAATTTCATTACAAGTTCGTTGGGCTCTTTTACATGTGTTACTTTCAACGTGCACAACCCGTCAGTGTTAGTGGCTTTGATCGTACTCTGCATCTGTCGAGACCGGACAGCGTCATGGTATGCCAAGCACCGAAGATGCCCTCCTGATGTGCAGTCCTTGTGTGGTTGGTTGCAGCCTTCTCCGGGCCATTCAAGCAGGATATGTCGCATTTTGGCGTCGGAATGGTGGAGACAAGCCCGTCTCTACAAAGAAATGCTACGTGTCCACTGTGTTGGCAGCGGTGATACTCGTCGCAGAGGTCAGCTAGCTGACTGGAGCAAGAATGCTGATGGACTAACGGAGTTCATGTGGAAGACAGTTCGCCTCACGTTGCCTTCTTGGAAGGGGCGCGCAAATGTTCAGGGTAAACTGCTAATCCTGGGAGACGAAGAGTTGGATGTAAGGCACAGGCGGATCTTGGAGCGTGGGCCGAAGTTTTGCCTACAACCAGATGTAAGTCCAGTTGATCTTCTGGCGGTGTCTCGAAATATTGCTCGTCATGTTTCGGAAGATGAGAAGAGTCGGTTTTTGAGTGAAGCAACGGACGTAATAGCGGCAAGGAATTGTAAGCAGAGGCCACGGTACAATCTGAAACCAGTATGTGACTACCTGGTTGACAAACGAATGCGTCTAATGGTATCTGATAAGGAAGGCTTCTTTGTCGTTGTACCTGACAGCTGTTTCTCTGAAAAAGCCTCGGCCGCGATTGCCAAGAATTTTAAGAAGGTGAAAGCAAAGCCATCGTCTTACAGGAAGCAAGCTATCGCTTGGTTAGACGATCACAACCTGAAGGCTTTAAGTTCGAAGGTGAAGGCAGCTACCGACGCCAACTTGGATGTTTTCTTTTCGGCGAAGACGCACAAGACGGACATACCTTTTAGGACCATTGTTTCGGAACGTCGAACATGGCAGTGCGAGATTTCGGGATTTTTGAAGACGCACCTAAAGATGTTAAAAATTAAGAACCCATTTTTGATTCCGAGTTCTTCTAAGGTGCTAGAATTTTTAATGGACAGAAATCCGGGTAGGTGCTCTGCAATGAGCATTGATGTGGAGGACTTATAATATTCTTTGCCGCAGGACGGACTTTTAAGGTGTGTGCAAGACTGCATCACTGTTGATAATGATGAACTGGCATTCATTAATGCGTGCGGTATATCGGTTGCTAGTCCAGCCTTGTCCTGTCCTCCTCTTTGCTGTGTCTCGTCTTTTGGCTGGTTAAGTATGAACGACGAAGAAGTTGGAGACTCTCGCGCGCTTCGGCTAGCTAGGACTGTGGACGCTTGAGCTTGTGTCTTCGTGTTACCATTTCCCGGGAACCTCTGTCTTGACTGTGTGTATCTGCCCCTGTTGCTGATATCCATAAATCCTTGTCTTCGTGACAGTTTTGGTGGAGCCGCTGGGTAATTGTCCTCTCAATGTCGCGCACCCCTTCGCGAACCAACGACACCGAGCTTTTGCCTGTGGACACGCCAGTTCATCGCGTCAGCCGGAGGAACCTGGGCCTTCCTCCTGAACACGGGCCCTTGGAGTCCACTTCAACAACGAGCCTCCGGCCAGCAACGCAAAGCACTACGTCGGTCATGCAAGGTACTCCTGTTTACTTTCAAAACCCCCGAGTGCCGAAATCGTTTCATGGCACTGCGCATGAAGACGTTGAGGATTGGCTAACCCAGTTCGAACGAGTCGCATCCTTTAATCAGTGGGACGACAACTTAAAGCTACGGAACGCCATTTTCTGCCTGGAAGACCATGCTTTGACATGGTATGAGAATCGAGAAGGCGCAATAACATCATGGCCCCAGTTCCGCCGTCTTATCGTAGAGGCGTATGTCAGCCTGGATAGGCGCGAACGAGCAGAACGTGCTCTACAATCACGGAAACAGATACCAAACGAGTCCGTCATGATGTATGTTGAGGAAATGACGAAACTATTTCGACGTGCTGATCCCAACATGTCTGAAGAGAGAAAGCTGCGCCACCTGATGCATGCGGTTAAAGAACAGGTTTTTGCTGGCCTTGTACGTAGGCCACCAACTACAGTTACCTCATTTTTAACAGAGGCGGTCACCATAGAAAAGATCCTACACCAGCGCCGCTCGGCGGTCTACGACAGCCCAATCCTCGCTACGACAGCTGCCGAGCCTCTTACAGCTGCTGTAAGCAATACTGAACAGCTCCGAGATCTTATTCGTGCAATTGTACGCGAGAAACTGCAGGTTTGTGGCACGTTCCAACCCAGGGGTGATTCTCTCGCACATATGATCCGCGAAGAGATTCAGCAAGTCACGCAGCCATCTCTGCATGTTGCTGAAGCTCAAAGTACCCCTGTTCCTGATTATTCTCTTCCGACTTACGTTGACATTCTCCGACGCCCAGTTCCCGTCCAAGCTCCGTTGTCTACGTTATCACCAACCCAGTGCATGCCCGTCCAGCAGCCAACGCAATACATTCCTGTACAGCAGCCAACGCGGTACGTGCGGCCACCGCGATCAAACATTCGACGAACGGACGTCTGGCAGGCCCCTCGGAGCCGCCGCCTTTGCTACCACTGTGGGGAACCTGGTCACATTTTCCGGTGGTGCCCTTATCGGGAACTCGGACCGGAGTGTTTTTACACCAACGCACCTAGACGCACGTTCGGACAACTACCTCGTGACATTGGAGAAAACCTCGCACAAGAGAACCTCCGGATGGCGCGCCGACAATCCAGGTCTCCATCCCCACGTCGGCAAACCCCTTCAACAACTGGTGACTTCCCGCGAGCACCGCCTGGTCGCTCGCCAAGCCCCCACCGGGAAAACTGAGTAGAGCGACCTCCGGAGGCGGGGCCGCTAAATGTCAGCACAAAAAAGTCCCCCCAATGAGAACAGATATGGATTTTGGAGCAGAAACGACAGCATTTGGTTCACGAGACCGGCTATCGCTGGACATCCCTGTGTGCATCGATGGTCATGTCAGCGCTTTAGTGGATACCGGAGCAGACTTTTCAATTTTGAGTGGGAAACTGGCAGCGAACCTTAGGAAGGTTATGACACCATGGTGTAGCACGCAAATACGCACGGCTGGGGGGCATGTAATTACTCCTATTGGGGCAGTGCACGGCTAGAATCCAGATTCGTACGTCAAGGTTCGTTGTCAGCTGCGTCGTTCTCCGGGAATGTTCTCGTGATTTGGTTCTCGGTGTGGATTTCCTGCGGGAATATGACGCCATCATCGATCTCCGACAGCGAACGGTCTCGTTCTCAACGGAGAAAGCGGCTGCCAGCCCCACCGATGGCCAACGTACGTGCGCCCTACGGGTTTCAGCCGGGTGTGTTTCAGTGCCTCCCCGCTCCAGCGTGTTTGTGAGTGTTGTGTGTGACGGGCTTCGTGACGGGCCGATAATAGCTGAAAGCCACCGTTCGCTTTTATTTTCTCATGGCATCTGTGCCTGCTCGAAGCCTAATTATTCTCAGCAATAGTAACTCTGAGCTTCTCGTCACGAACTTCACGTATGAATCTCGCCACCTCTATCGCTGTACTGCCATCGCTTTCGGCGTACTGTTAAAGGAAGTTTCTGAATGTTTTGCGTCTGACATTATTGATACTCCCAGTGTTCTAGACCACATCGATGTTAGCAGTGACCTTTCTTTCTGTCAACAACGCGCGCTGCGTGCCTTACTGCTGGAGTACGCCCCATGCTTTGCCTCATCATCCAAAGTCCGGCAAACGTCTATCACCAAGCATCGTATCTTAACGTCTAACGATGCCCGACCTATTCGACAGCAGCCGTACCGTATTTCGGCCAAAGAACGTGAGGCAATTCGGACACAAGTCCAGGAAATGCTTAATGATGATGTTATTCAGCCGTCTAAAAGTCCGTGGTCGTCGCCAGTCGTGTTGGTTAAGAAAAAGGAATGCACGCTGCGTTTTTGCGTTGATTACAGGAAACTGAATGACATCACAAAAAAAGATGTATATCCGTTGCCCCGTATCGACAATTCACTTGATCGACTTCGCAACGCCAAGTTCTTTTCCTCCATTGATTTAAAAAGTGGTTATTGGCAGATAGAAGTGGATGAGCGCGATCGGGAAAAGACTGCCTTTGTGACACCCGATGGCTTAAATGAATTTAAAGTATTGCCTTTCGGTCTGTGTTCAGCGCCAGCGACGTTCCAGAGAATGATTGACACCGTACTTGCTGGTCTTAAATGGCAAACCTGTTTGGTTTATTTGGACGACGTCATCGTGTTTTCAGAAACGTTTGACCAACATCTTAAGCGGCTGCGAACGGTATTGGACGCTCTTCGCTCGGCCGATTTGACACTCAAACCGGAAAAATGTCACTTTGGATATCAGCAGCTAAAATTTCTCGGTCATGTGGTTAGCGCTGACGGTGTCCGGCCTGATCCTGATAAAACAGCCGCTGTAGCCAATTTTCCCATCCCTACCACGAAGAAAGCAGTCCGACGTTTCTTGGGCCTGTACGCGTACTATCGCCGTTTCATTGCCGATTTTGCCAAGATTGCAGAACCTTTGACGCGCCTGACACGTGATGACGTCCCGTAAGTCTGGTCTTCCGAGCAGCAGGAGGTATTCACCGAGCTGCGCCAACGGCTGCACAACCCTCCCGTTCTTGCACACTTCAATGAGGACGCTGCCACCGAAATTCACACCGACGCCAGCAGTGTCGGTCTGGGTGCTGTTCTGGTCCAGCACCAGCAAGGCGAGGAAAGCGTGATCGCTTGTGCCAGCCGCACCCTTTCTCTGGCAGAATCAAACTATTCAACTTCTGAAAAGGAGTGTCTCGCCGTCGTTTGGGCCACAATGAAATTCCGACCTTACCTCTACGGCCGTAAATTTAAAGTTGTGACAGACCATCATGCTTTGTGGTGGCTAGCTACTCTTCGAGATCCATCAGGCCGTCTTGCACGGTGGAGCCTTCGTATGCAGGAGTTTGATTACTCTATCGTTTATAAATCCGGATGTAAACATGAAAATGCTGGCACACTGTCTCGATCATTCGTGGAGTTGGCCCATGACAGTACGGATGAAGACGCCCATTTTCTTGGCATTATCAGTTCCTCTGATTTAAAGGCCCGGCAACGGGCTGATCCAGACCTCAAATCTGTGATCGATGATCTGGAGGGTTTTGATTCTACAGTATCTCGACTGTTTGCTAAGAACTTGTCATCCTTCTGTACGCGCGACGGAATCCTCTACAAGAAAAGCGCCGGCAACAGTGACTGAGCCAATCTTCTAGTCATCCCTGCAGATCTCCGCGATGAAATCCTTCATGCTTGCCATGATGAACCCACCGCTGGGCACTTGGGCTTTGCACGCACTCTTACCAGAGTGCGCCAGGCCTACTACTGGCCCAAACGTACCGCCACCGTTCATCGATATGTTAGAAGTTGCCGCGAGTGCCAGCGACGCAAGACACCGCCATTGAAGCCAGCGGGTTTCCTGTAGCCTATTCCCCCCCCGCTAGTACCATTCGACCAAATTGGTATGGACTTTCTTGGCCCTTTTTCTCTATCGTCAGCTGGCAATAATCACTGATCGTGGCAAGGCATTTACAGCGCGTCTTCTTGAAGAAGTTTTCCAACTAAGCCAGACACGTCACCTAAAGACTACTGCTTACCATCCTTAGTCTAATGGCCTTACTGAGCGGCTCAACAAAACAATAGCGGACATGCTCGCCATGTATGTCGATGTCCGGCATAAAACATGGGACGAGATATTGCCTTATGTTACATTTGTATATAACACGGCCGTCCAAGAAACAACTCGATTCACTCCGTTTCACCTAGTATACGGACGCGATGTACAGACCATGCTCGACGCTATGCTGCCATGTGCGGCTGACGACCAGCTGTCTACCGCTGACGCAGAACAATTCACCAACTACTCTGAGGAAGCTCGCCAACTCGCCCGTAATCACATTACAAAACAGCAAGCAACAGATGCACGCCGATATAACGACCGCCATCGCTATGTCGTGTTCCAGCCTGGTGACAAAGTCTGGGTGTGGACACCTGTCCGGCGCCCAGGCCTGTCAGAAAAACTTCTCAATCGTTACTTCGGACCCTGCAGAGTGTTACGTCGCCTCTCAGAAGTTACATACGAGGTTATTCCAGACGGAACTGTACAGAGTTCTAGTCGTCAGTGCTCGTCTGACCTGGTGCATGTGCTTCGCATGAAGCCGTATTTACCCGCTGAAAGTCGTACTTGCCATCCGGAGCAGTTTTTTTTTCTGTGAGGTTGCGGTTTTATTTTTTCGAGGGGGGGGGGGGGGGAATAATGCCACCTGACGGTTCGAGGTAGTGCTTCAACGAAGAAGTTGGAGACTCTCGCGAGCTTCGGCTAGCTAGGACTGTGGACTCTTGAGCTTGTGTCTTCGTGTTACCATTTCCCGGGAACCTCTGTCTTGACTGTGTATCTGCCCCTGTTGCCGATACGCATAAATCCCTGTCTTCGTGACAATATGCATATTTAAGCAAAAACAAAGTAAACATCTCGTCACAACCAAACTCTGTAATAGCAACATCCGGTACAATGTCTGGCCACAGAATTCAAGCTGTCGACCTCTACTTGAATGCTCAGGCATCAGTAGCAAATATCCATTTATTCTAGTCGTCACTAGTAAAAACATTACAAAAATCAAGTAACGCGGTCAAAGAGTTGTGTTGAAATATGACCAAAAAATAATGAAAACTGGATGATTTGAACCACATCAGCTCACTTATCATATATACAAGGGCCTTATTGGAAATCTTGTTGAAAATAAAATACATAGCTAAACGACTCTTCGAGAGCAAAAGCAAATGCCATAATAAACGCAGCACAATAAAAATGCAACTTCACACTCCATGCAACCGCGAAATACGATCCCGGTAAAATGAAAAATGCTCCCATAGTGATTAAAAATGCAAATCTTGAAGCCGGGAATGTCACAGGCTGATGATAGCGGCATATAGTTTACGCACTTTGGAATAAACTATTATGCAACCAAGCCGGCCGACCGCGCCCTTCGAGGCCGAGAGCGAGCTCAGAGGCATGCCGCGCTGACTGGCCGCGGAGAACAAGTGTAAACAGAACGGCTGCGGGGGACGCTCCCGAACAGCAGGACGGGCCTATGCCCCGAGTAAAAAGAAAAGAAAAAAAAGGGGGGGGGAAGGGTCCACGGAGTAGCCGACTGAAAGGAGGTGAGGAAGAGAAAAGAGAAGGGAAGAAGGAGGTTTCAGGTGAGCGAGCGCGAAGTGTGTGACAGAGGAGGCGAGGGTGCGAGGAGGATTAAAGTACGCCAACATGGACCTTGCGGCACGAACGGAAACGGTAGAACAAACCGAGATGTTGCAAACTGTGCGAAATATCAAACTGTCGAACTAAACTCGTTTCATGAACCTCCTGTGCGTACTAAATGCAAGGAAAACGTATCACACGCATTAGTTCTGTTCAAGACAGTTGAGACTGATGTTCTTGCTCTAAATCTGTGTAACTCGCCGCGACATCTAACCACATGTGCGATGTCATTTCGGCAGCCAACACATTCCGGAGCATTCCGGCACAAAAAGACATAATGCAGCAATCCGTTAGGACACTTCCCACAAAGCGCAATGTGCCTAAGAATATGCTTACCTTTACAGGCGATCGCGTCAGCCGTGCACTGCGCTGTCTGCCTTCGTATCACCGGCACCGAACCAACCAGTGAGATTTCAGCGCGAGTGCTATGTAGTCGGCGCATATACCTCTTAGTCACGCAGAAAAAAAAATCGTCCATGCCTTCTTTTTAACATCTCAAACATGACCTGATGCAGCAGTCCTTACGCCTGAGCAAAGCACAAAGAAACACGGACACTTGCCGACACGATAAATGCCCGTTTGCGTTAAACACCACATCTAGAAGGCACTTCACAAGCGCAGTCACTTCCAGATATGCACGCGAAACGCAACATATTACCTGACAGTAAACAATCGAAGAAGCACATCCATCATTCGCCGAATCGTGGTCGAAACGGACCCCATCATGCTAACGGCCATATTATAGTGCCGAGAATAGGCACTATAGCCATATTGTCACGTAGTGGTGACGAGGTCGACGACACAATTGAAGGGTCGATGATTGCACTAAAGAAACTGTTTATTTGGGCTGACTTGCGCCCGCAAAAGAACTAAGCAAATCGGCGGCGGCGATAGAAACAAACGTGCTCGTCGATCGTCGAACAAAGAATGCCCGTCACACTCGGCAACGCTCAATTTAAAGTCTGCACAGAACAATCTAGATAACGTCGCAAACAGCACGGGCTGGAACATTGTGGAAAGACACCCGAGTGGCCGGAACCTTCGAGACAGATCTCGGTGCATCTTTCGCTACAACCAAAACTGATAAAGGCGTGACTTGCGACATCGAGCATTAACAAACAAAGATTACGGAACTGATACGCGGTCCAGAATCAGAGTGATAAGCCTGTATGCCGGCGGCTGTTAAAAAACAACAAATACTGTTTGAAGGTTTCGCGGCATTACTCCCCCCTTAAAAAAAAACATCGCCTCGATGTTCCAAAACAAAGAAACTTAAACATAAACACTGCAAAGTTTAAACACCACAGATTCTTTAACGCGCGTAATATGGCTTCAGTCGTACAACATGCACAATTTCTGGGCGTGCGCGTCGCCGTTGTGATGCTGACGTTCCGTCGGGAATGACTTCATAGTCCAGTGGTCCCACGCGGCGAAGGATTTTGTATGGCCCAAAGTATCGACGCAACAACTTTTCACTTAATCCGCGACGGTGAATTGGTGTCCAAACCCACACTTGGTCTCCTGGATTGTACTCTGCATGGCGTCGTCGTAAATTGTATCGTCGACTGTCGGTGCGCTGTTGGTCTTTAATACGCAGCCGTGCGAGTCGTCGGGCTTCCTCTGCACGCTGCAGGTAGGCGGCGACGTCAAGGTTGTCTTCGCTGGTTACGTGCGGCAGCATTGCGTCGAGCGTCGTCGTGGGCTCCCTGCCGTACACAAGCTTAAACGGGGTCGCTCTGGTCGTCTCCTGGACTGCCGTGTTATACGCGAAGATCACGTACGGCAAGATGGTGTCCCAGGTCTTGTGTTCAGCGTCGACGTACATAGCGATCATGTCCGCGATCGTTTTGTTCAGGCGCTCCGTGAGGCCATTGGTCTGGGGATGGTACGCAGTTGTTCGTCGATGGCTTGTGTGACTGTATTCCAGGATGGCTTGCGTCAACTCTGCCGTAAACGCCGTTCCCCTGTCCGTGATGAGCACTTCTGGGGCGCCGTGTCGCAAGAGAATTTGTTCGACAAAAAATTTGGCGACTTCTGCCGCGGTACCATTTGGTAGTGCTCTTGCTTCGGCGTAACGGGTAAGGTAGTCAGTGGCCACGATGATCCACTTGTTACCCATAGACGAAGATGGAAAGGGG
This sequence comes from Amblyomma maculatum, assembly GCF_055883805.1. Taxonomy (NCBI): domain Eukaryota; kingdom Metazoa; phylum Arthropoda; class Arachnida; order Ixodida; family Ixodidae; genus Amblyomma; species Amblyomma maculatum. Next base: position 104,025,724 of record NC_139352.1, read on the forward strand.
CCGAGGAGATCCATCCCAATTTGCTGAAAGGGCAGGATTGGGGGCGGAATCGGGTTTAGTAGTCCTGCTGGTCTGATCGGTGGCGTCTTGCGTCGTTGGCACTCACGACACGTCTTCACGTAGTGGGCAACTTCGGCAGGCAGTCGCGGCCAGTAATACTTCTCTTGGATTCGACGCAACGTGCGCGCAAATCCGAGGTGGCCTGCTGTGGGCTCATCGTGCAACGCCTGCAGAATTTCTTGCCGAAGGGTTTTAGGCACTACGAGAAGCTGCGCGGTCTTGTTGGGTGCGAAGTTCTTCTTCACGAGGAGGCCATTGCTTAACGTGAAGGATGATAAATGTCGCCTGAACACACCAGGAGGGGAAGCGGTCTTTCCTTCCAAGTAATCGGCTAGCGCTTTCAGCTCAGGGTCTGATCGCTGTTGTTCTGCGAAACTGCTGGCGCTTACCGGTCCCAAAAAGGCGTCGTCGTCATCGTCCTTCGGGGGAGCATCGACGGGAGCGCGGGATGAGCAGTCTGCGTCGGAATGCTTTCGGCCCGACTTATAGACTACAGTCATGTCAAATTCTTGAAGTCGTAGGCTCCATCTGGCAAGGCGGCCGGAAGGATCTTTCAAATTAGCCAGCCAGCAGAGCGCGTGATGGTCGCTTACCACCTTGAATGGTCGGCCGTATAGGTATGGACGAAACTTAGAAGTGGCCCAGATGATTGCAAGGCACTCCTTCTCGTTCGTCGAGTAATTCACTTCGGCTTTTGTGAGTGACCTGCTAGCGTAGGCGATTACTTTCTCCTGTCCGGCACTCTTCTGGACGAGAACGGCTCCTAGGCCCACACTGCTCGCGTCGGTGTGAATTTCGGTCTCGGCGTTTTCATCAAAGTGGCCAAGTACGGGAGGGCATTGCAGGCGGCGCTTGAGTTCGTCGAAGGCTTCTCCTTGCGGCGCTTCCCATTTAAAAGGTACGTCAGCCTTTGTAAGCTGCGTCAACGGTTCGGCGATCCGCGAAAAGTTTCTGACAAATCGTCGATAATAAGCGCACAGCCCAAGGAATCGGCGCACAGCTTTCTTGTCGGCAGGCGGTGGGAATTGTGCGATTGCAGCTGTTTTCTCCGGGTCTGGGCGAATACCGTCCTTGCTAACGATGTGACCTAGGAATCGGAGTTCTTCGTAGGCGAAGTGACACTTCTCTGCTTTTAGCGTTAGTCCCGATGACTTGATGGCTTCCAGCACTGTTTGTAGTCGTTTTAGGTGGTCTTCAAAGTTTGACGAGAAGACAACAACGTCGTCCAAATATACCAAACAAATTTGCCACTTCAACCCTGCCAGGACTGTGTCCATTACTCGTTGAAACGTGGCTGGTGCGGAGCAGAGGCCAAATGGCATCACCTTGAACTCATAAAGGCCGTCCGGTGTGATGAATGCGGTCTTCTCGCGATCTCTTTCGTCGACCTCAATTTGCCAATATCCGCTCTTCAGGTCCATCGATGAGAAGTACCTTGCATTGCAGAGTCGGTCGAGAGTGTCGTCGATGCGGGGAAGCGGGTAGACATCCTTCTTTGTTATGCTATTCAAGCGGCGGTAATCAACGCAGAAGCGAAGTGTGCTGTCTTTCTTCTTGACCAAAACGACTGGTGCCGCCCAGGGGCTGTTCGAGGGCTGGATTACGTCATCACGCAGCATTTCCTCAACTTGATCGCGAATGGACTGGCGTTCTCGCGGCGATACACGATAAGGGCTTCGGCGCAGAGGTCGGGCGTGTTCGTCCGTTATAATGCGGTGCTTGGCCAGTGGTGTTTGTCGTACCTTCGATGATGACGAGAAGCACTCCCCGTAGCTTCGAAGAAGACTGAGAATCTGGTCTTTCCTGCTGTGGGTCAATGCCGGGTTGATGTCAAATTTGGGCTGACGGAATTGGTCCGGTGCGTCTTCCAGCGTTTGGTCGTGGAGGGCGAATACATCTTTGAGGTCGGCTAATTCGTCGAGAAAAGCGATGGTCGTGCCCTTGTTTAGATGCCGGTATTCTTCAGTGAAGTTTGTTACCAGCACCTGAGCTTGTCCTTTCCGGAATTTCGTGATGCCTCTTGCGATGCCGATACCTCGTTCCAAGAGCAATTGGATATTTCCTTCGACAATTCCTTCAGCAGTTTCAATGTCTGTGCTACCTACGCTGAGGCGATGCTTGATCGGGGCGGCACGGTCAATTCTCCGTCGAGGACGTTTAGAGCGACGTGTTGCGTCGAAGTCGTCGTAGCAGGTATGGCTTTGTCTGCAGAGAGCTTGATGAGCTTGGATCGGAGGTCGATGATAGCCCTATTTTCATTTAGGAAGTCCATGCCTAAAATCACGTCGCGGGAGCACTGCTGCAAGACCACAAAGCTGGTGGGGTAAATACGCCCATTTACGGTTATTCTTGCAGTGCATCGTCCCGATGGAGTAATCAGGTTGCCACCTGCGGTGCGAATCAGCGGGCCATCCCAAGCGGTGGTAACTTTTCTGAGCTGAGAGCCTAACGGTCCACTAATGACTGAATAGTCAGCTCCGGTGTCTACTAGGGCAGTGACTCTGCGACCGTCGATATCAACTTCAAGGTCACTTGTTCGCGTCCTCGCATTGCACGTGGGCCTTAGTGTCCGATCTCGGCTCCGTCGTTTCTTCAGGTCATGGCCGGGGCATACCGTTGTTACTTCGCTGGGCGGCGGTGTCTGCTTGCACTTTGGTCGTGTTGTCGTCGATGACGTCGTGTGGAGCGGCAATGAAATAGCGGTGTCGTCGTTAGTGGTCGTCGGCGGCGGAGGATCTTCGTCTTTTCGCCGTTGAGCAACCTCACCTCCAAAGGTTGTTGCCGTCCTTGCACGTAACCGCGGCTCGGCGACGCAAATCGGGCATTGTACGGTGATGGGGAGCATGACAGACGCCTTGGCGACGAGTGCTTTCCGCTGCGCAGGAAGTCGTTGATTTCCTGTGGTCGCTCGCCAGGACAGGGTCGTGGGGCGTCGACAGCGAAAACACGGAGGCCGATCCGCCTGTACGGGCAGTGACGGAGGATGTGTCCTGCCTCACCACAATGGAAGCAGAGCGGTCGGTTGTTTGCTGTCCTCCAGGCGTCGCACTTTCTGGGGCTTGGGGGTCGTTGGTAGGCTTGGCGGGCGGGGACCAAGGTGCGGCTTTCGGAAGCAGGATGGTAGCGACGAGGGCTTGGGAGGTCGCGTCGGGGTGCAGGACGACATAATGCAGCTGCATAGCCCATCGCTGCCGATTCATGCTCTGGAGCCGTCGGACTCGTCGCTTTAGGAACGCCCAGCGCCCGCTGAACTACTTCACGGACGACGTCCGCGAGCGTCGCCACCTGGGGTTGTTGCGATGATGGTAGCATTCGGCGGAGCTCCTCTCGCACGATCTCCCGGATGAGGCCCCGAAGGTTCTCTCCGCTTGCAGATGCGTTGGGGTAGTGGGTTGAGCAGTCCGGCTGAAGTGGTCGCTCGTAGTGGCGCATCCGGGTGGCCAACGTCTTCTCGATAGTAGATGACTCCGTTTCAAATTCCGCCACGGTTTTTGGCGGATTTTGGACAAGACTTGCAAAAATCGATTCTTTGACACCTCGCATTAAAAATTTGACTCTCTCACCTTCGGTCATGTTAGGGTCGGCGCGGCGAAAGAGACGCTTCATCTCCTCAACGTATGCCAGGACAGGCTCGTCAGTAAGTTGAAGTCTTGACTGAAGGAGGGCCTGGGCTCTTTCCTTTCGGACAATGCTTGAAAAGGCAGCCAAAAACGCTTCCTTGAAAATCTCCCAATCCTTCATAGCTGCCTCATGATTTTCGTACCAAACTCGGGCATGTCCTTGAAGAGCAAAGTAGACCTGCCTGAGTTTCGCAGCGTCGTTCCAACCGTTGAATTCTGCCACACGGTCGAAAAGGTCCATCCAGTCTCCAGCATCTTCATCCGGTCGTCCGTGGAAGCAGGGGGGCTCACGGGGTTGGACGAAAACAACCGGTGCTGTAGTAGGCTGGGCCATTGTCAGCGTCGATGCCTTCCGAGATCGAATGGGTTCAGGCAGCAGACCGTGTTCGGGTTGTAGGCCTTGGAGGCGGCGGCTGGCTCGGTGACCTGTAGGTTGGTCTTCCAGGGCGACAGAATACGGCTGAGGTCTTCGCTTGAAGGATCAAGGGCAGCACCTCCACCAGATGTCACGTAGTGGTGACGAGGTCGACGACACAATTGAAGGGTCGATGATTGCACTAAAGAAACTGTTTATTTGGGCTGACTTGCGCCCGCAAAAGAACTAAGCAAATCGGCGGCGGCGATAGAAACAAACGTGCTCGTCGATCGTCGAACAAAGAATGCCCGTCACACTCGGCAACGCTCAATTTAAAGTCTGCACAGAACAATCTAGATAACGTCGCAAACAGCTACCAGCACGGGCTGGAACATTGTGGAAAGACACCCGAGTGGCCGGAACCTTCGAGACAGATCTCGGTGCATCTTTCGCTACAACCAAAACTGATAAAGGCGTGACTTGCGACATCGAGCATTAACAAACAAAGATTACGGAACTGATACGCGGTCCAGAATCAGAGTGATAAGCCTGTATGCCGGCGGCTGTTAAAAAACAACAAATACTGTTTGAAGGTTACGCGGCAATATTGTGAAATTTGAAAAGTAAGAACATTGGTATAGTGCTCTAGAAGATAGGGCAGTGTGACGACCGGCGGCGGAGAGCGGGCCGCTTTTGCGATGACAGGAACCGACTTCCGCGAGAGGGCGCGACCTGCAACAGGGGTGCCACGTTCGGCGCTCGGCGCGTAGCCGCTGCGGGGACAGCGGAGGTACAGATGAGCGGTGCGGTTCTGTTTGGAGCTATTTTCCAACGCTACGCCATTGGTGCGGTATTTAATAAAGAGACTACTTATTCCAGGGGCTTAAACTGATCCATGCAATTCCTTTACGTCTCTGTGGAGACGCCTTGCACGCTTTGGTATTCCTTCAGAGCTGCGTGCGATGTTTGAATCGCTATTTGAAACTCTTTCAACGTTTTTTATTCCTGCGGACAGCCACAAATCGTCAGATCAGATATTTGTACGCATTGTCTCCAACGAAGCGTGGACTTTTGTATTCGTTCTTCCCGCAAGGAGCGGTATTATACGCGGAGGAGAACAGTATACGTGAGAATCAATGCTTAATTGAGCTTTATGAGGGCTCTTTGCGAATCTTTTACGAACACCTGCTTACATTTTGCAGCTTGCGCTTATCAATATATGACAACGTTTATCTTAAATCATCAGCAATTTGTAATTTATCTCCTTAATTGGTGTTCTTTCTGCACCTTAATCACCGCTTACACAAATTACAGTGCGCGAGCAAAATATATTTATTCTTAACCATATAAATTGAAGCATTGCACTGTGTGCCGGCGAAAATAAATGAACATATACGCCACTCAAGGATTTATTTTTTGTTCGCGATTAACAAATACATATGTCACGGACAATTGTTTACGTGCCGCTCACGAAAGGGTGAAACAGTTGTACAGATGAAAAAAAAAGTCAAGTACAGCTAGGGCAATGCTTCAAATAAAATACGAAAAATTAAACCAGTCACTTAAGAAGGAATGCGGTTATAGTCGGCACTTGAGTGTGGATCGTTTAATAGCATATCAATGGTAGATGTACAGAGCAAATAAAAAAAAACACTTATCATTGCGTGTCACCTTGGCAAGTACTGTGGTTCTTGTCGCGCACCGAGAGAGAACGGAAAAATGCGAAACAAATGAGGAGCACCTAATAAGCAAGTAATTAATATAAGGTTAAATTCAAATTCGGACACTAATGCGTGTTTATTTTCGAGTGTGTGGTACGAAATATGAGTAATCGAAAGCACTAGTTAAAGGACTGTAATGGGGCGACTTGGCGACTACTCTTTACAAAACTAATCAGCGCGCTATAATTGTTTCCCTAAGAAAATTATAACAAGGTTAATATTACACATGAAATACTTCCAAGGAAATTTAATTATATTTTCCTTTGGGAACTGTTGTCGCGTTTCTTTGACTTCGCAAAAAGCGAAGCCGCAAAAGCACATGAAATTTCATTACTTCGAAGTAATGAAATTTCATGTGCTTTTGCTTACACTTGATCAAGTGTAAGCTTTCTGTTCCAAGCAGATAAAATGTTTCAGCTTCAACACTCTACAGGATTGTTGCAAAATATAAACTGCACAGGAGTCCAGAAAGATCGAGTCAAATTGTTGGGCAAACTGTGACCTAGCTTCGAGCCTATAGCGCAGCTTTTGTTCATGGTGAGAAACCGAGTGCCGGTCTTACAACCTCTCTTTCGCAGCGTGTTAAAAGCTGATCGAAAATCCCGCCATATAGTAAACTAAACGTTTTGACTTTATAATAATGGTCTAGCGGCAGCGAATTACGCGCATACTATATAGCATCTGCGTCCTCTATGCGTCGTTTTTTTTTTTTCAAAGCTATTCTTTTTCTTTTTCATTTTGTATGTGCACCAAAACATCTCTAGAGCGATTTTCTGGGGCTAAGAATCACTTGCATATTGCCTGTTGCTTGAGCACGCAGAATAAAAAAAAAGCTACTTAGAATAAAAACATTTTCTGGAACAATTGAGTTACCGTCAAGCTATAACGCATCAATTGAGATTAAATGTCTTAAGTAAACACGCATCTCCGGGTATTTAAAGCCATCCGTTACAAGAAATTCCAGTTTATTGAAAGACAAAAAAAAGGTTTGTCCTTAGATTAACGTACACTTTCACTAAGTTGTTGACTCCTAAATATCGACAGTCATACCTCTACACGCGTTCGATTGCACGCCCGAATTGTAGCTTAATTGTTTGTGCACTGCTTTCGTCTTTCCATGGCTTCAATTGGTTTAATTAAGCTCGGCTGTTTCCGTTTTTCTTTATTGCCTTTCATATGTCTATATTTTTAATTGTCCGCTTTCTGAATCGTACGTTTGCCGTGCCGCACAAAAATTTCAACCCTTTCTTCACCTTCACGGTCACTCTATTCAGGATGCCGCATGCCTCCCACACACCCCTTTCTCTCTCCCTGTTAGGCGACACTTTTTTTTTTTTTTGCAGTCTTTACTTACTGCTTCCACGTTTCCAGACCCACTGTGTTCTGTTATTCAATAGCCTGTTTACCTGCTTGTCGTTCGTTTTTCATCTCCTTGCTATCATCTACCTTCAGCGGGATACTCTATATTTAATTCAATCGATCAGCAATGCCGACTTTTCTAGTGTTTTCAGGTGACGCAATGTAGTCGGCATGGTTTGCATGTCAATGAACAGAATATACTATTTTGGACTTAATAATTGGTTACTGATGACCAGCTGTATTTATTCAGCGCTCGAACGCATGTGTTGCACGTTTTGACTTCATACATCCTGGCTCCACACCGCCCTCTTTTCAAAACGACTACATTCCAAAACGCGAATTAGGTGCTTTAGGAATGCTAACTCAAGCTGTACGGCGAATGAACCGTGCTGTGCGAGTCTGAATTCGTGCGCGCGCCCCTCTCCAAGCTGTTTTCTTCGGAGCCCAAGAGCACTATAGCCCAACTACTGTCATGTTGCTTCCCCGAGGTGTTGCCCACGGCCAAAATGTAAAATATATTAGATGAGAGCTAACAGTACTGAGCCCCGTTAGTCGGCATATTTGTAAAATGTTGACACTAGCAGATCGAGACGAGGCACAAGCGAAAAAGAACGTACTGATCCGCCCCGCCGCGCAGCCGGCCGAGCGCCCGCGCTCGGACGGCTGACGCACCAGTTGCTGGTGGCGCCCTCTGTGCTGCGGCGCCTCCGTCATCGCAAAAGCGGCCCCCCGCTCCCATACATTTCGCGCGCGGTCGTCACACTGCCCAATATTCTAGAGCACTATAACATTGGTAGTGGGTAGATACCGGCGGCCTCCTGGCGGTGAAATTTTGTTTCAATTTCAGTTGCAATTTTAGAAAACACTTGTGTGTAGTTTTAATTTTAGCGTTATTTGTGGCGCTGTATTAAGGTGTTGGGTTATATCAGCAGCGCCACTTGTGTATGAAAGGCTACGAAGTTACGCAGCCCCACTCCCAGCATGTTAAGTGATATCTGTTATGTTCGGGGCGTTGGAGCCCCGTGAGCGAGGAACCTCTCTATTCGGTTGCTGGGTAAAGACTACTTTATTGTGCTTTGGGAGAGAGGGAAGAGAAGGAGAGAGAGAAGTGCGAGCGCCTGTAAAGAAGGCATTGCTTCTCGTGCCCTGGTCGCGCACATGGTCCCAGGACGGCCCAGTTCAGAGGCAACGCACGCCTCGGGCTCCGCGCGTCGCCGTCGGCGCAGGCCCCCGCTGATCTCTCCGAAGCGGCCGTGCGTCCGCTTGCTTGGATGCGGTGTGGCAGTGCGTCGGTTCGCGTACACAACAATATCCTTGCCCGTAACACCCTAAAGCATATTGGTCCAACCATAGCACCCCTTCGCTACGCAAGAAGAGGATTTGCAATGGCACAAACACCCAAGACTCAGGGTGTAAGCGTGTTTTGTATGAAGCAAATGTCCAAAAAGTTGTTTTTGTTTTCACAATGTATGCTAAACAGAAATGAAAACATAGTAAAGAATATACATTCGCTTAGTGATGTATACTTTCCCTCATTTGAGAAAGTCAATGTATTTCCACATTAGCTCCTATACAAAAATACTGTTATGGTTTCCAAGCACAAAACTTCTTAATCGTAAACGTAAAAACGTTTACGATTAAGATTCTTAAACGTAATCTCAAATGGCTCGGTGGCTGTGCCAACACAGTTCTCTAATCCGCTCGCTTCGCCATGCAGGTGCTCTCGCCCCTCATCGTCTGCGTCATGCTCCCTGGAATGTTTTTCGCTCCCTGGTCGAGCGCGATCGAGCATGCGCCCCTGCACGACGCAGCTTACGGAGGTCCCATCAACAAGGCAACCAAAAACGCCCCTTTTCCTGCAATATCGGCTCAAAACAACTGGATCCTCAGACTAGATTGGAAGGCCCTATCGTCAGCCACTACATTCAACGTGTCAACTATAAATGAACAGCGACCGTCACCGGCACTCTGTGGGCTCGGTGGCTGTGCCACAACACAGGTCTCTAATCCGCTCGTCTTCGCCATGCAGGTTGGTGGCCATTACAGTCTCTTTTCAAAGAAAACGAGTAACTGTTTTTTGGTGCAGCTCCCGAGCCCTCAGTGCTGCCTTGCTATCAGTGTTGAGTGTCTTCACGTTGTTCATTCTTTGTTACTGTCGTGTGGTGATATTGAGAGCAACCCCGGCCCTGACAAGCTAGACATTATTCTTGACGAACTAAAAAAGATGTCTTCTGGCCAGACCAAATTAGTAACTGAAGTGCAGGAGCTTAAGAGCCAACTTCTCTCAATGGACCAAAAAATGGCAGATTTCACCACCCGTGTAAGCACTTTAGAAACTCACTGCGGAAATCTGTCTACAATACGCACTGACCTAGAAGCAATCCAAATCACTACGACCGAAACGACTCGCCTAGTTAGTGTGCTAGAGGCTCGCCTGGAAGACGTTGAAAAACGCTCCTGGCGAAACAACCTAATTTTCTATGGTTTACCTGATACCAACCACTCTGAAACCTATTCGCAATCCGAAGAAATAATCACTCACCATTCCTCTCAGTACCTTGATATCCAGTTAAGCCCAATCGAAATTGAACGTGCTCACCGCCTTGGAAGACACTCTCAGGATCGGCAACGCCCGATTATCGTCAAATTTACATCCTTCAAAACAAAAGAATCAGTTCTTTCCAAAGGTCCAAAGTTCAAAGATACAGGCTACAGCGTAGGTGAAGATTTTTCGCGCCGCGTCCAAAATTGCCGAAAACAGCTTATAGCTTTCGCTAAGGCAAAGTCTGTGTCTTATTCCCTGCGGTTTAAAACGCTGCATATCGGCCCAAAGCGTTACATTTTTGATGAAAGTTCTGAAACTGTTAAAGAAATATCTTAACAATCAACTCACCCCTGCCGGCCACCGCATTATTCCCCACCTACTCCTCGTGCCAACTTTTCCCTATCGGTTATCTTTACTAACGTCCGCCGCTTCTTGCCGAAACGCGATATCGTGTCAAACCTTATTTCATCATCAGGCAGCGATCTACTTGTATTAAACGAAACGTGGTTGAACAGCGATATAAATGACTCAGAGATCTTGTTTGATTTGCCAAATTTTCGTCTTTTTCGCGCCGATAGGAAAGAAGCCCGCGGAGGGGGAGTTCTAATTGCCGTAAACGAACAGTTATCATGCTCCGTCATCAATGTCTGCTCGGACTTGGAAATACTATGGCGCATGTGCCGTGCTTCACCCCTGCCACTTCTAATTGGGGTGGGCTATAGACCACCTCGAAGTAGTCCCGACTTTCCTCGCAAGCTTCACAACATCCTAAATCAACTGGTTTCAAAGCATGCTAAGGCACATATCCTCCTTTTTGGGGATTTCAATTACCCCAATATCGACTGGAATAGTCAACCTCAGCCCATAGTCAGTCAAGAAGAGTCGAGAGAATTCCTTGATGTCTGTCTTAATTTTATATTGACCCAATTAGTATCTGAACCAACACGTGTCGCAGCAGAAGCAGTTAACACTCTAGACCTCATTCTGACCACTCATCCAGATAGCTTAGAATCCCTTACGTGCCACCGCGAAATCAGCGACCATAAAGTAATTCATGCCACTTTCAGCTTTACACCTGTGTTAAAAGAACCTTCCCGGAAAACTATTATGCTCTACAACAAGGAAAACTACGAAGCAATCAGCAATGAATTAAATAACTTCTTGTCAATATTTGAAACATCCTTTCATAGCAGAAGTGTAAATGAAAACTGGACTCTCTTCAAACATAAAATAGCTGACGTAACCAATAAATATATCCCGACGTGCAGTTTTAGGAAGCGTAATCAGAAGCCGTGGTTCACCAAAACACTAAAAAGACTCGAAAATAAGAAAAAACGCGCATTTCGTACAGCGAAGCGACAAGGAAGCCCAAATGCGTGGGTAAAATACCATGAAGTTGAACACTTGTACTTGGCCGCGATTGTTAAATCTAAGCGCTCCTTCTACGAAGTCGACCTACCAAAAATGATAGTCGATAACCCCCCAAAATTCTGGAAAGTGATAAACCCAAAAGCGCTATCACCCTCACTAACAATGCCGGTGTTACAATGACTGATACCGAATGTGCAAACGCATTTAACACTGCTTTTTCGTCCGTTTTTACTGCCAAATCCGAATTGCCCTTTTCTACATTACCACTTGTTATCACCGCAGCCATGGAGCCCGTAACTTTCAACAGTAGCGGATTTTCATGCATAATTGATAAAATAAAGAACTCAACCGCTACCGGCATAGATGATATAAACTCAAAAATTTTAAAGAACGCTAAACTAACTTGCTCCAGTATCCTATATGGACTGTTTACGCAATCATTGTCTGAAGGAACCATACCTGACGACTGGAAAGTGGGGAAGGTCGTTCCCATCCACAACAGGTACTACTGATTCACCTCTTAATTATCGGCCTATTTCATTAACAAGTGTACCCTGCAAATTAATGGAACATGTCATTTACAGCCAAATCATACACTTCATAGATTCCAATCACTGCCATCAGTCCCAGCATAGATTTCGGAAAGGATTTTCCTGCGAAACTCAGCTAGCCATTTTTCTTCATGACATTCACACCAACCTTGACACTAACCTACAAACTAATGCCATAATCCTAGACTTTGCTAAGGCTTTCGACAAAGTACATCATCAACGCTTGCTTCTCAAACTCTCTCAGCTGAACATAGATCCAAACATCATCGCGTGGATTAAAGAATTCCTCACGCATCGTTCTCAGTCTGTCTTCATTAATAATCAGCCCTCCCACCCGCTTCCAGTAACCTCCGGCGTCCCGCAGGGTTCCGTTCTCGGTCCTTTGTTATTTCTTATTTACATTAACGACCTACCCCAGCATGTATCTTGTCATAACCGTCTGTTTGCTGATGACTGCGTTATTTATCGTTCAGTAACAAACCCTTCTGACCAAGAATCCCTACAGGCTGACCTAAACCATGTGCAAAACTGGTGTTTGCAGTGGCTGATAACACTCAACCCTAACAAATGTAAGTATATGTCTTTTCACCGCCGCCGAAATCCTTTTGTTTTCCAGTACACAATTTCTAACTCCTCTGTCGACCTCGTCCAGTCGTACAAATACTTAGGTATCACCATTTCTAATGATTTATCCTGGCGTCTGCTTGTGACTAACCTTATATCATCAGCTAATAAAACACTTGGCTTCTTGAAACGTCACCTGCGGGATGCCACTCAACATGTAAGACTACAAGCATACATTTCACTCATCAGAACTAAACTGGAATTCGCATCAGCCATCTGGAACCCTCACAGAGCATATCTAACAAACGCCCTCGAAGCTGTGCAGAACTGGGCCACCAGATTCATTCATTCATCGCATTCATACGACGTTAGCATATCATCTCTAAAATTGCAATGAGGTCTATCTAATCTTTCTGCTCGCCGTCGCACTGCCAGTCTCGTCTTATTTCACAAGTTTTTTTATTCGAAACTCAGACAAGAACCCTACATCTGCGCACCCCCGCCACGCAGATCCCATCGCATCAGTCACCCTCTTCAAGTTTTGCGCCCACGTGCCCGTACCACTGCTTTTTCTAATTCATTCTTTTTGCCGAGTAGCAGCTGACTGGAACGGCCTTCCCCACGATATCGCTGCCATCACCTGCCCTGGAACATTTATGACTGCATTGAACACCTGTACTTCATAAAAACCCACCCCTTATGTAACACCCCGCAAGGGGTCTTTAAGGAAAATAAAGTGATGTGATGTGATGTGAAAGTCTGTTGCGGATCTCATGTTAAAACACATAAAAGTTGTTTCTTAGGCAACATCCTACATATGCTAAACAGAAATGAAAACATATTGCTCTGAAAGTGTGCAGTTAACAAGGAAAGAATATATATTCACTTAGTGATGTATACTTTTTCTCATTTGAGAAAGTCAATGTATTTCCACATTAGCTCCTACACACAAATACTGTTGCGTTTTCCAAGCACAAAACTTCTTGTGTGATCTCAAAGGAAAGTCTGTTGCGGATCTGATGTTAAAACACATCTAATCTTGAATCTCCTTTGAGTGGTTGATGACTCATCAAAAACACATTACGTGCGAAGCAGAAATGCAATATCTGTTTTTGTAAGGGGGGTGGCGCAGTGGTTACGACACTAGTACCGCTCCAATGGACGCGGGATCGAATCCCGGCCTCAGCGGTCGCTTTTCAATGGAGGCGAAAAGCAAGGCGCCCGTGTACTGTGCGATGTCAGCGCACGTTAAATAACTCCAGGTGGTCTAAATTTCCTGAGTTTTCCACTACGGCGTCTCTCACAGCCTGAGTTGATTTGGGACGTTAAACCCCACAAGCCAAACATGCTTGCGGGGTCCGCCGAGATTTCAAAGGAACATAGTGATATCTGTCGCCCGCGGGGTGATCTGCGCACGCGACTGCCTCCTGGCACGGGGAGCCTCCGTGCCGCTACACATCTACTCACCACACTCAGACTTACGAAGACTGGACAGCCTCCCATACCGGCTCCAAGCCCAAGCTTAGTGCCCAGCTAGACTTCATGTCGGAGTTTGGCGCCCTTAACCTCACCTAACCCGCCCCCTTCCCCTCTAGGCATTAGGTCATCCTCGTGAATAAAGATGTATGAATGAATGAACTCACACGGTAGCGGAAGGCGGTAGCGCTAAACTGCCTGTGTTAATTGCAGTTATTTATCTGACCCACTCTGCGTGCTCTCTATCTCTTAACGTTACTCCTACCATTTTGTTCCACAACTATCTGCGTTGTCCTTAGGTTGTGGGTTAATGTGGTTATTAACCATGTGTAATAATTAGGTAATAATTACAATCATTTTAGACGTCGAAATAGCCGGGAGGGGTAATGGCGATGTCGGAATGTGGTCATGTTGTACTCGACTTCCGGGTACGTAGACCTAACTTCCGATGGCGGGAATTTTGATATGCTTGGACGTGAACGAGCGGGAAAAGGCGTGATTTGTGCGCAGAAATAGTGGCGATGGTTAGAAAGCGTGTAAAAAGCGACATAATACAAATGCGATCTCAAAACGTTTGAGAGCTTCGTTTTGTTTGTGGGGTTTAACGTCCCAAAGCGACTCTGGCTATGAGAAATGCCGTAGTGGAGGAAACGCCGTAGTGGAGGACTGCGGAAATTTAGACCACCTGGGGTTCTTGAATGTGCAAAATTCTGAGAGCACTGTGGAATCTTCACTGCAGAAATGCGAAACCTTAAGCGTTGCGTTCGCATATGGGGCATTACATTTGGTCTCATTATCAAATAAATTTACCGTGATTATTACCTCTAATGTCATCATCACCACTATTTGTAGCGTGATTGTAATCGCTATCATCATCCTCACGGTAGACAATGGCACTGTACCCCTTCTATAGGGCACTGTAACAATGGTGTGGTGGCTAATATTGGTGCGTTTCACGATCCCGGATGTTACGCAGTTGGTTAAGCGCTCTGAAGGGGATGCGGCTGTTGGATGTTTAATTACGAGTGAAGATAGGGGTTTCAAGTAATTACTTATTAGGTAGCGACGAATTATCGTTTCTACACTGCTGAGTTACGCCAGTTACGTGATCAATTTTATTAAGCAGACTCCGGCTAACAAAAATTTCTAAATTGCTGCTTGACCTTATATCAAGTCACATTACCTATAGTAATACGGAAAGGTATGACACAATCGTAGCCGACATAATGAGCCGTTAGGGCTAAAGTATAAAATTACGACACTACGGCAGAAAACGCAGTAGAGAAATGCGAACGCTTCAGCGTTGGTTCTGCATACAGTACATTGCGCGCCCCTTAACGCGAACACAACCAGCGTATCGTCGAACGCATCAAAGTTTACCGGCGAGCGATAATTATTTACATGGAAAGAAAGTCGCAGTATTTGTCACGCGGGCTATTTTAACGCGACAGCGTTAAGGGCCTTGTGTCGCAGAAAAGTCGGTGTCGTCGGCGGCGGCCGCCGTCCTGCGCCGTCTTGCGTTGGCCGTGAGCGAAAAATCGCAGGAGCGTTAATAAAAACGAGTAGGAAAAATCGCCGACCTGAGGAATCAAACGTGGGCCTCCGGCGTGCGAGACGAGCACGCTAAACAGTCCACCACGCCAGCTAGACGGCTTGAAATGGAGAAAGGCGCGTCTATTGACTGCGGTGTTGTCTCAGAAATGTCCCTTGAGAAGTTGGCTTGGTTTGAGGGGTTTAACGTTCCAAAGCAACTCAGGCTATGAGAGACGCCGTAGTGGAGGACTCCGGAAACTTCGACCCCATGGGGATATTTAACGGGCGCTAGCGTCGCACAGCACACGGGCGCCTTGATTTTCGCCTCCATCGAAAAGCTTATTTATAGGGAAAGAAAGTTGCAGTATCTGTTACGCGGGCTATTTATTTTAACGCCACAGCGTTAAGGGCCCTGTGTCGCAGGAAGGTCGGTGTCGTCGTCGGCGACCGCCGTCCTGCGTTGTCCGGCGTTGGCCGTGAGCGAAATATCCCAGGAGCATTAATAAATAAAAACAAGAAAAATCGCCGAGCTGAGGAATCGAACGTGTGCCTCCGGGGTGCGAGACGAGCCCGCTAACCACTCCACCACGCCAGCTATACGGCTTGTAATGGAGAAAGGCGTGTCTATTGATTGCAGTGTTGTCTCAGAAAGGTTGGTTTGGTTTGAGGGGTTTAACGTCCCAAAGCAACTCAGGCTATGAGAGACGCCGTAGTGGGGGACGCCGGAAATTTAGACCACCTGTGGTTCTTTATCGTGGACTGAAATCGCACAGCACACGGGCGCCCTGCTTTTTGCCTCCATCGAAAAGCCTTAGAGAAGTGTATTGTGGCGTATAATAATAAATATGAGCATGTAAATTACAGAACACGCAGGTAATCGAGTAGCAAATTACTTTCCGACTATGTGAAAGGCGCCGCAATGGACGCCCGGCGCGATCAGCTTCGTACATGAGTGAAATTTCTGGTGGCGTATTTTGGGTGCACCCAGCGACATCTCACTTCGGACCGAGTTTCAGAAGTTCCGAGGATCAAGTGGAACCAACTCTCTAAAAGGTGGGACCACCAATTTGGTCTTTACGATACTTTGAAGTTCGGAGCAACAACGCCGCCAAGTTAAGCCTAGCGTCCGGCCTAGCCGCCCTCGATGGAAGACCCTCGGAGCGTGGACGGCATGGACTGGGAGGGCGAAGAAAATCAGAGCTACCAGCCGAACTCTGACACTAGTAAGGACGGAAATATGGAGGCGGTTGAAGCCTTAGAAGAAAATTCATGGTTTCGCCGGCAAGGAGGCAGATATGTGAAAGAATTCGACGCAGCGTCCCAAGCGAAGAAGGAGGCATCCGTGAAGGGGAACGAAGGGACCGAGGCCACCAAATCGCGGCAAAAGCGATAGGAAGGTCACTCGCCGAGAGATCCGTAGGCACGGTCAGATCGAAAATACCGAAGGAGATGTTCCGCGTAGTGCTGCGCCCGCACGGCGGTGCCGATCAGCTGACAAGGAAAGCGGGACCGAAGCTGCGCCAGGTCCTGGTTACGGCTTCAGGCCTCAGCCTGAACGGGGAAGACAGATTCACCGCTAACCCGAAGAATCAGTCCCTACTAATTATGACCCTCTAGTTCCTCTAGTTCCTCTAGAGGAACTAGAGGAACTAGAGGAACTAGAGGGCATGAAATGGGATGTCATAGGGCTTAGTGAGGTTAGGAGGCCGAATGAGGCATATACTGTACTGAAGGATGGGCATGTACTGTGTTATCGAGTTTTTTTCAGCGTCCGTGTGCTGTGGAGCGGGTGCGGTTCGCAACAGCTCAGCCAATTTCTGGCTCTTGTGCCCAGCCAATCTTTCCTGTGACACGTCAAAACGATCAACGGATCCAGGAAGGTACACGGACCCTAACCACTGCCATCTTTTGGATGTGCCCCGCGATCTTCGAGAATCATCCAGTGAAAACGCCTCTGACAGCCACGCCGCCGCACTAGGCCTCGCCTCATCGAGGCGACCCTGTCCGGCGCGCCGCGTTCCTCAGTCCCCAACAACCATGGAGGAACCAGTGGATGCAGACATACCCAACCCACAAGACTATCGCCCTGGTGAGTGGAAAACTGTCCTACGTGCTTATCGAGCTCAAACCTCAGATTCAAACGCGGCCTCAAAAAACCCATCAACGGCCTCAGTTCACGTCAACCCTAACGGAAGCAACGCCGGCGCGCCGTCGGACGCTGCGCCTGGAACCTCTCGAGCCCCGCACCAGGAGACGCCGCACTTACTACGCATGACGCGCGCGGTTGTGCACAAAAGTAAACAACTTGCCGCGCTGCCGGCAGGCACGATCCGAGTCGTATTTCGCCCGAGAGGCGGGCTCTCCCTGGAAAAGCTTCCAGCTCCAAGTCTCTTGCAGGCACTGCATGCAACTCCGAGCTGCTCAGTGATGGGCGAACTGCACATCAGAGTTCATCCCACAAACAATACCTTCACGGTAGCGACGGTGGCGGAGGCAACAGCTCTCGCCTTAGTGAACATGCAGGAAATCACTATAGATGGAAAGAAATTCCCAGTAGCCGCGTATATCGCGGCACCTCCAGCGGCAGTCAAGGGTGTTATTTCCCGTGCATACTGGAATGAAGCACCAGATGAAATACTGAAGGACTTGCAGTATCGCAACCCGGAGGCCAATATCATAGCGGCTCGACGCATGGGGAAAACGTCGTCAATTCTAATAACATTTGCTTCTGGTCCGGTACCCCACACCATCAAGTACATGTGTGTTGTACATCGATGCACCAAATACAAGGGCAGCCCTGAAGCTTGTACAAACTGCCGGAAACTTGGTCACAGGTACGATGTGTGCCCTCTCCCAAGAAGCGGACTCTGCCCCCGATGTGGAGAGAATCACGACAGGCAAGAAGACACTTGCACGCCGAAATGCATTCTTTGTGGTGGGAACCACCTTACCGGTACAGGCTCATGCAAAGCCAGGACCCCCCAGCATCGACGACGGACAGCGCCGAAACCCAAAACAGCAGTGCCCACGGCAAAAGACTTTCCACCCCTAGTGCCTCGTCAGGATCGCCAGCCAGCCTGGACCAAAGCCAGCAGTACACCCCAAACATCACGGCGGGAGGAAGAGATAGCACTCCTGCGGGAAGAGGTAAGGCATTTAAGGGCAGCCGTTAGCTCTATTCCTTCCACATCCAACCAACCCCCTCAATCGCCAACACCCCAATCGTTCACACCCCCTCCCCAAAAAAAAACGCAGACCAGAAGACGTTCCAGACATTGACTCCAAATTCAAAGACTTTGCCCAAAACCTAGAAGCCAAGATTCTGGCTCAGACTCAAACGTACATTGAAACCGCCATGGCTAGGCTTACAGAAACAATTATCAGACAAGTAACCACAGCCATTATGCAACAGATTCCAAAAATGATAGCTGGAATGCCTTCGAACACCCCAGCTAACAACCCTACACCAACTTCCATCCTTCGCCCTCCTACCCTCCAGCATGGCCCTGTCGACAGGAGGCAGTAACCCCCGACTACGCATTTTGCAATGGAACTGCAGGGGGTTTCGCCGCAAACGAGACCCCCTGCAGCAACTACTATCTGCTTCTTCCACACACCCCGATATATTAGCGTTCCAGGATGCTGGAACAAATGTATCACTACCAGGTTACGCTCTGGTACCCTCTGACATCACTCCCAACCCTAGGGTTACCACGTATGTTCAGCACTTAATTCCATACACTTGTCACGAAATACACTCCCCGGTGGCTCACACATATTTAGAATTAATTCCGTCTACTCAGAAATCCTATCCCATATTCATCCTTAACTGTTACCTCCTTCCGAGGCAGCCGGTCGCCGAATTAATTGCTCTCATTAAAGCTGCATCCACAGTGGCAAAAAAGGACCCCCTCATTATTATAGGCGACTTTAACTGCGCACATGTAGACTGGGGCTACATGCGCACCAACAAGAGAGGAGCGGAATTACACAACACCCTTCAGATACAGGGCCTCTCTATATATAATGATCTCAGCACACCTACAAGAATCGGCAATAGTGTCACCACCGATACTAGCCCAGACCTTACATTCGGCCGAAACCTCCCAACACTGGTATGGAGCAACTCGAATGAGACCCTGGGCAGTGACCATTATATAATAACTATAGAGCTTGACTTTGCCAAAAAAGCTAAAATCTACCGTGTCCGGCAAACTAGCTGGGATAATCTGCGTAAGCATAGAGAGGCCAGAACATTAAAGACCCCCTTTAACCTCCACACATGGATGACACAGCTCAAGGAGGATGTCCAGGCTTTCACGCAAACTTTAGACACCACCCCCGAGACTCCCATTGCAGATAGTAGGTTAATGCACCTTCTCGAAGCACAGAAGAGTATCCTTGCGCGCTGGAAAAAACATAAGCATAATCGAAAGCTTAAACTTAAACTGGCGCAAATTCAAAAGCAAGTAGAGGAGCACAGCGCCGCCCTCAGTAAACATAACTGGCACCAAATATGCGATGGGTTGCGAGGTAATCTCTCCTCCTCCAGGGCCTGGCATCTTCTTCGACACATGATAGACCCCACACAAACTAAAAAGGAAACTCGGCTTACCCTCAAAAGGCTTATCCATAAACATCGATGTAGTCAGCAATCGCTCTTAGCCCAACTGCAATCAACTTATACTACTGTGGGCCAAGCAATATCCTATCCAAACTACATAGGCCCTGATCAACCCTCCCTAGATGCCGCCATTATGGAGATCGAAGTTAGATCAGCCCTCCTTAAGCTACGCAACTCAACCCCTGGAGAGGACAAAATCACCAATGTCATGCTCAGAAACCTAGATGACCGTTCTCTTTCCCTGCTCACTGAATACTTTAACGAGTGCTGGGAAGCGGGGCAGCTACCGGATGAATGGAAGCACGGTAAAATAATATTCATTCCTAAACCAAACAAGCCCATAAATGCCCAAAATCTCCGCCCCATCTCCCTGACATCATGCCTGGGGAAACTCTTTGAGCATGTCATCCTCAACCGTCTTACGCAACACATGGAATCCCATGGACTGTATCCCCATAGCATGCTAGGTTTTCGAGCTCATTTATCGGCGCAGGACGCCCTACTACAGATTTCAAATGCTATCCTCAATGATATGCCACACCACACCAGAGCAATACTGGCAGTAGACCTCACCAAAGCATTTGATAAGGTCACGCACAGTGCTATCCTGCAAAGCATTCAAGAGCTGCAGCTAGGGCCTAAGGTCTATAACTATATCAGGGCCTTCCTGAACGGATGCACCGCCTCCCTGCATATAGATGATATACAGACCCCCTCTTTCACACTTGGTAACATTGGCACCCCGCAAGGCGCAGTGTTGTCGCCATTCCTTTTTAATATTACCATGATCCCGCTGGCAAAGGCTTTAAGCAGTATCCCACACTTGGGACACACCATTTACGCGGATGATATCACGGTTTGGACCACATACGGCTCGGATGGAGACATAGAATCTACACTTCAAGAAGCGGCCACAGCTATATCTACCCACACGGAAAAAATTGGCCTTGAATGCTCCCCGACAAAGTCAGCACTCTTTCTACTCCGGCCGCGGCGTGTTCCTACCGCCCCCATAACAATTTATTTGCACGATACTCCCATACCACAAACCCCCAACCTCCGCATTCTTGGTATGAACTTACAGGACACGGGGAAAAACGACCTTACCCTGAAAGCACTAAAACAGTCTACTTACTCCGTCATCCATCTTTTGAGAAGGGTTTCACACTCACGAGCCGGCCTAGATGAAGCTGACAATTTAAAGGTACTACATGCCTTTGTACTCAGTCGTATTCTTTACACCTCTCCTTACCTGAACCTCTCCTGTGCAGACAAAGATAAAATCAACGCCTTAATCCGCATGGCTACCAAAGCAGCGCTCAACCTACCGAAGACCACTAGCACGGACAGGCTCTTAAAACTAGGAATGCACAACAATATACAAGAACTTATAGAGGCACATCGGTACACACAGTACCTTCGGTTGGCTGGCACGCAAACAGGACGACATATACTGGACACTCTCGGCATTCGCATACCCGCACATGCTGAAGAGTTAAACCCTCTCCCTCAGGCCGTGCATTCAGCGCTTATCCTCAAACCTCTTCCTAAGAACGTCCACCCAGAACACCATCAATCCCGCCGCGTCGCGCGAGCCAAAGCTCTCCATAAACACTATGGGACTGCAGAGGATGTCCGCTGGGTGGACGCCGCATGTGGTTCAGACCGTTCGGTAGCCGTGGCCTACAATCCAGCAGCCCCCCCACTCACTCACTTCATAGACCCTCCCTGTAACTCGGAAGAAGCAGAGGAAGTGGCTATAGCCTTAGCAATCGCCCAAACAGATGCGGCTTACATACTTAGCGACTCCAAAACAGCCATACTTAACTTTGCCCGCGGACGCGTCCATCCTCCCGCGTGGCAAATATTGAGAATGTGCACCCTGAATTCTGACAGGCGTATTGAGCTTATATGGGTGCCGGCTCACTCTGGCAATCCCGGAAATGAGGCCGCCGATAACATAGCCCGAGGACTTATTAGCCGGGCAAATGGCGACCCATGCCGGGACTTCTCGAGGGAGCGGGCACATACATTTTCTGAGCTCACACAGCAAGCACGCCTTGCCCGTCGACTCTACTCCCCTCCCCACTCCCAGCTGTCGCACTCCCAACAAATCCTCTGGAGGCGTCTTCAAACCCGAACGCTTCTCACCCCTCAACGCCTATCCTACTACCGACCCGTTTCCCCTGAGTGCACTCTCTGTGGAGAGTTGCACGCCACCTTGGACCACATTCTTTTCGGCTGCCCTGCCGATCCTCCCCCGCAGGGACAGCCCGCCATCGGATCATGGGAGGAATGGGAGGCCCTCCTTACGTCGCAGGACCTGGACATACAACGTCGCTGTGTGGACCGGGGTGCCAGTGCCATGGCCCTACGTGACCTGGACACATGCACGTAATGTGAGGGCCGTGCGGTGGCCCTGGGCCCTTGAAGGGTCTGAACTCGCTCGTTTAATAAAGTTTTTTCCTCCTCCTCCTCCTGTGTTATCGAGGTTTACCAGAGAGGCGACAACTAGGAGTAGGTTTCCTTGTCAATAAGTATATAGCGGGTAATATAGATGAATTCTATAGTATTAATGAGAGGGTTGCAGGCATCGTAATTAGGCTTAATAAGCGGTATAAACTGAAGGTTGTACAGGCCTATGCACCTACATGTAGTTATGATGACCAGGCAGTTGAAAGCTTCTATGAAGATGTAGAATCGGCAATGCGAAAAGTAAAGACGCAGTATACTGTACTAATGGGCGACTTCAATGCCAAGGTAGGGAAAAAACAGGCAGGAGGCAAGGCAGTAGGTGACTATGGCATTGGATCTAGGAATAGCAGGGGGGAGTTACTAGTTGAGTTTGCAGAGCGCAATAACTTACGAATCATGAATACCTTCTTCAGCAAACGGAAGAACCGAAAATGGACATGGAAAAGTCCTAACGGAGAGACTAAAAATGAAATCGACTTCATAATGTGTTCAACCCCCGCCATTGTGCAGGATGTAGAGGTAATCGGGAAAGTTCGATGTAGTGACCACAGGATGGTGAGGTCCCGAATTAGCCTAAATCTGAAGAAGGAACGCAATAGATTAGTAAGAAAGAAACCCATCAACGAATTAGCGGTGAGGGGGAGGGCAGAAGAGTTCAGGATCTCGCTACAGAATAGGTATTCAGCTCTAACTGAGGATGGCGACATTACCCTAGAGGCAAGGAACAATAATTTCAGAGATATCATTACTGAGTGCGCGGTAGAAGTAGGCGGTAGGATAGTTAGAGAGGATACCGGTAAGCTGTCTAAGGAGACGAAAGATTTGATTAAGAAACGACAGAGTATGAAAGCTTCCAATCCAACAGACCAGATCGAATTGGCCGAGATATCAAAGCTAATCAATAAGCGCAAGCTGGCCGATATAAGGAAGTATAACATGGAGAAAATTGAGCATGCTGTAAAGAACGGGGGAAGCCTTAAAGCGGTAAAGAAGAAATTGGGCATAGGCAAAAACCAGATGTATGCGATAAGGGACAAGGCGGGCAACGTCATCACTAATATGGACAAGATAGTCAAAGTAGCCGAGGAGTTCTATACAGATCTCTACAGTAGCCAATGTAGTCAGGACCGTAATGAGATTGGCGTCAGGGAAAAACAGTCAGACGTTCCACCAGTGACGAAGGACGAGGTCAAGAAAGCACTAGAAACTATGAAAAGGGGGAAATCAGCTGGAGAGGATCAGATAACCACAGATTTGCTGAAGGACGGGGGGGATATCGTGCTGGAAAAACTGGCCACCCTGTATACGCAGTGCCTGGTGTCATCGACGGTACCGGAAGCATGGAAGAATGCAAACATTATCCTCATTCACAAGAAAGGGGACTCTAAGGACCTTAAAAATTACAGACCAATCAGCTTACTGTCTGTTACGTATAAGGTATTTACTAAGGTAATCGCTAATAGAATCAGGACAACCTTAGACTGCAACCAAGCAAAGGATCAAGCAGGGTTTCGGAAACGGTACTCTACTATCGATCATATCCATACCATCAATCAGGTGATAGAAAAATGCGCGGAATATAACCAGCCCTTATACATAGCATTCATTGATTACGAAAAAGCATTTGACTCAGTTGAAACCTCGGCGGTGATGCAGGCATTGCGAAATCAGGGGGTAGACGAGCCGTACGTGAAAGTGCTGGAAGATATATATAGTGGCTGCACAGCAACCATAGTTCTGCATAAAGAAAGTAACAAAATTCCCATAAAGAAAGGTGTTAGGCAAGGAGACACAATCTCCCCAGTACTATTCACAGCTTGTTTAGAGGAAGTATTCAGAGACTTGGAATGGGAGCAGTTAGGGATAAGGGTAGATGGAGAATACCTCAGTAATCTGCGATTTGCTGATGACATTGCCTTGCTAAGCAACTCGGGAGATGAACTGCAAATAATGATTGATTACCTAGACAGGAAAAGTAGAAAGGTAGGCTTGAAAATCAATATGCAGAAGACTAAGGTAATGTTCAACAGCCTCGGGAAGGAACAGGAGTTTACATTAGGTAGCGAAATACTGGAAGTAGTAGGCGAATATATCTACTTAGGACAGGTAGTAACCGCAGATCCGGACAATGAAAAGGAAATAACAAGAAGAATAAGATTGGGATGGAGCGCATTTGGCAAGCACTCGCAGATTATGACTAGCAGCTTACCGGTATCGCTCAAGAGGAAAGTATACAACAGTTGCATCTTGCCTGTACTCACCTATGGGGCTGAAACGTGGAGGCTAACCAAGAGAGTTCTACTTAAGTTGAGGACAACCCAGAGGGCTATGGAACGAAAAATGGTAGGGGTAACATTAAGAGATAGAAAGCGTGTAGAGTGGGTCAGAGAAATAACTCAAGTTAACGACATTCTAGTGGAAATTAAGAAGAAGAAATGGACATGGGCAGGACATGTAGATGCGAAGAGAGGATAACCGATGGTCGCTGAGGGCAACAAACTGGATTCCAAGGGAAGGAAAGCGTAGCAGGGGGCGGCAGAAAGTTAGGTGGGCGGATGAGATTAAGAAGTTCGCAGGGGTCAAGTAGATGCAGCTAGCACAGAACCGGGTTAAGTGGAGAGATATGGGAGAGGCCTTCGCCCTGCAGTGGGTATAATCAGGCTGATGATGATGATGATGATGATGAATTATGACCCCGGAGCTCGGCAGGGCGAAGCGGTACGAGCAAATTACGACCATAAAAATCGGGCCAGTTGAGATAGACGCAACTGCTCACACGGCCATGCCGGAGGGCGGCAAGGGCGTCATATACGACGTTCCGCTGGACGTCACGGAGGAGGAAACTCGGCAGGGACTCAGAGATAACCCTGGCTACGTTGGAGCGAGGAGGCTCGGGAAAAAGTACAAAACCGTGCTCATCATTTTCGAAGACAAAGAAGTCCCGCGAGAGGTGTGGTTCAACGGATTGCTATACCGGTGCAACCTCTACAAAAAGAAATTCGTTGTGTGCTACGCATGCGGCAACCTTGGACATCGGTCGGACGTCTGCCCGGACCCCACCAGCCTTCGATGCCGAGGGTGCAGAATGGTTATTCTACCGGAGGGGCACGAACAAGATTGCGAGGCGCAATGCCTACTGTGCGGCGGCTGCCCCCCCCCCCCCCCCTTGGGGTACAACCGCGGCAGAAGCATGTACCGTACCCCGCACATTCTCAAAGTCCGACAAGCAGAAAAAGAAGCCATCCGGGCTCAAACCAGGCAGCAAGAGCCAACGCAAACCCGGGGCAGGTCGAGAGGAAGAGGCGACGCCGTGGGCACAACGGGCCGTGCGAGAGACTCCAGCGCATCCGTCATCAGAGATGAGCCCAGATCCAAGAGCAAGAACAGGGGGCCGCCACAACCACCGCCACCCAAGGATGACAAGAACCACTGGCTGAAGCCCGGGGAGACGTCGGCCGGACAAGCAAAGACGAATGAAGAGGTTAACGCAGGCGGTAAGTCGGTCAGCTTCGCTAGCGGGGTCTCCAAATAAAAAAAACTCGGAATTTTCGAAATTACAACAGACTCAAGCCGAGCATAGCAAAGAAATCAGAATCAATACAGAAGACATCAAAGAGATTAAAGAAACCCTCAAATCCCTAGTCGAGGTAATTAAAGAGTTAAAAGAGGCAAAAGCTATACCTGCACCGGCACCTCCGATGCTCAGGCCGCCCGTCATACGGGGCCCCGGTGGGGCAAGCGAGAGCAATTGTAGCGGGGACAGTGACGACTCAGATGAATATCGATCAGGCTAGACCTGCGAAACGTAAATCAGACGATACTAGTGTAATTGGACAAGCCAGAAAGCACGTGGCATTTAGAAAATTAATCAAGGATGAAATCATAGACTTCGAATTGAACCTGAATAAAAAACTCGAGGCGAGATTTGGAGTGCTAGAAACGATGCTTCAAGCCCTTTGCAACGAATCGGGTATACAATATCACAATCATAATGAATCCCAAAACGTCTAAAATTTGGCAATTGAATTGCCGGTCGTTGTCAATGAAGCGATGGCTCTTGCAACAGTACGTAGCTAGCCAGAACACAGAGCCTTTGGCAATGGCTCTGCAGGAAACACGAGGTGTATGGAAGCTTCCGGGGTACAAAAGCTACGATAGCGGGAAGGAAGTAAAACCCAGGTCGTGACGTACGTAAAATACAACGTCGCCGTCGTCCAGCACGAAGCAGGCAACAGGGAGACCGAAACGGTCTTTGTGGAAATCCTGACCGGTAAAAAGAATAGAGGCAGCATATTTTTACTCAACGTGTATAGCTCCCCGAAGTGCACGAAGGCGACGTTTGGCCCGATATTTACGAGAGCGATTAGCCTGGAAAGGTAAGAACCCACTAATAATAGCCGGCGATTTTAATGCCAGACATCGAGAATGGGGTTACACGACCAGCAGCCCGAAGGGTCAAACGCTGTTGGAAGATATCACTGAGTCAAACCTCTACATCGCTAACGACATTAGATGCCCGACGAGAGTGGGCAACAGTGTGTCAGCGGACACAAACCCGGACTTGACCCTCTGCCATAGAACTGGCATAGTCAAGTGGACGAACAAGCATCAGGATCTAGGTAGCGACCACTGCGTGCTAGAGGTATAACTAAGCAGGAAAGTGAGCGTTCAGCCCGCTGTGTATCGGACGGAAACCCAAGTGGATTGGGATAAATTCAGACAGATCAGAGAACGGGAAGAAATTGGAGATATAGAGTGCATTCAAAATTGGGCCGCCTAATTAATTACCCATGTAAACGAGGCCACCGAACAAATTAAAGGCGAAGCTCTGCCTGAGGCGATGGATAGCAGGCTATTCGGCAATGTTCAAAAAGAAAGAAGAGCTAACGAAGAAGCTCAAAAAGCAAAAGTGGAACCGATATCTCAGGAGAGAGATAGCCAGACACAATGTCGAAATAGAAAAATACACCCGGAAACTCGATTCGCAACGTTGGGATAACAAATGCAACGAGATGGAGGGCACCATGAATGGGGCCAAGACCTGGCAACTTCTCAGGTTCCTGATAGACCCTAGTAAGTCCAAAACGGCCGCCAACATACAACAGGTCAAGGCGAGGTATAACTTTAAGGATACGGACAAATAGCTCATTGATAAGCTCAAGTCCACCTAAGTAGCTCCCCCCGTCACAGCGCATTACAGAGATTACAACGGACCGGCGAACAGCGAGCTTGACACGTCCATAACAGTAGCAGAAGTCAGAGCGGAGCTGCACGGCCTAAAAAGGCGCTCGGACCCCGGGCCGGACCTCGTTAATAACAAGATGCTCGCAAATCTGGACGACGAATCGATCAATGCCCTAACCAAATATTTAAATCATGTGTGGGAGAGTGGTCAAGTACCCCAAGAGTGGAAGAGGGCTAAGATCACCCTAATCCACAAGCAGGGAAAACCACCGGGCTTGGAAAATCTCCGCCTAATATCACTAACATCCTGCGTTGGCAAACTACTTGAGAAAGTCATTCAGTGGAGGCTAACCAAATGCACCGAAGAGAATGATGCGTGGCCGGCTGAAATGGTCGGATTCAGGCCCGGCCTCTGTACGCAAGATACCATGCTCAGACTACATAACGATGTTGCCAGAGACTTCAGGAAAAAAAATACGAAAGCTATTCTAGGCTTAGATCTTAAGAAAGCTTTTGACAACGTCAGCCACGACGCCATTCTCGACGGGCTCGCTGAGCTAAGAATAGGCGAAAGAACCTACAACTTCATTAGATCATTCCTGCGAGACAGGACTGCGATCATCAGCTTTCAGGGCTTATGTTCGGAGAAGTTCCCGCTGGGTAACAGAGGCACTCCGCAGGGGGCTGTGCTCTCACCTTTCCTTTTTAACATCGTAATGAGGAAGCTCCCCCGCAAGCTTGGCCATCTCGATGACTTAAAACTAAGCATCTACGCGGACGATGTGACCGCCTGGATGTGCGAAGGGAACGGCTCGTACATCACATCCAGGCTCCAAGAGGCAGTATATATAATCAGCAAACACGCAGAGGACGTAGGTCTACGCTGTTCGCCAGAAAAATCGGAGCTCCTGGTAATGACCAGCAGTAGTGGGAAGATAACTCCAGACATCAAAATTAAAGTCAACGAAAACGATGTCCCGAAAGTAGATGAAATTAGAATATTAGGTATGATTGTCAACCGCAGGGGTAGTAACAAAAGCCTGATTAAGAAATTAAAAGATCAGGCGGAGCTCGTAGTCAGAGTATTTAAGAAGACGTCCAACAGAAGGAGTGGTCTCACGGAGGCTAGTAGACTCAGACTCGTACAAGCTTTTGTCACGAGCAGAATGTGCTACGCGACTCCATTCCTATTTATCAACAAGACCGAAGAATACAAATTAAACACCATAATTAGGAGATGCACAAAGCGCGCTCTAGGACTCCCCATAACTACTTATAACGACATTCTAGAGAAAATGGGGTTGCATAATGAGTTGAAAGAGCTAGCTGTGGAGGTCAGGCTGTCCCAGAGAGAGCGACTCGCAGGAACGGCGGCGGGTAGGCAAATCCTCGACTGGGTAAACCTACTAGCGCCCGGGGAAGGCGAAAGTGTCAGCGAAAGCATAGATCGAGAAATCAGAAAGCATCTCTACGTCTCGCCCATACCGACGAACATGCACCCCGTACACGACGAGGGGAGGAGGAAAAGCAGAGCTAAGCACCTCGCTAACAAATTGGACAAACTCCCGCCGGGATCGGTCGCCTACACCGATCCAGCGCTCGGGAAAGAAGGCGACGTAACGTCGGTCGCCCTATTAGACACTGGGATCGCCATAGGAATAAAAACAAACCGAGATCTACCGCCGGTAGAGGCGGAGGAGATTGCAATAGCCATTGCCATTGCACGACCAGGCGTGAAACACGTCATCAGCGATAGCAAAACGGCTGTTAGAAATTTTAGCAAGGGTAGAGTGAGCAATCGTGCTGCAAAAATTCTGAACGAGTCGTCGCTCGCCGAAAGCGTGACCATAATCTGGACCCTAGCACACGCCGGTCTCGCCGGCAACGAGGCTGCCCACATGCTCGCCCGCTCCTCGCGACCTCGGGGTGCTGCGGACGCCTCCACATCTAAAACCAAAGAATGTATTGGTATCGTTAGGGATGTAACCGACAACCTGAAGATAGACCGCAGGATATATCCGCCACCGGTTAGATCCCTGAGTAAAAAGAAATCGTACGACTGGAGAAGACTCCAAGCTCGAAATTTCTTTTCGCCCCTGTGGAGGAGTTGGACGGGTGCCAGAGGGCGGAAGAGGGACGGTGCAGAAACCGAAATTTGTAAATTTTGCGGCCACGTGGCAACATTAGATCATATAATATGGAGATGCATTCGTGCCCCAGGGCGCAACGCGATTAAAACTAGCGATGAATGGGAGACCACGCTAAGAAGCTCCGACGAAAAAACGCAGCGATTCGCCGTCCGCCTGGCGGCCGAGGCTGAAGACCTCTTCTCCTAGACGGGGCCGGGTGTCCTCTGGCCGCGGTGCGACAGACTGCCTCCCCGGACGCCTGCGTGCGGACCCGTAGGTGGCTGCCGCGCCATATTCGGCGAAAATAAATGTTCTTCTTTCTCCTCCTCCTTCCGCTGTACTTCCTCTTCGCTTAGCGTGCACGTAGCGCCATCATGCGTGTGGCGCACAGAATAATATAGACAGGGCATGGCCTTTGATATCTTCATCGCGCCGGCTGGGATCGGCAACGATGTTGCCGACGAACTACGACTGCAACTTGAGGCCCGCGCGTTTCGGCAAGGTGGCTGGCAGCGCTTCTACGTCCCGCAAGACTTAATAAATAAAAATGTGTATAGCAAGTTGCTCGATAATGCTATTGCGTTCCATTCCTAAAGGCGAAGCTTAAGCGTCCTACAATTTTTACTGACACGTCTCGCAGACAACGCAGCAATGTTGAGACACGCATTTTTTCAGAGAACTTTATGCGGGGCTCTCGTAAATGTTTTAGGCATCCTTGAGGCGATGTCGAAATAGGACCGGGAGACAATATCAGGGTCCGGTTTCCAGTCATCTGCGCAAGGAATAACATTTAGGAGAAGACCGAGTTTGCTTTCAGGCCTTCTACAGGGCATAAAACGTGAACTCTGGTGCCAAAGAGTTATTTGAGTTGCGGTAGTGCACTGGTTAGGGTGCTAGAATACTGTGGGCAAGGCTGCATAATCTCGTGGTAGCCGGGCAGGTCCGATTTTCGATGGTGGCGAAAAGCAAGGCGCCCATGTGTTTTCCGATGTCAGCGCACGTTAAAGTACCCTAGGTATAGTCCAAATTTCCGGAGTCCGCTGGCGCGCGCCATTGCGGCATGTGCTTCTAGCAGCTTCGGAACCTGAGGTGTACTCTAAAATAAAATCATACAAACCTCTAGCGGTCTGGTTTCGGCACGCAATGCTTAATGACGCAAACCTATCTCATTTATCACAGGGAACCTCAAACGGGGGGTTAGCGGCAGATAGGTAGATGAAGAGCTACTGATTTCGAAAATCAGAGTTTCTAAAACGTGATTTTTTCGCGAATTTTTGGTCGAAAAGACCCGTTTCCCCTCCTAACCTGCATTCAGGAACATGATTTGAATACAGTGTGAACCGCGTAGATGACCTTTCCAACATGATGCATTGGACCACGAACACATCGCCCTAGACTGACAAGGCGTGTTAAACGATTACTCGCGCTGTACATTGCCTTGTAGAACTTCTATTCGGGCGGATCAGTCCAAACCAAGACCACACGGGTAAGTTTCGTACAAACGAAACTTTGAAACTGTGTCGCACCCGCAAACGACTGCTGCCCACATTATTGCTGTGGGATAGACTAGGAACAGAGGGCAAATCGAAGTATCCACGTTCTGAGCCTAGGTTAGAACCTTTCACTAGCGCGTACCTTTCGACGTAAGCTCACGTTCCCAAATAAAACAAGAAAGCTCACGATACTGGAACCGCATTTCGAGACAAGTAAATGCAGATTGTGTTATTGCTATGTGACAAAAAGCAAGAAGGTGAATTAGTCTAGATTCTAATTTTTTTATAGGGAAATGAATTTCAGTTCAAGCAGTGACGCCAATATTGCTCCTCCTATATTCTTTGCTCCGAATACACAAAGCTTTTTTTCCGATGGCATGCATGTAAAACGAAATCCACAAGAAAGGAATCGGGAAATAATGCTAAGTGCAAGAGATAACGTAGCATGGGTAGTCATGCGGCACGAAAATGTAGCAGCTGGCTGTAGGGTAAAATTCCGAGTACTCTGAACCAGTATTCGAGCATCTTATACACTGCGCCACCACGGCAGGAGTGAAAAATCCCCAGGTGTTCAATTTATTCCGCAGCTCTCCGCTCCAGTACCTCCCCAAAATGAAAAATTACTCCATCCACTGTAGCGCAGTGGGTAAGACGCTGGGCTATTTGCTGCAGTACCCAGGTTGAAACCCGGCTGGCAGTGGACGCGTTTCGACAGGGGCGAAGCGGAAAGGTAGTCGCGTGCTGTCAGTTGTTGCGACTGCAGGAAGAACGAAAAGAAAATGCAGGGATCTGCTACTGGCTCTGTAGCAGAGCCACTTCCACTGCTTCGTGCAGACAGGAGAGGGGGTAATGGGTGGCTGTATGTGGCCCAGCTGGCAGTGGACGCGTTTCGACAGCGGCGAAGCGGAAAGGTAGTCGCGTGCTGTCAGTTGTTGCGACTGTTGGAAGAACGAAAAGAAAATGCAGGGACCTGCTACTGGCTCTGTAGCAGAGCCACTTCTGCTGCTTCGTGCAGATAGGAGAGGGGGTAATGGGTGGCTGTATGTGGCCCTACGAGGTGCCCCGCCGGGGTGGTGCAGTGGTAAGACGCCCGACTACTGTGCCGGAGTTCCCGGGATCGAATCCCGGCCTCGGCGGCTGCGTTTGGGCGGAGGCGAAACGAAGTGGCGTCCGTGTGCTGTGCGATGTCAGCGCACGTTAAAGATCCCCAGGTGGTCGAAATTACTCCGTAGCCATCCACTACGGCCCCCCTTTCTCTCTATCCACTTTCACTCCCACCTTCATCCCTTCCCTTACGGCGCGGTTCAGGTGTCCACAGAGCAAGTGTGACAGATACTGCGCCTTTCCCTTCCTATGAACCAACCAACCAACCCTACGAGGCTGGGGCGGTAGGTAAACGCCGTTTGCGGCGGGGGCTAGCCAGCTACCATATATTTATCTGTTGTAGGGCATTATTAAACCGCTATCATATCGGTGCTGGATGACGTCTTTTGCGACACGCGTCCTTCTTCCCTCTTCTTTTCTTTTTTCTCGTTTTTCTCTTCATTCGACACGAGGCAGCGGAGGTGGCTCAGTTATGTTGTGGCTGTAGCAAGAAGAAAAAGAAATCCCTTGCCTGCTACTGGCTCTGTAGCTGAGCCACCTCCGCTGCTTCGTGCGGACAGAAGAGAAAATAGAGAAGAAAGAAAAAGAAGAGGGAGAGAAAGAAGTGCGCCGTAACAGCCGTCGTCTACAACCTAAGCGGTGACGGGTGTAATGACAGGTGCAATAAAACTCCACTGAAGCTTGAGCTTCCGAGATTTGCTTGAGCAGTTTTGTAACACAAAATCAGGAGAAAAAGGAGGAGAGGGCGTACTAGAGTAGGTGTGTAAAGAAAATGCGTTTTCTAAGTTCCTGCACATGGGTCTCGCCGAGGTCGCACGCGTCTACATTTCAGGCTTTCGTATTTCTCTGCAGGACAACTGTTCTAATTGTAAAAGTCGCAGCAGAAACAAGCTGAAACGCTAAGTTTACGTCAAATGTGTTTAGAAAGTTCTGCCCCTACCGCATTGATTCTGCTCTTGGGTCGCAGAGGCACATATCTATAGCTGCGATAATTTTTACCTAGCCGGTCTGCTTTTCTATTGGAGTAAAATTAGCAGCTAGCACGTTCCACGTTATTTCCACCCTCACAATAATCAAAAGCGAAATAATGCTTTTTGCATCACCCTGAGCTCTATAGTAACTATAGTAACATCGTAGCGCCAATTAGAGGAGGGAAAAATGGATTAAAGCTGTCCATTTTTCCCCACCTGGTGTCTCAAGCTCCATACAAATTTCCGCTCTTTTCTATGCTTTGCTTTCCTCCTCACCTTTCTCCTTGTTATCTTTTTTTTGTAACCCTTTGCAAAGATACGAATGAAAGCGCTGCTAGTCAAGTATGACGGCATGCGCCAACAGTTCATGTAATCGCGCCATGATATTTCCATTGGATGATCCATCTCACCTAAAGAATAATTGGCTTGATAATGGTAGTAATCCTGGCTGCCCTTTCCCTTTTTGACTTGTCAGTAATGAAAATTATTTCGGCTAAACAAACGTCCCATTCATTGTTAATGGGGAGTTTATTGAGGAGCAGGTGCCGTATATCTTAATTAATACGAATTGCTTCCTTTAGCGAGATCTGAAAGGCTAAGGCACATTTTAAAACAGCAGTTGATGTCGAGTAGGTTTTTCTCGGACGAATGACATCGACATTTGTTCCCTAGCTTGTCGCAGCCGTGAACTAGCGCGCGGACTAGTGCAGACAGTACCATCTCCATGAAGCTTTAACGGATGAGCCGGAGTATTTGGGATCGCGTATAGATGAGCAGGAGCAGGTAAGCGATAGGGCAGAGTGGCTACCCGTAATGCATGAAGTTTCAAATTGCTGTTCGCATCCGCTGGGGACGAGGAGCGTAATGAGCCGCACTCGTTAGAGGAATGGGCTGACTGTCAGCAGAGGAAATTCGAAATTGCAACGCGAGCGGCAAGTTCACAGCGGTGTCAATTTAGTATAAAGGACGCCTGGTCGAGAATTAGATGCTGATCTATTCCGCAGCGGCAAAGCAAGCATGTTCAATGGCGGTTCCCATTTGGCAATATAAAAGAAATGCGCATTCGCGGCCGACCACATCTAATTTTCTACCTCTGTACTACTCCATAAAAATGCATTTCTTAACAAATGGTATTAACCAATTTATTTTTAATTTCTAATATGTGCCGCATAATATATTTACTCATGTGTTATCAGAAACGCAGGACTTTTGAATATATGTTTTTCAATTCATAATCGAATATACAGCTTCGCCGAACTGAGCTTGGACGATGGACATGTGTTTCCTTTAACAGACTCTAAAACAAACGAAAGTACATCAATCATAGCAAAGAGCCTTTCGGAAAACGCAGCATGACGAGAATTCGAGCAAATGGATACGCATATGAAGGGAAAATTCAGCAGGCTGAAAATTGCAGATTTTCAGCGTTGCTAAATCTTGTATGACTAAGCGAAAGCGCTTGTTTGAAGTCATTTATCTCATTCGATTGCAGAAGTGGAGATGACGATGTCGCTCTCTTTTCGTCCGCTTTTGCTCACACTACGTGGTGCAAATATTCTCGGCCTCTGACAGCTGCCAGTTGGGAAAACGCTCGCTAGCAGTCAAAGCAGGCTGACTTGACCCGCTTACTATATCCTTAATGCGCAACGTATTTACTAACATGCTAGCTAGTAGAATAAGGGTGCCCTTAGACTTGAATCCCCAAAGTGATCAGGCAGATGATGGAAAAAGATACTCTAACCTCGATGACATCGATGATTACGCGGATGATTGAAAAATGCTCGGAATGTAATTAGCCATTATATGTATAAGTCTTTGCTTGCGAGAAAAAATTTGTCTCGGTCGAGTTAGGCAGGAATCACGAACTCAGCTGTAAATATGTCATATACGAAAGTACTGGAAATTATTGACACGGTGCATTGTTTGTCTTCGATCTCCGCTTATCGCGAGCGCGTACGTGCCTGTCGAGTCTAGAAAACGTTGTTGAGATAACACTGTAGAGCTGGATAAGATACAAACGATTCGGTTTATTATATTAACCTACCACTTACGTGAACGGTTTTTTGTTTGCAGCATTTAGAGGAAGCCCGCGAAATATGAAAACATACCATGCGAATGCGGACTTGTGTTACCGTATTGTAGCGCTGTCAAAACGCGTTTTGTATCAAAGAAGCGTGCATGATCCCCGTCTCGAAATAAGCGGCTGACGGGCGCAACTATCAGCATAGTCTCAAATATGGCTCAGCACATTCTGACTAAACAGAGAAAGACCGAGCCACGATCAGCGATGAGCGATGGCCAGTCCACCGGCAGCAATCTTCGACTGAGATTTTACCGAGCTATCACACTGACGAAACGAAGCGAAAATGAAGGAGAAGCGCTCAAGTCTGCCGATTCAAGGCAAGCTTTTTTTTTTATTTGTTCGTGGTGCAGCCTGTGAAATGATGAGCGGCGGCTCACTTGGGCATGGTCACACTTTGGTTCGTCGAAAAGCTGTTGGGAGTGCTGCAATATTTTAACGCACGGCCGCAGTCACGTGACATTTTTTTATATTTCTCGGCTTTCATTAAATGCCGGAAAAACCGCCACATCATATGCGGTTTCCGAACCTCCTCCACGACATGACGACACCCACATGGCCCCAAAGTGAATAAGATTTTGATAAATTTATCTTAGTTAATGAACTAATGGACCGGAATGTAAAAAGAAAGATGATTGACACGGAGACATGATCTCCTCACTATAGTTCGCTGCTTGCTCAAAGGAAGAATACAGAGCTCTGAAATGGCAAAATTATAGTTAAGAGCTGATTGAGAATGCCACAACACTCTACGTTTCGCTGATGACATTCCCCTACTAAGTAATACAACGGATGAATTGCAGTGCAGGAAGGTACGCCTCAAGTTTATAGATTAGAAATCCAGCAGGAAACGACTTTATATTTAAAAAAAAAATATAGAAATTATTTTAAGGTATATGAATAAAATAAAATAAATTATTCAGAGTAAAATGGGCCAAGCAATGTAGGTAATATGTCTGCAAAATTCGGTGTTTCTTCTGTCTCAGGGATTAACACAGTAACGCGACGTAGGCAATGGTGGATGCCATGGGGGACATCTCGGGAAATTTGAACCATGAGAAGTTCTTTATCTTACTTCGAGCAGCACATGGAATACACGATTTTTCCCTCCATCGAAAAGTGGCCGCCGCGGCAAGGATAGAACCTGCGTAATTGGGTGCAGCATCCATTCTTTCTTTGCCTAGAGCAGAGACTGCTGTTCCTGTAGGGCTGCTTTTATTGAAAAAAAAAATTGTAACAACGAGCAAAAACAAAGGCCAACATGCAGCCCACAGCATATCATGAATGTGTGCAAAGTGCCTTGATCTGCGCGAGTTATGGAAACGACAATATCTTTTGTGATTAGCCGTCGCGATTTTTCACAAAGCGCAGCGTTTTTCAGAAGTCAACACTTACCTCGGCACTAAGCCATCTGTAGGGTGTTGTGGCGGCACAAACGTTGGGTATCTTCACTCGCTTCTAACTGACATCAATCCTTCAGGACGGTCCAAACTAGGTGTCGCGGTCGGCATAGTCCATTTAAACGGTGCTTTGAAATCGGGTATCTTTTGTCTGGTTTAGGTGCGACGCGAAGGAATAGCGCCGCGGAGAGCCACAAAACAAAGTCGTATGGCTGATAAGGCGCTATGATTCGTGGCCAAACGGAAACGTGCCCATGACCTCTCGCGAATAAGCGCTTCGCGTCGCTTTCGTTGTGCCGCATGCAGACGGGTAGCTTTGTGCTCCTGCTGAAGCTTACTGCATCTGAACGTTCGTGTTCCAAGTTTCGTTCGCTATCTTGCAATTTTCGACGAGGCTGCGCTCGCCGTCACGGAACAAAGCGCATGGTCATGTCTTCCTAATATTGGTAGGTATACTGCATGTTTAGCTTACTTAAAGAGAATTAGCTTTCTGTGTCTATATTGTGCATGACACAGTAGCAAACGTCGTTCACAGCTTCTTTGATGCGACACTCACGTACGATCAATCAGGCGGCTGGCGCGTATTGGTTGGCAAAACTTGTTCGCAAGCTTTGATTGGCACAGCGATGTGTGCGTGAACTAGTAGAATAAAGAACTTGCATCTCTTCGCCGGCGTTTTTGCGGCAATTAAGTTTATTTGATTTGGTTTATGAGGTTCAGCAATAAAGCAACTTGGCCTATAAATTGGAGGGCTCCATTTCCACATACGCATGCAGGAGCTTGCACTTAGCCTTCATCGATGTGGATAAAGATCGCCGACGCTGCGATTGTGATATCGAGGATATCCTACACAACTCTCAGAGTACCTAAACCGGAGTATGAAATAATATTCAAACCCGACCGCTACTGCTGCGTTTACATATAGTAGAGGCGGAATGCAAAGGACCCCGGAGTGCTGTGCCGTTGCCTCCCCGGTTAGCTCCGGCAGTGCGCTCGTAGCTGACAGCAGATGCCTCGGTTCTACATTGTCCGCGCGTATATATACCAGCCCCAGGCTGTGATATGATAGGCGCCCATGGAATGCTGCAGTTCATCATCATTTTAATTCGTAAGCATAACAGAGCATGCATGCAGAGTATGACCGCGGAAGGTGTTCTCAGTGAGGTCTACCTGCACCCTCAAAATTCTGCCGCCTGGACACCGTAAATTTCACCTCATCCAAATTTAACCAGAATTGATGTCTAGCCTAATTTGAATACAAGTAATTCATCGCCGATCTCCACATTTTGGTGCCCCATCCCCTACATTTGACCTCATGCACATTTAACGAGAGCAAGGTCAGAACAAGTTGATTTTGACTTAAAGTACAGCTAGAAAGTGGATAATAAAGAAAGAAAGCACAGCACAGAGAAGGGAAATAAGCAAAAAGGAGCGGGGAAAGTATGGGTAAAAGGTATTTTTTATGATTATGTCTAAAATAGTGTGGTCTTGAAAACAGCAATATTATACAAGTAGAAAAAATAGATCTAAGCTCATATGTCAGATGGTCATGAAATAGTGCACTCGTTAAGAGGTACCGTATAATCTTGACGGTTATATTAGTTCGTGTGTATGGTAAATACCACTGTTATGCCTTCTCTGCGTTATCAGCGATGAGACGTAGTTTCATATCTTCAAATTCCTTTAGTTAAGAGGTATTTTTTATTGAAGTCTCATAGATGATGCAAGAACTGAATTATATTGATTACCAATGGGACCGAGTTTAGTTTCACAAATACTGCCCTTTTGCGTGTGTCAAAATCAGCACGAAAAGCTATGCGCCCAGCTGTTTTAAGTATTAAGTAATATTGGTTATGTTGGCCGCAGTAGTAGCCAAAAGTAAGGAGCAATAGTTTAGAAGGGAAAAGGAATGGTAAAGCATATTTTTGTTTTATAGCAATAAAAATTTCACGACGACCTCTTTTCGAGCTAGTCATCTGATCTCCGCATTTCAATAGCAGTCTTACTAGTGCATGCGATTATGTAAATAAATATTTTGTTCCTCAATTTTGTGCGGATTATTTACATTTATTTTGCCTTCCGTGTCGAATCATTTCAGCCTTTTTTGTTTTTCTGGCAACCATATCAGAAGACGACAAACGTATTTAAATTCAGCTTCCAAGCGGCTAAAATCAAAGGCCTAGGTTCGGCTAAGCAACAGCTGTGAAAACTTTAAAAGAAAATATACGTAATAAAAATCTGCAGCCCCATGAGTACAAGAAACACATGACATCAGTGCGCGGAAAGAGAAGCTTGTGCCAATAATCAAGACAAAGAAAAAGAAACTATAATCAAGCGTAGTATTTTCAGCTCCTTTGCTATAGCCATCATCAATGCGAAATATTATCGAAATTCAAGAAATAAAATAAGTAATCTTTGCATTAAATGCCAAGCCAGTAAAAACGTTTCAAACTACCAATCAAATGTATGCAGTGCGCTCTCTAATGGTAGCCATATCTTGCCTGCGTAACTACCCAGTCAAAAAAAGACAGCTGATTTCAAATTAAAAATTTCGTATTGTGTTCGTTCCTTTAGTTAGACCAGTGGGCACTAATTGGCATTTGGTCCAGATCCAAATGGTACCAACTGCTCTGAGGCGAAAACATAACTCGGAATCTTTCAATGGAATGCTGTTTCGTTTTGGACGGTGCCGGGTTTTATCTGGAACGCCACAATGTTTCATGCAAACACATCGTGAGTAAGCGGAATGCGCCGAAGTTGGAAAAATGGCTGTTTCATTTAAATTGAGTATGTTCCTGTTAATACGAGCTCGTTCCAGATAAAAGCAGGGACAGAGACGCGACATAAGAGTACCGTTTCGTATAGAGCAACCTAATAGCATCTGGTTATAAATAAATTGTATTGAACAAGTGATTTATCTAGAACTTATGTGGTACTGGTGGCGTTTATGCGTAACCAAAAATAAGAGTGTGCTCCAACCATTCGCTGGACGCCCAGAGCCAAATGTTTATACTGTTTCCTCCGCTCAACAGGCAATCGTCGTCTCTTGGAAGAAGGCAGCAGAGCAGGTAATAACACAAAACTTAAGAAGCACACACAAACAGAAGGACAACACTGCACTGACAACTATATTGACCAGAACCCGTACATCGTCTCCCTTTCCTTCACGTCTGCAGCCAACTTCTTCCTTGTCTTAAACGTCCTGCCGGTATGCGCAGAAATTTTAATTCCTTCTTCAACAATACCACTAAAGGCATAATGACACATATTGGTCTCCCGAGTCCCTGACTGCACATGCTTCATAAATGCCCCTTGCTAATTTTCCTTAATCCTTTTCAAAACCTTAACATTGTGAAGGTCAGCTGGACATTTTTGGTCTCTACAAACAACCCAGTCTTTGCAGTCCACCGCGAGATTAGTGCCAGGCATCTCAATAATTGTCGTAGCGTCATCTCTAATCCTGTCATTGATACTTCTTCCAGTCTGTCCAATATATTTCTTTCCACAATGCAAGGAAATCTGGCAATTGCAGTACCTAGTCCGGTGCGGAGTTTTGCACCGCTAGAACGCCTGGTTGTTAACCCGAACACACATACCTTTTGCTATGTTTGGTGCCGTTGCAATAACCCGGATGCCGTGTCTGTGACCAATCTTCATTACATTATTGATCAAGACATGAATATATGGTACCAGTTCAGTTCAAGTCAGTCGTTCAGTCGTGCCCGACTCTTCGTGGCCCGATGGACCACATGACGCCCCGCTTTCCAGTCTCTCACTATATTCCTAACATCACATAACTTCATCTGCAGCGCCTCGAGGATGCCATCTAACCACCGCGTTCGCTGCCTACCCCTTCTCCGGTGACCCTAAGCCTTTCCCAACATCAAATCGTTCTCCAGCGACTCCTCTCTTCTCGTCAGATGACCAAAGTAGCTGAGCTTTACCTTTCGAATTTGACCCTCCAATGAACAGTCAGGGTTTATGGTCGACAATATCGACTGATTTGATCTTCAGACCATTCAAGGAACTCTCAAGAGTCTCCGCCAGCACAATTCAAACGCGTCAATTCTTCGGTGGTAAGAATTCTTCACAGTCCAACTCTCGCATTCCATACACCACAACTGGAAAGACCATAGCACGGGTTATACGGATCTTGGTTGGCAGTGTAATGTCTCTGCTCTTCACTAGGCGGTCAAGATAGTCATGGCTCTCTTTCCCAGAAGCAGGCGTCTCCTAATTCCATGGCTACAGTCTCCTTCCGGGGTAAGCTTGGAGCCCAAGAAGAGAAAATCAGTCACAGCTTCCACTTATTTTCCCTTGATGCTCCAGGACTTGATAGGGCAAGACGCCATGATCTTTGTCTTCTTAATGTTCAGTTTAAGCCCAAACTTCTCACTCTCTTCTTGTACGCGCATCAGAAGTCTCTTGAGTTCGACTTCACTTTCTGCCATTAAAGTGGTATCATCCGCATATCTAAGGTTGTTGATACGTTTCCCAGCAATCTTCACTCCAGCTGAAGACACGTCCAGACCGGCCTTCCTCATGATGCACTCAGCATATAGGTTAAATAGGCAGGGCGACAGCATGCAGCCTTGTCTCACTCCTTTCTCAATCGGAAACCAATCAGTAAGACCACGCCCAGTTCTGACTGTGGCCTCTTGCCCTTCATACAGGTTCCTGAGGAGACAGATGAGGTGAATTGGAACTCTCATCTCTTGCAGAGCTTGCCACAATCTGCTGCAATCTACGCAGTCAAACGCTTTCGCATAATCAATAAAGCAGAAGTAAATGGGTTTCTGGAACTCTCTTGCTTTTTTCATGATCCAGCGAAATTTGGCAATATGGTCTCTAGTTCCTCTTTTCTTGCGACACCCAGCTTGCGCGTCCGTAAGCTCCTGATCCACATACTACTGCAGCCTACCTTCGAGGATTTTCGACAACACCTTGCTAGCATGCGAAATAAGCGCGATCGTGCTGTCGTTGGACTTTGGCACTGCCTTTCTTTGGAATGGGGATGTAAACTGACCTCCTCCATTCTTGTGGTTGTGGCCACTGCAGGGTTGTCCGAATTTGCTGGCATAATGCATACAGAACGTTAACAGCGTCGTCATGGTTGAGGTTTTGAAACAGCTCAGCTGGAATGCCATCAATTCCCCTAGCTTTGTTCTCAGCGAGGCTGACTAAGGCCTGACTCTTCAGGATGCCCGGCTCTAGGTCAGTAATCACAACCGTCTTATGTTTGGTCTGCACATCCGGGTCCTTCTTGTACAGTTCTTCTGTGTATTCCTGCCACCTCTTCTTTATCTCTGAGGCTTCAGTGAGGTCCCTGCCTCGTTTGTCCTTTATCACGCCCAGCTTAGCACAGAAGCTTCATTTGATATCTTTGATTGCCTTATACAGAGCTCTTGTGTTCCTCAATTGGCTGTTGTCCTCAACTGCTTGGCAGTGTATGTTCAGGAAGGCAGTCTTATCTCTTCTTGCTATTTTCTGAAAATTGGCATTGAAAACCTTGTATCCTTCTCTTTCCCTGATAACTTTTGCCATCTTCCTTTCCTCAGCTATTTGCAAAGCCTCTTCTGATAACCAGTTTGCTTTCTTGCATTTATTTTGCTTTGGAAGTACCTTAGTAGCAACTTCTTGTATCATATATCCCGAACATCAGTCCACATCTCTTCAGATCTAATTCTTCTTCTAGATCTAATTCTTCTAGATGTAATTCTTGAAATCGATTCCTCACTTCCACAGCATATTCTGATGGAATTTGATCCAGATCATGCCTGAAAGGTCTTCTAGGTTTCTGCGTTTTCCTCAATCGAAGCCTAAATTCTGCAACAAGAAGCTGATGATCGGTGCCACAATCGGCCCCAGGACGTTTTTTTACTGCTTGTATAGAGCTTCCCCCTCTCTACCGGCAAAGAGTATAATCAATCTGATTCCTGTACAGACCGTCCGGTGAAGTTCATGTGTACAGGCGCCTCTTGTGCTGTTTAAAATAAGTATTCGCTATGGTCAGGTTGTTTTCTTGACAAAACTCTACTAGCCTCTGCCCAGCTTCATTTGGCTCACCAAGGCCGAACTTGCCTGTAATTCCGTATATTTCTTCACTCGCCACCTTAGCATTCCAGTCTCCTATGAGAAAAAGGACGTCTGATGATGGAGCGCGGTCTGAAAGGCATTGCAGCTCAGCACTACAGCTGAAGAAGCTGACGTTGACAGATTTTATATCTCTCAACGTCAGCTTCTTCAGCAGTAGTGGTTGGTGCATAGACTTGGATAACTGTTATGTTGAAAGGGTGACCTTGAATCCGAAGTGAAATCATTCGGTTATTTTCGAGGTTGTACCCTAGCACTGCTTTGCCCATTCTTCTGTTTACTATGAGAGCGACCCCATTCCTTCTCCTGGATGCGTGTCCAGAATAAAAGACATAATGGTCGCCGGAATGAAATTCTCCCATTCCGGTCCACTTGAGCTCGCTGATACCCAAGATATCAATGTTCAATCTGTCCATTTCTCGCTTGACGAAATCCAGTTTAACTTGCGTCATAAATCTTACGTTCCATGTTGCTATGTGATATATCTCCTTGCAACATCGGACTTTCCGGTCGCTTCCCGACACATCCACAACTGAGCGTCCTTTTGGTTTTAGCCCAGCCGCTTCATTCGTCCTGTAGCTACTAGGAATTGCCCTTTGTTTATCCCCAGTAACATGTGGGATGCCTTCCAACCTGGGGGGCTCATCTTCCGGCGCCATATCATTAATGCTATTGTGACTGGTCATAGGGTTTTCTTGGCAGGAAATACTGGAGTGAGTTGCCATTACCTTCTCCAGTGAATCACATTCTGTCAGAACTCTCTGCCATTGCATGTCTATCCTGGGTGGCCCTACATAGCAGAGCGCACGACTTCGTCGAGTTTCGCAAGCCCCTACGCCACGACAAGGCAGTGATCCATGGTACCACTGACCACTTATGTCTGAGTAAAGTCTTTTTTTTTTCGAATCCTCCACTTGATCGGCAGGAAAATGCTTTCTATTATGCTATACAGAAAAAAACTGAGGATACCGTGTCTCCAGAAGCCTCTCAGTCTGGCTTAAAAAACTTTCTGTGACACGGTGGTGCCAGGATTTGCTGAGAGCCGACGTCAATGCCGCCTTCACAATACCTCTTTTTATAGTATTTGAATGCTGGGATGTATACGGAAGAACTGCTTATCCGCTATGGGCTGGTAAGTGCAACATAAGTGTTCTGGTCAGAATTCGAGATGCAAATCCAGGAAGCGCAAAACACCTTGCTTTGGAATTTCCTAGGTGAATGTTAGATCAGGGCAACTTTCT
Source organism: Amblyomma maculatum (assembly GCF_055883805.1). Taxonomy (NCBI): domain Eukaryota; kingdom Metazoa; phylum Arthropoda; class Arachnida; order Ixodida; family Ixodidae; genus Amblyomma; species Amblyomma maculatum. Next base: position 104,069,673 of record NC_139352.1, read on the forward strand.
TCAAACACACCCGGTGCTTTGTCTTTCAGTTCATCAGTACCCTTTCCTTTCTCTAAATCACACAATACCAAAAGTCGTCAACGTAATGAACAATCTTCAGAATGCCTTTATCTTTCATTGCCTTCAGCCCATAACCATTGACACATAAGAAAACGAATGACAGTTACATTACTCTCTCACAGCCACTATACTCTTCTCTACAATTTTTCCCAGGTGCTCCCCAGCAAATGGTACACTCAGGTCCCCTTCTCAATTGAGGCAGTCTTTCTCGCCACCCCTGCGCTTATTTTTATTCTTGTTCGCATCCGTAGTGGTCGAAGCATCGCACGAGACCACTGAAGCTGCAAAATGAGTAAAACACACTGAATAGTATAATAAAACGCAAACGCAGAAGAAACATACCGGCCGCAATATACATAGCATCTGATTCTGGGCAGCCTCATTGTTGGCTCCGGTCGGCCGCTAGCTGGCGCGACATATATCGCAGCAAACTTCATTGCAGGGTGTGTAATGTAGTCAACCTGGGCCATATCTAAGGTACACTGACATCTAACAGTATACAGACGCCTCCCAGGTTCACCTACACCGAAACGCATCTGCTGCCAGTCAGGTTTTAACCCAGGTACTCCAAAACGTAGCCCAGAGCCTTAACCAATCTGCCACCGGGCGGAGAACTTTATAATTTTAGAGGTGCGGGAGTGGAGTTCTGCGGATTAGATCGACCACTTGGGTATTTTTCACGGCTTCGCCAGAGTGGCATTGTGGTTAATATACTCAGCTGCTGTGCCGGAGTACCATGTTTCAAACACGACCACCGGTGGCTGCGTTTCTATGGAGGCGAAAGGGAGAGGCATCTTTTTTTATTTCGCTAACTTGATATAGGGCATACTACAGAAAGTCATGCAAACTGTTTTCTGCTAGAAACATAAAGCAAAAGCCTTTTCCGGCTTTTGCTTTTAGTATTGTTCATTATCAAATTTGGAAAATCATCCTCCTTCGCCACCGACAGTCCTACTTCCTGGAGAATCCGTGTCCTTGACGCCGTAGTCACTGCACAAGTCCACAGCAGATGGCGAACATCCACCTCTGCAGCCGGTGTAGAACATTTTGGGCATGTGGTGTGTCCTATAGTCCCATAGACACTTAACCAACGGGGTAAGGGCCGCCCCAGCCATTATCTTTCTAAGGGATACCTCCTCCAGTCTAGTTAAGCTATTAGGAAGGGGGTAAATGCACGACGGACTGAGGGCACGTATATGTTTCCGCACACAGATTGCTAGCATGGAGACAATGAAGCGGGCATCAAAAGGCAGCTTTGTGAGTTGTGCATTAGTGTTTGGAATTTGGTGTGTGAGGTTGTCAACCTGTCTCTGCTCAGCGTTCTCAGTATTATCTTGTGTCCAGTGCATCTGGAAGCCTATCTTTATTTGTTTAACAAATGCATGGATCTCTTGTGTTACACGTAGTGTTTTAGTTGTTTTATAATAGCTTAGTGGGTATAAGTGTGGGCGTCTGTTATAGACTCTATTTTATGTATTGCCTTCATTGCATTGCGAATAGCCAAAAATTTCATCACAAGCGGGTCCGGATGTTCTGTTTGGTATTCATTATATACGTTTAGCTCTTCGTGACAAGCGAGTCCAGATGTTCTCTTTGGTATTCACTATATATACGCTTAGCTCTTCGTGACAAGCGGTTCCGGATGTTTCTGTCTGGTATTCATTCAGTTTAGTTCAGTTCAGTTCAGTTCAGTCGTTCAGTCGTGTCCGACTCTCCGTGACCCTATGGACCATATCACGCCACGCTTTCCGGTCTCTCACTATCTTCCTAACATCACATAACTTCATCTGCAGCGCCTCGAGGATGGCATCTAACCATCGCGTTCGCTGCCTACCCCTTCTCTGGTGACCCTCAACCTTTCCCAACATCAAATCTTTCTCCAGCGACTCCTCACTTCTCATCAGCCCTACCAGCCATGCTGGAAACCCGACCTGTGAGAACCCGACCTTTGAAGGTCATTATTTTTGTTCAAAACTTTAAGCCCTCGAAGGAGCACAGCAGGGTTAGCAGAGCCTCTTCCAAACGGACACCCCTGAAAGAGCCCGGCGCCGGGCCGGGGGACGCTTGTACCCATTTTACCGGTGGGTATCCGGCGGTGGGTTTCGAACTGGCCACCTCCCGCAGCCGAGACGGCCGCCCAAAGCTCTTCGTGACAAGCGAGTCCAGATGTTCTGTTTGGTATTCATTATATACGTTTAGCTCTTCGTGACAAGTGAGTCCGGATGTTCCGTTTGGTATTCACTATATACATGTTTAGCTCTTCGTGACAAGCGGGTCCGGATGTTCTGTTTGGTATTCATTATATACGTTTTGCTCTTCGTGACAAGCGGGTCAGGATGTTTCTGTTTGGTATTCATTATATACGTTTAGCGCTTCGTGACAAGCGGGTCCGGATGTTCTGTTTGGTATTAATTATATACGTTTAGCTCTTCGTCACAAGCGGGTCCGGATGTTCTGTTTGGTTTCATTACATACGTTTAGCTCTTCGTAAGCCGGGCTGGTAGTGTTTTCAGTTGTATAATAGCTAATTAGTCGGTATAAGTGTGGGCTTCTGGTATGGACTCTATTTCATGTATTGCCTTCATTGAATTGCGGATAGCCTAAAAATTCCATCACAAGCGGGTCCGGATGTTCTGTTAGGAATTCATTATATACGCTTAGCTCTTCGTCAGTGGGGCTGGTACCTGCTGTTCTGCTGCCATTTTGTATAATTGATGCATCTGTATATGCAATACAGGTTCCTGGGAGTAAATTAACCAGAAGGCGAGATGCAGGCTTATCTTTATGACGTAGCTTAGCCGTGCTATTCGTCTTAGTAGTTGTGAGCTCCCATGGATGAGGGTCAGCCATTGTCAACGTTTGCCTTGTCAGCGTAATTGTTAAGGATGCCATGGGTGTAACATATTTTTGTTTCGTATTCCTTGTTGCCTCTCGTTGTTTAATGAGCTCTCTCAGTGTGTTGAGCAGCGCATATTCCTGAAAAATAGGGATGGGGGTAAGTTTTAGTAACGCAGTAATTGTTTTTTTTTAACAAAAGGACAAAGCGCTAACGACACATTCACAAGAAAGAAGACACGGAAGACACGGAGCGCTTGTCCGTGTCTTCTTTCTTCTGAATGTGTCGTTAGCGCATTGTCCTTTTGTTAAAAAATGCGGCACCAACTAGCCCAACAAAAAGTCCTGCAGTAATTGTACTCATTGTGTTCCTATTTATTGTTTCCAATTCTACGCACTGCCGCCCCGTGAGTGTTTGCAACTGAGCCTGGTAAGTATCCTGGGCTGAAGCACCGATTGTGCCAGACGTCTTGCCATCTCCGTTCAGGCTTCTCCTCCCCTTGACGAAATACCTTTTATCAAGTGCAGGGTAGTCGCCGGCACTATTTCCTCCTATGAAGCCACCGTGTTTTCTTGCCAGATTTATAAACGTCTAGGCCATGACTCTCAAATCATCCTGCTCTAGTAATGCCTAATTTCCAATCTTTAGCGCAACTCTTTTCGTTGCCAATTGTTTCTTCCATTTTTATTTGCAACATGAATATAGCTGGTATTTTGGGGTGACAGCTCCAGACCTGCATCACGTATCTACTCATCTAGTGTATATAGGGCCTTTTGCAAATAAATTTTTTGCGTCTCAAGGCGTGTATGAGACGACCATATTGCGACATTGTCTGCAAAATTAATGAAATGCACCTCTGGTATTTCAGCTCATTTCCACGGGAAAGGGATGAGTGCGGTATTCAATAACAAAGGTGCTAAGACTGACCCTTGCGGAACGCCTCTGTTTGATGTGTAATTGCCGAGCCCATTTATCCGGACAGACACCGTCTTGTTATTATCAGGTTATGCACTGCTTTTATGACCGGTAGCCGAATGTCCATATTGATACATATCTTGGCATGCAAAATATTATCGTATACCTTTGTCCCGTCGGTAGCCACCACGATGCGTGCAAGGTGCCTCTGAGGAGACACATGTACGACCTCTTCATCTAGTATATCCAAACCAGATTCTGCTCCAAGGCTTGAACAGAATCCAATTCGCTGAGGCTTGTATTTTTGTTGACTTCTCAACCACCATGGCAGACGGGTGGCTATCATTTTCTTTTTTCATAAATCTTGCAAATTGTGGGCGTTAGCGATATTGGCCACAAGGATTGTAGGCTTGAAGGAGGTTTTCGAGGCTTTAGAATGAGGACCACCCACAATGTTTTCAGCCGACTGGAATTTCTCCCCTTTGCCATACCTCATTTATTACATACAGCAGGCTATCAATTGCGTCTCCTATATCGGTAAATATCTCATAACGAGCGTTATTATACATAGGCGCAGCTTTGCCATTTGCTTCTTCGATAGCCGCCAATAACTCCAATTTGGTAAATGGTGATGTTATCCCCGTTTTATGAACTACGTCTTTCGTCGGTTAAGAAGTGGGACACTGAACATGATTCAGGAAGAAAAAACTGCGGCCTGATCTGCAAATTTATCTGGTTTGAGTTTTAATGTTAGTCTAATACTTTCTGCATGATCTTTGTTCTGTCGTCCCTTTTTTATGATATGAGAAGTCCTCCAGAGTGTCCTATTAGTCACCCCTGCGCCCAAACGACTACATCAGTCAGCCCTCCACTTATGAGCCAGCTTCTTTTCATAACGGCGTGCCAGTGCCGTCACTCGGTTCCCCTCAGTTTTTCTTTGCACGTCTTCAGCATTCTGAGCAGCCTGTATTTCCACCTGTGTTCGGCCTGCCCAGAGTTGTAGATGTAGATTGGGAAGTGGCTGATCTCACATTCACTTTCGTTGTAATTATGTGATCCTTAATTACCGTTTGAAGAGTAGCCATAAGTCCATTCGGGCTAACCGCATGAGTTCTAATATCTTGCTGTACACCATCCCAATGGGCAACAGAAACTTTCCTTCGAATTTTCTTTGTGTCCCAAATTGAAGCCTATGCAAATGAGAGCTTGGTCACTACTTCACGCATCTAATTCCACCTACCAACGTTGCGCACCAGGGCCAGAGTTGGTGAGTGTTCTTGTTGCAGGAAGTGTTGCGACCCCTCGATTATTTTGCAGTGTAAACTCCACTTCTGTGAGGGCAGTGTGAACGTTTTTTTTTTTTTCAAAGAGTTTGCCACAAGGCATAAGTTGAGAAAGGGGGAATGGGATGCAAGAGATAGAAAGTTAAAAGAAGGAGTGAAGTCCAGTTGTGCTTATGTATTCAAGAAGGTTGGCAGTATAGCGATTGTCCTTTGTCCATTTCTCATAATCACTATCGCGATTCCACCGCAGGCCCACCTTCATGATTATCCGTTGCTTAATGTGAGTCGTTGATGGACAAGTCCACAACAAGTGACGCACATCGCAGACATCAGGTGGAGTCTCACAGTGAGGGCACCTGTCAGTCACTGGTAGATCTTTTTCCCGCCATCGATGTCGAACAGATGGGGTCAGAGCCGCCCCTGCCGGGATACGGCGCACTGTCACCTCCTCCTGCCGAGTAAGACTACGGGGGAGAGGGTGCGAACACGGAGGAATGAGAGCGCGTGTTCGCTGGTGCAGAACTTGCTAGAATAGCAGCTTGGGCATGTTGGTTATGCATCTTGAGGATAACAGCGCGGAACATTATACATGACAGCGCTCGTTGTGTCGTCCTCAAATCTTGTGCTCCCGTCCTGTGTTCCGCACTGTTATCCTCAAGATGCAGAACTTGCGAATCAGAAACGTGGGACAGGAATGGATCTGGGGGAAGAGGGAAAGGTGGTGGATCGCCTGATGTGTTGATATGCGTCATAGCATCCGCTTGAATATTATGTGGACCGCGAGCATGGCCGCGAATCCAATGTATGCGAATAGGACATGGGTACTTTGAACAGAGCAAATGTATGGACTGTGTTATTTGGAATGTGCGTCGAACGGCCTTAAGCTGTTTAAGGGCAGTGAGAGAGTCTGTGTAAAGATGAACTGCATTGAATGTAGGAACTGGTGGAAGGGAATGTATGGCATTGTTATTGCTTGAAGTTCCAGTGCCAGAGGGGTGCACGTATCCGCGGTATATGTCACGTGAGTGTTGCGATGCGGATGAGAGGGACTATACCCAGAAGTAACTCCTCGCTCTGCAGTATGTGATGCATCGGTATATAATATGCACCCTTCAGGCAGATGTGCGGATGATACCGACGGGGAAGTAGTGGGGCGATTGTCCGTGAGCTGGAAGTACGGTTATGGAGTTATGTCTTTAAATGATGTAGTTGTAAAGACTGTTTGCGAGCTCTGTTTGCTTTCCGCTGATCAACGAGTTCAGTGAGCGTATTTAGCTGGGCATACTCCTGAAGTACTGGTATGGGTGTTAGGCGAGGAAGATATGTTATTGCACGCATAGCCTCACGATTGATGGCCTCAAGGGAGTCCCACTGTCTGCGGGTGAGACGTTGAAACTGTGCTTGGTATATTATACATGGCTGGAGGACAGAACGAACAAGCTGGCGGGCCGTGTGAGCACGCGCGCTGCCAGAGCGCATAGCTATGCGACGAATGAGACCTAAAGTAGCGTGAGCGGTCTTACGGATGGCTGTCAGCCACGGGGTGCCAGTCCCAGAGGAATGAAGAAGACCAAGAATGCGAACGGTTTGTACCTGAGGAAGTGGGTTATTATCTATCCTAAAATTTATAGTGCGAGCTTTCCGTAAGCCAGCTTTATTTCCAATGCAAATGAAACAGGATTTTGTATGCGAAAGAGTTAGGCCCAAAGGAGGGAGGCGAAATGTCAATACATCCAGCGCATGCTGGAGGGCCGCCTGATGGACAGACGTATCTGGACGACACCACCATAAGGTTATATCATCGGCATACGCAAGCACGCGTATAGAAGGGATGGCCTCTAGGGCTCGAACAAGTGGAATGAAGGCCACATTAAATAATGTAGAGGCGAGAACGGAGCCCTGGTGCACTCCTCTGTTTGAGGGGAAGTGACCAAAGGGCTTTCCATGGACACGCAAACTGAATGTTCTATTTGTTAGAAAGGCGTGAATGGCGAGGAGAAACCTGTGAGGAAGACCAAGAGTTTGTAAGGAGGCAAGAATGGCTGAGTGAAGGATGTTATCATATGCATTTGTTATATCTGTAGCGATCACAGTTCTAACAAGATGATTGTGCGGAGAGTGGTGAAGCACGTCAGCAGCCAAAGTAGCAAGACCGTCCTCCGTTCCTATTTGCGGGCGGAAGCTAATTTGGGATTCTGGATAACAATCATGGGATTCCAACCACCACGATAAGCGAGTGGCGAGAATGTTTTCGTAAAGCTTGCAGATTGTTGGCGTCATGAAAATTGGACGAAGGGCCGGGAGAGATACTGGAGGATGACCTGACTTCGGTATTGGAACAACAATAGAATGCTTCCACTCGTCCGGCATGACACCAGAATGCCACACGTCATTGAATGCATCAAGCAGGGCCTGAAAAGCAGTCCCTTCCAAGTTGCGGAATAAGGAGTTAGGAATGCTGTCGTGCCCGGGAGCAGAGTTAGATTTGAGGCGTTCAATGGAGGTCAGCAGCTCTGCCATGGTTAGGTCAGAAGTAATCGCATCGGGGGGTTCGGTAACGGGTAAGCAAGGTGGAGAAGTTGAGGTGGAGTCATAGTGGGGAAAAAACTGTCTGGCTGCCTGTTTTGCAAATGTGTCCTCATCTACACTCATCGCAAGGCGAATGCTCTCTGTGTAATCAGAAACTTGAGAAGAGCGCCCCATTGCGTGAAACACTCTCCAAAGTAGTCGATTACTCTGCTTGGAGGACAGGTGCTCACACCATGAAGCCCAACGTTGCCTTCCTAGTCGCTTTTCATACCGCCTCGCACGCGCGATAGCCCGGTGAAGAGCGGGGATAGCCGACGGGTCATCGGGGTTACGAGCAGCATAATGATCTGCCTGGCGATGCAGAGCCCAACGATTCAGGAGGTGTATGTCCTGGTTTGGCTCGTCTTCATTTACAGTGGTGGTAATCGTGTGGGACGCAAGAACAGCACAGAGAGTCGACAATGCTGATCATGGGGTGAAATCAGATAAGCGATTGTCTGCGCGTACAGAGTCCCATGATGTTATTCGTACGCTACGGCGTATTTTACGTATCCGCGAAGGAGTGAGAGAGATAAAGATAGGACTGTGATCACTACCCCAGGTATCTGGTTCAACAGCCCAACGAGGGCTACCAGGGCCTAACCACCAAGTCAAATCAGGTGAATAAGGCCCGCCTCGTGGGCGGGTAGATGTATGCGGGTGGTTTAAAAGATGAAAAGAATTATCTGAAAAGCTTCCCTGGATGTATGCACCCCTAGGAGAATCCGATCGGTAACCCCACGAGGTGTGTGCGCCGTTGAAGTCTCCAACGACTAGAATAGAGATACCCGAGTAGGTAGAACGCAGAAAACGAACCCATCCAAGATTAGGAGATGCGGAACCAGGACGGTCATAAAAGGAAACTAGTCTAAGTGGCGTGCGTACAGGCTTAACTAGGAGTGCTACCACCTCTTGGCGTGTGTTATACCACCGTGAAAGGTCGATCGGTGTGTGGGGAAGTGAAGTGCGAATATAAATTGCAGATTTACCTGGGCTGAGGGAAGAGGTGATACAACGGCGATCAGGAATGGAAGGTGAATGGTAAGCGCAGAATCCTGAAAGGCGAGGAAGTGAGTTATGCTCTTGAAGTAAGACGGCCCACGCCTTTAGCTTTTTGTCACGAAGACCGATGTTCACTTCAGAGGCCTTATTCGCAAAGCCTCGACAATTCCACTGCACCACCAGAGACAGTGCATTATCCGTTGCGAGGCCGAAGAGCTTCTACGAAGAGGGAGGTCACCTGCTCCCTAAGGGCTAATATTTTATCCAATGTCGGTGTATTCGGGGTTAATGTGTTGTCTGCACGTGATTGTGGTTTGATGCTTATTGCAGGTGATTCATCTGAAATCTTATCACGAGGTATTATAGTTCTTCGATAGGGGTGAGAGCGACGCTGTTCTCGGAGCTGGGTGAGTTCGTCTAGGCGCTGGCGAGCCTCTGCAATGGCATTGTCTAAAACAGCATCTTCATCTGTGGCATCCACATGTGATTGGTGCACTGGCCGTTTTGGTGTACCATTTGATCCACGAGGGTGAGTCGCTTGTGCGTATGAACGATGCTGAGAAGACGTATGATAAGCAAGTGTGTCAAGTAAAGGAAGTGCAGGGAACTCGGTTTCATCACATGTAAGAGCAGCGAAGCGATTACTTGTAGGAATATCTGCCTTTCCAGGCGGCTTGCGCGACGGCCTCGTTGGCTTCTTCTTTGGACAAGCGGGGGAGCGTAGGTCATGGTCCGCCGATTTGCATAGGGCACAAAGCGCTATTGGTTCATTCATGTCGGCCACAGCTGCCGGATTAGGGCAGGTATTTTGCATGTGCCCTTCTTTATGGCAGTGATCACAAAATATACGACGAGGTCGGAAGGGCTGTGGTTTGATAATCGCACCATAATAGGTTAGGTACTCAGGGAAAGTCAACGGGCCTTGTAGGGTGAGTAGGTATGAACCCCGGCGCCCCAGAGGCCGTGCTTGCAACACTGCATGAGTTGAACAGCGAATGTTTGCTCGCACCTACTCAGAAGTACTTCTGCTGTCAACATGGTAAACGACGCAGCGGAGGGTGTCAGGGCCAGAGGCAAAATATAATTCGCATCCAGGGGAATTTGACTAACTGCACACATTTTCTGGGCGTCCACCAAGGAGGGCAAGTTCACCGTAATGGTGTTCGATGGGCGATGGACGACAAATCCACAGTAGTTAGTAGAACCTAGAACTTGGTCACTTGTGGCTTGGACACACCGGGGAGGGATAGTCGTTATATCAAAACGCAATGTAGGCTTTATGGTGACGGGGAACGAGTTAGCAGCAAGTGGAAGCGAGGCTAGACTCACTGGCGGCATCTGTGGTGGTGTCAGGGGCTGACACGCTGTAGTTAGCCTTGGAAGGGAAGACTGAATCGGTGCGACGGGCACAGTCTCTTGAGGGAGGGTTACAGGCACAGAGGCGGTGGAGCAATCCATGGGACAAGCCAAAGACGTTCCATCCGAAGACGAAGCAGACTGGGGGCATGTAGGCGTTGACGATTGCGTGGACGTGGGTGCTGCGCCAGGTTGTAACACAGCGGAAATCCGCACAGCTGTCGTCGGCGGAGCAGAATCCATGCAGGCGCGTAGCCCAGCCTCGCTCGGCAACGCCGAGCTAAGCCTAGCCTGCGCCTGAGGGATCCGGTTGAACTTTCTTACTTGAGAAAGGGCCCACCGAGGCGGAAATCGCTCCACAGGGGCGTCTTCGTCATTCGTTCTTACGGAGGGCACTGTCCTACCCACACAAAACCACAGTAAATAGGCGGAACAAGATAAAACTACAGAGCTCTAAGCGGACACGTATCAGCTCAGGCGCTTCTTCTCCCTTCTCAGTGTGAACTTGAACTCCCCTTTTGGAATCATAATCATATTCCCAAGCTGATTGCGGAGCATTAAAATCTCCAGATTTGAGTATCAGTGTTCGAGGTTATAAAAGTCAAATATGTGTAAACAACACAATATTTTTACGTAGTGGTGACGAGGCCGTAGACACCAAAAGAAGATACAGACTCTATGGTACTGAAATGAACTCTTTATTGGGCCGACTTGCGCCCGCAAAAGAACTAAGCAACTCGGCGGCGGCGATAGCAACAAACGTGCTCGTCGATCATCGAACAAAGAATGCCCGTCACACTCGTCAACGCTCAATTTAGACTTCTCAGAACAATCTAGATAACGTCGCAAACTGCTACTAGTACAACCTGGAACATTGTAGAAATACACGCAAGTGATCGCAATCTTCGAGACAGATCTCGGCGCATCGTTCGCGACAAAGAAAATAATAACGCGTCGTATCGCGGCAACGAGCATGAACAAGCACGGGATACAAAATTGATACACGTGCCAGAATAACAGTAATAAGGCCACATGCCGGCGGCTGTTAAAACAACAAATTCTGTTTTGAAGGTTTCGCGGCATTACTCCCCTTTTAAAAAAACATCGCCTTGATGTTCAACTTAAACATAAACAACACAAAGTTTAAACACCACAGATTCTTTAACGCGCGCAATATAGCTTCATGCGTGCAACATGTACGATTTCTGGGCGTGCGTGTCACCGTTGTGATGCTGACGTACCGTAGCGAATTCAGAGTCCAAAGGTCCGACGCGGCGAATTATTTTGTACAGCCCACAGTATCAACGCATCAACTTTTCACTTAGTCCGCGACGGCGAGTTGGTGTCCAAATCCACACTTGGTTTCCTGGATTCTACTCTGCGTCGCGTCGTCGTAAGTTGTATCGTTGGCTGTCAGTACGCTGTTGGCCTTTAATACGTAGCCGTGCGAGTCGTCGGGCTTCCTCTGCACGCTGCAGGTAGGCGGCGACGTCAAAGTTGTCTTCGTTGGTTACGTTCGGCAGCATTGCGTCGAGCGTCGTCGTGGGCTCCCTGCCATACACAAGCTTGAATGGGGTCGCTCTGGTCGTCTCCTGTACTGCCGTGTTATACGCGAAGATCACGTACGGCAAGATAGCGTCCCAAGTCTTGTGTTCAGCGTCGACATACTGGCGGTCATGTCCGCGATCGTTTAGTTCAGGCGCTCCGCAAGGCCATTGGTCTGGAAATGGAATGCAGTTGTTCGTAGATGGCTTGTATGGCTATTCCAGGATGGCTTGCGTCAACTCTGCCGTAAACGCCGTTCCCCTGTCCGCGATGAGCACTTCTGTGGCGCCGTGTCGCAAGTGAGTTTGCTCGACAAAAAATTTGGCAGCTTCTGCCGCGGTACCACTGGGCAGTGCTTTTGCTTCGGCGTAACGGGCAAGGTAGTCAGTGGCCACGATGATCCAATTGTTACCCATAGACGAAGCTGGAAAGGGGCCGACGAGATCCATCCCAATTTGTTGACAGGGCAGGTCTGGGGGCGGAATCGGGTGTAGTAGCCCTGATGGTCTGATCGGTGGCGTCTCGCGTCGCTCGCACTCACATGTCTTCACGTAGTGGGCAACATCTGCAGGCAGTCGCGGCCAGTAGTACGTATCCTGAAATCGACAAAACGTGCGTACAAACCAGAGATGGCCTGCTGTGGGCTCATCGTGCAACGCCTGCAGAATTTCCTGCCGGATGTTTTTAGGCACAAGAGGCTGCGCGGTCCTGTTGGGTCCAATGGCCTCCTCCTGAACGAGGAGGCCATTGGACCCAACAGGACCGCGCAGTCTCTTGTCACGAGAGCGATGATAAATGTCGCCTAAACACAGCAGGAGGGGAAGCGGTCTTTCTTTCTAAGTAATCGGCTAGCGCTTTCAGCTCAGGGTCTGATCGCTCTTGTTCTTCGAAACTGGTTGCGCTTACCGCTCCCAAAAAGCCGTCTTCGTCGTCTTCTTTCGCCGGCGATTCAACGGGGGCTCGTGACGAGCAGTGTGCATAGGAGTGCTTGCGGCCGGACTTGTAGACTACTGTGATGTCGAGTTCTTGAAGACGCTGGCTCCATCGAGCAAGGCGACCGGAGGGGGCCTTCAAATTTGCCAGCCAGCAGAGCGCGTGGTGATCACTTACCACCTTGGATGGTCGGCCGTATATGTACGGACGGAACTTTGATGTGGCCCAGATGGTCGCAAGGCACTCCTTCTCGGTGGTTGAGTAATTCGCTTCGGTATTCGAGAGCGACCTGCTAGCGTAGGCGATTACTATCTCCTGTCCGGCATTCTTCTGAATGAGAACGGCGCCTAGGCCCAGACTGCTCGTTTCGGTATGTATCTCAGTCCCGGCGTTCTCATCGAAGTGGCCTAGCACAGGAGGATACTTTAGACGGCGCTTTAGTTCCTCGAAGGCTTCCGCTTGCGGTGCTTCCCATTGAAATGGCACGTCTGCCTTTGTAAGCTGCGTCAAAGGTTCGGCGAGGCGCAAAACGTTATTGACGAATCATCGGTAATATGCGCCCAGTCCGAGGGATCGGCGAACAGCTATCTTGTCACGTGGCGGTGAAAATTATGCGATTGCAGTTTTTTTCTGTTGGTCAGGGCGAACTCCTTCCTTGCTGATAATATGACCAAGAAACAACGTCTCGTTGTAGGCGAAGTGACATGTCTCTACTTTGAACGTTATTCTGAGGACTCTATTGGGTCAAGTACTGTTCGAAGCCTTCTCAGATGGTCTTCAAAGTTTGACGAGAACACAACATCGTCCAAGTATACTAAACAAATCTGCCACTTTACGCCCACCAAGACAGTGTCCATTGCCCGTTGAAATGTTGCTGGTGCGGAGCACAAGCCAAATGGCATAACCTTGAATTCGAAGAGGCTGTCGGCTAATACGAACGCCTTCTTCTCGCGGTCTCTTTCGTCCACCTCAATTTGCCAGTACCCGCCCTTCAGGTCCATCGACGAGAAATACTTAGCGTTACAGAGCCGGTCCAGAGTGCCGTAGATGCGGGGAAGCGGGTAGACATTTTTCTTAGTTATGCCATTCAAGCGACGGTAATCAACGCTAAAGCGAAGTGTGCCGTCTTTCTTCTTCACCAAAATGATTGGTGGTCTTTCCAGTTGTGATGTATGGATGCGAAAGTTGGACTGTGAAAAAGGCTGACCACCGAAGTATTGACGCGTTTGAATTGTGGTGCTGGCGAAGACTCTTAAGAGTTCCTTGGACTGCCAGAAGATCAAATCAGTCAATATTGTCGACCATAAACCCTGACTGCTCATTGGAGGGTCAAATTCTAAAGTTAAAGCTCAGCTACTTTGGTCATCTGATGAGAAGAGAGGAGTCGCTGGAGAAAGATTTGATGTTGGGAAAGGTTGAGGGTCGCCGGAGAAGGGGTAGGCAGCGAACGCGATGGTTAGATGGCATTCTCGAGGCATTGCAGATGAAGCTATGTGATGTTAAGAAGATAGTGAGAGACCGGAAAGCGTGGCGTGACATGGTCCATAGGGTCACGAAGAGTCGGACACGACTGAACGCCTGAACTGTACTGTACTGTAAAATGACTGGTACCGCCCAGAGGCTGTTGGATGGCTGGATCACTTCATCGCGCAGCATTTCGTCAACTTGATCGCGTATGACCTGGCGTTCTCGCGGCGATACACGGTAAGGGCTTTGACGTACCGGTCGAGCGCTTTCGTCCGTGATGATGCGATGCTTTGCCAACGGAGTTTGCCGCACCTCCGATGCTGAAGAAAAACACTCGCTGTAGTTTTCAAGCAGAGTGCAAATCCGGTCTTGTCTGTCTCGGGGGAGCGCTGGGTTAATATCGAAATCGGGCTGCTTGGCACGGTTGGGTCCAACGTCTTGAAGGTGGCTGGGGTGGGAGAACACTTCTCGGATATCCGCTAGCTCGTCAAAGAAAGCAATCGTCATGCCCGTGTTCAGGTGCCGGTATTCGTCGGTGAGGTTCGTGACGAGCCCATTAGCTTGTCCATGACGGAAACGGATGATGCCTCTTGCGATGCCAAGCCCTCTATCCAGTAACAACTGAGGGTTTCCATCGACAACCCCTTCCGTGATTTCGATTTCTGTTGTAACCATAGGGATGATGTTGATCGGGCCGTTATGGTCAATTCTTCGTCGAGGACGTTGAGAACGACGTGATGCGTCGAGGTTCTCATAGCATGGTATGGCTTTGTCGGTCAAGAGCTTGATGAGTTTGGATCAGAGGTCGATGATCGCTCGATGTTCGTTCAGAACCTCCATGCTCAGAATAACATCGCGGGAACAATGCTGTAGGACGACGAAGCTGGTAGGGTAGGTACGTCCATTTACTGTAATCCTTGCGGTGCATCGGCCCGATTGCGTAATAAGGTTACCACCAGAGATGTGGATTAGCGGGCCGTCCCACGTGGTCGTCACTTTCTTGAGCTGTCCGGCGAAAGCTCCACTGATCACAGAGTAGTCGGCAATGGTATTCACTACCGTGCGTCTGTCGACAGCAACCTCAAGCTCGCTTGTTTGCGTCCTTGTATTGCACGTTGGCTGCGGTGTTCGATCTCTGCTTCGTCTTGTGCTTAGGTCGCGGCCGGGGCACACCGTCATAACGTCGCTGTGCGGTGATGTCAACTTGAAGTCTGGTCGTGATCTCGTCGACGTTGTCGTCTTGTGGATCGGCGATTTAATGGCTGCGTCGTCGTCACCCATCGTTCGGCGATGGGGGATCTTCGTGTTTTCGCCGTGAAACAACCTCGCCTCCAAATGTTGCTCAGTTCAGTTTCCACTGCGCGGGCTTGGGGACCTTCAGCGCACACTCTCATCGTGGTTACTGCCTGTTGAAGCAAAGCGGACCCTATACGGCGACGGAGACCTGAACGGACGGCTTGGTGGAGCAATTTCACCGCGACGCAGATAGTTGTCGATTTCTTGCGGTCGTTCTCGAGGACGGGAAAGAGAGCCAAGCAACCACGCTGGTCCAGATCCAAACACAAAATTGCATTATTCAAATCACCCCTCGGCTGGGCATCAGCTTAGAGGCCGCCAAGAGAGTGAACATAATATTTGTATTTCGCGGGCTTTCTTTTAGCCTGAAAAAAAAGATACACGTGAGACTTCCTTTATCGCAATTAATGAAATGGGGGTTTCGGAAGGTGCTCTGCAACTTTCCAATTCACATTTTTGGTCTAAGTGGAATATTTATTAAATTAGAAAAAAAATAAAATATTTAGCTAATTAAGTATTTGCAAAAAAATTGCCTCTAGTGCGCAATCTCTTCAATCCCGTGCGCAATCCCGTGCGCTTTATCTTCAGTCAAATTACAATGCACCATCTAGCCCAACTTCAAGTTTTGTTAATCTAGTGCGCAAGGAGGCTGGCAGTTGTATGCACTGACCTACCTAAAATATATTATTTTGCAACCCTTGGTTCAAGTTAGCTGGGACACCCGGTATAGGGGAGCAGTTTCGGGGCGTTGTCCGCGGATCATCCGCCCAGCTTCAAACGGTGGTTATCCTAGGTTGAACACGTGGATGGTCATCCACGATATGCAGCGTGATGGGGCTGGCAGGTCCGGCGATTTCGCTCAGCAGCACTACGAGCAAAATCTGCGGGATACACAGAAACGGGTTGTAGCGGCACATCTCGGTGGTGCCGCCGTGCCCTATTTGATGGAGGCGAAAAGCAAGGCGGCTGTGTACTATGCGATCTCAGCGCTCGTTAAAGAAACCTAGGGGGTTGTAATCTTTGTGTCTCTGCACTTGGAGCTGTTGCGGATGCCCGTTCGAGGTGCCGAGTGCTCAGTGACCTAAGATATTTGCGGGTGGGCCTAAAGCAAATTATTGTATATGGCGCCATAGTGTATATATTTATTTTTACCTACCATGACCTCTCTTCATATCACTAACCTCTTTTATTTCATCTACCGTTTCCTTGTTATATCTTTATTTGCGTGGTTCCAGTTCAGGCGCTTCAGCAATGCGAAAGCAGAAACCGGGGCTGCCAAACAACGCCAAACATCTTTACCTTCCCTTAGTATGTATAACAAAAAACCACTACTACTACTACTACTACTAAAACTATTATGGCCTCTGTCACAACCGGAGTTTTTTTCGGGACATTATACACTATGAAACAAAGTTCACTGAGTGCTGCTTTCGACACGCAATTCCGAAAGGCGCAAGACTATTTCATTTGCCAGTAGGAACTTCAAACACGTAGTGAGAGAGGAGACACTGCCATAACGAAAAATTGTGGAGGTTCTTTGAACCACTATGTTGTAGTGGCTGTAGGAAAAAGAAAACACACGGGCCTGGTGCTGGCTCTCTGGCTGAGCAACCTATGATGCCTCGTGCGGACAGAAAAAAGAAGGTAGAGAAGAAATAAAAAGAAGAGGAAGGGAAAGACGCCCGCCGCGAAAGCCGTCATCCACCACCTAAGCGATGGCGGTTTCTTTGACGGCCTACAACAGATAAACACTCTGTGGCAGGCCAGCCCCAGCCGCAAGCGGCGTCGACCTACCTAACCCAGCCCCATCAGGGCCAGGCCCAACCACCAAAACGAAAGTGCAATGAGGCGGAAGCCTTTATAGTGGTTGTTGTTGTGGCTGTAGGAAGAAGGAAAGAAAATGCACGGGCCTACTACTGGCTCTGTAGCTGAGCCACCTCCGCTGCCTCGTGCGGATAGAACCGAAAATAGAGAAGAAAGGAAAAGGAAAAGGGAGAGAAAGACGCGGACCGGAACAACAACCACCGTCCTTCACCGAAGCAGTGGCGGTGGGTGCAATGACAGCCTACAATAGATAGAATTCGGTGACTGGCTATACCCCACCTCAAGCTGCGTTGGCCTACCGTCCTAGCCCCGTAGGGCCAGGTACAGCCACCATTCACCCCTCTCCTGTCTTCACGAAGCAGCGGAGGTGGCTCTGCTACAGAGCCAGTAGCAGGTCCATGCATTTTCTTTTCCTTCTTCCTTCAGTCGCAACTGACAGCACGCGACTACCATTCCGCTTCGCCAACATCGACACGCGTTCACTGCCAGTCGGGTTTAAACCCGGGTACTCCGAATATCAGCCCTACGTCCTAACCACATGCGCTACCGTGGACGGGGTAATTTTTCATTTTGGGGAGGTACTGGAGCGGAGGGCTTCAGAATAAATCGAACATCTTGGGATATTTCACTTCCTGCCATGGTGGCGCAGTGTATAAGATGCTCGCCTACTGGTTCAGAGTACTCGGAATTTCACCTTACCCCCCGCGGCTACATTTTTGTCCCACATTACTACCCCTGCAACGTCATCGCTTGCGCTGAGCATTGTTTCCTGACTTTTTCTTGTGGATTCAGTTTTACCTTCATGCTATTGCGGATTAAAGCTTTTTGCATTCGGAGCAAAAAATATAGAAGGAGCAATACTGGTGGCAGTGCATACACTGACATTCATTTCTCAGTAAAAAATTTGAATCCAGCTTAGTTCATCTTAGTAGTTTTTGTCACATAGAAGTAAAACAATTTCCTGAATTTACTCGACTCAATTGCGCTTCTTGTCTCTACTGTTTTTTGGCTTTAGCAGCATAACCTCAGCGAGCAAGAGTTCATAGACATGTGGAGCAGACCACCGATTATTTGCGAGGTTTCTGGGCGTACCATAACAGTGTTAATATCAAGCACTCTAGGGTTACAGTTGTCCTTCAGGACATCCGAGGTCCAAAGAAGGTCCGGTCTCCCTGCGTTCGGCATGCTGTCACAGCGGGGACCTTAAGCACAGTTGGCATAGTGTTCCGTGACTGGTGTGTGCGACCACACGACTGCCCCCTTGCCAGGGTAAGGCGGTCATCCCGAAACAAAATCCTCCTCCCCCCGGACATCCGGCGGGAGGGGGAGGTACCGGGTATGATGTATGAATGATGACAGGTGAGACCTTGAGGTGCGGCGCCTTCTGGAGCCAAACCTCCTCCCATCTGACAACGGTACATGATTGCAGCGAATGTGGGAAACATGGGCTGGCGCCTCAATGGGTATATAGCTTATTGGGATTTGACCTCGAATGGTATGTGCTGGTTAAAGGTTCTAGCCTAGGCTCAGAACGTGGATATTTGGATTTGCTCTCTGTCCCTGGTCTATTCCACAGCAATGAAAGAGTGTTGGCCGCAGTCGTTAGCAAGTGTGACTGAGTATCAAATTTTCGTTTGTATGAGCAAGCGCCCGCGTGGTCTTGCTTTGGACTGATCCGCCCGAATGGAATTGGTACACTGCGAGGTGCAGCGCGAGTAGTCATCGTTTAACACGCCTTGTCAGGCTGGGGCGATGTGTTCGCGGTCCAATGCAGCATGTTGGAAAGGTCATCTGCGCGGTTCACACTGTGTTCAAATCATGTTCCTTACTGCAGGTTAGAGGGGACACGAGTCTTTCCGAACAACAATTCGCTAAAAAATCACTTTTCAGAAAATCTGATTTTCGAAATCAGTAGCTCTCTATCTACCAATATGCTAAGTTTTTCATCTCTAGGATCAGTATTTTAGTCACAGTGCCAATGTATATAATCGATCTTGCCCGAATTTGGGCCGAAACCGGCCGCCGAAACGACCATTTTGCGCGAGGCGTAGCTCTCATATCGTGCGCAGCACCGGAGCCATCTTGGTCACATTCGAACGAGCCGCCTTTCGTTTTCGAAATGCCGCCTGTGCTGTTTCCATTCGCCCATTGGTCGCATCAAAATAGCAAAAAAGAGAACGTGGCATTCGCTATCCCATTTGCCATCGGGGTGCACCTGACCGCAGGACGTCACCGCATTGGTGGAGCTGGCTGGCGGCGTCTGCTCGGCGCGCCCGAGCCGTGAGGAGCCCATAGACTGCGGAGATGTGATACCGGCAAGCTTGGTTCCGAACCGCAAGGTGCATTGACAGCAGGCTTTTGGGAAGAGATAAAAAACTTGTTGACTAATCATCTGAAGTGATGCCCTGCCCCGGTTGTGTGCGCTCAGGCCGACGAAAGTCGTCCACCGAACGATCGAGCGTGCGAGCCTGAAGTAGCCCTAGCGTGTTTCCAAGCGCGGGAGACTGCTACTACCAGCGGTCGCACCCTCCGCGACACAGAGATATCGCAGGCCACAGATAGGCAGAAAGATAAGCTCAAAACCGGAAAAGCGTGGACTCGCGCCAACTCCAGCAACGAAGTGGTAGTCTCATGGCGGAAGTAGAATGGTGGCGAAGGCTGGGCCCAAAAGCGTTTCAGCGGTACCGCAGCATAGCCACAGGTCGGGGGGCCAACCACTCAGATTCGGAAATTATATTACTACAAATTAAAAAGCATCAATCAACATAAAATAAATAGACATTTTGATAACTTCGTTTGTGCATCAGGTAAGGTATTTGTTAAATACATTCTTAACTTTTAAAAAAAAATCTTGCAACACTCTTATTGGCCCAGGCCCTTGATGTTGCATCGGTCAGGAGGCGCTTCCAGAGGTAACTAAGGCAACGGAGATATCGAAGCTGACGAAGTATGAAACGGTTTCTTATCGCTGTCTGCTGCTCGTCCAAGGTAGATATACCTTGGCTCGTCTGCCGTGGTGCGGGCCTTGGTGCGCCCGTGAAAGCGTAATTTAGTTCGCAAATCTGAAAATGTCCCTTTCGCGAAGATTTTGACGTCCTTGCTGGTCGCTGCTCTGTCGCCGTTTGGTGAGATTTAATATTTCCCTGCAGCCGTGTTTTTTTGGTTTCGTCCCCTTCGTGGTGCGGGCAGTGCGAAGTCTTTTTACAGTAGTGTAGCGCGCTTAGCCTTTTATCGCAAGATGAGCCCGCACAAAGTTAGGAAGCGATGCTCTGTGGCACGTTGCGACAGTGTGGGCTCAACCGTCGGTGTCTTACCGCTTCCTGGCTGACTTTCACCGGTGAGCAGATCTGAAGGTTGCACATAGACTTAATGTATGCTCTAATGCTCCTGTGTTAAATGTCACTATATGAGAAGTAAGTGCAAATTTCTACTTTATTGTGGGCTTAAGTAAGAGGTCACTACATCAACCTGCAAGGAAACAGTCCGTCGCTGCAATGCGGTCGCCTCCGGTAAAAGGCGCACTTGCGCAATCATGTCCGCGGTTAAGCACGTTTGTTGATTCTAAAGCTGTCCGGACTGGTGCGAATTTGAAATTGCCTTGAAAACAGCTGTATAATGTCTGCCGAAGAATTTAAATGTGAAGAGTGATCCCAGTGCTCTATGCTCCACGTATGTTTTGATGCACCTACTAATTCATGACATTTTTATTTCAATTGCAGCTGTCATAGCTTTGTTCTCTGTACATGCATATTTCTTATCTGGTGATGTTTTGTGGCAGGCATTTCAAGCCTTTTCCATGCCTCGGCTGTGATCATTGAGATGATTAGCGCGCTTAAACAGCGCTACTGTTCGTGCTGTCAGCGACATGCATTTTTATCGTTGTGATTTGTTGCTGTATTTTATTGGTTGATGCAATAAACCGTGAACATGAAAACCATAATTGTTCACTTGGTACACTCTGTGGCGAACTGGGCACGACTGCCCCGTTGCACCAGTGTTTCTGGACCACACCTTACTGTGCTGAGGGACAACTAAATGGCCAAAGTACTTGCATGACTTGCAGCAGTATTTGTATTATGAATGTGCATGCGTGGTTTCTATTTGGAAGTGTTGCTGCCATTCTATGCCGCCACCTTTGACAACCACTTTCATTGTGCCGGAGCAACTGCTTATAAACATGGGCGTAAACAAAAGAAACTCGAGTTCATTTAGATGGCAAAGGTTGGCGCGCGCTGAAAGGCAACAACCTTCAAGAAATGCAGGCTCGTCAATGCAACGCGGAGGTTTAAACAAAAAAAAAACTTGTTTATAATTCGCGCCAAAGTAAACGCATGGGTGACGTCATTTGACGTCATGGCCCCCCAATTTTCATTAGTCGCTGGAGCCCATGAGCCGCCATGTTTTGTACGTATGGGCGTCTATGGAGCCTTCGCTACCATAGTACATATACCTTGGTAGTCTGATAGTTTCCGTGACGATGACGGCAGCGCAGCGGACAGTCCGCTTGGCGAGGCGGAGTTCACGATCGTCAGATGTAAACAGTTTGCCGAGACTGGCCAAGTGTAAAACATACGGCGGCGGTGCTCGCGTTCAAAAAGGTGATCATGAATCAGAAGTCGCCGTCAAACTTAATCTCCAGTGCGTAAACTGTGGGGACACGTCGTCGTGAGAGCTTGCCGCGCGTTTGTGCCGATCGGATCGCGTTCATAGCCTTTAGTGAATGTGCTTGCTTCCCGTGCAATGCAGAGTATTGGGAAGCAGCAAACAGCTACAAATTACTTTTTTTTTTCCGGAATGAATTTTCCGCAGCGCGGTGTTGATGCGAGAACGTGGCAAAACGACGTACGTAGAAAAAATAAATTAAAAAAAGATGCTGCCTGCGTGTGGCTCGCGCAGCAGAAAAAGTGACAACTGGACGTGCTGCAACTGCAAGTCAAAATGAAAGAGGTGACACTTGGACGTTTGAAAGCCAAGACACTACATCCCTTAAGACTTTTAGCCATTTTAATATTTAAATGTGTGCATTGCATCAGGAAATGCCTGTTAAATAATCCCCCATTTCTTTTTTTTTTGCTCTTTTCTCAAAACCTGCATTGTCTACCACTTGCAGTTTTGTGGCCTCAATATCTCGGCGCCCAAACCACATATAGCTGAAATTCGTTTTGCAATGGGAAGCTGAATGTATGCTGTGTGAAATGATGGAAGCAGATGTTTTGTTTTTGAAAACTAAAATTAATTATTTTGATGAGTTTATTCCCACTTGGTACACACGTTTTTTGTACTGAAATTAATAAGGCTGGAAAATGAGAGCTAATTGACATATTGGGAAACTGCTCCCAACATTTCATTCTTTGCTCTTTTGGCTACCTACCCAAATTTTAAGTTTTTAACAACCCATTATTTCAGGATTTAGGCCTTAAATAATGGAAGTTGATTAGTAATTATCCTGCAAACTAATTGGGTTATAGGAAAAAGGACTGCATATTTGAAATCAGCATAAACCATTGCTATATACTTGCATTCAATTGGTCAGAGAACAACAAAAATTGCTAGGGACTAATATGTTCCCCCTTAATGCGCAAGCATTAAGTAAGTATATCGTCACTTTTGTGCAGCCAGAATAGCTATCACGATTCCGTTCGAACAAAACGTGTTGTAAGAAGAATAACGGCGCATTTGATAGAGGACCGAATCTCGCTGGAAAAATAATTTAGTGCATCGTAATCATCAGCATCATTATCATCCGCAGGCTATACCCACTGCAGGGCGAGGCCCTGTTCGACACTCTTCCAATAACCCGGTCTTTTGCTAGCTGCATCCACTTTACCCTCCGAACTTATTAACCTCGTCAGCTCACTTAACTTTCTGCCGCCGGCTGCTACGCTTTCCTTCCCTTGGAACTTAATTTGTTACCCTAAGCGACCATTGCTTGTCCTCTCTGCGCACTAGAAACCCTACCATGCCTATTTCTTCGTGGTTGCCACTCTAATGTTATTCTCTACTTTTAGTTTAGCCGGGCCGTCTACCGTTGCCACGAGCCGTCAGCATAGCACGTGCTGGTCGGACCCTGCTTTCGGAACTCCGCCGGGGTGGCACAGTGTTTACGGCACTCGACTACTGCTCCCAAGGACGCGGGATACAAATACAAATACAAATACAAATAATTTTATTTAGCATCAACACTGATTATACAGTACTCGTGATGCTGCAGGGTGCTAGCAAAAAGCCTGCGATGGCTTCACAAAGGCTAGCACCCCGCTTACAGTGCAATACAGCAGCGGACAAAACACAACAAAACAAGAAAAAGCCCTTATAAACATAACGACGGCTTTATATATTACAAAGTATATTTAGAGGATAGGACTAATATTGGGTGGTACAGAACTGCATGTGTTAACAATATTTTGATTTGAGGACATATACTGTTGTATAGATTAGCTGGACTTGTTAACAGAGGAATTAAGAGCTTGTGGTAGCATGTACATCAACATTTGGCGGCCATAGTTGGTACGGGTATGGGGAATCTTCCAAACCTCACTGCTTCGTGTGCCATACGTTTTTTCAACTGGAGTCAGCGTTGCAAGTGTTTCAAGGAAAGCGTCACTATTTATGCGATAAGTATGATAACGTTTTAGCAGAACTGCGTTGAACAGGTTCGGTAATGGTACTAATCTAAGGTCATGAAATATAGGTTCTGTGTGTGCGTCATAAGGTTCATTAGAAATGATTCTTACAGCTTTTTTCTGTAGTCGATAGATTTTGGACAGGTTTGTGTAGGTCATTGTTCCCCATACCAAATAACCATACGATAGCGTGGACATGAAAAGGGAATTGTATAAGAGCAATTTAATGTGCTTTGGCAAAAAATAACGAAAGCGTGCAAGAATACCTACTGTTCGCGAAAGTTTGGAGTGAACAAGGTCAGCATGCGCGCTCCACTGCATATTCTCTTGAAAAAGAACACCTAACGTTTTTATAACTGGTACCAACTCTATGACCGAAAGACCTAGTCGAAGGACAATATTGGAATTAACTGGCTTATTTTTAGGGCGAAAAAGAACTGATTTTGTCTTCGAGACGTTTATAGTTAAAGAATTAGTTTGACTCCAAGTGTTTAGTACATCAAGCACTTCATTCGCTTTCTTAACAAGCAGGGGTAAACTGTGATGTGAGAAAAATAGGCTTGTATCGTCGGCATAAATAACAAATGAAGTGTTTAAATCTATGTTAACAAGGTCGTTAATATATAGGTTGAAAAGCAGCGGCCCGAGAATACTTCCCTGCGGAACGCCGTGTAATAATGGTTTGAAACTGGAGCAAGATTTATTTATGTGAACCCTTTGTTGGCGGTAGGTAAGACTTAATGAGAGATAGAAAACAGCCTCTGAAACCATAATATTCCAATTTTTTTAATAACGTGGTGTGATTGATTTTGTCAAATGCTTTTGAATAGTCTACAAATATTCCAAGTGTATAAAATTCACGCTCAAAAGCATTAAGAATGATTTCTTTTTGCGCCAGCAAGGCGCTTTCTGTGGATCGCTTTTTTGTAAACCCAAACTGATATTGTGTCATGATGTGATGCTTGGTTAGGAATGCCCTTACAAAAATGTCTATGATCACTTTATGCGATGTCTTTAGACAATATGATCATAGAAGCTATCGACCATCAAAAGAAAGTCTTTAGAACACGTATCATCTATGTATGATCTCCCTTCCGACAATTGGCCACCGTGATTGAATAGAATGTATTTACATAGAACATATTTATACCTCCTATGATTAGCCTATTGATAGCGTATATGGACACTGTAACGACTGTGTTCCGATAATTGGCCACCGTTATTTTAAAGAATCGTGTTCATACAAAGTATTAATACCTTGTGTTATGCTAACTATATTTCAAGTGTCCAATAATAACGTGTATTTTACTTACTATTCACATGCATGTAATATTTCGTAAAAAGTGAGAGTGGCGAAAGAAACAGACGCAAATTCATACCTTCATTTATTGCACAAACCCTTGACACAGAAACACTTGGTTTCCGACGGCAATGACATTGTGTGTTTGATGTACCAGCCATATCAAAATTTATCATGGTGTCACCTAGAAAAGAAATATACATGCTCAAAATTTTTCTGCCAATTTCGCACGCTTTGTGCTAGCATCACACACATCTCTCTTCACTCAGATGCCTGTTTTTCCTCAAAATATGCTAACTGGTTTCCAACCACTTTCTGTACAAACTATAGTACCTGCAAACATCCTCAGGAGATAGAGACTATTGCTGTGTTTAGTTGTATTCCTTTTGATCCTCTATATCATTCGACATTAGTTTATCACAATAGGGGCCCAGGAAACAAAGGAGTGAAATTTACACGCCAGTATGCTTGGTCATCAGATACTCTCTCCTCTGTCATTTGCAACATCAAGCAAATACACATGTTGAGCGGCAACGTATCAGTATGTATACATACATTTTGGTGCATGCTACCAGCAAGTGATGCCACTATGCCTGTTTGCTCCCACGTTCGAATGAGCTCATGCTCATTCGAACGTGTATTAGTTTTTCAACGACTTTGGAGAAAACAGGGAGTACTGAAATGGGCCTGTAATTAGACATGTTGCATTTCTCACCACCTTTAAAAATGGTAGTAACTTTAGCCACTTGGAGTCGGCGAGGAAACTGACCGCATGAAAATATTTGATTAATGATAAATTCTAAAACTGGAGCTATAATAATAGTAACATACTTAAGTGGCCGAATCTGTAAGCCATCTATATCAGTACAATTAGAATTGTTTAAAGACATGATTGTAGACACGACCTCATCTGCAGTCACTGGAGATAAAAATGCACTATCTTCTGTTCGTTGGGGCATAAAATCTGTACAGCTGGGGTCATGATGGCTATTTCCTACTGATGTGAAAAAATCATTAAAAGCTACAGCTAAGTTTTCTCCTGCAAGAGTTGTACCATTTACAGTTATCTCGTTGGGGTTATCATTTGAATCAGGGCGGCGGTTTAGGAGCGTATTTAATTTTTTCCGAATTCCGAATTCCGGTCTCGGCGGCCGCTTTTCGATGGAGGCGAAAAGCAAGGCGCCCGTGTGCTGTGCGATGTCAGTGCACGTTAAAGAACCCCAGGTGGTCTAAATTTCCGAAGTCCTCCACTACGGCGTCTCTCATAGCCTGAGTTGCTTTGGGACGTTAAACCCCACAAGCCACACCAGCTTGTGGGGTCCACTGGAATTTCACAGGAACATGGCGCCATCTGTCGCCCGCGGGGTGATCTGCGCATGCGACTGCGTCCTGGCACGGCGAGCCTATGGCTACACTGTAAAAAAAACCTTAATTTTACGCAGACAACCTCCTTAAAAGAACGTCAAACGGTTCTGTTTTCCTCAATACGTATTGAACATCCGAGAATTGGCGCACGGATGAAGGAGAATGTCCTTATAAGCATTTCAGACACTTCCGTTTTACTCAATAAGTATTGAACATCCGTGAATCGCATTTCAGGCACCCCGCCGGGGTGGCGCAGTGGTTACGGCGCTCGACTACTGTTCCCAAGGACGCGGGATCGAATCCCGGCCTCGGCGGCAGCTTTTCGATGGAGGCGAAAAGCAAGGCGCCCGTGTGCTGTGCGATGTCAGTGCACGTTAAAGAACCCCAGGTGTGTCAAAATTTCCGGAGTCCTCCACTACGGCGTCTCTCATAGCCTGAGTCGCTTTGGGACGTTAAACCCCACAAACTAACCAACCAACCATTTCAGGCGCTTCCGTTTTATTCAATACGTATTGAAAATCCGTGAACCGGGCATGGATGAAGGAGGAGTTCACGCCACTGCGACGCCCGCATGCCCAAGTATGGAAGATCCCCAAGCATGCACACTGTACATGCTCCCACGCCTTCCCGCCGGGCTGGGCTTCTCGAACCACCTGCACAAGAGCAACATCCAAAGCCGCGCATCGTTTCTCCTCTGGCCGGATGCTGCTGCTGTCAAGCATAGTACACACAGCAGCATCACCTAACGCGTAAAGCAAAGCGCTCTCGGCCGGTGATCGGAGAAGCGCTGTCATCGCGGCCGCGGCGGCGGTATTGCAATGGAGTCAAAATACAGGTGCGCCTGTCTGCTATGCGGTCTCAGTGTAAGTTGAGATCGAAACCTCCGCTGGCGTACTTTTTTTTTTCATTCTTTCGTTCACCTCTTCCCTCCCGGCGCTGCGCCCACCGACAAATGAGAGGTACTGTACATAGACCTTGGGTACTGAGCCATTTACTATAAAAACAAATAGAAAACTGCTCTAGAAGTCGGCGTTCCCAGGCTCTTCGGTTGTCGCCGTGTTGGCCGATTCGATGTAAGCCAATTTTTTTTTTTTAAATCACGCCTTGTAGGTGTCATCTCCGAGCAGAAAACAACGTTCTCACGCCTTCGCGCTTACTCCGCACCGTCTGCTGCATAAAGCCGCCCGCGCCCGCGCCGACGACTGCTTCGTCCCCTCGTCGCTAGAGCAATGACGCATGCGCCGTAGCGGTTCCGCACTGCATTCTCGCGCCTTTTTCAAGTGAGCACAGGGCGTGGACGTGTGGAGCTGAACGTTTGAACTGCGATACTGCATTGCAACTTTTTATCTTTGACGACCCCGCCATCTTGTGCGCTTGCGAATACATCTGGATCACCGACGAGCAAAAAAAGACAACGTGTTCGCCTAACAGGTGAGAACAATCTTACAATTGTCTTTGAGGTGCAACTCGTGACTGGCTTTATACGGGTGTCTAAGAGCAGTGCTGCGCACTTCGCAAAGGCGCCATTCAGGCAGTGCAAACGTTTTATTCAGTGAACAATTTCGATCGGCGCGCTCTCTTTACAAACTTGTTTATTTGCATTGCTCATATGATTTTCGTTTCTCCGCATGATGAGTCCAGACAGGAACTACTCGGACCATATCGAAACTATTTTATAGCACTGTCCAACTAAACGAACGTCCGGTGTTGAGTGGTACTTAAGCAGCACACAGCAGCACCTTGGCTTGTATTTTGGTCAGCTGCGGTGATCAGATTTAAGGAGGCATCGTTTGTACCGTGGAAGTTAGTTTTCAACTGGAGCTGTTCGACCGCAGTATGCAATATTAATGCGATAGCGTTAAAGTTGCCGATTAGCAGAAAATCCGGCTAATTGTCAGCGAAAAATCACGGGCGTGGCTTTGGCAGGTGACAAGACATGGTGCTGATTGTTCAGAGGGTTGTGCGCGGGGTGGTCTTCGCATGACAGCTTGTTTGTAAATTATATGACAACTTATATTTTATTATAGCGTTATTACCGGATCGTCCTGAAAGATGAACAGATGCCCGAGATGTGCGCAGAGCTTTTCTACATGGCTGGCCTACTTTGAACATTTTTCTTATCATAGTAGTGTATTCGGTGGAGCCTTATGTCCAATCAGTCCGTGCGGTGCTACGTTCAAGAACTACCGAACCTTTAGAAGCCATGTCTTCAGGCACCACAGAAACCATGCTGAAACAGAAAACATTGCCTTCCTGTGTACTGTGCCATCCTGCGGGAGATACGAGTCATTAAGCTTGTGAAACACAGGCACTGCAGCAGACCAAAAAACAAGTTGAGAAAAGTAAAAGCAGCAGCTATGGCTGTCAGAACTGGCAGCCTGTTCAAAAGCAATTGCCGAAAAAGACGAAAATGACTGCCGAAAAATTGATTTTTTGAAAACGGAAGGAAGGAAAACATTCAGAGATATAGACGTGCCGCTTGCAATGGCGTGCATGAAAGAAACAAATTTTTACCAACGGGTGTTCATCAACTCGGCTAACCCTGTGCATACCACAGCCCAAGTGAAAGAAGAATGGCCATTGTTATTTCACAGACCATTCTTCTACAGTCACGCACATAACTTTCTTGGGAAAGATGTTCAGGTAAGATAAGGAGAATGGCTGCAGTGTACAAGTTGGAGTTGTGAATATTCGGTTCTGCTGACTGATATGTGAGGAAACCAAGCTATGCTGTGAAAGATCTTGCTTTTGCGAATGAAAATTTTGGGCATTACAAGCACAGACCTTGTACAGAGCAGCGAAAGTTGTGGAAATCCTAGGGTGGTGAAGATCTGCAGCTAAATTTAATCAGTAAGATGTAAATGCCCATCATTCTATGAGAACTTTTAAATGTTAATTTTTTTTCCCGATAATTTGTTTCTTTGACCCGCATCACATTCAATAGTGATACTGTGATAGCCGTAGAAAATAGGTAGCATACTGCAGTTTTTCTTGCTGCAAATTTAAATTTCTGCATACATGTCAAAGCAAACATTTGCCTTTTGCCATTGAAGCCTACCAATAATCTTTGCTTGCCAAGGATGAAAAAAAAATGTTTTAATTTACTCCGGGCCACATTTCAGGACAGTATTGCAATATGCGCTCCACTCCTTGTGAAGTACCTTGACAGTGCACCTTCAAAGAAAATCATGTACCTGCTTGCAGAGCGGCAGCTCGAAGAAACAAAAAGCAACATCAGAGCTGAGGCAGATGTGGTAATGCATCTCCTTGCCGCATACTTCAAGGACGACCTTCGTGCTCTCTTCCGTATCTTTGAAGTGAGTTATAAACCCCACTGTACTTCAGTAGTGAATCCTGAGCAATCCATTTTGGAGATTGTAAAATAATGTGAAACTATTGTGGTGTCAGGTATAACCTAACAGTCTTCATGACCCTATTCATTGAAACTTGGAACTATATGAAAGAAAGAAGAAAGAATTATAATTATTAGAAGCCTTGATTATTGCAGTTTGACTTGCCTTACGTCTTTTCAGTATGCTTGTTAGGTTCGGTAGCTACCATATGCTGGTACCACTCTTCTCTACTTGCAAGACTGAGGCTTATGGCTATACGGAATAGGAGCGTGGAACCCATCAAAGAAAGGAAACTTCTTAGTTGTAAAAAGAAAAGGTACACCTGTCACCGCCGTTTTATTTTTGTTAAAATGCTTAGCATCTGTAGTATGGAATAGAGAGCTGCACCATTGAAGTTAAATCTGCAGTTGACTGTCGGAATATCCGCAGCTGTATTGTTTGCCGCGTATATGTTCCTAGAAACCAAAGGATTCGGTGCATCGGCTGAGTAAAGAAACATGGCTATAAAGTTAGTCAGTTATCACTGTTTTGGAGCACTATAAGCTGTTCTTGTTCGTTACCACATGAATTTGATTTTACTCCCGTCTCTTATAAGGAAGGCACGAGCATTACATCCAGGATCTCCGATTTGCTGTCCACGCCAGTTATATTTGTACTCGGTAAGCTTGATGATGGTATTTATTATCATGCTTTGTACATATGGATGCGGCAGCAGATTGTGTGGTTGGACTAATTGTAGTGATCCATGCCTTTTCCTGGATTGCTTAGCTCTTCATTCACAAAAAGGCTAACTAATCAAATTAAATTACGGTTTAACTTTTGGGAAGCTGTCTTCATAGGTTACGAGATATTGTTATATATCTAACCAATGAGTATGGGTATATGTTCTTGTAAACTGTAGATATGCGAGCATTATACAAGATCCCTATGTGTTCCTATTTCAGTCAAAATGACCATTTGAAGGCAGACTTCCGAAAAAAAATGGGACAAAGTTGCCATTTCGAGTGTTCAAATAATGATTACTATATAATTTTGCGCGACAGGCACATCTTTCTTTTTTTTTTTGTTACTAGCATTTTTTATGGCTTACAATACTGAAGTGAATATTTATGTTATTAAAAATTAACCAAAAAATTGTCTTTTTTTTTTGCAAATTACCTGCTCCTTTCATATTGACAGCACCAGTGCGTATGATGCCTTCACTTTTTAGGCTACTTTAAATAAAGCAATGGCACTGTGTTCCATTAGAAGCAAAACAAAAATGTTTATCCTATTTCAGGTACCATATATGGAAAGCAGTGCGTGTTTTGTAAACAGGAGGCTGTATTTATAGAGCCAGCATCATTCAGTGAGGCAGCTTGCCTGCTTTTCGTGCTGTAATAAGTCCTGAATCTTGAGTATGCAGAGCCAGCGGCAACGAAGCTGGAATTTATCCAGAGGTGAGGCTCTTATCGTTTTTTATTTTCTGGTTGTATCGTATATATGGGATGAATGTCATTTCTCCATTTAACACTTGATTCTTTGTTTATTGTACTTGTTGAGGCGAAGCATTTCAGGATAGTGCCTTTAAAGGACCATTTGAAAATATCTTTCCTCCTGGCCTTACTTTTCTTGCTGCTTTTAGAACTGATTTATAATTATGTGCTATATATACTAATGCATGTAACGCTACTTTTCTAGTCTTGTTTCCAGTACTCACCTTTTTCATTAAGAAAATAGTATTCTCTATCTTGTCAAATTCAGCAGTGGTGCAGGCAAGAAAACATAATTTCTGTGCACTTCTATGAGCTGGCTTACTACTAGCTTGCCTGCTCTATTGTAAACCGGGTGCTGAGGCTCCTATGGACGAGCACACCGAGGGTGAATGCAGACGGTGTACAAAGCGATAGGCTATGAATAATGCACGCACCAGTGATTTGACTCAGCTAACTTGCCAATTAGGACGCCCACCCTTATCGATCTGTGAAAAGTGCATCCTTCAGCAATTCCGTCTTCACACAGCAGCCAAACTTTATTTGTACAAACACTCTTCCATGTCACAGTGCCCTAGCTGTTCACATATATAAGCAGATATAGAACATTGCCTCACACAACGCCATACAGACTTCTAGTCTCCCACTTATTATTTGCCTCAACCCCCACCATGGCTCATTTTGCTTGCCTCGCGGGACTAGGCCGCACAACGTGCCCTTGTCACTTTCGTCAAGAGCCTTCTAAACACCTAGCCCAAGGGCTTTTTAATAGACACGTTACTGACATGCACCGATAGGATGGCCAGATCTGTTCCTTACTGTAAGAAAAATCTACGAAATATTTTTGCACATAATTTAAGCTCTATTAGTGGGCAACCTCTCGTAGCTCCAACAAAATATACACCTGTGACTTTGTGCGCGTTTGAAATTCCCTTTTGTTGGGGGTATTGCAGAATACGTGAATCTATGCCACAGTACATTACGATTTTATTTACTTATATCCAGAGATATATAAATAACTTAAAGAATTTTTACAGGTTGTTTAGCTACTATTTCACCTTTTTCTGCAGCCGAAGTTTTTGGAATAGTAAGTAATCAGCGATACACATCAGTGTTCGAGAATTGCATGAATGTTAAATAGTTGCACTGAAAACGTTTGTTTGCCTTTGAATATTCTAGCAGAACTACTTAGCCACCTATTCAGTGTTTCATACGGTTTATGAAATACTAAGCAACAAACATAACAAGCATGTTGCAATGTATTCTTTGGTAAAACAAACATAACTAAAACAAGTCATTTCTGTTTTACAGGCAAATATTTTTCATCTGTCCCTTGTCAGGGAGCAAGTGACGAGGCGGAAAGAAGTCACTCACCAGCGTCCATTCGACAGTTATGAAGTTGGCGCAGAAGCTTCGTTCCATCTCCTGATACACTAAATGTATGTCAATTTTCTCATGGTTGATCTCTACTGCATGCCTTCATGGCTCTCTTGATCTTTTGTGATGAATTCTTGCTACGTTAAAAACAACTGATGCCTCCTCATTTAAATATATATATATATATATATATATATATATATATATATATATATGTGTGTGTGTGTGTGTGTGTGTGTGTGTGTGTGTGTGTGTGTGTGTGTGTGTGTGTGTGTGTGTGTGTGTGTGTGTGTGTGTGTGTGTGTGTGTGTGTGTGTGTGTGTGTGTGTGTGTGTGTGTGTGTGTGTGTGTGTGTGTGTGTGTGTGTGTGTGTGTGTGTGTCTTTAGCCATGATCCTGGAAACAGTGCAATAATTGAAACTTCTTCGTTTCCGCATCACTTAAGTTTTTTTCCCATTTCATCTCGTGTATGACTTTCAACAAATATTTCACCTTTTTTACACAGAGAAAGTAAAAGGCATGGCAGATTTAGCATGTAGTAATACATTCGAAACATGTGCCACTTGGTTCCCAATATTGAGTACAGAAAAAAATGAACGTCCAGGGGTAACATTCAAATGCCAGCGTCCCATTTGTCGAAAGTTTGCTCATGGAAAAACTGAAACAGCTGACCTACCAAAACTGGTTCTGACTTCTGCAATAATTTTGGCCTTGTACAGTGGCACATTTAAGATCACTGATAGTCACTCAGTTTTTTTTTTAAGTTTAAACTCAAGTCCTTTACCCTATCTAAGCGTGCAAATTATCAGTAAAAGGTTTTTATATGTCTGACATCCCTTATTTGCATGTTAGTTTCTACAATATATCAATGTTTTTCATAATTTATTTTATTTCTTGTGTCGAATTCTAGAAACTCAGGTGTTAATTTTATCACTGCCTTAGAAGTGCTGAAAACAACATTTTGCGTCCTTTCGTTAAAGGTGAAATGCAAGGCGCCCGTGTGTTGTACTATGTCAGTGCACGTTAAAGAACCCCAGGTGGTCTAAATTTCCGGAGTCCCCCACTACGGCGGCTCTCGTAGCCTGAGTCGCTTTGGGACGTTAAACTCCACAAACCAAACCAAACCAATTCTCAATCTTTTTCCAGTGCCTAGAATCTTATGGTTCTGACAAACTATCTTTTTTGTGCTTTTCAAGGATCTTAGAATGGCAGATTACAAAAGAGGATGCATGCCCCGAAGGCAGTTTAATGTACGAAGGGAAATAAACCGTATGTACGTGTTCCATTGAATGGGTGTTGAATATATTTGCATACAAAGTGCTACACAATTTGCATGCGTGCATGTTTCTTCACTAGATAAATCGCAAAATTCACATGTGGTCACCGACGCTACTCTCACTTCAACTGCATGCTGAAAGAACACCAACATTCTTCCTAAAAAGAAATCAACAATCATATCCCATCGGCTGGTACAGTTTGTACCAGCCGATGCTGTACTGTCGGTAAAAGAACAGATTTCATTTTTTGTTGATTGTGCGCGTGACTCAGAAAGCAGACAGCTTCATAATTGCAAAAGAAGGTCTGTGTAACAGGTTGCTTAACGTAATTAGAAAAAGGAAATTCGGTCATGGAGAAATGGACTTGATGCTGTATTCAGAAGGCATAAATTCTGTAAAGCAGAAATGAACTAAAGGCTGTATTCAGAAAGCAGAAATCCTATAATGGAAATTTGGACTTGATGCTGTATTGAGAAAACAGAAATTCTGTAAAGCAGAAATGAACTCAATGCTGTATTTAGAAAACGGAAACCTTATAATGCAGAAATAAACATTATGCTGTAATCAGGAAACATAGATTCTGTAACCAATTAACAGAGTCCGTTTTACGGTTTTACGTTATATTAGGAACGTCCGTTATATTAAATACGGAAACAGCTCGGCAGTAAATTACCTCCATGTTTCTACGTAAATCGGCGAAATTTTTTTTATAGTGTATGTTAACACGGTAGCGTTAAGGGCATGGTGTCGCAGAAAAGTCGGTGTCGTCGTGGGCGGCCGCCGTCCTGCGTCGTCCGGCATTGGCCGTGAGCGAGAAGCCCCAGGAGCATTATTAAATAAAAATGTATTGTTTAAAATTAAATAAATAATATTAAAGATTTCTCAGGTCGGTGACGAAAAATCGCTGACCTGAGAAATCGAACGTGGGCCTCCGGGGTGCGAGACGAGCACGCTAACCACTCCACCACGCCAGTTTTTTTTTTTCTTTATTTCCTGACCGAGGACGTACAGAAAAAAGACACATGTGACATCAATAACATGACAAAATAAAAGATCAAGCATTGACTTAAAGCTTCAGCCTTCCTTAGCATAGATGGCTTGAAATGGAGAAAGGCACGTCTATTGATTGCGGTGTTGTTGGTTTGGTTTGTGGGGTTTAACGTC
Organism: Amblyomma maculatum; assembly: GCF_055883805.1. Classification (NCBI taxonomy): domain Eukaryota; kingdom Metazoa; phylum Arthropoda; class Arachnida; order Ixodida; family Ixodidae; genus Amblyomma; species Amblyomma maculatum. Next base: position 104,104,688 of record NC_139352.1, read on the forward strand.
CCAAAGCAACTCAGGCTATTAGAGACGCCATAGTGGAGGACTCCTGAAATTTCGACCCCCTGGGGTTCATTAACGTGCACTGACATAGCACAGCACACGGGCGCCTGCTTTTCGCCTCCATCGAAAAGCCTTAGAGATGTGTATTGTGGCGTATAATAATAATTATGAGCATGTAAATTACAGAACACGCAGTTAAGCGAGTGGCAAATTACTTTTCCGCTGTACTTCCTCTTCGCTTGGCGTGCACGTAGCGCCATCATGCGTGTGGCGCACGAAATAAGATATACGGGGCATGTCCTCCGAGATCTTCATCGCGCCGGCTCGGATCGGCAACGGTGTTACCGAGGAACTACGACTGCAACTTGAGGCCCGCGCGTTTCGGCAAGGTGGCCGGTAGCGCTTCTACGTCCCGGAAGGATTAATAAATAAAAATGAGTATAGTAAGTTGCTCGATAACGCTATCGCGTTCGATTCTTAAAGGCGAAGCTTAAGCATAGGTAGATGAAGAGCTACTGATTTCGAAAATCAAATTTTCTGAAAAGTGATTTTATCGCGAACTTTTTTTCGGAAAGACCCGTGTCCTCTCTAACCTGCACTAAGGAAAATGATTTGAACACAGTGTGAACCGCGCAGGTGATCTTTCCAACACGCTGCATTGAACCACTAACACATCGCCCCAGCCTGACAAGGCGTGTTAAACGATGACTACTCGCGCTGTACCTCGCCGTGTACAACTTCCATTCGGGCGGATCAGTCCAAAGCAAGACCACACGGGCGTTTACTCGTACAAACGAAACTTTGAAACTGTGTCGCACCCGCAAACGACTGCTGCCCACATTATGTCATTGCTGTGGGATAGACTAGGAATAGAGGGCAAATCCAAGTATCCACGTTCTGAGCCTAGGTTAGAACCTTTCACCGGCGCATACCTTTCGACGTCAAATCTCAGTAAGCTTACGTTCCCAAAATTCGCTGGAATTTTATAGCAATAAAGCTGACTATACTGGAACCGCATTTCGAGTCGAGTAAATGCAGATTGTTTTATTGCTGTGTGACAAAAAGCAAGAAGGTGAATTAGGCTAGATTCTAATTTTTTATAGGGAAATGAATTTCAGTGCAAGCACTGCCGCCAATATTGCTCCTCCTATATTTTTTGCTCCGTATACACAAAGCTTTAATTTCCGATGGCATTCATGTAAAACGGAATCCACAAGAAAGGAATCGGGAAATAATGCTAAGTGCAAGAGATAACGTTTCATGAGTAGTCGTGTGGCACGAAAATGTAGCAGCTGGCGGTAGGGTAAAAGTCCGAGTACTCCGAACCAGTATTCCAGCATCTTATACACTGCGCCACCACGGCAGGACGTGAAAAATCCCCAGGTGTTCGATTTATTCCGCAGCTCTTCGCTCCAGTACCTCCCCAAAATGAAAAATTACCCCGTCCACGGTAGCGCAGTGGTTAAGACGTTGGGCTATTTGCTGGAGTACTCAGGTTGAAACCCGGCTGGCAGTGGACACGTTTCGACGGCGGCGAAGCGGAAAGATAGTCGCGTGCTGTCAGTTGTTGCGACTGTAGGAAGAAAGAAAAGTAATGCAGGGACCTGCTACTGGCTCTGTAGCTGAGCCGCCTCCGCTGCTTCGTGCGGACAGAAGAGAAAATAGAGAAGAAACAAAAAGATGCAGAGACAGACGCGCGCCGCAACAGCCGTTGTCTACAACCTAAGCGGTGACGGGTGCAATAAAACTCCACTGAAGCTTGAGCTTCCGAGATTTGCTTCAGCAGTTTTGTAATACAAAATCAGGAGAAAAAGGAGGAGAGGGGGTACTAGAGTAGGTGCGTAAAGAAAATGCGTTTTCTAAGTACCTGCACATGGGTCTCGCCGAGTTCGCACTCGTCTACATTTCAGGCTTTCGTATTTCTTTGAAGGACAACTGTTGTAATTATAAAAGTCGGAGCAGAAACAAGCTGAAATGCTACGTTTACGCCAAATGTGTTGAGAAAGTTCTGCCCTTACCGCATTGATTCTGCTCTTCGGTCTTAGAGACACATAGTTATAGCTGCAATAATTTTTACCTAGTCGGTCTGCTTTTCTATCGGCATAAAAGTAGCAGCTAGCACGTTCCACGTTATTTCTACCCTCGCAATAATCGAAAGCGAAATAATGCTCTTTGCATCACCCTGAGCTCTATAGCAACCAGGGCGGAATAGTATGGGCTATAGCGTAACATAGTAGCGCCGATTAGAGGAGGGAAATATGGATTAAAGCTGTCCATTTTTTCCCTCCTGGCTTCTCGAGTTCCATACTGATTTCCGCTCTTTCCTATGCTTTGCTTTCCTCCTCACCTTTCTCCTTGCTATCTTGTTTTTGTAACCCTTTGCGAAGATAAGAATGAAAACGCTGCTAGTCAAGTATGACGGCTTACGCCAGCAGTTCATGTAATCGCGCCGTGATATTTCCATTGGATGATCCATCTCACCTAAAGAATAACTTTTTGATCATGGTAGCAATCCTGGCTACCCTTTCTCTTTTTGACTTGTCAGTAATGAATTTTATTTCGGCTAAACAAATGTCCCATTAATTGTTAATGGGGAGTTTATTGAGGAGCAGGTGCCGTATATCTTAATTCCTACGGATTGTTTCCTCTAGCGAGATCTGAAAGGCTAAGGCACATTTTAAAACAACAGCTGATGTCGAGTAGAGGTTTTTCTCGGACGAATGACATTGATATTTGTTCCCTAGCTTGTCGCAGCCGTGAACTAGCGCGCGGACTAGTGCAAACAGTACCATCTCCATGAAGCTCTAACGGATGAGCCGGAGTATTTTGGTGTGCGTATAGGTGCCCAGGAGCAGGTAAGCGATAGGGCAGAGTGGCTACCTGTAATGCATGAGGTTTCAAACTGCTGTTCGCATCCGTCGGGGACGAGGAGCGTAATGAGCCTCACTCGTTAGAGGAATGGGCTGACTGTCAACAGCAGCAAATTCGAAATAGCAACGCGAGCTGCAAGTTCACAGCGGTGTCAATTTAGTATAAAGGACGCCTGGTCAAAAGTTAGATGCTGATCTATTCCGGCAGCGGCAAAGCATGCATGTTCAATGGCGGTTCCCATTTGGAAATATAAAATTCGCTGCCGACCACATCTAATTTTCTACCTCTGTACTACTCCATAAAAACGCATTTCCTAACAAATGGTATTAACCAATTCATTTTTAATTTCTAATATGTGCCGCCTAAATATATTTACTCATGTGTTATCACACACGCAGGAACTTTGAATATATGTTTTTTTCAATTCATGATCGAATATGCAGCTTGGCCGAACTGAGCTTGGACGATGGACATGTGTTTCCTTTAACAGACTCTGAAACAAATGAAAGTACATCAATCATAGCAAAAAGCCCTTCGGAAAACGCAGCATGACGAGAATTCGAGCAAATGGATACGCATATGAATGGAAAATTCAGCAGGCTGAAAATTACAGATTTTCAGCGTTGCTAAATCTAGTATGACTAAGCGAAAGCGCTTGTTTGAAGTCATTTATCTCATTCGATTGCAGAAGTGGAGATGACGATGTCGCTCTCCTTTCGTCCACTTTTGCTCACACTTCTTGGTGCAAATATTCTCGGCCTCTGACAGCTGCCAGTTGGGAAAACGCTCGCTAGCAGTCAAAGCAGGCTGAATTGACCCGCTTACTATCCTTTACGGGCAACGTATTTACTAACATGCTAGCTAGTAGAATAAGGGTGCCCTTAGACTTCAATCCCCAAAGTGATCAGGCAGATGTTAGAAATAGATACTCTAACCTCGATGATATCGAGGATTATGCTGATGATTTAAAAATGCTCGGAATGTAATTACCCATTATATGTATAATTCTTTGCTTGCGAGAAAACATTTGTCTCGGTCGACTTAGGCAGGAATCACGAACTCAGCTGCAAATATGTCATATCCGAAAGTACTGGAAGGTATTGACACGGTGCATTGTTTGTCTTCGATCTCCGCTGATCGCAAGCGCGTACGTTCCTGTCGAGTCTAGAAAACGTTGTTGAGATAACATTGTAGAGCGGGATAAGATACAATCGATCCGGTTTATTCTATTAACTTACCACCTACGTGATCGGTTTTTTTGTTTGCAGCATTTAGAGGAAGCCAGCGAAATATGAAAACATACCATGTGAATGCGGTCTTGCGTTACCGTATAGCAGCTCTGTCAAAACGCGTTTTGTATCAAAGAAGCGTGCATGCTCCCCGTCTCGAAATGAGCGGCTGACGAACACAAGTATCAGCATAGTCTCAAATATGGGTCAGCACATTCTGACTAAACAGAGAAAGACCGAGCCACGATCAGTGATGAGCGATGGCCAGTCCACCGGCAGCAATCTTCGACTGAGATTTTGCCGACCTATTACACTGACGACTGACGAAGCAAAAATAAAAGAGAAGCGCTCAAGTCTGCCGATTCAAGGCACGCTCTTTTTTTTTTTATTTGTTCATGGTGCAGCCTGTGAAATGATGAACGGCGGCTCACTTGGGCATGGTCACACTTTGGTTCGTCGAAAAGTTCTTGGGAGTGCTGCAATATTTTAACGCACGGCCGTAGTCACGTGACATTTTTTTAATATTTCTTGGCATTCAATAAATGCCAGAAAAACCGCCACGTCATATGCGGTTTCCGAACCTCCTCCACGACATGACGACACCCACTTGGCCCCAAAGTGAATAAGATTTTGATAAATTTATCTTAGTTAATGAACTAATGGACCGGAATGTAGAATTACTCTGCGGAGCACTACATGACGAATATTATATGCAGTTTGTTTCACCAAGTTTCGCTGCGCCGTTATTTTTTTATTACTTTGTTCAAGTTGCGTGAAACAACCTGTATAGGTGCTGAGTAATAAGCGTAGCTCTCTATAAAGTACTGAAAGTCCCATAAAGAAAGAACTTGACAAGGAGATATGATCGCCTCACTATAGTTCGCTGCTTGCTCAGATGAAGAATCCAGAGTTCCGGAAGGGCAAAATTATAGTTACGAGCTGATTGAAAATGCCACAGCAAATTAACTTTCGCGGATGATATTCCCCTACTAAGTAACACAACGGATGAATTGCAGTGCAGGAAAGTACGCCTCAAGTTTATAGATTTGAAATCCAGCAGGAAACAACTTTAATTCTAAAATAAATATAGAAAATATTTTAAGTTATATGAACAAAATAAAATAAATTATTCAGAGTAAAATAGGTCAAGTAATGCAGGTAATATGTCTGCACAATTCGGCGTTCCTTCTGTCCCAGGGATTAACAAAGTAACGCAACGCAGGCTATGGTGGATGCCATGGGGGACATCTCGTGAAATTTGGACCGTGAGAAGTTCTTCTGACTTCAAGCAGCACATGCAATACACGATTTTTCCCTCCATCGAAAAGTGGCCGCCGCGGAAAGGATAGAACCTGCGTAACTGGGTGCAGCTTCCATTCTTTCTTTGCCTAGAGCAGAGACTGCTGTTCCTGTAGGGCTGCTTTTGCTGAAAAAAAAAATTGAAACAACGAGCAAAAACAAAGGCCAAAATGCAGCCCACAGCATATCATGAATGTGTGCAAACTGCATTGGTTGCGCGAGTTATACAAACGACAATATCTTTTGGGAGTAGCCGTCGCGATTTTTTACAAAGCGCAGCGTTTTTCAGAAGTGAATACTTACTTCGGCACTAAGCCATCTGTAGGGTGTTGTGGCGGCACAAACGTTGGGTATCTTCACTCGCTTCTAACTGACATCAATTATCAGCGGCCTTCAGGACGGTCCAAACTGGGTGTCGCGGTCATCATAGTCCATTTTAACGGTGCTTTGAAATCAGTGATCTTTCGTCTGGTTTAGGTGCGACGCGAAGGAATAGCGCTGCGGAGCGCCACAAAACAAAGTCGTATGGCTGATAAGGCGCTATGATTCGTGGCCATACGGAAACGTGCCCATGACCTATAGCAATTAAGCGCTTCGCGCCGCTTTCGTTGTGCCGCATGCAGACGGGTAGCTATGTGCTCCTGCTGAAGCTTACTGCATGTGAACGTTCGTGTTACGAGTTTCGTTCGCTATCTTGCAATCTTTGAAGAGGCTGCGCTCGATGACACGGAACAAAGCGCAGGGTCATGTCTTCCTGATATTGGCAGGTATACTGCATGTTTAGCTTACTTAAAGAGAATGAGCTTTCTGTGTCTACATTGTGCATGACACAATAGCAGACGTCGTTCAGAGCTTCTTTGATGCGACACTCACGTACGATCGTTAAGGCGGCTGGCGCCTATTGTTGGCGAAACTTGTTCGCAAACTTAGATTGGCACAGAGATGTGTGCGTGAACTGTGGAATAAAGAACTGGCATCTTTTCTCTGGCGGGTTTGCGGCAATTAAGTTTTTTTGGTTTGGTTTATGAGGTTCAGCAATAAAGCAACTTTGCCTATAGATGGGAGGGCTCCATTTCCACATACGCATGCAGGGGCTTGCATTTAGCCTTCATCGATGTGGATAAAGATAGCCGACGCTGCGAATGTGATATCGAGGATATCGTACACAACTCTCAGAGTGCCTGAACCGGAGTACGAATTAATGTTCGAACCCGACCGCGCCGGCTGCGTTTCCATATAGTAGAAGCGAAATGCAAAGAGCCCCGGAGTGCTGTGCCGTTGCCTCCCCGGTTAGCTCCGGCAGTGCGCTCGTAGCTGACCGCAGATGCCACGGTTCTACATTGTCCGCACGTATATATACCGACCCCAGGCGGTGATATGGTAGGCGCTCATGGAATGCTGCGGTTCTTCTTTATTTTAATTCGTAAGCATAACAGACCATGCATGCAGAATATGACCGCGGAAGGTGTCTTCAGGGAGGTTTACCTGCACCCTCAAAATTCTGCCGCCTGGACACCGTAAATTTCACCTGATCCAAATTTAACCAGAATTGATGTCTAGCCTAATTTGAATACAAGTAATTCATCGCCGATCTCCACATTTTGGTGACCCATCCCCTACGTTTGACCTCATGCACATTTAACGAGTGCAAGGTCAGCACAAGTTGATTTTGATTTAAAATACAGCTAGAAAGTGGATATTTAAAAATCACAGCACAGAGAAGGGAAACAAGCAATAAAGGAGCGGGGAAAACATAGGTAAACGTTTTTTTTTTTTATGCCTATGTCTACAATAGTGTGGTCTTGAAAACAGCAATACTATACAAGTAGAAAGAGTAGATCTAATCTCATGTGTAAGATGGTCATGAAATAGTGCACTCGTTAAGAGGTACCGTATAATCTTGACTGTCATTTTAGTTCGTGTCTATGGTAAATACCACTGTTTTGCTTTCTCCGCGTTATCAGCGATGGGACGTAGTTTTATATCTTCAAATTCCTTTATTTAAGCGCTATTTTTTATTGAAGTCTCATAGATGATGCAAGAACTGAATTATATTGATTACCAATGGTACCGAGTTTAGTTTCACAAATACTGCCCTTTTGCGTGCGTCAAAATCAGGACGAAAAGCTACGCGCCCAGCTGTTTTGTGTATTAAGTAATATTGGTTATGTTATCCGCAGTAGTAGCCCGAAGTAAGGAGCGATAGTTTAGTGGGGAAAAGGAATGGCAATGAATATTTTTGTTTTATAGCAATAAAAATTTCTTGGGGGACAACCTTAAACGACGACCTCTTTTCTAGCTGGTCATCTGATCTTCGAATTTCAAACGCAGTCTTACTAGTGCATGCGATTATGTAAATAAATATTTCGTTCCTCAATTTTGTGCGGATTATTTACATTTATTTTGTCTTCCGTGTCGAATCATTTTAGCCTTTCTTTTTTCTGGGAACCATGTCAGAAGACGACAAACGTATTTAAATCTAGCTTCGAAGCGGCTAAAATCAAAGGCGTAGTTTCGGCTAATCAACAGCTGTGAAAACGTTAAAAGAAAACATACGTAATAAAAATCTGCAGCCCCATGAGTACGAGAAACACACGACATCAGTGCGCGGAAAGAGAAGCTATTGCCAATAATCAAGACAAAGAAAAAGAAACCATAATCAAGCGTAGTATTTTCAGCTCCTTTGTTATAGCCCTCATCAGTACGAAATATTACCGAAATTCAAGGAATAAAATAAGTAATCTTTGCTTTAAATGTCAAGCTAGTAAAACGTTTTCAAACTACCAATCAAATGTATGCAGTGCGCTCTGTAATGGTAGCCATATCTTGTCTGCGTAGCCACCCAGTCGAAATAAGACAGCTGATTTCAAATGAAAAATTTCCTTTGTGTTTGCTCCTTTAGTTAGACCAGTGGGCACTAATTGGCATTTGGTCCAAATCCAAATGGTACCAACTGCTATGAGGTGAAAACACAACTTGGAATCTTTCAATGGAATGCTGTTTCGTTTTGTACAGTGCCGGGTTTTATCTGGAACGCCACAATGTTTCTCTCAAACAGTAAGCGGAATGCGCCCAAGTTGGAAAAACGGCTGTTTCATTTAAATTGGGTATGTTCCTGTTAATACGAGCTCGTGCCAGATAAAAGCAGGGACAGAGACGTGACATAAGAGTACCGTTTCGTATAGAGCAACCTAATAGCCTCTGGTTATAAATAAATTGTATTGAACAAGTGATTTATCTAGAACTTATGTGGTACTGGTGGCGTTTATGCGTAACCAAAAATAAGAGTGTGCTCCAACCATGCGCTCGACGCCCAGAGCCAAATGTTTATACTGTTTCCTCCGCTCAACAGGCAATCGTCGTCTCTTGGAAGAAGGCAGCAGAGCAAGCAACAACCCAAAACTTAAGAAGCACACACAAACACAAGGACAATGCTGCACTGACAACTATATTGACCAGAACCCGCAAATCTTCTCCCTTCCCTTCACGTCTGCAGCCAACTTATTCCTCGTCTTTAACGACCTGTCAGTATGCGCAGAAATTTTAATTCCTTCTTCAACAATACCACTGAAGGCATACTGACACATATTGGTCTCCCAAGTCCCTGACTGCACAGGCGTCATAAATCTCCCTTGCTAATTTATCCTTAATCCTTTTCAAAACTTTAACAGTGTGAAGGTCAGCTGGACATTTTTAGTCTCTACAAACAACGCAGTTTTTGCAGTCCCTTGATGCTCCAGGACTTGATAGGGCAAAACGCCATGATCTTTGTCTTTTTAATGTTCAGTTTAAGCCCAAACTTCTCACTCTCTTTTTGTACGAGCATCCGAAGTCTCTTGCGTTCCACTTCCCTTTCTGCCATTAAAGTGGTATCATTCGCATATCTAAGGTTGCTGATACGTTGCCCAGCAATCTTCACTCCAGCTGAAGGCTCATCCAGACCGGACTTCCTCATGATGCACTCAGAATATGGGTTAAATAGGTCAGTTAGACCCTGCCCAGTTCTGACTGTGGCCTCTTGCCCTTCATACAGGTCCCTGAGGAGATAGATGAGGTGAATTGGAAATCCCGTCTCTTGGAGAGTTTGCCACAATCTGCTGTGATCTACGCAGTCGAACGCTTTCGCATAATCAATAAAGGAGAAGTAAATAGGTTTCTGGAACTCTCTTCCCTTCTCCATGATCCAGCGAAGGTTGGAAATCTGGTCTGTAGTTCCTCTGCCCTTGCGAAACCCAGTTTGCACGTCCGAAAGCTCCCGATCCACATACTGCTGCAGCCTACCTTGGAGGATTTTCAACATTACCTTGCTAGCATGCGAAATAAGCGCGATCGTGCGGTCGTTGGAAGAATCTTTGGCGCGGCCTTTCTTTGAAATAGGGATGTAAATTGACCTCTTCCAATCCTGTGGCCACTGCAGGGTTGTCCAAAGTTGCTGACATAAAGTATACAGAACGTTAACAGCGTCGTCATGGTTGAGGGTTTGAAACAACTCAGCTCGAATGCCATCAATTCCCCTAGCTTTGTTCTTAGCAAGGCTGGCTAAGGCCCATCCAACTTCACTCTTCAGGATGCCCGGCTCGAGATCAGTAATCACAACCGTCTTATGTTGGGTTTGCACATTCGGGTCCTTCTTGTACAGTTCTTCTGTGTATTCCTGCCACCTCTTCTTTATCTCTGAGGCTTCAGTGAGGTCCTTCCCTAGTTTGTCCTTTATCACGCCCAGCTTAGCACACAAGCTTCCTTTGATATATTTATTGTCTTATACAGAGCTCTTGTGTTCCTCAATTGGCTGTTGTCCTCAACTGCTTGGCACTGTATGTTCAGGAAGGCATTCTTATCTCTTCTTGCTATTTTCTGAAAATCGGCATTGAGAACCTTGTACCTATCTCTTTCCCCCATAACATTTGCAGTCCTCCTTTCCTCAGCTGTTTGCAAAGCCTCCTCAGATATTCAGTTTGCTTTCTTGCATTTCTTTTGCTTTGGAACTACCTTATTACCAACTTCTTGTATTATATCACGAACATCAGTCCACATCTCTTCAAGCTCTGTGTCGTCTAGATCTAATTCTTGAAATCGATTCCTCACTTCCACAGCATATTCTAATGGAATTTGATCCATATCATACCTGAAAGGCCTTCTAGATTTCTGCGTTTTCCTCAATCGAAGCTTAAATTTTGTAACAAGAAGCTGATGATCGGTGCCACAATCGGCCCCAGGCATTGTTTTTACTGCTTGTATAGCGCTTCTCCATCTCTGCCGGCAAAGAATATAATCAATCTGATTCCTGTACAGACCATCCGGTGAAGTTCATGTGTACAGGCGCCTCTTGTGCTGTTGAAAATGAGTATTCGCTATGGTCATGTTGTTTTCTTCACAAAACTCTACTAGCCTTTGCCCAGCTTCATTCGGCTCACCAAGACTGAACTTGCCTGTAATTCCGGATATTTCTTCACTCCCCACCTTAGCATTCAAGTCTCCTATGAGATAAAGGACGTCTGATGATGGAGTGCGGTCTAAAAGGCATTGCAGGTCAGCATAAAATCTCTCAACGTCAGCTTCTTCAGCAGTAGTGGTTGGTGCATAGACTTGGATAACTGTTATGTTGAAAGCGTGAGCTTTGCCCATTCTTCTGTTTACTATTAGAGCGACCCCATTCCTTCTCCTGGATTCGTGCCCAGAATAAAAGACATAATGGTCGCCGGAATGAAATTCTCCCATTCCGGTCGACTTGAGCTTGCTGAAACTCAAGATATCAATGTTCAATCTGTCCATTTCTTGCTTGACGAAATCCAGTTTACCTTGCGTCATAGATCTTACATATTCCATGTTGATATGTGATATTTCTCCTTACAACATCGGACTTTCCGGTCGCTTCCCGACACATCCACAACTGAGCGTCCTTTTGGCTTTAGCCCAGCCTCTTCATTCGTCCTGGAGCTACTAGGAATCACCCTTTGTTCATCCCCAGTAACATGTGGGACGCCTTCCAACCTGGGGGGCTCATCATCCAGAGCCATATCATTAATGCTATTGTGACTGGTCATAGGGTTTTCTTGGCAGGAAATACTGGAGTGGGTTGCCATTACCTTCTCCAGTGAATCACATTTTGTCAGAACTCTCTGCCGTGACCTGTCTATCCTGGGTGCCCCTACACAGCAGAGCGCACGACTTTATTGAGTTTCGCAAGCCTCTCTGCCACGACAAGGCAGTGATCCATGGTACCACTGATCACTTATGTCTGAGTAAAGTCTTCTTTTCGAATCCTCCGCTTAATCGGCAGGAGAATGCTTTCTATTATGCTACACAACAAATACTCAGGATACCCTGTCTCCAGAAGCCCCTCAGTCTGGCTTACAAAACTTTCTGTGACACGGTGGTGGCAGGATTTGCTGAGAGCCGACGTCTTTGCAGCCTTCTCAACACATCTTTTTATAGTATTTGAATGCTGGGATGTATACGGAAGAACTTCTTATCCGCTATGGGCTGGTAAGTCCAACATTAGTGTTCTGGTCAGAATTCCAGACGCAAATCCAGGAAGCGCAAAACACCTTGCTCTGAAATTTTCCAGGTGAGTCTTATTAGGGCAACTTTCTTCGAACACACCCAGAGCTATGTCTTTTAGTTTATCAGTCCCCTTTCAAGCTTTCTCTAAATCACATAATACCAAAAAGTCGTCAACGTAACGAACAATCTTCATAATGTCTTTATCTTTCATTGCCTTCAGCCCATAACCATTGACAAATAAGAAAACTAATTACAGTTACATTACTCTCTCACAGCCACTATACTCTTCTCTACATTTTTTCCCAGGTGCTCCCCAGCAAGCGGTACACTTAGGTCCCCTTCGCAATTGAGGCAGTCTTTCTCGCCATCCCTGCGCCTATTTTTATTCTTGTTCGCATCCATAGTGGTCGAAGCATCGCACGAGACCACTGAAGCTACAAAATGAGTAAATTACACTCAATCGGATAATAAACAGGAAATGCAGAAGAAACACAGCGACCGCAACATACTAGCGTCTTATTCTGAGCCGCCTCATTGTTAGCTCCCGTCGGCCGCTAGCTGGCGCAACATATATCGAAGCACACTCCACTGCAGGGTGCCTAATGTAGTCAACCTGGGCCATATTTAAGGTACACTGACATATCTGCCAGTATACAGACGCCTCCCCGTTTCACCTACATCGAAACGCATCTGCTGCCAGTCAGGTTTTAATCCAGGTACTCCAAAAAGTAGCCTAGAGTCTTAACCAATCTGCCACCGGGTGGGGAACTTTAGAGGTGCGGGAGTGGAGTTCTGCGCATTAGATAGACCACTTGGGTATTTCTCACGGCTTCGCCAGGGAGGCATTGTGGTTAATATCTCGACCTCCTCTATAAACTTCCGACCTGCTCATGCCGTCGCTCCCCCTGACGCCAGATTTGCTTTTGCTTGTTTAGTTTTTTTTAGTTCGCCAAGCTGTCACTGCATGCCGTGGCGCCACAACTTACCCTCATCGCTTCGCTTTCAGTCGCTGTCTGCGCATGGTCCGCGTGTTGTCGCGTGCGGGAAGACGCTTGCTTTTGCGACATTCAGAGGTGATCTTGCGTCAGTTCTCACTCAGCGAACGCAGTCAAGAATACGGCAGCAGTAACACCGTTTCCCGGAATGGTTTACTGTTGCGTTCCTTTCTGCAAGTCGAGTGGGCGCAGTCAAGAATAACGACTGGGATATCGTTCCACGAGTTTCCAGTTATCCAAATTCGGAATGAGTGGTTGAAGAAGATCTCTCAACAGGCAGAAGGTAAGATATCGAGAAATTAGAATTCCATACTCTGTGAAATTCGGCTAAATGGCTGGCCAGTTCTCACGCCACGTTGTCTGCTGGTTTGCGATATACAGCTAGAAGTATTGTGTTGTATGTTTGCTGGCGGCTAGAAATACGAATGCGGCTCGTGGATACACGGCCAAGCAACTGCAGTTGTATTTTGTCTTGCTCTAGCCTGAGTAAGCCGTGCACATGGCTGTGGCAAAAATTCAGTACCTGACGTACACTGGTTTTGATGACAAGCTTGCTTTGGCGCATTGTACTATTTTGCGCAAACGCTATACCTTGAAAAACTACGACTACCTCGAAAAACAAACAGAAAAGCAACGTGGTCGTTCTCGGCAAGGGGAGACAGGTACAGGTGCAGCTGTCAGTGCATCCAGCCAGTATATTGGAGTGGGGCCAGAGTAGTGAGCCTAAAGGCATTTCTTATGTTTCACGCAGTGGTCTCCCCATAAATAGCAAATTTTATGCTTCCGTTGGTTGCCACCAGATATTTGTGGTGCAAGAGTATACACCCGGATATATTCGCAGGCCCACGGAAACAGCCATGGGTGCCGAGCGACCGCAGCAAAGTCTGCAGCTTACATTTCAAGCCAGACGATTACAGGCAAGGACTGAAGATGCGCAAGTTAAAACCGGATGCCATACCTTCAGTATTTCCAAGCTACCCTGGCTACCTTCAGGAACCACCAAAAAAGGAGCGAAAAGCTTGCAAAAGGAGTGCTGAGTCAGCAAGCAATCCTCATATAAAGACGAAGAGAAAAAGGCAAGTGTTTTGTATCAGTATTCTCTGAGGCACACCCGAATATTGTGTCTTATGTATGCTTTGTCACTTAACTCATAAATCCCTACAAATAATTACAAATGAGGTTTTTAATGTTACAGGCCAGACAGCCCCAACCCCCTTTGCTGTCCATCTGAAGGGATTGAACAACAGACAGGCATAGATGTGTCTGGTAGTAATATGGCCCATGGAAATTCTGAAATGTCGAGAGAAAAACTGTTGGCACCTTCACAAGGTCATTCACAGGTCCAACCAGTGGAGGTACCTGTTAATGAAGTTCCAAGTGTGCTTCCATTTCTGCCATCACATGAATCCGCTTGCTCTCCTGAAACATATGAGAGGGCCGAGCAGAGCAAGTCTCTTCACAGCATCATAAGTGTACCAAAGCCAACCAGGGCATGTGGAGTGCAAGCGAGGCTTTCTCTTTCACGAATAACAAAACTTCTGAGGCAAGTGAAAAACCTCACCCGGAAATGCCAAAGGCTCCGGAAACAGCAGGAAATATTACGAGGAGAGCTTTTTATCCTCAAACAGCAATCAAAAAAGACGGAAGTTTTGCTGAGGCAAACAAACGTCACAATTCTCCAGATGAGAACTAATCTTTATTTGAACATTCTTTTAGAAAAATTCTCATTGTATGCATATGTCATACTTGCAGGAAAAGGTGGAGGAGAACAATAATAAAGCACTCTTCCTTCAAGAGCAGCTTGCTTTCCTGAGTAAAAAAAAAAGGCGATGGCGTGAAGAAACAATACGCAAATAAGTTCTTTGGCACGCAAAGTCGCCAGCCGGGTACCGCCTTCTTCGGGAGAGTGCTGTTTTGACTCTACCAAGTCGCTGCACTCTCAAGCGCTACATTGGTGCATGCACTGGAGAGGTAGTGTCCTCACTCATCAAGCAACGTCTTCACGCAGAGGTGAAACTGCACTCCAAGGAGGTAAATAATTTTTTTTTCTTTAGGTAAAAATATTGGAGCCATGCTTTTGTAATTTTTGCAGGCACGCTGTGGATCTCTAGTAATGGACGAGATGTCCCTGAAGCAAGCTGCGGTATACCAGAAGCAGTCGGATGCCGTTCTTGGTTTGGTGGACCTTGGAGGAGCTGAAGTGGACTTTGGTTTAGAGGATCAACTGGCGACTCACCTGCTCTGTTTTGTCTTTGTAGGACTTTCTACCCACTACAGGTATATGTGACGTCTGGTGTGTGCCCGTGAGTGTCACATGGACATGAACAGATTGTTTTCAATCTTTTAAGAGAACATCTTTTTGTTCACTTAACATTGATTGCTTTTACGAAAATTTCAGGCTCCCTGTAGGGTATTACTTTACTAAAGGTCTTACAGGAGAGCAGCTTGAGCTCCTTGCTCTGAAAGTGATGGAGTCAGTTGAAGAAGCTGGCTTTCAAGTGGTGCGGTTAGTTGCTGATAACCACAGCACTAACTGCAAGTTTTTTGCCGGGTTATCTGGCGGCCAAATACTCCCTGTCGTCACGTGAGTAGTTCAGACTTTTGGTTAAGGTTGCAAATCCTTTCATTAGGGATAAATATTCTGTTATAGCTGCAAAATATGCTGAAAGCAAATATGTACAGTTAGCAGTTTCACTGACTGTGCTAACAGTACTGACTGACTCGTTCCAGCCACCCTCTTGATCCAGATAGGCCACTGTTCCTATCATTTGATTATTGCCATATAATCAAAAACATCAGGAATCAGTTCCTGGACACAAGAAGAATTTTCAGGAATAACGGAGTGCTGATCCTTCCAGACTACCTGAGGTAAAAATTAGGTTTTCCTGAGCTTAGAAATTTGCAGTGTAACATTCTATTTTGTCACAGGAACCTCCATGACATACAGGAGAAGCAAGGTGCGTTCAAGCTTGTCAGGTGCTTGACGAAAAAGCATCTTTGGCCGAGTAATTTTGAGATGTCTGTTGCCAGAGCTGTTGCCATATTTTCTCCACAGGTAAAGCAAACAGATTCATTTGTTTATAGCAGTAATACACAGCTCTTACCCCAACAATTTGGCAATTATTCAGCCTGGTAATCAACATGAATGGAATTTCATTCTAGGTAACATCAGTCCTCAGGTTTCTGGAAAAACATGGATGCCAGCTTGGTGCTCGGGGATTAAACCGCTGTCTTCCAACCATTGAATTTATAAAGCTTGCATACAAGTGGTTCACTCTCCACAATGTTAAAAGCACAACTTTGTTCTGGTTGAGCAGAGACCCCTTGAGGATGCCCTTCTATGGTCCAGATGACGAAAGGTATGCCAGATGATAAGGTGCTTATGATTGCAATTTATGCTTCATTTGTGTGAAAGCATGAGTGGCCATTTTACTTTAAATGCATGATTTTGTACATGGGTATCATTTTCTGATAAAATAGAAACTTTTGTGGCTTATGTATATGCTAAGCAAAACTTTCTAACTGATCACATTGTACATCATTTATTCCTGCAAGCTCACTTGGCTTGAAAATGAGTGTCTTGCCTATTTTGAAAAATGGAAAAAGGGTGCCATACACAAGCTGCAATTCTTGTCCGAGGAAACTTATGAGGCACTAAGGATCACGACAATGTCAACGGTTCTTTGCACCAGACATCTCCTTGGCCTTGGGTTTCATTTCGTGTTAACTGTAAAGTTCTCTAGCGATGATGTGGAATCCTTATTTTCAACCATCCGGCAACTCAATGGATCGAATGATCAAACTGATGCCTATGCAGCTCTGTCATCACTTCAGAAGATTTTAGTCACAGGCATTATCCATTCATCCCCAAGTGGCAACGTGGGCAGCGTAATAGGCTCTGTTGGGGAGGCAGCAAAACTTGCCCCTCAACGTGCGTCAGTGGCAGCACCTCAGCAAGACATCAAGAAGCTTCTGCTTCCTCACCTGACTGTACTGGAGCGCTACCCAAGTGTGTTTGCATTTCATTACTTATCAATGTCCATTATTCATAGTGGTTTCTGTAGTGAAAATGTGAATGTCATGAATATAAAGATGTGTGTACAAAAGTTTTAGTACTTGTGTGGAAAGTTGACATACACCCACATCAAAATGAGAAACTTTGAATGGCAGTCATAAGTCCCTTGTTATGATTCCTTAGGGAAAATGGCTGCTGCTTTTTGACACATTTATAAATCCCTAAAATTAGTTCACATTGCTCAGATGATAGCACTGCTGCAGTGGACACAGGCTGTATTGTATAACAATTATAGATGTTGTTTCTGAATCATTCATACTAATTTTGCCATTATTGTCTAACCTTTCTTCATTTTCCCAGGTCCACCCCAACAAAGTTTGCGAACGAGTACTTTGGCACTGATTGCTGGATTCCTGGTGAAAGCTGTGCAAGATAATGTGAGCTGTGAAAGCTGCTTATTGAAGATACAATCTCCAAAATCGAGCTCTACCCCAATTGCTCTGATTGCTGGAATTGATCGGGGAGGTCTTTCTTATCCCAGTTTGGCATTTGTTGGGTTTGTGAGCCTGCTGGAAAGTACTGCCTCTACAGTGGCTGCGATCCTTGTGAAAGGGCCGCAGCCATTAAAGAAGTTCTCCAGCACAGTGCTTCCAGTGCTTATGAGGAATCCTCTGTTTGACTGCAGCATGAACAAAAGCATGTCACACAAAGTGGCTCTCCTGAATTTACTTCTAAGGAAGTTCATGAGGCCTTTCTTGGCAAATTTTACAAATAATTTAACTGAGTGACATGCAAAAAGGAAGCTACTAAACAAAAAACCTTTGTCAAGAAAAGTTTTGAAAGTTTGAGTGTATTCACTCGTATGTAAGCATTTTAATCTTTTGTTGTGCATTACGGGGTCACACCTACTATCCTTTTGATAGGGCTGCAGCCATTGAAGTAGTTATGAAACCATGGACTTCTTAGCTGTGCTAAAAAGTGTCTTATGAACTATAAGCACCATAACTCAGGTTTTAATCAATGTGATGCATGTTACTGTTTCAACAGGAGATTAAAGACTGTCTTCTGTCGATATCAGTTTTTTTTTTATTTGCCATAATGAAATTATCAGTGTGCTTTCTGTCGATATCATTTTTTTGCCATTATGGAAGTATCAGTGTGTTCTTTAAATATGTCTTTAGAATGAAAATGCCTTCATCATCATCATCAGCCTGATTATACCCACTGCAGGGCGAAGGCCTCTCCCATATTTCTCCACTTAACCCGGTTCTGTGCTAGCTGCATCCACTTGACCCCTGCGAACTTCTTAATTTCATCTGCCCACCTAACTTTCTGCCGCCCCCTGCTACGCTTTCCTTCCCTTGGAATCCAGTTTGTTACCCTCAGTGACCATCGGTTATCCTCTCTTCGCACTACATGTCCTGCCCATGTCCATTTCTTCTTCCTAATTTCTACTAGAATATCGGCAACTTGAGTTATTTCTCTGACCCACTCTGCACGCTTCCTATCTCTTAATGTTACCCCTACCATTTTTCGTTCCATAGCCCTCTGGGTTGTCCTCAACTTAAGTAGAACTCTCTTGGTTAGCCTCCACGTTTCAGCCCCATAGGCGAGTACAGGCAAGATGCACCTGTTGTATACTTTCCTCTTGAGCGATACCGGTAAGCTGCTAGTCATAATCTGCGAGTGCTTGCCAAATGCGCTCCATCCCAATCGTATTCTTCTTGTTATTTCCTTTTCATGGTCCGGATCTGCGGCTACTACCTGTCCTAAGTAGACATATTCGCCTACTACTTCCAGTATTTCGCTACCTAATGTAAACTGCTGTTCCTTCCCGAGGCTGTTGAACATTACCTTAGTCTTCTGCATATTGATTTTCAAGCCTACCTTTCTACTTTTCCTGTCTAGGTCATCAATCATTATTTGCAGTTCATCCCCCTAGTTGCTTAACAAGGCAATGTCATCAGCAAATCGCAGATTACTGAGGTACTGAGGTAAGTCTCTGAATACTTCCTCTAAACAAGCTGTGAATAGTACTGGGGAGATTGTGTCTCCTTGCCTAACACCTTTCTTTATGGGAATTTTGTTACTTTCTTTATTCAGAACTATGGTTGCTGTGCAGCCACTATATATATCTTCCAGCACTTTCACGTACGGCTCGTCTACCCCCTGATTTCGCAATGCCTGCATCACCGCCGCGGTTTCAACTGAGAAATGCTTTTTCGTAATCAATGAATGCTATGTATAAGGTCTGGTTATATTCCGAGCATTTTTCTATCACCTGATTGATGATATGGATATGATCGATAGTAGAGTACCGTTTCCGAAACCCTGCTTGATCCTTTGCTTGATTGCAGTCTAAGGTTGTCCTGATTCTATTAGCGATTACCTTAGTAAATACCTTATACGTAACAGACAGTAAGCTGATAGGTCTGTAATTTTTAAGGTCCTTAGAGTCCCCTTTCTTTGGAATTAGGATAATGTTTGCATTCTTCCATGGTTCCGGTACCGTCGATGACACCAGGCACTGCGCATACAGGGTGGCCAGTTTTTCTAGCACGATATCCCCCCAACCGCTACTTTGGCTATCTTTTCCATATTAGTGATGACGTTGCCCGCCTTGTCCCTTATCGCATACATCTGGTTTTTGCATATGCCCAATTTCTTCTTTACCGCTTTAAGGCTTCCCCCGTTGTTTACAGCATGCTCAATTTTCTCCATGTTATACTTCCTTATATCGGCCTCCTCACGCTTATTGATTAGCTTTGTTATCTCGACCAATTCGATCTGGTCTGTTGGATTGGAAGCTTTCATACTCTGGCGTTTCTTAATCAAATCATTCGTCTCCTTAGACAGCTTGCCGGTATCCTCTGTAACTATCCTACCGCCTACTTCTACCGCACACTCAGTATTGATATCTCTGAAATTATTGTTCCTTGCCTCTAGGGTAATGTCGCCATCCTCACTTAGAGCTGAAAACCTATTCTGTAGCGAGATCCTGAACTCTTCTGCCCTCCCCCTCACCGCTAATTCGTTGATGGGTTTCTTTCTTACTAATCTGTTGCGTTCCTTCTTCAGATTTAGGCTAATTCGGGACCTCACCATCCTGTGGTCACTGAATCGCACTTTCCCGATTACCTGTACATCTTGTATAATGGCGGGGGTTGAACACATTAAGAAGTCGATTTCATTTATTAGTCTCTCCGTTAGGACTTTTCCATGTCCATTTCCGGTTCTTCCGTTTGCTGAAGAAGGTATTCATGATTCGTAAGTTATTGCACTCTGCAAACTCAACTAGTAACTCCCCCCTGCTATTCCTAGAACCAATGCCATAGTCACCTACTGCCTTGTCTCCTGCCTGTTTTTTCCCTACCTTGGCATTGAAATCGCCCATTAATACAGTATACTGCGTCTTTACTTTTCGCATTGCCGATTGTACGTCTTCATAGAAGCTTTCAACTGCCTGGTCATCATAACTACATGCCTTGCATGCTGTTAATAATGCTGTCTTTCTTTTTTTCTTTTTTTTGTTTGTTGCTGTTGATAATGCTGTATGTCTAATTTGCAGTATATGTCACCTTTTGAGCTCGATTATGTGCACTTTAATATGCTGTAAATTGCCATATGTATTACCAGGAGACCGGAGCTGGTCGGGCTGCTTCTCAGCTTCTCCCAGTGTACTTCATCTTCATGAAGAAAACTGAACAAACTGTTATTATTTTGTGGTCCCAACTGCTCCCATATGTTCAGGGAATAAAAATTTATTTGAACTGATGTAAGCTTGCTTCTGATTTCTCTTTCTTGCAGTGCATACAGCGGCCTGCGGAAGCTTTAAAGCATGGTACTTGCAAGGAATTCCATATTTTCAGCATTGAGCATGGAAATTATGAAAATGTGTAGTGGTCATAAGAAAATTTGTCCACTGGGTGAATGCATTGGCTGAAGCAAATTTTCCTTTCTGAATTTTATGCTGCAGAGGTTTCTGAGGTTTTAATCTAGCATTGATAGAAGTTAATCAATATTAACTATGCTGGTTAATCCAGTATTGCAAACAAGAGGAAGAGACATTTAAAAATTCAACCAGAATATGTGTCCTTTTCAAAGGTGAAAATACTATGAGAATAAAAGTTCTCCTACACAAGATTTTCCTGGGTAGCATTCTTCAGGCGAAGCGCTGTATATATATATATATATATATATATATATATATATATATATATTGTGAGACAGCACTTGCACAAAACGTCTGTTCTATTCCAGAACCAGCTGGCACACAGCGCGCGACGCTCCGAGCAGCAGTCAGCGATGATGATGATAATGATGATGGATCTATACAGATGAAAGAGGTGAAAGTTCACGCGTTGCGCTCACACAAATCCCCCCGACAAAAGAGCGGCCACCCTGGTCGCTGATTACAGGGATGAGGGACGACGGGCATAGGGCTTCATGCGCGAGACGTGGACGATCTCTTCGGAGCGACGACGTCGATCTGCGACGGTGTGCGAGGGAATAACGCGATAGTTCACCGGAGACGTTTGTTGGAGTACTGTATAAGGGCCAATGTAACGATGGAGAAACTTCTCACACAGGCCAGGAATGCGGATTGGTGTCCACAGGAGAACTTCATCACCGGGGTAAAAGGAGGGAGTTCGATGGCGTTGATCATACAGGGCTTTGCGTTTTTGTTGAGCATCTTCAGTGTTCAAACGGGCAAGTTGGCGACACTGGGCCATACGAGTGGCAAACTCTTCGCCCAGAGATTCAGACGTAGAGGGAGCAGAGAAGAAAGTAGTGTCCAGTACTGTCGATGGTTGACGGCCATAAACTAAAAAGAAAGGGCTATAACCAGTAGTGCGCTGAACAGCGGAATTGTAGGCGTAGGTGACGAAAGGTAAAACGTTGTCCCAGTTCCGGTGATCAGGAGCGATATACATGGATATCATGTCGGACAAAGTGCGATGAAACCGCTCGATGAGTCCGTTGGTCTGAGGGTGGTAGCTAGAAGAAGTCTTATGGACGGTGTTGGCTGCGCGCAGTACTTCCTCAAGGACTTGAGAAAGAAATGTCTTTCCACGGTCGCTAATGAGAATACGAGGAGCACCATGACGCAAAACTATCGCACGCAGGAAAAAATCGGCGACTTCAGAGGCGGCACCGGAGCGAAGAGGTGCGGTTTCAGCGTACCGCGTTAGATGGTCGATGGCAGTGACAACAAAACGGTTGCCGTCTGACGTCAAAGGGAGAGGACCAAACAAGTCAATGGCGACCGTGTCAAAAGGCACAGATGGGCAAGGTAGAGGTTGCAGTAGGCCAGCAGGAGGGGATGTTGAACGCTTGCGATGCTGGCAAGACGGACATGATGAAATGTATTTGGCGACGCTGGCAGAAAGCCCAGGCCAGAAGTAGCGGCTCTTGATACGGTCGTAAGTTTTAAAGTAGCCTAAATGTCCAGCAGTGGGGTCGTCGTGGTAAGCCTCCATAATTTTAAAACGAAGGGAGCGAGGGGCAACGGGTACCCAGCGTTGACCCGTAGGGTGATAAACGTCGCGGTAAAGTGTTCCATGGTGAAATCGGAACCGACGAAGCTGACGGCGCAAGCGACTGTTTGGGACAACTGATTCTCCACGGAGGCGAGCGATGATTGTGCGGCAGTAAGGGTCAGTCAGCTGCAGGGACGAGAAATCAGCATTGTTCTCGAGTGGAGCTATAGCGATGGGTGCAACATTCAGGTGGCCAGCAGAAGACTGACTCGGATGGCAGCAGGGAGAGGAGATCGTATGTGGGGCCGCGTCAGTAGGTAGCAATGGGCAGCGGGAGAGGGCGTCAGCGTCGAGGTGTTTTCGCCCAGATTTATAAGTGATGGTGAAGGTGTATTCTTGAAGACGTAGTACCCAGCGACCCAGTCGACCCGATAAGTTCTTCAGCGATGACAGCCAACAGAGTGCGTGATGGTCTGTGACAATGGTGAAGTGGCGGCCATACAAATAAGGTCGAAATTTTTGAACCGACCAAACAACGGCGAGGCACTCTTGCTCGGTAATAGTATAGTTACGCTCAGCTGCAGTAAGCGTACGACTGGCGTATGCGACGACTTGCTCTTCAGACACTGCGTTGCGTTGCAAGAGAACCGCGCCAATACCGTGGCCACTGGCGTCTGTGTGAAGTATGGTGGGCGCGTCAGCGTCAAAATGGCGAAGCACAGGGGTGGAAGTGAGTGCCTGCTTGAGAGCTTTGAAGGCGTCTTCACATTCAGTGGACCAGGTGTAAAACACTTGGGAAGACACGAGCTTGTGTAGCGGGGCAGCAATTGTTGCAAAGTTCCGAATAAAACGGCGGAAGTAGGAGGCTAAGCCAAGGAAGCTGCGAAGATCTTTCTGACGTTGGGGCCGAGGAAAATTAACGACAGCCGTAATTTTTTCGGGATCAGGCTGGATTCCTGCCTTACTGACGACATGGCCGAGTACTTTGATGGTCTTACTGGCAAAGTGGCACTTCTTGGTATTCAGCTGAAGCCCCGCCTGGGCAAGGGACGTGAGGACATCAGTGAGACGCTGCAAGTGCTGAGTGAAGTTTGACGAGAAGACAATGATGTCGTCGAGATAACATAGGCATGTTTTCCATTTCATGCCGCGAAGCACGGTATCAATCATGCGCTCAAAGGTGGCCGGCGCATTGCAGAGTCCGAAAGGCATCACGTTAAATTCGTAGAGACCGTCGGGGGTAGAAAAGGCAGTCTTGTCCTTGTCTGCATCGTGCATAGGAATTTGCCAGTATCCCGAGCGGAGATCGAGACTGGAGAAATACTCAGCGCCTTGGAGACAGTCTAATGCGTCATCAATACGAGGCAAAGGGTAAACATCCTTGCGCGTGATCTTGTTAAGTGCCCGGTAATCCACGCAGAAGCGGACTGAACCATCTTTTTTGCGAACGAGGACCACAGGTGAGGACCAAGAGCTCGTGGATGGTCGGATGACATTTCGAGCAAGCATGTCAGCAACTTGCTCCTCAATGATTTTGCGTTCTGCTGCTGAAACGCGATACGGCCTTCGTCGAACAATAGCAGAGCCGTCCGTCTCTATGCGATGAGAGGTGACGGAGGTCTTCCCCAACGCTGAGGCGCACACATCAAAAGACTCTCGGTGCCGCAGGAGGACGTCTAGCAGAGCTGTGGACTGCTCGGATGTAAGGTCAGGGCTGATGGCGGCTGCGAGAGCAGAGGATGTCGGAAATTGAGGCTTGGCAGGAGGCGGTGGTGCGCTGGAAAGTGTGTTGAGGGGAACGGGATCGCAGTCAAAAATAAACCCAACTGTGGCTCCCCTGGGCAGTAAGAACGGCTGGAGAGTTGTATTAAGGGCCGCAACGACCGCGCAACCGCGGGTGAAGGAGGTGAGGCACGAGGCAAGAGCTAGGCCGTCGGAGGTCCACCGAGGAGCGGGCATAACGAAGGCTTCGCCATCGAGAGGGTAGTCCAATGCCACGATGATCAGCTGCTCGCGTCCTGGGGGCAAAACGAAATCAACTGCTGCGAACACGTGTGGTGGTGAACAGTCAGAAGTCGGTAATATATCGGGGTCCGCAAGATGAATAAGGCGCTCACGGCAAGAGATGAGGGCGGACGCCGACGATAAGAAATCCCACCCCAAGATCATGAGATGAACGCACGTGGGGAGCACAATAAATTCGATATGATGCCGCTGGTTTTCGATGAAGACACGTGCTGTGCATTGGCCGGTGGGTTTCATAAGAGTTCCATTAGCTCCACGAAGTGGCGGACCGATGTATGGCGTTATAACTTTGCGCAGATGAGAACACAAAGAGAAATGCATGACGGAATAAGCGGCGCCGGTGTCGATGAGGGCCTCAACGTACAATCCTTCAACAATCACTACTAGCATATTCGACGGTCGCCCAGGAGGAATTGTAGATTTCGAACTCGAAGCAGCTTTCCCTCCAAAAACTGCTTCGGTTAGTTTTCCGTTATAGGTTGGAAGGGTTGCGAGGCAGGACGAAGCGGTGACGTGCGGCGAAAAGGCGAAGGGGATCGGCGTCGGGAAGGACGCGAGGGCCGTGAAACATTGGTGGAATTCGGAGGAGAGGAAGAACGCCGGTAAAAGTCTGAGTAGGGCAGTGCAGAATCATCAGGCTGGCGCACGCGGGCACGTTCAAAGGGAGCATAACCCCGTTGCTCGTCTTGTTGGCGGCGGCGACAGACACGGGCAATGTGGCCACGTATCCCACAATAGTAGCACACAGGGCGGGAGGGGCGCCAGGCTGTAACAGGACGATGCACTGTAGGATATGGTGCCATGGCAGCGACGTGACCGCACACGGGTGCCGAACAAGTCGGGGAAGGCGGAGTGGGTTGCCGTGAAGTAATCTCGGCATAGGTTGGCAAGGAATGTTGGGGGGCGTTGGGAGGCGGCGAGGGAGGTTGGGAGGCAATGGGAGGTGGGGCAGGTGCCACAGTGCAGTTGAAATTCGTCAGTTCATCTTTGATAATGCTGCGCAAATTCACCGTTGCTGGCGGAAGAGTTGGAGATACTGCAGAGGGGTTGCTGAGGCCGTAGAGCTCCTCCCGGATCATGGTGCGGATTAGGGACCGCAAATTTCCATCTATGAGGGAGCCACCATCACTGGGGTCTTGCACGAGGCGGCAGGACTGTAGCTGGTCCAGACGTTGACATGTGGATGTGATGTCAGATACGGACGACGGGTTTTTAAATACGAAGGCATTGATAGCAGCAGTGTTGATGCCCTTAATTAAGTGGCGAACACGCTCAGATTCAGGCATAGCAGCGTCGACACGGCGACAAAGGGCCAGAACGTCCTCGATATACGACGTATAGGACTCGCCGGGCTGCTGGAGACGAGCTTCAAGTTTTTTCTTCGCCTGCTCTGAGCGACCAGCCGGAGTGCCGAAAATTTTCTTTAGCTGGTCCGTGAATGTAGGCCAGTCAGCGATGTCATCCTCGTGATTGAGGAACCAGGTTTTGGCGACGTCAGCCAAGTAGAAGACGACGTTTAGCAGTTTATGAGCGTCATCCCAGCGGTTAAATGCACTGACCCTGTTGTAGTTGTCGAGCCAGTCGTCGACATCTTCCCCGCGAAGGCCAGCAAAGATTTGGGGATCGCGCTGGCGGCTGGTGACAGTCCAGGCAGGGGCAGCCGCAGTAGGAGGAGGAGACGCCGGGGGTGAGCGAGCACCGTTGCCCTCATCCATAGCACAGGACCGTGGACGCAAGCGAAGGCCTGAACGGAGCTCCAGGGAGAACGGTAGGCGGGTCTAAAGCGAGAGGTGGGGAATACGAATCGCACCTCCGCCACTTGTGAGACAGCACTTGCACAAAACGTCTGTTCTATTCCAGAACCAGCTGGCACACAGCGCGCGACGCTCCGAGCAGCAGTCAGCGATGATGATGATAATGATGATGGATCTATACAGATGAAAGAGGTGAAAGTTCACGCGTTGCGCTCACAATATATATATTTGTTTCTTTCTATGCGCTCCCACTGCAAAATCGCTCGTGCGCCAGGGTCAGGCGGTCAACAATATTTTGGTGCCCTCCATTGCGGCGCATCTCATGGCCAGGATGTTGTTTTGAAACGTTAAACGCCGTGAACCAGTCAATCTACGCACCAGGAACACGAGAAACAAACCGAATAACGTGCGCAGCGGTGCGCCGGGACAGTCGTGCGCGACATTGCGTCGTCTGCTATGGGGGTTAGTTCAGGCGGCACCTGGCGGCACTTTCGGTCTCTACACGACAATTTTTAGGCCCGCGCGCCTCCGTAGAGGTAGCGCCAGTGAGCAGGTCGGAAGTTTATAGAGGAGGTCGTGGTTAATATACCCAGCTACTGTGGTGGTGGTGGTAGAAAACATTTATATAGGACAAATACAGGAGGTTATGCGTGAGCTGACCCTGAAGGGGCCAACCCTCACAAACACTAGGTGGAGGTCCCTAGTTCGGGACCCCAGTGGCGTCTGCCGCCGCTCGGGCTCGCCCGACTAAGGCCCGTTGGGCCTTCAGGTCGTAGCAGCCGAGCAGGGTCGCCTCCCAGTCCTCCCGGGTTGGGTTGGGGTGAGGGGGGATAGCCGGATTTGAGGGGCAGGCCCACACCATGTGGTAGATGTCCGAAGACACCACCCCACAGTGCGGGCAGCTGCCAGAGAAAGCAGGGTCGAAGTGTTTTAGAGCTGCCGGGCACAGCAGTGTGTTTGTATAGAGGCGGAGTAAGAGCCGCTCATCCGCCTTTGAAAGGCCTTTACATTGGCTGCGTTTTTATAGAGGCGAAAGGGAGAGGCATCTTTTTTTTTTTTTTAGAGCGCAGCTCTTGGCGTCCGTTCCTGGGTTTCGCGTCGGCGTCGGCGTCGGCCTCATAACCCGCTCCGCCCCCCTTTCATCCCCCCAGCGCTAGCAGCGACCGACTGATACCGCTGGATGCCGCTGACGCCGCTAGAGAGTCAAGATAACGTGACTGCATAGAACACCGTCGCCGCCATGCAGAAAGAGGAAGGGAGGGTCCCCCCCCCCTGTTCCTGTGTGGCGGAAAGGGTGCTTGCTCTTCAGTTGCCGACGCGCCGGTTATTTCACGTAGGCCCCGGCACGTCGACGAATACGTGACCACCTTCCCAAGGCTAGACCTGGTTCTTGGCGCTGCGGAACCGAGGGTATCATATTGTTTGCGTCGGCATCGGCGGCGTTGTCCCTGAAACCAACTCCGCAGCTGGGGTTGACTCACTATCGGCGTCAGCAGCATCAGTCAGTCGCTGCTATCTCTTCCCTCCTCCCTTTATCGCGTTGTCCGCTTGCTGCGCGCGCTTCTGCCCCCATCGCTTGCCGCTGGGTGTACACGCCGCCCCCCTCCCCCCTCTTCCTGCGAGTCTCCGGTTGTCAAAGCGCCGGCTCGAACTTAATTCCTTTCTTCGCTCCTCCTCCAATGCAACCCCTGTGCGGTCGCAATCAGAGCCAGATCGGTGGCGGCGGATCTGTATATGTGCACCGCCCGAGCCGAAATTACCGCTGCCGTTCGCCACTGCCGTTCGCCACTGCGCCGCTGCGTTCGCCACTGCCAGTTCTTTCTGAGCCATGAGCGAGACGTCCGGTGGAAGTCCTCCTCCCGCCGCCGCCGCTGCTGCTGCTGCTGCTGCTGCTGCTGCTGCTGCTGCTGCTGCTGCTGCTGCTGCTGCTGCTGCTGCTGCTGCTGCTGCTGCTGCTGCTGCTGCTGCTGCTGCTGCTGCTGCTGCTGCTGCTGCTGCTGCTGCTGCTGCTGCTGCTGCTGCTGCTGCTGCTGCTGCTGCTGCTGCTGCTGCTGCTGCTGCTGCTGCTGCTGCTGCTGCTGCTGCTGCTGCTGCTGCTGCTGCTGCTGCTGCTGCTGCTGCTGCTGCTGCTGCTGCTGCTGCTGCTGCTGCTGCTGCTGCTGCTGCTGCTGCTGCTGCTGCTGCTGCTGCTGCTGCTGCTGCTGCTGCTGCTGCTGCTGCTGCTGCTGCTGCTGCTGCTGCTGCTGCTGCTGCTGCTGCTGCTGCTGCTGCTGCTGCTGCTGCTGCTGCTGCTGCTGCTGCTGCTGCTGCTGCTGCTGCTGCTGCTGCTGCTGCTGCTGCTGCTGCTGCTGCTGCTGCTGCTGCTGCTGCTGCTGCTGCTGCTGCTGCTGCTGCTGCTGCTGCTGCTGCTGCTGCTGCTGCTGCTGCTGCTGCTGCTGCTGCTGCTGCTGCTGCTGCTGCTGCTGCTGCTGCTGCTGCTGCTGCTGCTGCTGCTGCTGCTGCTGCTGCTGCTGCTGCTGCTGCTGCTGCTGCTGCTGCTGCTGCTGCTGCTGCTGCTGCTGCTGCTGCTGCTGCTGCTGCTGCTGCTGCTGCTGCTGCTGCTGCTGCTGCTGCTGCTGCTGCTGCTGCTGCTGCTGCTGCTGCTGCTGCTGCTGCTGCTGCTGCTGCTGCTGCTGCTGCTGCTGCTGCTGCTGCTGCTGCTGCTGCTGCTGCTGCTGCTGCTGCTGCTGCTGCTGCTGCTGCTGCTGCTGCTGCTGCTGCTGCTGCTGCTGCTGCTGCTGCTGCTGCTGCTGCTGCTGCTGCTGCTGCTGCTGCTGCTGCTGCTGCTGCTGCTGCTGCTGCTGCTGCTGCTGCTGCTGCTGCTGCTGCTGCTGCTGCTGCTGCTGCTGCTGCTGCTGCTGCTGCTGCTGCTGCTGCTGCTGCTGCTGCTGCTGCTGCTGCTGCTGCTGCTGCTGCTGCTGCTGCTGCTGCTGCTGCTGCTGCTGCTGCTGCTGCTGCTGCTGCTGCTGCTGCTGCTGCTGCTGCTGCTGCTGCTGCTGCTGCTGCTGCTGCTGCTGCTGCTGCTGCTGCTGCTGCTGCTGCTGCTGCTGCTGCTGCTGCTGCTGCTGCTGCTGCTGCTGCTGCTGCTGCTGCTGCTGCTGCTGCTGCTGCTAAACGAGCTGCCAGAGCCGAGGCCCAGCGCCGTCGCCGCCAGAATCCAGAGGTGCGTGCCGCCGAAGCAGAAGCTTACCGTCGCCGCCGTCGAGATGATCCAGGAGTACGCGTCGCCGAAGCAGAGGCTAAGCGCCGCCGCCGAGAAGACCCTGCCGTTCGCGCCGCCGAAGCGGAGGCGCATCGCCGCCGTCGAGAGCAACCAGCAGTAAGCGAGACTGAAGCAGAAGCTCAAGCTTATTTGCTGCGGTCAAATTTCGCATTAGGAAGTAACGTAATCGTTGGTAATTTTTATTTCGCTAACTTGCCACAGGGCATACTATAGAAAGACATGCAAATCGTTTTCTGCCAGAAACTGGAAAAGGCTTTTGCTTTTAGTATTGCCCATTATCAACTTGGGAAATCCTCCTCCCTCGCCACCGACAGTCCTACTTCCTGAAGAATCCGTGTCCTTGACGCCGTAGTCACTAGTCACTGCACAAGTCCGCAGCAGATGGCGAACATCCACCTCTGCAGCCGGTGTAGAACAATTTGGGCATGTGGTCTGTCCTATAGTCCCATTGACACTCAACCGACGGGGTAAGGGGCGCCCCAGCCCTTCTAAGGGATAAAAACTGATTTATTTATAGGAAGGGAAAGGCGCGGAAACCGTCTCACTTGCTTTCTGTGGACACCGCAACCGCGCCAAATAAGAAAACTGATTGATTTATAGGAGGGGAAAGGCGCGGTAACTGCCTCACTTCTTTTCTGTGGACACCTCAACCACGCTGTAAGGGAAGGAAGTAAGATGGGAGTGAAAGTGGGAAGAGAGAAAGAGGAGCCGTAGTGGAGGGCTGCGGAGTAATTAACGTGCGCTGTAACGTGCGCTGACATCGCACAGCACACGACGCCTCTTCGTTTCGTCTCCATCGAAACGCAGCCACCGAGGTCGAGTTCGAACCCGGGTACTCCGGCACAGTAGTCGGGCGTCTAACCACTGCACCACCCTGGCGAGGACCACGCCAAATACCTAGTCTAGTTAAGTTATTAGGAAGGGGGTAAAAGCACGACGGGATGAGGGCACGTATATGTTTCCGCACAGAGGGGGCTAGCATGGGGACAATGAAGCGGGCATCAAAAGGTAGCTTGGTGGGTTTAGCATTACTGTTTGGAATTTCGTGTGTGAGGTTGTCAATCTGTCTCTGCTCAGCGTTCTTAGTATTATCTTGTGTCCAGTTCATCTGGAAGCCTATCTTTATTTGTTTATTAAGTGCATGGATATCTTGTGTTACACGTAGTGTTTTCAGTTGTTTTGTAATAGCTTAGTCGGTATAAGTGCGAGCTTCTGTTATAGACTCAATTTTATATATTGCCTTCATTGCATTGCGGATAGCCTAAAAATTTCATCACAAGCGGGCCCGGATGTTCTGTTTGGTATTCATTATATACGTTTAGCTCTTCGTGACAAGCGGGTCCGGATGTTCGTCTTGGTATTCATTATATACGTTTACCTCTTCGTGACAAGCTGGTCCCGATGTTTTGTTTGGTATTCATTATATACGTTTAGCTCTTCGTGACAAGCGAGTCCGGATGTTTTGTTTGGTATTCATTATATACGTTTAGTTCTTCGTGACAAGTGAGTCCGGATGTTCTGTTTAGTATTCATTATATACGTTTACCTCTTCGTGACAAGCGGGTCCCGATGTTTTGTTTGGTATTAATTATATACGTTTAGCTCTTCGTGACAAACGAGTCCGGATGTTCTGTTTGGTATTCATTATATACATTTAGTTCTTCGTGACAAGCGAGTCCGGATGTTCTGTTTGGTATTCATTATATACGTTTAGCTCTTCGTGACAAGCGGGTCCGGATGTTCTGCTTGGTATTCATTATATACGTTTAGCTCTTCGTGACAAGTGCGTCCGGATGTTCCGCTTGGTATTCATTATATACTTTTAGCTCTTCGTGACAAGCGGGTCCGGATGTTCTTCTTGGTATTCATTATACAAGTTTACCTCTTCGTGACAAGCGGGTCCCGATGTTTTGTTTGGTATTCATTATATACGCTTAGCTCTTCGTGACAAGCGAGTCCGGATGTTCTGTTTGGTATTCATTATATACGTTTAGTTCTTCGTGACAAGCGAGTCCGGATGTTCTGTTTTGTATTCATTATATACGTTTACCTCTTCGTGACAAGCGGGTCCCGATGTGTTGTTTGGTATTCATTATATACGTTTAGCTCTTCGTGACAAGCGAGTCCGGATGTTCTGTTTGGTATTCATTATATACGTTTAGTTCTTCGTGACAAGCGAGTCCGGATGTTCTGTTTGGTATTCATTATATACGTTTAGCTCTTCGTGACAAGCGGGTCCGGATGTTCTGCTTGGTATTCATTATATACGTTTAGCTCTTCGTGACAAGTGCGTCCGGATGTTCCGTTTGGTATTCATTATATACGTTTAGCTCTTCGTGACAAGCGAGTCCGGATGTTCTGTTTGGTATTCATTATATTCGTTTAGTTCTTCGTGACAAGCGAGTCCGGATGTTCTGTTTGGTATTCATTATATACGTTTACCTCTTCGTGA
Source organism: Amblyomma maculatum (assembly GCF_055883805.1). Classification (NCBI taxonomy): domain Eukaryota; kingdom Metazoa; phylum Arthropoda; class Arachnida; order Ixodida; family Ixodidae; genus Amblyomma; species Amblyomma maculatum. The sequence continues at coordinate 104,136,571 of NC_139352.1, forward strand.
CAAGCGGGTCCCGATGTTTTGTTTGGTATTCATTATATACGTTTAGCACTTCGTGACAAGCGAGTCCGGATGTTTTGTTTGGTATTTTATATATGTTTAGCTCTTCGTGACAAGCCAGTCCGGATGTTCTGTTTGGTATTAATTATATACGTTTACCTCTTCGTGACAAGCTGGTCCCTATGTTTTGTCTGGTATTCATTATATACGTTTAGCTCTTCGTGACAAGCGAGTCCGGATTTTCTGTTTGGTATTCATTATATACGTTTAGCTCTTCGTGACAAGCGAGTCCGGATGTTCTGTTTGGTATTCATTATATACGTTTAGTCCTTCGTGACAAGCGGGTCCGGATGTTCTGCTTGGTATTCATTATATACGTTTAGCTCTTCGTGACAAGCGGGTCCCGATGTTTTGTTTGGTATTCATTATAAACATGTTTAGCTCTTCGTGAAAAGCGGGTCCGGATGTTCTGTTTGGTATTCATTATATACGTTTAGCTCTTCGTGAGAAGCGGGTCTGGATGTTCTGCTTGGTATTCATTATATACGTTTAGCTCTTCGTGACAAGCGGGTCCGGGTTTTCTGTTTGATATTGTAGACGGCTGAGATGTCGAATTCTTGAAGACGCAGGCTCCATCGAGCAAGGCGGCCGGAGGGATCCTTCAAATTTGCCATCGAGCAGAGCCCGTGGTGATCGCTTACCACCTTGAATGGTCGGCCGTATATGTACGGGCGGAACTTTGAAGGGGCCAAGATGATCGCAAGGCACTGTTTCTAGGTGGTCGAGTAATTCGCTTCAGCTTTCGAGAGGGACCTGCTAGCGTAGGCGATTACTATCTCCTGTCCGGCATTCTTCTGAATGAGAACGGCGCCTAGACCCAGACTGATCGCGTCGGTATGTGTCTCAGTCCCGGCGTTCTCATCGAAGCGGCCTAGCACAGGAGGAGACTGTAGGCTGCGCTTTAATTCCTCAAAGGCTTCCGCTTGCAATGCTTCCCATTGAAATAACACGTGTGCCTTTGTAAGCTGCGTCAAAGGTTCGGCGATGCGCGAAACGTTCTTGACGAATTGTCGGTAATATGCGCACAGTCCGAGGAATCGGCGCACAGCTTTCTTGTCACCTAGCTGTGGAAATTATGCCATTGCAGAGTTTTTCTGGAGGTCGGGGCGAACTCCTTCCATGACCAAGAACAATATCTCGTTGTAGGCGAAGTGACATTTCTCTGCTTTCAAAGTTATATCTGAGGGCTTGATTGCGTCAAGTACTGTTCAAAGCCATCTCAGATGGCCTTCAAAGTTTGACGAGAACACAACGACGTCGTCCAAGTATACTAATCAAATCTGTCACTTTAAGCCCACCAAGGCAGTGACCATTACCCGTTGAAATGTGGCTGGTGCAGAGCACAAGCCAAATTGCATTACCTTGAATTCGAAGAGGCCTTCTGGGGTTATGAACGCCTTCTTCTCGCGGTCTCTTTTGTCGACCTCAATTTTGCCAGTACACCCTCTTCAGATCCATCGACGAGAAATACTTAGCGTTACAGAGCCGGTCCACAGTGTCGTCGATGCAGAAAAGCGGGTAGACATCTTTCTTAGCTATGCCATTCATGCGACAGTAATCAACACCAAAAGCGAAGTGTGTCGTCTTTCTTCTTCACCAAAATGACTGGTGCCGCCCAGGGGCTGTTGGATGGCTGGATCACTTCCTCACAAAGCATTTCCTCAACTTGATCGCGTGTAACCTGGCGTTCTCGCGGCGAAACACGGTTGGGGCTGTGACGTACCGGTCGAGCGTTTTCGTCCGTGATGATGCGATGTTTTGCCAATGGAGTTTGCCGCACCGTCGACGCTGAAGAAAAACACTCGCTGTAGTTTTCAAGAAGAGTGCAAATCCGGTCTTGTCTGTTTCGAGGAAGCGCTGGGTTAATTTCGAAATCGAGCTGCTTGGCTCGGTTGGGTGCATTGTCTTGAAGTTGGCTTGGAAGGGCGAAAACTTCTCAGATGTCCGCTAGCTCGTCAAGGAAAGCAATCGTCATGCCCGTGTTCAGGTGCCGGTATTCGTCGGTGAAATTCGTGACGGAGCCCATTACCTTGTCCACGACGGAAACGGACGATGCCTCTTGCGATGCCAAGTCCTCTATCCAGTAACAACTGAGTGTTTCCTTCGACAACCCCTTCTGTGATTTCGACTTCTGTTGTAACCACAGGGACGATGACGCTTGATCGGGGATGTACGGTCGATTCTCCGTCGAGGACGTTGAGAACATGATGCGTCGAAGATCTCATTGCAGATATGGCTTTGTCGGTCAAGATCTTGATGAGTTTCGATCGGAGGTCGATGATCGCTCTATGTTCGTTCAGAAAATCTATTTCCAGAATAACATCGCGGGAACAGGGCTATAGGACGACGAAGCTGGTAGGGTAGGTGTCACCCGTTAATAATTAGGGGGTATTATTAACCATGCGCCCTTAACGGTGCGCACACTCCCAGACACCCTTAGAGTGAGTGGGGGTAGCTGGTCCGGTCGCGAAGGAGATGCCCTCGACCTGCGTGGCAAGCTCAGCCGGAATTCAACTACCTAGTAGTGACAGAAGGGGGTGGCCGTTTGGTGCCCAGCTGTCGCCGGTTCAAACCAGAGTAAGGATCGGATTCAGAAGTAACAAACAAAACACAATTTATGTAGAGCAAGAGACGATACAAATGAATACACAAGATCACTTGAAATACAACAGACGAGAGGTTCACAGAATGCAAACGCTAAGCATGCAACTACAGAATGATTCAATAACACAGGCTTTACAACAGATCAAACACGAGAGAGTTACATAAGCAAACACCAAATTGTTCACCGGGCACTGTTGCAGTCCGACGCCTCAAGAGTCACGATGTGGCCGCCATACGAGACGAGCGCCGCTCCCTTGAAAGTCCGTGGGCTTGCCAGCAGCGGGTGATCCCCGGGAGTCCAGCCGAAGCACAGGCGAGCACGTCGCAATACACTGACGAACAAGCGGCGCGGTCGCTTTAAATAGGGCGCGCCGCGTCTGTTTGTTAGCACGCGTCAATGCTAGCGCGCACACACACTTAGCTTCGCTGGTTATAGCTCTCTCTTCTCCTCCCGTCGAGCCGCGCGTCGTCATTGGCTAGGTCCCGTAGAAGATTCTGGAATTTTCTGGCGTATTGCAGTCCGATGAACCACCGTCCTCCCCGGGCAATGGGAAAGAGGGTGACGGCAACGCGTACAAAGCTACGCGCTTTCCCGCGCGGGGAAGGAGGCTTTTCTTTCCATGTCTTCCACGCAACACCGCGCGGGCCTCGCGCCGTACCGGCTTGATGAAAATGTGCGCCGATTTCGGGACACTGCCCCTCCCTTAAAGAATATCGTCCCACAATATTCACAATAACCACGAACATCGCGCGCACATTCATGCGCTCACAAGTATATGGGGCAAATGTCTACATCACACACCAATTTCACAAACTGTAATAACACATTACAAAATTCACACATCAATGCCATGATGTTCACAAGCATAACAATACACTGTCGTCGAATACACATAGGAATCAACAACCTAAAAGTGCCCCATGCTTTATTATTATTATTATTATTTCTTCAACGAGCTGTCCTCGAACTCAAGATGAACTTTCAGACAGTTATTTTGGTTCCCGCCTTCATTGGTCTCTTCTAGACTCGACTTAAATAGTCGGCTCCCACATTTTCGTTACCTTTTATGTGTTCTACCCTAAACTCATATTCTTGTAGAAGCAAGCTCCAATGTAACATCCGGCTGTTCAAGTGTTTTGCCTGCTGGAGGTACCGGAGTGGCTGGTGGTCGGTTTGTACTATGAAATATGTTCCATAGAGGTACGTGTTAAACTTCTGAATTCCCCACACGAGTGCTAAGCACTCTTTCTCAATGGTACTGTATGCAACCTCTCTAGGGAGCAGCTTTCTTCTAGCATAAGCTATGGGGTGAAGTGTACCATTGTGAGGTTGCAGCAGAACCGCCCCAAGGCTTGTGTCGGACGCATCTGTGCGTAACACGAATGGCTGTTCAAAGTCTGGAAGCCGCAGAATTGGAGGGTTAGCTATGTGCCGTTTCAATTCTGTGAAAGCTATCTCGTGTTCTGGTGCCCACTTGACGAGTTTTCTTTCCCTTTTCTTTGTGAGTTGCGTAAGTGGGGCACTGATTTCGGCGTAGTTTGGAATGAATTCCCGATAGTATCCGGTGAGCCCCAGGAAAGAACGCACTTGCCGCTTTGTTTTTGGGGCTGGTGCTGCCTGAATCTTTTCTAGAGTTTTCCCCAGTGGCGCTAGTTGTCCCCTTCCGATTCGGTGTCCTAAAAAGTCTATTTCATCTACTCCGAGTTCACACTTGCTGGGGCGAATTGTTAGTCCAGCGGTCTCAATCTTCGGGAAGAATTGTTCCAGTGTCATGAGGTGTTCTTCCCACGTTTTGCTGGCCACTAGGACGTCATCATAGTAATGATATACATCGGGAAGATCCTCTGTCATTCGTCGCATGAGTTTCGCGAAAACGGCTGGTGCGGTTTTGATACCAAAAGGCATGTAGCGAAACTGATAATGTCCAGACGTGGTCGAGAACGCCGTTTTAGGTTTCGAAGCTTCAGATAGCGGGATCTGCCAGTATCCCTTTACGAAATCCACTTTGGAAAAGTACTTGGCTGTCCCGACGCTGGCGAATACCGAGTCTGCCCTCGGCATGGGTTCCGAATCGGCCACCAACACAGTGTTCAGCCGCCGGAAGTCTACAACGAACCTGTTTGTCTCGTCTGGTTTTCGTACGAGTAGTACGGGTGAGTTGTATGGTGACAAGGATTCCTCAATTATTCCCAGGGTCTTCATCTCTCGTACTTCCTTTTCCACGTTTTCACGCGTAGTGAAAGGCAGGGGATACTGCCGCACATGTATTGGGATGTCATTTGTAAGTTCTAGATGACATTCGATCTAGTCCGTTTTTCCTGGCACATTAGAGAAAATCGCGTGGTGTTTAGTCATCACCTCTATAATTTCAGTGTTCTGTACTACAGATAATTTGGGTCCAAGCCTTACATCTTCCAACCCTTCTGTCGTTTTAAATTCGGGAACTGGGAGGCTCTGTTCTTCGTCCAGGTCAGACACTGCAATAGTTAGGCATTGAGGTTTTGCTGTCAGGTCTACTCTTTCCTCGTATCGTTTTAACAAATTAGCATGAAATAGCTTGAGACCGCTTGGCGTTTCGATAGTGTAGTCTACATTGCTATTTCTGTCCTTTACCTCGAAGGGCCCCTTTCACTGTAGGAGTAGTTTATTCTTATTGGTCGGGAGCAGCACAAGCACCTTGTCGCCCGGTCTGAACTGCCGGTCTTTAGCCATTCGGTTGTACACCTTAGCATAGCGGGCACCTGCTTTTTTCAGCTCTTCATGTGCTAGACGGCACGTCTCTTCGAGTCGGTTCCGAAGGTCGAGTACGGGTTGGTACGTGGTTTTTGCTTCCTCATCCAAATCTTCGTTAGTCCAAACTTCTTTGAGGATCGTCAGAGGACCTCTCACGTGACGGCCGTAGAGAAGTTCGAAAGGAGAAAATCCCAAGCTGGCTTGGGGCACCTCTCTGTATGCTAAGAGTAATGGAGCCAGGTAGCGGTCCCAATCGCTGGGCTTTTCTGCGCACATACGCTTCAACATAATCTTGAGTGTCCCAGTGAATTTTTCGTCTAGGCCATTAGCCATAGGGTGGTACGGAGTTGTGTGCAGTTGGCGTAGCGATAGATGTCTAGCTACTTCCTTCATGAGATCCGAGGTGAAGTTACTTCCCCGGTCGCTAAGTACTTCCCTAGGCACCCCGACCCTGGAGAGCATCTCGACCAGCGCTTCCGCGACCCGCTCGGTCTCGACACTGGGGAGTGCGACAGCATCTGGATAGCGGGTGGCATAATCTATCAGAGTAAGAGTATACTAATTTCCGCTTTTGGATGGTGGTTAAATTGGTCCTACTACGTCTATCGCCGCTCTCGAAAATGGAGTTTCAATTATAGGCGCCTTCCCGAGAGGGACACAGGGTACGCGACCCTTTGGAATCGTTCTCTGGCAGATGTCACATGAAGCGACGTATCGCTTAACGTCTGCACAGATACCAGGCCAGAAGAATTGCTCCAATATTCGAGATTTTGTTTTTTCACATCCGAGGTGACCGGCCATTATGGCGTCATGTGCCGTCTGTAGGACTGTGTTTCGGTGTTTCTCTCGTACTACCAGCTGTCGCAGTCGTCTCCCTGTCGCGTCGGTACAAAATCGATGCAACAGCCCATTCTCCTTACGGAACTCTATGCTACTTTTCCCATCTCGACATTTAGATGTTCTGCCCATTTGCATGAAGCACGTTTTTAGTGTCTCGTCTTGCTCCTGTTCTTCTTTATAGCTTCTGTCTTCAGCCGCTTTAGTCACATCGGGAGTCTTCAGTGTAGGAAAGTTCCTTCCCTGAGTTTTGGCTTGTGCTCGTGTTACGGCAGCAACGCTATCTTGTGCCGTTTCCTCCTTCGGTTCAATTTTCGTCGTCGCTGACGGTTCCAATTCACAGCTGACCGAATCTTCTGGGTCGTCCGCCGCTCTTACCCCGGCAATGTTCCCCAGGATAAGATCGTACAGGGGGCGTTCTGCACATAGTGCCGTTACCTCTCCACTATAGTAGGGCGTCTGTACCTTCACTCGGACTTCGGGCAGAACTCTAATCGTTCCATCGGCAAGATATACAGGCCTCTTCTTCCCAGTAAGTTGGTCGCTTCGAACTAGTTCGTTTCTTATCATTGCCGTGCTACAGCCAGTATCTCGCAACACCGAGATGGATCTTCCTCCTACTTTCCCTGTGACGACAGGCATGTTCTGCGGTAAAACCTCAGCCCGTGGTCCCATGGCCGCGTTCACAACTGGTACCTTCTTGCCACTTTTTAGTTCCACGAAGCCGTCAGCATCCTCTTCTTGCAAGTGGTACTCCGATGGAGTGTCTACGCAGGCTATCTGGGGGGTGGACTTGTCAGGACATATGCTTGCTCTATGGCCCTTCCGTCCACAATTTGAACACGCCGTCGGGATATTATTTGTGAACCGGTTCCGGCAGTTAAATGCGTAATGTCCAACTTTGTTGCACAGGAAGCACTTCGGCGGTGGCTTTGAGCTTGTTCGGGTATTGCGGAAGTCGGGTTTCTCGGGGTTGTCAGCATTTATGTTTTTAATCTTGGTCAAATTCACTCCTACTTGAACTTCTAGGAATTGGTCCGCAAGTTCCATCATTTCTTCCAGGTTATTCGCTTCTCTTTCTTTTAAATAAAGCGACAAACCAGGGTGACAGCTGCCCAGGAATTTCTCCTTAATTAGGAGTTCGCGAAGTGCGCCATACTCTAGTTTAATTTTTGAGAGTTCAGTCCAGCGGTCGAAATAATGACACAGTCGCATAACATACTGTGTTGCCGTTTCACCGTCCATAGGTTTTCCAGTCCTGAAATTCTCACGAAAACCATCCGTCGTAAATCTAAACCTTTTAAGTAATGCAGCTTTCACTTTGTTATAGCTGCCTGCATCCTCAGGAGGAAGTCTTCCAAACACACTTAATGCTTCCAGCTAAGGCAAGTGCTCAAGATGGTAGCACATTCACTGTCTGTCCAATTTGCATTTATGTCTATCCTTTCGAAACGCAAGAGGAACGCGTCGAGATCGTCTCTTCTCTCGTCGTATTTCGGAATCAATTTACTTGCGTCTATCCGCAAGCTGCTATGTCCTTCACTGGAGCTATGCACTTCAGCTAAACCGTTGTTGTTCCCTGAGTTTTGGAGCTGAAGTTTCATAGTAATTCCTTTTCTCGCTGAAATTCCTCTTCCCGCTCCTTTCGAGCCTTCTCTCTTTCTTCCTTGGCTTCTTTTCGAGCCCTCTCTCGTTCTTTCTCGGCTTCCTTTTGAGCCCTCTCTTCGAGCCTTCTCTCTTTCTTCCTCGGCTTCTTTTCGAGCCCTCTCTCGTTCTTTCTCGGCTTCCTTTCGAGCCCTCTATCGTTCCTCCTCGGCTTCCTTTCGAGCCCTCTCTCGTTATTTTTCTGCTCTCTCTCTTTCTTCCTCGGCTTCCTTTCGAGCCCTCCCTCGTTCTTTTTCTGCTCTCTCTCTTTCTTCCTCGGCTTCCTTTCGAGCCCTCTCTCGTTCTTTTTCTGCTCTCTCTCGTTCCTTTTCTTCTCTCTCTCTTTCTTCTTTTTCTCTGGCTAACCCATTTAAGCAGTTCGGCACCGGACAACCCCAGCTGGGTGCCAGCCTCAGTCAACTCTTTCAGATTCATATCTGAAGCGCGAACCGTCTGGGTGTAGCCTAAACACTGCTTAGCGAACCTCGCCTAAACACTTCCGCGAGGCACTACCTCTCGCCACCACTCTGCTGCTACACTATTTACGACCTCTTCGTAAACTCTTCCAACACTTTCTCCGTCCTCTGAGCTTGAGTGCACCAAACGTCCTGTCGCGGACGCCAGAATAATTGTCACCCGTTAATAATTAGGGGGTATTATTAACGATGCGCCCTTAATGGTGCGCACACTCCCAGACACCCTTAGAGTGAGTGGGGGTAACTGTTCCGGTCGCGAAGGAGATGCCCTCGACCTGCGTGGCAAGCTCAGCCGGAATTCAACTACCTAGTAGTGACAGAAGAGGGTGGCCGTTTGGTGCCCAGCTGTCGCCGGTTCAAACCAGAGTAAGGATCGGAGTCAGAAGTAACAAACAAAACACAATTTATGTAGAGCAAGAGACGATACAAATGAATACACAAGATCACTTGAAATACAACAGACGAGAGGTTCACAGAATGCAAACGCTAAGCATGCAACTACAGAATGATTCAATAACACAGGCTTTACAACAGATCAAGCAAGAGAGAGTTACATAAACAAACACCAAATTGTTCACCGGGCGCTGTTGCAGTCCGACGCCTCAAGAGTCACGATGTGGCCGCCATACGAGACGAGCGCCGTTCCCTTGAAAGTCCGTGGGCTTGCCAGCAGCGGGTGATCCCCGGGAGTCCAGCCGAAGCACAGGCGAGCACGTCGCAAAACACTGACGAACTGACTGACTGACTCAACAAGCGGCGCGGTCGCTTTAAATAGGGCGTGCCGCGTCTGTTAGCACGCGTCAAAGCTAGCGCGCACACACACTTAGCTTCAGTGGCTATAGCTCTCTCTTCTCCTCCCGTCGAGCCGCGCGTCGTCATTGGCTAGGTCTCATAGAAGTTTCTGGCGTATTCCAGTCCGATGAACCACCGTCCTCCCCGGGCAATGGGAAAGAGGGTGACGGCAGCGCGTACAAAGCTACGCGCTCTCCCGCGCGTGGAAGGAGGCTTTTCTCTCCATGTCTTCGACGCAACGCCGCGCGGGCGTCGCGGCGTACCGGCTTGATGAAAATGTGCGCCGATTTCGTGTCAGTAGGTACGTCCATTTACTGTAATCCTTACGTTGAATCGCCCGACGGCGTAATAAGGTTGCCACCAGAGATGCGGATTAGCGGGCCGTCCCAAGTGGTCGTCACTTTCTTGAGCTGGGCGGCGAAAGCTCCACTGATCACAGAGTAGACGACACCGGTGTCCACTAGGGCGGTAACCGTGCGTCCGGCGACAGCAACCTCAAGGTCGCTTTTTTGTGTCCTTGTATTGCACGTTGGCTTCACTGTTCGATCTCTGATTCGTCTTGTGCTTAGGTCGCGGCCGGGGCACACCATCGTAACGTCGCTGGGCGACGATGTCAACTTAAAGTCTGGTCGTGATCGCGTCGACGTTTTCGTCTTGTGTATCGGCGATTTAATGGCAGCGTCGTCGTCACCCATCGTCGGTGATGGAGGATCTTCGTGTTTTCGCCATGAAACAACCTCGCCTCCAAAGGTTGCTCTGTTCAGTTTCCCCTGCGAGGGCTTGGGGACCTGCAGCGCACACACTCATCGTAGTTACTGCCTGGTGAAGAAAAGCGGGCCCTGTACGACAATGGGGACCTGAACCGACAGCTTTGTGCGGCAATCTCACCGCTACCCAGATAATTGTCGATTTCTTGCGGTCGTTTTTGAGGCCGGGAAAGAGAGCCAAGAAACCACGCCGGTCCAGAACCAAATACAAAATTGCTTTATTCAAATCACCCCCCGGCTGGGCTTCAGCTTAGAGGCCGCCAAGAGAGTGAACATACCCTCCTTTTTTCGTTGATGCTTTTAGGTATGTTGAGGGGCTAACACATACCTCTTGTGTGCTTCTCAACTTAGCATCATTATAGTAATATTGTTCAGGACAGACCTGCAGATTGTAACACATTGTTTATATAGTGTTGGACAATGTGTATGTCAGTCTGTATTCACCGTTTTGGGGTTATAACAAAATTCTCTTAGTGTGCGTAGATGTTTGTATGAGGGGAGTATTGCAGGCAATTAACCCAAAAGCTTAGCGCATTACTCAACACGATCTTAGTGGGATCTTACTCTAGAATGTATGCTGTGGTAGAAGCTCGTAACTTAAGCTGGGAGCCTGGACACCTGGATTCACTCGCTATCCCTCCTCTATCCCACAGCAACGACCCTAGTGGTTCGCGCGTGCGGCACAGATCAAATATTCGTTTGCATCAGTAAGCGCCTCCGTGGTCTTGATTGGGACTGACCCACTCGAATGGAAGTTGAAGACGGGAAGCCACAGCGCGCGAAGCAGTGACTGTTCAGCACTTGCATTTTCTGGCGGTGGTGATTACTTGGTTGTCTAATGCAGCGTGCTAGAAAGTTCACCTGCACGGTTAACAGTGAGATTGAATCATGTTTGTGGATGTATAGGGTGTATCAGACCGGACATGCTTTACCTGCCGTTGCCAAAGGCCTTGTGATGATTCCAAGCAGAACCCAGAGACAATATCCGGTCCAATGTCAAGTCATTTGCGCACCGAACGAGATATGACGTGGGTTAGGTGATCTGAGCTTTTGTACAGGGCTTCGAAAAAGCACCAAGTCCTGAACAAAACAGTCACTTCCACCGCGGCGCGGCATTGATTAGGACGCACACTACTGTTCCCAAACATGTGGTATCGAATTACGGCCGAGCCAGTAGCCTTTATTTATTTATTTTATTTATTTACAGACATACTACGGACCGTGGTTAGGTCCAAGCAAGTAGGGCACTATACATAGCAGAGAGCAAGCAGATAAAATAATACACAACAATGTAATATACAGCAAAAACGCACTTACAACATAGAGTTTGCAATGTAATAAAACCAAGACAGCTACAAAGAACGTTAAGGTGTAAGACAAAAAAAATAAAAAATAAATATATAGACATATATTTAGATTTATAAACATATATATATATTGTAACGTAACGTTACAGGGAAGGCGCTCTGGCACTCTGGCACCGAAAAACACCAACAGCCAGTCAAGGCAGCACAAAAGCACAGCACCGTATTGCTTCGTCGTCTTTTTCCGAATCGCCCGTTCAAATCTTCGTCGTCTATGAATGACATGTGTCATTGCCCCCCTTCTTGGCAGCATCGCCTCGATGCTGCAAATGCTGCTTGATGCGATGAGCTGACAGATAGTATGCTAGGTTGGTATGGGATACCACAGCACAAAACGGGGCGCCATCAGTCTCAAGATTAGTCAGCGGGGCGATCGTGGTAGGGTTTCATCCGGACGACGTGCACAACATCAGTGAACTTGCGTCGTCTGCGGCTTGAGGGATCTTTGGTCGCGGATTCAACTTCATAAGTAACGTCGCTGAGGCGGCGGAGGACACGGTATGGGCCGAAGTACCGACGCAGCAATTTTTCAGAGAGTCCACGATGACGAACGGGCGTCCAAATCCAGACATAGTCTCCAGGCTCGTAGGCAGCGAAGCGCCGTCCCTTGTTGTAACGGTCAGCGTCTAGTTGCTGTTGTAGGTATATGCGCTGTCTTGCCAGCTGCCGCGCTTCTTCTGCGCGCTGAGTAAAACTAGCAATGTCCAGGTCAAGCTCATGTTCGTCGTCGGTGTATACGGGCAGCATTGTATCCAGTGGAGTGGTCACTCGACGGCCGAAGACAAGCTCGAAGGGTGTGAGCCGCGTCGTCTCCTGAAGTGCCGTATTATATGCGAACGTGGCATATGGGAGGATTTGATCCCAGGTTTTATGCTCTATATCCACGTACATAGACAGCATGTCGGCCAGAGTTCTGTTCAGCCGTTCCACCAAGCCATTAGTTTGCGGGTGGTATGCCGTGGCCCGTCTATGGCTAGTATGTGTGAGGTTCAGTAGAGCCTTAGTCAGGCGGGCCGTAAAAGCTGCCCCGCGGTCGGTAATGATAACAGCCGGAGCGCCATGACGCAACACAATGTCGTGGACAAAAAACTCTGCTACTTCGGTGGCAGTTCCATTTGTGAGCGACGCGGTTTCAGCATATCGGGTCAAGTAGTCTGTCGCGACAACAATCCAACGCTTTCCATTAGTTGACTTCGGGAAAGGACCAAGAAGATCCATTCCCACTTGTTGGAATGGAGTTTGCGGTGGAGCGATCGGCTGAAGAAATCCAGCTGGTTTCACGGGTGGAGTCTTTCGGCGTTGACAGTCACGGCAGGTTTTAACGTAGGATCGTACTGAAGGTAATAATTTCGGCCAATAGTATTTCTCCCGAATTCTTGCAAACGTACGACTAACTCCCAAGTGGCCGGCGGACGGTTCGTCGTGACAAGCGCTCAAGATGTCAGGCCGTAGGTGCGTAGGTACTACGAGTAGAAATGTCTCTCTTGATCTTTCAAAATTGCGCTTGTAGAGAACTCCACTTCGTAAAGCATATGACTGCAAGCCACGACGAAAAACAAGCGGTACTCTACCACCGCGTCCTTCCAGATAATCGATGAGCGGCGCCAGCTCCGGGTCCTTGCGTTGAAGGTCAGCCATATGGGATTGAGTAATGGCCCCAATAAAGGGAAACTCGTCTGCGTTTTCTACTGCGGTGGAGTCCAATGGCGCGCGTGACAAGCAATCTGCATCTTGGTGTTTATGTCCCGACTTATAGACAACAGTAACGTCATACTCTTGAAGACGGAGGCTCCAACGAGCTAAACGTCCGGACGGGTCTTTAAGGCTTGCCAGCCAGCACAAGGAATGATGGTCGCTGACAATACGGAAGGGTCGTCCGTACAAATATGGTCGAAACTTGCTGATGGCCCAGATTACCGCAAGGCACTCCTTCTCCGTTGTCGAATAGTTCGCCTCTGATCGTGAGAGTGTTCGGCTCGCGTAGGCGATAACCCGTTCTACTCCGCCTTGCCACTGAATGAGTACCGCGCCGAGGCCAACGTTGCTGGCATCAGTATGTACGTCTGTTGCGGCGTCTTCATCGAAATGGGCGAGTATTGGGGGTTTGTGTAGGCGGCTTCTAAGCTCCTGAAAGGCTTGCTCTTGATCGTCTCCCCACAGGAAAGGTATGTCATCTCTGGTTAGTGCTGTCAGTGGTTCAGCTATCTTAGAAAAATCTTGGACGAAGCGTCGATAGCACGAACAAAGACCTAGAAATCGTCGAAGTGCCTTTTTGTCGGTAGGACGTGGAAAATTTGACACTGCGGTAGTCTTCTCGGGATCAGGGAGAACGCCCTGTGCACTGACAACATGGCCGAGGAAGCGTAGTACTTTGAAAGCTAAGTGGCATTTCTCAGGTTTGATCGTTAGTTGCGCGCCTTTAAGTGCTTGAAGCACGATGCGCAACCTGTCCAAGTGTTGCTCGAAAGTAGGCGAGAAAATAACAACATCATCTAAGTACACCAAGCACGACTGCCACTTGAGACCTGATAAAACCGTGTCCATCATACGTTGGAACGTGGCCGGGGCAGAGCAAAGACCAAACGGAAGCACCTTAAACTCGTATAGGCCGTCGGGCGTCACAAATGCAGTCTTCTCTCTGTCTCTCTGATCCACTTCGATTTGCCAGTATCCGCTTTTGAGGTCTAATGAGGAGAAGTACCTGGCATTGCGTAGTCGGTCGAGGGCATCATCAATCCTGGGCAGCGGATAGACGTCCTTTTTGGTCACGCTATTTAACTTTCGGTAATCGACACAGAATCTCAAGGTGCCATCTTTCTTTTTGACAAGTACCACTGGCGACGCCCATGGGCTCGTCGAAGGCTGGATCACGTCGTCCGCAAGCATTTCATCCACTTGCGTTTTATTGGCGTCACGTTCCTTAGGAGAAACCCGGTACGGGCGCTGGCATACCGGTAACGTGGTCTCATCGGTGATGATGCGGTGCTTGGCGACAGGAGTACGACCGACCTTCGAGCCTGTGGCGAAACAGTCTGCAAAATCGCTCAGAAGAGCCGAGAGAAGATTCCTTTGATCGGGCCTCAAGTCGGGGCTAATTTTAACGGTTTGCAGAGCATGACAAGGTGCAGCCTCCTCTTTAGAGTTCGTTCCGGCGGTGCATAAATGAGGTAAGGCAGTAACATCGTGAAGGACGGCAACAGCCGTGTCCTTGGCGAGATGCCGCATCTCCTTAGCAAAATTTGTCAGGAGGACAGTAGCACAACTGTTCTGGAGTTGTACGAGTCCTCGAGCAACGGCTAATTCCTTCTCGAGTAGTAGCGGAAGGTGCCCATCTGCGATGCCCTCGTAATCGTGGAACAAATCATGCTTTACAAGAACCAGCACACTAGAACGTGCCAGAACCCTCACGTCATCGTCAACTATACGCAAAACGTTCAGACCCGGATCTTCGTTTTCAATGCGCGCCACAGCTCGTTTCGTCGAAAAGGAAACACGCGCTTCTTTCAGGTCAATGACAGCGCCGTTGGTCTGCAGGAAGTCTAGACCAAGGATCAAGTCTTTCGAACACTCAGGAAGCACGATAAATTCTCCGACATACACAAAACCACGGATGCCGACCCGCGCCGTGCACTTGCCTGCAGGTTCAATCAAGTGACTTCCCGCCGTACGAATTTTCGGGCCGGACCAATTTGTCAAAACTTTCTTCAATTCTCGGGCGAGACCACGGCTCATTACAGAATAATCGGCACCAGTGTCGAGTAACGCGGTGACATCCACTCCATCAATCGTTACACACAAATCGGAGGTAGTATGCCGGATGCTGTCGCTACCTGACACAAGTGAAATCTCGTCGGGTCGGCCTGACGATGACGGAGGATCTTCACATTTCCCGACATCAGTGACCCTGCCTCCGAAGGCCGCTGGTATTAGTTTTCCCGACCAGGGCTGGGAGAGCGGCGTCGGGAAGAGTGGGGACTTGTCGAACGGTTGCTCGTCGGGGACGTAGACCGACGCTCTTGGTAACCGGATGTGACGGGGTACTGTCGCGCTGCAAGCTCGCTTGCAATCTCAGTAGGCCGTTCTGCATTCCGAGGGTAGAGGCCCTCCGAGGCGAAACCCCGCATGTTGACGCGGCGGTACGGGCACGCCCGGTAAAGGTGACTGGCTTCACCGCAATGATAGCACAGGGGCCGACGATCCCGGGGCTGCCATACTTGACTTTTACGGGGTGGCTGGTAGATTGACGGAGGGGAGTAGCGAGGCTGCATGCGGCTCCATGCGAGGTGCTCCATGCGGGGACCCTGCGGCTCCATTGCTGGAGCTGCGGCGTTGATACTATGGTCTGGCGGGGGAGCCTTACTCAGGACGGACGCGTAGGTGGGCCTGGCGTCAAACGTCTGGTGAGGAACGCGCTGCTGGGGAACAACGTCAGCAACTTGCTGAGCTGCCATACGCACCTCGTCCCGGACGACTTCAGCCAATGAAGGAAAAGATGCTGTGTTGCAAGGCATCCGGAGCGCTTGCAGTTCCTCCCGCACGACAGAACGGATGAGATTGCGTAGTGAGTCCATGTCACTGCCGACATGTACAGGGGGTGCGTCGGACCTAATGATGTTCACGTCACGGTTGTACTGACGGGCTCGGTGTTGCAGCGTTGTCTCCATGGTCGCTGCCTCGCTAAGAAACTCCGCCACAGTGCGTGGTGGACTGCGCACCAGTCCCGCGAAAAGTTCTTGTTTAACGCCCCGCATCAGGTGACGCAGCTTCTTATCTTCTGGCATTTGTGGGTCTGCACGGTTGAAAAGGCGTGTCATGTCCTCGAAGAACATACGCACGCTCTCGTTCTGGCGCTGAATGCGCGAGTGTAGCGCAGCTTCTGCTCGCTCCCGGCAGTCGGCGCTCGGAAACGTGGCTTTGAAATCACGACAGAAGGCTGCCCAGGATGGGAAGGAAGCCTCATGGTTTTCAAACCATGTCCGTGCAGACTCTTCAAGTGCGAAGTACACGTTGTGGAGCTTACGCTCATCAGTCCACCCGTTGTAACGAGCAACTCGCTCGTAGTTCTCAAGCCAGTCCTCTGCGTCCTCGAACACATCGCTATGAAAAGAGGGGGGTGTTCGCGGCTGATGACACAGAATGTGGGTGGGAAGCCTGCTCTCAGATGTCATTGCAGCAGGTTCTACGGCCGTCTGAGAGTGCGTCGTCCTGGTAGCGGCCGGAAGGGGTCCAAATTCAGGGGGCTCTCCACGTAGGCGGCGGCCGAGGCGTTGATGTACGGGGGTAAGCTCCGTATTGACAGGTTGATTATGCAGGACTGGATCGATACCCAGCACCTCCACCAGATTTGTAACGTAACGTTACAGGGAAGGCGCTCTGGCACTCTGGCACCGAAAAACACCAACAGCCAGTCAAGGCAGCACAAAAGCACAGCACCGTATTGCTTCGTCGTCTTTTTCCGAATCGCCCGTTCAAATCTTCGTCGTCTATGAATGACATGTGTCAATATATATATATATATATATATATATATATATATATATATATATATATATATATATATATACACATTTTATAGATATGCATATACATATACACATACACACATATATATACATACATGTATACAAAATGTGAGGAACCTGCAGTCAATAAACCTTGTTTTTCAGAAAGAGCCAAAAGGCACGCCACAAAATTCAAGAACGCGAGTAGCTAGTTCATGGAAGTGACCTGGGCAAACAGTTATACATGGTGCGAGGAAAAAAATAAAACTTATACACGGTAGTTCGATCAAAATAAGGAGAAAATAAATCTTTATGGTAGTATTGAGTGTTTCTGGCTGGTTGAGGAATGAAATATTTGGACGGGTCAAGTCCTAGTTTATTGGTTAGTAACAAGGAAAAAAATTCTAAACGAAAGTTTTGTCTCCGATCTTCAAGGAGTAGTATATCGTGAATTTGAATTAATTTGGAAGGGGAATCTGATTTCAAAAATTTAGAGAACACGAATCTCACAGTTTTTCTTTGCACTTTTTCAAGCTTTTTTATATTTGATGTAGGGTACGGATCCCGCACTATGCACGCATATTCAAGCGTAGACCTGATTAAAGAAAAATAGCCAAGATGTTTTACATCAGATGGGGAATTTCGGAGTTTATGCTTGAGGAAACACAGTTTTCTAAATGCTGCTATACAAATATTGTCAATATGTGTATTCCAGGATAGGTCACTTGTAATTGTCACGCCTAAGTATTTCACAGCAGTTACTTCCATCAGCTCAGCAGGCCCAAGTTTATAAGAATATTTTATGGGATGCCCTTTACGTGCTATGCGGATAGAAACAGTTTTCTCCTGATTTAGCGCCATGCAACAACGGTTGCACCAGTTTACAATATTGCCAAAAGTCGTATTCAGGTCGTTTTGGTGTTGAGTATTAGAGATTTCCCGAAATAATATGCAATCACCGGCATACAGCCGGATATGAACACCAGTGGACCCTTCATCTACAATGTCATTAATATATAAGGAAAAGAGTAATGGCCCCAGGATGCTTTCCTGGAGCACACCGGACGTGACGGGAAGAGAGCCCGACTGATGCCCGTGAAGAGCAACGTATTGCTGTCGGTTAGTGAGACAGTCACATATCCATGAAATAAAGATCTGTGGGAGACCAACCCATTGTAATTTGGTTATTAGCTTATTATTTGGAACTACATCAAAAGCTTTGCTAAAGTCTAGAAATATTGCGTCAATTTGGCCGTTAGGGTAAAGGCCTGAAGCAAGACTGGACAACAAATACAAGTTGCGTCACAGTAGAATATCCTTTCCGAAAGCCGTGTTGGCAGTTAGCTAGTATAGAAGTATGTCCTAAAAAGTCATGAATTTGAGTGGCAATAACATGTTCCATAAGTTTGCTACGTGATGAAAGTAATGAAATGGGACGGTAGTTTTTTGATACCAGGCGGTCGCCTTGCTTAAAAATGGGTATTACTGGTGCTGTCTTCCAGTCACCCGGTACTTTCCCTGTCAATAGAGACGTGCAAAAAATTATGAAGAGAAACTTGGCAAGTGGTTCAGCATATCTTCGAAGGAACATTTTTGGTATATCATCAGGTCCAGGGGATGTTTTATTTTTTAGGTTCAAAAGCATAGAATATACAGCGTTATAAGTTATGAAGTTCACCTCAGACGGATGCGAGCAAGCGGGGCTAAGCCTGGGTGGCTCCGAGACAGAAAAAACACCGCGGAAATATTTGTTGAAAAAGTAATGATAGCCCTTTGATCACTGATGATTTTATCATCAAATACTACTTCAGATACGGGTTGTTTTATATCGCTGATGTATCCCTAAAATTTGATCGGGTCAGTTTTTAAGAAGTTTGGCAGAATTGTTTTAAAGTAGAAATCTTTAGATCTGTGTACCGCATTTGCGAAGGCATTTTTAAGTTCAAGCATCAAGTGAGATTGCAAACGTTTCTTCTTTAGTCGCTTTATTTTCCGTTCTAGATGGATAATAGTCGATTCATACTGGGAGTGACTTTATTATTCTTTTTTCTTTTCGTGGGCACAAATGTGTCCAGACAATAATGCCATATTCCTTTAAACTCATTCCAAAGGGTAAAGTCATCATTTCCATCAAAGTGATGTATTATGCGGGCGTCATCGGCGCGTGTGTAGTCTTTGTATGTCCGCTTTTGCTGCGGCTTTGGCGCGCTGTGTTTATGAATGGGTATTGAAATGCTCCCGAGATTGTGATCGGAAAGCCCATGCTGAACCGATACATTGCAATCAGAACATGCGCGAGCTATAAATGCCAAGTCTAAAATGGAACTAGCGGTGCGCGATACGTCGGTAGGCTGCCGAACGACCTGAGCTAAGTCGTCTATGAACATGATGTTGTAAACTGCATTCAAATGCTTATTGGCCCCTGTGCATTGTTCAAGGCTCTCCCAGTCAATACTAGGAAGACTCAGATCGCCCCTCAATAGTATTTTACATTTCTTGTATTTTGGCATGTGCGTCTGTAACATATCCAGGTAGTCATTGGTGACATCAGGGGGCATGTAGAGAGCGTACAGAATAAATCCATGAACCCAACATGACACTCTCAAACACAGGAACTCAAGGTCAGGAACATCTTGAACTAAGGTGGCTCTTATTCGTTTTTTGACTTTGACGGCCACGCCACCACCTCTCAAGGGCCTGTCTTTTCGGAACACTTTGTAGGAGGGTGGAAAAATCGCATCATTGCTAATATCCATATGCAACCAGGTCTCAGTTATAATAGATATGTGAGGATCGTATTTAAGCAATATGATATTAAGTTCATTGGTTTTATTGACAACACTTTGAGCGTTAAGGATAATTCTTGTCAGCTCTTTTTCTTGCACTAATGCATGGTTTACTGCCTCGAGTAGACTTAATCATGGAACTTTGACGCTTGCAAGACGGCGCTGATAAGAATTTTGAGACTAATAGAGACTTGCTTTTGCCTGCGTTTGTTGGCGCGTCCTGGGACGAGACTGCTTTTCCTCGTTTTTTAGAAGTGGTAAGTAGCGTTCAGTTCATCGTTCCAGATGTACACTTTGCTGTTAATTTACAACTTAGTAGCGACCATCGAAACTTTGTTACCTTGATCACGGTTTGGTTTCGGACTTTCCCGTAGTTTTTTTTCTTATAGGTCTGGTTTTTCGGCAGAAGTCTTCACCAACAGAGAACAAGCTGCTTTTAAGTTTGAATCCTTTCTTTATTATTTCAGTCTTCTGCTGTGAATCCATTAACATAAAACTAACTGGCCTAACTTTGTCTGTTCCTGGTTTTCCCTAACGATGAATGCGTTCTATGGCAACTTTGGTGTGCCCAAGATTTCTTTTAATTATGTTTTCACAGACAGCGCTTTCCAGTTTTTTTCTCGTTTTGTCCTAGTCCTCCGGTAGGCCAAAAGCAATCAAGTTCGATTGCCTGCCACGATCTTCTAGGTCGATCAATCCTTTTATCTAGGACTTGAACGAGATTTTTCAAAGAATTAAGCTGATCATTGTAGGAATCCACCTTGGCTTCTAAGGCCGATATGGCATCTATTTTCTCCTCTATATCAGTCAGTCGCTTTTCTTTTATTTCTTTGATGTCGGTTGCAATATCTTCGAACTGTTTTTCAATCTGTGTTAATTCGGTACCAGGGTTTTGCTCAACCCATCTCCAGAAAGTAACAGTAATTTTCTTAGGAACACAGCAACTTCAAACTACTGAAAACAGAGGTGCGAGCACGGCAGCACAGTTAAGAAGGGATCACTAGAGCGAATGCATTTTCCGTAACATTTTCTGACCTGCGGGATACACAGACACGGGTTCTAGCGGTAGATCTCGGTGGTACCGCCGTGCCCTATGGCCGCGCCGCATCGCGGAAGGCAATATATAGGGGAGCAGTTTCAGGGCGTTGCCCACGGACCATGCGCACTTCCCCCGGAGCGCGTAGCCGCCCAGCTGGAAACGGTGGTTATCTCAGGTTGAACACCTGGATGATCATCCACGATATGCAGCGTGATGGGGCTGGCAGGTCCGGCGATTTTGCTCAGCAGCACTCCGAGCCAAATCTGCGGGATACACAGAAACGGGTTGTAGCGGTATATCTCGGTGGTGCCGCCGTGCCCTATTCGATGGACGCGAAAATCATGGCGGCCGTGTACTATGCGATCTCAGCACTCATTAATGAAACCTAGGGGGTCAAAATTTCCTGCCTGCACTATGTCGTAATCTTTGTGTCTCTGCACTTGGAGCTATTGAGGCGGCCCGTTCGATGTGCCGAGTGCTCAGTGACTTAAGATATTTGCGGGTGGGCCTCAAGCCCACCCGCAAATATCTTACCTACCTATTTTTACCTACCATGAACTTTCTTCATATCACTAACCTCTTTTATTTCCTCTACTGTTTACTTGTTATATATTTATTACCGTGGTCCCAGTTCAGGTGCTTCAGATATAAGATAGCAGAAACCGCGGCTGCCAAACATCGCCAAACATCGTTACCTTCCTTTTGTATACCCACTACTTGTACTACTACTACTACTACTACAACTAAAACTATTATGGCCTCTTTTATAACCGGGGCTTTTTTTCGGGACGTTGTACATTATAAAACAAAGCTCACTGAGTGCTGGTTTCGACGCGGCATGCCGAAAGGCGCGAAAATATTTCATTTGCCAGTAGGAACTTCAACGTAGTGAGAGAGGAGACACGTGCCATAACAAAAAAATTGTAAAGGTTCATTGAATCACTATGTTGTTGTTGTGGCTATAGGAAAAAGAAAAAAAAATGCACGGGCCTGCTACCGGCTCTGTAGCTGAGCAACCTATGCTGCCTCGTGCGGACAGAAGAGAGAAGGTAGAGAAGAAAGAAAAGGAAGAGAATGATCCACGCCGCGACAGCCGTCATCCACCACCTAAGCGATGGCGGGTGCATTGACGGCCTACAACAGATAAACACTCTGTGGCAGGCCAGTCCCAGCCGCAAGTGGCGTCGAACTACCTATCCCAGCCCCATTAGGGCCAGGCCCAACCACCAAAACGAAAGTGCGATGAGGCGAAAGCCTTGTTAGTGGTTGTTGTTGTGGCTGTTGGAAAAAGGAATGAAATGGCATGGGCCTACTACTGGCTCTGTCGCTGAGCCGCCTCCGCTTCCTCGTGCGGACAGAACCGAAAATAGAGAAGAAAGGAAAATATTGGCAGAGGCTTAGCTTGGTTAAGCCCGGTAGATTGCGAAAGCAATACCCATGGCTACGCCCAGGTTCAGCTAATGTTCGGCTTGTGGTGGTGCTTATGGATATGCTTGTTATGGCTAGACTGTGGTGGTTATACAATGATTCACTCTGGATACGACATGGATACGCTGTTTCCCCGTCTCTGTAGCTCGCTGCTGTCTCTTACGCTCATTGCGACGAGCTTCCCTAGTGGTAGGTGGCATCGTCGAAGCAGACGTTAAAGCGTTTCGAAAAGAGCAAGCTGACCTTGATCACCCAGATATCACTGATTACGCTTCCTGGGCATCGGACCTTAGGCACCTGTCCTCTAAATACCCCCGAACCCTGAAAACATCTTTAGACTGCCCTGCTATTGACTCCCATCTCCTGCACCTGTGGGACGCCCGCAGAGGCCTGGTGAAACGTTGGCGCCACCAGCGCCACAACAGAACGCTCAAACGCCGCATCGCAACCCTAACGCAAGCTGCAGAGGACTATGCATGGAACCTTGCTCAATCAAATTAGCTGACAAGATGTGATTGCCTGAGTGGTAACCTTAGCTCGAAACAAACTTGGAGCTTACTTAGATGCCTCATTGACCCCAAACACTCCAAAAGCGACCAACGCAAGAACCTTGCTAGGGCTCTACATGGTTACGGTGGCTCCAATACAGATATCTTACAAACGATCAACCAAAAGCACTTCTGCCCCACAGTCGACACGGACCCCCTCCCTCCCTATAATGGGCAGCCAAACGAGGAACTAGATGCGGAATTCACCGTCAAAGAAATACAGGCCGCCATCCTAGCCATGCGCAGAGGCACAGCTCCTGGGAAAGACAAGATTACGGTGGGACTCCTTGCCAATCTCCACGATGTAGCCCTCACGCAGCTCACGAATTACATTAACAACTGTTGGCGCATGGGCCGGCTGCCAAACGAGTGGAAGACTGCGGAGGTGCACTTCATCCCCGAACCGGGCAAACCCATAAATATTAACAATCTACGGCCCATCTCTCTCACCTCCTGCGTAGGGAAAGTTATGGAGAAGGCGGTACACATCAGGCTCACCCGATATCTTGAAGAAAACGACTTGTACCCACACACCATGTTCGGATTCCGGCCTGGCCTATCCACCCAAGATATACTGCTCCAGCTTAAGGAAGAAGTCATAAACCCCCCTAACAAGCCTTTCTTGAGGACAATTCTCGCTCTTGACCTCAGGGGGGCCTTTGATAACGTAAAGCACCACTCTATTTTGGAAAATATGAGCCACATCAATTGCGGTGCAAGGACCTATGCATACGTCAAAGATTTCCTTCACGGTCGTACCGTCTACGCCGCCCTCGGTCTGGCAGAACCCAGCCAAATACAGCAAGGAACACGCGGCACGTCACAGGGTGCTGTTCTATCACCCTTACTTTTCAATATTACTTTAATCAAACTCCCAGCCCAGCTAAATCAGGTATCGCATCTATGGTACGCCTTCTACGCGGATGACATCACTATTTGGACCACGGCCTATTCTACCGCGGAAATCGAAGACCGCCTTCAAGAGGCCGTAACCATCGTGCAAGCCTACGCCGCTAACTGCGGCCTTACTTGCTCCGCCGAAAAGTCGGAGTTGCTGGTACTAGACAGCTCCCGCCAACGCAGACCCACTGTTGAAGTCAACCTCAATGGAAACCCAATACCACAGAAGGACACCATCAGGGTTCTAGGGCTTTACATCAATGACAAGGGCAGAAATGTGTACGCCCTCACTCGGCTCAAAAACACCAGTCTGCAGGTTGCGCGTATGATAGCCAGGGTCACTACCAACGACAGGGGTATGCTCGAACAAGACACCCTGCGCCTGGTTCAAGCATTCATCATTAATAGAATTGTGTATTCGACACCGTATCTGCACCTCAAAACGGGAGACTATAAGCAAATCGACTTCGTTATACGAAACGCAGTTAAAAAGGCTATGGGCCTGTCCCAAAGCACTTCCACAGAACGTCTTTTGCAATTAGGGGTGCACAATACAGCCGAAGAACTTGCCGCCCAACGCGCCACCCAGATAAATCGACTAGCAGCAACCCGCACGGGCCAGACCGTTCTTATGGACCTTAACCTGACTAGCCCGCAAGGTTTCGTACAAAAACAGGCTATACCGCCCGAGTGGTCAGACTCGTTCATAGCCAATCCCCTACCCCGCAATATGCATCCTCTGTTCCACCAAGGGCGCCGGAAGGCGCGGGCCAAATACATCCAGGAAAAGTACGGGACGGACACTGAATCCTACTACGTAGACGCAGCAAAGTCAGAAGCGGGGTACACGGTAGCGGTTGTGATTTACCAACAACAACTGGTTGATGCCCTAACCATCTGCGATGACAATATAGAAATGGCGGAGGAGGTGGCCATTGCTTTAGCCGCCACGCATACCACCTGCGCCTATATAATAACAGACTCTATGGCTGCCTACCGCAACTACATTAAAGGGCGAATATGTCCCCAGGCTGCCAGAATATTGAAAAATTATGGACACCCCGAACAAGACAAATGCCTCGTCTGGACACCGGGACATCAAGGCGTGGAAGGGAACGAGTGCGCCCATGACGCTGCCCGAGCTCTCCTCCTCCGGGACTCGACCCCTCCATCCTCCACACCGCCCTATCCCGGCCCTCTGGCGACGTAAGCGGAGAGGTTACAACACTGCAGACTCTCTCGCAGAAAATATCCACCCCCAGCCAAGGGGCTCTCCAAAGCGGAGAAAGTTAGATAGCGACGCCTACAGACAGGTACATATAACACACCAGCCCGTTTAAACACAATACACCCCGGGTTCTGCGACCCCAAATGCAAATATTGCGGGGAAAAGGCAGGCCTACACCACATGGTGTGGACCTGCCCACACAATCCTCCAGATGATCCGAATGCAGTGCCAACAATTGAGGGGTGGGAGGCTGCCCTATCCAGCTCTGGACTAGAGGCCCAACGGGCCCTCGTGACACGTGCGCGGGTAGCAGCGGCAGCCGCTGGAGTCCCGGACTAGGGACCCACCTACACATCCCCCTCCCTTAAATATACTTAATAAAGTTTTTTACTCACTCACCGCCGGCGGAGCCACCGCCACTACTCGAAAACGGCGCGAGATGGTCGCCCAGCTCTTCGGCGTGACGTCACAACACCTCTTGCGCTCCTGGCGGACAGCGCGGCAGTTCGGCCGCCGGTGGTGGCACCGCCACTACTCGCAGACGGCGCGAGATTGTCGCCGAGATGATGATGATGATGATAACAACTTTATTTTCCACCAGATTAGGAGACTCCCAATTCCCGCCCCCGGCACGCAGGCCTAAGGGACGGGAGCAGAGACCTCCGCGATCAGAAGCAGGCAAAGAGGTCTTGGCTCTTCGCGGCTTCTTCCGCCAGGCGGATGGCTTGTAGCTGTGGAGCAGGGACCTCGCTCCGCAGCAGGGCTTCCCAGGCTTCTCTACAATTTGTATTCGTTTTAGCCCCAATTTATTATTATTATTATTATTATTATTTTAGCCCCTGGGGAGCTAGCACATTCCCAGATTATATGGTCGAGGGTCCCTCTCTCCCCACAGTGCTTGCATTTATCGCTTCTCCTATCTTATAATATATAAGATAGGAGAAACAATAAATGCATATAAGATATAAGATAGGAAAGATATAATATGCCCAGACCGGGTTTACAAAGTTCCCAGCTTGCAGGCGCCACCATGCGACTGCCTCCCTATTGTCTAGACTTTTATCCGGTGGTGGCACCAGTCTCCTGCTTAACCTGTAATTTTGAAGAATCTCCGAATAATTTTGCAGACGCTCGTCCATGTTCCGGCAATCGGGCGACTCCACAGTTACCCGGAAGTACAGCTCGGGCTAACTCGTGGGCCGCTTCGTTGCCAGGAATGGACGTGTGTGCAGGGGTCCAAAGTAGGCGAATTTTCCTTTTATTCGACTACTGGCCAGAATCCTTGCCGCTTCCGGCGAGATCCTACCCTTTCCAAAATTCCAAATAGCCGTTTTGCTATCGCTGATCGGCTATTTGGAACTTTGGGAAGGGTAGGGTCTCGCCGGAAGCGGCAAGGAGCCGTTTTGCTATCGCTGATTAAGCGCACGTTAAAGATCCCCAGGTGGTTGAAATTACTCCGTAGCCCTCCACTACGGCTCCCCTTTCTCTCTTTCCACTTTCACTCCCACCTTCATCCCGTCCCTTACGGCGCGGTTCAGGTGTCCACATAGCAAGTGTGACAGATACAGCGCCTTTTCCTTCCTGTGAACCAATTATTTTATTATTTATCTATCGCTGATTATGAAATTGGCTTGCGTTCCGACGCAAGCGAGCGCTATTGCAACTTCTTCAGCCGTTTCGGCGTTGCGGCTTCTAATGGTGGCGGCTGATACCGGGGCACCTCGGCCGTCGACCACGGAGGCGACCGCCGCCCCCGTTTTGCCACTTGCCGCATACACGTACGCAACCGACTTGCTGTCCATCGAATCGAAGCGTCTGATTAGTGCTTCTGCTCTCTTCTTCCTCCTCTCTGTGTTGAATATGGGATGAATGTTACGAGGGAGGGGCGGAATGATTAGATTTTCTCGGCAGTCCTGTGGGATACTTGATTTTTCTCGCAGTCCCCTATCTGTCTGTAGGCCTACCATTTCGAGTATAGTTCTGCCCGTGGTCGTTCGACTTAATCTTTCCAGATGCGAAACTCTGACAGCCTCCGCTATTTCGTCCCAGCTATTGTGCACTCCCATAGAAAGGAGCTTCTCTGTGGATGTGGTAATTGGTAAGCCCAGGTCCCTCTTTATGCACCCTCGAATGAGAGAGTCTAACCTCTTCTTCTCCTCCGACCTGATATTTAAGAACGGCGTGGCATAGCTCACGCGACTTATTACATAGGCTTGGATGAGTTTAAGCAAGCTTCTTTCCTTCAGGACTTGTCCTTTCAACGCGATTCTTCCAATTTTCCAATGGCTTGTGTGGCGAATCCCTCTAGCTTTCTCATTGTTCCATCATTATATCCATTTTCCTGAATGAATAGTCCTAAGATTCTGATTTGATCTACCCTTGGAACTGGTTTTCCTTCTACTTTAATGTCAAATTCCCAGCTGCGCTTGCATGGGGGGGGGGGGCGCTATAGCTATGGTCGCCGAGCTCTTCGGCGTGACGTCACAACACCTGTAGCGCTCCTGGGGGACAGCGCGGGAGTAAGGCCGCCGGTGGTGGTACCGCCCCTACTCGCACACGGCGCGAGCTGGTCGCCCAGCTCTTCGGCGTGACGTCACACAGAGGACACGCGAAAGGTCAATGGTTGCTCCGCCAGATACGGCATAGGCTTGAAAGTGCAAGTATTGATTGATTTATAGGAAGGGAAAGGCGCGGTAACTGTCACTTGTTTTCTGTGGACACTGATTTAAAACTGATTTATTTATAGGAAGGGAAAGGCGCGGTAACTGTCCCACTTGTTTTCTGCGGACCCCGCAACCGCGCCATAAGGGAAAGGAGGAAAGTGGGAGTGAAAGTGTGTAATTTCGACCACCTGGGGATCTTTAACATGCGCTGACATCGCACAGCACACGGACGCCTCTTCGTTTCGCCTCCATCGAAACGAAGCCGCCGAGGTCAGTACCCGGGTTCGAACCCGAACGTGCAAGTAACTGATTTTTTTAACTGATTTATTTACAGGAAGGGAAAGGCGCAGTAACTGTCTCACTTGTTTTCTGTGGACACCGCAACCGCGCCGTAAGGGAAGGGAGGAAGGAGGGAGAGAAAGTGGAAGGAGAGAAAGAGGAGCCGTAGTGGAGGGCTACGGAGTAATTTCGGCCACCTGGGGATCTTTAACGTGCGCTGACATCGCACAGCACACGGACGCCTCTTCGTTTCGCCTCCATCGAAACGCAGCCACCGAGGTCAGTACCCGGGTTCGAACCCGAAAGTGCAAGTAACTGATTGTTTAACTGATTTATTTACAAGAAGGGAAAGGCGCAGTAACTGTCTCACTTGTTTTCTGTGGACACCGCAACCGCGCCGTAAGGGAAGGGAGGAAGGCGGGAAAGTGGAAGGAGAGAAAGAGGAGCCGTAGTGGAGGGCTACGGAGTAATTTCGACCACCTGGGGATCTTTAACGTGCGCTGACGTCGCACAGCACACGGACGCCTCTTCGTTTCGCCTCCATAGAAACGCAGCCGCCGAGGTCAATACCCGGGTTCGAACCCGAAAGTGCAAGTAACTGATTTTTTAACTGATTTATTTACAGGAAGGGAAAGGCGCAGTAACTGTCTCACTTGTTTTCTGTGGACACCGCAACCGCGCCGTAAGGGAAGGGAGGAAGGCGGGAGAGAAAGTGGAAGTAGAGAAAGAAGAGCCGTAGTGGAGGGCTACGGAGTAATTTCGACCACCTGGGGATCTTTAACGTGCGCTCACATCGCACAGCACACGGTCGCCTCTTCATTTCGCCTCCATCGAAACGCAGCCGCCGAGGTCAGTACCCGGGTTCGAACCCGAAAGTGCAAGTAACTGATTTTTTAACTGATTTATTTACAGGAAGGGAAAGGCGCAGTAACTGTCTCACTTGTTTTCTGTGGACACCGCTACCGCGCCGTGAGGGAAGAGAGGAAGGCGGGAGAGAAAGTGGAAGGAGAGAAAGAGGAGCCGTAGTGGAGGGCTACGGAGTAATTTCGACCACCTGGTGATCTTTAACGTGCGCTGACATCGCACAGCACACGGACGCCTCTTCGCTTCGCCTCCATCGAAACGCAGCCGCCGTGGTCTGGTTCGAATCCGGGTACTCCGGCACAGTAGTCGGGCGTCTTACGAAAGTGCAAGTAGTATTGCTTTCAACTAGTATTGCATTCGCCATAAAATAGTATTGCTTTCAACTAGTATTGCATTCGCCATAAAATAAGAGCCCCGCCGGGGTGGTGCAGTGGTAAGACGCCCGACTACTGTGCCGGAGTTCCCGGGTTCGAACCCGACCTCGGCGGCTGCGTTTCGATGGAGGCGAAACGAAGAGGCGTCGTGTGCTGTGCGATGTCAGCGCACGTTAAAGATCCCCAGGTGGTCGAAATTACTCCGTAGCCCTCCACTACGGCTCCTCTTTCTCTCTTTCCACTTTCATTCCCACCTTCCTCCCTTCCCTTACGGCGCGGTTCGGGTGTCCACAGAGCAAGTGTGACAGTTACTGCGCCTTTCCCTTCCTGTGAACCAATTTATTATTATTATTATAAAATAAGAGGGAGAGAAAGGCGCGCGCCGTCACAACTGCCATTATCCTTCACCGAAGAAGTGGCAGCGGGTGCAATGACAACCTACAATAGATAGAATTCGGTGACTGGCTAGACCCCGCCGCAAGCTGCGTTGACCTACCGTCCCAGCCCCGTAGGGCCAGGTACAGCCACTATTCACCCCCTCTCCTGTCTACACGAAACAGCGGAGGTGGCTCTGCTACAGAGCCAGTAGCAGGTCCGTCCATTTTCTTTTCCTTCTTCCTACAGTCGCAACAACTGACAGCACACGACTACCTTTCCGCTTCGCCGCCGTCGAAACGCGTCCAGCCGGGTTTCAACCTGGGTACTCCAGCAAATAGCCCAACGTGTTAACCACTGCGCTACCGTGGACGGGGTAATTTTTCATTTTGGAGAGGTACTGGAGCGGAGGGCAGTGGAATAAATCGAACACCAGGGGATTTTTTACGTCCTGCCGTGGTGACGCAGTGTATAAGATGCTCGCCTACTGGTTCAGAGTACTCGGACTTCTACCCTACCGCCAGCTGCTACATTTTCGTGCCACACGACTACCCATGCAACGTGATTTCTTGCGCTGAGAATTATTTCCAGATTTCTGTCTTGTGGATTCCGTTTTAAATGCATGCGATTGGAAATTAAATCTTTGTATATTCGGAGCAAAAAATATAGGAGGAGCAATATTGACGGCAGTGGTTGCACTGAAATTCATTTCCCAATAAAATTTACGAATCTAGCTTAGTTCACCTTCGTGCTTTTTGTCACATAGCAATAAAACAATCATCCGCATTTTCTCGATTCGATGTGCGGTTTCAGTGTAGTCAGCTTTAGGGCTTTAAAATTCCAGCGAATTTCGGGATCGTAAGTTTAATAGGATTTGACGTCGAAAGGTATGCGCCGGTGAAAGGTTCTAACCTATGCTCAGAACGTGCATACTTAGATTTGCTCTCTGTCCCTGGTCTATCCACCAGCAATGAAATAATGTTGCCAGCACTCGTTAGAGCGTGCGACACAGTTTCAAATTTTCGTTTGTATGAGCAAGCGCCCGCGTGGTCTTGCTTTGGACTGATCCGCCAGAATAGAAGTTGTACACGGCAAGGTACAGCGCGAGTATTCATCGTTTAACACGCCTTGTCAGGCTGGGGCGATGTGTTGGTGGTCCAATACAGCGTGCGGGAGAGGTCATCTGCGCGGTTCACGCTGTTCAAATCATGTTCCTACTGCAGGTTAGAGGGGACACGGGTTAGAGGGGACATGGACACGGGCCGAACAAAAATTCGCGACAAACTCACTTTTCAGAAAATCTGATTTTCGAAATCAGTAGCTCTCTATCTACCAATCTGCTAAGTTTGTCATCTCTAGGATCAGTATTTTAGTCACAGTGCCAATTTATATAATCGATCTTGCCCGAATTTGGGCCGAAAACGGCCGCCGAAACGACCATTTTGCGCGAGGCGTAGCTCTCACATCCTGCGCGGCATGGGAGCCATCTCTGCTGTTTCTATTCGCCCATTGGTCGCATCAAAATAGCAAAAAGGAAAACGTGGCATTCGCTATCCCATTGGCTCTCGAGGTGCACGTGACCGCAGGGCGTTACCGCATTGGTGGAGCTGGCTGGCGGCGTCTGCTCGGCGCGCCCGAGCCGTGGGGAGCCCATAGACTGTGGAGACGTGATACGGTCACTCTTGGTTCCGAACCGCAAGGTGCATTCACAGCAAGATATGGGGAAAAAGCGATAAAAAAAATTGTTGACTAATCATCTGAAGTGATGCCCTGCCCCGGTTGTGTGCGCTCAGGCCGACGAAAGTCGTGCACCGTACAATCGAGCGTGCGAGCCTGAAGTAGGCCTAGCGTGTTCCCCAGCAAGGGAAACTGCTACTGCCAGCGGTCGCACCCGCCGCGACACAGTGATATCGCAGGCCACAGATAGGCAGAAAGATAAGTTCGAAACCGGAAAAGCTTGGACTCGCGCCAACTCCAGCAACGAAGTGGTAGTCGCATTATTTTCGTGACGATGACGGCAGCGCAGCGGACAGTCCGTTGGGCGCTAGGCGTTACCCGAAGAGGCTGGGAGCAGCGTCGCGACTTGAGACGAGCAAGATGATGGAAACCGTGGAGGGAAGAGACACTTCCGCCAGCGATATTTTGAACGGACAATGGTTCGTCAGAAAGAGAAACCGAAACGTGGCAGTCAACAACGCCCAAGCCGATAACGTTGGAACGCTGAGCCTACCCAAGCCCAAACCCCCTCAAGGGAGGAAGCTGGCCGAAAACTCGATTGAGCGACAGCAGGAGCGAATTCCCAGCACCGCTAACAAGATCATCATTCGCCCCAGAGGCGGAATTACAGTATTATCAACATTGTAGGAAGATTGAACTTGTCGCGAGTTATCATCCAAGCCGCCGGCCTGGATCTGACGACCACGAAGGGTGACATCATCTCCCCAAACTGTACTCAGCAATCAATTCTGGTCGCTACCACGGATACCGAGAGAACATACAAGTACGCAGCAATTCAAGCTTTGAAGATTGGACCCAACATAATTGAAGCCAAGTCATACATCGCCATGCCGGAAGACGGAGACAAAGGCGTCGTTCACGACGTACCACTCGAATATTCAACGGAGGAAATTAAAGAAATGATAGAATGGAGTGGGACTAATCCGCAAATCTCCGGTATTAGAAGATTGGGAGCGGGATCCAAAACCATTTTGATACTTTTCGAAGACTGGTTTGTGCCGAAATGGCTCAATTTCCAGGGAATCAATATGAGGTGCTACTTGTATAAGAAGAAGTACGAAGTCTGCACAGCATGCGGCAGGCTGGGACACAGAGCCGATGTGTGCCCAGACCCAACCAACGTGAAGTGTCGCGGCTGTGGCTTGAAACATCCAGGCACTGAACACACATGTGAACCTAAGTGTCAACTCTGCGGCAAAGACCATGTCCTAGGAGACAACAAATGCCGCGAAATATACAGGATGCCCTACCTCTCAAAGAAGAAAATGTGGGAGAAAAGGCTAGAAAAACAACAACTGCAATCAACTTCAGGAAGCCAGGGATCCATCCTCTACTCTTCGGAACAAGAGCACCGGGGACGAGAACCCCGAGGAAGGAACCGGGCAAACACGGACTCACGGTCGGGGACCCGATCGAGATCAAGATCAAGCTCGAGAACCAGAGAGACCTCGAAATCCCGGGACACGAGCCAGGGACGAGGACCTGGCCTGCCTCCCAGAGATCCTAAGAATCCATGGGGCCAACTCAAGTCAGCAGACAACAAGACGGTAAGCTTCGTTAGCAAAACCTCCCAGGCTGAAAATAGAGAGATGGAAAAACTCAGAGGGGAAAACGCAGAACTTAGAGAGATGATCAAACAAATGAGTCGCGAAATTCAAGAACTTAAATCTAAATTCACCGAAAAGCCCACGGCTAACAGCCCGCCTGCAAATCAATCACATGAGGTACCAAAAACCACAAATTCAATTACTACTAATTCTACTTCAGAGGAATCAAACTGTATGAACTTGGAATTCACCCGGCCGCCACCCCAGAAGCGTAAAGGGGGAGGGACCGATCCATTTATAACCCTTAATAGAAAATTTGAACAACGTAATGACAAATTTCATAAGCAACTCGAGAATATTAACACGCTAATCCAGCAACTTCTAGGGGCTCAGGGACAGATGCAAGTGCAGATTCAAAATCTCACTAAACAAATGCAGGAAGCATCACTAGCCTTCTCTGAATCCAGTAACAGAATCGCAAAACTAGAAGAAACAATGGGTAACAATCATGGGCAAAAGCCATAATCAGAAAGGCAACTCCACGATCTGGCAGTGGAACTGCCGAGGGTACCAGAGAAAGCGAGCGCTATTGCAACAATACATAGAACAAACTGCCGACAAACCCATAGCTATCATGATACAGGAGACTGGGAAAAAGCCAACCAAATTGTTTGGATATCAAAGCCACAGCAGCGATAGGGGCGAAAAATCCAAAGTCACGACTTTTATCCAGAGAAACATAGCCGCTACTAATCACGAGATCACATCTCGGGATATAGAAGCAGTTTTAACTGAAATCATCACCGGAAAAAAAGACCGAAAGAGTATCTTTCTCTTGAACATATACAGCACTCCGAAGCAAAAGAAAGTTAGGTTTCAAGCCCTATTCCGAAAAGCCCTAAAGATCGCAGGAAATAACCCGCTTATCATAGCCGGTGACTTTAATGCAGCCCATCAGGAATGGGGGTACAATCGGCAGGATCCTAAGGGCAGACAATTATGGGAAGACATGCAAACACTAGGACTCACCCTGCACACTGATCCAAATGCACCCACACGCACGGGTAATAGCGTCAGCAGGGACACCACCCCCGACGTCACCTTAAGCAAGAATGTAAGTACAGCGGACTGGAAAAACACCGAGGAAAACCTAGGTAGTGACCACTTCATTATTGCACTCACATTAGGAAAAGGGATCAAAATTAGAAAACCCAAACAACCCAAATTCACGGAATGGGAAAGATTTAGGCAAATACGAGAGACCGAGGGAATTGAGAAAATCGACGATATCGATAAGTGGTCACAAACGCTAAAGAAACATGTGGAGGAAGCAACAGTCACTCTAGAAGACGAAGATGCACCGCCGAATATCGATAGCAAACTCCTAAACATGTGGAACAAGAAACAGGACCTAGAGAAAAGCCTAAAAACACAAAGATGGAACCGTAACATTAGGAGAGCACTAGCTCGACATAATAAAGAGATGGAGACATACGCCATCAAACTAAATGAACAAAACTGGTGTAGCAGATGTGATGAAATGGAACAAGGCATGAGCCTCTCCAAAACATGGAACATTCCACGACACATGCTCGATCCGGAAAAATCTAAAGCACAAGCCAACGTAAATCAAACTAAAGTTAAGCATGCCTTCGAAGGCTCGGACGAACAATTGATGAGTAAATTAATCGAAATCTACATTGGACAAACGGAAACCGAAACGTTACCAGCATATGAGGGGAAACCTAACCTAGACTTAGACGCCCCCATTACCAGGGCTGAAGTCCGAGCTGAGATTATTGGATTAAAGACAAGATCAGCCCCAGGACCTGACGGTATCACGAACACTATTATCAGAAATCTAGACGATGACTCAATCATAGCCCTGACAGGATACATGAATAAGGTATGGGAGACTGGACAACTACCGCAGGCATGGAAAAATGCCAGTATAGTCCTCATACCCAAACCGGGGAAGCCGCCAAAGCTAGAAAACCTAAGACCCATATCACTGACCTCGTGCGTGGGAAAGCTAATGGAACGCGTTATTAAGACGAGACTTACCAAATACATGGAGCAAGAGAACCTCTGGCCACACGAAATGGTGGGCTTCAGGCCGGGGCTAAGCACACAGGATGTCATGCTCAGACTTAGATACGATATCATAACACATGAATCTTCAGATACAAAGACTATTCTCGGGCTTGACCTAACCAAAGCCTTCGACAATGTCAAGCATAAGGCAGTGCTCGAAGGTCTCCAAGAAGTTGGGGTTGGAATCAGAACCTATAACTATATTAAAGATTTTCTCACTAACAGAGAGGTCACCATGAGCTTTCAAAGCGCCAAATCACACACAATCACCTTGGGTAGCAAGGAAACGCCACAAGGCTCTGTCTTGTCTCCCTTTCTATTTAACATTGCTATGAGGGGGCTACCAGCACAACTAAAGCAAATACCGGACTTAAAATAATTTAGCATGTACGCAGATGACATAAATCTCTGGATAAATAAAGGTAGCGACGCAGAAATAGAGAGCAAACTCCAGGCTGCCGCAAATAAGGTGGTTGAGTACGCTGCGAAACGCGGTCTATCCTGCTCGCCGCAAAAGTCAGAACTATTCATCTACAACCCCAAATATAAGAAGAATAAAGCAGACATAAAGATAAATGTTGAAAACTACCCGGTTCCACAAGTAGAGGAAATTAGAATCCTAGGAATGATCCTCCAAGCAAGAGGGCAGAACACAAACACCATCAAAAAATTGGAGAACTACGCAGCCCAAGTTACGAGCATATTCAGAAGAGTAGCGCTTAGAGGACACGGTCTCAAGGAACGTAGTCTACTCAAAATGACACAGGCCTACATCATCAGTCGCATATGTTATGCCACACCTTTTCTCAATCTCAAAAAGACAGAACGTGAAAAAAATCGACGTCATAATTCGAAAATGCGTCAAACGCGCACTAGGCCTCCCTGTCGCCACATCAACAGAGAAGCTGGAGAAAATGGGGATTCATAATACATGGCAAGAGCTCACTGAAGCTGTCAGAATCTCTCAACTGGAAAGACTAAGTCAGACGGAGACAGGCAGAGCCATCCTAGACTGGGTCGGACTCCAATCAGACAGAGGCCCACAGACGAAAACATCTATCCCACCCAACATAAGGGAACACATACTGGTACCACCCTTACCTCGAAACATGCACCCAGACTACAACAAAGAACGCAGAGAACACAGAGCCAAAGCCATCGCTAAAAGGATGAAACGCAAAGCAGTCGATGAAGTTGCTTATGTAGACGCATCATGCGGACGACATGGAGCAGCTGTCTCGGCAGTAGTAAATGGAGAAGGTGCACCTAAAATTGCGGCCTCAATACGCACCCGTGACATTAGTACAGCTGAAGAGGTCGCAATAGCGCTCGCATGCACTGGTACACAGGCCAAAACTATAATCAGCGACAGCAAAACGGCTGTCTGGAATTTTGCAAAAGGACGGATCTCAGAGGAGGCCAGAAAGATTCTTCTCACAAATCCCATTACTAGAACCATATCCATCATATGGACACCAGCACACGAATCTGTCCCTGGCAACGAAGCTGCGCACCTGCTGGCCCGAGATCTCTA
The DNA here is from genome assembly GCF_055883805.1 of Amblyomma maculatum. Taxonomy (NCBI): domain Eukaryota; kingdom Metazoa; phylum Arthropoda; class Arachnida; order Ixodida; family Ixodidae; genus Amblyomma; species Amblyomma maculatum. Next base: position 104,172,743 of record NC_139352.1, read on the forward strand.
CCACCGGGCAGCGGTAGAACAGCCCGAATGCAAGGGAGTTAAAGATTGCGTTATCACATACAATGAGATCACAGAATCTTACAAATTAGATCGAAAAGTATACCCTCCCCCAGATCGGTCTCTCACTAACAATGAAGCACGCATCTGGAGGCGATTACAAGCCCATAACTACATCTGCCCTGTCTGGGTTTTCTTAACACAGACCGGGAAGGAAGATTCTAAATGTAAAAATTGCGGACAAAAAGGCACGCTAGATCATATAATATGGCAATGCGCCGATTCCCCAGGCGCCGGCATTAACATTGATAGTAGAGAAGCCTGGGAGGTTTGGCTGCGGAGCGGAGATCCCACCGTTCAGCGGCACGCGACCCGCCTGGCGGCTGAGGCCGTGAAGAGTGCTTGTAACCTCACCTGACCTCAGCCTGCGGGGCCCTCCTGACCCGCTACCGGCCTGCGTGTTTAGGGCGGGAGATGAAGGGCTCCTTTTCGGTGGAAATAAAGTTTTCATTCATTCATTCCGCTTGGCGAGGCGGAGTTCAGGATCGTCAGATGTAATCAGTTTTCTGAGACTGCCGAAGTGTAAAACATACGGCGGCGGTACTCGCGTTGAAAAAGGTGATCGTGAATCAGACATCGCCGTCAAAGTTATCCTCCAAGCTGCCTGTGTGTGACTGGCGCAGCCGAAAAAGTGACAACTGGACGTGCTGCAACTGAAAATCAAAATGAAAGAGGTGACACTTGGACGTCGGAAAGCAAAGAGACTACATCCTTGAAGGTTTATAGCCATTTTAATATATAAATGTGGGCACTGCACCAGGAAATGTCTGTTAAATATACCTCCGTTTCTTTTTTTGCTCTTTTCTCAAAACATGCATTGTCTACCACTTCAGTTTTGCGGCCTCAATATATCGGCGCCCAAAGCACGCAGAGCTGAAATTCATTTTGAAATGGGAAGCTTGATGTATGCTGTGTGTTGAAAGCAGATGTTTTGTTTTTGAAAGCTAAAATTAATTCTTTTGGTGAGTTTATTCCCACTTGGTACACGCGCTTGTTACACTGAAATTAATAAGGCTACAAAATGAGTGCTAATTAACATATTGGGAAACTGTTCCCAACATTTCATTCTTTACTCTTTTGGCTACCTAAATATGCTCTAACTTTAAGTTTTTAGCAACCCATTATTTCATAATTTAGGCCTTAAGCAATGAAAGTTGATCAGTAACTATCTTGCAAACTAATTGGGTTACAGGAAAAAGAACTGCATATTTGAAATCAGCATAAAACATTGAGTAATGCTATATACTTGTAATAAATTTGTCAGATAACAACAAAAATAGCTGTAGACTAATACGTTCCCCCTTAATGCGCAAGCATTACGTAAGTATATCGTCACATTTCTGTAGGCAGAATTATTATCACGATTCCGTTCGAACAAAACGTGTTATGATAAGAATAAGAGCGCATTCGACAGAGCACCGAATGTCGCTGGGAAAATAATTTAGTGCATCGTAATCATCATCATCATTATCATCCGCAGGACTATACCCACTGCAGGGCGTAGCCCTGTCCCACTCCCTTCCAATAACCCGGACTTTTGCTAGCTGCATCCACTTTACCTTCCGAACTTGTTAACCTCGTCAGTTCACCTAACTTTCTGCGCCGGCTGCTATGCTTTCCTTCCCTTGGAACTTAATTTGTTACCCTAAGCGACCATTGCTTGTCCTCTCTGCGCACCAGAAACCCTACCATGCCTATTTCTTCTTGGTTGCCACTGCAAAGTCATTCTCTACTTTTAGTTTACCGGGGCCGTCTACCGCTGCCGCGAGTCGTCAGCATAGCGCGTGCTGGTCGGACCTTGCTTACGGAACCCCAGCGAGGTGGCGCAGGGGTTACGGCACCAGTACTGCTCCCAAGGACGCGGGATCGAATCCCGGCCTCGGCGGCCGCTTTTCGATGGAGGCGAAAAGCAAGGCGCCCGTGTGCTGTGCGATGTACAGCGCACGTTAAATAACTCCAGGTGGTCTAAATTTCCCGAGTCTTTCACTACGGCGTCTCTCACAGCCTGAATTGCTTTGGGACATTAACCCCACAAGCCAAACCTGCTTTCGGGGTCCACCGGAATGGATGGATGGATGGACGGAATATAGGAGCATCCCCTTTGAAACGGGGTGGTAGCAGTAGCTATCATGCTCACAGGAACATAGCGCCATATGTCGCCCGCGGGTGATCTGCGCATGCGACTGCGTCCTGGCACTGGGAGCCTACGTGCCCGCTACACATCTACTCACCACACTCAGACTGGACAGCCTCCCATACCGACGCCAAGCCCAAGCTTAGTGCCCAGCTAGACTTCATGTCGGAGTCTGGCGCCCTCAACCTCACCTAACCCACTCCCTTCCCCTCTAGGCCTTAGGTCATCCTCGTGAATAAAGATATATGAATGAATTAACTCACACGGTAGCGGAAGGCGGTAGCGCTAAACTACCGGTGTTAATTACAGTTATATATCTGACCCACTCGGCATGCTTCCTATCTCTTAGCGTTACTCCTACTATTTTGTTCCACAGCTATCTGCATTGTCCTTAGGTTGAGGGTTAATGTGGTTATTAACCATGTGTAATATTTAGGTAATAATGACAATCATTTTAGACGTCGAAATAGCCGGGAGGGGTAATGGCGATGTCGAAATGTGGTCATGTTGTACTCGACTACCGGGTGCGTAGGCCTAACTTCCGATGGCGGGAATTTTGATATGCTTGAACATGAACGAGCGGGGAAGGCCGTGATTTGTGCGCAGAAATAGTGGCGATGGTTAGAACGTGCGTAAAAAGCGACATAAAGCAAATGCGATCTCAAAACGTTTGAGAGCTTCGTTTTGTTTGTGGGCTTTAACGTCCCAAAGCGACTCTGGCTATGAGAAATGCCGTAGTGGAGGAAACGCCGTAGTGGACTCCGGAAATTTCGACCACCTGGGGTTCTTGAATGTGCAATATTCTGAGAGCACTGTGGAACCTACACTGCAGAAATGCTAAATCTTAAGCGTTGCGTTCGCATATGGGGCATTCAATTTGGTCTCATTATCAAATAAATTTACCGTGAATATTACTTCTATAGTCATCATCACCACTATTTGTAGCGTCATCGTCATCGTTATCATCATCCTCACGGTAGACAATGGCACTGTATCCCTTCTATAGGGCACTGTAACAATGGTGTGGTGGCTAATATTGGTGCGTTTCACGATCCCGGATGTTACGCAGTTGGTTAAGCGCTCTGAAGGGGATCCGGCTGTTGGATGTTTAATTACGAGTGCAGATAGTGGTTTCAAATTATTAATTTTTAGATAGCGATGAATTATCGCTTCTACACTGCTGAGTTACGCGAATTACGTGATCAGTTTCATTGAACAGACTCCGGCTAACAAAAATTCCTAAATTGCCGCTTGACCGTATATCAAGTCACATTACCTATAGTATTCCACAGTCGTTGCCGACATAATGAGCCGTTAGGGCTAAAGTATACAATTACGAGACCGCGGCAGAAAACGCAGTAGAGAAATGCAAACGCTTCAGCGTTGGTTCTGCATACAGTACATTGCGCGCCCCTTAACGCGAACACAACCAGCGTTGCGTCGAACGCATCAAAGTTCACCGGCGATCGATAATTATTTACAGGGAAAGAAAGTCGCAGTATTTGTCACGCGGGCCATTTTATCGCGATAGCGTTAAGGGCCCCGTGTCGCAAAAACGTCGGTGTCGTTGGCGGCGGCCGCCGTCCTGCGTCGTCCGGCGTTGGCCGTGAGCGAAAAATCCCAGGAGCGGTAATAAATAAAAACGAGTAGGAAAAACGTCGACTATTTGTGTCAGTCATTGTAAGTAGCGCTGAAAAATTTCGACCATCTACATTTCTTAAATGTGCACTGACACTGTAGAGCACATGGGCGCCTAGCGTTTCGCACCATCGAAATGTGACCGCCCACTCGGACCGAGCCCGCTTCACACAGCTCGCTAGTCAAATGCCCTATACACTGAGCTGGCACGGTAGGGTGTAGGTGCCTTGAGGCAGGGCTACATTTGCAGTTATGTTTTCTACTAGCCAAACTTATATAAGCTAGGTACAGCAAAGCTGCGGCTGGCTCATGAGCAGCATGAGGCTCCTTGCAATGTCCAGGTGCAGCTCACTACTGCTTGGCACATGTCCACCGCTCACTATTCACAGTATTTCTGTGTCTACAGCCAGCTTCTCTGTTTTCCCTTTTAAGTTCCAAACCACCTAGTGTTTGGAATTCTTTTGAACAATGAAACAATATGCTACCCTTACAGACACACATCTAACAGAGCTGCTCGCGACTGTAACCATGCTCACTTGAGAACTTGAACCTGCTTTCTTTACAAATCGAACAGTAGAAGCATATTAACAGTGGTGGCATGAGTTCTCCACTGTGATCACCAGCTTTGTTAAATAAAAACAAATGTCATTCCCTCTTTGTAAAATATTGCCTTTTTAGTCAAAAGTTCTTATTAAAGGCATGGCAGTAGTTGCGGTAGGCCCATTGCCAAAGAGCTGTCTGACATATGCCCGCATTGAACTAACTTGCTCCTACATGGAGCTGAGCCTTAGCAACCTTCGTGGTTATGCAAAGAGAGGTTTGCCCATGCCAAAATCTGGGCATTTATATCAGCAGATCAGTGTCTCCGCTCCTACTTGAGCTGATTTATTTATTTGTAGGAAGGGAAAGGCGCAGTAACTGTCTCACTTGTTTTTTGTGGACACAGCAACTGCGCTGTAAGGAAAAGGAGGAAGGTGGGAGTGAAAGTGGAAAGAGAGAAAGAGGAGCCGTAGTGGAGGGCTACGGGGTAATTTCGACCGCCTGGGGATCTTTAACGTGCGCTGACATCGCACAGCACACGACGCCTCTTCGTTTCGCCTCCATTAAAACGCAGCCGCCGAGGTCGGGTTCGAACCCGGGAACTCCGGCACAGTAGTCGGGCGTCTTACCACTGCACCACCCCGGCGGGGCTCCTACTTGTGCTGTGAGTTGTTGTGGCTGTAGGAAGAAGGAAAAGAAAAAAAATTTGGAGGACGCCTAAGCTTCGCCTTCAAGAGTGGAACGCGATAGCGTTATTGCACCGCGTCGAGAAAACTTACTAAACGCAAGGGTATTGGGTCATCCTCGCACCGGTACCCCCGCGGCCCGAATGGGAGAAGCGGGTGAGCGAAGATAGTGATCTAAAGAAAGGAAAGACGCTTGATTCTACAACCTGTGAGGGTGCACGGCGAAACGTCGGGGGCGAGTGGCGCGCCACGTGTCGGGGCAGCGCCGCACATTGCGAGGAGGGGTTCTTCTGTGTTTTCCGCAAGATGGCTCTGCATGTGCGCAGAGCGCAGAAGAAATGTATCGGAAACGTACTTCGCTACTCGTGTAACTGCGACTTCTGTAAGTAACATGCTCATAATTACCGATATACACTGCAGTATAACGTTCTACGGTATGTTTCTAAGGCAACGCCGCATTCACTAGAAGCGCTTTTGTACCGCTTTCAAGCATCGAACTCGTGGCTGAGATAATACAGAACAAAAAAACTCGTGGCTGAGTGGTAGCATCTCCGTCTCCCACTCCGGAGACCCTGGTTCGATTCCCACCCAGCCCATCTTGGAACTTGCTTTTTATTTATGAAGTGCATGTTTATTTATGAAGTGCATGCCGGGATTTATCGCTCACTGGACGGCGACGACACCGGCTTTTCTGCGACACGAGCTCCTTAACGCTACCGCGTTAAAATCGCCGACCTGAGGAATCGAACGTGGGCCTCCGGCGTGCGAGACGAGCACGCTAACCACTCCACCACGCCAGCTAGACGGCTTGAAATGGAGAAAGGCGCGTCTATTGACTGAGGTGTTGTCTCAGAAATGTCCCTTCAGAAGTTAGTTTGGTTTTAGGGGTTTAACGTTCCAAAACAACTCAGGCTGTGAGAGACGATGTAGTGGAGGACTCCGGAAAATTCGACCCCATGGGGTTATTTAACGGGCGCTGGCGTCGCACAGCACACGGGCGCCTTGATTTTCGCCTCCATCGAAAAGCTTATTTATAGGGAAAGGAAGTCGCAGTATTTGTTACGCGGGCTATTTATTTTAACGCGACAGCGTTAAGGGCCCCGTGTCGCAGAAAGGTCGGTGTCGTCGTCGGCGTTCGCCGTGTTGCGTTGTCCGGCGTTGGCCGTGAGCGAAATATCCCAGGAGCATTAATAAATAAAAACAAGTAAGAAAAATCGCCGAGCTGAGGAATCGAGGGTGGGCCTCCGGGGTGCGAGACGAGCCCACTAACCACTCCACCACGCCAGCTAGACGGCTTGTAATGGAAAAAGGCATGTCTATTGATTGCAGTGTTGTCTCAAAAAGGTTGGTTTGGTTTGAGGGGTTTAACGTCCCAAAGCAACTCAGGCTATGAGAGACGCCGTAGGGGAGGACGCCGGAAATTTCGACCCCCTGGGGTTCCTTATCGTGAACTGAAATCGCACAGCGCACGGGCGCCCTGATTTTTGCCTCCATCGAAAAGCCTTAGAGAAGTGTATTGTGGCGTATAATAATAATTATGAGCATGTAAATTACAGAACACGCAGTTAAGCGAGTAGCAAATTGCTTTTCCGCTATACTTCCTCTTCGCTTGGCGTGCACGTAGCGCCATCATGCGTTTGGCGCACGGAATAAGATAGACAGGGCATGGCCTCCGAGATTTTCATTGCGCCGGCTGGGATCGGCAACGATGTTGCCGACGAACTACGACTGCAACTTGAGGCCCGCATGTTTCGGCAAGGTGGCTGGCAGCGCTTCTACGTCCTGCAAGGCTTAATAAATAAAAAGGTGTATAGCAAGTTGCTCGATAATGCTATCGCGTTCCATTCCTAAAGGCGAAGCTTAAGCGTCCTCCAATTTCTACTGACACGTCTCGCAGACCATGCAGCAATGCTGAGACACGCATTATTCAGAGCACATTATGCGGGGCTCTCGTAAATGTTTTAGGCATCCTTGAGGCGATGTCGAAATAGGACCGGGAGACAATATCAGGGTCCGGTTTAAAAATCATCTGCGCAAGGAATAACATTTAGGAGAAGACCGAGTTGGCTTTCAGGCCTTCTACAGGGCATAAAACGCTAACTCTGGTGCCAAAGAGTTACTTGAGTTGCGGTAGTGCACTGGTTATGGTGCTGGAATAGTGTGGGCAAGCTGCATAATCTCGTGGTAGTCGGGCCGGTCCGATTTTCGATGGTGGCGAAAAGTAAGGCGCCCATGTGTTTTCCGATGTCAGCGCACGTTAGTGTACCCTAGGTATAGTCAAAATTTCCGGAGCCCGCTGGTGCGCGCATGGCGGCTTGTGCTTCTAGAAGCTTCGGAACCTGAGGGGTGCTCTGAAACCAAATCATCCAAACCTCTAGGGTTCTGATCTCGACACGCCCAACGCTGAATGACGCAAAACTATCTCATTTATCACAGGGAACCTCAAACGGGGGGGGGGGGGGGGGTAGCGGCAGATAGGTCGATGAAGAGCTAGTGATATCGAAAATCAGATTTTCTGAAACGTGTTTTTTTCGCGAATTTTTTGTCGCAAAAACCCGTGTCCCCCCTAACCTGCATTAAGGAACATGATTTGAACACAGCGTGAACTGCGTAGATGAACTTTACAACACGCTGCATTGGACCACGAACACATCGCCCCAGACTGACAAGGCGTGTTAAACGATTACTCGCGCTGTGCCTCGCCGTGTACAACTTTCATTCGGGCGGATCAGTCCAAAGCAAGACCACGCGGGCGCTTGCTCGTACAAACGAAACTTTGAAACTGTGTCGCACCCGCAAACGATTGCTGCCCACAATATGTCATTGCTGTGGGATAGACTAGGAACAGAGGGCAAATCCAAGTATCCACGTTCTGAGCCTAGGTTAGAACCTTTCACCAGCGCATACCTTTCGACGTCACATCTCAGTAAGCTTACGTTCCCAAATCAAACATTAAAGCTGACGATACTGGAACCGCATTTCGAGTCGAGTATTTGCAGATTGTTTTATTGCTATGTGACAAAAAGCAAGAAGCTGAATTAGTCTACATTCTATTTTTTTTATAGGCAAATGAATTTCATTGCGAGCACTTCCGCCAATATTGGTCCTCCTATATTTATTGCTACGAATACACAAAGCTTTAATTTCCGATGTCATGCATGTAAAACGGAGTCCACAAGAAAGGAATCGGGAAATAACGCTAAGTGCAAGAGGTAACGTTGCACGGGTAGTCGTGTGGAACGAAAATGTAGCAGCTGCGCGGTAGGGTAGAAGTGCGAGTACTCTGAACCAGTATTCGTGCATCTTATACACTGTGCCACCACGGCAGGACGTGAAAAATCCCCAGGTGTTCGATTTATTTCACAGCCCTCCACTCCAGTACCTCTCCAAAATGAAAAATTACCCCGTCCACGGTAGCGCAGTGGTTAAGACGTTGGGCTATTTGCTGGAGTACCCAGGTTGAAACCCGGCTGGCTGTGGACACGTTTTGACGGCGGCGAAGCGGAAAGGTAGTCGCGTGCTGTCAGTTGTTGCGACTGTAGGAAGAAGAAAAAGAAAATGGACGGACCTGCTACTGGCTCTGTAGCAGAGCCACCTCCGCTGTTTCGTGCAGACAGGAGATGGGGTGATGGGTGGCTGTACGTGGCCCTACGGGGCTGGGGCGATAGGTAAACGCCGCTTGCGGCGGGGGCTAGCCAGCCACCATATATTTATCTGTTGTAGGACATATTTATCTGTTCATATTTATCTGTTGTAGGATATATATTTATCTGTTGTAGTCGGCGGCAACCCCTGTGTCGCGAACTGACTGCTATTCTTGTGTACGACAGGCGACAGACTCGGACGGCCAGCTGATACCATTATCCTGCGCATATCGTGGTGGAACTGGATAGCTCGGCGCCGCGAATCGTTCCACTTCGGGACAGCGTGACTGGAAGGACGATCACTGCCAGGCTTCTTGGAGACGGCGCTGCTACCGCTGGACCGCTATAAAACAGTGGTTCACCTGGCTCGCCTTCGCAGTCGGCGGCAACCCCTGTGTCGCGAACTGACTGCTATTCTTGTGTACGACAGGCAACAGACTCGGACGGCCAGCTGATACCATTATCCTGCGCATATCGTGGTGGAACTGGACAGCTCGGCGCCGCGAATCGTTCCACTTCGGGACAGCGTGACTGGAAGGACGATCACTGCCAGGCTTCTTGGAGACGGCGCTGCTACCGCTGGACCGCTATAAAACAGTGGTTCACCTGGCTCGCCTTCGCAGTCGGCGGCAACCCCTGTGTCGCGAACTGACTGCTATTCTTGTGTACGACAGGCAACAGACTCGGACGGCCAGCTGATACCATTATCCTGCGCATATCGTGGTGGAACTGGACAGCTCAGCGCCGCGAATCGTTCCACTTCGGGACAGCGTGACTGGAAGGACGATCACTGCCAGGCTTCTTGGAGACGGCGCTGCTACCGCTGGACCGCTATAAAACAGTGGTTCACCTGGCTCGCCTTCGCAGTCGGCGGCAACCCCTGTGTCGCGAACTGACTGCTATTCTTGTGTACGACAGGCAACAGACTCGGACGGCCAGCTGATACCATTATCCTGCGCATATCGTGGTGGAACTGGACAGCTCGGCGCAGCGAATCGTTCCACTACGGGACAGCGTGACTGGAAGGACGATCACTGCCAGGCTTCTTGGAGACGGCGCTGCTACCGCTGGACCGCTATAAAACAGTGGTTCACCTGGCTCGCCTTCGCAGTCGGCGGCAACCCCTGCGTCGCGAACTGACTGTTATTCTTGTGTACGACAGGCAACAGACTCGGACGGCCAGCTGATACCATTATCCTGCGCATATCGTGGTGGAACTGGACAGCTCGGCGCCGCGAATCGTTCCACTTCGGGACAGCGTGACTGGAAGGGCGATCACTGCCAGGCTTCTTGGAGACGTTGCTGCTACCGCTGGACCGCTATAAAACAGTGGTTCACCTGGCTCGCCTTCGCAGTCGGCGGCAACCCCTGCGTCGCGAACTGACTGTTATTCTTGTGTACGACAGGCAACAGACTCGGACGGCCAGCTGATACCATTATCCTGCGCATATCGTGGTGGAACTGGACAGCTCGGCGCCGCGAATCGTTCCACTTCGGGACAGCGTGACTGGAAGGGCGATCACTGCCAGGCTTCTTGGAGACGTTGCAGCCGCTGGACCGCTATAAAACAGTGGTTCACCTGGCTCGCCTTCGCAGTCGGCGGCAACCCCTGCGTCGCGAACTGACTGTTATTCTTGTGTACGACAGGCAACAGACTCGGACAGCCAGCTGATACCATTATCCTGCGCATATCGTGGTGGAACTGGACAGCTCGGCGCCGCGAATCGTTCCACTTCGGGACAGCGTGACTGGAAGGGCGATCACTGCCAGGCTTCTTGGAGACGGCGCTGCTACCACTGAACCGCTATAAAACAGTGGTTCACCTGGCTCGCCTTCGCAGTCGGCGGCAACCCCTGCGTCGCGAACTGACTGTTATTCTTGTGTACGACAGGCAACAGACTCGGACGGCCAGCTGATACCATTATCCTGCGCATATCGTGGTGGAACTGGACAGCTCGGCGCCGCGAATCGTTCCACTTCGGGACAGCGTGACTGGAAGGGCGATCACTGCCAGGCTTCTTGGAGACGTTGCTGCCGCTGGACCGCTATAAAACAGTGGTTCACCTGGCTCGCCTTCGCAGTCAGTGGCAACCCCTGCGTCGCGAACTGACTGTTATTCTTGTGTACGACAGGCAACAGACTCGGACAGCCAGCTGATACCATTATCCTGCGCATATCGTGGTGGAACTGGACGGCTCGGCGCCGCGAATCGTTCCACTTCGGGACAGCGTGACTGGAAGGGCGATCACTGCCAGGCTTCTTGGAGACGTTGCTGCTACCGCTGGACCGCTATAAAACAGTGGTTCACCTGGCTCGCCTTCGCAGTCGGCGGCAACCCCTGCGTCGCGAACTGACTGTTATTCTTGTGTACGACAGGCAACAGACTCGGACAGCCAGCTGATACCATTATCCTGCGCATATCGTGGTGGAACTGGACAGCTCGGCGCCGCGAATCGTTCCACTTCGGGACAGCGTGACTGGAAGGGCGATCACTGCCAGGCTTCTTGGAGACGGCGCTGCTACCACTGGACCGCTATAAAACAGTGGCTCACCTGGCTCGCCTTCGCAGTCGGCGGCAACCCCTGCGTCGCGAACTGACTGTTATTCTTGTGTACGACAGGCAACAGACTCGGACGGCCAGCTGATACCATTATCCTGCGCATATCGTGGTGGAACTGGACAGCTCGGCGCCGCGAATCGTTCCACTTCGGGACAGCGTGACTGGAAGGGCGATCACTGCCAGGCTTCTTGGAGACGTTGCTGCCGCTGGACCGCTATAAAACAGTGGTTCACCTGGCTCGCCTTCGCAGTCGGCGGCAACCCCTGCGTCGCGAACTGACTGTTATTCTTGTGTACGACAGGCAACAGACTCGGACGGCCAGCTGATACCATTATCCTGCGCATATCGTGGTGGAACTGGACAGCTCGGCGCCGCGAATCGTTCCACTTCGGGACAGCGTGACTGGAAGGGCGATCACTGCCAGGCTTCTTGGAGACGTTGCTGCCGCTGGACCGCTATAAAACAGTGGTTCACCTGGCTCGCCTTCGCAGTCGGCGGCAACCCCTGCGTCGCGAACTGACTGTTATTCTTGTGTACGACAGGCAACAGACTCGGACGGCCAGCTGATACCATTATCCTGCGCATATCGTGGTGGAACTGGACAGCTCGGCGCCGCGAATCGTTCCACTTCGGGACAGCGTGACTGGAAGGGCGATCACTGCCAGGCTTCTTGGAGACGGCGCTGCTACCACTGGACCGCTATAAAACAGTGGCTCACCTGGCTCGCCTTCGCAGTCGGCGGCAACCCCTGCGTCGCGAACTGACTGTTATTCTTGTGTACGACAGGCAACAGACTCGGACGGCCAGCTGATACCATTATCCTGCGCATATCGTGGTGGAACTGGACAGCTCGGCGCCGCGAATCGTTCCACTTCGGGACAGCGTGACTGGAAGGGCGATCACTGCCAGGCTTCTTGGAGACGTTGCTGCCGCTGGACCGCTATAAAACAGTGGTTCACCTGGCTCGCCTTCGCAGTCGGCGGCAACCCCTGCGTCGCGAACTGACTGTTATTCTTGTGTACGACAGGCAACAGACTCGGACGGCCAGCTGATACCATTATCCTGCGCATATCGTGGTGGAACTGGACAGCTCGGCGCCGCGAATCGTTCCACTTCGGGACAGCGTGACTGGAAGGGCGATCACTGCCAGGCTTCTTGGAGACGTTGCTGCCGCTGGACCGCTATAAAACAGTGGTTCACCTGGCTCGCCTTCGCAGTCGGCGGCAACCCCTGCGTCGCGAACTGACTGTTATTCTTGTGTACGACAGGCAACAGACTCGGACAGCCAGCTGATACCATTATCCTGCGCATATCGTGGTGGAACTGGACAGCTCGGCGCCGCGAATCGTTCCACTTCGGGACAGCGTGACTGGAAGGGCGATCACTGCCAGGCTTCTTGGAGACGTTGCTGCCGCTGGACCGCTATAAAACAGTGGTTCACCTGGCTCGCCTTCGCAGTCGGCGGCAACCCCTGCGTCGCGAACTGACTGTTATTCTTGTGTACGACAGGCAACAGACTCGGACGGCTAGCTGATACCATTATCCTGCGCATATCGTGGTGGAACTGGACAGCTCGGCGCCGCGAATCGTTCCACTTCGGGACAGCGTGACTGGAAGGGCGATCACTGCCAGGCTTCTTGGAGACGTTGCTGCCGCTGGACCGCTATAAAACAGTGGTTCACCTGGCTCGCCTTCGCAGTCGGCGGCAACCCCTGCGTCGCGAACTGACTGTTATTCTTGTGTACGACAGGCAACAGACTCGGACGGCCAGCTGATACCATTATCCTGCGCATATCGTGGTGGAACTGGACAGCTCGGCGCCGCGAATCGTTCCACTTCGGGACAGCGTGACTGGAATGGCGATCACTGCCAGGCTTCTTGGAGACGTTGCTGCCGCTGGACCGCTATAAAACAGTGGTTCACCTGGCTCGCCATCGCAGTCGGCGGCAACCCCTGCGTCGCGAACTGACTGTTATTCTTGTGTACGACAGGCAACAGACTCGGACAGCCAGCTGATACCATTATCCTGCGCATATCGTGGTGGAACTGGACAGCTCGGCGCCGCGAATCGTTCCACTTCGGGACAGCGTGACTGGAAGGGCGATCACTGCCAGGCTTCTTGGAGACGTTGCTGCTACCGCTGGACCGCTATAAAACAGTGGTTCACCTGGCTCGCCTTCGCAGTCGGCGGCAACCCCTGCGTCGCGAACTGACTGTTATTCTTGTGTACGACAGGCAACAGACTCGGACAGCCAGCTGATACCATTATCCTGCGCATATCGTGGTGGAACTGGACAGCTCGGCGCCGCGAATCGTTCCACTTCGGGACAGCGTGACTGGAAGGGCGATCACTGCCAGGCTTCTTGGAGACGGCGCTGCTACCACTGGACCGCTATAAAACAGTGGTTCACCTGGCTCGCCTTCGCAGTCGGCGGCAACCCCTGCGTCGCGAACTGACTGTTATTCTTGTGTACGACAGGCAACAGACTCGGACGGCCAGCTGATACCATTATCCTGCGCATATCGTGGTGGAACTGGACAGCTCGGCGCCGCGAATCGTTCCACTTCGGGACAGCGTGACTGGAAGGGCGATCACTGCCAGGCTTCTTGGAGACGTTGCTGCCGCTGGACCGCTATAAAACAGTGGTTCACCTGGCTCGCCTTCGCAGTCGGCGGCAACCCCTGCGTCGCGAACTGACTGTTATTCTTGTGTACGACAGGCAACAGACTCGGACAGCCAGCTGATACCATTATCCTGCGCATATCGTGGTGGAACTGGACAGCTCGGCGCCGCGAATCGTTCCACTTCGGGACAGCGTGACTGGAAGGGCGATCACTGCCAGGCTTCTTGGAGACGTTGCTGCCGCTGGACCGCTATAAAACAGTGGTTCACCTGGCTCGCCTTCGCAGTCGGCGGCAACCCCTGCGTCGCGAACTGACTGTTATTCTTGTGTACGACAGGCAACAGACTCGGACAGCCAGCTGATACCATTATCCTGCGCATATCGTGGTGGAACTGGACAGCTCGGCGCCGCGAATCGTTCCACTTCGGGACAGCGTGACTGGAAGGATGATCACTGCCAGGCTTCTTGGAGACGTTGCTGCTACCGCTGGACCGCTATAAAACAGTGGTTCACCTGGCTCGCCTTCGCAGTCGGCGGCAACCCCTGCGTCGCGAACTGACTGTTATTCTTGTGTACGACAGGCAACAGACTCGGACGGCCAGCTGATACCATTATCCTGCGCATATCGTGGTGGAACTGGACAGCTCGGCGCCGCGAATCGTTCCACTTCGGTACAGCGTGACTGGAAGGACGATCAGTGCCAGGCTTCTTGGAGACGGCGCTGCTACTGCTGGACCGCTATAAAACAGTGGTTCACCTGGCTCGCCTTCGCAGTCGGCGGCAACCCCTGCGTCGCGAACTGACTGTTATTCTTGTGTACGACAGGCAACAGACTCGGACGGCCAGCTGATACCATTATCCTGCGCATATCGTGGTGGAACTGGAGAGCTCGGCACCGCGAATCGTTCCACTTCGGGACAGCGTGACTGGAAGGACGATCACTGCCAGGCTTCTTGGAGAAGGCGCTGCTACCGCTGGACCGCTATAAAACAGTGGTTCACCTGGCTCGCTTTCGCAGTCGGCGGAAACCCCTGCGTCGCGAACTGACTGTTATTCTTGTGTACGACAGGCAACAGACTCGGACGGCCAGCTGATACCATTATCCTGCGCATATCGTGGTGGAACTGGACAGCTCGGCGCCACGAATCGTTCCACTTCGGGGCAGCGTGACTGGAAGGACGATCACTGCCAGGCTTCTTGGAGACGGCGCTGCTACCGCTGGACCGCTATAAAACAGTGGTTCACCTGGTTAGCCTTCGCAGTCGGCGGCAACCCCTGCCTCGCGAACTGACTGTTATTCTTGTGTACGACAGGCAACAGACTCGGACGGCCAGCTGATACCATTATCCTGCGCATATCGTGGTGGAACTGGACAGCTCGGCGCCGCGAATCGTTCCACTTCGGGACAGCGTGACTGGAAGGACGATCACTGCCAGGCTTCTTGGAGACGGCGCTGCTACCGCTGGACCGCTATAAAACAGTTGTTCACTTGGCTCGCCTTCGCAGTCGGCGGCAACCCCTGTGTCTAGAACTGACTGCTATTCTTGTGTACGACAGGCAACAGACTCGGACAGCCAGCTGATACCATTATCCTGCGCATATCGTGGTGGAACTGGAGAGCTCGGCGCCGCGAATCGTTCCACTTCGGGACAGCGTGACTGGAAGGACGATCACTGCCAGGCTTCTTGGAGACGGCGCTGCTACCGCTGGACCGCTATAAAACAGTGGTTCACCTGGCTCGCCTTCGCAGTCGGCGGCAACCCCTGCGTCGCGAACTGACTGTTATTCTTGTGTACGACAGGCAACAGACTCGGACGGCCAGCTGATACCATTATCCTGCGCATATCGTGGTGGAACTGGACAGCTCGGCGCCGCGAATCGTTCCACTTCGGGACAGCGTGACTGGAAGGACGATCAGTGCCAGGCTTCTTGGAGACGGCGCTGCTACTGCTGGACCGCTATAAAACAGTGGTTCACCTGGCTCGCCTTCGCAGTCGGCGGCAACCCCTGCGTCGCGAACTGACTGTTATTCTTGTGTACGACAGGCAACAGACTCGGACGGCCAGCTGATACCATTATCCTGCGCATATCGTGGTGGAACTGGAGAGCTCGGCACCGCGAATCGTTCCACTTCGGGACAGCGTGACTGGAAGGACGATCACTGCCAGGCTTCTTGGAGAAGGCGCTGCTACCGCTGGACCGCTATAAAACAGTGGTTCACCTGGCTCGCTTTCGCAGTCGGCGGAAACCCCTGCGTCGCGAACTGACTGTTATTCTTGTGTACGACAGGCAACAGACTCGGACGGCCAGCTGATACCATTATCCTGCGCATATCGTGGTGGAACTGGACAGCTCGGCGCCACGAATCGTTCCACTTCGGGGCAGCGTGACTGGAAGGACGATCACTGCCAGGCTTCTTGGAGACGGCGCTGCTACCGCTGGACCGCTATAAAACAGTGGTTCACCTGGTTAGCCTTCGCAGTCGGCGGCAACCCCTGCCTCGCGAACTGACTGTTATTCTTGTGTACGACAGGCAACAGACTCGGACGGCCAGCTGATACCATTATCCTGCGCATATCGTGGTGGAACTGGACAGCTCGGCGCCGCGAATCGTTCCACTTCGGGACAGCGTGACTGGAAGGACGATCACTGCCAGGCTTCTTGGAGACGGCGCTGCTACCGCTGGACCGCTATAAAACAGTTGTTCACTTGGCTCGCCTTCGCAGTCGGCGGCAACCCCTGTGTCTAGAACTGACTGCTATTCTTGTGTACGACAGGCAACAGACTCGGACAGCCAGCTGATACCATTATCCTGCGCATATCGTGGTGGAACTGGAGAGCTCGGCGCCGCGAATCGTTCCACTTCGGGACAGCGTGACTGGAAGGACGATCACTGCCAGGCTTCTTGGAGACGGCGCTGCTACCGCTGGACCGCTATAAAACAGTGGTTCACCTGGCTCGCCTTCGCAGTCGGCGGCAACCCCTGCGTCGCGAACTGACTGTTATTCTTGTGTACGACAGGCAACAGACTCGGACGGCCAGCTGATACCATTATCCTGCGCATATCGTGGTGGAACTGGACAGCTCGGCGCCGCGAATCGTTCCACTTCGGGACAGCGTGACTGGAAGGACGATCACTGCCAGGCTTCTTGGAGACGGCGCTGCTACCGCTGGACCGCTATAAAACAGTGGTTCACCTGGCTCGCCTTCGCAGTCGGCGGCAACCCCTGCGTCGCGAACTGACTGTTATTCTTGTGTACGACAGGCAACAGACTCGGACGGCCAGCTGATACCATTATCCTGCGCATATCGTGGTGGAACTGGACAGCTCGGCGCCGCGAATCGTTCCACTTCGGGACAGCGTGACTGGAAGGACGATCACTGCCAGGCTTCTTGGAGACGGCGCTGCTACCGCTGGACCGCTATAAAACAGTGGTTCACCTGGCTCGCCTTCGCAGTCGGCGGCAACCCCTGTGTCGCGAACTGCCTGCTATTCTTGTGTACGACAGGCAACAGACTCGGACGGCCAGCTGATACGATTATCCTGCGCATATCGTGGTGGAACTGGACAGCTCGGCGCCGCGAATCGTTCCACTTCGGGACAGCGTGA
This sequence comes from Amblyomma maculatum, assembly GCF_055883805.1. Taxonomy (NCBI): domain Eukaryota; kingdom Metazoa; phylum Arthropoda; class Arachnida; order Ixodida; family Ixodidae; genus Amblyomma; species Amblyomma maculatum. The sequence continues at coordinate 104,190,236 of NC_139352.1, forward strand.
CTGGAAGGACGATCACTGCCAGGCTTCTTGGAGACGGCGCTGCTACCGCTGGACCGCTATAAAACAGTGGATCACCTGGCTCGCCTTCGCAGTCGGCGGCAACCCCTGCGTCGCGAACTGACTGTTATTCTTGTGTACGACAGGCAACAGACTCGGACGGCCAGCTGATACCATTATCCTGCGGATATCGTGGTGGAACTGGACAGCTCGGCGCCGCGAATCGTTCCACTTCGAGACAGCGTGACTGGAAGGATGATCACTGCCAGGATTCTTGGAGACGGCGCTGCTACCGCTGGACTGCTATAAAACAGTGGTTCACCTGGCTCGCCTTCGCAGTCGGCGGCAACCCCTGTGTCGCGAACTGACTGCTATTCTTGTGTACGACAGGCAACAGACTCGGACGGCCAGCTGATACCATTATCCTGCGCATATCGTGGTGGGACTGGACAGCTCGGCGCCGCGAATCGTTCCACTTCGGGACAGCGTGACTGGAAGGACGATCACTGCCAGGCTTCTTGGAGACGGCGCTGCTACCGCTGGACCGCTATAAAACAGTGGTTCACCTGGCTCGCCTTCGCAGTCGGCGGCAACCCCTGCGTCGCAAACTGAAGTAGTAACAGAACTCAAAATATTGGGGGTAATATTTGACAGGAAAATGTCATTTTTACCACACTTAAAATATATACAAGATAAAGTTCAAACCTTAACAAAAAATTTAAGTAGGTTCACAGGAGTGAGAAAAGGAATCAAAAAAGAGATATTACGGAAAATTTATTTACAAGCAATTGAGCGACAAATAGTATATGCATCCCCAGTTTGGTATGATGGGAGAGTTTATAACAAAAGGAAACTAGGCGTCATTCAAAGAATTCCATTAATTCTAATAACAAAGGCCTATCGAACAACTCCAAATGTAGCTCTTAATATACTAGCAGGAATTCCTCCCGTTACCTTAAAAATAGAACAAGAAAACGAACTATATTTAATCATGCAGAAGGAGAAACTGTTCAAATGGGAAACTATGGAAATAGCAAGTGAAGAAATAGTAGATAAGCATGATATATGGGAATACCACCCATCAGAAAGACCGAAATTTGAATTCCAAGAAGAAATTACTGAAACAGATATCAACATTTTTACAGATGGATCTCAAACTCAAAACAAAGATGCAGAAGGAAACGTAATGCAAGTAAAAAATGGTGCAGCATTCGTTGTATTTGATAAATCAGGGATAATGTTAGAGTACAAACAATTTAAACTCCCCAGTTATAGTAACAACTTTGTAGCAGAGACAGTTGCAATCAAAGAGGCAGTACAGTATATCAACAATAAAAAGGACGGAAAAACTTACCAAATAATAACAGATAGCCTCAGTACTCTAAAATCACTCAATAATCCAAATAGTAACAATCCTTTTGTTCAAGAAATAAAGCATCAATTACTAAAAAACAAAACATCAAAGATATTTTTGACATACATAAGAGGACATAGTGGAAATGAAGGTAACGACAAAGCAGACGAACTAGCAAAAGGAGCTTGGGATAAGGGGGATGAAATAGCTGTCCCCATCACAAAGCAATTCATCAAAAAACAACTTAAAAAAGAAATACTAGAAAAATGGAATATCATATGGAACAAAGATGGTAAAGATACATATACTTATGATTGGATCAAAAATGTTAAACATATTCCGGGACATTTTCCAACCGATCACTACCAATCTCAAGCATTAACAGGACATGGTAGATTTCCATTTTATTTAGCCAGATTTAATATAAGCGATAACACCAGATGTTCATGTGGCAAAATACCTACAAATTTTGATCATTATTTAGAAGACTGTTTACTGACAGAGGAACAAAGGAAAAAATTAGAGAAACTCGTAGGGAAAAATCCAGTGAAACGAAAACCAGAAATATTAAAAACAGAAAACAACATGAATGTTATCAACGAAATGGTAGAGATAATATTGGAAAAATCATATGATTAGGCACAGTTTTGGCACCAGAAGTTACCCCTGCGGCCTTTGGCGAGGGGCGAGCATGCTTCGGAGGTGGCAAAACCTATACAAACAACACAAACAACAGAACAACTATAGAACAATAAGCAGATAACAAAAGAAGTTATCGAAAGAAGTCAAAGATGACAAAGTCCGAAAACACAACTTAGAAGAGGAATGTTGTAATGAGAACAACTGAACAGAAGCAAAGAGGAAAAGCACAAGATCAAGAAGAAAGAAAACAAGACAGGAAGACGTGAAGATTAGGAAAAGGCCGTCTTCGAAAGGGAAATACAAGATCAGAAGAAACAAGACAATGAAGATTTTTTTTTTTTTTTTTTTCTATTATTTGAATAAATGCCCGCTGATCCCTGTTCGTTCCCTTGGCCGTGGACGTTAGATGGTGTCACCTCACATTTCCTCCTCACAATCCCAATCTTTCCTACATTTATTTTAATTTATTTCCTTTTGACAATCTGTCATTTATTTATTTTTGTATCCTATTTTTCTCATCTTTCTCTCTACCCGCGATACATTAGTGGTGCGGGGAGTCTACTCCAATTAGACTCAACTACACTCTGTCATTCTTGTGTACGACAGGCAACAGACTCGGACGGCCAGCTGATACCATTATCCTGCGCATATCGTGGTGGAACTGGACAGCTCGGCGCCGCGAATCGTTCCACGTCGGGACAGTGTGACTGGAAGGACCATCACTGCCAGGCTTCTTGGAGACGGCGCTGCTACCGCTGGACCGCTATAAAACAGTGGTTCACCTGGCTCGCCTTCGCAGTCGGCGGCAACCCCTGCGTCGCGAACTGACTGTTATTCTTGTGTACGACAGGCAACAGACTCGGACGGCCAGCTGATACCATTATCCTGCGCATATCGTGGTGGAACTGGACAGCTCGGCGCCGCGAATCGTTCCACTTCGGGACAGCGTGACTGGAAGGACGATCACTGCCAGGCTTCTTGGAGACGGCGCTGCTGCCGCTGGACCGCTATAAAACAGTGGTTCACCTAGCTCGCCTTCGCAGTCGGCGGCAACCCCTGTGTCGCGAACTGACTGCTATTCTTGTGTACGACAGGCAACAGACTCGGATGGCCAGCTGATACCATTATCCTGCGCATATCGTGGTGGAACTGGACAGCTCGGCGCCGCGAATCGTTCCACTTCGGGACAGCGTGACTGGAAGGACGATCACTGCCAGGCTTCTTGGAGACGGCGCTGCTACCGCTGGACCGCTATAACACAGTGGTTCACCTGGCTCGCCATCGCAGTCGGCGGCAACCCCTGTGTCGCGAACTGACTGCTATTCTTGTGTACGACAGGCAACAGACTCGGACGGCCAGCTGATACCATTATCCTGCGCATATCGTGGTGGAACTGGACAGCTCGGCGCCGCGAATCGTTCCACTTCGGGACAGCGTGACTGGAAGGACGATCACTGCCAGGCTTCTTGGAGACGGCGCTGCTACCGCTGGACCGCTATAAAACAGTGGTTCACCTGGCTCGCCTTCGCAGTCGGCGGCAACCCCTGTGTCGCGAACTGACTGCTATTCTTGTGTACGACAGGCAACAGACTCGGACGGCCAGCTGATACCATTATCCTGCGCATATCGTGGTGGAACTGGACAGCTCGGCGCCGCGAATCGTTCCACTTCGGGACAGCGTGACTGGAAGGACGATCACTGCCAGGCTTCTTGGAGACGGCGCTGCTACCGCTGGACCGCTATAAAACAGTGGTTCACCTGGCTCGCCTTCGCAGTCGGCGGCAACCCCTGTGTCGCGAACTGACTGCTATTCTTGTGTACGACAGGCAACAGACTCGGATGGCCAGCTGATACCATTATCCTGCGCATATCGTGGTGGAACTGGACAGCTCGGCGCCGCGAATCGTTCCACGTCGGGACAGTGTGACTGGAAGGACCATCACTGCCAGGCTTCTTGGAGACGGCGCTGCTACCGCTGGACCGCTATAAAACAGTGGTTCACCTGGCTCACCTTCGCAGTCGGCGGCAACCCCTGCGTCGCGAACTGACTGTTATTCTTGTGTACGACAGGCAACAGACTCGGACGGCCAGCTGATACCATTATCCTGCGCATATCGTGGTGGAACTGGACAGCTCGGCGCCGCGAATCGTTCCACTTCGGGACAGCGTGACTGGAAGGACGATCACTGCCAGGCTTCTTGGAGACGGCGCTGCTACCGCTGGACCGCTATAAAACAGTGGTTCACCTGGCTCGCCTTCGCAGTCGGCGGCAACCCCTGTGTCGCGAACTGACTGCTATTCTTGTGTACGACAGGCAACAGACTCGGACGGCCAGCTGATACCATTATCCTGCGCATATCGTGGTGGAACTTGTCGCGTTCGGTCCCTAGCCGGACGCCGAGCGCGGCCGTGTAGCGGGCAGGAAGGAATTGAGACTTGCCCCGATCCCGGCACGATAACAACCCTTTATTTCACGCGAACAGCATCTTATATAGCAAGCACACATGTGACCAGTGACGTCACGGACAGACAATGTTTCAGACGCGGCACAGGCGCTATCAGCACATCTCCCCTTTTCTCTGAAAAGATACATTGGCATTTGCAACAAACTTAGCACTGCCACCAACAAAGGATGAACACTTTTTAATGGATGCAACCAATGCTCAAACAAAATAACAGTCAGTCATTGAACCCATATCGGTCTGGCGGTCGGACATGACGGCCAAATCGTGTTCTATATCCAGGAGGGCTAGTTTGTGGCAAGGGGGTATCGGATGGATCGGCAGGTGCCTTCGGTTTAGATGGATTAGTTTCCTGTTCCATTTCTACCCGACTATCATATGCCTGCGGAAACTCATAGCTACCTCCTCCTTCCTCGCAGTCATTCTGCTGGGAAACAAAGCGCACCAGGAATTTCCTGTTTCTTTCTAGAACTACACCCGTAGAAGTTCTAACTACATACGACCTCGGACGTTGTGCAGGACGTAGGACTCGCGCTTTCACTTTGCAGTCTGTCACCCATACTTCCGCTCCTGGTTTGAGGGCTGGCAGCGGAAGAGCCCTATGACGACTATTGAAGTACCTACGCTGCCGCTGTCGGATGGTTACATCGCGATCTCTGAACTTTTTCAGGCTCACCTTCTGGGGCAGAAGGCTCTTGGGAGGGACAGGGACTGTTGTGCGTAGCCGCCTGCCCATCAGAAGCTCTGCAGGGTTTTTTCCCAGTGGCTCTGGGGTGTCCCTGTACGCTAGCAGCGAACGATAGGGGTCCTTAGCTTTTATAATCAGCCGTTTAATTGTTTGGACCATCCTTTCTACTTCCCCATTTGCCTGAGGGTATCTGGGGCTCGTCGTCACAGTGCGGAAGCCATAGTCGCGAGCAAAAGACTGGAATTCCTGAGATACAAATTGTGTTCCATTATCCGAGATGACAACCTCTGGTATGCCATGTCTTGCAAAGAAACTTTTGAGGTGCATAATGACAGTGACACTTTTTGTCGAAGATAGCAAGGCTACCCCTGGGTATCTAGAAAAATAATCTACTACCACCAAATACCATTTTCCCTCAATATGGCAGAGATCAACACCTAGCTTTTGCCAAGGACGCTGTGGAGTGGTGGTCGGAATCATTGGTTCCGACTTTTGTTGCCTGTGTTCCGCGCACACTGGGCAATCAGTTACCAACGCTCTCAGCTGGCAACTCAATCCAGGCCACCATACGGACTCTTTGGCTCGAGCTCCGCATTTCTCGATTCCTTGGTGACTCTCGTGCAAGCGCCTCAAGACCTCTGCGCGTAATTTTTGTGGAATCACTAGCCGCACACCTTTGAGTAGCACGCCTTCAGCGACTGTCAGCGTTGCTCTTTCCTGCCAGTATGGACGCAACACCATCGACAGCGATGAGAACTTGGGCCAGCCTTCCAGGCTGAATTTTGTGAGAGCTTGACAAACTTCATTGGCTGCTTGTTCAGCTTTGACTCGTTCAAAAAGGCTAGCCTCGACGGCATTTGTCAAACAGCCTGAAACGAATTTCGCGACTTCGCCAACACTCAGCGCATGAGCATCAATTTGGTTTCCCTGAATCGGGGCTCTAGACAATACATCTGCAGTAACGAGGCTCTTACCCGGGACATGCACAACCGTAAAGCTGAACCGCATAAGTCTCATGCGAAAGCGCTGAATACGAGGAGGCAAAACATCTAAAGGTGATTTTCCTAACAACGTTACAAGTGGTTTGTGGTCGGTTTCAAACACAATTTCAAGACCTTTGATGTACCCTTCGAATCGTTCTGCCGCCCAAGTCATTGCCAACGCTTCCTTCTCAATCTGAGAGTATCTGGTTTCGGCAGGCGTCAACGAGCGTGACGCAAATGCAACAGGTCTTTTTTCATTGTTTGGTTGAACTTGTATCAATACGGCCTCCAAACCGAATGATGACGCGTCAGCGGAAAGAATCGTAGGGTACTTTACATCATAGTTAGCCATGACGCGCTTCGAAGAGATAACGTCTTTGACGTACGACAGCGCTTGCTCTTGGGCTGGTCCCCACGTCCATTCGGAACCCTTCAAAAGCAAGTGACGTAAAGGCGCCGTTTTCGAAGCCAAATCTGGTATGAATCTTGCCAGATGATTAGCCATACCGAGCAGCCGTCGAACGTCAGACACGTTAGCTGGCGTCCCCAGTTCTTTGATAGCACGAACTTTTTCAGGATCCGGCTTGATGCCATCTTTACTAAGCACACAGCCAAGAAATTTTATCTCAGTTACCCCAAAGGCACACTTTTCTTTGTTTAGCGTAACACCGGCACTGGCGAGACGATCTAAAGTTAGACGCAGGCGTTCGTCATGTTGAGCATTGTCGTTACCAAAAATGAGCACATCATCCATCAGGTTTATCACGCCTCGGATTCCTTCAAGTATCTGCGACATTTTCCTCTGAAAGATCTCGGGTGCCGACGTTATTCCAAACGGCAGTCTTTGAAAACAGTATCGCCCAACTGGCGTTATGAACGTAGTTAACAACTGGCATTCGGGCGACAACTTAATCTGAAAGAAGCCAGAGTTGGCGTCCAACTTCGAAAACACAGACGCACCACCTAAAAGACCGAGGCTATCATCCACAGTCGGCATGACATAGCGTTCGCGAAGTACACTTTTGTTTAATTGAGTCAAGTCAACGCAAATACGAACCGCTCCAGATGGTTTGAGTACTGGCACAATTCCTGCACACCATTCGGTTGGTTCTTCTACTTTGCGGATTACGCCATCTCGCTCCATACGCTCGAGCACTTGCTTAACTCGGTCACGCAAGGGTAAGGCTATGCGACGCGCAACATGAATTGCAAAAGGTGTCGAGTTCGGCTTTAGCCTAATGTTGTATTCTCCTTTTATCGCTCCTAGACCACTGAAAAGCTGCGGGTAGGAAGCTTCGACGGCTGTTGCGCTACTGACCGAGTCCGCAAATTTAATAACTTCCAGAGCCTCAAGCGCTGGGAGACCCAAAAGTACGGAGCGTAATGGTGAGACCACGTACACAATTTGCTGTACAGTGTTTTGTTTCCACTGGATAGTGGCATGAAACTTTCCCAAAACATTCAGTGGCTCATTCGACGGGCCTGTTAGGATTAGGTCGCACTTTTCTAGCCTGGTAGGTAAACCGGGAAACGTAGAGGGCACAACAGAAACTTCGGCACCGGAATCAACTTTAGCGAACGCCGGAGTGCCGTTAATGACGACCTGTACATACCGAGAATTAGAGTACTCCCCGTTCACTACGCCAACGAAGAACGCCGCCTTGTCCACATGGAGAGAAGAAAGCTGTACCTTCTTTCCATCACGTGCAGCCTTTTTTCGACATACAGCTGCGAAGTGTCCGGAACAACCGCAGTAGTTGCATTTGGCTGCTTTTGCCGGGCACGAGGCTCTGGGGTGCGTTCCTTGACCGCAGTTGGGGCATGACCCGGGGGTGCCTGGTCGGTAGGACTGGACTCTGGGACGCGGACCTTGTATTCCAGATGAATAGTTCTTTGACGAGCTGTCCGAGTGCTGTCCTGAAGAATACTTTCTGGGCTGTCCTTGGTTGCTGACCGCGTCAAGATTGCCGGTCGCCGTTACCAAGGGTTCGTCGCCGGTTTCTCGCAGTTGCAGCTGCTGTCGTTGGACGGTCTCCTTTAAACGCGCTTTTGCTAAAGCGCTGGTGAGAGTCAAATTCGCATCCATTTGAAGCGACTCAGAGAGCTTAGCGTCCCTGAGGCCGACCACGAACCTGTCGCGAATCATGCATTCCTTTTCCTTGTAGTCGCACCGGTCCGCCATCGTGTGCAACGCGGTAACGAATTGGTCGACGGACTCTCCAGGTTCTTGAGTGCGACGGTGAAAGCACGCGCTCGCATAAACAAGGTTCCGTGCGGCGACGAAGTGCTCGTCGAACTTCTTTTTGACGACTTCGTATTGCTTCTGTTCTTCTTCAGGTAATGAAAAAGTAGAGAAGAATTCTCTTGCTTGCCTGCCCATCGTATAAAGTAGCGTCCGGACCTGCGCTTCTTCATTCCGCTCATTTAGGCCCGAGGCGAAGCGGTAGTCATCAAAGAGTTGGATCCAAGAAGGCCATTCGGACGTCCGGTCGAAGTCAAACCTTGGCGGAGCTGGAACCGCGAACATTCCGTGGGAGAGCTTGGCTGCGTTGTCCTCTGACATGGCGCCCGTTGACGAAGTTAAGGCAACGCTCTCAAACGCCAGAGGATCCCACTTCTGACACCATGTCGCGTTCGGTCCCTAGCCGGACGCCGAGCGCGGCCGTGTAGCGGGCAGGAAGGAACTGAGACTTGCCCCGATCCCGGCACGATAACAACCCTTTATTTCACGCGAACAGCATCTTATATAGCAAGCACACATGTGACCAGTGACGTCACGGACAGACAATGTTTCAGACGCGGCACAGGCGCTATCAGCACAGAACTGGACAGCTCGGCGCCGCGATTCGTTCCACTTCGGGACAGCGTGACTGGAAGGACGATCACTGCAAGGCTTCTTGGAGACGGCGCTGCTACCGCTGGACCGCTATAAAACAGTGGTTCACCTGGCTCGCCTTCGCAGTCGGCGGCAACCCCTGTGTCGCGAACTTACTGCTATTCTTGTGTACGACATGCAACAGACTCGGACGGCCAGCTGATACCATTATCCTGCGCATATCGTGGTGGAACTGGACAGCTCGGCGCCGCGAATCGTTCCACTTCGGGACAGCGTGACTGGAAGGACGATCACTGCCAGGCTTCTTGGAGACGGCGCTGCTACCGCTGGACCGCTATAACACAGTGGTTCACCTGGCTCGCCTTCGCAGTCGGCGGCAACCCCTGTGTCGCGAACTGACTGCTATTCTTGTGTACGACAGGCAACAGACTCGGACGGCCAGCTGATACCATTATCCTGCGCATATCGTGGTGGAACTGGACAGCTCGGCGCCGCAAATCGTTCCACTTCGGGACAGCATGACTGGAAGGACGATCACTGCCAGGCTTCTTGGAGACGGCGCTGCTACCGCTGGACCGCTATAACACAGTGGTTCACCTGGCTCGCCTTCGCAGTCGGCGGCAACCCCTGTGTCGCGAACTGACTGCTATTCTTGTGTACGACAGGCAACAGACTCGGACGGCCAGCTGATACCATTATCCTGCGCATATCGTGGTGGAACTGGACAGCTCGGCGCCGCAAATCGTTCCACTTCGGGACAGCATGACTGGAAGGACGATCACTGCCAGGCTTCTTGGAGACGGCGCTGCTACAGCTGGACCGCTATAATACAGTGGTTCACCTGGCTCGCCTTCGCAGTCGGCGGCAACCCCTGCGTCGCGAACTGACTGTTATTCTTGTGTACGACAGGCAAAAGACTCGGACGGCCAGCTGATACCATTATCCTGCGCATATCGTGGTGGAACTGGACAGCTCGGCGCCGCGAATCGTTCCACTTCGGGACAGAGTGACTGGAAGGACAATCACTGCCAGGCTTCTTGGAGACGGCGCTGCTACCGCTGGACCGCTATAAAACAGTGGTTCACCTGGCTCGCCTTCGCAGTCGGCGGCAACCCCTGTGTCGCGAACTGACTGCTATTCTTGTGTACGACAGGCAACAGACTCGGACGGCCAGCTGATACCATTATCCTGCGCATATCGTGGTGGAACTGGACAGCTCGGCGCCGCGAATCGTTCCACTTCGGGACAGCGTGACTGGAAGGACGATCACTGCCAGGCTTCTTGGAGACGGCGCTGCTACCGCTGGACCGCTATAAAACAGTGGTTCACCTGGCTCGCCTTCGCAGTCGGCGGCAACCCCTGTGTCGCGAACTGACTGCTATTCTTGTGTACGACAGGCAACAGACTCGGACGGCCAGCTGATACCATTATCCTGCGCATATCGTGGTGGAACTGGACAGCTCGGCGCCGCGAATCGTTCCACTTCGGGACAGCGTGACTGGAAGGACGATCACTGCCAGGCTTCTTGGAGACGGCGCTGCTACCGCTGGACCGCTATAAAACAGTGGTTCACCTGGCTCGCCTTCGCAGTCGGCGGCAACCCCTGTGTCGCGAACTGACTGTTATTCTTGTGTACGACAGGCAACAGACTCGGACGGCCAGCTGATACCATTATCCTGCGCATATCGTGGTGGAACTGGACAGCTCGGCGCCGCGAATCGTTCCACTTCGGGACAGAGTGACTGGAAGGACAATCACTGCCAGGCTTCTTGGAGACGGCGCTGCTACCGCTGGACCGCTATAAAACAGTGGTTCACCTGGCTCGCCTTCGCAGTCGGCGGCAACCCCTGTGTCGCGAACTGACTGCTATTCTTGTGTACGACAGGCAACAGACTCGGACGGCCAGCTGATACCATTATCCTGCGCATATCGTGGTGGAACTGGACAGCTCGGCGCCGCGAATCGTTCCACTTCGGGACAGCGTGACTGGAAGGACGATCACTGCCAGGCTTCTTGGAGACGGCGCTGCTACCGCTGGACCGCTATAAAACAGTGGTTCACCTGGCTCGCCTTCGCAGTCGGCGGCAACCCCTGTGTCGCGAACTGACTGCTATTCTTGTGTACGACAGGCAACAGACTCGGACGGCCAGCTGATACCATTATCCTGCGCATATCGTGGTGGAACTGGACAGCTCGGCGCCGCGAATCGTTCCACTTCGGGACAGAGTGACTGGAAGGACAATCACTGCCAGGCTTCTTGGAGACGGCGCTGCTACCGCTGGACCGCTATAAAACAGTGGTTCACCTGACTCGCCTTCGCAGTCGGCGGCAACCCCTGTGTCGCGAACTGACTGCTATTCTTGTGTACGACAGGCAACAGACTCGGACGGCCAGCTGATACCATTATCCTGCGCATATCGTGGTGGAACTGGACAGCTCGGCGCCGCGAATCGTTCCACTTCGGGACAGCGTGACTGGAAGGACGATCACTGCCAGGCTTCTTGGAGACGGCGCTGCTACCGCTGGACCGCTATAAAACAGTGGTTCACCTGGCTCGCCTTCGCAGTCGGCGGCAACCCCTGCGTCGCGAACTGACTGTTATTCTTGTGTACGACAGGCAAAAGACTCGGACGGCCAGCTGATACCATTATCCTGCGCATATCGTGGTGGAACTGGACAGCTCGGCGCCGCGAATCGTTCCACTTCGGGACAGAGTGACTGGAAGGACAATCACTGCCAGGCTTCTTGGAGACGGCGCTGCTACCGCTGGACCGCTATAAAACAGTGGTTCACCTGGCTCGCCTTCGCAGTCGGCGGCAACCCCTGTGTCGCGAACTGACTGCTATTCTTGTGTACGACAGGCAACAGACTCGGACGGCCAGCTGATACTATTATCCTGCGCATATCGTGGTGGAACTGGACAGCTCGGCGCCGCGAATCGTTCCACTTCGGGACAGCGTGACTGGAAGGACGATCACTGCCAGGCTTCTTGGAGACGGCGCTGCTACCGCTGGACCGCTATAAAACAATGGTTCACCTGGCTCGCTTTCGCAGTCGGCGGCAACCCCTGCGTCGCGAACTGACTGTTATTCTTGTGTACGACAGGCAACAGACTCGGACGGCCAGCTGATACCATTATCCTGCGCATATCGTGGTGGAACTGGACAGCTCGGCGCCGCGAATCGTTCCACTTCGGGACAGCGTGACTGGAAGGATGATCACTGCCAGGCTTCTTGGAGACGGCGCTGCTACCGCTGGACCGCTATAAAACAATGGTTCACCTGGCTCGCTTTCGCAGTCGGCGGCAACCCCTGCGTCGCGAACTGACTGTTATTCTTGTGTACGACAGGCAACAGACTCGGACGGCCAGCTGATACCATTATCCTGCGCATATCGTGGTGGAACTGGACAGCTCGGCGCCGCGAATCGTTCCACTTCGGGACAGCGTGACTGGAAGGACGATCACTGCCAGGCTTCTTGGAGACGGCGCTGCTACCGCTGGACCGCTATAAAACAATGGTTCACCTGGCTCGCTTTCGCAGTCGGCGGCAACCCCTGCGTCGCGAACTGACTGTTATTCTTGTGTACGACAGGCAACAGACTCGGACGGCCAGCTGATACCATTATCCTGCGCATATCGTGGTGGAACTGGACAGCTCGGCGCCGCGAATCGTTCCACTTCGGGACAGCGTGACTGGAAGGACGATCACTGCCAGGCTTCTTGGAGACGGCGCTGCTACCGCTGGACCGCTATAAAACAATGGTTCACCTGGCTCGCTTTCGCAGTCGGCGGCAACCCCTGCGTCGCGAACTGACTGTTATTCTTGTGTACGACAGGCAAAAGACTCGGACGGCCAGCTGATACCATTATCCTGCGCATATCGTGGTGGAACTGGACAGCTCGGCGCCGCGAATCGTTCCACTTCGGGACAGAGTGACTGGAAGGACAATCACTGCCAGGCTTCTTGGAGACGGCGCTGCTACCGCTGGACCGCTATAAAACAGTGGTTCACCTGGCTCGCCTTCGCAGTCGGCGGCAACCCCTGTGTCGCGAACTGACTGCTATTCTTGTGTACGACAGGTGAGCATTGATAACTCATCACTAGCCATTTGTTTCATTAAGCCGCCGACTGCAATTTGGGCAATGTGTGCAAGTTGTATTGGTCATAACTTGTGCTTTGCTAGACCTGCTAGTATTGTTCTCGACTGTTCGCAATGGCACGTTGTGGGATTTGTAATGAGGTTCTACCTACAGATGGAAAACGAACTTTTTGCTGCGAGTGTAGCATTGGGTACCATCTCGGTGAATGTTCAGGTCTTTCTGAGAGTACATTTTCATCCATGGGACCTGGAAAACGTGAAAAATGGCGATGTCGCGCCTGTCGCGGGGAGTTAATCTCGGTGGCCTCCAATGGGAAGCCAACGGAAGAAGAACCATCAGATGTTTCTAAAAAGGTAGCTGCTTTGGAAAAAAAAACTGATGGTTGTTTCAGAGCTGAAAATAAGCATAGATAGCCTCCTGGCTCTACCGGTCCAGCTCGAGAAGCTTGTCGCAACAATTGAAGGCCTCCAAACGACAGTAACTGAGGTTCAAACCTCAGTGGAATTCCTGGCATCCAAATATGACACGCTCCTTGCGACATGCAACGATGCCGTGCAAGCAACAAAAACACTTGAGCAAAAGTAGCATTTCTAGAAGGAACTATTGGCGAACAAGCTTCGATGATTCACCGAATTCAGTCAGAGCTCAATGACAGTGAACAGTACAGCCGTCTGTCTAATCTAGAGATAAGCGGACTGCCAGTTCAGCCACAGGAATACCTGCGGGCTGAAATTGCGCAGATGGCTGAAGCGCTTGAAGTGCGTGACTTCAATCCTTCGGAGATAACCGCCGTGCACCGCCTGCCATCGCGTCAAGAGAAGATTCCGGTCGTATTGGTCAGGTTTTCGTCCCCGACCATACGGGAGAAATGGCTGCAGGTTAAAGGCAAACTTAGGACGCTAAACAACTCCGACACGCTCTCTTCAGTCTTCTGCAATGAAAACTTGACTCGAATGAACAGTGAGCTGTTCTAGAAAACTCGAATCCGAGGAAAGGAAAAATCTTTCAAATTTGTCTGGGTCAAGAAGGGCAAAATTTTTGCCAGGAAAGCAGTGGGGGCTTCCGCCATCAAAATCGCATCTCTTTCAGACATTGACAAAATGATGTAGGAAGATTGTTATTGCTATGTCTTCTTTTTCAAGCTTTGATGCATGTTTTCAATCGTTCCATCCAATTTCACTGAGTTCACTTACAATTCTTCATATTAACATTCGAAGTATTCGAAAATATTGGAATCAATTTCTGGTAGTCGCACAAGACCTTTACCAAGTCGTAGACATATTTGCATTCACAGAGACAAATATTGCTGATCATAATACTTGCATGTTCAGGCTTCCAGGTTATACGGAACATTTCCTTACCCGTCAAGTAGGTAAAGGTGGAGGAATTGCTGTCTTCTTCAAGGATTCATTATCGGTTTCCCATATTAGCATCTCCTTCAACGCTGCAGAAGCGATGGGATTTGAAATTTCATACTGCAACATCTCGAGTCACCTTCTTATCATATACCGCCCGCCGTCTGGAAACGTGTCTAATTTTATCTGCATGCATGACACGTTTCCAGACGCATGACATTTGTAAACAAAGGTTCAGCCAAGGTAACCTATGCATAATGGGTGACTTGAATATAGATCTAATAAAGCCTGAGAGAGCGTCTGCGGAAAACTACCTAAATGCCCTTGCTGACTATGGTATAGAAGCACTACTTTCAGATCCTACTAGAGAAGAGTTCGTAAATAACAGTATGTCTAAAACTTGCATAGATCACGTTAATGTTCGCGCCTCGGACCTGTCTCACGCTATGGCAGCTGTCATTCAACAGAAATTAGCAGATCATTACTTTACGTTATGCCACGTTGCTAAGGTTGATTCTGCACAGAAACCCGATGATAGCAAATGTGTCATTACTCTCCTTGACCGAAAAATGTTTGACAGAAAGGTGTCATCCTTCGACTGGAACTCATTTCTATCGGGAAATAACAAAGATACGGCGTATGATAACTTCATTTTGGTTTTTAAAAATTTAAAGGAATCCTACAAAAGAAGTATAATTACCAAAAAACGAAATAATAAATTTTACTGGCTTACACCTGACATTCTCGCAGCCATCAAAGAGAAAGAAGCCCTTTGGTCGAAATGCCGCGCTTCACCGAAAAATACAACCTTAAGAATTGAATTTCGGGTTTCTAGGAACACGCTCTTCTTCGGTCCGCTAAAAGACGCTACTACGCTAGCCAGTTTCACAGTTGCCACCATGACGTGGCCAAAACGTGGACTATCGTGAACGAACTACGTGGGCGTCAGCGTAGGCCTGTCAAGGACGCAATAGAGCATAGTTTTGGTCACTTGACGTCATCTTTGGCAAATGATTTTACTAACTTTTTTTCTAAGGAACAGCGCATTACCCTTGCCGCATCACGTCCGCCGTTACTTCCTTCTTCTGTGGCTGACTCGGCATTTCTTCCACCCATAACAGAGCCAGATCTTTTCGGTATAATTTCCAGCCTACAGCACAACAAGTCGGCTGGAATTGATGGGATATTTATCAGCGACCTTTCCAGAAACTTTCAAAGCTTAGTGTGTCCTCCTCTTTATGCTAAATAGTATCATTGAAAGTGGCTGCCTACCACACTCTCTCAAACAAGCACGTGTTATTCCACTTTACAAGGGTGGCAAAAGGAATAATATTTCGAACTATCGCCCAATTTCTATCGTGTCATGTATATCACAAATCTCAGAAAAACATCTCATCTACTATATCAGCATTTTTGCTGAGGCATAATTTGCTCAGCCCGCATCAATACGGATTTGTTGCTGGTTCTGGTACCCAAACATTATTAGAAAACATGTCGGATTCTATTCATTCTAATTTTGATAGAAATGAAGTGGCATTTGGTATTTTTCTTGATGTTAAGAAGGCGTTTAATTCTGTACACCACGACATTCTATGTGAAAAGTTGCATTGCTATGGGTTTCGGGGTCCTTTTCAAATGTTACTAAGGAATTATTTGTCTCAGCGATCCCAAATGGTGGAACTTGGACCTGTGCAAAGTAGTATTATAGACTTACATAGTGGTGTTCCTCAGGGATCCATCTTATCACCTCTCTTATTTAGTCTTTATGTTAATGACCTTCTCAGTGTTATAACTTCACAGATTTATCAATATGCTGATGACACCCTCCTCATCTCAGCTAATGCAGATTTTTCGTGCGCACTCCGACAACTTCAAGAGGATGCCACCAAGCTATATGATTGGTTTCAATGTAACTTCATTGAAATAAATCCCAAAAAAACTCAACTAGTGTGCTTTCGCAATGCACACAAACCAATCCCTAAAATCGCAGCAGTTGTTTTGCACAGCTGCAGGTGCACTGCATGTTCTTGCTGCCCCATTACATGTGTTCCGACCGTGAAATATCTTGGCATTTACATGGACAGCGATTTATCCTGGAACACACATATGGCGCACCTCAGTAGGAAGCTTAGAGGCGTCGCATGCTTGCTCTATGCTCTAAGGGCCTACCTGCCGTTTGCCATAAGACGTTTAATTGCACAGTCCTTGGGATATTCTTTGCTGAGATATGGCATGTGCTGTTTCTTTAACTGTTCTGAAACATGGAAAAATAGGATAACCGTATTCTCAAGAATATGGCTACGAGTGTAATCTATTCAACACCCCATAAACTGTAAAGTGTATTCCTTTCTTCAGGTCTGCCATCCTTTGACACTGTTTTCAAACAAATCACTGTACTTAGATATTTCTGGAACACCGAATTTAGGTTGCCTAATGTTAAACCTATTCCACTACGGAACATTCCTAGATATTTCGTGCCTACAGTGCGAACTCATTTTTGTATGTCTGTGAGGTCATTTTATATCCCATGTATATTCAATGAGCTGCCTGATGACGTTTTCAACTTGAACACTCGCAGGCAGTTACGGGGTGCTATTGCCGAGCTTGAGCAGCTCT
Organism: Amblyomma maculatum; assembly: GCF_055883805.1. Taxonomy (NCBI): domain Eukaryota; kingdom Metazoa; phylum Arthropoda; class Arachnida; order Ixodida; family Ixodidae; genus Amblyomma; species Amblyomma maculatum. The sequence goes on from NC_139352.1 coordinate 104,207,271, forward strand.
AGTTCATGCTGTTTTCGTCCACACAAAAAAAATAATAATTCTGTGATTTGGTAACAGAGGTTGTTGCTGCTGCCGGACGGCGCCCTACAAGCCCAATTGCGGCTTTGGCGCGTCCGCGTCCTGTATTGTTTCTTTGAAGTGAATAAAGTATTATTATTATTATTAAACCGCTATCATATAGGTGGTGGATGACGTCTGTTGTGACACGCGTCTTTCCCTCCCTCTTCTTTTCTTTTTTCTCGTTTTTCTCTTCATTCAGCACGAGGCAGCGGAGGTGGCTCAGTTATGGTCTGGCTGTAGGAAGAAAAAGAAATCCCTTGCCTGCTACTGGCTCTGCAGCTGAGCCACCTCCGCTGCTTCGTGCGGATAGAAGAGAAAATAGAGAAGAAACAAAAAGATGGAGAGACAGACGCGCGCCGCAACAGCCGTCTTCTACTACCTAAGCGGTGACGGGTGCAATAAAACTCCACTGAAGCTTGAGCTTCCGAGATTTGCTTCAACAGGTTTGTAACACAAAATCAGGAGAAAAAGGAGGAGAGGGAATATTAGAGTAGGTGCGTAAAGAAAATGCGTTTTCTAAGTACCTGCACCTGGGTCTCGCCGAGTTCGCACTTGTCTACATTTCAGGCTTTCGTATTTCTTGGAAGGACAACTGTTCTAATTATAAAAGTCGGAGCAGGAACAAGCTGAAATGCTACGTTTACGCCAAATGTGTTTAGGAGGTTCTGCCCCTACCGCATTGATTCTGCTCTTGGGTCGTAGAGACACATAGCTATAGCTGCGATACTTTTTACCTAGTCTGTCTGCTTTTCTATTGACGTAAAATTAGCAGCTAGCACCTTCCACGTTATTTCTACCCTCGTAAATATCAAAAGCGAAATAAAGCTCTTTGCATCACCCTGAGCTCTATAGCAACCAGGGCGGAATAGTATGGGCTATAGCGTAACATCGCAGCGCCGATTAGAGGAGGGAAACATGGATTAAAGCTGTCCATTTTTCCCCTCCTGGCGTCTCGAGCTCCATACTGATTTCCGCTCTTTCCTATGCTTTGCTTTCCTCCTCACCTTTCTATTTGCTATCTTTTTTTTTGTTACCCTTTTCGAAGATACGAATGTAACGCTGCTAGTCAAGAATGACGGCATGCGCCAGCAGTTCATGTAATCGCGCCGTGATATTTCTATTGGATGATCCATCTCACTTAAAGAATAACGTGCTTGATCATGGTAGCAATCCTGGCTGCCCTTTCTCTTTTTGATTTGTGAGTATGAAATTTATTTCGGCTAAACAAACGTCCCATTCATTGTTAATGGGGGTTTTATTGAGGAGCAGGTGCCGTATATATTAATTCCTACGGATTGTTTCCTTTAGCGAGATCTGAAAGGCTAAGGCACATTTTAAAACAGCAGCTGATGTCGAGTAGAGGCTTTTTTCGGACGAATGACATCGACATTTCTTCCCTAGCTTGTCGCAGCCGTGAACTAGCGCGCGGACTAGTGCAGACAGTACCATCTCCATGAAGATCTAACGGACAAGCCGGAGTATTTTGGTGTGCGTATAGGTGAGCAGGAGCAGGTAAGCGATAGTGCAGAGTGGCTGCCTGTAATGCATGAGGTTTCAAGCTGCTGTTCGCATCCGTCGGGGACGAGGAGCGTAATGAGCCTCACTCGTTATAGGAATGGGCTGACTGTCAACAGCGGAAATTCGAAATTGCAACGCGAGCGGCAAGTTCACAGCGGTGTCAATTTAGTATAAAGGACACCTGGTCGAGAGTTAGATGCTGATCTATTCAGGCAGCGGCAAAGCAAGCATGTTCAATGGCGGTTCCCATTTGGCAATATAAAAGAAATGCGCGTTCGCTGCCGACCACATCTAATTTTGTACCTCTGTACTACTACATAAAAATGCATTTCTTAAGAAATGGTATTAACCAATTTATTTTTAATTTCCAATATGTGCCGCCTAAATATATTTACTCATTTGTTATCAGAAACGCAGCAATTTTGAATATATGTTTTTCAATTCATGATCGAATATACAGCTTCGCCGAACTGCGCTTGGACGATGGACATGTGTTTCCTTTAACACTCTAAAACAAAATAAAGTACATCAATCATAGCAAAGAGCCCTTCGGAAAACGCAGCATGACGAGAATTTGAGCAAATGGATAAGCATATGATGGGAATATTCAGCAGGCTGAAAATTGCAGATTTTCAGCGTTGCTAAATCTTGTATGACTAAGCGAAAGCGCTTGTTTGAAGTCATTTATCTCATTCGATTGCAGAAGTGGAGATGACGATGTCGCTCTCTTTTCGTCCGCTTTTGCTCACACTACTTGGTGCAAATATTCTCGGCCTCTGACAGCTGCCACATGGGAAAAGGCTCGCTAGCACTCAAAGAAGGCTGAATTGACCCGCTTACTATCCTTTACGCGCAACGTATTTACTAACATGCTTACTAGTAGAATAAGGGCGTCCTTAAACTTCAATCCTCAAAGTGATCAGGCAGATGTTACAAAAAGATACTCTAACCTCGATGATATCGATGAATACGCGGATGACTGAAAATTGCTCGGAATGTAATTAGCCATTATTTGTATAATTATTTGCTTGCGAGAAAAAAATTTGTCTCGGTCGGAACTATAGCAGTTAGGCAGGAATCACGAACTAAGCTGTAAATATGTCATATGCGAAAGTACTGGAAGGTATTGACATGGTGCATTGTTTGTCTTCGATCTCCGCTGATCGCGAGCGCGTACGTGCCTGTCGAGTCTAGAAAACGTTGTTGAGATAACATTGTAGAGCGGGATAAGATACAATCGATCCAGTTTATTCTACTAACCTACAACCTACGTGATCGTTTTTTTTGCAGCATTTGAAGGAAGCCCGCGAAATATGAAAACATACCATGTGAATGCGGCCTTGCGTTACCGTATCGCAGCGCTGTCAAAACGCGTTTTGAATCAAAGAAGCGTGCATGCTCCCCGTCTCGAAATAAGCGGCTGACGAACGCAACTATCAGCATAGTCTCAAATATGGGTCAGCACATTCTGAGTAAACAGAGAAAGACCGAGCCACGATCAGCGATGAGCGATGGCCAGTCCACCGGCAGCAATCTTCGACTGAGATTTTACCGAGCTATCACACTGACGAAACGAAGCGAAAATGAAGGAGAAGCGCTCAAGTCTGCCGATTCAAGGCAAGCTTTTTTTTTATTTGTTCATGGTGCAGCCTGTGAAATGATGAACGATAGCTCACTTGGGCATGTTCACGGTTTGGTTGGTCGAAACGTTCTTGGGAGGGCTGTAATATTTTAACGCACGACCGCAGTCACGTGACATTTTTTTTTTTATTTCTCGGCTTTCATTAAATGCCGGAAAAACCGCCACGTCATATGTGGTTTCCGAACCCCCTCCACAACAGCACGACACCCACTTGAGCCCAGAGTGAATAAGATTTTGATAAATTTATCTTAGTTAATGAACTAATTGACCGGAATGTAAAAATACTCTGCGGATGCCTACATGGCGAAAATTATATGCAGTTGGTTGCACCAAGTTTCGAGGCACCGTTATTTTTTTATTACTTTGTTCAAGTTGCGTGAAACAACCTGTATAGGTGCTGCGCAATAAGTGTAGCTCTCTGTAAAGTAGTGAAAGTCCCATAAAGAAAGAGGCTTGAAGGGGACATGATCTCCTCACTATAGTTCGCTGCTTGCTCAGAGGAAGAATTCAGAGATCTGGAACGGCAAAATGATAGTTAAGGGTGATTGAGAATGGCACAGCAATCTAAGTTTTGCTGATGAAATTCCCCTACTAAGTAACACAACGGATTAATTGCAGTGCAGGAAGGTACGCCTCAAGTTTATAGATTCAAAATCCAGCAGGAAACGACTTTAATCCTAAAATAAATATAGAGAATAGTTTAAGGTATATGAATCAAATAAAATGAATTATTCAGAGTAAAATAAGTCAAGTAATGCAGGTAATATGTCTGCACAATTCGGCGCTCCTTCTGTCCCAGGGATTAACAAAGTAACGCAACGCAGGCTATGATGGATGCCATGGGGGACATCTCGGGAAATTTGGACCGTGAGAAGTTCTTTACCTGACTTCAAGCCGCATATGGAATACACAATTTTTCCCTCCGTCGAAAAGTGGCTGCCGCGGCAAGGATAGAACCTGCGTAACTGGGTGCTGCATCCATTCTTTCTTTGCCTAGAGCAGAGACTGCTGTTCCTGTAGGGCTGCTTTTGCTGAAAAAAAAAATTGAAACAACGAACAAAAACAAAGGCCAACATGCAGCCCACAGCATATCATAAATGTGTGCAAAGTGCCTTGGTTTGCGCGAGTTAGGGAAACGACAATACCTTTTGGGAGTAGCCGTCGCGATTTTTTACAAAGCGCAGCGTTTTTTAGAAGTCAACACTTACCTCGGCACTAAGCCATCTGTAGGGTGTTGAGGCGGCACAAACGTTGGGTATCTTCACTCGCTTCTAACTGACATCAATTATCCGCGGAATTCAGGACGGTCCAAACTAGGTGTCGCGGTCGGCATAGCCCATTTTAACGGTGCTTTAAAATCGGGGATCTTTTGTCTGGTTTAGGTGCGACGTGAAGGAATAGCGCTGCGGAGCGCCACAAAACAAGGTCCTATGGCTGATAAGGCGCTATGATTCGTGGTCAAACGGAAACGTGCCAGTGACCTCTCGCGAATAAGCGCTTCGCGCCGCTTTTGTTGTACCGCATGCAGACGGGTAGCTATGTGCTCCTGCTGATGCTTACTGCATGTGAACGTTCGTGTTACGAGTTTCGTTCGCTATCTTGCAATTTTCAACGAGGCTGCGCTCGCCGTCACGGAACAAAGCGCATGGTCATGTCTTCCTGATATTGGCAGGTATACTGCATGTTTAGCTTACTTAAAGAGAATGAGCTTTCTGTGTCTACATTGTGCATGACACAATAGCAAACGTCGTTCAGAGCTTCTTTGATGCGACACTCACGTACGATCAATCAGGCGGCTGGCGCGTATGGTTGGCAAAACGTGTTGGCAAACTTTGATTGGCACAGCGATGTGTGCCTGAACTGTAGAATAAAGAACTGGCATCTTTTCGCCGGCGTTTTCGCGGCAATTAAGTTTTTTTGGTTTGGTTTATGAGGTTCAGCAATAAAGCAACTTGGCTTATTAATTGGAGGGCTCCACTTCCACATACGCATGCAGGGGCTTGCATTTAGCCTTCATCGATGTGGATTAAGACCGCCGATGCTGCGAATGTGATATCGAGGATATCGTACACAAGTAAAGGCGAAACGCAAAGAACCCCGAAGTGCTGTGCCGTTGCCTCCCCGGTTAACTCCGGCAGTGCGCACGTAGCTGACCGCGGATGCCACGGTTCTCCATTGTCCGCGCGTATATATACCGACTCCAGGCGGTGATATGATAGGCGCCCATGGAATGCTGCGGTTCTTCATCATTTTAATTCGTAAGCATAACAGACCATGCATGCAGAATAAGATCGCGGAAGTTGTCTTCAGGGAGGTCTACCTACGCCCTCAAAATTCTGCCGCCTGGACAACGTAAATTTCACCTCATCCGAATTTAACCAGAATGGATGTCCAGCCTAATTTGAATACAAGTAATTCATTCCCGATCTCCACGTTTTGGTGACCCATCCGCTACATTTGACTTCTAGCACATTTAACAAATGCAAGGTCAGAACAAGTTCATTTTGACTTAAAGTACAGCTAGAAAGGGGTTAATAAAGCAAGAAATCACAGCACAGAGAAGGGAAACAAGCAAAAAAGGAGCGGGGAAAATATAGGTAAAGGGTATTTTTCAAGCTTATGTCTAGAATAGTGCGGTCTTGAAAACAGCAATACCGTACAAGTAGGTGCAGCTAGCACAGAATCGGGTTAATTGGAGAAATATGAGAGATGCCTTCGTCCTGCAGTAGGCATAATCAGGCTGATTATGATGATACAAGTAGAAATGATAGATCTAATCTCATTAGAAACACATAGTTCTTTTATATGTAAAGTGCTCATGAAATAGTGCACTCGTTAAGAGGTACCGTAAAGTCTTGGAGTTCATGTTAGTTCGTGTGTATGGTGAATACCACTGTTCTGCTTTCTTTGCGTTATCAGCGATGGGACGTAGTTTCATCTTAAATTCCTTTAGTTAAGAGATATTTTTTAGTGAAGAATCATAGATGATGCAAGAACTGAATTATATTGATTACCAATGGGACCGAGTTTAGTTTCACAAATACTGCCCTTTTGCGTGCGTCAAAATCACCACGAAAAGCTATGCGCCCAGCTGTTTTGTGTATAAGGTAATAGTGGTCATGTTGGCAGCACTAGTAGCCCAAAGTAAGGAGCAATAGTTTACTGGGGAAAAGGATTGGTAAAGAATATTTTTGTTTTACAGCAATAAAATCTCAGAGGGGACAACCTTCAAACGACGACCTCTTTTCTAGCTAGTCATCTGATCTTCACACTTCTAACGCAGTCTTACTAGTGCATGCGATTATGTAAATAAATATTTTGCTCCTCAATTTTGTTGGATTATTTACATTTATTTTGCTTTCCATGTCGAATCATTTCAGCCTTTTTGGTTTTCTGGCAACCATATCAGAAGACGACAAACGTATTTAACTTCAGCTTCCAAGCGGCTAAAATCAAAGGCCTAGGTTCGGCTTACCAACAGCTGTGAAAAATTTAAAAGAAAATATACGTAATAAAAATCTGCAGCCCCATGAGTACGAGAAACACACGACATCAGTGCGCGAAAAGAAAAGCTTGTGCCAATAATCAAGATAAAGAGAAAGAAACCGTAATCGAGCGTAGTAATTTTTCAACTCCTTTGCTATAGCCATCATCAGTGCGAAATATTACGGAAATTCAAGAAATAAAACAAGTAATCTTTGCTTTAAATGCCAAGCCAGTAAAAAAGTTTCAAACTACCAATCAAATGTATGCAGTGCGCTCTCTATTGGTAGCCATATCTTGCCTGCGTAACTACCCAGTCGAAAAAAGAGAGCTGATTTCAAATTAAAAACTTCCTATTGTGTTTGCTCCTTTAGTTAGACCAGTGGGCACTAATTGGCATTTGGTCCAGATCCAAATGGTACCAAATGCTCTGAGGTGAAAACATAACTCGGAATCTTTCAATGGAATGCTGTTTCGTTTTGGACGGTGCCGGGTTATATCTGGAACGCCACAATGTTTCATTCAAACACATTGTGAGTAAGCGGAATGCGCCCAAGTTGGAAAAACGGCTGTTTCATTTAAATTTAGTATGTTCCTGTTAATACGAGCTCGTTCCAGATAAAAGCCGGGGCAGAGACGCGACATAAGAGTACCGTTTCGTATAGAGCAACCTAATAGCATCAAGTTATAAATACATTGTCTTGAACAAGTCATTTATCTAGAGCTTATGTGGTACTGGTGGCGTTTATGCGGAACCAAAAATAAGAGTGTACTGATATAAGTGCTCCAACCATGCGCTCGACGCCCAGAGCAAAGTGTTTATACTGTTTCCTCCGCTCATCAGGCAATCGTCGTCTCTTGGAAGAAGGCAGCAGAGCAGGCAACAGCACAAAACTTCAGAAGCACACACAAATACAAGGACAACGCTGCACAGACAACTATATTGACCAGAACCCGCAAATCTTCTCCTTTCACTTCTCGTCTGCAGCCAACTTCTTCCTTGTCTTTAACATCCTGCCGGTATGCGCAGAAATTCTAATTCCTTTTTCAACAATACCACTGAAGCCATACTGACACATATTGGTCTCCCGAGTCCCTGATTGCATATGCGCCAAAAATTTCCCTTGCTAACTTATCCTTAATAATTTTCAAAGCCTTAAGATTGTGAAGGTCAGCTGAACATTTTTGGTCTCTACACACAACGCAGTCTTTGCAGTCCACCGCGAGATTAGTGCCAGACTTCTCCGATTTTGCCATAGCGTCCTCTCTATTCCTGTCATTGATACATCTTCCTGTCTGTCCAATATATTTCTTTCGACAATGCAAGGAAATCTGATAAATATTCCCCTGAATACAATTACAGAACCTAGTCCGGTGCGAAGTTCGGCATCTCGACTTGAAGGCCTGGTTGTTAACCCGCACACACATCCCCTTTGCTCTGTTTGGTGCCGTTGGAATAACCCGGATGCCGTGTCTGTGACCAAGCTTCATCCAAATATAGGTCAAGCCATGAATCTATGGTACCACTGACCACTTACGTCTTTGAGTAAAGTCTTCTTTGTGAATACTCCGCTTGATCGGCAGGACAACACTTTCTATTATGGTACACAGCAAATACTCAGGATACCTTGTCTCCAGAAGTCTCTCAGTCTGGCTGAAAAACCTTTCTCTTACACGGTGGTGGCAGGATTTGTTGAGAGCCGACGTCAATGCACCCTTCGCAACACTTCGTTTTACTCTATTTGAATTCTGGGATGTATACGGAAGAACTGCTTGTCCGCTCTGGGCTGGTACGTCCAACATACGTGTTCTGGTCAGAATTCTATACACAAATCCAGGAAGCGCGAAACGCCTTGCTTTGAAAGTTTCCAGGTCAATGTTAGATCAGGGAACCTTTCTTCAAACACACCCAGTGCTATGTCTATAAGTTTATCATTCTCTTTTCCTTTGTCTAAATCACATAATACCAAAAAGTCGTCAACGTAATAAACAATCTTCGCACTGCCTCTATCTTTTATAGCCTTCAGCCCATAAGCACTGACACATAAGAAAACGAATTACAGTTACATTACTCTATCACAGCCACTACACTTTTCTCTACATTTTTTCTCAGGTGCTTCCCAGCAAGCGGTACGCTTAGGTCTCCTTCGCAATTGAGGCAGTCTTTCTCGCCACCCCTGCGCTTATTTTTATTCTTGTTCGCATCCGTAGTGGTCGAAGCTTCTCACGAGACCACTGAAGCTACAAAATGAGTAAATCGCACTCAATCGGATAATAAAAAGCAAATGCAGAAGAAACACAGCGGCCGCAACATACATAGCGTCTTGATTCTGGGCCGCCTCATAATTAGCTCCCGTCGGCCGCTAGCTGGCGCGACATATATCGCAGAAAACTTCACTGCAGGGTGTCTAATGTAGTCAACCTGGGCCATATTTAAGGTACACTGACATATCTACCAGTATAGAGACGCCTTCCCGTTTCACCTACATCGAAACGCATCCGCCGCCGGTGAGGTTTTAACCCAGGTACCCCAAAAAGTAGTCCAGAGTCTTAACCAATCTGCCACCGTGCGAGGTACTTTATAATTTTAGAGGTGCTGGAGTGGAGTTCTGTGCATTAAATCGACCACTTGGGTATTTTTCACGGCTTCGCCAGAGTGGCATTGGTGGTTAATATGCTCAGCTACTGTGCCGGCGTACCATGTTTCGAACACCACCACTGGTGGCTGCGTTTGTATGGAGGCGAAAGGGAGAGGCATCTTTTTTATTTCGCTAACTTGCCATAGGGCATACTATAGAAAGTCATGCAAATCGTTTTCTGCCAGAAACTGGAAAAGGCTTTTGCTTTTAGTATCGTCCATTATCAACTTGGGGAAATCCTCCACCCTCGCCACCGACAGTTCTACTCCCTGGAAAATCCGTGTCCTTAACGCCCTAGTCCCTGCACAAGTCTACAGCAGGTGGCAAACATCCACCTCTGCAGCCGGTGTAGAACATTTTGGGCATGTGGTATGTTCTATGTAGTCCCACTGACACTTAACCGACGGGGGAGGGACCGCCCCTGTCCTTATCCTTCTAAGGGATACCTCCTCCAGTCTAGTTAAGTTTAATGGAGGGAGCAAATGCACGACGGGATGAGGGCACACATACATTTCCGCACACAGGATGCTAGGATGGGGACAATGAAGCGGGCATCAAAAGGCAGCTTTGTGGGTTGTGCTTTAGTGTTTGGAATTTGGTGTGTGAGGTTGTCAACCTGTCTCTGCTCAGCGTTCTCAGTATTATCTTGTGTCCAGTGCATCTGGAAGCGTATCTTTATTTGTTTATTAAGTGCATGGATCTCTTGTGTTACACGTAGTGTTTTCAGCTGTTTTACAATAGTTAAGCAGTCGGTATAAGTGTGGGCTTCGGTTATAGACCCTACTTTATGTATTGCCTTCATTGTATTGCGGATAGTCTAAAAACTCCATCACAAGCGTGTGCGGATATTCTGTTTGGTACTCATTATACACGTTTAGCTCTTCGTGAGTCGGGCTGGTACCTGCTGTTCAGCTGCCATTTTCTATAATCGATGCATCTGTATAAGCAATACAGGTTCCTGGGAGTACATCAATCAGAAGGCGAGATGCAGGCTTATCTTTATGACGCAGCTTAGCCGTGCTATTCGTCTTAGTAGTTGTAAGCTCCCATGGATGGGGGTCAGCCATTGTCAACGTTTGCCTTGTCAGCGTAATTGTTAAGGATACCATGGGTGTAACATATTTTTGTTTCGTATTCCTTGCTGCCTCTCGTTGTTTAATGAGCTCTCTCAGTGTGTTGAGCAGCGCATATTTCTGAAAAATAGGGATGGGGATAAGTTTTAGTAAGGCAATGATTGTACTCATTGCATTCCTATTTATTGTTTCCAATTCTGGCCACTGCCGCCCCGTGAGTGTTTGGAACTGAGCCTGGTACAGCATCCTGATCTTAACCACCGATAGTACAAGACATCTTGCCATCTCCGTTCGGGCTCCTCCTCCCCTTCACAAAATCCATTTTATCAAGTGCAGGGAAGTAGCCGGCACTTTTTTTCTCCTATGAAGCAGTTGTGTTCCTTTGCCAGATTTATAAATGTATAGGCAGTAACTCTCAAATCGTCCTGCTCTAGTAATGCCTAATTTCCAATCTTTAGCGTAACTCTTTTTGTTGCCAATTGCTTCTTCCATTTTTATTTGCAACATGAATATAGCTGGTATTTTGGGGTGACAGCTCCATACCTGCATCGCGTATCTACTCATCTAGTGTATATAGGACATTTTGCAAATAAATACTTTATGTCTCAGGGCGTTTATGAGTGGACCATATTGTGACATTGTCTGCGTAAATAATGAACTGCACCTCTGGTTTTTCAGCTAATTTCCACGGGAAAGGGATGAGTGCTGTATTCAATAACAAAGGTGCTACGACTGACCTTTGCGGAACGCCTCTGTATGATGAGTAATTGCCGAGTCCATTTACAGGCAACGTCCTATTATTAGCAGGTTATGCACCACTTTTATGACCGGTAGGCGAATGTTCATGCTTTCCATGTTGATACATATCTTGGCATGCAAAATATTATCGGATACCTTTGCCACGTCGGTAGCCACCACGATGCGTGCAAGGTGCCTATGACGCGACAAATGTACGACCTCTTCGGCTAGTATATCCAACCCAGATTCTACTCCAAGGCTCGAACAGAATCCAATTTGCTGAGGGTTGTATTTTTGTTGACTTCTCAACCACCATGACATACGGGTGGCTATCATTTTATTTTTCATAAATCTTGCAAATTGTAGGTGTTAGCGATATTGGCGACAAGGATTGTAGGCTTGAAGGAGGTTTTCAAGGCTTCGGAATGAGGACCACCCCCAGTGTTTTCAGCCGACTGGAATTTCTCCTCCTTGCCATACCTCATTTATTACATACAGCAGGCTGTCAATTGCGTCTCCTATATTGGTAAATATCTCATAACGAGCGTTATTATACCTAGGCGCAGCTTTGGCATTTGCTTCTTCGATAGCAGCCAATAACTCCAATTTGGTAAATGGTGTTGAGAAGTGGGACACTCAACATGATTCAGGAAGAAAAAAACTGCAGCCTGATCTGCAAATTCCTCTGTAGTGAGTTTTAATGTTAGTCTAATACTTTCTGCATGATCTTTGATCTGTTGTCTCTTTTCCATGCTACGAAACGTCCTCCAGAGTGTCCCATTAGTCGCCCAAACGACTACATCAGCCGTCCCTCCTCTTATGAGCCAGCTTCTTTTCATAACGGCGTGTCTGTGCCGTCACTCGGCTTCCCTCAGTTTTTCTTTGCACGTCTTCAGCATTCTGAGCAGCCTGTATTTCCACCTGTGTTTGGCCTGCCCAGAGTTGTAGATGTAGGTTGGGAGGTGGCTGATTTTCATTCACTTTCGTTGTAATTATGTGATCTTTAAGTAGCGTTTGAAGAGTAGTCATAAGTCAATTCGGCTAACCGCATGAGTTGTAATATCTTGCTGTACACCATCCCATTGTGTAACAGAAACTTTCCTTCGAATTGCCTTTATGTGTCCCAAATTAAAGCCTATGCAAATGAGGGCTTGGTCACAGCCTCACGCATCTAACTCCGCCTACCAACTGGGCGCACCAGGGCCAGAGTTGGTGAGTGTTCTTGTTGCAGGAAGTGTTGCGACCCCTCGATTATTTAGCAGTGTGAACTCCATTTCTGTGAAGGCAGTGTGAACTTGAACTCCCCTTTTGGAATCATCATCATATCCCCAAGCTGTTTGCGGAGCATTAAAATCTCCACATTTGAGTATCAGAGTTTCAGGTTATAAAAGTCAAATATGTGTAAACAACGCAATATTTTTGCGATGTGGTGACGAGGCCGTAGACACCAAAAGAATATACTGGCTTTATGGTACTGAAATTAACTCTTTATTGGGCTGGCTTGCACCCGTAAAAGATCTAAGCAACTCGGCGGCGCCAATAGCAACAAACGTTCTCATCGATCGTCGAACAAACAATGCCCGTCACACTCGCCAACGCTCAATTTAAAGGCTGCTCAGAACAATCTAGATAACGTCGCAAACTGCTAATAGTACAACCTGCAACATTGTAGAAACAAATGTGATCGGAATCTTTGAGACAGATCTCGGCGCATCGTTCGCGGCAAAGAAAATGATAACGCGTCGTATCGCGGCATGAACAAACACGGGATACAAAATTGATACACGTGCCAGAATCACAGTGATAAGGCCGCATGCCGGCGGCTGTTAAAACAACCACAAATACAGCTTTGAAGGTTTCGCGGCATTACTCTCCTCTTAAGAAACATCTCCTCAATGTTCAACTTAAACATAAACAATACAAAGTTTAAACACCACAGATTCTTTAACGCTCGTAATATAGCTTTATGCGTGCAATATGTACGATTTCTGGGCGTGCGCGTCACCGCTGTGATGCTGACGTGCCGTACGGTATTCACAGTCCAAAGGTCCGACCCGGCGAATTATTTTGTACGGCACGAAGTATCAACGCATCAAATTTTCACTAGTCCGCGACGGCTAGTTGGTGTCCAAATCCACACTTGGTTTCCTGGATTGTACTCTGCGTGGGTCGTCGTAAGTTGTATCGTCGGCTGTCGGTGCGCTGTTGGTCTTTAGTACGTAGCCGTGCGAGTCGTCGGGCTTCCTCTGCACGCTGCAGGTAGGCGGCGACGTCAAAGTTGTCCTCGTTGATTACGTGCGGCAGCATTGCGTCGAGCGTCGTCGTGGGCTCCCTGCCATACACAAGCTTTAATGGGGTCGCTCTGGTCGTCTCCTGTACTGCCGTGTTATACACGACGATCACGTACGGCAACATAGCGTCCCACGTGTTGTGTTCAGCGTCGACGTACATGGCGGTCATATCCGTGATCGTTTTGTTCAGGCGCTCCGCAAGGCCATTGGTCTGGAAATGGTATGCAGTTGTTCGTCGTTGGCTTGTATGACTGTATTCCAGGATGGCTTGCGTCAACTCAGCCGTAAACGCCGTACCCCTGTCCGTGATCAGCACTTCTGGGGCGCCGTGTCGCAAGAGAATTTGTTTGACAAAAATTTCGCAACTTCTGCCGCGGTACCACTGGGCAGTGCTTTTGCTTCGGCGTAACGGGTAAGGTAGTCAGTGGTCACGATGATCCACTTGTTACCCATAGACGAAGCTGGAAAGGGGCCGAGGAGATCCATCCCAATTGGTTGACAGGGCAGGTCTTTGGGCGGAATCGGGTGTAGTAGTCCTGATGGTCTGATCGGTGCCGTCTTGCTTTGCTGGCACTCACGACATGTCTTCACGTAGTGGGCAACTTCTGAAGGCAGTCGCGGCCAGTAGTACGTATCCTGAATTCGACGCAACGTGCGTACAAACCAGAGATGGCCTGCTATGGGCTCATGGTGCAACGCCTGCAGAATTTCCTGCCGGAGGTTTTTAGGCACAACAAGAAGCTGCGCGGTCCTGTTGGGTGCGAAGTTCTGAACGATAGGCCATTGCTTAACGCGAGCGATGATAAATGTCGCCTAAACACAGCAGGAGGGGAAGCGGTCTTTCCTTCTAAGTAATCGGCTAGCGCTTTCAACTCATGGTCTGATCGCTGTTGTTCTGCGAAACTGCTCGCGCTTACCGCTCCAAAAAGCCGTCTTCGTCGTCCTTCACCGGCGAATCAACGGGTTCTCGTGACAAGCAGTCTGCATCGGAGTGCTTGCGGCCTGACTTGTAGACTACTGTGATGTCGAGTTCTTGAAGATGCAGGCTCCATCGAGCAAGGCGACCGGAGGGGTCCTTCAAATTTGCCAGCCAGCAGAGCACGTGGTGATCGCTTACAACCTTGAATGGTAGGCCGTATATTTACAGGCGGAACTTTGAAGTGGCCCAGATGGTTGCAAGTCACTCCTTCTCGGTGGTCGAGTAATTCGCTTCGGTATTCGAGAAGGACCTGCTAGCGTAGGCGATTACTATCTCCTGTCCGGCATTCTTCTGAATGATTACGGCGCCTAGGCCCAGACTGCTCGCGTCGGTATGTATTTCAGTCTCGGCCCTCTCATCGAAGTGGCCTAGTTCAGGAGGAGACTGTAGGCGGCGCTTTAGGTCCTCGAAGGCTTCCGCTTGCGATGCTTCCCATTGAAATGGCACGTCTGAATTTGTAAGCTGCGTCAAAGGTTGGGCGAGGCACGAAAAGTTCTTTACGAATCGTCGGTAATATGCGCACAGTCCTAGGAATACGCGCGCAGCTTTCTTGTCACCTAGCTGTGGAAATTATGCCATTGCAGAGTTTTTCTGGAGGTCGGGGCGAACTCCTTCCATGACCAAGAACAATATCTCGTTGTAGGCGAAGTGACATTTCTCTGCTTTCAAAGTTATATCTGAGGGCTTGATTGCGTCAAGTATTGTTCAAAGCCATCTCAGATGGCCTTCAAAGTTTGACGAGAACACAACGACGTCGTCCAAGTATACTAAACAAATCTGCCACTTTAAGCCCACCAAGGCAGTGTCCATTACGCGTTGAAATGTGGCTGGTACGGAGCACAAGCAAAATGGCATTGCCTTAAATTCGAAGAGGCTGTCTGGTGTTATGAACGCCTTTTTCTCGCGGTCTCTTTCGTCGACCTCAATCTGCCAGCACCAGCCCTTCAGGCCCATCGCCGAGAAATACTTAGCGTTACAGAGCCGGTCCAGAGTGTCGTCGATGCGGGGAAGCGGGTAGACATTTTTGTTAGTTATGCCATTCAAGCGATGGTAATCAACGCAAAAGCGAAGTGTGCCGTCTTTTTTCTGCAACGAAACGACTGGTGCCACCCAGAGGCTGTTGGATGGCTAGATCACTTCATCACGCAGCATTTCCTCAACTTGATCGCGTATGACCTGGCGTTCTCGCGGCAATACACGGTAAGGGCTTTGACGTACCGGTCGAGCGCTTTCGTCCATGATGATGCGATGCTTTGCCAACGGAGTTTGCAGCACCTTCGACGCTGAAGAAAAACACTCGCTGTAGTTTTCAAGAAGAGTGCAAATCCGGTCTTGTCTGTCTCGGGGGAGCGCTGGGTTAATATCGAAATCGGGCTGCTTGGCTCTGTTGGGTGCATCGTTTTGACGTTGGCTGGGGTGGGCGAAAACTTCTGGAATGTCCGCTATCTCGTCAAGGAAAGCAATCATCATGCCCATGTCCAGGTGCAGGTATTCGTCGGTGAAGTTCGTGACGAGCCCATTAGCTTGTCCATGACGGAAACGGACGATGCCTCTTGCGATGTCAAGTCCTCTATCCAGTAACAACCCAAGTAGCACACAATACGTGGCCCACCTGGGGCCCGTATGGACAAGATGGGCTTAAGAAACCATGATAACACCCATGAGGCCCCCCTTTAGGGATCAAACAGGCAAGCTCAAATTGGGTTTGCCCCTGCGTTTTCCATCTGGCCATCATATAGGCGTGGAAAGGGCTAACTGAGTAATATTCCCACATCTGGCCCCCAAGGGTCCCTCTTGGGAAAATTTAGGGCTGATGCAAGGAAATTTTGGGCTTTGTGTGGAAAAAGCCTAGACTCAAATTGGGGCTACCCACTAAAAAGCGCTATAGATCCCGCACGGGCCGCGGCGGGGCTAAATACGGGTATGCCCGCGCATTGCCTACATGGGACCCTTGAGGAGTTCTCGAGGGAAGGTCAAACGTAAATGTAGGCTTCATGCAGAAAATTCCTGGGCTGCCCCAAATGGGGCTGCCCACCAAAAGCCTATATAATTTCCGCATGGCCTGTAGCCGGGCAGGAAAGTGCTCCTTCCCGCTTCTGCCCGCATCGGTCTCTTGCGGGGAACTTTAGGGCACATCCGATGCAAATGTGGGCCTAAAGTGAATAGTAGACGGGCTAGCCCAAATGGGACGGCCCACTCAAAAACTGAATAGGTCCCGCGTTGATTGCATCCGGGCTGAAAAGTAGGCATGCTTCCACGCTGCCCACACGGGTATTTCTTGGGTTAATTGCGGGCAAATGCAACATATATTCGTACTCCATACGGTAAAATTACGATAAGCCCAATTGGGACTGCCCATGAAAGGCGAAAGTGGGCCGCAAATTGGCCGTGGGCGGGCTTACCGCTCTGAAACGCCTTCATTTTATCTTTAAGGCACCGTTTTATTTATGTAATTCATCCTATATCGGCCTCTAATTGCATATTCTAAATTTTTCACTTATCTATTTTATGCATATGAATGCCATAAATAAAGACTATCTAATTTTACTTTAAAACTACACTAATTATGAGTATTGCCAGAAAATATGCAGCAGTAACTGTTCCGCTATACGAGTATGTACCGGACTACACCAAAAGATTTCCTGCGCCATTATTATTCTACACACAGCAAGAAAATAAATAATCAGACCAACATTTGGAGGGTGATGTGGGCCAGCCCACATTATTGTAGTGTCAGGAATAAATTTCTTTTATGTTACTGAGTGTCGAATACAAGGTAATGAAATAGTGCTCAATATTTCACACTTGATGATTATTAGAACTTGGGCAACACCGAAAATGCCAGATTCAACCCTTGAGAGCTGCCCGTGGGCCAGCCCGAAACGGACTGGCCTTTGCAAAGCACGCGCGGGGACAAATCGGGTGTTGGAGAGATTAATCGACTGAATAATTAAAACCTTGATCGATGCTGTGGCACTGTCTTCATAAACGTAGGACCCATTAATGATTCTGGTATGCTGCCCCCATTCAGCTATCTGGGGTGAATGCGGGCAGCCCTATTTGGGCTGCCCACACGGATACAGTTTGGGACCAACCGCGGCAAAATTCGACCGCCCACGCGGGGCCCCTCTCGGTTCGTATTGCTAATCCCGCATGGGATTTGGGCTGCCCCCACGGGCCCAACACGGGCCCCCACGTCATCCCACTTTGTGCTACCTGGGAACTGAGGGTTTCCTTCGACAACCCCTTCCGTGATTTCGACTTCCGTTGTAACCACAAGAACGATGATGCTTGATCAGGGCGGTACGGTCAATTCTCCGTCGAGGACGTTGAGAACGACGTGATGCGTCGAAGTTCTCATAGCAGGTATGGCTTTGTCAGTCAAGAGCTTGATGTGTTTGGATCGAAGATCGTTGATCGCTCGATGTTCGTTCACAAAATCCCTGCCCAGATTAACATCGCGGGAACAGTGCTGTAGAACGACGTAGCTGGTATGGTAGGAACGTCAATTTACTGTAATCCTTGCGGTGCATAGCCCCGACGGCGTAAAAGGTTACCGCCAAAGATACGGATTAGCGGGCCGCCCCACGTGGTCGTCACTTTCTTGAGCTGGGCGGCGAAAGCACCACTGATCACAGAGTAGTCGGCAACGGTGTCCACTACCGTGCGTCCGTCGACAGCAACCTCAAGCTCGCTTGTTTGCGTCCTTGTATTGCACGTTGGCTTCGGTGTTCGATATCTGCTTCGTCTTGTGCTTAGGTCGCGGCTTGGGCACACCGTCATAACGTCGCTGTGCGGCGATGTCAACTTGAAGTCTGGTCGCGATCTCGTCGACGTTGTCGTCCTGTGGATCGGCGATTTAATGGCTGCGTCGTCGTCACCCACCGTCGGCGATGAAGAATCTTCGTGTTTTCGCCGTGAAAAAACCTCGCCTCCAAAGGTTGCTCTGTTCAGTTTCCCCTGCGCGGGCTTGGGGACCTTCAGCGCACACTCTCATTGTAGTTACTGCCTGGTGAAGCAAAGCGAGCCCTGTACAGCGATGGAGACCTGAACTGACGGCTTGGTGGCGCAATCTCACCGCGACGCAGATAGTTGTCGATTCCTTGCTGTCGTTCTTGAGGACGGGAAAGAGAGCCAAGCAATCACGCTGGTCCAGACCCAAACACAAAATTGCTTTATTCAAATCACCCACCTGCTGAGCATCAGCTTAGAGGCCGCTAAGAGAGTGAACATACCCCTCCTTTTTTCCTTCATTCTTTTAGGGATGTTGAGGGGCTAACACATACCTCTTGTGTACTTCTCAACATGGAATTATTAGAGTAATTATTGTTCAGGACAAACCTGCAGGTTGTAACAGATTGTTTATATAGTGTTGGACAATGTGTATTCCCGTATGCATTCACCGCGAGTTATAATAAACTTCTCTTAGTGTGCGTAGATGTTTGAATGCCTCGAACATTGCAGACAATAAATTAACCCACAAGCTTAGCGCTTTACTCAACACGAGCTTAGTGGGATCTTACTCTAGAACGTATGCTGTGGTAGAAGCTGGTGACTTAGGCTGGGAGACAGGATACCTGGATTCCATCGCTATCCCTCCTCTATCCCACAGCAACGACCCTAGTGGTTAGCGCGTGCGGCACAGTTCAAATATTCGTTTGCATCAGTAAGTGCTTCCGGGGTCTTGATTGGGACTGACCCACTTGAATGGAAGTTGAAGACGGAAAGCCACAGCTCCTGAAGCAGTGGCATTCAGCACTTACATTGTCGGTCGCGGTGATTACTTGGTTGTCCAATGCAGCATGCTAGAAAGTTCACCTGCAAAGTTAACAGTGAGATTGAATCATGTTTGTGGATGTATAAGGTGTATCAGACAGGACTTGCTTTACCTGCCGTTGCCAAAGGCCTCGTGATGATTCCAAACAGAACCGAGAGACAATATCCGGTCCAATGTCAAGTCATTTGCGCACCGAACGAGATATAATGTGGTGTATTTGCTCTTAGCCTTTGTACAGGGATTCGTAAAAGCACTAAGCTCTGAACAAAACAGTCACTTTCCGCTTCGTCGCGGCATTGCTTAGGGCGCACACTACAGTGCCCAAGCATGTGGT
Organism: Amblyomma maculatum; assembly: GCF_055883805.1. Taxonomy (NCBI): domain Eukaryota; kingdom Metazoa; phylum Arthropoda; class Arachnida; order Ixodida; family Ixodidae; genus Amblyomma; species Amblyomma maculatum. The sequence goes on from NC_139352.1 coordinate 104,226,805, forward strand.
ATCGAATTACTGACGAGCCAGTCCTATTGTTTATTTATTTTATTTTTTATAGACATAATGCGAACCGTGGTTAGGTCCAAGCAGGTAGGGCAATATACATAGCAAAGAAGCAAGCAGATAAAATTATACACAACAAAGCAATATACAGCATAAACGCACTTACAACATAGAGTTTGCAATGTAATAAAACCAAGACACTTACAAAGAACTTTGAGGTGTAAGACAAAAAAAAAAAATAAAAATAAATATATAGACATATACAAGATATATACAAATATATATACACATTTTATGCATATGCATATACATATGCACATACACACATATATATATACATATATATATATACAAACAGCGAGGAGCCTGCGGTCAATAAACCTTGTTTTTCAGAAAGAGCCAAAAGGCACGCCACAAAATTCAAGAACGCGCGCGGCTAGTTCATAGAAGTGACCTGCGCAAACTGTTACACTCAGCGATGGTGCGGGGAAAAAAAGAAAACTTATACAAGTTGGTTCGAGCAAAATAAGGAGAAAATAATTCTGTATGGTAGTATCGAGTGTTTCTGGCTGGTTGAGGAATAAAATATTTGGACGAGTCAAGTCCTAGTTTATTGGTTAGTAACAAGGAAAAAAATTCTAAACGAAAGTTTTTTCTCCGATCGTGAATTTGTATTAATTCGGAAGGGGAATCTGATTTCAAAAATTTCGAGAACACGAATCTCACAGCTTTTCTTTGAACTTTTTAAAGCTTTTTTATATTTGATGTAGTGTACGGATCCCACACTATGCGGGCATATTCAAGCTTAGGCCTGATTAAAGAAAGATAGCCAAGACGTTTTACATCAGATGGGGAAATTCGGGTTTTATGCCTGAGGAAACACAGTGTTCTAAATGCTCCTCTACAAATATTGTCAATATGTGTATTCCAGGTTAGGTCACTTGTAATTGTCACGCCTATGTGTTTCACAGCAGTTACTCCCATCAGCTCAGCAGACCCAAGTTTATAAGTATATTTTATGGGATGCTTTTTACGTGCTATGCGGATAGAAACAGTTTTCTCCTGATTTAGCACCATGCCCCAACGGTTGCACCAGTTTACAATATTGGCAAAAGTAGTATTCAGGTCGTTTTAGTGTTGAGTATTAGAGATTTCCGGAATTAATATGCAATCACCGCCATACAGCCGGATGTGAACACCAGTGGACACTTTATCTACAATGTCATTAATATATAACAAAAAGAGTAATGGCCCCGGGACGCTTGCTTAGGGCACACCGGACGTGACGGGAAGAGAGCCCGACTGATGCCCGCCAAAAGCAACGTATTGCTGTCGGTTAGTGAGATAGTCACATATCCATGAAATAAAGATCTGTGGGAGACCAACCCATTGTAATTTGGTTATTAGCCTATTATGAGGAACTACATCAAAAGCTTTCCTAAAGTCTAAAAATATTGAATCAATTTGGCCGTTATGGCCAAGGACTGAAGCAAAAGACTGGACAGCGGATACAAGTTGCGTCACAGTAGAATATCCTTTGCGAAATCCGTGTTGGCAGTTAGCTAGTATAGAATTATGTCCTAAAAAGTCATGAATTTCAATGGCAATAACATGTTCCATAGGTTTGCTACACGATTAAAGTAATGAAATGGGACGGTAGTTTTTTAATGCCCGGCGGTCGCCTTGCTTAAAATTGGGTATTACTGGTGCTGTCTTCCAGTCACCCGGTACTTTCCCTGGCAATAGAGACGTGCGAAAAATAATAAAGAGTAACTTTGCAAGTCGTTCAGCATATCTTCGAAGGAACCTGTTTAGTATATCGTCAGGACAAGGGGTGGTTTTAGTTTTTAAGTTAAACAGCATAGGATATACACCGTTATAAGTTTTGAAGTTAACCTCAGACGGATGCGCGCAAGTGGGGCTAATCTGGGTGGCCCCGAGACAGAAAAAACACTGCGGAAATATTTGTTGAAAAAGTGACGATAGCCCTTTTATCACTGATAATTTCATCATCAACTATTACTTCAGATACGGGTTGTTTTATATCGCTGATGTATCCCCAAATTTTGTTCTGGTCAGTTTTCAAGAAGTTTGGCGGAGTTGTTTTAAAGTAAAAATCTTTAGATGTGTGTACCGCTTTCGCGAGGGCATTTTTAAGTTCAAGGATCAAGTTAGATTGCAGACGTTTCTTCTTTAGTCGTTTTATTTTTCGTTTTAGATGGATATTCTGTCGATCCATCCAGGGAGTAACTTTATTAGTCTTTTTTTTTTTTTTAGTGGGCACAAATGTGTCCAGACAATAATGACATATTCCTTTAAACGCATTCCAAAGGGCACAGGCATCCTTGCCATCAAAGTGATGTATTATGTGGGCGTCATCGGCGCGGGTGTAGTCTTTTTATGTCCGCAATTGCTGCTGTTTGGGAGCGGTGTGTTTATGAATGGGTATTGAAATGCTCACGAGATTGTTTGTGACCAGAAAGTCCTTGCTCAACCGATACAGTGCAATCAGAAAATGCGCGAGGTATAAATGCCAAGTGTAAAATGGAACTAGCGGTGCGCGATACGCCGGTAGTCTGGCGAACGACCTGAGCTAAGTCGTCTATGAACATGATATTGTAAACTGCATTCGCATGCTTATTGGACCCTTTGCATTGTTCAAGGCTCTCCCAGTCAATACTAGGAAGACTCAGATCGCCCATCAATAGTAATTTACATTTCTTGTATTTTGACATGTGCGTCTGTAACATATCCAGGCAGTCACTGGTGACATCAGGGGGCCTATAGAGAGCGTACAGAATACATCCATGACCCCAACCTGACAGTCTCAAACACAGGAACTCAAGGCCAGGAACATCTTCAACGATGGTGGCTCTTCTTGTTTTTTGACTTTGACGGCCACGCCACCACCTCTTGAGGGCCTGTCGTTTCGGAACACTTTGTAGAAGGATGGAAAAATCGCATCATTGCCAATATGTATATGCAACAAGGTCTCAGTTATATCAAGCATAGGATTTCAAGTTCATCGGTTTTGTTGACAACGCTTCGAGCGTTAGGGTTAATTATTATCGGGTGTTTTTCTTGCACTAAAGCATGGTTTACTGCCTCGAGTAGACTTATTTAGTAAACTTTGACGCTTGGAAGACGGCGCTGATAAGAATCTTGAGATTAGGTGTGACTTGCTTTTGCCTGCGCTTATTGGCGCCTCCTGGGAGAGACTGCTTTTCCTCGTTTCTTACAAGTGGTACGTTATCGTTCAGTTCATCGCTCCAGACGTACGCTCTGCTGTAAACAGTGCACGCAAACGCGTGCACTGTTTGGGATCCACACACTAAAACTAACATTAATGTTCTCGAAAGAATTCAACGCAAGGCTGTTCGGTTTATATTTTCTAAATATCGCAGCACTGACTCACCATCTACCATAATGCTTAAACATCATACAGTCCCTTGAATCTCGGCGCAGAATACACAGGCTAAAATTCCTCTTTCTACTAAAAAATAATAAATTATCAATGGCTCCTGATTTGTATCTTAAACCGGCATCGTCTAGGGCAACAAGAAATACGCACACCGAATCACTAACACCTTACTTTCCCAGAACTAACATTTTCAAATTTTCTTTTTTTCCGCGCGCCATAACCGAATGGAATAACCTGCCATTATCATCCCTTCAAGACTTTGATTCCTTAGAAAATGCCGTGGATTGATTTGCTGTCTTGCTTGTACTCGTGTATATTTTATGTTCATGTTATTGCACTTTATGCTTTTCTGTTTTCTTTTGGAATTATTGCCCCTCCTGCCAGGACCCTTCACTGGGTCTGCAGTATGAATAAATAAATAAATAAATAAATAAATAAATGTACAACTTAGTAGCGACCATCGAAACTTTGTTACATTGATCACGGTTTGGTTTCGGACTGTCCCATAGCTTTTTTCTTATAGCTCTGGTTTTTCGGCAAATCTTCACCAACAGAGAAAGAGCTGTTTTTATGTTTGAATCCTTTCTTTTATATTTCAGTATTCTGCTGTGAATCCATTACCTTAAAACTAACTGGCCTAACTTTGTCTGTTTCTGGTTTTCCCAAACGATGAATTCGTTCTATGGCAACTTTGGTGTGCCCAAGAGTTCTTTTAAATATGTATTCACAGACAGCGCTTTCCAGCGTTTCTATCGTTTCGTCCTAGTCCTCCAGTAGGCCAAAAGCAATCAAGTTCAATTGCCTGCCACGATCTTCTAGGTCATCAATCTTTTTCTCTAGGATTCGAACGAGATTTTTTAAAGAATTAAGCTGATCATTGCAGGCATCCACCTTGGCCTCTAAGCCCGATATGGCATCTATTTTCTCCTCTATATCAGTCAGTCGCTTTTATTTTATTTTTTTGATGTTGGTTGCAATATCTTTCAGCTGTTTTGTAATCTGTACTAATTCGGGAGCAGGGTTTAGTTCAACATCTCCAGAAAGTAACAGTAATTTTCTTAGGAACACAGCAAATTCAAACAACTGAGAACAGAGGTGCGAGCACGGCAGCACAATTAAGAAGGAATCGCTCGAGCGAATGCGTTTTCCGTAACGTTTTCTCACCTGCGGGATACACAGACACGGGTTCTAGCGGTACATCTCGGTGGTACCGCCATGCCCTATGGCCGCGCCGCATCGCGGAAGGCAATATATAGGGGAGCAGTTTCGGGGCGTCGTCCACGGATCATGCGCACTTACCACGGAGCGCGTAGCCGCTCAGGTGGAAACGGTGGTTATCCCAGGTTGAACACGTGGATGGTCATCCATGATATGCAGCGTGATGGGGCTGGCAGGTCCGGCGATTGTGCTCAGCAGCACTCCGAGCCAAATCTGCGGGGTACACAGAAACGGGTTGTAGCGGCACATCTCGGTGGTGCCGCCGTGCCCTATTTGATGGAGGCGAAAAGCAAGGCGGCCGTGTACTGTGCGATGTCAGCGCTCGTTAAAGAAACCTAGGGGGTCAAAATTTCCTGTCTGCACTATGGCGTAATCTTTGTGCCTCTGTACTGGGAGCTGTTGCGGAGGCCCGTTCGATGTGCCGAGTGCTCAGAGACCTAAGATATTTGCGGGTGGGCCTCAAGCAAAATTACTGTATACGGCGTCATAGTTTATATATTTATTTTTACCTACCATGACCTTTCTTCATATCACTAACCTCTTTTATTTCCTGTACCGTTTCTTTGTTATATCTTTATTTCCGTGGTTACAGTTCAGGCGCTTCAGATATGAGATAGCAGAAGCCGGGGCTGCCAAACATCGCCGAACATCGCTACCTTCCTTTTGTATATAAAAAAAAACACTACTACTACTACTACTACTACTACTACTACTACTACTACTACTACTACTATTGCTACTACTACTACTACTAAGACTATTATGGCCTCTGTAATAACCGGAGTTTTTTTCGGGACGTTATACACTATAAAACAAAGCTGACTGAGTGCTGGCTTCGAAGCGCAGTGCCGAAAGGCGCAAAACTATTTTATTTGCCAGTGTAAGCTTCAAACACGCTGTGAGAGAGGAGACAAATGCCATAACAAAAAATTGTAGAGGTTCTTTGAACCCCTATGTTTTTGTTGTTGTGGCGGTAGGAAAAAGAAAAAGAAAATGCACGGGCCTGCTACTGGCTCTGTAGCTGAGCAACCTATGCTGCCTCTATTGCTATTTAACATAGCAATGATAAATTTAGCAAAAAAACTGTTGACCCGCAATGATATTGGCTTCACTTTATACGCGGACGACATCACCATCTGGGCTACTCAGTGATCCTTGGCGTAAAAAGAAGCTCTGCAAGCCGCTATAGACCTAGTCGAGGAATTTGCCGGGGAGAGCGGTCTTCAATGCTCCCCAGAAAAATCGGAACTTATCAGGCTACACAGAAGAAATTAGAAGTCCCCAGGAGAAATTCAGATCTCTCTAGGAGACCAGACAATTCAAGAGAAGGACAAAATCAGAGTTTTGGGGCTGTGGTTGCAAAGCAATTTCAGAGTGGATTATACAATCGAAACACTCAAAACCACAGTCAACCAAATTTCCAGAATGGTTAGAAGGGTGACCTGGCACCTGAAAGGGATGAGGGAGGAGGACACCCTCCGCCTTGTACAAGCCCTAGTCGTTAGCAGGATTACCTACGGGCTCCCATATCACGAAATTAGAATCACTGATAAAAGGGCCATTGACACTATCATGAGAGGAGCCTATAAAACGGCCCTAAACTTCCCGCCAACAACATCAACGGAACGTCTTTGGGCACTAGGAGTGCACAACAACTTCGAGGAGCTCAAGGAGGCGGTTCTAGAGAGTCAGAAACAACGCCTAGCAACAACCACGGCCGCTCGATGGAAGCGCACTAGGTGCGGCCTGCTACGTCGCCCGATACCGGCGGGAGGCGCCTACTTCCCGTCGCCACTGCCGCGGCGCCACCGTTCAGGGACAGCCGCGCGCGGAGAGCTGCGCCTGGCTGCGCTTTCAGGGAGGCGTCGGCGTGGTAGAAGCCTTTTATTTTAAGGATATAAGAGCTCCGCTTCACACAATTTGCCAACACGAATTAGTATATACTGCCATGTCTAGTGTGACCATGTCAGCACTTAGCGCTTGCTCGGCAACGATGTATACGGTGGGTCAGGGCCACTCGATTGGAAAGCTCGCATTACCGTGATGTTGCATTCGGATCAAGTTGTTTGTTACATGAAATTCTCACCCGGCTATGAACAACTCCAAGCAGTTCAGCTGCCATGGTAGCCTAATGCATAACCACTTAACTATGTCGCGTGTGTCATTTTCCGTGTGTCATTTTCTATTCTATCTATTCTAACTATTTTCTAACTATTCCGTGTGTCATTTTCATACCATTTACTCATTCCTGCATACAACTTTTATACACAAATTAATGTCAACCTGTTATAAGCTGACAGCGCTAACCAATAAAAATATATTGTCCTACTGTGAACAACCTCTGTGAAAATGCGACATGTAACCAACCTTTCTATCTTATTCTGACAAATGTTACGTTGGAAATATGAAGATGTTTATTAGGTTAAATCTACATGATAACCTGGGATCTTCGACTCAGTTGGAGACCTTAAACTTTTTACTCCAGAAGGCTATCCGTTATGGCTTCCCGCATTTTGCACGACCGAACTAAGCGCGCTTCATAGAGCCGGTCTGCCTCAAGCTTGCTACGTATATGCGCCGAAAGTGTTTATTACTATTTTTATTGGCTTCTCGCAAACCCGTACAATTTTTGCTGGTTTGTAATTTTTGAATGGAAGAACGCGCATCGAGTGTTCCTGTTGTGAAACTCTTAGCAGCGATCTCAACAATGTTCACGCTTCAGAGCGCAACTGCAGCCGAGATTCAGCGAGCAGCCGAGTACGCTTATTATATGGCCACACAAAAAAGGAAGAAAATTACCAATCGCAGATGGAAAAAAACCTTTCATGAGAGCGGTTTATGCCATAGCCAAAATGTCGCTCGACTGTTGAGTTGACATTTCCAGCTCAGCTCGCTATCAGTGGGTGCCGCAACTTAACAATATCTTTCATAGCGCCTCAGCATGGGCACGATCATTGTTTTCATAGAATAGCTGCGGGTACTGTGTACAGTGAGAAAACAATGATGAAATCAAAAGTTTACACAGCTTGCTACTTTGCCGGACCTCTTAAGACTTCATCATCCTGCTAATGAAGGTGCTCGTAAGCTGGCTAAGCTTGATTACTTCCTTTGTGGGGTACATAAAGCCTCCATTGTCCTTGGTTTTCATCAACCTGTAACTGGTTCATTTGACTCATATTTCCTGCAACAGGGTTTTGCACGACTGACATGTCGCCTCAAAACCATTACCAAATATCGCATAAATTAAGCAACAACCTGGTAGTGATAAACAAAACTTGGGGTTCCTAAATCTCCTTGCAGCAGAGCCTCGTTAGAGTACCCGCTCTTTGCTACCTGCTTATTCACCGTATCCCGTAATTGCTGCCTCTGTCGCCTATCATTAGAATGCAGCCTTAAGCCACCGCATTATATGAAATAACACCCTACACATAGCTATATAAAGCCCCTCTTTACTGAAGTCGTACGAACGTGCCCTATAGGAGTATAGGGTGCCTGACTTGGGATCTAAGGGTCCCACTTTCAATAATTCCCATTTCACCCTTACATCTTATTGACTCTCTCTGATTTGGCAGCTCCTGCCACATTGAACATGTCATGTGTTCTCATTGCGCCAAAGGTGTCTGGCCATATCACCAACGAACGTGCCTCTTACCAGAGAGGTATTTTTCCGACTTTCCGCCGACAGAGCGGGCGGCGGATTTTCTGTGGAACGTGGCTTTTCAGTTTATCGCGTCGACACAGTCTCAGGAGCATAAACAGATGTTGTATGCACAGGCTCCTTTGCTTGCAAGGCCACTCAGACTAGCGCGGCAAAATTTAGAACAAATTTTATGCTTATATTTAAAAAAAAAAAACGCTTCGTACCGTTTTCTGACATGTCCTCGCAACATAACCTGGGAGAAAAGCTTCTGGTGCTACTTCATCGTGTTCATCTGCTTCACAACACATCGTTAAAAATCCTAGTTCACTGGCCAGCTCCCTGGTAAACAAATAGGTTAAACAACGTGACGGGAACACAGGAAAAGAGGACGACACAACTAGCGCGGTTGTGCCGTCCTCTTCTCCTGTGTTCCCGTCACGTTGTTTGCACTGTTAACCTATAATTAATCACCAACAAGTCCAATCTGCTGTCCCTTCTAGAAAATTCAATGGCAGCTGATAGGGTATTATGTTTCAGCATCTGAACTTTTTAACCTCAGCGCCGCTTTCATTTCCGAGGAAGCGAGTGCATTTCCACTCTTCGCTACTGCCTTTGTCTGAAGCGAGCTCAGCAGATAAAATTTGAGGGTCGCTTAGATGTCTCTTAAGCGGAGGACGGCGAAAGCCTACCCTTGTCCTATCATTTGCCTCTCATAGTTTGTCACAGTTCGTCATTTCAAGTCATCGTTTCACATATTGGTCGTTTCCCAGTCATGATGAGTCTGCCTGCGTATTCATTGTAGCCCTTACCAATCATAACTAAGCAGATTACTCATTTCGAATCAGCAGTGGTCATTACATGTCATCCTTTCACATATTGGTCATTTCGCAGTCATTAGCAGTAAGGATGAGTCATGTCTAGTTATTATAGTCATTACCACACATCGCTAAGCACTTGTACTCATTTCTAATCAATTGCGGTCATTACAAATCATTTTAGTCATTATTAACCATTATTAGTCATTAGCATTAGTCATTACCTCTATCAATGTCTATTTAGAACTTTTATTGATTACCTATCACCATCAATCATTTTCATTCTTAATCTCCCTCCTTGCACGTCCGCTTTTGCGACTGACACACCAGTGCACCGATGCGACGCACAGATTACAGCCACAGCTTCTGCGCACAGATTTTCGCTCCGTCAGCCTAGAGCGGCTTTCGCCTTAAAAAAGAAACGCATCCTGTAGTAGTTGCGCGCCTACTTGTCTTGTGCGCCACGCCCCTCAGTGATAACGGCTATATATGCCGCAGCGCCGCATGCTGCTGCGCACTTCGCCCTGGCTTATCACGGATAGCGCCCAGCTCTGCTGGCGCTCGCCGGTAACTTGTTTCTGGGAATAAAGAAATTCCCACCGCGTGCTTCACGGCTGCTGTCTTCGTTTCCTGCCTCCACGGAAAAACACCACATAATGGCGACGAGAATCAACGCATCGACTGCGGGACCCTGGAGCTAAGCCCTGGTGCCGATACTGCAAGATGGCCTCCCAGCGCGGACTAATGGAACCTTTTGATGACTCGACGAGTGACTGGACGTCATACGACGAACGCCTCGCATCGTACTTAAAGGCGAACAAGGTTCCGGACGACCTTCAAGTCGACGTATTCGTGAGTCTCATCGGTCCCAAAACTTACCAACTCTTAAAGTCTTTGACTGCTCCTGACAAGCCTACTTCGAAGTCACTAACCGAGTTGAGGGAAATTTTGAGCAAGCATCTGTCACCGAAGCCATCCGTTATTGCTGAGAGAGCGAAGTTTTATCGCGCCGTGCAGCGTGAAGCGCAGACGATTGCCCAGTTTGTGGAAGATATACGCAGGCTGGCTCAAACTTGCGAATTTGGCTCTTTTCTGGACGATGCGCTTCGCGACAAATTTGTCTGTGGCTTACAGCGAATTGACATTCAGAGGCAGCTGTTTGTTGAGCACAAGCACCTAACATTTCAGAAGGCAATTGACCGTGCTTTGGCCGCCGAGGCTGCAATGAGCAATGCAGCGACAGCACATGACTTATCGGATAGCGCTGAAAATGTTCACCGAATGCAGGGTGGGAAACAGAAACCTAAGTACGCTAGCAAAAGTGGCAAATCCCAGCCGTGTTATCGTTGTGGTTCTTTCAAGCATGATGCACAAGCATGCCCGCACGTACGAGCTACTTGCTTCGAATGCAACCGACAAGGGCACATACGAAGAATGTGCAAAGCTAGAACAGAACAGAAAAAACAGAAGCAGTGCATGCGCACGCTCGAGTGCAAGGCTCAGCTCGACCTGACTAAGCTAAATAGTGTCGACGTGTCCAGAACGTCACCCATAATGGTTGGAGTGAATGTAGAAGGAACTACGATACGAATGGAGCTTGACACAGGAGCAGCAGTGTCGGTTATGTCGCACCATCAGGCTAAAGAGTGCTTTCCCGGTATCCGTTTGCAACGTACAACAATGCAATTGAAGACATACACAGGGGAAACTGTAAAACCTGTTGGCGTAATGGATGTGCTCGTCCGCCACAACAACCAAGAGGCACGTCTGCCGCTGTACATTCTTCCGCAAAACGGGACACCGCTCTTGGGTCGCAACTGGCTACAGCATATCAGACTAGACTGGAGTGGAACTCAAGGTCTTTGTAAGGTGTCCGCTACACCAGGCAGTCCGCCGGCAGCATTGGAAGCGCTGCTACGGAGAAACGCAGACTTGTTCAGTGACGAGCTAGGAACCATACAGGGAGAAAAGGCAAGTCTCCAGTTCAAAGATGACCAAATACCACGTTTTCTGAAAGCACGAAGTGTACCTTTCGCTCTTGTGGAACGGATAGAGGCAGAGCTAGAAAAGCTCGAAAGGTTGAGAATCATTTCTCGCGTCGCCAGTAGCAGGTACGCTACACCAATTGTTCCTGTGATAAAGCGTGACGGATCAATTAGAATTTGTGGCGATTACAAGCTCACTTTAAATCCGATTCTAGACGTCGAGACATACCCGCTTCCTAGGTTGGATGAGCTTTTGGCAGCATTAGCCGGAGGTCAGAAATTCTCGAAAATTGATCTCAATCGGGCTTATCAACAAGTCGAGATGGACGAGGAGTCAAAAGCCTACCTAACCTTGAACACGCACAAGGGCCTGTATGTTGTTAACCGGTTGCCTTTTGGCATCGCCTCAGCACCGGCGATCTTTCAGAAAATCATGGACAATATATTGAAAGGACTTGAAGGCGTTACTTGTTACATCGACGACATAATGGTCACCGGAAAGACTGAAGAGAAGCATCTAAGAAATTTAGAGGCAGTATTGAAAAGATTGTCTGAGAGAGGCATCAAAATAAAGAAGGAAAAATGTGAATTTTTCAAAGACAAGCTGCAGTACTTGGGACATGTCATTAGCGCTCACGGAATTGAGCCGGCTACTGACAAGCTAGAAGCTATAGCACAGGCTCCGCGTCCTACAGACAAGCAGCAATTGCGTTCGCTGCTGGGCTTGATCAACTACTACGGGAAGTTTGTTCCTAACCTGTCAAGAGTTGTTTTGCCCCTCAACAGGTTGCTACGCCTCAATGCTTCCTGGTCCTGGAATGACGAGTGCGAAGAAGCCTTCTCGAACATCAAGGAGCTGCTGTCCCAGCCACCAGTTCTCACTCACTACGACCCCGGTGCGCCCCTGCAGCTGTCGTGTGATGCATCGGCATACGGTATAGGAGCTGTCATCTCTCATGTGCAGCCAAACGGTCAGTGTCATCCTGTGGCGTACGCATCTCGCACCTTATCTGCAGCAGAAGTCAATTATAGTCAGCTAGAAAAAGAGGCACTAGCTTTAGTTTTTGGCGCGAAACGCTTCCACTACTACCTCTTTGGTCGTTCTTTTGTTTTAGTTACGGACCACAAGCCCTTGCAGACAATTTTTGGTCCCAAAACGGGCATACCAACTATCGCCGCAGCACGACTGCAACGCTGGGCTTTAGTTTTGTCAGCTTACAACTTCACTCTGAAGTATAAGCCGTCGTGTCAAAACGCCGACGCAGACTGCTTATCTCGACTGCCTCTGCAAAGTGAAAGCGAAGAATGCTCGGATGATCAATTTTATCTCCTACGCTTGCAGTCCTTGCCAATCAACTATCGTGACATTGCATGCGAAACGTCCAGAGATCCGATCCTTAGACGCGTCATGCAGCACGTAATGAACGGGTGGCCTGAGCGCGTTGACAGTGAAGAAATGAAACAGTTTTTTCACAGACGCTGTGAACTTTCGTCACAGCTAGGATGTCTCGTTCTTGGTATGCGTGTCGTTATTCCTGCTAAACACCAGCCTCAGATTCTCGATGAATTGCATCAGGGACACCCTGGAATCGTGAAAATGAAAGAGCTAGCGCGCTGTTACGTCTGGTGGCCAGGAATTGACCGCGACATTGAGACTAAAGTCCGTTCGTGCAATGCTTGTTTAACGCAAAGCGCAATGCCTTGTCCTGCCCCTTTGCACCCATGGGCATGGCCAACCAAACCATGGCAGCGCCTGCACATCGATTTTGCTGGACCTTTCAAGGGAACCATGTTCTTGGTGGTTGTTGACGCTCACTCCAAGTGGCCGGAGTTGTGCCAGATGCGCGACACATCTGCGGAAAGCACAGTCAATCGACTCCACGAACACTTCTGCAGGTTTGGTTACCCTGAAGTCTTGGTATCTGATAATGGGCCGCAATTTACCTCAGCGGTGTTTTCAGAGTATCTTAAGAGCATTGGCACGCGGCATGTACGAACATCAGCCTACCATCCTAGTAGTAATGGACAAGCTGAACGATTTGTCCAAACTTTGAAAGTGGCACTACGGAAAAGTACTGCTGCAAGTTTAACCACAACATTGGGAGAGTTTTTGTTGTCTTACGGAAACACCCCACACCGGACGACGGGCGAGGCGCCGGCTACTCTTCTGCTCAACAGGCGACTGCGCACCCGGCTGGACGCAGTCAAGCCCTCGCTGCAGCAGACTGTTTCGACAAGGCAGTCCGTGCAGATTGTGTGTCGCAAGAAGCGCACACGTGAATTTTCTGTTGGTGACAGTGTCCTAGTGAGCAATTTTAGGCGGGGTGAAAATTGGTTGCCTGCTGTCGTGTTAGAGCGAACGGGACCTGTTTCGTACCGACTTCAAGTGGAAACCGGTCAAGGAGTGTTCATCTGGAAGCGCCACCAGAACCACATCATTCAGGCCGTGGGCTTGGACTCTCGCTACACTCCTGAAGAGCAGGGTAACTCTGAGCAGCCACGTTCAGCGACGATGCCGGTTCTGCCAACTTCGTCCCGTCCTCCATCCACGACACAACGGCGGTATCCGGAAAGGCAGCGCCGCCCTCCAGACCGCTATGTGCCTTGAACTAGTCTGTGGTGATTTTTCTTTATTGACTGTACGCACCCTATTCAAATAAGACTGGGGGAGTGTAGTAGTTGCGCGCCTACTTGTCTTGTGCGCCACGCCCCTCAGTGACAACGGCTATATATGCCGCAGCGCCGCGTGCTGCTTGCGAACTTCGCCCTGGCTTATCACGGATAGCGCCCAGCTCTGCTGGCGCTCGCCGGTAACTTGTTTCTGGGAATACAGAAATTCCCACCGCGTGCTTCACGGCTGCTGTCTTCGTTTCCTGCCTGCACGGAAAAACACCACACATCCCGTCTCAACGTTAACGTGCTTGCACACACGCACACTAAAAAGTTTGCGTTTACCACGCAGACACGAGGCGAACGCGTCCAGAAAGGAAGAAAACCGCACGCTCGGATCCGGCGACCCCGGCGGCGACGTGTCCCCGAACAGTGGCGCCCTCAGCAGAAATAGCGGGCGAAACTGTAAACTCCCCAAGGACGCGCTTGCCCATTGACGGCGGCGCGACGCAGCAGGCCGCACCCAGTGCGCTTCCATCGAGCGGCCGTGCAACAACGCAGGCGGGTAGGGAAATCCTGTCAAAACTAGGGCTATGGCAGGCACTAAGAACTTTTGAGATCAAATCACAAATTCCGACATCCACAAGAAACATCTATGTGAACCCGATACCCAAGCACATGCACCATGAGTTACAGAAGGGTCGAAGGAAAGCCAGAGTGAAATCATTGGAAAAACAATTGTCTAAAGACGCGGAAGTTGTCTACGTGGACATAGGGGCTTACGGCGAGCCTGGCAAGTTCACAATAGCTGCAGTTGACCACCAGAAGAGGCCAATTATTCAGGCTTCGATCTATGCCAAGGATCCTGCGGAAGCGGAATCACTGGCAATAGCCGTCACCATAAAAACACAAGACCACCAAAAGAAGTAATCACACGTAGTGACACACTCCCAACCAGCCTGCAGGGACTACCTGGCCGGAAAACCTCACAGAAGAGCGTGTGCAATATTATGTTCCATCTCCCAGACGCACACAATTACATGGACACCTGTACACGAAGGCACCTGGACACAAAACCGGACCGTCCCAACCAGTGAGAGCCTGAAACTCAACATCTACCTGGAAGGAATGCCCATCCCTGAAAAGACAAAAATAAGAATATTAGGTATGTGGGTTCAATCGAACCAACGCAGTAGTCACACTTTTACCATGCTCAAAACTACAACGCTACAAGTGACACGCATGATCACCCGCATCACCAACAGGCGGCATGGCATGCGAGAAGAGGACACACTAAAACTAGTTAGAAACCTGGTAGTGAGCCGAATTATGTACAGCCTGCCCTACCAGTGCCTCAACAAGAGTGAAATACAACAAGCTGACGCCCTGCTACGCAAAGCGTATAAGACGGCGCTCCGATTACCGCGCAACACGTCTACAGAAAAGCTCATGGCGCTTGGATTGCAAAACACATTCGAAGAACTACGCGAGGCGCAGCTTGAGTCGCAAAAACTCAGGCTGCTGCAGACAACGACTGGAAGAGCGCTTTTACAGAGACTCGGATACTGTGAGCAGATGCGAGAAATAGCGAGGACGGTAACGATCCCCGACGAACTTCGCAAGTCCCTCAAGGTAGCTCCAATCCCGAGAAACATGGACCCTAACCTCCACCAATGTAGAAGAGAAGCAAGGGCCAATTTTATTCAAAAAACATACGCTCCTGAAGACACGACTGTGTATGCAGACGCGTCCTCGAGAGGAGGACAGAACAAAATTGCAGTGGCCACGGTGGTCAATTCGTCTCTACGCGAAGTGACCAGCGCCTCTATCCGACACTGCACAGCAGCAGAGGCCGAGGAAGTAGCCATTTCTCTAGCGGTGGCGGAGGGCTATAGAGCTGGGCGGTCGCTAACGATACTCACGGACTCTCAAACAGCCTGTCGAAATTTCATGAATGGTAGGATTGGTCGTCACGCGCTTCGTATACTCCTCGAAGCGAGCGACAGATTTAAAAACCACGAAGAAAACAAGACCAGACACAAAATTATATGGGTACCGGGGCACAGGGGGGTGGCAGGGAACCAAGAGGCTGACAGGATAGCTCGAGCATACACTACTTTCCGAGCATCCGACGGGTCCGCGGAACTTTTGCCAGCACCCAAGGCATACTCGGCCATACTAGAAAACTATAGAGGAAGAAGAATGCGATATCCCCCACCGCACAGTTCTCTCACCAGAGAGGAAACTGTCATATGGAGACAATTACAGACGGGTTCATACCGAAACCTACACGTACTAAACAAAATGCACCCTACCTTATACGCTGACAGATGTCCGTGGTGCTATGAAAAACCAACACTGTATCACATCACATGGGCATGTCAAAACATAGATGTGGTCCCCAAAATTCGAAACCCGAGTGCGGAGCAATGGGAGACTCTGCTGTCCAGCGACCGCTGCGAAGACCAGAAAGGTCTGGTACAGCGAGCCCAACGGGCGGCAGCAGCCAGCGGAGCCCTGGACTGAGGGCAACCGACCATTGTAAAAAGTGGACGAAGTCGACGGAGAAGACTCTTGTGGATACAACAAGCAGACATCTCTGAAGACGTCCAAAAACCGCCAAATAATATAGGACTAAATAAAGTTTTTCCTCCTCCTCCTCTCTCTCTGTGCTGCCTCGTGCGGACAGAAAAAAAAGAAGGTAGAGAAGAAAGAAAAAGAAGAGGAACAGAAAGAAAGACGCCCGCCGCGACAGCCGCCATCCACCTAAGCGATGGCGGGGGCTTTGACGGCCTACAACAGATAAACACTGTGGCAGGCCAGCCCCAGCCGCAAGCGGCGTCGAGCTACCTATCCCAGCCCCATCAGGGCCAGGCCCAACCACCAAAACGATAGTGCGATGAGGTGGAAGCCTTTATAGTGGTTGTTGTTGTGGCTGTAGGAAAAAGGAAAGAAATCGCACGGGCCTGCTACTCGCTCTGTAGCTGAGCCGCATCCGCTGCCTGATTTATTTATAGGAAATGAAAGGCGCGGTAACTGTCTCACTTGTTTTTCTGTGGACACCTCAACCGCGCCGTAAAGGTAGGGAGGAAGGTGGGAATGAAAGTGGAAAGAGAGAAAGAGAAGCCGTAGTGGAGGGTTACGGAGTAATTTCGACCACCTGGGGATCTTTAACGTGCGCTGACATCGCACAGCACACGGACGCCTCTTAGCTTCGCCTCCATCGAAACGCAGCTGCCGAGGTCGGGTTCGAACCCGGGTACTCCGGCACAGCAGTCGGCCGTCTTACCACAGCACCACCCTGGCGGGGCCACTGCCTCGTGCAGACAGAAGAGAAAATAGAGAAGAAAGTAAGGGAAGAGGGAGAGAAAGACGCGCGCCGCAGCAACAGCCGGCCGTCGTCCACCACTGAAGCGGTGGCGGGCGCAATGACGGCCTACAACATATAAACTACACTCGCAACAACCGACAGCACGCGACTACCTTTCCGCTTCGCCGCCGTTGAACGCGTCCACTGCCAGCCGGGTTTCAACCCGGGTACTCCGAAATATAGCCCAACGTCTTAACCACTGCGCTACCGTGGACAGGGTGATTTTTCCTTTTGGGCAGGTACTGGAGCGGATGGCTGGGGAATATATCGAACACCTGGGGATTTTCACGTGCTGCCGTGGTGGCGCAGTGCGCAGAACACTCGGAATTTTGCCCTAGCGCCAGCTGCTACATTTTCGCGCCACACGACTACCCATGCAACGTTATCTCTTGCACTTAGCATTATTTCCCGATTCCTTTCTTGTGGATTCCGTTTTGCATGCATGCCATCGGAAATTAAAGCTTTGTGTATTCGGAGCAAAAAATATAGGAGGATAAATATTGGCGGCAGTGCTCGCACTGAAATTCATTTCCCTATAAAAAATTAGAATCTAGCCTTATTCACCTTCTTACTTTTTGTCACATAGCAATAAAACAATAATCATTTACTAGACTCGAAATGCGGTTCCAGTATAGTCATCTTTATTGCTTTTCCAGCGAATTTTGGGAACGTAAGCTTACCGAAATTTGACTTCGAAAGGTATGCGCTGGTGAAAGGTTCTAACCTAAGCTCAGAACGTGGATACTTGAATTTGCCCTCTGTTCCTAGTCTACCCCACAGCAATGACATAATGTGGGCAGCAGTTCTTTGCGGGTGCGACACAGTTTCAAAGTTTTGTTTGTACGAGCAAGCGCCCGTGTGGTCTTGCTTTGGACTGATGCGCCCGAATGAAGTTGTACACGGCGAGGTACAGCGCGAGTAGTCATCGTTTAACACGCCTTGTCAGTCTGGGGCGATGTATTCGTGGTCCAATGCAGCGTGTTGGAAAGGTCATCTACGCGGTTCACACTGTGTTCAAATCATGTTCCTTAATGCAGGTTAGGGGGACACGGGTGTTTTCGACCCAAAATTCGCGAAAAAATTATGTTTTAGAAAATCTGATTTTCGAAATCAGTAGCTCTTCATCTACCTTTCTGCCGCTACCCCCTGCCCCACACCACCCCACCCCGTTTGAGGTTCCCACGCGGGCGATAGAAGCGCCACCGCATCGCGCTTACGTCACAGATCGGTGCTGGTCTATAGATCAGCACCGATCTGTGACGTAAGCTCGATGCGGTGGCGCCTCTATCGCCAGCGTGGTCCGACTGGGGGTGAAAAATAGGCTTAGCGCTCATAGGAATACATGGAAGCGAAGTATTCCAAAGCAGTTTTCTAATTTCACGGGTTATCTGTGATGTCGTTATTCGGTACAGAGCAACCATAAACGCGCTGGAATAGATCTTGGAAGTGTGAAATCTCATTACGGAGGCGAATTATTTTTAAAACGCCGCGAAACGTATGGGGGTGCGAGTTGAGAGGGCAACCAATTAAATACATGTAAACACAGCTTACCGCAACATTTTACTCGGTTCAGCAGCTTTGGAGTTTTTTCATTTTTTGGTGAACGTCTTGTACGACGCCCCGACGTCATGTTGCGTGACACACTACATTCTCTTGCAAGTAATCCAAGTCTGACGACTTGCAGGACCGCTCACAGCACGATAAACTGACCGCGCACTGTTGCAGACGACCATGCACCACCCGCTGTCGCTAGCAGACGTTCCGGAGCTGGAGACGGCCGCGGTGGGTATCGCCAGATACGCTGTCGTCTGCTGCAATGCGCAAATCTCGTTCGGTTTATATTGTTGTATGGCGTTTGACAACTGCTTTTTAAATGTAATTCTGTCTAGCACGTATCACTGGAGCGACAGTATTAGCAAGCTTATTTACCCTTTGCGGCAGCATATCACACTGTAAGCAAAACTGCGCGATTCGCTACACCCAGCTTGCCTTTTGGCGGTGTCTGGATTCGTAGCACAGGTTATTCGGGGAGTTTTAAAAGTACCCTGTCTCCATAATGACGTCCTGTTGGCAGTTTCTGGCCCTACGGGGTTGGGACGATGATCTAACGTCGCTGGCGGCGGGTGCTAGCCAGTCACCGAATTTTTATTTGTTGTAGGCCGTAATTGCACCCGCCACCGCTTCGGTGATGGTAGACGACGGCCGTTGATGCGGCACGCGTCTTTCTCTCCCTCTTCTTTTTTTTCTTCTTTATTTTCTCTTCTGTCCGCACGAGGCAGCGGAGGTGGCTCAGCTACAGAGCCAGTAGCAGGCCCGTGCATTTTCTTTTCCTTCTTCCTACAGCCACAACAACCACACCATACTTTATCCCACACTTCTTCAAAGCGCTGATCAACGTTTAAAGACCGGCCACCGCTTCTGATGCTCTGCGAAATGAGAAAAAAGTTCCGGTAAGTTGCGTTTACATGTATTTCTACGGGTCGCCCTCCCAACTCGCACCCCAACATGTTTCGCGGTAGTATTTTAAAAATACTTCGCCTCGGTAATGAACATTCATATTTTGACGATGTGTTCTAGGATGTTCATTGTTGCTTTGTACCGAATATCGACATCACAGGTGCCCTGTGAAATGAAAAAAACTGCTTTGAAATATTTCGATTTCATGTATTCCTATGGACGCTAAACCTATTTTTCACCCCCAGTCGGCTGCGGCGGCGCGAGCGCAGCCTTCGTTTGTAAACACGGTGTTGGTCTATAGCAATAACATGCGAATGAGTCCCGTGGTACGTAAAGTACCAAAGCGCGATTTGAACCACAAAATAATATTCATGCAAGGCGCACAAATATTCATAAATGCGCTTAAATGATTTCAGTAAAAATACTTTTAACTTGAGGACACGATAGCTTGTGAACGAGCTATATAATGATTCCGTCAAGGGATGCTGTTGTACGTCTGCCATCATGCCACTGGCATGACATAGGGAGCCGTTTGGTGAGAGAGCTAGCTCCTTCAACATGGCCTACTGATTTGGAATAAATTCAATGCCAAGTAAGAATCGCTAAAAGCATAACGAAGAGGCGTTACGCTTTTAGCGATTCTTGCTTGGCAACGAAGAGGCTTCGTGTGCTGTGCGATGTCAGCGCACGTTAAAGATCCCCAGGTGGTCGAAATTACTCCGTAGCCCTCCACTACGGCTCCCCTTTCTCTCTTTCCTCCTTCACTCCCACCTTCATCCCTACCCTTACGGCGTGGGTCAGGTGTCCACAGAAAACAAGTGAGACAGTTACTGCGCCTTTCCCTTCCTACAAATAAATAAATAAATCAGTTAAAAGCGTAACAATAGATCGCATACCGGGCGGGCCTTTTAGAGCGCAATTGGCCAGCATTCAGCACGATTCGTTCGGAAGGGAAATAACCCAAACTAATAAGTGCTTGCTCTTTTTCCCAGAATTACGCGACCGGACTTGTATACCCGAAAAATGTGCTTACGGTCGAGCAAAATGTCGGCGCACGACATTCGTCGCTTGGCAAATCTTTGCACAGCTGAAAAACACATTTAGACTGCGTACATAACGGAAGAAACATGTAGTTGGTCATCGGCGATCGAATATCGCATCACACTACGCGGGATCTTGACGGCGTTGCGAAAAACACCGATAGTTGTCACCAGACGTGACCAAATCCTCCGCACCATGCCACCTGCAGCGGAATGTTTTGCCAACCAAACGTCCTTCGTGACGTAGTCCAGGAGAGGTCTATTGCCTCCACCTTAACAGAAACCTGCGCAGGTTTCACAGACATATCGGAGAAAAATGCACATGTGGAATCCCATCGCAAGACATTGATTACATTACTTCATAACATAAGAAAATTTAGTTGGAAGTGGGAAGTTCATTACAACGTGAAACTGTCATGTTCGCCATTTAAAACCGCGTTCACTGTCCATTTGAGCGAATACACCCTCCGTGCAGCACGAAAAAAGTTAATTACATTGAAGGAGCTTTTTACAATTGAGCCACCGCGTAAGCATATATGAGGCATTTCAGCATATATTGAAGTTCGAATTATATTCGCAAAAACGAATTTGTTTCAGTTTCTTCCGTTAACATGAGTTTACCAGCCTCTGTGGTGGTTTCAAAGCATTTAACAGCATCTAGCGAAGCGTCGCTAGTCACAAATGCTGTATTCATGTGACACCGCTGCTGCAAGCGACGAAACTCGAAGGCCCCTTCTGATTATTGATTGAAGGACATAGAATTAAGCGTCTGCCAGGGGCTACATATATTATTACAAATCAGATACGGAGGCACTCCGACCATTATGTAGCACAGTTTTTTTTAATTGCAGTGTTAAAGGTTTTACACGTTAACTCAGCTTTTGGCAAAAACCTCATTACAGGAACTTCCGGTTTACACAGTAAACAATGATGTTGACAACATTTGAGTGGTATACGGGAGCAATGCTTAGGCCTCTTGTACATAACACTGCAGGGATGTGGTAAAGAAAGTAAGATATGTAGTCTAATCCTTAACAAGTATGCCTCACAGATATGTAGTCTAATGCTTAACACGTATACCTCACAATCCATAATGGGTGGAGTTCAGTTCATCATTCTATGATTCTTTCACTGTCTGTGTAAGGCGGCGATCTCAAAAGCTCTATCGTACAACTTGTCCGGCGTGTCAGATGTCAGATTGGTCTGCGTAATTTAGAGGCTGCACTTGGGTACGATCGAATACACTTTAAAAACTAAGGAGATAGGTAACGCCAGCCGGAACCTCAGAGGCGTATTTTCTTAGGAAATTCAACAAAAACAAGTACGAGAATTCACTCAACGCTTGATATAAATTGTGATTACATTAATATGATATAGCATTAAAGCATCGCCAACCAAAGTGCAATGTTTTTCAACTCAATAGCGTACTATTCAAGCTCGCATTTACTTTTCTAAAATATTATACGTTATATAAGAAAATGTATGCTACGGCGACGTACTTTCGCCACAACAGTCCACATCAGTGCTGTTTTTTTTTCTTCACAGCGTAAATTGGCTGTACTTTGTAATGCTTTGTTCATATAAAAATGAAATTTCTTTATCTATATGTTCTGTATTTTGAATAATGAATTGTTTTACGCACTAATTTTTTCATCACTAAATACTAAACAAGACGTACTTAACAAGATCTATACCTGCGCACACTTGGGCTGCTATCTGTTTAAACACTGGATGCTATTTGGTTGAGAAGTCTTCGTCATCCGGACTACACCCACTAAAGGGCGAAGGCCTCTAATATTCGTCGACGTAACCTGGTCCTGTGTTCATAAAATATAATTGAGTTGTTCGAGATAGTCATAAAGCATGTTTATGGCATTATTTAAATACTATAGCCAGCTACGGTCGTCTATGCCAGCCACGATTCGTGCTTAGCGAAAAAAAAAAGGAATGTCACCTGTTTATAAGGTGGAGCTAAATTAAGCCTGCATTCATGTTTCTGCTGTTGCGTAGAAACATAGTGGCGTGCTGCGTTTTCGTTAGACTAACTTGGGAGCAGCTCCTGCGTAATTGAAAGACACTTTTCATGCATCTGCAACGTTTTACACTTTCCGTACGATGCACTGTGCGAGTGAAGATGCGATCCATTTATCAAAGGCAAAAAGAAAGGCGGTACATTGTATGGACAATGAAACTCTATCGTACCCGGAGGCACTCGCCCTTCGTTTTAATTTCGGTTGTGCTTCACCGAGGGGTTGACATTAATTTAGAGGCCTTTTATATCTTTCCTTCCTGCATTAGATCTAGAAAATGTGTCAGTCATAAAGGCATCGCTTTGACTTGTCTAGCCGGTTATATAGAGAAGGGACCCCCAAAGCATAAATCAGAACTTTCTGAAAGGCACTGATGAAATGTGCTGATTTATACGTCCTTTACACGCAAGAACGAGCATAGCGCATAGAATATGTACCAACACAAAGAGAAGGGAGTGACAGAGCGAGAGCTTAATGGAGTATGATGCAACAAAGCATTCGCATGTTTGTTTCTCTGGCAATTGTGGCTGCCTAGATTTGTGTTCATAGGCAGAGAGGCGTGCTTTCATGCACCGATGAGTAATCATGCTGGCTTTCCCGCTCGTCCTTATGCAAATACGTACTTTTTCGTGTGTGCTTGTGCCCGCGGAAATGTTTGTTGCTGCTTCCTGCATGATGAAGTTGCATTCTTTCGTTTCCTCAGTGCGCGCTTATTGCAGCCAGCGTCCAGTGTTCACACAATAATGTGACTTGCAGCGGTAGCAATTCTTATGCTTGCTACGCGTGAGAAATGCCAAACTGGTTAATTTATACCCTTACAGGGCTACCGGTCAAGATGTGGATGAAAAATTAAAGCAGACGTCTAACAGAAACACTTGAAAGGTGCAAAAACACAGCTTTGTGTTCGCGTTGAGGATGTATGCGGCTGCATAATACGTGCAGATCACTATGCTCCACAAATTCTGTGCAGTCAGTAGAAGAGCGAAGTATTATTTGTTGAATCGTAAGCTTCAATATTCTACCTGGGGCAGCCGTTGTGGATCTCGAAGTTTTCACCTTCACGTGAGCTTTACATGTAGCGCTCGAACCTTTCCTTTTCATAAACCAACTTAAATTAAAACAAAAGCTTCACTATACGCCATAATAAAGGAGTAATTGCTCAACGTCATCCACCCAAGCGCAGCCATACGGCTACAAGGGAAACCAAAACAGCTGTCTCAGAAACTTCGTAGTTAAAAAAAGTTCATCCTTATCCGGGCCATGTAAAGCCATTGAAAGCATAGATCAGCCTTCGAGGGCGCAGGGCACAACTGCGCATGTGTTGTTGTTGTTGAACAACAAAACATGCGCAGTTGTGCCCCATCTCCTTTCCTACTTCTGTTTACTTCTTTTTTGTCTTCTTCTTTCCACCTGTCAAATCTTCTTCATGGTTAAATAAAATTAACGGCGCAAAAATACAGACAGACACAGAGAGACACAACGAGACGAATGTGTTTGTCTGCTTTTTGTGCCGTTAAATTTATCCAACTATGAACCGAAACCAACTAGCCCAACAGCAAGTACTCTTGGACGAATCTTCTTGCTTCCGGTCTTCTTTCCTTCTTCTGTCTTCGTCTTACGAATGTTCTTGCTTTTCGTCTTCCAAATCTTCTTGCTCTGTTTGACCAGCTTCTTCTATAAATAAAGAAGTTTACCACGTGTTATCATTAGTATTGAACCTTTCGCTTACACAGTAGGTTTATTGAAGCTAAACCGTCAAGAATCTTTCTGCCACCTTTCGCAAGTGTGTGTGAAGCCGGTGTCGCGAATGTATTATGGTGGAGAAACGCATTCACGACGCTCAAAAAGACATCAATCCAACAGGCGACAAACGAAAGATCTTTTAAAGGAATTATATTCTTATTTCCTATCAAGGACTAGTGGGCTGATCACTCTATGGGCGAAACTTAGTTGATGAGATGATAGAAGCAAATATTAACGAGTAAGTTTAATGGTATCTGTGCCCATCAGCTCCGCATGTTGCGTAGTCCGTATTCTGCATTAGCAGATGAGCCACGGTGGCTGTCCTTACCATGACTCTTTTTCCCAGTGGAGCCGCCGCTGCAAGCAGAGAACAGGCAGTGCTACTGCGGTTGCCACATTTAACGTCATCAAAAGGTTGAGCGGAAAATGCACAAGAACTCTATTACGCCGCAAATGACCTTCAATCTGAAAAGTCTAACACCCTCGTCAGACTAAAGAAAGAGAGCCAAAACTGCGCCAGTCACCATTTGCATTCATTCGCATTTGGGCCGTTGCCTTTTGTATTCTACATGCGATCACAGCCCCGCCGTCATGGCGCAGTGGTTACGGCGCTCAACTACTGTTCCCATGGACGCGGGATCGAATCCCGGCCTCGGCGGCCGCTTTTTGTTGGAGGCGAAAAGCAAGGCGACCGTGTGCTGTGCGATGTCAGTGCACGTTAAAGAACCCCATGTGGTCAAAATTTCCGGACTCTTCCACTAGGGTGTCTCGCAGCCTGACCCTTTTTTGGAACGTTAAACCCCACAAACCAAACCAAACATGCGATGACAAGCTCTTTTCACTGGTTTTGAGCGCTCCACAATGGACCCGTCGAGAATAAGGCCGGCGTCCCCACAGACCCCGTACGATACCAGCATTAGGGAAAAATAGAGCTGAAGAGTGAAGCAAGTGTAGACCATATTCGACCTGAATCATCGGGCGTGAGCTCAATGGGACAGTCAGGGCACGGCCGCTCAGTGGAGGCGCACTTGGGTGCGGCCCGTCTCGTTGCCCGGAAGAGCTATAGTTCTCGTAAGTAGCGCTCACTTGTGAAGATTGCCGCCCGCCTTTTTTCCGGCGCTCTCCTTCGGTTGTTGTTGTTGTTACGAACTTTGTTACGTGTTTGCGCGCGCTTTCCACCGGTGAAAAACGACGCGGCGCGCGTGCGGCGGGGCTCCGCCGCGAGGCCGATCAAACCGGCCGTGGCCAGCGCCTGCCGGGATAGGTAGGTCACCGCTGCTTGCGGCGGGGGCTAGCCTGCAACCAAATTTTTATCTGTTGTAGGCCGTCATTGCACCCGCCACCGCTTCGGTGGTGGACGACGGCTGTTGTTGCAGCGCGCGCCTTTCTCTCCCTCTTCTTTTTCTTTCTTCTATATTTTCTCTTCTGTCTGCACGAGGCAGCGGAGGTGGCTCAGCTACAGAACCAGTAGCAGGCCCGTGCATTTTCTTTTCCTTCTTCCTACAGCCACAACAACCGGCGCCTGCTCCGGAGAGCGCACGCAAGTCATGCACCGCGTAGGTGGAGCCACAGTCGAAATACGCGAGGAGGAGCGGCGCCACTGAAGGAGAAGAGAGGAGATGGCGCCACTTTTAGTTTATTCATGGCCTCCGAGATCACCTCCGCGAGCGCGTTTCTCTCCGGCCTTTTCAATCGACCGGCGAGAGCATAAGTTGGAAGAGGGCCGTGCCAGCGTCTTTCGCCGCACCGCAGCGCTCGCCACCTATGCATCGCCGGCGCTCGCCACCTATGACGCACCGCGGCGCTCGTGCCCTACTTTTTGAAGCTAGATCAGAGTGCCTTAGAGCACGCAGCTATAAAAAGAAAATTAACAATGGAGATGACGCATGTCTGTATGTGGAAACTCCAGTGAAACAATTGACCATATTATACTCGAATGTAATGGTATCCATCCGGAAGTTGGTGCAGGCGCAATCACTGTTCCTGAAGCTCTGGGGTTTAGAGATAACAGTGGCCGGGTGAATAAACCGGCGGTGGAAACTAGGAAAAAACGACTGGAAGATTGGTGGCTTAAAAGCAGAGAAGTGACATTATGTTAGTAATGTAGGAACAAAATTTAATAAATAGAATGATGGTTTAGTTAACCATTCTAAATCAATAATTATATAGGAAGAAAAATGAGCATGATAGCTACTGCTACCACCCCGTTTCAAAGGGGACGCTCCTATATTCCATCCATCCATCCATCCATCCACCCACCCACCCATCCATCCATCCATCCATCCATCCATCCATCCATCCATCCATCCATCCATCCATCCATCCATCCATCCATCCATCCATCCACCCACCCACCCACCCACCCACCCACCCACCCATCCATCCATCCATCCATCCATCCATCCATCCATCCATCCATCCATCCATCCACCCACCCACCCACCCACCCACCCACCTATCCATCCATCCATCCATCCATCCATCCATCCATCCATCCATCCATCCATCCATCCATCCATCCATCCATCCATCCATCCATCCATCCATCCATCCATCCATCCATCCATCCATCCATCCATCCATCCATCCATCCAAGTGTTCCGCCGCAGCTTGGCGAAAACTATAAACCACAAGTTTCTTCAGCTCGCGCTCGTACCACAGTCGATTTGCCAGTTTTAAAATGCCACGGGCAAGACGGCAGCCAACAATTTCGCGATCGTTAAAATACTAATAATATAAGGCGCATATGCGCAAAGTTAGGCAGCGACTACCCGAAGCTGCATGCCTGCTCTGGCGCTCTCTGCAGCGGTTCCGCGTCTTGTTTTCAGGCACCTCTGCCGTCATATGAGTATATGAGAGGTTTTCGGAAGTAATGCCGTTACAAACGGATCAGCTTATACGATCGGAATTTCAGTGAGGAGAAGCTATATTACCTCGTTGGTAAACTACGCGTCCCGCCATAGCATAAATGTGAACAATAATCACGCGAGTTGCAAGTTATTTCTTGTTTTCACCTGTTTGCATATGCTACAGACTGGGTGCAGTGCTTTTATTTTTAATTTTTACTCCTATGCCTATGTACGCAGAGAGCCAAGCCGAGCAAGTGGTTTAATTCGCACAAATTATGATTAGACTATAGAATAATGGCACCATAATACACGCCTGCCAAACTAGTTAGCAATTTTTCATTAACTTTCAATGATACGCGAAACTTATCAGAACATTTTTGGCACTAAACCGCCGCCGGTTGTAATGATACTAGCGACTTTTTGAACAAAATTACGAGGCAAACATTGTAAACAATTTAAAAAAGACATGTTTCTTTATTTACAAAACTCATGAGGTGGACAAAGAGAAAAACAATAAGCGCAAACACAATCAAGAAGTAGACACAAACATTCCGTTATTTTCAAAGGTCAATCACCCCATGATGACTACTTGCGTAGTTTTCCGTTCGCATAGATAAAACTCGCCAGACTAAACACGCAGCTCCTATCTTGCTCAGCGTTTGTTTTTTTTCTTTCCAGTAAGCTGCTTGATCAATTACTATTTTTCCTGCGCTGATAAGCTGTGGTCTAAGCAACTTTTCTATTATCTTCGTTGTTTCAGTGGCATGGTCCTTCCTAGCTGCACAAAGGTAGAAGAGAGCACCTCTCGAAGTAAGCAACATAAGCTAGCGACATGTACGCTACACATGGAATGTAGTGATGTACGCTCCACTGGAATTTGATATATTTGCAAGCAAGCGCAGAAGCCTTAGGATTAAAAATGGAGAGGAAAACGAATCTCTAATCAGTTCACCAAACTGCAACAAGACCTTGCAGCTGAGAAACATGCATGCCTTTGACCACTCGAGCATACGCTCGTAACGTTAGTTGACTGCCAGCTTCACGAGTGACCGTTAGGCACTTAAAGACTACCAACTACATGCGTTAGTCTTGACGAGTAACTGTCTCACAAGCAAAAAAAAAAGACTTTATACTCGAGCACAATGGGTAAATTCTAAGTACAACAGAACAGATTATGTGAACGCAGCAAGAACATCAACACTCCGCTTCGGTAGTAAACACAGCACTGAAATTGTGAAACATTTGGGACACACCTTGCGGTCAGTCTTTGCTGAAAAACCAGCTAAAAATGAAAGGCTACGTGACACGCTCGTAACAATTTTTTTTGTCAATGTACACGCGCAAAAAACGAAAGAACTGCCAGCGGAGATACGCTGCGAGCGGGCTGGACGATGCATCGACGGATGGATGAAATATAGTAGCGTCACCTTTGGAACGGGCTAGTAGCAGTTGCTATCATGCTCATTTTTCTTCCTATATCTTAATTATTGTTTGAGATTTGTTAACTATACCATCGTTCTATTCATTAAATTTCTGTTTCTACATTACTAATATTATGTCACTGTTCTGCTTTAAGCCACCAATTTTCCAGTAGTTTGTTGCTAGCTTCCACCGCCGGTTTATTCACCCGGCCACTGGAATGTCTAAACCACAGAGCTTCAGGAACAGTGATTGCGCCTGCATCAACTTCCGTATGGATACCATTACATTCGAGTATAATATGGTAAGTTGTTTTACTGGAGTTACCACATACAGCACATGCGTCATCTTAATTGTTAAATTTCTTTTTGTAGCTGCGTGTTCTAAGGCACCCTGATCTAGCTTCAAAAAGTAGGGCACTGCCTCTTGAGTTATCAAAGAAATCTTCCTTCTTGATCTGCCTTTTCCACTTTCGGTATAATTCCACACTCTGTTTCTTTTCCATCGAATTTATCCAATTTTTACCTTCTGTGTTTTTCACCTGTTGCTTAACGCTCTTTATTTCTTCGCCCTTGTGACCAGCATACTTACTGGTTAGTTTCCTGGTTCTTTTCCTCCATTGTGAGTCAATGCTTTTTAGGCATAGGTATTCAAATACTTTAGCTGCCCATCTGTTACTATGCAATTTCCTGAAGCGTTCCTCATATAATATTTTACTGTGAGCTTCCCGCACTTCGAAAGATGCCCAGCCCATATCTCCCTGTACCGCCTCATTTCTGGCTTTGCCGTGGGAACCTAGTGCTAATCGTCCGACGGCTGTCTTATTTATTTCTAATGTCGTCTTTACCTATGATTTGAGGCACAATACCTCATTTACGAAAGTAACTCCGGGCACCATAATTCTTTTCCATATGCCCCTCAAAACCTCATACCTGTTGTATCCCCACAATTCCCTATGCTTCATTATCCCGACATTTCTTCGCCCTTTGTCCCTAAGTGATTGCTCTATGCTTTCCAATGTATGCCAATCCTACGTTTACGCATACCCCGCGCTAAAATTGCGCTAAAACTGAAGCCTAGAGCATCCCTTTTGTCTCCGCAAGTACTTATGTATGCATGTTTTGGTTTGGTTTGTGGGGTTTAACGTTCCAAAAAAGGGTCAGGCTGCGAGACGCCCTAGTGGAAGAGTCCGGAAATTTTGACCACATGGGGTTCTTTAACGTGCACTGACATCGCACAGCACACGGTCGCCTTGCTTTTCGCCTCCAACAAAAAGTGGCCGCCGAGGCCCGGGATTCGATCCCGCGTCCATGGGAACAGTAGTTGAGCGCCGTAACCACTGCGCCATGACGGCGGGGCTGACTCTTCCACTAGGGCGTCTCGCAGCCTGACCCTTTTTTGGAACGTTAAACCCCACAAACCAAACCAAACATGCGATGACAAGCTCTTTTCACTGGTTTTGAGCGCTCCACAATGGACCCGTCGAGAATAAGGCCGGCGTCCCCACAGACCCCGTACGATACCAGCATTAGGGAAAATAGAGCTGAAGAGTGAAGCAAGTGTAGACCATATTCGACCTGAATCATCGGGCGTGAGCTCAATGGGACAGTCAGGGCACGGCCGCTCAGTGGAGGCGCACTGGGTGGCGGCCCGTCTCGTTGCCCGGAAAGAGCTATAGTTCTCGTAAGTAGCGCTCACTTGTGAAGATTGCCGCCCGCCTTTTTTCCGGCGCTCTCCTTCGGTTGTTGTTGTTGTTACGAACTTTGTTACGTGTTGTTTGGTTTTGATTGAAGATACTTCTCAGAACCAAAACAAAAACGTGTTGCGCGCGCTTTCCACCGGTGAAAAACGACGCGGAGCGCGTGCGGCGGGGCTCCGCCGCGAGGCCGATCAAACCGGCCGTGGCCAGCGCCTGCGGGGACAGGTAGGTCACCGCAGCTTGCGGCGGGGGCTAGCCTGCAACCAAATTTTTATCTGTTGTAGGCCGTCATTGCACCCGCCACCGCTTCGGTGGTGGACGACGGCTGTTGTTGCAGCGCGCGCCTTTCTCTCCCTCTTCTTTTTCTTTCTTCTATATTTTCTCTTCTGTCTGCACGAGGCAGCGGAGGTGGCTCAGCTACAGAACCAGTAGCAGGCCCGTGCATTTTCTTTTCCTTCTTCCTACAGCCACAACAACCGGCGCCTGCTCCGGAGAGCGCACGCAAGTCATGCACCGCGTAGGTGGAGCCACAGTCGAAATACGCCACAGTCGAAAAATGTTTCGCTTCATTAGGCTTCGGGACATGCGTGTTTCGTTGCAAACATCAAAGACCGCCATCTAGCAAGAGGACGACAATTCACCAAAATCAGAGATCACGACCATCGAGGAGGAGTCTGCCGTGTCAGGGCCTTTTCAAAACTGACTCCCCCCCCCCCCCCCCCCCCCCAGAGAATGTAGTAGTTTGTTTTGAATTTTGTTGAAGCAGCGCGAAAACTTCAACGGCCAAGAAAGAAGAAGAATCACGTGGTCAGTGCTTATGTCCACGTGGTTAACCTTTTACAGCACAGCTCTTTGGCTCCCATTCCTCCATTTCAGGTCGCCGTCGTCGTCGGCGTTGTCACTCGTAACCAGCTGCGCAGCTTGTGTAGCGCGCGCTCCCCCCCCCCACCCCCCCCCCCCCCTTCTTCACTCTTCCTCCATGGCGGCGACCGCGCGTGTTCTTCGATGACTGTGCGCGCTCATGACGCCGCCGTTTGTCGCTGCGTGTAACCTCCCCTTTTCCTGAGTGGCGGCGACGGTGTACTCCGGTTACCGAAGCGCCGGCCCACTATCAGCGGATCACGGTGAGTACGTACCAAGCAGAAACGCAGAGCCACATTGTCTTGACTCACTAGTGCTGTCAGCGGCATCAGTCAGTCGCTGCTACTCTTCGCCGCGCAATGTTTCTATGGGCTCATGCGCTGCCTCCTCCCGATATCCTAATTGCTCTCTTCATTTATCCGACCACAAAGGCATGACAGTCAAGAACTGTTAGTGGACGGTTTCTTGAAAGAATATGTGAGATATTTTAAAAAAGTTATCTGTTATTGTACATAGATGTCTTGCTCGAAATGTTTGCCTCAGTCTATCGAAAAGGTGAAACAGTTGATGAGCAGCGCTCAAGTTTCGCATTAGGGAGTAACTTAATCGTCGGCACATTTTTCTAAGCCGTTGTCTTTTTATTTTTCGTGGGTTGGTCAAAGATCACGGATAACCGAGTAGCACCGGCAGTAAGCGTTGGTGCAATTAAGAGTGGCCTGAATCCTGGCGCCAACTGCTAACAAATTCCTGTCTATGCTTGCACATCTTCCACAAGAGAAATCCAGCCCGTTTGATGGTACCGCTGTCCTTGATAAGGAGCGATAGCCACGATATACCACGCCTACAGGAGCTGTTAGAAGAAATAGGAGGTAGCTATGATACACGACTATACCTTCGGGATGGCTGGTATGGAGATGAGCACGCACTGTTTCCTAAGGCCTCACTAATCCCGTCGGAAGCAAAGCGAGTTTTCCTCTAGGAATTAGCTCCCTATCAAGCTACGGCATGGCAAGACAATGCATTGCATTATGCTAACCACTCGCTCCCCTCTAGCTTGCGCTGCGACAAGTGGTCTTCGAGGTGTTTGTCGTGTTTTGTGCTCTCTGCCGCTGGTTTCTTGGTACACCCGCAGCGCTGAATCTGAAGAAGACAGAACATCAATGCTTCATCTACATATATTGTCAACATAATCTACATTTGAATTAGGTTCCTCACAGATAACGTTAGTGCTCCACTATCGTAATCTATAGTCATGACCCTCTCTAATACCTCTTCGCCCTCCGTTTCTGCCTATTAAATTAACAGCATATTGTTCTCTTCACCGTATCAATATCATTGCAAAGGGTTTTTAATGCAACTATTTGGGTGCTGTTCTCGTTACTAAGTCATCAAGGCCTAAACATATTCCGGTAACCCCTTAAGAAATTGGAACACCTAAGACGTAAAGCTTGATCTCCATGTGAAGTCTAGTTATTGATGTACAAGTCTTTGATCCTTTCATAACTTAACTATACTTCCATTATATGGTATTTTCATAAGCTAACGATTATCTCCCACATTTAAAGTGCTCAAAGAGAACATGTTATTTTCATTTGTCACCCGTATCACCGGAATGTTTCGTTCAATTCTGCCGTAAGTTCATTGCAGCTAACAATGCTGTCTAGGGGCCAGAAAGAAGAATAGTTAAATTTTCTTTATTGTATTGTATATGGTCAAGGTCGGATCTCACTACCACTTAACTTATCACATGTCAACATGCCCTACCATGAAGTTAACGTTCGTCCTTATTTGGCTAGAACCGACACATAAAACAGAGCTTTTTCCCTCAGTCGATCCAGGCAAAAAAAAAAATGGCTACCTGGCTCACATCGCTCGCTTCCATTGCATGAGTTTGTTAACGCAATCAGCCATTGTCGGTCATTATCTTCATGCACCCCATTCAATGATTAGTTTGTTTATGTTTTTATTTGCTTGCTCGTTTAGTTTTTAACTCCATGATTACTGCGCGTTTTGCTCTTTATGTAATGTGGGAAATAACACCCCACTCCTACTATACGTCCGGATGGAGCTGCATCATGTAAAATAAATAAATAGAAATAAAAGGGTCAGCACTGCTGTCCGCCAGAAGTACAATATAAAGAGCATCTCACAGATACATATCAGCACTTGTGCCCATTCTGCTGGCACCGCGTAGAAAGCGCCGCTTTGCGCCTTAACTACTCGAGACAAGCCTAGCGCGGAACGGCTTGCGGTTCGGGCGCGGCTTGCCTCATGTCTGTCCTTATGCCGGTGGACGTCCCCAAGGAACCAACCGGCGTCAGCCGGATTACCTCTTTGCCAGTAGCCACACCGGCGGCGATGTTTCGATGCTTGAGGCGGGTGTCCATTTGCCGACTTCAAACTGAGGAGGAGGAGGAGGTGGAGGAGGAGGAAAAACTTTATTATGCGAAGCATTCGAGGCACGCAGACCTTCTGGGTCTCCGCAAGACCCTACTCGCGATTTAAACGTTCATGTGATGTTGATCCATAATGTATGCGGCCCGGCTGACGACGCTCTTCTGCCTGACCGGGTTCGCTGACCGCAGTGAGGTCTCCCAGTCCTCCAAGGTTCGGAGAGGCACCGGCCTGGCGGGGTGAGGAGACGCAGATATTTGTCGATTCCTTGCTGTCGTTCTTGAGGCCGGGAAAGAGAGCCAAGCAATCACGCTGGTCCAGACACAAACACAAAATAGCTTTATTCAAATCACCTCCAGCTAGGCATCAGCTTGGAGGCCGCCAAGAGAGTGAACATACCCCTCCCTTTTTCCTTCATTCTTTTAGGGATGTTGAGGGGCTAACACATACCTCTTGTGTACTTCTCAACATGGAATCATTAGAGTAATTATTGTTAAGGACAGACCTGCAGGTTGTAACAGATTGTTTATATAGTGTTGGACAATGTGTATTCCCGTATGCATTCACCGCGAGTTATAATAAACTTCTCTTAGTGTGCGTAGATGTTCGAATGAATCGAGCATTGCAGACAATAAATTAACCCACAAGCTTAGCGCTTTACTCAACACGAGCTTAGTGGGATCTTACTCTCCAACGTATGCTGTGGTAGAAGCTGGTGACTTAGGCTGGGAGACTGGATACCTGGATTCCCTCGCTATCCCTCCTCTATCCCACAGCAACGACCCTAGTGGTTAGCGCGTGCGGCACAGTTCAAATATTCGTTTGCATCAGTAAGTGCTTCCGGGGTCTTGATTGGGACTGACCCACTTGAATGGAAGTTGAAGACGGAAAGCCACAGCGCCTGAAGCAGTGACTGTTCAGCACTTACATTGTCGGGCCGCGTTAATTACTTGGTTGTCTAATGCAGCATGCTAGAAAGTTCACCTGCAAAGTTTACAGTGAGATTGAATCATGTTTGTGGATGTATAAGGTGTATCAGACAGGACTTGCTTTACCTGCCGTTGCCAAAGGCCTCGTGATGATTCCAAACAGAACAGAGAGACAATATCCGGTCCAATGTCAAGTCATTTGCGCACCGAACGAGATATAATGTGGTGTATTTGCTCTTAGCCTTTGTACAGGGATTCGAAAAAGCACCAAGTTCTGAACAAAACAGTCACTTTCCGCTTCGGCGCGGCATTGCTTAGGGCGCACACTACAGTGCCCAAGCATGTGGTATCGAATTACGGACGAGCCAGTCGCTTTTATTTATTTATTTTATTTTTTTGTAGACATACTGCGAACCGTGGTTAGGTCCAAGCAGGTAGGGCAATATACATAGCAAAGAAGCAAGCAGATAAAATTGTACACAACGAAGCAATATACAGCATAAACGCACTTACAACATAGAGTTTGCAATGTAATAAAACCAAGACACTTACAAAGAACTTCGAGGTGTAAGACAAAAAAAAATAAAATAAATATATAGACATATACAAGATATATAGAAATATATATACACATTTTAAACATATGCATATACATATACACATACACACATATATATACATATATATATATATATATATATATATATATATATATACAAACAGCGAGGAGCCTGCGGTCAATAAACCTTGTTTTTCAGAAAGAGCCAAAAGGCACGCCACAAAATTCAAGAACGCGCGAGGCTAGTTCATGGAAGTGACCTGGGCAAACAGTTACACTCAGCGATGGTGCGGGGAAAAAAAGAAAACTTATACAAGTTGGTTCGAGCAAAGTAAGGAGAAGATAAATCTGTATGGTAGTATCGAGTGTTTCTGGCTGGTTGAGGAATAAAATATTTGGACGAGTCAAGTCCTAGTTTATTGGTTAGTAACAAGGAAAAAAAACTCTAAACGAAATTTTTTTCTCCGATTGTGAATTTGTATTAATTCGGAAGGGGAATCTGATTTCAAAAATTTCGAGAACACGAATCTCACAGGTTTTCTTTGAACTTTTTAAAGCTTTTTTATATTTGATGTAGTGTACGGATCCCACACTATGCAGGCATATTCATGCTTAGGCCTGATTAAAGAAAGATAGCCAAGACGTTTTACATCAGATGGGAAAATTCGGAGTTTATGCCTGAGGAAACACTGTTTTCTAAATGCTGCTCTACAAATATTGTCAATATGTGTAATCCAGGATAGGCCACTTGTAATTGTCACGCCTAAGTATTTCACAGCAGTTACTTCCATCAGTTCAGCAGACCCAAGTTTATAAGTATATTTTATGGGATGATTTTTACGTGCTATGCGGAGAGAAACAGTTTTCTCCTGATTTAGCGCCATGCCCCGACGGCTGCAGCAGTTTACAATATTGCCAAGTGTAGTATTCAGGTCGTTTTGGTGTTGAGTATTAGAGATTTCCCGAATATGCAATCACCGCCATACAGCCGGATGTGAACACCAGTGGACACTTTATCTGCAATGTCATTAATATATAACAAAAAGAGTAATGGCCCCGGGACGCTTGCCTGGGCACACCGGACATGACGGGAAGAGAGCCCGACTGATGCCTGCCAAGAGTAACGTATTGCTGTCGGTTAGTGAGATAGTCACATATCCATGAAATAAAGATCTGTGGGAGACCAACCCATTGTAAATTGGTTATTAGCCTATTATGGGGAACTACAGAAAAAGCTTTGCTAAAGTCTGAAAATATTGCGTCAATTTGGTCGTTATGGTCAAGGACTGAAGCAAAAGACTGGAGAGCAGATACAAGTTGCGTCACAGTAGAATATCCTTTCCGAAAGCCGTGTTGCAGTTAGCTAGTATAGAATTACGTCCTAAAAAGTCATGAATTTGAATGGCAATAACATGTTCCATAAGTTTGCTTCACGATGAAAGTAATGAAAATGGACGCTAGTTTTTTAATACAAAGCGGTCACCTTGCTTAAAAATGGGTATCACTCGTGCTGTCTTCCAGTGACCCGGTACTTTCCCTGTCGGTAGAGACGTGCGAAAAATAATCAAGAGAAATTTTGCAAATCGTTCAGCATATCTTCGAAGGAACATGTTTAGTATATCGTCAGGACAAGGGGAGGTTTTAGCTTTGAAGTTCAAAAGCATAGGATATACACCGTTATAAGTTTTGAAGTTAACCTCAGACGGATGCGCGCAAGCGGGGCTAAACCTGTGTGGCTCCGAAAGAGGAAAAACACTGCAGAAATATTTGTTGAAAAAGTGACGATAGCCCTTTGATCACTGATAATTTAATCATCAACTATTACTTCAGATACGGGTTGTTTTATATCGCTGATATATGCCCAAATTTTGTGCGGGTCAGTTTTCAAGAAGTTTGGCAGAGTTGTTTTAAAGTAGAAATCTTTAGATCTGTGTACCGCTTTTGCGAGGCCATTTTTAAGTTCAAGGATCAAGTTAGATTGCAGACGTTTCTTCTTTAGTCACTTTATTTTTCGTTTAAATGGATAACCTGTCGATCCATCCAGGGAGTGACTTTATTAGTCTTTTTTTTCTTTTCGTGGGCACAAATGTGTCCAGACAATAATGGCATATTCCTTTAAACTCATTCCAAAGGGCCCAAGCATCCTTTCCACCAAAATGATGTATTATTTGGGCATCATCGGCGCGTGTGTAGCTTTTTTATGTCTGCAATTGCTGCTGTTTTGGAGCGGTATGTTTATGAATGGGTATTGAAATGCTCACGAGATTGTTTGTGACCAGAAAGCCCTTGCTCAACCGATACAGTGCAATCAGAAAATGCGCGAGGTATAAATGCCAAGTGTAAAATGGAACTAGCGGTGCGCGATACGCCGGTAGGCTGGCGAACGACCTGAGCTAAGTCGTCTATGAACATGATATTGTAAACTGCATTCACATGCTTATTGGACCCTTTGCATTGTTCAAGGCTCTCCCAGCCAATACTAGGAAGACTCAGATCGCCCATCAATAGTATTTTACATTTCTTGTATTTTGACATGTACGTCTGTAACATATCCAGGTAGTCACTAGTGACATCAGGGGGCGTGTAGAGAGCGTACAGAATAAATACATGACCCCAACGTGACAGTCTCAAACACAGGCACTCAGAGTCAGGAACATCTTCAACGAGGTTGGCTCTTTTTGTTTTTTGACTTTGACGCCCACGCCACCACCTCTTGAGTGCCTGTCGTTTAGGAACACTTTGTAGAAGGGCGGAAAAATCGTATCATTCCCAATATATATATGCAACCAGTTCACAGTTATAATAGATATGTGAGGATCGTATTCAAGCAATAGGAATTCAAGTTCATCGGTTTTGTTGACAACACTTCGAGCGTTAAGGTTAATTATTCACAGCTGTTTTTCTTGCACTAAAGCATCGTTTACTGCCTCGAGTAGACTTATTTAGTGAACTTTGACGCTTGCAAGATGGCGCTGATAAGAATCTTGAGATTAAGAGTGACTTTCTTTTGCCTGCTCTTATTGGCGCGTCCTGGGACGAGACTGCTTTTCCTCGTTTTTTTACAAGTGGTACGTTATCGTTCAGTTCATCGTTCCAGACGTAGGCTCTGCTGTTAATGTACAACTT